>NW_026638681.1:0-1477500 GCF_028554395.1 Pezoporus wallicus | reverse complement strand
TAAGTTTGAGTCAGAAGATAACAGTGCTGGTATCACATGATGTGTCAGCAGTGCTTGAGCAGAAAGGTAATCATTGGCTATCCCCGTCTAAGATTCCTAAAATATCAGGCAATATTAGTCGAGTCAGACGATGTGGAAATTTAGATCACTAGTGCTGTAAATCCAGCTCCCTTTCTTGAAGGAAAAGCTACAGAACCACTGGAACATGACTGTATTGAGACTTTAGAAGCTGTTTACGCAAGCAGACCTGACTTAAAAGAAGAGCCTCTAGAAGAAGCACAAGATTCCTGGTATACTGATGAAAGCAGTTTTGTTCACCAAGGAATTCATAAGTCAGGATATGCAATTACCACCACTACAGGGGTAACTGAATCAAATCATCTACCTGTAGGAACATCTGCTCCAAAGGCAGAACTCATTGACGTAATAAGGGCACTGGAACTGGCAAAAGGGAAGAAAATTAACATATGGACAGATTCTAAGTATGCTTTTGGAGTCGCTAATGCCCATGGGGTAGTTTGAAAAGAATGAACCTTGTTAATGCCACAAGGAAAACAAATTAAATATGCAGAGGAGATCCTCCATTTATTAAAGGCTGTACAATTAATATTAATAATTTGTATTAATTAAATTAATAATATTAAAGGGTATACTTGCACAAGCCACTATTATTCATTGTCGAGGACACCTTAAGGGTGATACTGATCCAGAAAGAGGTAACAGATTGGTCAATCATATGGCCAGGCAGGCGGCAGAACAAACACAAGAGCCCTTGGTGATGGCATTAGCTCCTTAAGGAAAAATTATAGATCAAGCATTCAGATTCAGATCAGAAATGGATTCAAGAAAAAGGGGGCAAATTCCATCTCAGGGATAGGCTCATCTAAACGACTGGGCAATCAAATATGAAAATTTGTCAAAGATGAACATAATAAGACTCATTGGGGAACAGACTCTTTATATGAATAACTGAAGACTGCACTGGAAGGGAAAAATCTGTAGACTACTGTCAGACAAGTCACTCACCAATGTGTGATCTGTTTAACAATCCTAATACAGGAAAGAAAATAGAACAGGGAACTATAGCAAGAGGAAGCATTCTGGGAGAACATTGATAAATTGATTTTTCTGAATTACCAAGAAAAGGGGGTTACTGATGTTTACTAGTATTAACAGACACCTTTTCTGGATGGCCAGAAGCTTTTCCATGTAGAACTAATAAGGCAATAGAAGTGACTAAAGTGATATTAAATGAAATAATACCCAGATTTGAAGTACCAATAGTTATTTCATTGATCAAGGAACACATTTTTGTGCACAAGTACAGCAACTGGTTAGCAAAATATTAGGAATTAATTAGCAGCTTCATACTCCATGTGGACCACAAGCTAGTGGACAAGTAGAAAAGATGAATCATATAATTAAGCAACAAATTGCTAAAATTTTTCAGGAAACTCATTTATACTCCTACTATCAGGCGCTTCCTATCACTCTATTGAGAATACATGTAAAACCGAGAGCTAAGGAAAAGTTAAGTCCTTTTGAAATTCTGTTTGGAAGGCCATACCAGACAGTTGGAATAAATAATGACAATCTAAAACAATTAAGAAATCACTGTCTCCAAGAATATATGATCTCTTTGGATAAACAATTAGAAGAAGTCCATAAACAAGCGTCAGAAACTAAAGTTAAAAGCATAGACCATAAAGTTCACTCTTTTAACCCGGGTGACTGGATATATATTAAGAATTTTTCAGGTGACCCTCTTCAGGAAAAGTGGGACAGATCATACCAAGTGCTGCAAACAACGTTCATAGCTGTTAACATCCGAGAATGACCTTCCTGGATCCATTATTCCAGAATAAAGAAGACACCCACAGAGTGCAGAGTGGAAGCTACAGGACCTTTACAAATGAAATTCCAGGGAGATACGGGACAATGAATTTATGGCTGCTAATGTTAATGTATACAGGCTGTAGCATTGGTCATAATAAAAATTTAATTTTGCAATTATTTCAAGAATACAGAATGTATCCTCCATTACTGCCTGTCTACCAATGTCAACTGAGGCAGGAAAGAGAACTCCATGGGGAATTTTACTCACCAATTTGACTAAAATTTTGGAAAATATGTGGCAAGGATATAGTGAAAGCAAGTTACAATGGGTAGATACTGAAGGAAATTACTCTCTGAATGATAAAAAAGTCAACGGCTCAGTGACCAAGTGTAATGTAACTAAACCTCCCACTTCTTGGGCCAAGGAAGTAACATACCAGCCCTCTGGAGATCAATGTACAAAGATTCCATGGGGCTGTCAGATACCAAAGGTTTGGAAAGATGTTCAGAAAGGATCCTGGGAAGTTATGTCTTCAACTGGGTGGCATATAGAATTTACAGGGAATTGAAGGTAGTCCTAAAGATCCATTGTGGGTGCAGGTGAGTTACAGCAATATTGAGGAAATGAGAAAAAAGAACACCGTTAATAAGCCACAATGGAACTGCACTAGAGTATATAATTGCAGCTCTACAGAACCAGAGATACAACGCCTAGTGCCTGTTGCCCAAGCATTGAGATTAAGATACATTTGTAGGAATTACTTTACGCAGTTAAATGGCACTTGGTCACATTTAACTAATAACAATACATGGCTCTCAACTGCCTCCAGGTTACTATAAAAACAATCGGCCATGTTGTTTGGGTAGGCAGTGATGGAATTTGGACCACTCATTTACAAATAATAGATAAAACAAAACAATGGACCTTGGGATTATTAACATTATGTCCATTATGGAGAAAATCCCCCTTGCAACCATCTCTATGGAGACGAATAAAGAGAGAAAGTCAGGATAATTGGTAATCCCCTACCACAGGTACAAGAATATTATGGACTATAGACTAGTATTATGGACATATAGTATTATGGACTACCTTCACTCCAGGATACCCGATATTAGAAAATATTTTTTTTTACATAACCTTACTCAACAGGTAGAAAGCTTAGCGAACTCCACCCAGAAGGGTTTGCAGGACTTAAACAGGCAATTACAGACAACTTCCAAAATGATATTGCAAAATAGACTGTCATGAGACCTACTCCTTTTAAAAGAACATGGGACATGTGGCTTTCTAGGATTAAAAAACGTTGTATATACATTTCAAATGTCACTCAAGATTTAAATAAGCAAATTGATCAAATTAAGAAAATAGCATGAGACAGTAGAGCTTTAAAAAAAATATGGAAACTACTTGGTTCAACAAAATTCTACAGGTATTTGGGTTTTCTCTCGCAGGTTGGCTTGCTACCTTGATACAAACTCTAATTGTAATTATAGTAATAATTATATTAATAAAAATAACCTTAGGTTGTGTTAAAAAAAATAAGTAGAAATTTAGCAGGAATCTATGTAGCAGTAAATAAAATATACCAACTGCATAACCTCTCATATGGTACAAAATTAAAGAAACAGTTATCTTTCTGTGCAAATGCAAAAGAATTTCTTAAAGTTACAGAAAAAGGGGGTAATTGATAATAGAAATTCACTAAGACAAAGAAGCTATATACTAAGACAAAGAAGCTTTAAGAAAAAGAAAAAGCACAAAATTGTAAGGACAGTAAGTTAATTAAGCAACTTTGCTACTGCTTGTCTAGGCCTAAGCCAATAGGAACTGCTTGTGTGCTAAAGATGTATACTGGTTAGGGCTGCTTCAGCGGTCTGGAAAACTGCCATGAAAGTACTTGCACATACTCCAAGAGAAAAGGTGAAAAGTTCAATTTAGGGGAAGACTTTGAGCCTTCATCCTCACAACCACTGTCCACCGCCACCAGAGGACAGTACGCACGCCCAAGGAGGAATGGCAGAGTTCCAAGAAGGACCCCTCCTCTTCTCAGAAATCTTATGAATATGTGTATCTACCAACATAAAACTGTGATAAGCTGGGCAGTGAGTGCGCGTGTTAGCAGGAGCAATCCCCACGCGCCCAGCGCCGAATAAACAAATACCTACTTAATTGTTTTGGCTATTGAGTTTCTCAGCCTGAGGACCTACCAAGGTGGGCAGCCCTTTCTGCAAAACTTCAGTAATAAAAGCTGGGCATTGAGATCTCTTTTGCCTCTGACAGTGTTCTGCACTTCAAGGGGGGCACTCATTTGGTAAGCGCTAGGCGAGTGGGGTAACAGTCCCTCAGCCAGGACAAGCCCTGGAGGGAGGGACAGAGACCCTCGAGACCCTGGGTGGAGCGTCTGCATGGGGCACTGCCGTTATTCATGTACGCCGGAGCGGTGCGAGGAACTGCACAAACAAGCACAGAGCCAACAACTGACTCGTAAAGAATGGCAAACCTCGGCGACGTTAGATCCGCCCGGGAAGGGGCCGTGGGGGCAGACACTCCCCTCCGCTTCCCTCCCGGCCATCCCTCACCTGGGGCCGGCGCGGCGGCAGCAGCTGGAGACGACAGCTCCCCAGCCGCTGGTTCTGGATGCTGAGCGCGGCGCGGTAGCAGTTTCCCGGCAGCGCGTCCCTGAAGCACAGCTCGGCCGGGTCGATGCGGACCCCGGCCACGTCCCGCCACCCACCCGCCATGGCCGCCGCCGCCGTCTCACCGGGCGGCCTACGCGGCTTGGAAACGATCGCTTAGCAACGGACGCAGGACGCTGATTGGAAGCAAAAGAGCGGAGCTTCCATACCCACCAATCGGAAGAGGACGAAACGGGGCAGGGACGCGGCTAGGGGCTCGGCCCGGGGCTGGGCGGGCAGCGGCTCCGGCGGCGTTCGGGTGTAATTCCACGGACGCGAGGCTGGGCATGAGCTGGAAGGAAATAAAAACCCCAGACCCCCTGTTTTGGAGGTGCATCAAAACGGCCACATCCCATTGGCCTGTCTTTATTAAGTAAAGGACACCTCCCACTAGACCAGGTTGCTCAAAGCCCCGTCCAGCCTGGCCTTGAACACTGCCAAAGCCAGCTTGGACTGGGTTTTGAGCAACCTGGTCTAGTGGGAGGTGTCCCTGCCCATGGCAAGGGTTGGAACTACATGATCTTAAGGTCATTTCCAACACAGACCATTCTATGGCTCTACGAAAGAGACACCCGAGCCCGTGTCTCCTCCCACTTGTCCAGCATTGTCCCTTTTTCACCTGAGCAGTTTTCCTGCTGTGAGTTCCCCTCCAACAACAGCCCAGGACAGTGAAGGGACACTGTTCCTGCCCTGGCTTTCTTAAAGATGGATTAGGCTGAAATAAAAATGCCTTGATTTATCTTCTGGGCATGCATGTTAATGACAGATATTGTCTACACAGAGCCAAAGCAGGGCACTAACACACTTGTTAGTGCAGTGTCTGCAGCGCCAGTGGCTACACTAATAATTCATTACATGCATTTACTGAGTGGTGAAAGATGTGCTCCTGTGCTGTATCCTTATGCTGTAACTGAAGTGGTAAAATGAAGTTGACAAGAATCCAGCACTTAGGCAGAACTTGGAGGATAATGGGCTGTGTTACGCTTTACCTCAAAATAGCAGAAGCAAGGAGAGGGAACAGTATGCACTCAGAACCTCAAACATCAGTTTATCCCAAAATATTTTGCTTTGGATTACTTCATCCCTTGAAAGTGTGTAAAGACTCAAACTATTTATATTTTAAAAGTCAAATATGAGCAGTGCAAACATGGATGGCACAGATCAGAACTACAAAGTACATGAAAGGCAAAAAGCCTGATTTTAATGGGTGAGGAAACCTGAAGTGAGCAAGGGGAGAGGAGAGCCTTTGTTTCTATTATTGTGGAAGGACACTAACAGGTCTTTCCGTCCCTCTTAAAAATTCAAGTAAAAGCTACCAAGAGTAAGTAGAATACAGGCATCTGAAAGGAGTTCTTCAGGAAGACTGCTTGAATCTCTTTTATGGCAACATGATTGTACTTAACTGGCACACACAGACAAAAAGAAAAAAAAAAGAAAAGAAGAAGATTAAGTTATCAAGGAATTAAACTCCTCTGCTTTTTCACTTTAGAGAATGGAGAACACACCTACATAGTTTCTCTGATCCTTGACTGAAATCTTGAGGAAAAGTCATGGGACACAATATCACACCTAAGAAATATCTGATCTAAAGAAAGAGAAACCTTCAAAGACTTTATACAGACTTCATGATGGTGCCAAAAAGTCACAAGCTCATTAGTTCATCTTACGTTGTGTTATTTCTCAGTTTTCACATGAACATGGAAATGTTCTGTCTTTCTGATCACACAAACCTAATACAAACACATAATATTTTTAGAAACAAAACTTGCTTATGGTTTTGCATTTCGGTTCAAACCTTGCTGGAGTAGAAGAGATGTCCAGAAGGTCCCTGCCCTCACTACTCCATCTGACCCTCCTGGTGTCCTACATTCTCACCTGCTTCCCTGTCAGGTCACTAGCCTTCATTCTGCTGAGGGCTATATAATAAACCTGACCTGTGAAACAATCCTGATGTCATTGGAGGAGGGTGGTCTTTAGGCAAGATAAAGTCTTGGATTCAGTTTATAGCACTATTTCATGAACAGCTGAAGCAGCACTATCATAGGGTGGTAACTTTGGGAATGGGGCTTGAGCTACCAGCAGAGACAGAAATCTTTAAAAATCAATTCTTTCATAAAAGAATTAGCAGCAAAGAACACTGCCCTATTTTCACCTGACTTGATATAGATATGTCAGCAGAAAATTTTTATCAGTTTAACTAATTTTGTTTAAAACAAATTTTAACTGTGATTTAGCTTCTTTATAGAGGAGCCAAGTTCTGCATTAAAAAAATCCTGATCTCTCTGAAATAGTTTGGCGAGGCTCTCTTCCTCTTCTGCAGATCATTATATCTAAATGCTTACAATTGCCATCATTATGATATCTCATTACGAAACAACATTAGATAATGGATTCTGCTCCTTCCTTTCCTTAGTTTATGATGGCTTCATAAAATTTTTTTATCAGTCACCTAATAATCATCTCAAAGTGAAAATTATTGTAAAGGACCAGGCATCTGTTTTGATGACAGAATCTTTATAACTAGTGCTGGAGGATAGATTCTGTACATCCCTTATCCTTTATCACGAAATCATATGACCACATTAAAAGCAATTTTACTTCTGCAGAAATTCATGCTATTTTACAGTGCAGTAAGCTGTACAATTCATACTGCATTCGCCTTAGCAGTATCATGATCAATAATAAAGCTTCACAGCAAACTTCTCAAAATTGCATTATAGTCATCAGAGTGAATATTATAACCTTATATAAATCTCCACCACGCTCCAGTATCTGAGTCATTTCCATCTTTCATAAGCTAGACTTTCCAGACCTTAAACTTTTTTGACTGCTAATCTGACTATCCTCCGAGGTTCCAGGCAGAAAACCAGAAGAGCACTGTTAGTACTTTCCATTTCACAGAAACGGCTATTTTAAAAAAAAAATTAAATAGCCCCAGCTTGTTCGAATCTACACTGGGGCCTCATGTAAAATGAGATGCAGAATCAGTGTCCTGGGTTCAGCAGTAGCAGTCATTTTTCTCCTTCTTGGTAGCTGGTGCAGTGCAGTGTTTTGACTTTCAGCTTGGGAACAGAGCTGATAACAATGATGTTTTGGTTTGGCCAAGGACTTTGTGAGGCTCATGCTCTGCCAGGGAGGAGGGGAAGCCAGGAGGAAGCAGAGACAGGACACCTGACCCAAACTGACCAAAGGTATTCCATACCACAGCACGTCATGCCCAGGATGTAACTGGGAGTTAGCCGGAAGGGCTGGGGGACTGCAGGGTTGGAGGAGGTATCGGTCGGAGCTTGGTCGGGCTTGGGGGGCGAGTTATCGGTCAGCTGGTGCTGAGGTGTTGTATTCTCTTCCCTTGTTATTTCCTTTGTCATTATTATTATTGGTGGTAGCAGTAGTGATTTGTGTTATACCTTAGTTACTAAACTGTTCTTATCTCAACCCGTGGGAGTTGCATTCTTTTGATTCTCCTCTCCGTCCCTCCGAGAGCAGGGGGAGGGCAAGAAAGCAGGGGAAGTGAGCGAACGAATTGCCTGACTGGGTTTAAACCACGACAATCAGAAAGCCATCACCAGTCTGTTCTCTTGTGCTGCACAAGGGTAGAAAAATATTAGAAAACATGTATTAAAACGCAGCAAGACCTGAGACACTGATCCTATCTGCCCATGTTCTGAACATGGGTCAAGGTACCTCTGCACTGACCGAGTCACCTATTACATCAGAAATAGCTCTCACTCATCTAGGAATCTCTAAAACCATAGACAAATCCCTTCAGAAAGAATTCAAGAGGTTAGAAAAAGGAGCATTTAAAACTATCATAAGGGTGGTGTATTTGACAGTAATTCTGCAACAAGAAATGGCAGTGATACCTGAGATAATTAAATTAGTTTGAACAAACTGCCACTCATACTGCACTTCATTGCTGGAATCTGAATCCAGAGGAACTGTGAAAGCTGACCTATTTATTCAACTTCAGGAGGACCAAATATATTTAGAATACACTAGAAGGAAATAGTGCCACTTACCGGTAAAACAAGTAAAATGTATTTTTTAGAAGTTAGAATCAGACAAAGTCCAAATAATGATGACTAATAAATTATATTCCTTTGCATATAATCTTGCAAATTGCTGCATTTAATGGGAAAAGAGAATGTTCAAAATGGCAGATCTGGGCTCTAATTCTCTCTAAAGGTCTCTTACTAAACAAAGCATTCTGTGAGAAGCAAAACTAATGATTTTAGTTCCTCTTTTGTCTCAGTGAAACCATTGGTCTTCAAAAAGCATGTAAGAATTGACAGTCTCTAAGCTGTTCTTCCTTCTCAGATTGGATTGAAAGGAGCGGGACCAAAACTATTTCCAAAATTAAATGACAGACAGATCACAAATGCCTTCCCTTTTCTTTGTTTTAGAGTGACTCTTTAAAAATTGGTAAATTAAAACCCTGTATCATAAATATATACAGTCTCCATTATTCAGCAGTATGGTTTAGGGCTTCAGGAGCCACACGCTGGGGGATTATACGTACCTATACAGCAGAAGCAGAGTGGGTTTATCAATGTAACCTTTCAGTCACAGTATTGCTATAAACTGACAATACTGATTTGAGGACCAAGGCTAGTACGAGCACACAGTGCTGAGCTGAACATTTTGGTCCTGAGAGCTCACAGCAGTTAGTCCAAAGATTTCAGCACCAAAGTACAAATGTGTCCTTTGTTTCCTGCAGTCTGCTCCAATGGAAATGCTTTCTGCATCTGGTATCTTTTTTAGTCAGAATGTGTGAAAACATCCTTGTTCATGAAAAATTTAGTAACTCTAAAAGCATCCATAACTACTCATAAATACCATGTATTAGGCAAATATAAAATTATTGGGTAGAAAAAAAAATCAGTGAACCACACTGAGAAACATGATGATGTATGCTTCTGAGCTGGGCAGATCATCTCTGATTAAAACAGAACATAACTATAGAGAAACTGCATAGATATAGGTAATAGGAGATTGCAATAAGGGATGGTTTTGAAAAACCTCTCATATAAATCAGGCTTGCTCTAACAGCTGTATGTAGCTTTTAAGGACTACCATAAAATCATGGTATTTACCACACTGAACCAGTAGACTTTCCAGACTGACATCAAGATGTCAACAGCTATTGGCACCAATGAATCAATATTAAATTTCCACTGTACACAAATAAGATGTGATTTCCTAAAGTTACTAATGGTGGGATTCATCATGCCACATTTCACTAGTAAAAAAATCAATGTCTAGTCCAAGCTTCCATTATGGTTAGGAGTGAGACAAGTACCTGCAGAGGATAATCATTCCCCTTCCCTTACGTAAGTATTTAAAATGTAATTACATATATCACATTAGCTTTATGCAGGTCTCCTGCTATTTAGTTACTTAAATAATTTCAAGAATTTTTTCTTAGGCAGTAATGATATAATTATTAAGGACCATGTTCAGATATTAGTGAATTTATTTTCTTTTGCCTGAAGGATGAAAATTACTGCCTAATCATTTTACAGTACAATTACATATATTTTTATTATACCTGTATCTTTTACATTTTATAAGCAATTTATCCAACTTACTTCCTTACAGTCCAAGTGCTTAATAAGATAAATAAAGTTTGCAGTCATATTTAATACTTGATTCTTCTCTTTAGGGCTGCTCTGTATGAATCTACTTTTCCTGAAAATACTCCTCATGAACATCATCAGTTTGCTGCATTATACTAAGAGAGCTCATTTGTCTTCATAAGTTACAGATGAAACAGTACTATCCAATTTAGCTGGGTTCTTATGCAATAACGGCCTTGAAGATCAATAACAAAGCTTCAGTATTGCACTAAACGGGAATTAGGATAGAATATATCTTGCAGAGCACTGAAGATACATACTTTGGGGAATGAATGCTACTCAGTAAGTTAATGACACATTGCATCAACATATGCTTTCTTTTATGAATTTTACAGATTTTTTTTTATATTGCTATTTTAATATTTTATCCCACGCTAAGGAAAAAAGGTGAAACATGGGCATCCAACTGACCTTCACTTTTCCGTTCTTTATTTTAATATCTCTGTCCTAATATTTCTTGCTCAGCTTAATCCTGTGTTTATATATATTTTTCTCTGGTTCAGGGTTTCTCAATGTGATTTGTTGTTCCTTTTCTAGTCACCAGCTATTTTTAAATGCTGAGGTTTACCTGTAAATCTGTCTGTACTTTTCTTAATGCAGTTTAATATCCTGTCTGTATTGACATTTTGCATAAAGCAGGCATTAAATTGGTTTCACTTCACTGACATCCATTCCTCTTTTTGGCTGGTCATATCAACATAGAGGCTCCGCAGGCCTTCAGCTCCTCCTTTCAACATGCGGTACTTTCACCTTATCTACATTTCATTTCACCTGTTATCATGACCTAATTTATCAGCTACAGATATAGCATGTCTATTCATTATGGTACATTAGATATGTTTGCATTTTAGGCTACATAGAAAGGGCATTTTGCACTTTCTCATTTTTCCTAGCCATAGTGAAATATATTTAATGAACTGGGGGGGGGGGGAATAACAACTTGGCAATAATTTTTTTTCAGCAATTTCGTTAAGCACCTATATAGTAACAACAAAATTACATCCATCAGTGTTGTAAGACAAGAACAGTATTAGCATTCTTGAAGGCTATTCACACAGAGCTAATAGTCTGGGGAACTGTTGCAAGTTGAATCTCATTTCTTCAGTACTTATTACTTTCTATTAACTGAAGAGGGATCCACATTCCTGAAATTACAATCACTAGTCTTTCTTTCCCTGGGGGACTGCAACCTACCAGATACCTGCTGGCTACAGTACAGCAGAGAAGAAAGAGTCTAGAAGGTTCCTGGAGTGTGTGAAAGATACCATCCTTAAATAGCTGGTGAGTGAGACAACCAGGGAAGGCACCCTGGCTGGAGGCTGTCTTGGGCATAGCAACCATGAAATGGTAGTTTTCAATTCCTGGAGAAGTAAGGATGAGAGTCAGCAGAAATGCTACTGTGGACTTCCAGAGGGCAGGCTTTGACTTGTTTAGGAGACTATTTGACAGAGTCCCTTGGGAGGCAGTACTGAAAGGCAAAAGAATCCAGGAAGGCTGGATGCTCTTCCAGAAGGAAACATTCAAGGTGCAGAAACAGGCCATCCCCATGTGCAGAAAGCAAGCTGGGTAAATCATACCCAAAATATTAATTGGGCAAGGCATGATGAAAGTGTAATTTTACTTAATAATTTTGCAATATCTACATGCCTAAAAGTGTAGACCCATGAAAATCAAAATATTTTGATAGTGTCTCCTACAGAATTCTTTCTTCAACCCAGAGAACTACCTACCTATATGCAGGCAGATTTCACATTTTCTGGGAGAAGATGTGATTTTGTTAATTTATCTAGGCACTGTGTAGCCTCTCAGCACATTCAATGTGCATTTTGGAAATGCAAGAGGTTCAGAAAACTTTACAGATGCTTTACTATAATTGAATATGCTTATATCTCTGAGTTCTAACTGCCTATATGTTTGGTGAAAGAAAATGTAAAACAAATTTATTTGCAAGAATACTAATTCTTAGGAAATACTAAAATGATCAAAATAAGTTCTTCCCGAACTTCGTAAATACCTTAGGGTGTATGAGTATAATCTGACTTACAGGTAAGAGGCATTTCCAATTGAGATAAAATCCCGTTTAAGAGCTACTAATGTAATGTAGCAGGCTAATAAATACTTTGATCATACGTTGATAAATCTGCTATAGAGAGCAAAAACCAGCTTCTTTCAGTAACTGACTGAAAGTGGATCCACTTCTGCTCCCATGAGTCCTACCTGGCACAGCAGTGTTAGCAACGGATGGACCTGCTATGGGGAGACAGGAGGAAGGAGGTGGAGAAAAGGCGACGACAAAAGTTGTTCCTTCAGCCAGGCACCTATCCATATGCACTGTGAGTTATCGTGGTGTGATCTTCTAATATATAAAAAACACTAAGTTTAGCAGTATCTGTTTCTTATGTCTCCATGTGTTCTCAGATGAGATGATCTATGTAAGAGCAAAGCAACTACCATCAAAGAACTATCCCCAGCATTGGGGACATTTATAAATACTTTCTGCAGAGTTTTCTTGATAAACATTTCAGGGTCTCATATTTTCAAAATAAGCTGAGTATTTGAGGAGAGTGTTTTTATGCTGTTCCCCACTCCCAACTGTTAATGAACCTTTTCCAGGATTTATCTTTAATTTTGCACAAATCAGTGGTATGCAGATTGTGAGTCTCCATTAGTCCTAAGAGGAGGCACTTAGCTGAGCCTATCAGCCACAAGAATAGTAATTCACTAGGGATTTGTATGCATGGCTTATTTCGCATTTGTCTTCCCTTGCAGGCCTCCCAGCACTAAGAACAGCTGTGCACTGAACTGCACAGATCAACCAAGCTACTATATTTACCACAGTGCTCTTCTTTTCTCTGTTGCCAAAAAAGTGGTCAGATATAGCACAGCAATTTATACTGCTGAATTCTATTATCATAATATTTTTGTATTTTTGTCCACATTCTGAAAAGAAATTCATATGCCCAATGCCATTATATGTTGAAGAAGTATAACAACATTTTAATACAGATTTTAAATTCCTTATATTTGAATTAGGCGCTTACATTTCACAGTGGCATAATTTAACTCAAATTCAGCTTTCAGCAATCACTGGAACATTTCCCCACAAGTTCTTACCCACAGGTCTAGAAGCCAGCTTACAAAGTTTTTCAAGTTTCTAGCCAAGAACATAATCAGCATTTCTTTAACATCACAAGGCCAGCACTCCTCCATCAGCCTATGTAGCTTCAGGGGCCTAATACCCACAGTATTTGACACATCTTGTTACATCTTGCCACAGATTGTGAAGCATTTCCTGGTAGTCAGCATAGTCATCAGTGACTTTTTATAATCTAAGACAAAAAGGTTTTGTTATCATCTAATTAGACTTCCAGCAATATAAATGCCTTGTGATTTACTAAGATCTAATTGCTTATTTAATTCCAGTAGTTGGTTTTGTACTAAAACTTATCTTGTAGAGATCCTGGTATAAAGATCTCCAATTCTGACATACTTGTATTCTTTGTTTGATTCCAATAACTAATTATCCTTACTGTCCCTTCTTCATTCATTCCACTGTCCTATAGCAGGGTCCACCATCTATGGATGTGTCTCTAAATCCGAGATCCATGACTGCAAATAAAGACACTCTGATGGCTGCGGAGGTAACCAGGGACATCAAGATCAGCTTTATTGACACTTTGAATAGTAGACCTTTGTTCTGGCATTTTAAAGACATCATCGGCATTCCAGAAAACTCTAATTAGCCTAATCTTAGTTATATTCAGTCTCCACTTTAAAACTAGAAAGTCCAAGGACACATAAGTATAAAAATAGCCCACCAACACGTAGCTAAAATTTACAAATGCAAGTTCCAGATATGAAAGACATTAAGAAATTGAAAGTCTTTGTTATTCCAAAGTATTTAAACATTCTGGATGAAAGACAAACAAATGTGAATGTAAAAATAAAGATACAAAAATGCCTGTATAAGTAACTTCTTAATCCTACACTACCAAGAGCACAATTGAAGCATAATTTGGGATGGTTTCAATTGAATGTACTAGGGAAGTCTGCTGGAAGTTTGCTAGAATTTTTGGCACAAAGTCCTTGAAGTATCTGAAAGAACTAGAAAACATTTCACACCTTGCTAGAACAAAATAATTAATGAAGAATAATAAAATATTTCAAAAGGCTAACGTGAAAACACATGCAATGAGACATATAAGAGGTGTAGGTCAGTAGCTGCAATCTCGAAAGATGTGGAAGAATTCACACATGAAACAGCAGACTGGGAAGCTGGAAAAGTTCAACAAGTATGTATATTATTCAGTATATAAAATGGTAAAAGAATATGTTGATACTTGTTAATCAGTACAAACAGAATAAAGAAGAGTTGGATTATTTAACTATCAGGTTTGTAGTAGATTGAAGATTATATCTGCATGCAGATTTATATTCAGTTTTTCTAGATTAGCATGTTTTTCTGACAGTGGAAAAAGTTAAGGATAGTGGCGTAGTCTGGACAAAAAGTTAATGGCCATTGACAATTCATAGCTGGGAACGACAGCAAAAGTTGTTAGCACTGGAGGTGGTGAAACATCCTGCTGTAGGGTGCTGACTGCTCCAGTGACGCCTGAGCAGCAGAAGGACAAAGGGAAGAGGTTGAAAAAGGCGTGTATAAGACAGCCAGGTACTGTTTAGCGAGTTGGTGACCTTGCAGTATACTTGTAGTTTCTAAAGAGATTTAGTCCATGTAACTGCAGCTTCAACAACAAAGCTAAGCAGCTGCTAGTGGAGATTAGCAGTCTAATTTACTGCTGAAAAATGGCTTCTAAAAGATTCAAAAGAAGTCCTTATCTGGAGGTGTTCCTGAGGGGTCTCACACAGTAAGTGAGCTGCTGTGATACTGGCACCCTCTCAAGGGTCCAGAAGAGTCTGAGGTGCAGAAACAGCCAAGTAGCTGCCCAGCTGGGGAGGTGACTCAAGGAGACTGGGGAAGCAGCCATCTGTAGACAGAAAAACCTTGACTCAGGCAAATACTATGTAAACCAGAAAAAATGGTACAATTGCAGAAATACTACTGCATCCAGCTAAAAGCTACTGAGGAATAGAATCTACAATTACACTTTTTCATCTCTGTCAGAAATATGCAGGGGCTGTACACATGCCCTCTCTATCATGATCCGGTGGCCTGCATTCAAGCACAAAAGATTACATAAGTTATTTAGTTTTTCTGAATAAGAGCAATTCTTTGTAGCTGTTCTGTGCCTTTGCTCTCAATGAGTCATTTTTAGGAGGGGAGATCATGCACATTATTTGACAACAAGCTTCTGAAGACAATAGTTCTTTCATGTCAACTACATCCTGTTTAGACCAGTAGATCAGACTACCCGTGACTGACATTTAGTAACAGTAAAGGTTTTTTTTAGTGAGTTAAAAGGAAAAAGGGGCATCTTTCAGTTCTATATTCTAAAAGGAAGTCCTAAAATTGGCATTATTTCTTAGAAATCTACATATTGGAAATCTGTAAGCTTTTTTTTTAAAAAAAAAAAAGTTTGTATTTTTAACAGTGAATAACTAAATACAGCTCATACTTCAAAAGGCTTTTTTTGTAACTCCTTAGAAAGGAAATGTTACAAACAAAAGGCAAATAAAGAACCCTCAGATACCTCTACTTACTCTTCTGCAAAAAAGAAAAACAATTTCAGAAAGGGATAGATGTACATAAAATAATTTCTAAAAGGTCTGCCTTTAATTTTTCAGGCCATCCTGCCATTACCTATGCAGGAATTAGAAGCTGTGGCATACACCAAGATTGATAGAAAACTCAAGAGAACACTGATTTTTTTCCCTCTGCTTGTCCTTACTCTTTGTCTTTGTTACCTAATAAAACCATTAAATAATCCTCAATGTGACCTTTCAAAAATTGTCTTTGTTAGCTAAATCCCTCTTTGTTATCTTAGACCGTCTTATCTGTATTTGACCAACTCATTTCTTTTAGATCTGTCCCCTGTGAATTGTTTTTTAAATTTACCTTTCCTAAGTCAATTTTTTTCTGCCCATTACTCTTGTCTTGTTTCTTTCTTTTGATTTTTCTTAGTTGTAAGATTTTATATTTGTCTGATTTACTATTCTAGAGTCATTTATCACCATTCTTTCTGACAGACATTATTTTGTCAGTTTTCTTTTTCATTTGGTGATTTATTTCATCTCCCAGCCTGCCCACAGCAACATCTTTTGATTAATTCATTTTGCATTTATTTTTAATCTTTTCTTCTCTTTCCTCTC
Organism: Pezoporus wallicus; assembly: GCF_028554395.1. Lineage (NCBI taxonomy): Eukaryota > Metazoa > Chordata > Aves > Psittaciformes > Psittacidae > Pezoporus > Pezoporus wallicus. Next base: position 1,461,082 of record NW_026638681.1, on the reverse strand, counting down.
CATGACTCAGCCTGTGTTTCCCATACTTTGTTCTTTTATTGTATTTGTAGCTATTTTTCATGTGTTCAGCATCAACTACTAGAACTTTCTAAAGGCATGAATACAGAGAGACAGCTTCTGTGCTGAATGAGATGATGTCAGCAAAGCAGCTTCTGAAAGCACATTTCATTCCACTGACCTGTTAACAATTAGGAATCACAAAACAAATTGGTCTGTTATATCTGTAAGCTATAGCCCTTCAATCTGTCTCCTGCAATTTGTTTCAATTTTATTCCACATAGATTTCGCAATTCTATGGCAAATTGGTGTACCTGTTCAAAACAAACACATTGCATGATTCTGCAAGAACAAATTTAATGGCAGCCAGCGATCATGAAATCACCACTTCAAATTAATTAGCAGGTCAACATCACTGTAGTTTGCAAAGCAATCCTTTTTACCTTCAGTTTTGGAGGTAACTTTCATACTTAGAGCAATGCAGGTTAATTTCAAAGTACCATATCAGCACTGCAAGAGTAACTACTGTGTGAATTTAGTGTTATACTGCTTTAAACCCAAGCATCAGAAAAAGAATGATATTGATTCTCCATTACCTCTCTCTATTGCAAGTATAATTTAATAAAGGATGAATATCCTCTTTTTATGTTATACTCAACCCCTTTGACCTCAGTAGGGTTTCTTCCAACTCTAACAATCACATCCTACATACAGCATGCCTTCCCAGTCAGGTCAGTTTTCTGAATATCACAATGACACTATATATGAATGATATATATTTCATGGCAAATCAGAATTGAATACTAAAGCCTTAGTAGGAAATTAAACTAAAAAAAACAAAAGATTCTGTCCCAGAATTTCAAGATAGGATAGCAGCCGTTGGTGTGATTTATAAGGTAATTAAATGTACTTGCCAACCCAATTTCTCATGTAATATTTTTACGATAGTTTATTCATAGATTATTTCCTTTGCTGTCAGTGTCAGATCTTGTAGTCTGGTTTCCATTATAGCACAAGCTATTAAATAAAGAGGTAAATAAGTCCTAAAGAAAATTTCTATCACGTCTTCCAAGAGATATCCACCACTGGTTTTACAACATTAACATTGGAAACTTCAAATTCTTTGGCAATTATTCTTGTTGTTTATCAGCCTTGTTGTTAATATGCCATATTTGTACTTAGAATATTTCTGGCCTCAATAACCAAGCACAGATTATTGTTTTGCTTGGTTCCACTGAGAAGCCTTTATTATTTAGTATTGTTTTCCCTTGAAAGTGCTTATACGCTCTTATAAAGCCACCTTCCATATGATAATTTAAACAAGTCCAACTTTGTCAGCATCTCAGGATGTATTTTAGTGAACTAGCTATTTCTTATGAACAAGATTTAATTTAGCATGGCTCACATGTTAGTAATCATGTTACAAAACTGTGCCGGATGTTGTGTGTCTTCATCCAGTGCTCAACTCACCGATTTAATACAGAAGGACTTCTGGACATATACTTCATATTCTTTGTGTTGCTATAAGAGAAGGCAATCACTTATTGTATACAGGCACACAGAGCTGTCGCAGTGGTCAGTATGTTCCTGAGAAGTGTGAGAGTAGCAAACCAAAGGAAAATACCTGGCCTTCAACCTATATAGGTCAGGAATATATATAAATCTCATTTGTGTGCACCAATATAAAATCTTGTTTGAGAGATTAGATGAATACATATAAATCTTTTGAGGGGCACCAGAAAGCTTAATTGACAGAACTACACTATTGATGGAGTACTATTCAGGGCCATTGGTGCATTAACTATGCAACAATGATGTCTGTTAAAGTAAAATATTTTCTTCAGCCTTAGAGTCATTTTTGTGATTCTTCTCAACCTCTCTCTGTTCTTCCAACTTTATTTTTTGAAGCATTGATGTCACAGCTGCATAGACTGTGTTGAAAGGTAAAATCATCTCCGTATTTCCTGCTCATAGTTCTGGGGTTTACACATCATAAACCTGTTATAGCACATCACAGAGGCAGACCATGCTGCCTCCCTACAAAACCTTTCATTGTTTTCCAGGACAGAGACTCTGTCCTCTTGAGAAATACCTACAGTCTTATACCTCGCTGTGTGTCCTTCTAGCAGTTTGTATTAAAGTTACAATGTGTTTCATTGAGCTCAACTTTCTTCCCTTGTAATCCAGAATACTCTGTTGAAGTGACTTGTTCTTTACTACTTTGGACTATTAAAAAATGTTAACACCATTGATGTGGGTTTTTTTTACTTTTTTCTGCTAATTGATTGAAAATTATGAAGAACATGGAGCTGATCAAACAAAGCTGATTAAGGACTAGGACTAGTAACTAAAGAACTTTCCTGAAAATGTCATAATCAGTAACAACTCCCTGCTGACAAGCACTCTTTGAGTCCTGTGAGCTAGTTCTTAATCCATTTAAGAGGTACTTTACTGATTCTTTATAGTCCTGATATTTTTATCAGCATGTCATTTATAGTAAATCAAGTGCTTTACAGAATGATCAACTATAATTGTAAGAAGGAGGTCAAATGTGTTTGACAAAGACTATTTTTTTCATAAAATCATGTTTACCAAGCTTTATCATTAACCTTTCTCTTTTAATTTTTATCAGCGGAATCTCTAGCAAACCTCCTGTTATCTTCTCTTCCCCCTTGAATATTTTGAATACTTATAAAATACTAGTATGGTTTTGATCTTCAGAATCATCCATGTGCAAAGACTTATTCAAATCTGACATTTGCAGGAGACAATCCTAAATGTTATTTCTTTTAGTAATCCTAGATGTAAGCTATCTATGTTTGCCAATGTGAAATGTGAGCTACTAATAGAATCATAGAATACTTAGGGTTGCAAAGGGCCTTAAGATCATCGAGTTCCAACCCCCTGCCATGGGCAGGGACACCTCACACTAAACCATGTCACCCAAGGCTCTGTCCAACCTGGCCTTGTACACCACCAGGGATGGAGCATTCACAGCTTCCCTGGGCAACCCATTCCAGTGCCTCACCACCCTTACAGTAAAGAACTTCTTCCTTATATCCAATCTAAACTTCCCCTGCTTAAGATTTAGCCCGTTACCCCTTGTCCTACCACTACAGTCCCTAATGAAGAGTCATTAGTCATTCATCTAAAATTAACTGTTACCCATGATTCCCACAATGGAGAATAAGATCCCTCCTAGAGCCATTTGATTCCAGTTATCCTGAAGAGAATCAAATAAATTTAAGTATGTATCACTAATATTGCTGTAATACACAGATATTAATAATGCTAGGTACAAAACATACACACCTAATTCTTGTGTACAGTTTTGTGTAAAGGGAATTTTCAGGAACTCTAAAGCAGAAATGCGTATGTGAGCAAGCAAACACCATTTATACCTCTAGGGACTCTTATATTGATGCCTGTTAAAGAAAAACAGACTTCTTCTGTGGGAGCTGTAAGGGGGTCACATAACTTTAAACATATACAGAATCTATTGAAGCTGCCCCTAAGTGCACAGGTGGAGCTATCATTAGACTGGGCCCTCATGCCCTGCAGCAATGCCATCAGTTGCGCACCCTTTCTGGATGCAGAACTGAGCACCATAGTGGCCTGTACTGCAACAAATCTTTAAAGGGCACCATAATATGAACATCTGGATGGGTTCCCCATCTGAGGCCTGGTGTTAATTTGGCTGCTATGCTTGGTAGAAAATGTGGGCAGCATAGTCAATTAAGCTTTTCCTGAAACTCTCAGGGAAGAGACTCTGTTTCATGCTGATTGCTGACCAGGCTGAAATATTCAAACAAGATACACAGTGGGAGATCGCTGAATGTTCAAGGGAACAGTAATCAGTGCAGTAATGGATAAAGAGGAGTATAAGCAACAAATTGAAAGAATCACCACTTTTTTCTTGTAATATCTAAGAAAGGAAAAATTCCTTGCCACTTAGAATCATGACTCAGTGGGGTCCTAATCTGCAGAGAGGATGCTTTCCATGGGCAGTTAGGAAAAATAAAACATATTTTTGAAGGCATGGATATTAGGAAGAACCAAGTTAAGGGTATCCAAAGAGTTTATTGGATGAGCAGTTCAGGCACTGGAGTGTTTGGGAAGAAAGCTGAAAACAGGATCCAAGGCCAAGCATAATAGGGAATATGATGCAGTCACAGAAGGATTAAGAACAGCAGCTGTTATAGCATCTCCAGGAAAAGGACACCAGTATGGAAAAGGGCAGAATTCCCCAGAAGAGGGAGTGAGTTAAGCTGAAAATTAAGTGAGGCACAGGCATCTGTTTGGACTATACTATGAAATAAAAGAAGACTTCAGAAATATTTAATCTGAAAACATCATCTGAAAAATAAATTAGCTGTAACAGCAGACATGGTGCAAATCATGGTTAAAGCAGAATTAAATACCACTGTGTTTAGAGCAATAGCAAAAGCATTAGGGACTTCAGTAGGAAAACTAGTGTGCTTGTTACATCACACAAGTGATTATTGACCATCTGGGTCTCGCCTTTTATATTCAAAATTAATTCAACTTTGTATGATGCCTTTGTTAACATTATCAGTCGAGTTATCACACTGATTTTAACATTTAGACACTTCAGGATATTTCCACAGGTACCTTGGCTGGAAATCACCTGAACATAAAGGTATCAGTATGATGTAGTTCCAGTGTTGTAGATGTAAAACTTCAATCTTCAAATTCTAAGCCAAACAATTTGCAGTTTGTTAGTTAGTTAGGTTGAATTTTTCCAAGACTTCAGCTAAGATTGCCATTCAACTAGCAACTCTGCTAACAGCTAGCAGTGTTGTTCTGATTTCAGTTCTCTTCAAATCAAGCCTCAAGAAACATATATCAATTAAACCACAGTGGTTGCTCTTAGGGCATGAGTACAGTAGACAGCTCCTCATCACAATTTTTATTACTACCTTTTACTAATTTTCTAAGTTTTCTTGTTTGTTCTAAAGGAATATTCCTCTTGTCCAGAACTTTGGGGTTGTCCTGCTATGTGGGTTTTATTTTTGCTTGATTCATAATATTGTGAACAACTCTGTCATTATTTGCTCTTGACATGGCTTCCTTCGGAATTCTCCATTGATAAAATGCCACATAATCTAACTGCATCAGAGAGAATTGTGTGATAAATCATTTCACAGGAATGGCTTCCATCCACTTAGTAAATGGGTGAAAAGTAACTATATAGTGCTGGTTTCTCTAAATGGTAATCCAAAGGAGCTAGTCTGTACCCTGGTCCAAAAACCTCCTACACACATGATTTGGGTTTGAGGTATAAGGGTATTTACAATTGGTCCTGCTAACCAGCTCTGCATCAGTGCATCCTGCTAGCCAGTTCTGCATCAGCCACCATTACACAGTACTAACTCCATCTAATGTTTAGCTTTGCCGGAAGAAGCTTATTCATTAATAGATTAGGTCAGATTGTTTTGCACCAGTGCTGAAACTAGTCATGCTCATGGAGACCATCTCCATCTGCTCATATTGGTTCCTTTTATTGGGCAAATACCAACTACTGTTGGAACTGAAGTCCCCAGAAGTCTAACTTTCCAAAGACAACACAAAAAGTCAGAAGGTCTTCAAAACTGGAGTAGAGAGTTACATATGGTTCAAATTAACTCAAGTAACTATTCCATTAAATTTCCTAATTGTTCAACTGGAATATATGCTGAAAAAGCCTGTTTAAGCAATGAATTGAGAAATATTTGAAAATGAAAGGGAGAGGTAGCATTTTAAGTACTTTATTAGGAAATTTAGGTGTAGTGAATGGAAAGTGAATTCTGTAGACCTTGAATCAATTTGGGATAAATTATCATTGATGTGAAATGATGTGATTAAAGCCTTCCTACAGAGAAATGAAAGACTGCAGGTTTCAGTACATAGCCAAGGAGAATTATCATTCCTTGAAAAAGCTGTGTTCTCATTAGTTTCAAATGCTATAATAATAGCAGATAAATCTAATTGGGATTAGGTCCATGTGGTTTCCTGATATTAAAATGCATTACTGTAAGGATTAACAGAAGCAAAGTTGACCTAATTAAGTATAGAAAGGTCTGTCAACAGTATCTTAAAAAACTGCAAACCAGTAGCTTTACTTACTGTTGTGGTTTAAACCCAGTCAGGTAATTTGTTCGCTCACTTCCCCCCCCTTTTCTTGCCCTCCCCCTGCTCTAGGAGGGATGGAGAGGAGAATTGAAAAGAATGCAACTCCCACGGGTTGAGATAAGAACAGTTTAGTAACTAAGGTATAACACAAATCACTACTGCTACCACCAATGATAATAATGATAAAGGAAATAACAAGGGAAGAGAATACAACACCTCACCACCCGCTGACCGATAACTCGCCCCCAAGCCCGACCAAGCTCCGACCGATACCTCCTCCAACCCTGCAGTCTCTCAGCCCTTCCGGCTAACTCCCAGTTACATCCAGGGCATGACGTGCTGTGGTATGGAATACCTCTTTGGTCAGTTTGGGTCAGGTGTCCTGTCTCTGCTTCCTCCTGGCTTCCCCTCCTCCCTGGCAGAGCATGAGCCTCACAAAGTCCTTGGCCAAACCAAAACATCCTTGTTATCAGCTCTGTTCCCGAGCTGAAATCAAAACACAGCACTGCACCAGCTACCAAGAAGGAGAAACATGACTGCTACTGCTGAACCCAGGACAACTTACTTTACTGAATGGAGCTGTATCGCAGATGTATGAAAGGACCACACACAAACGGGTGACCCTTGGAAAGTCTCCCCTACAGAATGACAACTACTACCATAACAGAAACAACAGGAGCTTAATGGAAGATATTGAAGAAGAAAGCTTTTTATGAATCCATAGTAAACCAATTAGTGACATGGTCTCTAGGAATCAAGAAGAAAACTGAATATAATCAGCAAGAAATTACAGTATAGGCATCAGAGATTAAGATGAGAGCAGGTCGAAGGTGGTGATCCTCCCCCTCTACTCTGCTCTCATGAGACCTCACTTGGAGTATCGTGTGCAGTTCTGGTGTGCTCAACATAAAAAGGACATGGAACTGTTGGAACAAGTCCAGAGGAGGGCCACGAGGATGATCAGGGGGCTGGAGCACTTCCCGTGTGAAGACAGGCTGAGAAAGTTGGGGCTGTTCAGCCTGGAGAAGAGAAGGCTGCGTGGAGACCTCCTAGCAGCCTTCCAGTATCTGAAGGGGGCCTATAGGGATGCTGGGGAGGGACTCTTCATTAGGGACTGTAGTGACAGGATGTCCTGGGTTCAGCAGTAGCAGTCATGTTTCTTCTTCGTGTTAGCTGGTGCAGTGCTGTGTTTTGACTTCCAGCCTGGGAGCAGTCCTGGTGATACTGATGTTTTCGGTTGCTGCTAAACCACAGTGATAATCACTGCAGCCAAACCAGAGGACCAATTCGTACCAATATCGGTTGCCCCTGTACGCAAGGGAAAAAGCAAAAAAGAGGCAAGAAGGGTGAAGCAAGATGAAGAACCAATGAATTCACCACCTGGTCTAGCATCTGATCAGGAGTCATCATCACATGGTGAAGAAGAAGAGGTAACTTCTCAACCACAGACCTCAACTGAGCTACGGAATATGCAAAAAGATTTTACCCGTCAACCAGGGGAGCACATCATCACCTGGTTACTCCGATGCTGGGACAATGGGGCCGATGGTCACGAGCTAGAAGGTACAGAAGCCAAGCAGCTGGGATCACTTGCTAGAGAAGGGGGAATGGACAAAACAATTGCAAGAGAGAAAAAGTCCCTCAGTCTTTGGAGGTGGCTCTTGGCAGCTGTGAAAGAAAGGTTTCCATACAAGAATGATGTTATGAGTCATTCGGCCAAGTGGACTACTATAGACAAAGGCATCCAGTCTCTGAGGGAATCAGTCATCGTAGAGATGATCTATCACATCAAGCCGAATAACGGGGATACACCTATAGATCCAGATGAAGTTGAATGTACACGACCCATGTGGCGAAAACTTACACGGAATGCACCGTCATCATATGCCCATTCACTGGCAACAGTGACCTGGAATGACATAGTACCACTAACAGTGGATGAAATGGTTCATAAACTCCGAGAGGTCGAAGGCAATCTCACCCCTTCCATCATCTCAGCTGTGAAAAAACTGTCCCAGGACCTCGAAAAATTGAGGGACGATGTCTCTGATTTATCCAGCTCCTCACGTGTACCAACACACGTCTCAGCTATTAACAAAAGGCGTCCTATTGTTCAAGAGAGGAGATACAGAAGGTATACGCCACGGGGTACCCTATGGTTTTACCTGCTGGATCACGGAGAAGACATGACAAAGTGGGATGGAAAACCTACTTCAGCTTTGGAGGAACGGGTGAGTGAACTGAAGAGGGGAGCAAGGGCCAAGACTGATTGTCCCATGAGAGCTACGGCTTCAGTCTCTGGTGAGCAGTTTCCCAGATGGAGTGGAAGAGCTGATTTTACTCCAGCTCCTGTGATAATGAAGAATAATCCCTTTCAACACGACTTAAGTGTCCAATGCTGTGACGACCATTAGAGGGGCCCTGCCTCCAGCCAGGTGGAGGTAGGGGACAATCGGATTTACTGGACTGTGTGGATCAGATGGCCTGGCACATCAGTCCCACAGAAGTGTAAGGCTCTAGTAGGTACCGGTGCACAGTGTACCCTGATGCCATCAAGCTGTCAAGGGGTGGAACCCATCTATATTTCTGGAGTGACAGGAGGATCCCAAGAGTTGACTGTGCTGGAGGCTGAAATCAGCCTGACTGGGAGGGAGTGGCAAAAGCACCCTATTGTGACTGGTCCAGAGGCTCCATGCATCCTCGGCATAGACTACCTCAAGAGAGGGTACTTCAAAGACCCAAAAGGGTACCGGTGGGCTTTTGGTATTGCTGCTTTGGAGACTGAGGAAATTGAGCAGCTGTCCACCTTGCCTGGTCTCTCAGAAGATCCCTCTGCTGTGGGGTTGCTGAAAGTTGAAGAACAACAAGTGCCAATTGCGACCACAACAGTGCACCGGCGGCAATATCGCACCAACCGAGACTCCCTGATTCCCATCCATCAGCTGATCCGTAGACTGAAGAGTCAGGGGGTCATCAGCAGGACCCGCTCACCCTTCAATAGCCCCATATGGCCAGTGTGAAAGTCTAATGGAGAATGGAGACAGTAGACTATCGTGGCCTGAATGAAGTCACACCACCATTGAGTGCTGCCGTACCGGACATGCTAGAACTTCAGTATGAACTAGAGTCAAAGGCAGCCAAGTGGTATGCCACGATTGATATTGCCAATGCATTTTTCTCAATTCCTTTGGCAGCAGAGTGCAGGCCACAGTTTGCTTTTACTTGGAGGGGTGTCCAGTTCACTTGGAACTGACTGCCCCAGGGGTGGAAACACAGCCCTACCATTTGCCATGGACTGATCCAGACTGCACTGGAACAGGGGCAAGCTCCAGAATACCTGCAATACATTGATGACATTATTGTGTGGGGCGATACAGCGGAAGAAGTCTTTGAGAAAGGGAGGAAAATAATCCAAATCCTGCTGAAAGCCGGTTTTGCCATAAAACGGAGTATGGTCAAGGGACCTGCACAGGAGATTCAATTTTTGGGAATAAAATGGCAAGATGGACGTAGACAGATCCCCACAGATGTGATCAACAAGATAACAGCAATGTCTCCACCAACTAATAAGAAAGAAACGCAAGCTTTCTTGGGTGCAGTGGGGTTCTGGAGAATGCACATCCCAAATTACAGTTCGATTGTAAGCCCTCTCTGTCATGTGACCTGGAAGAAGAATGATTTTAAATGGGACCCTGAGCAACAACAAGCCTTTGAGCAAATTAAATGCGAGATAGGTCATGCAGCTGTTGACGCGGGAGTCATGGACAATGCAGAGACGATCAATGTGATCAAGCGATTGCCAAATTTATTACAAAGCCTTAACTCCTTATATACTATTTCTTACATGCAGTTACAGTGATTTGGCATGTTATGATTGGATACATGTCTTGAAGACCCTTAGTGACTAACATATAATTGGTTAAGCACAGGTGTGAGAACTTGACCTCAAAGCTTGCCAACAGTCCACAGTTCTCATTAACTCAGTGAATTCCAGCTTCTTCCTATCTTGCTTGCTTAAGCTTCTTTGGGCCTCTCATGGCCTTGCTGTATCTTTCGGGATTATTCAGAGTTTATGTACCAATTATGCATTCTCCTGTGAGAACACTGTCTCCACATGCAGCAGCCCTTGGAGCTCTCCGGACTGGGCCAGATGTAAAAAACGTACTATACACTGCAGCTGGGGAGAACGGTCCTACCTGGAGCCTCTGGCAGAAAGCTCCAGGGGAGACTCGAGGTCGACCCCTCGGCTTTTGGAGTCAAGGGATACAAAGGATCTGAGGCCAGCTATACCCCAACTGAGAAAGAGATACTGGCAGCCTATGAAGGGGTTCGAGCTGCTTCGGAAGTGATTGGCACTGAAGCACAGTTCCTCCTGGTACCCCAGTTGCCCGTGCTGGGCTGGATGTTCAAAGGCAGGGTCTCCTCTACACATCATGCAACTGATGCTACATGGAGTACATGGGCTGCACTAATTACACAACGAACTCGAATAGGAAATCTCAGTCGTCCAGGCATTCTAGAAGTCATCATGGACTGGCCAGAGGGCAAAGATTTTGGAATGTCACCAAAGGAGGAGGCGGTGCATGCTGAAGAGGCCCCACCATATAATAAACTGTCAGAAAGTGAAAAGCAGTATGCCTTGTTTACTGATGGATCCTGCCATATTGTGGGAAAGCATCGGAGATGGAAGGCAGCTGCATGGAGTCCTGGACGACAAGTTGCAGAAACTGCTGAAGGAGAGGGTGAATCGAGTCAGTTTGCCGAGGTGAAAGCCATCCAGCTGGCCCTGGACATTGCTGAACGAGAAAAGTGGCCAGTACTTTATCTCTATACTGACTCATGGATGGTGGCAAATGCCCTGTGGGGGTGGTTGAAGCAATGGAAGCAGAGCAACTGGCAACGCAGAGGTAAACCCATCCGGGCTGCTGCACTGTGGGAAGATATTGCTGCCCGGGTGCAGAACCTGGTGGTGAAGGTACGTCATGTAGATGCCCATGTACCCAAGAGTCGGGCCACTGAGGAACACCAGAACAACCAACAAGTGGATAAAGCGGCTAAGATTGAAGTGGCTCAGATGGACTTAGATTGGCAACATAAAGGTGAATTATTTTTGGCCCGGTGGGCCCATGACACTTCAGGCCATCAGGGCAGAGATGCAACATATAGATGGGCCCGTGACCGAGGGGTGGACTTAACAATGGACACTATTGCCCAGGTTATTCATGAGTGTGAAACATGTGCTGCAATTAAACAAGCCAAGCGGTTAAAGCCTCTTTGGTATGGAGGATGATGGTTGACATATAAATATGGGGAGGCCTGGCAGATTGACTATATCACACTGCCACCAACCCACCAAGGCAAGCGCCATGTGCTTACCATGGTGGAAGCAACCACCGGGTGGCTGGAAACATACGCTGTGCCCCATGCCACTGCCCGGAACACCATCCTGGGCCTTGAGAAACAGATTTTGTGGCGACACGGCACCCCAGAGAGAATTGAGTCAGACAATGGGACTCATTTCCAGAGTAGCCTTATAGACACTTGGGCCAAAGAGCATGGCATTGAGTGGGTATATCACATCCCCTACCATGCACCAGCCTCTGGGAAAATTGAACGGTACAATGGGCTGTTAAAAACTACACCGAGAGCAATGGGTGGGGGAACTTTCAAGCATTGGGATACACACTTACCAAAGGCCACCTGGTTGGTCAACACCAGAGGATCTGCCAACAGGGCTGGCCCAGCCCAGTCAGAACTTTTACATATTGTAGAGGGGGACAAAGTTCCCGTGGTGCATATGAAGAATTTGCTGGGGCAGACAGTCTGGGTAATTCCTGCTTCAGGTAAAGGCAAACCCACTCGTGGGATTGCTTTTGCTCAGGGACCTGGATATACTTGGTGGGTAAGGCAGGAAGATGGGGAAGTCCGATGTATACCTCAAGGGGATTTGATTTTAGGGGAAAACAGCCAGTGAACTCAATTGTATGCTGTTGCCTGCTGTGTAATGCTTTTATAGCCCATCAACAAGATGTCTCCAGGTCACCAGCGACTGGCCCTGACTTCCCTCCAACCATCATCCCAATGGAGAATGCACTTTGATAGAACTGGATGAGTTCTGCATTAAAGGAACAACCAGCATCAGCAGGCAACCATCCAATACTGTACATAGCCTTTCCTGCCCTGAAAGATTGTTACAAGAGATGGAACCTGACATCATGGACCGAATGGACTCGGCAGCATTATAGGGATTGGTCCATGCAGTAAGAAAATGATCTTTTTCTCTTGGTCTGTGTGTATATGGATGTATATATGTGGGAGAGTGATGGTGTATTGAAAATGTAGGATCTGGGCATGATGTGAATGGTATGGAATAAGGGGTGGATAGTGTCCTGGGTTCAGCAGTAGCAGTCATGTTTCTCCTTCATGGTAGCAGGTGCAGTGCTGTGTTTTGACTTCCAGCCTGGGAGCAGTCCTGGTGATACCGATGTTTTCAGTTGTTGCTAGGTGATGTTTACCCTGACCAAGGACTTTCTGAGTCTCATGCTCTGCCAGGGAGGAGGGGAAGCTGTGAGGAAGCAGAGATGGGGTGCCTGACCCAGGCTAGCCAAAGGGGTATTCCATACCACAGCACGTCATGCCCGGGGTGGGGGGTAACTGGGAGTTACTCGGAAGGACACGGGCTTCCGGGTGGGACTCGTTTCTTGGCCGGTGGTATTGTATTCTCTTCCCTTGTTATTTTCTCTTATCATTGTTGTCGTTGGTGGTAGCAGTGGTGATTTGTGTTGTACATTGGTTGCTGGACTGTTCTTGTCTCAACCCGTGGGAGTTGCACTCTTTCGATCCTCCTCCCCATTCCTCTGGGAGCAGGGAAGGGGAGAGCCCCGGGGGGGGGGGGGGCCTTGATTGCTCTCAGCCCGGCACCACAGAGCCTTGCGTGAGATTGTTTAGTGTGAGGTGTCCCTGCCCATGGCAGGGGGATTGGAACTAGATGATCTTAAGATCCTTTTCTAACCCTAACTATTCTATGATTCTATGATTCAGTAAGTCTCAGTGGGACAGACTGTTCTGCAATGCTACAACCTCTAGTCTGTGTGCTATTTCATCCATTATTGAACTATTAGCAATGCAGGTTATGGTTTTATGTACTATAGTGGTAATTTGTTACATATGTTATCTCAAGGTTATTTTCAACAAGGCACTGAAAAATCAATACTTTACGAGGCAAAACATAAATGTTTCCTCAAGATGCCAGTGATTATGTGCAGACTGCAGACTGAACAGTGTGACCAACTGTGTTTTTAAGGAAATGGTGATTTGAACAGGTCACCATGAAGGAGAGAGTTATTGTAGCCTGAAGAGAAGCAAATAATTTTGAGCACATACCAGTAACATTACTGTAAACACACAGATATTAATTACGCATGGGTAGCAATGCATTATATATACATGTATACCTACATTCTTTAAAATGTGCTGCTCAAAGGGAGTTTTCAGGAATCCTAAAATGAGACTGCATACATGATTGAATCACTGACCTTAGAATAAGAAGGTACTGCAAAGTGCTGAGGCTATCACAAAGCCACATCTGGAAAACACTGCCAGAATATCTTAAAGAATGATAAACTCTGCCTGAACAGACAACGGTTATACTGTCAAAGAGTATTATTTTGACAGCTGCTAAAGAAAGGGCAACTTCTGTGTGAGATGGGGGGATTGTGCAATTTATCCATTAACAGAACATAGTGAAGCTGCCCTTAACTAACTGCACAAATGAGGCAGAACTGAGCACTGTGGTAGCCTGCACCACTATAAATGCAGGCATCATTTTATTATTATTAAAAGGCAATGTAACATTCTGCTTCCCCAATGAAGTACGGAGGTAATTTGTGTGCTACAGTCCCAACTACAGAGCATGGAATAAACTCCCTTCTGGAGTACCTGCCCTTGACTGGAGAGAAGGTGCAGCTGACCAGCATTGGGCTGGGCCACTGGACACAAACTAGAGTTAGTGGGGTTCTCTTCACCCTAGCAGAGTGGAAAGTACTTTTTTCATCCTCATGTGTTATGGCTAGATTCCTCTGCTTCTTTTTAAACAGAAACAAAAACATTTCTTAAATAAACAGTTATTCTTCTTGCTCTTCAAAAATTTCCATCTCCTTGTGGCAGCGGATACAAGTTACATTTTATATGCTCCTTAATACCCTTGAGAAGGTGTTATTTTTGTCCTCAGAACTTCCAGTCTCATTTGTTCTGATATCTTTATCCCTCCTTATTGACATTCCTGTTTTTTTCTAATTTGTAATTCATACTCACTAATGTTGGCCCTGTAGATTCTTTCCTTCCTTTAATTTGTTTCTCAATTTTTCCTTTAATTTCTTCCTTCGCTTACCACTGAACAAAATAAACTCCCAGACAGCATTTACTTGACTTATTTCTTGACTGTGGAATGAACCTGGTAATGAGTTTATTTCACAAATTACTTTTTGTCTTAACCTGGTTTATCTCAGAAATTTTCTCAACTTTGGAAATTCATTTGTGATTTGAAGCATATATATAAACACATATGTATAGATAAGATGACTATATAATGCTGAACAGAACTGCCCATGGTTTGTTCATGATGAGTATAACACCACCTCTGGTCCCAAGGTAACCACCAACTTCAAGTCCAGAGATTATTCATTTATCTTTAACTGCCACACTGTTCAAGTTCAAAATATCTATGTAATTAAGAAAGTAGGGAACTCATCCTGACCATACTGAATCAGACCCTGGATATTATTTACATCATAGTTAAAATTAGCTACTGCCTGTAAACAGACAGCAGGTACGCAGGGGATCAGCTCTCTCTTTCACTGCAGTTAAGTGAAGCTTTCTCAGAGAAACTAACTGCAAGACACCCCAGTTGTTTGAGATATCCACCAAACTCTTGGAAATCTTACCCGGAAATCTTACTAGCATTTCCTTCAGGAGAAGGAAGAGCTGCCCAGAATAATATTATGGACCATAAAAAATGCTTCACACATCTGAATGGCCTTGTCCCTTTGGATCTGAAGTGAATAGGAAAAAGAAACAAGCATTTAGAGGCATAGCCTTCAGTTCAAAGACATTCCTTTGAGTTTTGTGGCAGGGATGTAAAAGGTAGTCAGCTCAGAGAGATCTAAGGCCTAGAAATATAAATCCTGAAGTGCAGCAAGACAGATATACTCAAGTGAGACAGAAACTACTAGCTAAATAATTTAACAGTATGAGTAATGTTTCAACTTTGTGCTGCTACTTTTTATGGCATCTAAATCAATTTATTTCTCTAAATAGATCCTGATGCTTTGCTGCAGTAACTGGAAATTACTTTAACCTCTTCCACTCTATCAGTGAAAACTGAAATTAGTTTTATCACTTCATTGTAAATTTTTGCAAATTATGTAATTAGGGAAGAATAAATTATTTGAAACTATGAAAGGGCTAAAGCTATGTTCATCTCTCTGAGGCATTACAGAAATTCTGTAGCTTCAAAACAAGCCAAGTTATTCCTTGTCTTCTTCAGTTTTAAATATGGGTTTCATTATTCAAAGAATAATGAGATAAATAATGAAATGAGTCAGCTGTATCTTTCATCACTGAAATGCCATGTCCACAATGACTGTTTTCCCAGTACACCTAGGAATGCTAGGTTTACATCAGAAAGATATAGAGTCATAGAATCATAGAATAATTAGCGTTGGAAAGGACCTTAAGATCATCCGGTTCCAACCCCCCTGCTGTGGGCAGGGACACCTCACGCTAAATATTGTCATTGTACATGAAATAGGACTTTATTCTTCTTCCTACAGAAGTCTGAAGGACTCCTCCGCATCAGTTCCACAGAGGGCTTTATCAGAAGAGCTGTAGGGAGTCCTGCCAAGGCACTTTACAATAATCTCCGTCTCAAAACTGTCTCTTCTCTTCTGCCAGAGGCTATTTTCCTCAGAAAAGAGCTGGCAGACTGCGGTATGTGCACATACTTCCACTCCTCCAGAGCAAATCCTTAAACTATCAACAAAGACGGGCCACCAACACCAGGCTGCAAAGGGAAAGAGCTAAAGAGCACTTAATTCTGCAAGCTTTGCAACAGGGTGGCAACCTTTTGCAGGATTGAGTAAGGCAGCCACCAAGTGTATCGTATCATCAGTACCTGCCCCAGCCAGATATTGCACATATTCCTCCTAAGGCTGTACATCACAGCATTGCAGTTACAGTACAAGAAGAGAAGTCCCTGAAGTGGATAAGAAGGCATGCTGAACTACTGGGTCCAAAAGTAATTTGCCTTTGATTAGAGAACGTGTGGCTAAGAGATCCTGCTGGAGACTGTCAGAGGGAATTGGGAGGCCCTGAGCAATCCTGGCTAAGGGACTCTGTGGTTTCACACAGCTGATGTGCACGCGCAATGATTACTCTGCTGTTGTATCCAATTAGTGCAGGCTCTCCATGCACACCTTTGCAAAGCAGCTGTACAGCATGAATGCAAGGGTTGATATTCCTGCATCAACTGGAAAGGCTGCCAGACATCTGGAAAAGCAACTGACAGGGAAATAAAGGAAAAAACGTGTCTTCCAGCTATTTTTTAGGGAACACAGTCCAAAGTCTGAAAGGACTGCCAAGACCCTTTAGGGATTTGGACCCTGGAACTCAACAAGGCAGCTAGAAAAATCATTCTTCTAGTATACCAGGAGTGAAGAGGTTAATAATCAGATCCACATGTAGCTGGGACAGAAAAGATACAGAGAGATGTCTTTTTTATGACAGTCTTCCTGTTACTTGATTTTACAAGATACTTGGTATCTTGATAGAGTTGATGAGGCATCCTATCTAAAAGTGGTGGCAACTAATGAAGTGTTGAGAAGGCACCACTGCTGCCTTCTGTTTAATGACCTAGTGATGTGAAGAATACAGACTGTCCATGAGCAGCTCTGTTGGTACGTGCTCCAGGTGTCTGCAAACATGACATCTGCAAAGATGACATTCACTCTGCAGCCATACCTGAAACACACATACCTCAGGTCTTCCCAAAAGTAAACCAGTATTATTATGGAATCATATTATTACTAAAATGCATATGCAGATTCACTTACTTTAACCAGAGAGCGTCCTCATCAACATAGAGAAACCAACATGATACTAGGATCCAAATGCTTTTCTCCTAGATAAAGTAATACACTTTTATGTGTTTATTTAAGCAGCTTAATATTCTTATACACAGGGAGCAGTATTTATTCAATTGGCAAGACCATTTTAGACACACTATATGAAAATACACATTTTCACTTGAAGAATAAAACATTGTAATAGAGAGTAAAAAACACCATAAGTTCTAAAGAACTTATATGTCAGCAGTGCAAGTCAAAAAATGTGACTAGTCAGCTTTTAGCATAGTTTCCCAGAACTAGGAGAAAAAATAAAAGACTAGAAATGCAGGGAACAGCTTGAAACACAGTTGAATTTGTTTTAGAATAGGACCCTCATGCAAGACTGAACTCAGATTGTGTTAATGCTACTGGCATTTGACAGAAGATTACAGCTTGTTCACATGGAAAATTACTGTAATAAAAGGTAAGCTGTGATTCAAAAGTACTACAATGGCATTAATACAAATTCATATGTGGACACTTTCATCTAATTAAGAGGTCTTTTTCCCAGTTTTGGGATTAATTCCTTCAGAACTGATTTCAGCTAGACCAGAAAAAGCCACTCATACCAGAATATGCATCTATAGAGACAGTTATATTAGTACAGCTACATTAGCCTAACTATGCTTCTTTAATTTCCAAAGAAATTTGTAGGATGGAAAGCAGTTGTGGTTGTTGTTATTAACTTTAATTTTTATGATTTAATTGTGACTAAAGAATTAGTAGATTAGATGATATCCACCTACCTTTGCATTTGAATAACCTGCAAGTTTATGTATCACACTTACTTGTTTTTCTTAAACCACAGTTCAAATACAAATGATAGTTTCTCAGTTTCAAAAGACACAACTTTTTATATCTGTAAGAAGAAATTAATATAATGAATTTTGAATAATTTCCTCTAATGAGCTATTGTACAGATATGAAGTTAACTCTTTCTTTGTCAGTGAACCTTGGCAATAGGTATGTAAAAATGTAAAGGATACTATTTAAATAACGAATGACAGATCAAGTATGGTGAGGCAGATAAATGACCTTTGATGACCTCTAATGAAAGATCAGTGTTCAAAACTGGGACTTCTTCTGTAATCAGTCCTACTTATCTTTTAATGCCCTGAGATATGTTACTCAACCAGTTAGCTGAGTATAGTTATCTGAATGATACCATTAAAAATCCAACAGAGAAAAACATAAGCAATTAACACTGTACTGTTCATATTTCATATAAATTCCATGAAAGTCACTCATGCCAAGTTACCTGGGAGTTTGAAATTCTACTTATCACTGTCATAACTAAACAACTTGCAACCCAGATTTCCAGCAATTTAAGACCTTAGTGGGTTTCATGAAATATCTGATCTCCCTTCAGGTTTCACTATAAATATCTACCCTTTGTATTTTTGTCACTATTATTATTGCAAGTACAAAATTAAGAACAGGGTTAGCCAGAAGATAGCCATGTAAAGAAGCTTCCTCAGGAAGAAAAATTGTGTGTGATCCTGACGTTGTCCAATCTCACAGCGCTATGTGCTTTATCTTCTCATTTGTAAGCTGCATCATCTTGGGAGGTCAGCCGTCTTAGTAGCTCATAGACTGAAATTCAGCCTTTCATATAGTCTGGTCTTTATTTTTTAATCTCTTTAAGATTTAGCTCTGAGGCCTTCAAGCAACATGAGGAATACTCTGGGACTATGTGAAGGCATTAAAGAAGACTTGGCATATGCACAGAAGACTAACATCACGAGGAAGTGAGCCTTTATTTGTTGTACCAGGAGGAAGACAAACACAGTTGATACGTCTCTGGAAATCAAGCAGTTTTAATGAAGACAGCACCACAGTTCACTGTGATAAGATGCAGCCAGGACCCAGTGGGTAGTTACCTGCAAAGCGTATTCCATACCTCTGCTCTTTTCAGGCTGTTCTCTTTGTGGTCACTGTGCAGGGTGATGCTCTTTTTTTGAATGCTTAGTTTACTTTTCTGACCCTCAGTATATTCCCCCAGTCCATTCATCTTAACAGATTTCCCTGAATTAAAAACAAACTCTCAAAGGATAAGAAAGATGATTAATCTCTACAAGCTCACAGTTCTCCATGGATTTTTTTATTGTCCTAATGATTTCCATTACCTTGATAACACAATGCATTAATAAAGCAACAATAAGCAAAGAGAGCATATTGGCATTCCAATAAGTAGAAATAATAAATATTATAGTTCAATATATTAAAGAATTATATACTAGGAGTCTTTTGGAAAACAAAGAAGATGTAATGTGAAGAGGAAGAGGCAAACAGGTTAGATCTATAAGGAGTGCCTGAGCGAAAGAATGAATTCCAGCCTGAATCCTGCATTTAGTTCTGTGCCTACAAGAACAGGCTTTTGTTATTGAATTCAACACATCCAGTATTTCACAGAATGTGTAGCCCTCTCTGAGATGCATAATAAGCAAAATTATTATTACCTTTTTTATACATATGTTCCATTTTTGATGCTTTTCACACGACTGTTTATCTGAGAGCTCATGACTCCTACAGAGACTGTTGACACCCCAGCTTGAGCATAGTTATTCTGGCACAGCAGCCTAGTGAAGATGCAGTGTGCATCTGTTGAAGAGGGGTTTTCTGTCAACTTGGTTATGTTTTTTTCCCCTGCAACATTAATCAAGCCAACAAAAGCTCTTTCCTGCATCATGGCTCTATCAGCAAGGGACTATGATTATTTTCACACTTGCAGCTGAAATAACTCTGCTGGCAAAACTCCACAGTGCAGGTCAAATCTGAAAAACAGCTGAGGAAGACTGTATAGTTGATAATAAATAATACATGCTCTGAAAGCCATTGCAAGTTATTTACTTTGTCGGATTTAATGGGACATAGCTGTCCCGTGATGGGCTTTCACTTCTCCTGATAATCTAGTTTCTGTGTAGTGCGCATAATGTTCCTGGGTAGTAACAAAATAGAAACCATTATAATGAGTTAATACAGTACCATTTGCACAGTGCACATTTATGATTACAGCCAGTTCCCTCTAAGCTGCCAAAGAGGACTCTCACAGCTGTAAGCAAGGTTACTATTCACATTATAAGCACTGCCTCAGCAGCTTCCCCTGTGTACAAGATAGGCAGCGCTTCTTAAACTGCCTTCCCACAGGCAGATTCTGCAGGCAGACGTGGTCTGGAGGGACTGGAGACAAGCCATCTCCAAGCTAGAAGCTATGTACAGATGTTGTCAAGGGGCAAAGCTAATAAACCCTGTTACAGTAAACTAGCTTGGGCTCAACAGTGTGCTAAACAGGAGCACAGCTCCCAGTTGACCTAGACTGTGATAACAGTGAGTTCATATCTGCCTGTAGAAGACTGTAGGGTTGTTTAAATCTCTGGAGAACAGGATACTCACTGAAACTCTCAATATACTGCTCAGCACATAGCAAAAATCAGGGGGTCTACCAGACAGCTGAGTCATGATTCACGCATTTAGGGATTCATTGCAATACAAACAGATGGAATAAATTCTAGTACAGATGGGGCCATATACGCCAATAAAAGACCTGAGGTTTGAGGTCTTAAGATTATGAAAACTTCAGGCGCTTAAAAGAGGATCTTCCCATATCTGGTGTTTGCACAATTATGTTTCTTTGGAAAATTTCAGCACAAAACGTTCAGATATACCTGAGACTACAGATAAGGAATAGCATTGTTTTGCCTGTATTAAAAACCAGTCCCGTCGGCCTTTTCATTGAACATTCTGTTTTCTACAGATTCTAGTGCAGGAGCATGACATTTATTCAGGGGTTAATTTTATGTGAGGGAAGATTCTTTTGCATCCTAGTGAAAATCTGTCCAACTCTCCAATGAAATAAAAAAAAAAATCTTAGATTGCACATAGTGGTAACACCTCATTAGAAAACTAACTACAATCTATAGAGTCTAATGTTACTGATTTGCCAAACCACTTGCAGCAACTCAGACTACCCAAACCACCTGTGTGCCATCTATGGGAGACTGTATTTCAGACAGACTTTGTATCTTATGCTCCCCTTGCTATGGTGTGCAGGTAGGGGCTAGAACATAGAATAGGAAACTCTCCCGTGTACTGAGGAGGGAATTGACCTCATCTAACTTTGGTGATTTAAATCTTAAATTTCTAGTCCACAAAAACAGTCAAAATTCACTCTATGGAAACACTACTGAGAATTTTTCCTTTCTGAAAATGCTAGATACTCATCTTCAGATGGGACACATATTACCCTCTGGAGACAACTACTTTCTTCCACGGACCAGAAAGATAATCTACAAATGTAGGTTAGACTAGATGCCTAACTTGTAAATAGCTACAGAAAAGCAAGATGAATCTCAATTTAGGTAAGCCTTGCTACTCGGATGGTGACATAGCTAAAGACTATTTTATAACTCTAGCACAAGAGGCCATCAACTTAGATTACACAACTCCTGCCATTCCTGACTTCTGCGACCTTGACATTGATCCCTGTAGTGTTCCTCTAACTGTTCTTGTGTAGGCAATGTAGCTCCCACTGCCGAGCACATTTACCTTCTAATGACTAC
Organism: Pezoporus wallicus; assembly: GCF_028554395.1. Lineage (NCBI taxonomy): Eukaryota > Metazoa > Chordata > Aves > Psittaciformes > Psittacidae > Pezoporus > Pezoporus wallicus. The sequence goes on along the minus strand of NW_026638681.1, from coordinate 1,439,232 downwards.
TATATGTGATCAGTCACAGTGTTTAAGATTAGAAATCCATTAAAGAAGAATTCTTCTTCTGAATCATGTTCTTTTTAACCTTTGTTTGGATACACTTACATTGGAATTGGGTGCCAGACTACTTTGGTGCTGTATTACTTTGGCTCCTGGAGCTCAGCTACCTCAGGAAAATCCATTTTCCAGCATCTGTTACTCATGATCCACAACATTCTTGAAAAAACAAATCCTCAGTACATCACCAATTGTTATTTCATCCCTAATGTATAGTAGATAAGACAGTTAATATGCTCATATTATGGCAGAAACATACATTCAAGGCAATTTTGTGACTTCAGAGATTTTGTTTAACCTCCTCAATGCATTTTGTATTTAATGTGATATAGAAAAACTGAACTTACACTTCATCTGTAGAACAGATACAATACAAGCTGTAGGTGATTTCCTATGCCAATGATTTCCTCCAACCCTATCTCAAAATAGGTAGGGAAAAAATATTTTTTTCCTCCTATCAACCTGAACCTTCAAGCCAGCTAACACAACTGTGAAAAGATGTCTACTGCCCATTTCCTTTAATGGTCAGTAGACAACTTTTCAATACTTCCTTATACTTTCCTGGATAGTATCCATAAAAGCCCTGAGTGTATTAATAAGCCTTACTGGCCCTGCTCAGTGCCCTGAGGGCCTCCCCCAACCCTGCCCATGGGCTTAGGAGCCCCATCTCAGCCCAGCCAGTGGCTGTCAGTCCCTGCCCCAGTCATGCCATACACTTGCTAGCCTCCAGGTCCACACACCCCTGCCCAGCTTGGTCATGTCACTGCCCTCACTCAGCCCCTGGCTGCCTGTGCCCTGGGGGGAGCATCTGACCCTTCCTGCTCCCTGACAGTAGCCTGAAAACACCTTGCTGACTTTGATAGGTTTCAGCATGTTCACATATACATGAGCAATGATTTTGAAATAATGACTTACTTATAGCTTTCTGCAATTATTAAGAATTATTGTGGTTTTGTTTAGAATCTTACAATATTTGTTGTTCCCTTAGATTCTCATGGATTTAATTCATTTTCTGAGAAGTATGACTTCCAATTAATAAACAGATGAGATCTTTAAGTCCTGCAGAAGCCTAAAAATCTAAATGTCTAAATGCTTGTTAACCATAAGGCAAACAAACCACTTGTGTTATTTTAAAACTTAATAGATTAACTTCTAAATTGCATTAACTGAAACTAGTTGAAAGTGTGGTTGATTATCAGGTATTTTGGCATGTTTAGGCTCCTTCAGGCAAAGGGTAAGGGTGACTTTTTCATTAACATGGGGAATATTCACCATTTCTTACTGTGGAATTTTTTAGGTTGATTAAGGTGGCTTCTCAGGGAATCAGTTTAAAAGAAAAAATAAATTTATCTAGGTTTTAAATGACAGAAAAATTAAAATATGCACAAATCTACCTGAATGGAAAACTGCTGGTGTTGATTTGAACAAAATGTTCCTGTGTTTGTTTCCTAATTTGTTTTCTTTTCACTTTTTTCTTAGTGAAAAAAAAAAAAAAATCATCATTTTGAATCCATTAATACTGCTAGGAAGGAACTTAATTTTTCCAAACGATTATTAATGTTTCTATGTGTGTGGAATAAATATAACATCACCCCCAATCACAAGTCTCTCAGGTTCATTAGGGAGACATGCTAGGGACAGCAACTTGGCAAACTCATTAAGAGTTTCTTGTCGCAATCAAATTTGTCCTGTCATTAGTTGCCAGGCACATTATAATAGGGAGAACAAAACTTTGTAACTCTGCTTCCCCATTCATTAAATTTTGCACTGAATATACCATCTTTGTTTTGCAGGAAGCATCTACAAAGGCTGGCAGAGTGTAGAAATGATCATGCTGAAAAGGATTTTGTTAGCCAGTGCTGGACATAGATTAGCATTATTTGTTTCTTTGAAATTACAATACTGTAGCTCTAAGTGACAAAACAGGGATGCAGGAAGATTTTCTGTGTACTAAGTGCAGAAAACCACAGGTCTATGTTTGAAGACCTCAGGGGCTTTCTATCAATAGGACAGCTAACCTCTAGGTTAAAGTAATTTTTGTGGGAGACTATTGGTGGCACAATACTTCCGAAACGCTTGTCACGTCTATGCCTCAAAAGTGTATTGATGCCAATGCACCTCAGAGTTCATTTCCACAAGGTGGGTCACTAAAAATTGTCTGCTGCTACTACAGGTGAGGTTTTCAGGAGCATCAGATCTGGAAGAAGGTAGGGGACCAAATGGTCAGAACTGGAGAAGAGCTGAAAGAGGGAAGATGGGGAAGGGAGGCTGAGGTAAGACAAAATGAGAGATCTGGAAGAGGGGAAAATGGAAGACAAAGAGGTAAAGGAAGCTCTCCTCCTTTCAGTCACAGCAAGTAAATAAATCAGCTTAGCTGGCTGTGGAACTGAACTTTTAATTTAAGTCTGAAAGTTTGAATACATTGGTCTTCTGGTATTATTAGATAGCTGTTTTCCAAAGTGCCTTTGATCTAGAGATTTCAAAGAACACTGTGAGATTAATTCTGAGCCAAAATTTAATTTATAAACATTTTAAAAACAAACATTTGCACACCCTGATATGAACAGAAAATATGAACATTTTTCTGTGGTGCATAGATAAATTCCATTAAACCAAACATCTTTCTGTCTTTTGTGTGTGCGTGTATGTGTGTAAAGTCTAAAGAGAAGCTGAGAAGCAACAGACCATTTTATTTATATTCATAGCATGGCACAAAGTGAACATAAGGCTAAATAATGGAAGAAACTATTGTTCACATCTTCTACTGCAATAACTTCAGAAGCCATCTGTAACAAATAGATTTTTTTCTTGAATACTATGAATCTTAACCTGATACTTTTCAGACCTAATGCCATCCAGAGGGACCTTGACACACTTGTGAGGTGGGCTGATGACAACCTCATGAAGTCCAACCAAGCCAAGTGCAAGGTCCTACACCTGGGTCGGGGCAATCCCTGGCACAGCTACAGGTTGGGCAGAGAAGAGATTCAGAGCAGCCCTGTGGAGAAGGACTTGGGGGTGTTGGTCGATGAGAAAATGAACATGAGCCAGCTTCAGTGTGCACTCACAGCCCAGAAAGCCAACCATATCTTGGACTGCATCAAAAGGAGCGTGACCAGCAGGTTGAAGGAGGTGATCCTGCCCCTCTATTCTGCTCTTGTGAGACCTCACTTGGAGTATTGTGTGCAGTTCTGGTGTCCTCAACATAAAAAAGGACATAGAACTGTTGGAACAAGTCCACAGGAGGGCCAAGAGGATGATGAGGGAACTGGAGCACCTCCCGTATGAAGATAGGCTGAGAAAGTTGGGGCTGTTCAGCCTGGAGAAGAGAAGGCTGCATGGAGACCTCATAGCAGCCTTACAGCATCTGAAGGGGGCCTATAAGGATCCTGGGGAGAAACTCTTCATTAGGGACTGTAGTGATAGGACAAGGGGTAATGGGTTAAAACTTAAACAGGGGAAGTTTAGATTGGGTATAAGGAAGAAATTCTTTCCTGTTAGGGTGGTGAGGCACTGGAATGGGTTGCCCAGGGAAGTTGTGAATGTGCCATCCCTGGCGGTGTTCAAGGCCAGGTTAGACAGAGCCTTGGATGACCTGGTTTAGTGTGAGGTGTCCCTGCCCATGGCAGGGGAGTTGGAACTAGATGATCTTAAGGTCCTTTCCAGCCCTAAGTATTCTATGATTCTATGATTCTAATGATCTGCATTACTTGAACTGAAATCATTAGCCAAATGCAATTATGGAATAAATTTATAGGATTTCCAGAAGAAATCAAAGTTGATTTATGTATCTGAAACAGATAATACAAATGTTCTCATGAATTTCTCATATTTAGAAAGAATCAAACCTAAGAACAAATTCATTTAGTTTGAATCAGTATTCAACTGCTAAAAAAATTACTTTCTATTTGTATGTTTAAAATCTTTTATTTAATAATCAGCATATACTGGAAAGCAATACAGCACAACAGTAATGCGAACTATTTTTAACATGAAATTGAATATGAAAGCAGGAAATTGAATTTATTTTTATAATATCTATTTGTTTAAGGGAGATCTGAAATATATCACTTCTGAAAGCAATACAAAAATGTATATTTTCCAGCCAAACATGAATTCATCCCCCTGTGTTGCATTATTGCCAACAAGCTGGGCATAAGAAATATAAATGCAACTATGGAAGAATTCAAATGTCTGCTTACTTGGCCTGATTCAGACTTTTTAAAAAAATTCTAAAAAGGAAAACTGTTACACATTTTATTGCTCATTCACCATTTTAAATCTGATCTTGAGGACATATTCAGAGACTTGTATCAGCAAAAATTACACTGTAGGATAAAAATGTAATCTTCATTTTGAGATAGTGTATTTGGTAAAAATCACAAGTATTAGCAAGAAAAATACAATTTCAGCCTCCTGGTTTACCTGACATACCAGTTCAAACTGTTTTCCTTCTAAAATCCTTTCTCCTGTCTCCTTAGCTCTTAAGCCCAAACACATTAACTGTAGAACAATACGAATTTTGTGACAATTTTTTTTCTTTGGGGAAACAACAGATGTTGGCTATTAAATACTTGGATAAAATACTAACACATTTTAAGAGCATGATAATACTTCCCTTTTTGATAAAGGTTTTGATATTTCACTAGCTGAAATCTTACAGTTGGCCATGTACATACTGCCAGAGGACTGGAAAGCAAAATAAAATGTGTTTGCACAAAACTGCCACTGAATGTTTATATAAACTAGTTTCACTTGGCACTGCAACAGATAATAGAAGTGCTACAGTAAACAGCCAAAGTTCCACTGAGGGAGTGATATGTAACAGCAAACGGCTGGGAAAAATGCAGCTGTTCCTTTTGAAGGCTGAGGGTGGAAATGCTCTAGGTTCACAAAGTCCATTTCTTGGCAGGAGGCAGTTTAGGGAAGCTCAGAGGCAACAAAGAGAAAGCACCTGCTACAGAATACAGTGCACTGACTTATAGGAACTCCATCAAGTTAGCTGGCTAATTCATCAGGACTGTACATGACAATAGCTAAAGACATAATATTACATGGCTTTATCATGTATCTCTCTTTTTTCACCATCCTTCTCTTAACACCTCATTCCAAGAATTCATTAAATTCATTAGAGAATGATGAGGTTGTCTTCAATCTGTAAGCCCTCTCTTCTAACACGTAAGCAGACATGTCAGAATACCTGTCACCTTCATCCTAATGAATTTCATCTTGCCAATCAGATATAGGCCAGCATTCCATTTAATAAAACAGAGACCAAAAATATTTAAATTGAGAGATCCTTGCCACTTCTAGATACCACATAAAGGGAAAGGGAAACCACTAAGCATTCTCTCTGCTCTACCAAGCAATGGATATTTATCTTTTGCCATAAGTAGGTGAAATCCTACTGTTTTCTGGCAAATAAATAAGAAACAAATAAACAAATAAAAAAACAACAAGAACAACAACAACAAAAAAAAAAATAGAAGGAGAGATTTGACTGATAATTACTTGAGTGCAAACTATTAGCTTTTCTGTGGTAATTCAGATTGCCATGTTCCAGAAAGATAGTAACAATATTTCCTTGCAAGGTTTACGGGATTTTAATCTGGATAGAATCACTTATAAATACTGGAATAGTGCAGATCAAACAGCCAATTCCAGAGATCTCTCAACCATGCCTTTCTGTGTGAGGCATGCTGCTAATGGCTTAGGATGGTAGGTGGATAAACTAGAATAGTAAGCAGCCCTTCCCTGTCAGGGCAATGCAACTACATCTGATGTAGTATAAAGCAGGCCCTAAGAACACCTGAGTAGTTTTAATGCATGTCCCTCGGAGTGGCAGGATACTCATTTGGTCTATGACTCACTCATCCCAAGAGACTTATTCTGTCCAGAAAAGAAGTAGGGTCTTCTAATAAGATCTCTCATTTAGCAGGACTGTAGCACAACAGAGGATGTTGTCACCATTCTGTTGCAAGTAAATTCAAGAGATGCACTTGGAAGACTGTACAAAATAAACATAATTCTCCATAGACTTTTATTAACAATCGGAAGGCACACAGTGATGCATCTTATAAGACCATGTCAGTGGAATTCTGACAGCGTGAAGTGACAAAGTGTTAAACAAGTCACTTAAATTTATACTTTGGATATTCGCTCTTTTTGTATGCTCACCTTGTCCCTAAGTGTGTGTATCAAACATACATCACAAACAGTATAACAGACTTTAAGAGAAAAAAAAAATGCATTGGAAGGATGCTATTTTATTGAGATGTTCTGGAGAGACACTATAAACCACAGAAAAGAAATCTGAGTTGCTTGTGATGTAACAGGGATGCTGAGATTGCTAGAACAGCCCTATTAAACATAGTTGCTTATTTACTTTTTATATCAAATGGACTTTTAAAAGCCTTGCATGGTGTTATAAAATGTCACTTATCTATTTCCTATTCTTCCTCTCTTCTTGAAAGTACAGAAATATATTCCAAAATCACAGGGTAGAGACTAGCAGTTTGAATCCAAAATCATTTATTTCCACAAGTATCATGGGAACTGGAATTTTCCTAACAGTTATCAGACTCTGTTTTAAGAATGGTATTATTTCATCAGCTATTTGTTTTTCTTCCAGGAAGTTAGTCTGAATATTCTCACATTCTTATCCAGTGAGAAACAAAGCTACTCAGAATCCCTGATTAGAAAACTGCTTATTTTGTTGTCCCAGTAGAGGTCTAGGCACATAATCTTCAGTTCCAAGGTTCACCACTGTCTGAAATAACTTGCAGATTCATGCCATTCAATGCAGCAGGTTTTGTGGCTGTTAATGCGTAAGGAAGAACTGCACAGTTAAAGGCCCTGGTTTGTTTTTAAGTATTTCACTTTATTCGTCTCTTTTTCTTTCCCTCTTTGTTTCAACAACACATAAGAAATTACAAGAGATAGAAACACTTAGGATCAGAAAAATAATGATGGCACTTTCATTGGTGACATGGAGACCACCAATCAAACTAAAATATACATTATAAAACCAGTGGTACAGGACTTAGCCTCCTCTCCTTACTGCAGGTTATAGAATAGAAATACCCTTCAATTACTCTGCAATATGTGCCTATAATGAACAGCACACTTATGTGATCTACAATGATTTAAGTGAATACCATCACAGATAGTGCTTTGTAAACAATTCACAACACAACGGGAACACACATCAAATCCTGTCAGTGTTTGGGAAGGCAATGTAGCAAATCATAACTTAATTTCTGAAAGCACAAAGCCATTTAGAGGCAAGTGGTCAATCATTTAGAACACTAAAGATTCCAATGCTGCTGTGCTAGAATAATAAAGGATTATTAAAAAATCTAAAATATTTGAATCAAGTTAATGTATTATGTGGAGATATTTAAACACACTTGAAAACAGCCCAAGAGTGTATAATTCATTAATGTGGTGCAAATTCAAATAATGCAGCAAGCAACTGTATAGTGAAGCCCATCTGCTGATATGAAGACTTTGTGAGGCAGTTCTTCAGTGCAGAAGCAGGGTTGGGGATCATTATGAGGCAAGACAGTTCAGCTCCTTGGGAACATCACTCCTCAGTACTACCATTACAGACCAATACCCTTGCCTGATTAAGAGGCAACTGTAATGGGCCCTAGAGAAAAGCCAACCTAGTCCTATGTGGCTGAGAGGAACACCTCTCCGGACCAAGATCTCAAGGCAGATGGACTGGAGAGAAGATGCAGCTGAGTATACTGGAAAATATTGTACCATTCCCCACAGCAGTCATAGCTTCTTTGTGCCATCTGAAATTTCAAATCTAGATAGCAAAACAAGATAAAGGGATAAAAGGAGGAGGGAAAGTGTGTGTTGCATTCTTGTTCTCAGACTAGCCTTTTCAGTGCTGAAATTTGCCATTTTTCAGAAGATGAGAAAAAGTCACAGAGCAGAAAACACTGAGTAATGAGAACATTGGATCTGTATCTGACATGGCACTCTAGAAACCTCTTGGGTTTACTTTCATTTGCTTTGTTTGATGACAGAGATAATAAATCAGTTACATTTATGTGAAAGCATGACATCAGAGAAATGCTCTAGTGCAAGGTACAATTTAACTGTGCAAACAAAATGCAGGAAAACTTAATATGTGAGTTTGAAAGACAGTGCTCAAAATAAACCTGCAGCATTTTGGGCAGTGAGTGATACTTTATATATTTCCCCTTTGTTCCTTTCAAGGAAGTTCTGCATTTAAAAGTATCTTTCCCTGTCTCATATTATACAAATAATTAAAAAAGACTTTGTAAGGCACCCTGTCTTCATATGTGTACCCGGTGCCTAAATATAGGGTATAGAGTTGTTGTGTTAAGAGTATAGAAATTTGGCAGAAAGCAAACCCCATGGTGTTCCAGCCAGTCCTCAGAGATCAGAGAGGCTTAGGGCAGCCAGGCTTAACTTCTGGTTATAACCAATTTGACACTCTACATCTGGTCATGTTCAATAAGAACTTTCACAATTGCGGATTCACAAATAGTGTGGTTTCTCGAAGTAACAGAAATACAGGTTTGGAATTGCTGTTGATAATTTCACTTACTGTATTAGCACTAAAATCCAAACCTAAACCATTAATTGAGCTCATACAGAAAAAAAACAATTGGTACTTCATTAAACTTAGTTCCACCTGGAATGCCAGCACAGTTGGAGATGCAAATCTTTCCAAAGAGATGTCCCTGTGATGCTTGCACCTTGCAAAGCAATGGTAACCCAGTAGTTCAGAACTGATAATGCTATATTCCAGAACTGATAATGATACTAATTTAAATGACTGAGATAACATAAAAAGACTGCTCTAAACAAAGAGCAGCCATCCTACTTCTCTGGGCGATGTGCCAGAAGTGGTAATCACATTATCACAGAATCCCAATGGTTGGTAGGGAACTCTAAAGATCATCTAGTCCAACCCTTCTGCAAGAGCAATGAGTAATGAGGCATATCAGACCCCAACCCTCGGATGACTACCCAGAAGAAAAGGGGCAGTGGTTAGGTAAAGGGTAATTCTGGAAGGAGGCAACACGACCACTGACTCAAAAGAAAAGAAAGACTGAGCATGCATACCTGATCAGCATGAGAGGTGAGAGGGACTTTTAACAGTAAGGGGTAGAATACTAATTAATGAATAAAGTGTGTAACTCTCAACCAATGGACACTGATTTGTTTGTTAAAATATACAAAAAGCTTATTTCTATACCACAACAGAAGTTGGGAAGAAACTGAGGTTTATGATATTTTTCATGAAAACTAAGAGTCATTCAGATTAACTGGAAGTTAGGGCTTCCAGGGATGTTTACTACTGCTGTTCTGGTGAATTATTTTTATGAAGTGAGACATCTCAAAGAAGTGGGACCCAAATGTTTCCCCACCTCATGTACAAGAAGCAGAAGAGCAGGGATTCGAGTTTGTTTTCAAAAATCCAAGGAAAGTACCTATACAGCAAATTTATTACCTGCACTAATGGGTCTCATTCTGTCTGGAAATTCTACCTTGGAACATAGATACCTTTCCTAATTTAAATTTTATTAAACTGTGTCCTCAAAACTTGATTAATTTCTGAGGAGAAAGTAAGGAGGATAACTGTAAGATTCCCCAATGACTTCTACTTAAGGATTGGTCTGCTTTTATGCTTCTACTCCTTTCACTAAGGCTCAATGTCAGTTTGCTTTCTCCCAGTATGGCTGTGACATTTCTTGTCCTCTATTCACAGAGGGTTTTTTTAACTTTTTCATTGCTCTGTTGAGTTTTTGGCTCTAAGCCTTCACAAACAAACTGTACAATGTGTCTGGAATCAAGGAAGAAAATACTGCATAATTACCAAGTTAAATATTGTCTCCTAGCCTTTATAAAGAATTTTTTAATCTATTGCCTTTCCTGGTTATTTCCCAACTACCTCTAATTAAGTTAAACAAATATGGTTGAATAACAGATATTCAAACAACTTGTGGCAAGCATTTGTAAATTATTACAGAAAAACTCCCTGCCTTCCAAAGACAGGCAGATCATAGAATCTTACAATCAACTAGGTTGGAAAAGACCTTTAAGACCATCAAATCCAACCTTTACCCCAGGACTGCCAAGTCCACCACTAAACCATGTCACTAAGGGCCTCATTCACACAGTTTTTGAACACTTTCAGGAATGGTGATCCCACCACTTCCCTGGGCAGCCTGTTCCAGTGCTTGATAACTCTCTTGGTAAAGAATTCTTTCCTAATATCCAGCCTAAACCTCCTCTGGCACAGATTGAGGCTGTTACCTCTTGTCCTACCAGCAGCAATTTGCCAAACAGTTTCCAGGTTACAGACAACTATGGGGAAAGGACAGGAAGAAGGACCGAGAACTGCTGCTTCACAGAGCAAGGAAGAGACTGAGCTGAGAAGAGCAGACTGCCTCTCCTGCTGTCTTGTGAGAGGGACAGTTACGCCACTAGATATCCCACTCTCACTTACCAGCAGGGACAATCACATCAACAGTACATCCATTAAGATGTGGCAGGCAGGTAGGGAAATTCAGCCTTTTCCATGAAAATTGGTCCAAATCAACTACAGGAAAAAGCAAAAGGTCAGTTGAGACCATTCTGAGGAAGGCACCTTACTCTCTCAAGCAACTTAATAGAGCTGGCCACTACTTTTTGTCCACACTATGGAAATTTCAAGTGGTGTTATTTTAGGACAAACTTGAGGCCATTATTCTGAAGAATATTCTAGTCTAAGGTATACAGAGTTTCTAAAATTTGTACCTTTCCCATCATTTATTTAGTAAGATATTTTTAAACTTGCAGCCGACTCATAAAATGCCCTTTTATTTTTATTCTGTTTAAAACTAATAGGTATCTGTATATTGAATTACAGAATACAATTTAATTTTAGAAAATAAATAAATAAAACATCAGTGAATTATGTGCTTACAATTAAAAAAAGATGTTCTGATGATTCAGACCAAACTGCAAATAGAATATAAAGTTATCTGTATTTCAAATGCAATTACAATACCATAATTTAAAAGGTATTTTTTTGTTCTAAATGTATTTGAATCTTCCCTCAATTCCTTCTTCACAGCACTGAAGATGCTTTTCTAGTCCTAAAAAGTATTCTCAACATAAGCAATAATAGTGTTTTTCTCACTGGTGCAATTGTTATCAGAGACACACACACACACAAAAAAAGCAACCACAAAATTTTCTTTCATAAAAGAAATTGTGATGAAAGTCTGTCTGTACTGCATATAAAATTTTAGATTTTCATCTTCAGTTTTGAATTGCTATTGCAAAACTTAAACATTCCTTGAAATATCAGACTCTCAGCATTTGAAAATCAAGTGTTTTTTCTCATGCTATTCAGGCAGTCTTTAACATAGAATCATAGAATAGTTAGGGTTGGAAAGGACCTTAAGATCATCTAGTTCTAACCACCCTGCCTTTGGCAGGGACACCTCACACTAAGCCATGTCACCCAAGGCCTTGTCCAACCTGGTCTTAAACACTGCCAGAGATGGAGCATTCACAACCTCCCTGGGCAACCTGTTCCAGCGCCTCACCACCCTAACAGGAAAGAATTTCCTCCTTATATCCATGTCACTGTTCTCTTGGCAAACATTTTACTACTTTGGCTGCAAAGGGCAGCTGAAACTTAGAATAACTTTAAAAGAATTTTCTATTCTACCAGTAATGAAGCCATCTCAAGGTAGGTTAGTGCTCAAAACAAACCAAAATGACTGGTGATTTTTGTAATTTATGCAAATTGCTCATACCTTGAGGTAATTTTTGCAACCAGGGAGTTTAGAAATTTGTCAGAAATAACATCTTTTGTGTCTGCAGACAGCTGGAAGTATATGGCCCTTATAAAAGTGACAATCTTCAAGAGATCAAACGGGTTCACAAGAACTTTTCCATGCAAAAGGTAAACTATCTTAAGTGTGTAAGAATCCATGTTCATTCAATATACCTCTTACTGTGACAAATGTAATACAAAATGAAACATGAAAATTATTTGGGACATTGTTTTTATCTTCTCTGTACAGAGTTTTTTCTTGTACAGTGTGTCTCTGCTTTCTCAGCATTTCAACTATAAATATTAAGTATTATATTGCTAATGGTGCTATATAACTTTCAAAGCACCTTTTCTCCTCTCAGCTTTTGACTTTTGACCTACAGTCTTGAGGTAATAAAAATCAGTGTTTTAAACAAATAAATTAAAATCTAATTATGTAGATAACATTGAATTTTCTGTTTAGTTGAACCATTCTTTTCTAGATACAGATTTTGTCCTTCATAGACATGAATGAATTGGTAAGATTGAGGGCTTTATTGAAATACTTTTTAATATCCGACTGGAATAAATTCTGCGGAGTAGTTTTGACTATCAGTTCTAGAAGGACTGTCTTCTGTGTAGTGAAGTCCATTTTGTTTAGAAGAGCTCAAATGAAACACCAATGAAGGGTACTAACGACTCATAAATGGAGAGAACTGTGAACTACCAAAGGTATACTACATGTGATTCTACTTTCAATGATTATTAACTACCTTATCTTTTTCTCTCTCCTTAAACTTAATGTGACCCTGATGGATTCAGCTACTCAAGAAGTTTATATGGGACTTATTGATGGCCATTTGTTATCAGGCCCTCAGCGAACTTTCAAGCAGCAGAGGTATTTTTTCTTCTACTGTTTCAAGGGATTTGAATTTCTAGATAATTCTGTCCAAGTACTGTCAGATATATTAGTGTCATTTATTTTGTTTAAATCCTGATGGTCTCAGTCCCAGCCCTCAGTTGGCATATATGAAAGCACTAACTTTTAATTATAGGCCAAGATCCATTAAAGAAGCTGAGACATGTCTGAACTATTACAAACTGTGTCTCATCTTTCTGTTCCCTAAATGGCTCTGTGACTGTACAATTACCTCATTCTTCTCCCTGCTCATTGCCAGTTGTCTGTTAATATAAAATTAAAGGTAAAAAGTACTGGTATACAGCATAGTAATCCATTAAAAATTGAAGCCACAGAGCATTGAATGAGAAGGCACAGCAGCGTAAAAAAAAAAAAAAATAAATAAATGCATATTTATAGGGAGCTTTACTTCCATTTTCATGGAATAAATGGCATTTTACGCTCCACACCATTTAGAGCTCAATCTCTTTTCTGGCAAGCTGAGCTGTTATTTTTGTGAATCATTCCTAAGTCATTTATAACCAGGCCACTGCACCACTGACAACAGCGCTTTTGAAGTCAGGTAGGGATTATTAATTTGCCGTGAGTTTTCTGAGCAGCTTTATCTTCTTTCTTCTTTCCATATGTATCCATTAAAAATCATAGAGGCAAACCTGAAGGTACTTGTCACAAACCCTTCCTAAAAAAGAAGCTAACAAACCCTTTGGTTTCAGATAAAGGACCAATTCTGGGCAGCACAAAAAAAAAAAACAAAGAAAAAAAGGCAATCTACCCTCAATTTATGTGAGACACCAGGGTTTTAGGGTTCCTGAAATGCACCTACCAGGAAGCTGAGATCCAAGCACCTCCAAAAGCCCAGCTCCCCGGGGAACAAGACTCACTGCCTCCATGCAGCCACTCCCGGCGACACGGTGAAGGGGTAAATTGTAATTAAATCATAACTTCTCCTGTCATTTTTAGGCCTCCATCAATTGCCGGTGGTGGGGTGGTACAAGTGACCTCCCTACCACAAGGAAAGGCTGCGTGTATCCTTATGGACAAATGCATAGAAACTAAGACTGGGAACACCTGGGAGCGATGAGGCAACTGCCGAAGTGTCCTCATTTTCGACCGTCCCGAGGGCTGTTGGGTCAAGGGTGACAGCCGAAGGGGGGGCTCCTCCATAGGAGCGGCGGAAGGGATCACCCTGCGCCGGGGAGGGAGCCGCTGACCCCTAAACCCAGCCCATTAGAGAGCCTCCGAGGAAGGCACAGCACAACCGAAGGTCAGCGGCGCAATGCGAGACGGCGGACGGGCTCGCAACACTTCGAGCAGATGCCCACCCTCGCCCCACCTCAAGGCCGCCCCTGGCGGTCGGCAGGGGGAGTCGCCGGCGGCGCATGCGCGGAGGCTTCGGCGGCTCCTCCGGGCACGCGCTGGGGAGCTCAGGGTCAGCGGGTGCGGTGGTGGTAGCGTGGGGTTGGCGGCTTGGGCCATCTCCGTTGCACACTACGCTTTGTCCCGGCGGATCCTCGCCTCGGGCGGCAGCGGTGAGTGTGGGGCAGCACCGTGAGGGCTCCTGCCCCTTCGCGTGGGCTGGGCCGGACGGAGGGGCGCAGCGCGGTCGAGACGGGCAGGGGTGTCCCGGGAGAGAAGCGAGCAACCGCGCCGGGGGAAGGGTCCGGGCCGGCAGACCGTGTCCCCTCGCCTACCGGTGTACGGCCGGGAGCCGTGCGGTGTCTCGGGGAAGCGAAGGGGCCGCCTGGAACGGGGCCGTGTGTGAGGGACCCGGCGGGACCCTGCGGGTGAGCGGGGGCGGGGGTCCCGGCTGGGGAGACCTCCATGGGGAGAAGAGGGGAACATACTCGGTTGCCCTCCTTACCTTGGTGGTATCCGGCGGCGGCTGGCGCTGGCGGAGCCGCCCGGAAAACTTCCCTCAAGGGGTTTGTGCCGTTTCCAGTCAAGCCAGGGAGGAAAATATTTTTAACAAAGGGAAAAATGCTGCGGACTTTCTTTTCCGAAAGAGTTCAATGGCTGCCTCCAAAAGAGGCAGTTAATAAATTTTCCTCTTTTAAGTTTTAAACGGCACCACCACCAAAGCGAAACAACAAAATTAAACCACAACCATCTGAAGCTTTCACTTGCCTGTTAAAACTTTTTCCACTTTTGTAGGGGCCGCTCAAAGCCTCCACCTGTGTTAGACCTGCAGTAGCCAGGACAGGCAGTAAAGCTGAAGCCATAAGATGCTGAGGGTGGGTAGGTGTATGGAAGGAAGCTCTTAGCCTGATTCTCCAGAGGTCCAATGGACCTCTTCTAGGCCTGGCACTGGCAAGAGAACAGTTCATATCCGCAGAAAGCAAGAGGGGTGTAGAGAGACTTTATGTTATCACAGTTGAAACTGGGATTGAATGTTGTGTTGGTTGAGGGGTAGAAGAGCAAGCAGTGGCTGGGAACAAAACAAAGAGGAATGGAACCAGTGAGTAAAGGGAAGACTAAGCAAATGAAGACACTCAAAATAATCTCAAGTTTTCATAACCCTGTTGTCATAGATAAGTCTAGGGGGAGAAGGGGGACAGTTATGTAGATGTTGGTGTTCTAGGTTAAAATCAACACCTTAAATTTATTACTAATATAGGCTGGCACTGTCACTGGAAAACAATTCTAGTCATGTTTTTTTCTGCAGCCCTGGTGTTCTTTGCCACCTTCTGCACCATCTTCTCCCCATTCTCTCCTAGTTAATACAACTGGTTCTCTGCCCTGCCATAGAGATGCTTATGTTAGCTCAAGGAACGACATGTGATGAGTTGGGAAAGGGTTTATTATTTTTTGTATATGGACAAATAGGTATGTATGTAGAAGCGCTGGGGGGGTTACATACACTTGAACATCTATACACACAGGGACGCAAACACCTGTGTAAAGGGATTGTGCAACTGCAGCGTCACGCATTCTGGGCCTTGTGTTGAGCAGAGGGAGTGCCATTGATAAAGTGGTTGTGGGGGAGGTTTACAAGTGTGAGAGGTGATTTACATTGTAGTAAGGGTGAGTTTGCGAGACTACTTCTGGCTGGGCCAGGGGAGTTGAGATTAGAAGCCAGAGAGGAGGGCATAGGGAATTTCTGTGGGAGAAAACTGCATGGAAGGAAAGGAGTTAGACTTTTTACACATCTGTTCAGCCATCTTACTTCAGCCTCTTTTAGACAAGAAAAAATTATATTCCAGAACAGTTTAGGAAAGAACCTGGGATTCCTCAGTATCCCCATTTTCTTGGAATTAATCCCCAGGAATTAAACCACAAAATCCCCAGGCAAAACATGGATTATCCCATTCTCATGCAAATTCATCCATAATTTGTGTCCACCTAATGCAGCAAGATAACGTATCAGCTCAAATGGCAAAGCGTTGCATTTGTGTTACGTGTTATAACCAGTTAAGTGTCAAGCTTATGAGTTTTGCTTTGTTAGAAGTGGATAGTTACACACAGTTGGAGTAACTGTACTAATGTTGCCATTTCCAGAAGCACTAACAAATGAAGGAGAACTGAAGTTTTTAGTTAGCTTTATTTCAGCCTCTTCATACATCTAGATTGAATGAGTTTTCTGTTAAGTAATAAAATAGTTTGTTACATAAAAAATTCCTGTTAGACTCAAGTTATTAAAAAGAGTAAGTATTTTGGCCTTGTCCTCATTACTTAGGTCATGTGATGTCATGACTTTTTTCTAAACATGACTCAAACCTGTGTTCATATTCTGCTTTGGCTGTGGAATCACCTTAATATCTCAGTAATCAAAAAATCTGCCCCTTAATTGACAAAACTTTCCTAAGACAAAGAAATAATCATCCTCTCACTCCACGTGGAGAATGAAAGATAAAACTATGGAGACCAAATCTGATCCAGGGTAGGACCTGATTTTTTTATTTATTTTTTTTTAGGGTATTGAGTTTGGTGCCCTGGTTTATTTTAAGTGTGCAGGTGCAAATTAGTTGAATAACTGGCCTAAAGCTATTCTACTTTTGCAAATCAACCACTCAGATTTTAGGAGAGGCACCCCTAAAATAAAATGAATGTAGCTGAAGTGTCCATTGAAACAGGATTTTTAAGGAGTTTATCTAGAGGCATGAATGAATTCTGTGGCAAAAATAGGGATAAAATGTACTTTGTGACAGTGCAAACTTATTGTAAACCACAGCATTGTGAACATTTTTGTTTGTCATTTTAAACAGTTCCCTTTTCCTATGATCCTCTTTTGCGTCATTTTGTCCTGCGTACCTCTGTGGCCTCCCTCACTAGTGATAGCATAACCATTTCTATATCAATCTGGTGAGGTGGATCACACAATTAGGTTGAGAAAGAAAATGTGACTTAACTTTTGACTTATTACCTGGCTTTACAAACAGCTGGATGGGTGGAGGAACAAGGAATGTGGTTGGTACCACTTACCCCAATATGAGTGCTGGGAAAAGCCTAAGCCATTTTGCTTCTCAACTTCCCTGTCCCATTGATCTCATAAATCTTATATACTTTGTTCTTTTTATTTAGTCAACAAATTACAGCAGGTTCCTGTAGGCAAGAATTTTGTTGCACCATGCTGTTAAAAACTTTTGCTTTCAATTTCTCAGTTAAATTATGAACATCTTTGCAGCTCTGTATCTTCCTCTTTCATGGATTCCAATCAGCTCTGTTTTTCCTATGCTGTCATTTTCTGTCTTGTGTTTCTTTCATGTGGGTTTTTTTTTTTTGCTTTAGCCTCCAGAGACAATTTACTTTCTTCCCTCCATCCCTTGCTTCCTCTCCGACATTATAAACAAAAGCGCTTGCAATGTGCAGTTGAGAACAATACAGAACTGGCAAGGGAATGGATTAAATGACCTAATGTCTGATATCTGTTCTCCTGTAAGCTATTTTTGTTTGAGTTCACATGTCTGTAACTGACCTTTTTAAAAATCTAATCTGACAGTACCCAGCCCTTTCCTTATTTACTTTTGCTTTGTTTACTGATTCTTGTTAAGTAAAATTTGATAACGCTTTTGTGAGGTCTGAAGTATGCTTAGCCCATTCTCTTGTTGCCAACAGTTTTGATGGCAATTATCAAGTGATCTGTTTTAGTCAAGGTTTCTGAATGCCATCATTAAAATAACTATGTTGTAAAAGCAAGGCCTGTCCATACTGGAAGTTAAGGAAATTACATAATAACTACCTAAAAATCACACCATGTATTTTAGCCTGTTAAGGAAATATGCTTGTTGAAAGCTATTTTATGTATATTTCAGGCTATCACTTATTTTTGATGATACATAATCATCATGTAAAATATCTTTAACTTTGGATAAAAGTTACTTATCTGTTCCAAAAGACACTTGTAAAATTGGACAAGAAATATGTTTGCACAGCCCAACATATTGGAGGTAACATCCAAGGCTAAGAATCCTGGAAAATATAACAGTACAAGAAGCATTGCCTATTTTCAAACTAAGAAGGCTGCTTTGTGTAAAGTTTTTTGGAGGAAGCACCCTTACATGGGTGACAGTTCTGCAATTACATCTTGAAAGTTTGAGATCATTCGCGTTTTATACATTACATTGTGCTGTGTTACCTGCTCAGTGGAGTGTTTCTTTGAAGCATTTGACTCGACCTTCTCATGTGCTTCTGAAATGACTTTTGAATGTTGGTTTCTTGTGTTTTAAGATCACCCACTTTCAGTTTTCTAATGCAGTAGTTAGTCTGCACCTATATGATTACTCCAATGACGATCAGATTAAGTGATGCTAAAATCAAGACAGAAACCATGTGAAAAGTAGGATTGAATAGTTTATCGTAGATAAAACTTCTTAGTCCTGGTGAAGTACTCATTTTGTTGCCTGAAACTGCAGAACATCTGTGTTTGCCAGAACTCTAGGTTAGGTGAGACTTTTTTTTTTTTTTTCACACCAAGCCATTATACCTTATTAATGTGCTCTGTTTTCTTGTAGTGTAAGAGTGAATGCCATGGACCAGTTTCAAGATTCACTTTACAACAATTCCTCATTAAATGCCTACCACTAAATTAAATGTTTAATGTGTCTAAACTGTAATATTTATTATAATAATCTGTATTTCTAAATGTTTACTACTTGGCATTGAAGATTGATGTCTTTTTGGCTCAAAAAGTGTGTCTTAGCTCACTGGTGTGGGGCAGTTGATGGGAATGCTACCAGGAAATTCAGAAATAAGAGTCTTCATCAGATGTGAACTTTTGCACTTGCCTGTACCTCCAGGTTAATCAGTGTGCTGTTTGCTGACCTTGTGTGTATTCTTCAGCTTTTATTTGCAGAGTATTACTTTTCAAACTATTTGCTAGATAAAGCTGTGAGGAAAAACAACTTTCTGTTCATTTTTCTGTCCCTAGTCTTCATTCTCGTGGTCATAGGGAAGGGTTGAACAGGGTCTCAACAGCAGAATTCTTAGCTAATTCTCTTGCCTGTCTTCCCATAGATTTCCCCTGTGGCAGCTGAAATTAGCACAGTCTGTGACATTTTATTTCAGTACTGCTGAGCATTTCTGGGTATCAGAAATGAAATGGACTCACTGTGCTATTTTCTGTTTGCAACTGTTGCTTATCAGAGCTGTGGGCAGCAGCAAGATAAAGGCATAGCATATTGACTGTGTGGCTTTGTAAGCAGCTTAACTGATCTAAGCTTGTCCTGCTGCCTGAAAACAAGAGTTCTTGCATTCCCCCTCTATCCTTAGCTAAGTTTTGCATTTTTACTGCCTCTCTTGTGCTGGAAGTGCACCGGCACTTTTAATGCTGTGCAGTCAACTGAACTGAGGAGCTTTGTTTTAAAATTAAACCAGTCAAACTAAAATAATATGCACACAAAAAAGGCTTTCCACTGGGCTACCTCTGGCTGGCCTTGGGCACTACTAACTGGACCTCGAATCAACTCAAGTGAGGGAGTGGGACTGTATGGTTCTGTGTGGAGTCTGCCTACTCAACTTTATCTGGGATTAAGTCCTGACTCCTAAACTGTCAGTGAAGCAGTATTGTATCAGCATCTTTCTCTGCCAAAATGTTTGAAGAATTGCAACAAACTGCTCAAGGGGCAAGGTACCAGAAGTCCCTCGAGGGCCAAGAACCTGGTGAACAGATCTTGGGGTCAGACTCTGAAAATGAAAAGAAAGGTGAACAAAGTCATCTTTTATGCAAAGGCCACTTAGGAAGAACTAGAAAGAAGTGTTCAACTACAAGCTCATCAGATCTGTAATTGTCTATGAGAAACAGAAGTATCAAAGCATTTTCATGATGGCCGTTCTTTAGAAACTCTGGGCAAAGGTTTGATCAAAGTTTTCATCTTGGTATAAGATAGGAATTTTTTACAGTGAGAACAAGAATTAACTGGAACAGCGTCCCCAAGGACATGGTGAAGTCCCCATCACTGGAGGCTTTCAAGATGCAATTGGACAGGATGCTAGGTAACCTCTTCTGGGCTCCTTTTCTCAGGAAAGATTGGATGAGAAAATTTGTTGAGGCTCCTTCCAGCCTGGGATCCTCTATGGTTCTGTGAATTTTTTTGTGTGGTTGAAGTTACCTGCATCAGAAATACAAAAGGTAGAGATGCACTTGGTGGTATGTAGCATGTCTGCCCTCACTGAGGCCTCTGATCCCCAGTACAGCACTGGGTAGCAGTGTTAGGAAGGGAGGACAGATTCCTTGACTCTCCTTCAAGGTTGAAGCCAAAATGTTGTTTTTCATTATACTTCAAAGATGTAAATCAGCTGAAGTACTTTTGTGTGTATGTTTGTTCATATCCTACTTAGAAAAAAAAGTAATTGTAATCAGTACAAACCACAGTCATTTGTATATCTGAACATATTTGGAAATTCATGTAAAGCTGTAAAGCATGTAAAGGTGTGAGGGAAAATGGTCATGGGTGTTGTGAGAGAGGGAAATAGCAGCATTTTAAAAATTCTTCTGGTTTACTGTAGCTGTTCTGTGGATTCTGGTGGTCTGTGCCTTTCTGTGCCCTCTGTGATTTTTCAGTATGACAGAAAACTTCATAAAAAATACGTAGAGTAGTTGTGCCTCATTGTCTTTCCCTAGTTACCGTAGAATTCAATAAGATGAAATATGTAACTATGACTCTTCTGTCACTTCAGTGCAATTTGATTTTTTTTTTTTTTTTTTGGATGACTGGAAAATCCCATTAAAGCATGGTCTGAAATGCTGTCATGTGTGCCTTGCTTCAGGGGAAGACAGATGAGGTGGAAACTTGCATTGAAACATGCTGACAGTGCATAAATATTTGGAAGAGAAGGCTTTGTTTGCACATTCCTCTAGCTTAGTTTCGCACTTCACAAAGAAATTACATTTTATATTCCGGCTAATTTTTCTGAGTTAAATGAGGTATAAGACATTGGCCTACCAAGCAAATACTAAATGCCATTTCCCTACAGAGCAAAGTATTTGCCTTACCTTTGCGTCATACAGAAAGGCAAAATAAACTTTATGAAGTAGGTTAATGTAATTGAAAAATACAATTATGGTATGCAAAATGAAGATGACAGTGTGAAATTATCCAGGCTTCTTTTGGCTACAAAGGTCTAGAATCTTTCTGGGGGTTTTTAATAGCTCTTTGAAAAAATACTGGTAGTTTAGAACAAAACTGTTTTTTAAAAATTCAAGAAAAACTCCAATGACTTGAGGATAATCTTTTTCAAATGTATAGAGTTGTCATGTCTTTTTTTTTTTTTTTTTTGTGTGTGTGAAAAGAGGAGACTTTAATATCAGATCCAGACTGATAGAGGCTTAATTTTGTACAGCCAGTTTGTGGTACTGGAAAATCCGTAAAGGTATTACTTGTGAAATTTGGGCCATAGTTTTGCTTTTTAAGATGTATTGGGAAAAAAAGTATCTATAATGGTTTCAAAGTAGGAAAAATGCCATGCAATTACCCCTGATCTTGTAACATTTTCAGGTTGTGCAAACTGCAGTGAAATTATGTTCTTGTAAATGGACTGGGCCCAGGTACTGTTGCTTGGCCCTTACTCTCATGCCTGAAGATGTATAATCTGAAGGTAGTACTCTGTTGTTTTTGTTAGTCCCTTACTTGACCCATAATGCTTTAAAAGGCAAACAGCACTGTTATAATCTGTATTCTGAATATTTTGATGTGTTGACGTGGGAACAGATGGGAGACCTAGAGCCAAATGAAGAAGGAAGGTTGTAGATCATGAGTAGTATATATTAAAAGACCGCTTGCCATCTATCAATTTGATTTCTATTATATGCTTGTATTTGCTCCCTAATACATTTCGTAACTGGTCCTAATACAGTTTTAAACCACTTTATCCAGCTCCTCTTACTTGTTCCATACTGGGCACTGGACTGCTTCCCTTCTTTCATAGTTAGGTAGTTGTAAAGGTATATGCAGTGTCTTTTGTAATGTATGTAATAATGCATACTTTCTTTGGAATACTGTGTAATACTAAAATGTGAAGGTAAGCTGGCTCCTGAACTTTAGCAAGTGGTTGAAATGTTTGGGAAATTGTGTGGCTAGAAACTGTAGAAGATGCTAAATTAGACATTAATAACGTGAAGATTGTTGAAAGGTAAACAGCCATTTTAGCATACTGGGGAAAGTAAGGGAGAACGTAAGTAAGAGCTGCAATACTAGATCAGGCAAAAAAGTCAGTCTGTCATTGTGTGTTGTGCCAGCAGCTGACTGGAGATGCTATGGGAAGAGTCTCAATGAAGAGCATGAACAGAATAACCTTCCCTGGTAAAGTCCTGCTTACTGTTAGATTGGAAACTTCATGGGATAGAGGATACATCTGGACAATTGTGTTATAGTCATCAGCAAACTTCTCCTTAATTTATTGATTTTATTTCTGTTATTTAAACCTATGTCTGCTTTTGTTCTGAACAGCATTTTACAGCAGCAAGTTCTATAACTTAGGCACTATGTGAAAATCCAGGTGCTTTGATTTATTTACATCTTTCAGCCTAGGTCACTGTCCTTCCTGTCCCACGTGTTGTCAGAAATAATGGTTAGCTGTAATGTGTTTATATTCTCTGGGCGCGAGTATACAGCCGAGCTGAATATCTGCCTTCTTTGAAGAGAGTGATTTGTTATATAGTGATTATTTAAACATAGAAGGCTTTGGGCTTGTTTTGTTGGGTTTGGGTTTTTTGTTGTTTTGTTGGGTTTTTTTTTTTAATAGTAGCATGTAGGTTTTAATCCTTATACAATCCAGTTTTCAGCTGGAGTTCAGAGCTTCTGTTTTCAGTTCAAGCTTCTCAGTTTGTTGTCTGTAAAGCATAGGGAGATGTTTTGAGCTCCAAAGTGAAAGCTGTTTGTAATTTACAAAACAGATACAGACTTTATTTGTATGAAAATGGGACAAAATAGGAGAGAAAAATAAAAGTGAGTGCACATTCCAGTCTTCTAATTTAAGGAGGCTGTGAGTGAAAACATACTATAAAGAAAAATGCAGATGTTGTGATACAGTTTGTGTGTTTTCATTGAAAAGAGCTAGCAGGTCCATTGATTGCTTTATCTTACTGTAAACACACAAAAAACCTGAAACAAACAAGCAAAAAAGACAAAACACACAAAACCCCCAAGCAACATGGTAGCTATTGAATAAGCAGTTGTCACTTCACTAGTGTAACATGGGAATTTATCAATACATTATTTAAAACTTCAGCCACCTGTAAATGTGAGGTAGAAGGATCATAACATAGTTTCCCTGGCTTATTGTGTATTGACTGTGAGTTTACAAGCTGGTAACATGGGGAGGAAGTTAGTGCAAATATTAACAATAGTGATCATAAACTGAATGTTAATTTTCTAGTCTGTAATTGCAAGTTTCCACTCCTTGTGTGAGTGTGGGGAGAATGTGCTTTGTTTTTCGAGTTTTTGGGGAAGCTGAGGGGTTGCTATGTTTTCTCCTAGTTCCCAGATTAGCTGCATGGGGGGGGGAGGGGGTGAGTGTGGTGGTGTTTTGTTTTTTACAAGCAGACACTCTGGTATTTCATATTTTTAGCTCTCAGATTGGACCTTATAGTATCCTGTGTGTTAGCAGTATATCATTTCCATAGTAAGAACACATTTGACGATAAGAGACAAGCACATAGGCTGCTTCAGAAATTTCTTTCACTATGGTGAAGTTGCTTGGTTTCTAGGAGTTTTCTTTGGTTGTTTGGGTTTGGGTTGTTTTGTTTTTGTTTCTTTTTTCTTGAGGGAGAGCCTCATGTTACCTGTATTTTTGTCAGCTTGTTTGTCAAAATAATTCTGTAGCTCTGCAGAAGGTTTTGCCATTCACTGTCGCCATGTAACAACCTGTAATTCTTTGCTGAGGAATCATTTATCTGGAGCTTCCTTCCTCACACCTTCTTACTACTTTGAGTATAGTCACACAGGATGTATTGGGTGTATCTGCAGTAGCATTTTGGTTTAGACTAGGAGTATGCTTTGGAAGCAAAACTCCCAGTTGTCACCACTTTCCGTGCTTTGGTTTGTATTGCAGAGGCATTTCAAAGACTCAGACTTGATTACTTTAAACCAGAAGATATGCTCCAAGAGCATCCCTTTTGCAGTCCTACTGCCACATGGTGTTCAGCTCATGGAATGAAATCAGAGCTCTACCCCAAAGTAAAATTCTCAATGTATGTATTGTGTCAATTGGGTCCTCGGCAGCAACTGTTTTGTTCTTCAGATTCACTTCTATTGCTCTGCATTCCTGGCTGATGTGAGTTTAGTCATGGATAAACATAATGCACTTAAAGGCTATTATTCATGACCACTGTACTTGCTTCAGATAAGAGTCCAGCTATTCAAGCCTAAGTTAGAATAGATAATATCAAAGTGGTTGACAACTTGAGTTGGATTTGGAAACTGACACTTAAACAGTAATTACGTCTGTGAACACCATAGCTATAATGAATCTGTTTTTCTGTCTGTGTTGCCTTTTGCCCTTTCCTACTTTATCAGTCTGAATTCTCCTACATTCTCTAACATACTTATTCTTGTGACACTGTTGCTAATGCAGATCACCACCATATTCTGATACCTCTTCTGTGCTGGCTGAGCTCTTTCCCTGTTCTCATCTCTTCAATGTTATTTGACTTGCCAGTTTGCAGCCATCTGTAGAGGCTGTGGCTGGTCCTGAGCAAGGTGTATGCTTTCTGACTGCCTGCTTTCTGATGGTGAAAATGGGTAATGATTTACAACCACCATAGGCACCGTGCTTCCTGAGATACTGCCGCAATTGGTAAACCGTCTTTACTTCAGTGAGAGCATTCATGGCTTTTCTCTGTCCTTCTTGGTCATTGATCTTTGTGGAAAACTTATGGTAGCACAGAAGAAGAAATCTCCATGTCAGATTTAGTTAAAAGCTATTGGGGGAGGGGAGGGTGGAGAGAACAGAAAGTAACACAGATTCATTAGTTTTCTGTCCAAACAAAATCAGGATAAAAACATATCCTTCTGTGAAAGCTTTACTTAATTGTTCACCAGTCCCACTTGAAAAAGGAGAGAAATTGGTTATCGTTATGTCAACACTTTGATGGATTATCAAGATAAATACTCCAAATTTTAATTCCTAAAGCATAGTGGGATTGTCTAACGTAAAGCAGCAATGTCTTTTAACTGTAGCTTATAGAAGACTGAGATCTGAAATGCCACTATGTAAGCAGCTCAAAACGGCACAGTCTCTTGAGTATTTATGCAGTTCTGGTTTCAGTACAGATGCAGTTACGTAAGTGTTCAGTTATGCCTCATAAGAGCTGCCCTGGATGGTTCCCATGCACTTTAAAACAATGAAACCTGCCAATGAAAGTCTCCTGAAGGGAGAGTGTTGTTACTTCTCCCACATGTCCTACTGGCCAAGTGTGTGCATCAGAAGATTGACCTTGTCTGGTTTTGAAGGGGAGGAGAAGGAAGAGATATAGCAGCTGCCCATTTGAGCCAGAGGAACCTGGAAGTAACCAGAGAGTAACCAGCCAGAATACCACCACAGCTTTAAAACAACAAAAAACACCTAAATAGATGTGCCGGTTTGGGCTGTGAGAGAGTTTTTCTTCATGGTAGCTTGTATGGGCCTGTACTTTGGGATTTGTGCTGGAAACAGTGTTGATAACACAGGGATGCTTTCGTTATTGCTGGCCAGTGCTTACACAGAGCCAAGGCCTTTTCTGCTCCTCACAACACCCCACCAATGAGGAAACTGGGGTGCATGTGAAGTTGGGAGGGGACACAGCTGGGACAGCTGACCCCAACTGACCCAAGGGGTATCCCATACTGTATGGGGTGATGCTCAGCATATAAACTAGGGGAAGAAGAAGGAAGGGGAGGACATTTGGAGCGATGGCATTTGTCTTCCCAAGTGATCATTATGCGTGGTGGAGCTCTGCTTTTCTGGAGTTGGCTGAACACCTGTCTGCTGGTGAGAGGCAGTGAATGAATTCTTTGTTTTGCTTTGCTTGCATGTGGGGCTTTTTCTTTACCTGTTAAATTTTTTTACTTTCAGTCTTCCTCCCTCCTCATCCCAATGCGAAGTGAGTGGGTGAGTGCTTCTGTGAAGCTTAGTTGCCAGGTGGGATTGAATTGTGACAGTCCTTTTTGGCACCCAACATGGGACCTTTTCAGCACATGTCACAGTTACTTTGGAAGAAGGGGTAATGAGACTTCACTCTTAGCCATCCGAAGTCCTGTCCGGCTGCCATCAGGATGAGCCACCTTCTCTGTGCTAACAGGGTGGTGTTGGAGAGTTGTACTCGGCATGCTTGTTCTAAGAGTAGTAATGATACATTTTATTGGTTTTAAGCTAGAATGGCAGTCCACTGAATACAGGTTTCTCTTAGCAGTCCGGTTTGTGGGCTTGAGTCCATGTGTAATCAAAATTAATGATAATGTTTTATAATGCTGTGATTGGGTATTATCTATAAGGCAGAGGTTTTTTCAGTTCTCTCATTCACTCTTATCCTTGTACCGGAATAAGTCTCAGGTGGGAGAAATCTTTTCTGTCCTTGTCTGATTAAGTAGCTTCAAAAATGTTTCATCCCTCTTTATTCCCATCCAAATTCTCTGGAAAAATCTTGCTGTTGCAAGCAGACCAAACTTAATAAATGCAGGCTTCTCACATATCCTTATCTACAGACTTCCTATTCAAAGAAAAATCAATGGATTTGTCCAACATTTGAATGTATTTAAGTTCTTTGTGTGCTTTTACTGGGGAAAAAGTTACTTGAAACAAGTCATCATAAGAGAAAATTGTAGTCTTCTGCAGCGTTTTTTCCAAGGATGTAAAAGACACGCATGGTGGGACTGGGCTTTTTAGGTAGGCACATAAAGTATTTTGAATAAAGGCAGTCAGGCAACTATCATCTGTTTTCCTGTGTAATTATTTAATGTTGTCATTTTTCTTCTAAACAAACCTCCCACAGGAGTGTTTCAGTTGTTACGTTGCACTTTTTTTGAGGATATGGATTAGAATAGGTGTGTTCATTTTTAGACTGAACATCTACTTATGTTCAAGTCAGTGTCCCTTGAATGTACCTGCTTTCATGAAAAGCTCTAGAAGAACCTACATATTTATAACTTTAAGAAGTTGTATAGCTCTATGTAGCATCTGGTTGTAATTGCATCCCAGTGGCCTATTAATTGTACAGTTTACAAAACTAATACTAACAGCTGTATTCCTTGTTAGAATTGTACTGTAGAATGAAAAAAGTCACTTCCCTCTTCCTACCTGGGTACTGTAATGTGTATTCCCTCCCCATTTTTGAGAGGAGCATGATGGCCTGGCAGTGCTTTATATCACTGTTAACGAAGCCTGTGAGAAACTGTGTGAAAATGCTGTTGCTGCTTTTTGTTACGCTTATTTTCTCTTCTCTTTGTAATTTCTTCCCTTAAGGACTTGCTTTGTTCTTTATATTCTGTCTCCCTAGAATATATGACAAGTCAGTGAGTGAGAATAGTGAAGGCAGTCTGGACTTGTGTGCCCTCCGTCACATCTTCTGTCCTTAAACAATACATGCTGCACCCAAGTTTCCATTGAACTTGTAGTCGGGGAGTGTTCCCAGAAGAAGTATACCTGCCAACCGAATATGGTTATCTTGACAAATGCAACAAAACCTTGCAGAAATGCTGTCATGAGCCAACAACTTTCAGTGCTGAAATTAATTGACTTCCCAAATTAAGGGATACATTGCACTACTAGAGTATGATTACCAGCTTTGAAAATGTGCATAAAAACATTCTATGCTTTGTGCTTATACGTAGTGTATACAAGGTTTGGGAACTTTCAGGATTAAAACAAAATATTAGATGTGGAAAGAAGTGTAAAGCTCAGTTTGTTACTTCAATATTCTTTAAAATTTCATGCAAAATGTTTTTCCTTAGTGAGACTGTAGCCCTTTGGTGGTGAGCACAGCTGCTGGTAAATAGCAACGGCTTTGTTGGTATGCCTCCTTTGCTGTCTCACGTGCTTTAGAACTCACTGAATTTCCATTAGGTCATTATACTTTCCACTAGAAGTGGAAGGTTGATTGTTTTAGTTTAGTTTAGTTTCTTACCATTATCCTGTCAGCCAAGTAGGCAGGCAGAAAAGGTCACTTGTTGGTCAGGTATGTCAGCTTGCCATTGAACTCAGAATTTAACACTTGGCTATAGAGCTATCCATGCTGCCCACCGTGTTGTCACTTTTTCCACAAGCAAATCTAAGGTGATGTATAACCTCTTGAGGAGTGTGGAGGGGATAATATATAGAAGATAGTTGGAAGAGGGATTCCTGATGCAGTAGATATTGGTGTTACTAGTGAGATACTCTCTGTAGAGGATTTTATGTTCTTGCATTGGCATGTATATATGAAAAACATTGCTTTTGACACCATAGGAACATCCTAACCTTCAGTAAGGTTCATGAAGACTTAAAAGCAGAAACTAAATAGAGTTGGGTAGAAAAATAAATGAGTCGGTAGTGAGTCAAGATACTGTAGTATTGCCAGCCCTCTTCAGCTTTATTGTGTACTTGTTTGTTTGATCCCTTCTTCCAAACAACCTTTGAACTATTTAGTTTGAACCAAGACTGTCAGGGAGTAGAGGACTGAAAAATAATTAAGCTTTTTCTTTTATGTGAAGGGGCAGTTGAGGGCAAAGACCCAAGTGGTTCCTCTGCAGTGGGAGAGTCTGTTTTTTGGTGGGGTTTTTTTGTTGTTGTTGTTTGGTTTGGTTTGGTTTTTTTGTGTGTGTATTTTTTGGGGGTTTTTTTGTGGGTTTTGTTTTTTTTCAAATGTTGAAATCCACACACATTACTTGTTAAAGGGTGAAATATCAAAGACTACATGATTTTTTTTTTTTTTTTAATTTTTATTCTAACTTTAATGCAGAGAAGAGTGCCCATTAGAGAGGGTAGGCTTGGTGAGGTACCTTTCATACACTGTTGTACTGCTACTTCACGAGAGCAAGGGAGGACTCGTGGGTCTTGCTTATCTATTACTGGGATCTTGAGCTGCTATTGCAAAAGCAGCCACCTGAAACTGGCAGGTAATAAATGGCAGAAGAAATTCATAATGTAACAGATGAAGAGAATAGTTATAGCAGTAGCCAATTTTTTTGACCTGCTTGTTAGTAAAAGCTTGGCCGTTTCTTCAGCATAGGTATTTGGGTTGTAACAATGTGACTACCCAGAAAATGACACTGATTTTGGCTTTGTTCAAGAAGCAAGGGGCAAAGGTGGTTTTGTCTTTGCATAGAGAAGTCTGCTAAGAAAAATGACTCCAAGAAACTGAAAACAGCCCCTCAGACTACTCTTTCTGCTTTCAGATGTAGTTCTTGGTGTTTTGCCTGGTGAGTGCAATGAGTTTTGGCACTCTTGTGACTGAGAGCATCTTTTGTCTGGTCTCTTTCCAAGATGTGGTATAAAGTACATGTAGGTTCTTGTAGGACAGGTTGGGATCCTCTCATGTATTTCTGTTTCCTTTGCCAAATCACGGATCTTGTTCCGCCACTGAACTTTATGCAGGAATTCTGTTTTAATTAGTAGCATATTGTGAATGAATTTGCATGTGTTCATTCTGATCTTAGAAAGCGTGATCCATAGAATAAAGATAATGAGTTGACTTGGTGATCTCTGCAGAGTGAATTTAAGTTTTGGATACGGATTAATTACAGTGGAGACTGTAATACCTTTCAAGTTGGATTAGGGAAAACGGTGGTTGCAGGTTTTTATATACACCTTCTGTTTCATATCAGCATTTTTTGCATATTCTAAATATGGAAAGCTTTGAAAAAGGTTAAAGCATTCACCATTTCACAACAGTTACCTTTTTTTTGGATAGTATTCCTATATTACTGAATTTAGTCTACATGCAGTATTGGTACAGTTCAGAAAAGGGGTTAATTTTGACCATGGGGTTTCCAACACTCATACATTTGTAGCAACATGTGGAAGTCAAGAGAAACTTTTGCAAGTTCATCAGAATTCACAAACTAAACAGGATGTTTCCTTTTTTGTTACAGACTTGATATTTGCAAGTTCCTTGCCTTGACAGTAATCGTCATGGATCGCGGTAAGTTTGTTAACTTAGTGATGAGTGTGCATTCTTTATTACTTCCTGTGAAGTGGGCATTAACACACCCCAAAACTATCCTTTGCTCAAAATCTCAGTCAGTTTGCGTAAACAATGTCCTCTGCTATTGAACTAGATCTGGTGTTATATAGGATGCAGATCTTTTCCCACACTGAAACTGAACTGGAATCATACTGCTGTTCTAAAAGAGATACTATATGCAGACCATAGTAATCATCCCATACTCATTTGTGGACTTTCGAAAGCTGGCTGCAGAATGAAGACCACAGAGATGAATTTCCAGCCTGGAGTACTTTAGGTTTAACTGTTCTTAAGCTTGTCCTAGTACCTCAGCATTCTCGGAGCAGAAGTTACTTTTAAAGCTTTTTAAGTAAATGCTCAAATAATCTTTCTCCCTTCTGCTCTGTGCAAACCAAATAATTTTTTTAAGATCACCTACAGAAAGTTTCAGAACTATCAGTAGCTGCACCTTCATACTTTAAATGTTTGTATCTAGTATTTAATGGTGGTTTTAATCTGCTTAGGTGTTGGTAAGAAGTCAGAAAAAGGAAGATTCGATAGTAGTCTCAATAGAGCTGGTTTTGGTGTCCAGAATGCCGTGGGCTTTGCTTCAGCAACGCTTCTGTGCCTCAGAATACTTTTACCATGCTGCTGCTCCCTGTTCCTTCTGTCACTAAAGACCTGAAACCTGTTTTCTTTGCCTGTGACAGCTTCAGCTGGTAGGCTGACACATACTTACCCTCTCGTTTCCTTACCTGTCTCTTTCTGATTCTAATTGAATTTCACCTTGCTAGAGTATCTGTTTGCTATTGTGATAAGCACACAGGTTTTCTGGGGAATGCATTTCTGGCTGTATTACTCTCCTCAATAATTGTAAGCGAAACTGAGACTTTGGAATGATTTTCTTTGTAACTGTCTGGTGCATAAAAACTTGCTAAAAGCAAAGTGTTACAGTAACACACTGAGCACTAGCGTGTCTGAAGAAATAAAAATGGATTCAGATGCATTTAATTTGGTAGCTGTGTATCTTTATCTGTATTCTACAGAAGTTCAAGGAGAGGAAGACTAGATTATTTGTTTCTGTGCCTATCTTATGTAATGCCAAAATAATTTTGATTTTTTTCCTTTTAGTCCCTTTTGATTTTCCCTTTATTTGCTAGTTAGTTTCCTTAACAAAGTGAAAAAGTTTTATCTTACTCTGTAATTTTATTCTTGTCACATGCAGTTCTTCTCTGATTAACTCCATAGTAACAGCTATGGTGAATTCAGCCACACCGTAGCTTGCCTAGGTGCACATCCAGCTCAAAGCAGGTTTTTTAGTCCCTCCTGTGCAACTATAACAGAATGTCTGCATGGTGGTACTGGAATACTAAGTAATATGGTTCCATTATCTCACTTTATGGGATTCATCAGGCAATGACTGATTCTCATTAAATATTTCAGTTGGTATCTCTATCAAGATTGCTTTGATCAGTGTATGTTTTTGTTTTCTTGCTGCATTTGTGTTGACTTCTTGATTGGATTTAAAGTCAATAAGAGTGTGGAGAGCTTCAAAAATGTCAAATAAACCCAGACTAATTAATATACTTAATTTTTCCAGCTTTGCAGGGTCAAAAGCCATTCCTAGTCTGGACTAATCATGGTTTATTATTTATCAGACACGTTTAGAATTAATCATTGTATGCTTTATTTTCCTCAGTGGGCTTTTTTGTCTCTATGATGTACGCATTTGCTCTACTATATTGTGAGAGAAGAGACTTTCTGAATATGAATCGCTAAATAAAAAAGTTTGGTCTTTTTATATAGTCATATATTGGTCGTTCTTGAATATTGGATTACTTTAATGTTTTGCTGTTCTTTGTCAATCCATTTTGAAGCAGGAATGTATGCTGAGCTCTTTTTGGAAAACTAAACTATTTCCTAGAAACTCATCCCAATGAGTGTATCAAATGCAGTATTTTGTAACATGCCAGCTTCTAAACCTTTGTTTTCAGTTTCCTGCTTTGAGAAATTGAAAAGTGCTTGCAGGAACAGAGATTTGTATATTGTTTCTGAGAGCTGGAGGCTTTGAATTGGGGTATTTTCAGCTTTCTGCACTTTCATTTTTCTTTTCCCTCTGCATTCAGTACAAAGCTGTCACAGTTTCTCTCATTTCTCTTTTCAGAAACAGATTCCAGTTGTGAAATGAAATTCCCTAGGTTTTATCTGCTGAAGGGAAACTTGATTTGTAGTGTATTATCTGCTCCTCACTGATTCCACGTATGGGCAACGTGGAATCTCTTAAGAGATTCTGGGCTGTACCTCGTTCTGCTTCAGGAATGCCCAGAGGACGAGTTGTTGAGAAGTACAGAGGACTGGCAGTCCATCCCCCTGCATGGCTGCATGCTGGCTTCCTGATGCAGACATGTCCTTCAGCTCATCATGTTTAGGTGATCACCGAGATGTGTTGAAAGAAACCAAACTCTTTAGGCCTAGAGGGAAGTCAGAGAAGTGCTGTGGGAAATGTAAAGAAGCCATCCTTTATTCCTTTCCCTTTTGAAGAGATCCTTGCATATTAATTTGTATGTTCAGCCAGCGAACTTATGCAATAGCAGATGCTCATGTGCTTGCCTGAGGTGCTGTAGAAAACCAAAATTTTAATGGGTGCAGTTGTAGAGTTCTATGCCCTGAACCTCTGGCAGCATCATGAATAGTGTAATTGTGTGGTGCATTTGCGGACCACATATATTCAACTGAAAGTATGGGAGTGACTGGGTGTTTTGGAGTTTAATCTTCAAATCTTCATTTAATCCTTTGCAAAAGGAAAATGACTGTCTAACAATTTATAACAAAGAATAACACAAAGACTAAACAAAATTAAAGTAGATCACGCTAATTATGGTAATAACCTCATTGCTGAAAAATCACACATCAATCTAAAGCAAAAGCATTGTGGTCATCTTTGTAGACTTGATGCCATCCATTTTTGAAACTCAAAATCAGATTAGCAGGGAAAAGAAAACACAGCTGATTTGTATAATATTATAGATAAATCATTTCTTAAACCAGTCAGTCACTGTCTTTAGCAGATAGTGAGTTTGTCTTCCTAGTATATCAGGTGTCTTGAACTAGCTGTAAATGAACCAATTCAGAAATGATTGCACAAGTAGGGAAAGTGATATGAGTGTATCAGCATGGCAGTGTATTGAATAATTAGCCCCACTTGCTGGCAGCGAGAGCACAAGAACAGTGTTGCGCTTACATGATGTTCTTGCTTTCTGACCTGAAATACATGGAGAATTTCTGCATTGTTCACTGCAGATGTACCTCGTGGGTAATTCAGTCTGATGGATTTTGGAGTGTGCCAGTTGCTGTGTATTACTGTAAAAATCACTGGGTCAAGGTGTTTGAGGAAAAACTGAAACATCAGAAGAGCTTCCAGCTCTTTTCTTGAACCGAAACCTAAGAAAAGCAAATAAGGAATACTGTGTCAGAACATTTGTTGTCTTTTGAGGTTGTTTTATTTAATTCATTGAATAGGGTGAGGTTTTGTGTATGATTCAAGAAAACAGAAGTAGGCTACTTTCCCTATGGAAAATGACCCCCAAAAGGGTCGTTATTTCATGGTTGATATTTCTGGAGTGAAGAAAGGAAGTCTGCTTCAAAGTTGCTTAAGAAAACTTACAGACTTAACACCAGAACAGCGGCATTTATCAAAATTTATGTGACCGGGTAATATTCTTAAATATTTACATCAAAAACTTCAGAGCATTCTCGTTGTGATGCCTTCAGGCAGTTGAAAATATCCTTTTGGATGTTCACAAGCACTATTTGTTTGTTCTGTGTCATCTTAGTTTTAGAAGTTGCTTGAGCTGAGCATGTGCCTGTCTCTTCTGAGCACTCTTCTTAGGCACAGTCTTCAATGTTGTTTAAGCAGACATGACTGTGATACTGAACTGAGGTCCATCACATTTGATGCATACGACAATAACTACTCCAAATACTTACAATAGTGAACTGAAAGGCCTTTTATCATATTAAATAAAGGGGAAGACTTTGAAAAAGCTCTTTTAATTCTCAGAATCACTTTTTGTTTCAGCAGTTCTAGCATGAGGTTTTGGATGTCTATTTCAGAAGTGATCTTTGTTGTCTTTCCTATTATTCAGTGTTCTTAACAGAAGACAAAGCCAATTCTGTGTTAAAAAGATACCCGAGAGCCAACACATTCCTGGAAGAAATAAAGCAAGGTGACATAGAACGTGAATGCAGAGAAGAAATCTGTAGCTATGAAGAAGCAAGAGAAGCATTTGAAAATGAGGAAAAGACGGTAAGTTTTGGTGTGTATGTAAAGATGGCTGAGGTGTATTGGCACTAAATTTTTGGGTGTGCTGAATGCTTGTGTGTTTTCCAACATTAGATTTGGTTTTTGCCCATTTCTTTAAACAAATAAGGTGTATGGTGGAAATGGATAGTCTGTGCAACAGTAACTTTTGAATCCTTTGTCTCAAACTGAATTTGAAGGGGGTAGAAGTTTCAAAGATAATTATGCTCATAAGTGTTGTGCAGTAGACAGTTGGGAAGAAAAGGAATATGAATTAATACCCCCACTTGAGAAGAGTTAGGCAAATCTGTCATTGTTTGGCAGCACTATTTACCCAACTAACCTATGTACTGGTTATATTACTATCACACACTTAAGTTTGACTTGGATATCATAAATGCAGTTGTTTGTCTTGGAAAAAAGGGGACAAGGGGTAACGGGTTAAAACTTAAACAGGGGTAGTTTAGATTGGATATAAGGAAGAAGTTCTTTACTGTGAGGGTGGTGAGGCACTAGAATGGGTTGCCCAAGGAAGCTGTGAATGCTCCATCCCTGGCATCATTCATGGCCAGGTTGAATAAAGCCTTGGATGACATGGTTTAGTGTGAGGTGTCCCTGCCCATGGCAGGGGGGTTGGAACTAGATGATCTTAAGGTCCTTTCCAACCCTAACTGTTCTATGAAATCACAGGATTCAGGTTGTTATGGGGCATATATAGTAGCAGAGGGTATAAGTCTTCGTTTATCTCACTCCTGGAATAACTTGCTTATTAACTATGTCCACAGGAAATGAGTGAGCAGTTCAAAAAGCTTTCTGTTTAAAATATGCCTTCAAATCCCAGATACTGGTGTAGCTGGCCAAAGGGTTTAATGCCCAGACTGTTAATAGTCTAAAATAAAGAAAGTCTAGTGGTCTTTTTAAAACTAAAATCTGCAAACCCCATAGGGTATTGTTACACAGCAGTGATCTAAAATATGGAAAGAACAATAATGTATGTTATGCAAGGGCAGTGATGCATTGACTTGATGGGAATGAAGCAGATACTGCCCTCACAAAATTGTTGCATAAGTCTGATGGCTTCTTTACTTAATAGAAGCTTGTGGGCTAATGGCTCTGCAGGCAGTAGCTGCACATCATACCCAGCATATCTTTTATTACTTCCCAACATATAAAAACAGGTCACAGGGTTTTGACAGTGGCATCTGACCTATTTAATGCAATACAGTCGAGAATTTTTATTATTGTTATTCAAGACAGACATGGATGAAATTAGGCTGAATTTGACAATAAATGTGAACTGAAATTTTCTAGGTGCTAGAAAATGTGACTCAGAACAACAAACAACTACCTTCGGCAAACATTTTTATCCCTTGTGTGTTTTTGCACAGGGAAATTATACTTGCAAGGCCAGTGGGTTAATGGGCAAAGTGGCACAGGGAGCATTGCAGATTTCTTCCAGAATTTACACAGGTGATGCATTCCACTCTTTAGTGACTTGGCTCTACATCAGGTAATAGTAATGTGTAAAGGCATACTGAATGCATGGAAAGGCTGAAATGAGAGCTTCCTAATTTGTTAAAGTTAAGTAGTAGGACCTGAAGTGTCTCTTCAGAGCTGCTTCTTTCTGAAACTTTAAAGTGCATGCACACACACGTATTTTACCTCCCAAACTTGGCTTGGTGTGGCCATTCCTAATGATAGCTCATTATGTAATTAAGAATAATGTGTACAATGACACAACTTGTGTAAAACTCTTAACACAACATCACTTCTGGTGAAGTAGCACAAGAAGTTCAAGTCCCCAGAGGAAAGCATAGCCCAAACATACTGCTTCTCACTTCAGCTTCTTTTCTGCCATTTAGGAACATTTTGTGTTTTGGTAGTTAACATTTCCCTTTCAGAGGTATTTGGGAAATAGTAAAATAGAAACGGTTACATTTCCATCCTTGCTGCAACCTTTGTGTCACAGTGGAGAAAGGGCTTCCAATGAGGTCCTGAACTTTTATCCATTTCTACTACTGTATCCTTTTTTGCCTAGCTGCTTTATTCTGTTGTTGGTAGTTTGCTAATGGGCCAGGCTCTGCTAATGTGCAGTTGTGGCTGACCAGCCTCATTTACTCAGAGCTGTATTTAGTCCATTGTTCTCCAGCTGTATCCATCCTTACAGCCACTTAGGTAAAACTTAACTTCTGTGTCCCAGAGGAAGGAAATGGATGCAGTAGACTAGCATTGTGATACAGTACGTTCAGAGTGACAGATGCAGCGATTTCATAGTATAGGTAGACTGGAATTCAAATAGGGTCTGTAGCTTTTTTAGCTCATGGTAACTGTTTTGTGACATCTCTCTCTTTGTATTTTTTATCTTGTCCACTTGGTTCTTGGCTTTTCTGCAGTCTTCTGGGGAAATGTGCAACATACAGATGCATAATATTGAAATAATACCAAGCAGTTCCCTCAAGTTATTTTTTTTGCATGAGTTTTTCTTGGAAGTTAGCACAATGTATGTTAAGTGTGCATGCATAGCTGTAATGGAAATATTGAATGCCTTTAACACTATGTAGGCTTGGGGATTTTGATAGGTTCAGAATTATAATTTAAAATGACAAAGGGATTATAAAGATAATACAATTATGTTAGTAAGACTAGAGCCAACAGGGAAGAATTTGCATGGCTTTGTGGATAAAACAGAGTATGAAAATCAGTGCTGACAAATGTAGTGCATGTGCGGGAAAGAGGAACATTCATTGTATATATGAATTGCTCTGAACTTGGGGACAGGATCTGAATTTGAATCTATGAAGACTTGTATTTAATGCTTAGCAGTCAGACAAAACCAAAACAAAATAAAAGCTTGAGTACTAGGAATATGAAGAAAGGAAAAGTGATGAAAATGGAGAACATGTTTATGTCATTGCACGACTGCATCTTGAATGTGCTAAATACAGCTCTGACCTCCCTATCTCCTAGAAATCAAATTAATAGCTGAGGAAGGAGCAGAGGGACAAGTGTGACAGTTGACCAAAGATATGAAAAGACTTCTGTAACAATAATAGATATTGAAAGAGTTAAATGAGGGAATATGTGAAGATGTCTGTGACGAGCATGAAGATCAAACTGAGGTCAGTCGCTGACAGGAGAGCTAAGAGAGCCTTAAAGGAAACTGGAAGGTGCAGGTTCAAAGCGAATTGAAGTGTCTCTTCTCACCACAGATAATTGAGCTGTGGACTGCCTTGCCACAGGATGTCTTGGATGCTGCAAGCTTGTATAGGTTCAGAGAACAATGATATAAATGAATGGAAAGTAAATCAATCTGGAGCCATTGAATAAGAGTGGTCAGCTTTGGCTAATGGAAGTTCTGCAAGTACAAATATTTGAAGCTGGGAGAGTTATTGCTGTCTGCTTTTATTTGAACTCTTCTTCCAGGAGTTTCTAATGATTGTTGTTAGAGAGAAGGTAACAGATTAGGTGAACCCTGGGTCTGATCGAGTAAAGCTGTTTATTTGTAGTACCTGTAGCCTGCAGGCAGGACTGTATGTGATCACTGGTCAGTTAGAGGTTGCTGGGAGACTCAAAGATTTATTCAAAGGTTTCTCTGCAAAGTATCTGAGTATGATTGAAGCACTGATACTAATTTTGTTTACATTAACTGATTTTTTTAAGTTGCACTGCGTGAAGACTTGAGAAGTTAGAAATCACAGATCTTCATTTGTGTTTAAAATTTCCCACAAATTTTAAGTATTAGAGAAAATTGCAAGGTTATAGCTCTATTCTAGCAAAACAAGACACAAAAGCTTAGGAAGCAACTCAAAACTTGTCAGCACCAGATCTGTGATCGAGTAAGACTGCTAACATAAGTCTGTGTGTAGTTATGGGTGCTGGAAAAATACCCAGAAGAGAAGAGCTGAATCTTTTGCTGCTACCTGGAACTGAGGGCAGACCAGAAGAAAACAGTGTAGCAGGTACCCTTGCTTCCCATTATTGCCTTGTTCACATCCTCTGCCTAATGAATACCAAGCAGTCTCCTGTTTGGCATGTTATTAGTCTACCTTGAAAACAAATCAGACAATTGACCAAGAATTATCTGAGGTTGGCGATGCTGTCAAATGTAGTAAAGGCCTCAGCTGAAATTCTCAGCAGGGTGCGAATCTCTTGAGTTTCATGTGGATTCTTTATTTGAATCATCATTCAGATCCAGCCGATGCTCTATTCTGAGAAGTATTAGAAATAAAAGGGAAACAAAATTCTAGCAAATTGACTGCAAGTGTCTTCGTGTGGGATACCCTTGAGAATTCCTTTTGATTATTTCCAACTGGATTTGCCAAAGCAGTA
Organism: Pezoporus wallicus; assembly: GCF_028554395.1. Taxonomy (NCBI): domain Eukaryota; kingdom Metazoa; phylum Chordata; class Aves; order Psittaciformes; family Psittacidae; genus Pezoporus; species Pezoporus wallicus. Next base: position 1,400,291 of record NW_026638681.1, on the reverse strand, counting down.
GGGGACATTGAGAAAAGTGGTTCTCAGGAATAAATGTTAGATGTTTTCTAAGTTCATTGCAGTTTTATGATTCTGGCCTGTTTATCTTAGTTTTTCAGCCTTTTAAGGCATATATGCCTGGTATTCCCACCTGTACAGCACTCAAGGTTAAATGGTTATTGGGGTATTCTTTTCATAAAACAAGAGGTAATGATTTTGTCAAGTAGTAGTAGTCCTTCTTGTTGGTGGTTCAAGAGACCAGCAACTGTGGGAAGGGATGTTTGTGCTGTGAGTTCTCCGATTTTTAAATTACTCTAAATTTCTATGCGAGCTGTACAGCTGCTTCCTAAGTTTTCAGTACTTCCCCCCTCTTGTTTTTTTTTCATAGCAGTTTGTACAAACGCTCACACTGTGCAAATTCATCCAAGTTCTCTCTGGTTTTGTTGGGCTGTGATTCAACGTTGACTTAGGTGGCTTTTCTCTTCCTGTGCTTTCACTTCACAGTGCAGTGTAGCTGTGTCGTGACAGAGCAGAGGGGGAGCTGCTTGGCAGCTGTGCAACTCCAACCAGAAGTATTAGTATCCTAAAGTTCCTGTCAGTTCTGTCACTCTGGAACTAACAGTATTTGTGCTTCTCTGAGATCTGCCTTGCAAAAAATTCAAGCTAGAAACATGGGGTCTGGTACACCTAGTAAGATTTTGGTTGGTGGGATTTTGTGGGTGGTTTTTTTGGTTTGTTTTTTACTTTCCCAAAGAGGAATATTTAAAGAGAGATTTTAATTGTTTTGTTTTCCTAATGACAAAACAAGTATTTGTTTCTTAGTATTTTTCACCTGTGTGCAGAACTTTCTTACTTTGTAAGATAGCCTTAGATCTAAGGCACTCTAACTTTTGACAGGGGCATATGTGTCTAAACTGTTGGAATTTCTTTTGCCTTGCATGTAAATAAAAATGGACACTAAACTATTTTCATCCTTAAAGCAGTTTAAACTAGTATCTTAAGCTCTTTATGCATCTGTCTTGTCACACCATCAACCTGAACATCCCTCACAACCACACACCCTATTCTGAACTAATTGTCTGCTGCTCTGGGAAAATAGCTTTTCTGCTGCTTTGCCATGTTGCAGAGTGACAAGGAGAGATGCTGTTATTCCAACTTTCCGAAGAGGGTACAGAGACATTTTCTCCAGTAGTTAGAGCTGAGCTAGGAGTAACATGGAAACAATACTAAAATACAAGTCACAACTTACTACCCTTCCCTCAGAGAAGGTGTATTTCCTCTGCAGCCTGCAACACAAAATACATTGCTAGGGGTAAAGTGTGATTTCTTCTTTTTCATCAAAACTACCTTTATTCTCCACAATCTTTAAAATAATACATTCTTGCACACTATACTTGATGACTTCCAGTAAATCTTTGCAACTTTGCCCTCAAAACCAAACACTGTACCATTTTATGCTTTGCTGCTGTTGAGGCAGCAGAACAGTGAAGTGGGAAGCTTGGTTCCAGTACAGACAGCAGGATTTAATAATCCTAATGAAACCTTTTATGCTTTTTTAGTCAATAATATATTCATTATTTATTCTGCTAAAGAATCTAGTTAGTCATATTCAAACCGGGTGGAAATAATAGGTAACAACTGTCTGGTGATTGGGTGGGGAGACATGAGGTGTTGCATTTTGTTGGCTTTTGTCATGCAGAGATCTCAAAAGTCCTCAGCTGTGCAGTTAATGCAAGTTTTTAATGTTAGTTCCCCCCCCCCCCCCCAATTTGTTTTTTTCTGAAGTACGCACAGTTGATCTGGCTCTCACTGTAGAACAATGCGTCAAGGAAGGCCTTTGTAAATGAGTATCTATGGAGGTTAGTCCATCTTCCCAGACTTGCTTACTTTGAAGTCGGTGCTACTTAGCTTAAGGTTATTTGGACCTGGGTTTGCATCAGAGGATCAGAGAGGCACTGTGACAACCTGCTTGTGATGTCAAGCCTTGGAATGTAGGAAAAATACCTATCCTGGATTGCTGTAGGAATTAAGATTTAATTTTTTTTAATTCCTTTTATTTAAACTGGCACTGACTATTGGTATAAGAACAACTGAATTTGTTTTAAAAATGTACAGGATAGCCAGCTATTCCATACACATGGCATTGCTCTTAACCTTAGTGAATTCTGATGAAGCATTATGAGCATGTGTTTTGCCCATGCGGTCCTGGTCCTTTGCACAGGGCAAGCTGAGCCCCCACACTAGAGGGGCCATGCTGCTTCTGGACTCAGGCTGCCTCCAAGATCAGTTTGATGGCATTGTCCGTCTAACGCCAATCACGGCAACAGTCATGAACTAAAAAAATTATGGATCTGATTTGTCTGTGCACAAAGCCAGTCAGTCTGCAGCCTGAGTGCATCACTTACTAATAACTGAGCATGACAATATCGATCTTGCCAGGTGACTATTTTATAAATAACTGCATGTGAGTATATGTGCTATCACTTAAAATGGATGCTGGCATGAGTATGAATGAGTCAGGCCTCTGCATTTTAAAAGAAAATAGTTCAGAGTTTCTGGCATGGATTTGAGGGTTGTGGGGCTTCTTTTATTTATTTATTTGTTTATTTATTTATTTATTTTTATACATGACTAGAAAAGTGGAAGTGCTGCTTAGTAGGAGAGATCTTATATTACAGGTGAGGATTACTACTTTTTGAGGCATGGTATGCTTTTTGTACTGTTTTTTCATAGTATTCACTGCAGAGAAAATTGGATGGCAATGTGGTCTTTGTGTTCCTGCTTGTGCATATTAATATAGCAAAAAGTACTGTCAAGTACTGGTGTTCATCTTTATTTTCACTTGGTCATATTTCCTTTTTTCCACATTCTGTTCCATTTATCTGTAGCTGTGTTGTCAGAATTTCCAGAACATAATAAGCTGTGTAATATTCTCATAGTGCTGGAGCTATTTTGAACTATAAATAGAGGATCTGAATCAACTCAAAATAAGCTGACAATTGCTTTATGAGCCAGAGTGTGAGGGAAGTCTAAATTACGAGATGACAGTATAACATAGTTGTGCTTTGCCAAAATGGTATGTCATTCTGAAAGAGTATTTCCCTGTGAAATCATATTAGTATGTTACTACAAATTTAAAACAAAGGAGCAGAGTACTATCTTTTACCTTGAGCGATGCTGAAAAATTTTAATCCACCAGATGGCTGATGTGCATGCTGATTAGATATTATTATTGTTGTTGTTGTTGTTATCCTAGTCCTGTCTGAGCTGTGTTTTTAAATATTAAGTGTAGACACAGGAATCTTAAAAGCAGTGAGGAACTGGTTTTTAAAAACCCCAAAATTCTTTTGTATTGCTAATCACATCAGTAGAAAATTTGAAAGTTTATTGTGTGTGCTTATCCATACCAGTTCTTAGTTTAATCATCAGTATTTTAAATGCCTTTTTTGTTTTCTCATTCATTTGAAACAATTTGATTACAGTGATTGTTTTTTAACTGTCCTCTAGTTTCTGACTTATCTTGTCTTGTTCTTCTAGAAGGAGTTCTGGAAAGTCTACAAAAACGGACTTCAGGGAGAAAGTAACACAGGACATACCTGGTATTCATTTTACCTTGCATTTCCATTAATCATTGGCCTTTTCATTATCCTCATTGTCATTTTTGTCATATGGAGATGCCTGTTTAAAAAGAAAATGCGTAGACAGTCGGTGTACATGCATAGGGGAGCCCACGAAGCGATGGGTGATGGTGCTGTGGCTGATGGCAGAGGTCCTCTTCCGCCGCCTCTCAGCATTGTTCATTCCCCACAGGAGGAAATGTATGAAGTCAGTGGGCTCTCTCCAGGAGATCTGAGCTATATGGATGGACGGTCAGACTCAGTATCCACAAGGCTCTCAAACTGTGATCCTCCTCCTTCATATGAGGAAGCCACTGGTGAAATCAGTATGAGAAGAAGTGAAACTGAACAACGTTTAGATCCCCCCCCAAAGTATGAAGACATTGTGAATTGTAGTTCAGCCGGTGCAATTGCACTATCTCCTATTGTCACCAGTACTAAGTAAAACAAGAAGAATGCTATGGACTTTTTAAAAATTACTAATCATTTTGTAGCACTTTATCTTGGCTTATTATGCATTTCTGTAATTTAGTGGACTTGTATGATGAACTTCACTTTGGGTTTAGATCCACTTTTTCTTTGGGTTTGGGATTTTTTTTCCCTTATGGCAGATCTTAAAAATTACGGACTCTGCATTGAGAGTATAGTGCAGATACAAACGTGGTGCTCTGTCATATATCTCAAAAGCAGGTCTGTGGTGAGGATGGCACTTATTTCAGTCCAAATATTGTCCACGTTCCCCACAAGATTTATGGAATCTCCCCTTTCTTACTGCAGACTGTCAGAATTGCCCGAAATAGGGAATCCTTAAGCAGCATTTTAGACAGCTATTTACACTAAAGGGGACTGATTTTGCAGTATTGCCTTTTGCCCAGTTGGTTCCTTTTTCTCACTTGGATTTTTTGTTACAATTTGCACTCTATCATGGGCCCTTGAAGCAGTAAGCCATTGTGTTCAAACCGGTATCTCATTAAGAGTATGCTGGTGTAATAGCAATAATTTCCGAGTCCTAGCACAAGAGGTGTATTCTAAAGCTTTTGCTATTACAACTCAAAATTCTGTAAATGTTTAGAAGCTAACAATCCAAGACACTACTTAGTGAATTTAATACTGTACTACTTTTGTCCATGTTCTGACTTTCCTCTCTGTTTTCATATCTGTTTTTACTTGTGTATTCTAGAGGTGAGGAGTGTGTGTATGTTAAGTTTAGAACTTGAAAGTTCATGCAACAGTAAATAATGAAATACTGAAATACATGAGTGGATAAAATCCTGATAGTAGTCTTCCTACTATAGTCTTCACTGAGACCAGGATATTATCCATAAACTCAGAAACCCATAGATATTACTTTCCTTCTAAAAGGGGGAAAAAAGGAAAAGCATTCAGTGTATGTGTGTGACTTTTTTCCCCAAGCTGTGAAATAAAAACCTCTTCCTCAAATCCTGATACTCTTTGCCTTTTGCATACTTACATGTGGCATGTGTGCACCTTACCTTGGTTGCTATGGAAATCCTTTGCAGAGAGCATAACCATTTTTTCAACAACAAATATATTTATTGCTTATCAATTCCAACAAGGTGCTTCTGTTGCAAGAGTTAACTATGTTATAATGAAATACAGCTACTTAAATTTTTCATTGTTTCTAAGAAGAGTGTAGTGCTCTGATCGATGAGACGAACTCCTAAAACACACTCCATTCTCAGTGTACACAAGGTTTTTTTTCCACAGCTCTTAGGTTACAGGTCCTCATCAGAGTAAGAGTTCCTGGGAAGCATGTTAGTCGAGCCTGGGTCCAGAAGTTGTTGCCTGACTCATTCCAGCTTTGAGCATGGGGCCCACCTGCTAAGGCAGAACCAGGAGGACACATGATGTGTATTTTTAAGAAAACAATGTAGGCATAGCCCCAAGCGTTACTCTGGAGTGATTTTTTGAGGCTGAAGACAAGTGGATTTCTGTCAGACTTGATGCAAGTTAGAATGGAGGCTTGTACAGAATTTCAACCACCTGATTTAGACACTGATGATAGTTAAGGTGGTACAAGCTGTAGTGTGGCAATTCTTTTTTCCCCAGCTTGATTTAAAAGTTCATTGCGTGGTTTAGCTTCTGAATACTCATTTCAGTTTTCTTCCCATGCCAATGTAGCTGGCATTACCTTTTGTATTGTTCTGTGTTCTACTAATGAATAATCACCAATTGAAATGTATGAGACTTGAAGGACTACTGTGTTGACTTTCCTACAGCAGAAGCCCAAACTGCATCTTGTTCCAAAGACCCCAAATGAAAGGCTAGTGGCATCCATTTGAAATTCCTGTTATTGTCCAAGATGTATGCTGGTGTCTTCTGTCTCATGGGGGTTTGGTCCATCTTCCCTAAGAAACTTCACAGAAAGCTGCTGAAAAGAAACGTATGGTCATAGATGGGTGTGTATATGCACAATTCTGTAAGAATCTGATGTGATGTATTGACAAATGAAGTAAGGATTTTATGATTAATTTTAGTTTTCAATTTTGATGAAGAGTAGGTTGCCTAAGTTGCCTGCTGAGGACATTCAGTGGCTAAGGCAAGTTGTATTAAGAGTTAATAGATGAACTCCAGGCCAAACCATTGTCAAAAACTTAACCTATATTCCTTTTATATGATAGTTATTGGGCAGATAAGTGCAGTGTCTTGGACACTTGCAGTAAGAATTGCCTGGGTCTTAATTTTGGACTTTCTGACCTTTTCTTTTGAAGTGGTTTTAGCTCTTGTGTGTCTTGAACTGCCACTTGCAGAAGCTCCTTTTATACTGAGCAACAGTTAATATACTGCTTTTGGCAGACGTTACCAAAACAGTGCCTCATCTCAACATGCAGGAACCACCTCAAAAAGAGCTGGTATTTCAATGTCCATGCCATATTGGCATCTCCTGTGCCTGCCAGCACAGCTAGTAGTTTTACCAGTTTGGATATAGACTTTCCTGTAGGAAATGCATGGAGATTGTCCATTTCAGATTAGGTCATTTAGCAGACATCATCATCCCCTGAACATGGGCAATCTAGTTTAGAGATGAGCTGGCTTTGCTTTCTCTTCTGTTTTAATTACTGTGTATTCCACTGCTACTTTTAACGGTTTTATGTTTCTGGCTCTTAAATTGAACGTGTTGTTTTTATGTGCAATACAATAATGATGCTCATCCTTCAAAAAAAAGCCACAACCAAATATCTAAAGTGATCTACATGTTTAATTTATTGGGTTATGCCTTTTGCATGTACATGAGCGTGAAAGCCATTGTGGGTTATAAGCTTACGTGTTGGTGAATAGATTTCATAATTAAACAAAACTTGCGTAGGACAGTTACCCAAATGTATTTCCTCTAAGACATGAACAGCTTTCTCTATGTTGGAATAAAGTCAGACTACAAACTGTTTTGTTCTTATTTATGAAATGTGGGAAAATAGCTTAGTCTTGTGCCTGGCTTTTCTAATCTGATTGAAAAATAAAATTTCATTTGTACTGGGTTTTTATATAGGGTTTGTTGGTTGTTTTTTTTTTTTTTTTAGATCACTTTGGTGTTTTACCTATCCTGTAACTGCACTGTCATGCAATAAATATTATAAATCTATAGTTGTACCTCTCTAAAGGTTTTGCAAGTCTCAATGCAGTACTATCTTGACTGATGATATGAATTGTCACGGACGCTGCCTTTCCCACTTCTGAATATAACCTTGAATTTCATCTTCTATTGGGACTGAGATGATTTATCTACTAAAACTAACAGATATGTGTCACTGTTTCAAGAAATGATTTAATTATTTGTTTAAATGATATTCAGAATTAGTGAAGGTTGTTCTGTCTTCACTGGATGTAAATAACCTCTGATTACAGTATTGCATCCTTTAAAGGGGTTTGGTTTACATTAAATTATCCTATTTAAACTTTTTTGCCTATGTTTATAGAAATTTTTTTTGTAACATTTGTTTTTCAATATGCTAAATAAATTTTTTTAAGATGCCGCTTTCAAAATGAGTTCTGCATAACTACAGTGAGAATTTACTTTGTGTATTTAAGTGGTGGTCTCTTCATTTCCATTGTTGTATGTACTTAATCATTTGCATTGAATCAGTTGTTTTGATAACTTAAAATACAATTTTGTTTGCAAAGACTTGATATTCTGCTCAGTTTTAATCAGATCTGTGAATTTATTTATTTAACTTAGAAAAAAAAAAGACATTTGTTGTAGCCATAACTAAATAACAGTCACAGGCAGGCAGAAAGCAGAAACTGTTCTCTGTTATAAGGTGAAACAGTACATTGTAGCAAAAAATGTTTAGATCAGAGATCTTGATTTCAAAGTTGGCTTCAGCCCTTTGAAAGAAACGCATTGCAAAATTTTGCACTGGCTTTGGGAATGATGCATTAATAGTGAACAAAAGGGGAAAAAAAAAACACAACAAAAAACTAAACAAAGAAAATGCAACCTTGCATAATGATTCCTGCTGGAAACTAAAGATCTCCATTCTATTCAAGACAAACTTTGTGTCATCCTTTCTTGCTCAGCTGCTGGTAAATAGGATAATATGTCCCTGGTACTTTTCAGTGGTTTACCGTGTGACTGGAGTCTGTTGCAGGCATTAGTGAAGCCCAATGGGAGGTAGGTAGCCTAGAGTGTCATGAACACGAGTGCAGTTTTGTACTGGTCATAACAAAAGTGCAAAAAAGAGTCACTAAACAAAGTGTGTGGGACTTCCCAAGCCATCATGTGCGTAGTGGGTCAGCTTTTATTTGCATAGCTCAGAACAGTGCTCCATGTTGGGTTAAGTGGCATTTGCTGTGCGCATCCATCAGCACTAGCTAACCTGTTTGCACATGGTTCAATGCATGATTGCCTTTGCATGCCTGACATCTAGCTATTGAAATGTGGCAGATATAATGTTAATCTGGTATCATGAACCTTGCTATCTATAAAAAAACATCACACCAGGTTACTAGTGATAAATGTTCATTATTTGTTTCGTGAACACTGGTCTCTGCTGTTCTAAATCACACTGATGGATTTCTTTTCATCTGCGTAGTGTGAACTTTGTGACTATTTTGTAGTGCTACTTGCTGTTTTTTTAAAAAGAAGAAAATACATGTTCAGCTGAAAGCAGTGAGGTGACATCTGTGCTGTTTCATTGCTTGCTGCACACACATTTGATTGATTTGCTACAGGGTAATAGAACTTTGAGCTTTGCCAGAAAGTTGAACTGTGCTTTTCTTCTGCAGTGGGGTCTCAGTAATTGTATTTTTCACTTGGCAGTGAGTTATTGAATGCCAAGTAACAAGTCAATGCAAGAAAGACCTTGCCTGTATTTTCTTGATTGTATCAGTTATGCAGCATTTGCTTACCATTTAGCTCTCTGTAATGGTACTTGCTGTAATATTAGGACCTGTGTTGTCTTTCCCTGTCCTGTCTCAGTATATCATGCAATAAAGCCACACTGACTGCTGTACAGTTTTCCCATTTTAGAAACAGCAAAGTCTAAGAATCCAAACAAAACACTTCAGTGTGACCTGCCCTTTCCTTCTCCATTTGGATGCTTTTCTATGTACCTGTGTGGCTCCTGGGGTTAGCTGAGGAGCTTAGAGCAGGAAGGAAACAATCAGAAATGTATTTCAGTTTACCCAGCAACATAATCTCTGCATGAGGATTAACCTGTACCATGACTGTTTCCCTGGCCTTTCCCATGGTGTGGGATAGGTTTTCCCATAGGACAGACCCTGGACCAATTCTATAGGTCAGAGGTTCCTAGTTTGATTTTTCTGTGTTATCTTGACTGTTACTGCTGTCAGTAACAGCACCCCCTTTTTGCTGTGCACAAGGACTTGTGATGTTTATGACTGCATATTGCAAGGTCTATGTATCTGGTGACCTTGGGACCCAAGCTTGCTTACTTTTCTTCCTTGTGCTGGCTTGCTTGTACTCCATGCTGTATTTCAGTATTGATCAAACACAGCTGAGGGGCTGAATGCAGGCATTTGGAGTCAGACACGGCCATCACTGCTGTGAGGCAGAGGGCACTCTTACCACCTCTGGCCTTTTCATTTTCAGTCTTAATGCAGCCACTACACGTGGATCATTTCCAAGATTAAAATCACTGCAGCCAGTGTTTCTTGCCAAGATTTTCCGTGAAAAGTGATACTGTCAGAGGCAAGCAAGGACGATATGACTAGCTCAGATATTTTTCCCTGTCTTGCCCCAAGTCATTTATTTCCATTTACTATTAGAATTGTTCTTAGTTTTTATTTTTTCTTTTCATTTTGTATTGTCTGGGTTTTGGTTCTGTTGTAACCATAGGTTTTTCCTTACAGGTAGATGAAGGTAAAATATATTTGCCCTCTGAAAGAAAACCCTGTGAATGAGAGTTGATCAGACTAGATTTTTTTGTGGTTACCCACCTCACCAGGGTTTTAAATAAAACCAAAGGGTTCCACACCAATGTATGCCTTTTACATTGTCTCCCGTTTATACCTCTCTGTCCCCTTTGCAGATTGCAGTCTTGTGACCTTGCATTTCTGAACGTTAGGTTGGTGTCTCTGAATGTACGCATCCAACACCCATGTGAAATTGTGGTTTGGATCAGTTCCGACTCACCTACAACTTCAAGAGTGCTCATAAAAGTGTAATAAAGGCTGGGCACCCTCGCACATCTGTTTGCTAGTAGTGTAGGCTGCAGTAAATCCTCTGTGAAAGCACCTGACAAAGGGAGAAGATTGAAGGTAATTGTCAATTTTAAATTAAAACAGCTTCCTTCCATGCAAAAAGTCAAACAAAAGAGCTGACCCCAAACTTAAGCCTGACTGCTGCCCTGGGTGGTTGGGATGCATTGCAGAGAGTTTGGCACAGGACCCGTGATCTGCAGCATAGCTGCTTGTGCTCTGTGGGCAGCAGCCCATCTGCCAGCATAGCGAGACTTGTAGGCTGGGAGAAGTCCCAGCATCCTGACTATTAGCACAGCCCTGACAGTCGTATGCTGGGCTTCTGTGGGTTTTGCCCACAATAAATGTGTTGTAATGTTTTAGGTTCTGTTCGCATGTGGGTGTGCAAAATCTGAGGCACGGGGGCAGCCGAGAACAAAACATTGCTTTAACATCTACGTGCCCACCATGGTCTCCAGGGACTGGCTCTATTCCACATCAACACGGTGTTAGTGCAGCCAGGCTCTATCAGCTGTGCCAGGCATAATGGCCCTGCACCCACAGAACAGCCTGCACTGGTTTGTGGAGCCCGGGCTGGCAAGTGCAGCCTGAAAGTGTACTTGGAGTACAGTTGCTCCTGGTTATAGGGATTGATATTAACATTTAGGTAACCTTTTACTCTCGGTCTGAGCTCCAGATTTCTTTTTAACAGTTTAATAACTTTTGCAACATGAAAGGTGTCTGCCATATTTACTCAGGTATGTCCAGCAATTGTAAAAGGGTAGATGCTTTGGTTTTGTATTTCTAGGTTGTTTGTGTTTGTTTTTTCTCTTAACTTGCTGACTTTTGCATTTTATTTAAAAACGGTGCTGAGTAATGGTACTCTCTTGTTCTGTTTCCCCGTAAAATCTTCAATGTGCTTTTATATTGAAGTGCATAAAAGTTGGTATTTTTATTGGGTGCATTCATTAGAAGAAATGTAGGCTTGGAAATAATTTCTAATGTTGTATTCTCTTTGATAATGTTTTTTTTCAGCTTTATGAGGTGCTATTTATTGCTCAGTTTTCTTACCTATTTGTGCTGCCACCTCCATTATCTTTCAGCCTTTCCACACAGGCAGCTTGGCTCTGTGAAAATGCTGTCATCTCCCCCATTGGCAGGAGAAGTGTTCAAAAAAAAGGGTTTTCTGTCCCACACCGTGCTTTCAGATTTCAGCACTAACTGTTGTGTATGAGCACAACACTGACAGCTTGAAGGCTGTTTACAAAGTCATGATACCAGTACCAGAATACTCAGTGGCTTGGGGCTGTTAGCAAATGCCCAGCCTATGAGGAAGGCTGGTTCTTGCCCTGGCCTTTCTATTCACCCACAGCCCTGGAGCAAGGATTTGGGCTTGGGCTTCCTCCATTGCAAGGACATTAGGCTGCTTTGCACACTAGTCTAGGCTAGCATCTTTCATCTTTTCTAACTTCAAAGTCCCTTGAAATTTCCTATAGTATATGCAGATTTCTGGGTGTAGTGAATTTAAACTACTTACCGTAGACATAATTTACTTACTAGCTTCTCACAGGTTGTTGGAAAGCAGATCAATATTTTTCTGTTAAGGGATATTGCAGGGTGTGGGTTTGAGCTGCTCCCCTTGCCTGGTTTTTTGTTTTTTGTAAACTGGTGACACCAGCCTTCCCTTTGTACTTTTTGGGTCACAAATTCTATCTGGAACCTGCAAAGCCATTGCCAGTGCAGGTTTTGTTCCTTGTTTTTGTCAAAACTGGCATGGTCCCAGGAGTACTTTTACCTTCCCCGAGTTACTCCTCAATATAGAAGAGTTTATTAAAAATATTCCTGAGCAACACTAGTTGATGGTTGTATGATTGAGTACAGTGATGTTTCCTAGCAACTTGGCTGAGAAAAGATCATCCCACGTTGCTCATTTGTCCACAGCTTTCCAGATTGCTGTGTAAAAATATGTTCCTCCTCTTGAAGCTGACTAAACCATCTCACTTCATCAGTACTCCCTGCACCAAGTTTTGCGCCATACCTGGTAGAAAGGCTTCTCCAGGAGGAGAATTAAAGGTATAAGCCCCGTTCTCTGACTCCTATTTCAGGTGCAAGACCGACATATCCAAAAAGCCCTACCATGGGCACAGCTAAGTAGTGCTACCCCACATCACCAAAACATTCACTTCTCTCTGGCCTGCCATTTCTCAGCAGCTCTTCTGTGCCAGAGCTTGCAAAGAATAGAGAGCTGGGCAATTAATTTTGCTATCAGACACAGGTTTTCAGAGTCAGGTACAGCCTGTGGGCCTTTCATCTGAGCATCTCCTGTGTGCTGGTGATGATCACAAATGATGAGCTGATTGTCAACATCATTTCAGTTATGATAGAATACCAGTTGGAAGGGACCCCAAGTTCTAGCCTTATTTTTTTCTTTTAAAGAGGTTGCTGTTGTTAATTACTGTAAACAAATACTCCTCTTTCGATTCCATGGATGAGATGCTATTCCCCTTCTCCTCATGGCATTTCCCTCTGCTTTCTCAGATAGTCTCCTCAGGCTGTGATGACACTGTATGTCACCATCACAACCGTTGTCTGTATTGATCAGAGGCTGGCTAACATTCAATGCAGACATGATGGAGGCGTTGCTTGGTGAGAGCAATGGCAGAGATGCTGTCCTTTCCCCCTCCTAGAGAAGGGTGGTGCACATTGATGGAGAGCTCGTTGACAGAACGTGCTAGAGCTCAGGCTGCTATAGTGCATCTCCTATGGTAGCAGCCACTCTCTCTAGCCTGCTAATTGCAATTGACTATACGAGAGAAGAAGACACTGTCACTGCTTAGAGGGCTTTAATGCTTCAGCACCAGCCTATTGCAACATACTCTGCATGACCACACCTAATGTGGAAAGAACTGCTCAGCCATGAGTGAGGCACTTAACTGCAGGGCTGTGAGACCTGTGCTGGCTGCCCATTGGCCTAGGGTAGCTGTTCTGCTTTACAAACCCCTAAACTGCCGTGGACCTCTCTACTTGAGAGATCACTTCTCTCTTTGTGCCATACTCCTGCAACTACAGGTAGCAACATCTTAGCTGCATTTGTGCTGCAAAGGAGTCTGGGTGAGCATCAAAAGCTTTTCAGACTCATGGAGTCGCCTGTCTCCCTCTTACTCATGTGGTCTTAATTTTCATGTCTTGGGGGTATATTGTAAAAGTTGCATTTTTTTTTTTACATGGCTTTGAAGGCAGCATAAATAAATTATGTGGGCGTATTTTGGGAATGTTCCTGCCATCACTGTCCAGTGCCTGATGCAAATTGTTTTCTTCACCTTGTTATTTAAACTGCTGGCAGGTGAGATAATGAATTTTAATAGGATGCAACAGGGTTAGTTTTACAAATCTAATTATTGGAAGGGCACTCAGATATGTTAAAGGTCTCTTTTAATGCCAAATCTAAAGACAGTGAAACAATTAAATAACAGTCTAGTCTTTTTCTTAATGTACATTAAAAAAAAGAAAAAGAAGATGTCAGGTCAATTGAAGCAATTGCACTAGTAGTACTGCAGGAGTGTTAGAAGCCCTCCAAACTGCTTGGTTTTGTTTATGTACATATATCTCTGATATTATAACTTTATTGTCTATATTTGCATCAAATTAATGCACACTTCTCTGCTTTGACTCAGCCTGCCTTCGTGCTGCAATTGATATCCAGATAGCCAGGAAATCCACAACAAGGAGATCATCAAAATGGGGATATTAGGCCAGTCACACAGTACCAACCACTGTCAAGCGCAACCAGAGATACTGGTCTGCTAAGCAGGATTGGCCAGTGCAGGCCAATACAGGTGGTATCTGTGTGAGTCAACCTCCAGAGAAGGGTAGTTGGAGGCTCCTTAGAGTGCAGGGAGGCAGCAGGGAGGAAGGCGAGCAGGAATGCTGAGGTTATCCCAGGTACCTTGCAATGGCTGTCTAACCTGATAGGTGTTTTCATTCCTTGGGATTTTTTAAATCACCTCTCTGCTCCTTTGGTGGTATGTATAAGGTTATCTCTGCAGGGCAGGTAGATACAGTGTCCCCTAATGCCAAGAAATTTCCAATATCTTTCTTGTAGAAGAAAGTAATTTCTCCCATCATCATGTCTCCTTGTCATTTCCCCTTTATGGCTCTGTCTGTAACAACAGCGAAGTCTGGCCTGCCATAGTTCACCTTAAGGAAGCAAAAGTGGTTGAAGTTCAGTTTCGACGTAAGTTTATACATTCACATATCAAATCCACTCCACCCTGGATATGAGGTTAGAGCAACAAGGTCCTGTACCTGACTCTGGCCTTACATGATTAAGGGTGTGGAACGGTTGACTCTCACTGTGGTTGGAAAGCACTGATCAAGACCTGTGGAGAGTTAAATCTTGCTGTATTTCAGGTCTTTTCCCTTTAGTCATGTTCCTCTTGAACTGAACACTCTTCAGAACACATCTTCACAGATTAGGCTTTCTTTTTTATTCTAGCCTATGCCAAGGCGGATTTATAACAGAAGTTTTCTTTCACTCATGTATAACCTTGAGAAAGATTCCTTCAGCTGTAGTTTGACTAATCTTACAAAGAGCAGAGTTGCACAACTTTGTCTAATCTCATCATGTTGGAAAAGATGTATTAAGAAATAAAAAGATGAAAAATGCAGCGGTTGTGCACGAGTCCATTCTCATTACATTTTTCCAAGTAACCATTTCAAGCTTTTATCTGTTGTTGAGCTTTGTTTCTATCACTAATAAAACCACTATGAGACAAACAATGAAATATTGATTTAGTAACTTGAAACTTTTTAAACTGCCACTTTATTCAATGTATCCATAGGCAGCACAGCAGAATGAAAGTTTTATTGTAGACTGATTGAACCTATTGGTTTGAGCATGACACGATGAAATTGTAACATAGCAATAAAATTGCAGGGCACATTTATGCCATCTGTTTCATAGTAGAAAAACAAATAACATTTTGGTGATGCCCCCAAACAATAAATCTGGATTTAGAAAGGAAAAATTATTGCAGCTTGTGATGTTAGGAACAGCCTAAGATGTTGCACATCCTCCTTCCCCTGCTGTTCCTCAGCAGCAAAGTTCTCACAAGTGTTTCTTGTTTTAGCCATCCTTAGGTTTTATAGTCTGCTGGGTTAAGGGCTCAAAATCCGTCTTGAAGTCACAGAACACTGATTCAGCAGATGATCGCCACTTCCTGTCTCATCTATTGCTTTTATCACCTTTTAATTTTTGGAGTGGGCAGGAAGGAAGGTGGTGTGGTTGCATTGCTCCACAATCAGTCAGTGATAGGAAACAAAGGTAAAGGGTCACAATCTATTAGCAGGAGGCAAGCTTGAAAGAGTTTTGGTCTACCTTCCACCAGAACAATGTAAAATCTGTAACCTGTGTTATCAGGAAATGAGGGAACTAGATCACTGTAAATTATGTAGTGTGTGTAGAAAAGATGTTTTCCTTAGGAAATCAATGATGTAAGATAAGGGTTCTCTTATTCCGACCACTCATCAAGCATTTGGTATTGTGGCCCTTGTATGTTTAAACATCCTGTGACCTTAAAGAAGGGCCTATATAATACTGTCCTTGCACCTACTGAAATCTGTAGATACAGAAAGTTATTGAGTAATAAATCCTTTTTTAATGATTTTTGTTGCAAAGTTATAAATGTTATGGCATATCTACCTAGTAAGAAATAAAAAGCATCTTTCTTCTTTGGTGGGCGGGATTTCTTGCAGGGAGTTTCTATGCAATTTCTTAGTTCTCTGTGTGTCCTGTTTCCCACAACAGCCCTCTGTATTGTACCTGGACAACCTTCTGTAATGGTATCTGTTCAAAGTCCGTACATCAACATTTGGAGGAGGAAAGAGGAAGACAAAAGATGTTAAGGTTGTTGAAGCATTAGTTTCTGGTCCAGCTGCAGCACTGTGATTGCCTCCGGGCATCTGTGTGCACTCCCAGTGGCAAAACCCCCTTTGATATGTCCTCCTCAGTTCAGATACCCATCTCCAGCTCTTAGTCCTGGTTCCTCAGCCTGCCAAAATGTGGCAACTAAAAACTTCCCTGCAGCCTTCCCCATGACCTGCTGCTTTACAGAGCCAGACCTTCATAGGTAATTGCTGTGAGTCTACCATCAACTTCTGTTACCCAGCTGTCTCCATTAGGCACCTAGTTACCTGCCTGGCACAAATCAGTGCCTGCCTGATTTTAAACGAGAAGGATGGAAGCAAGTGGGTTTGTTTGTGTTTAAGCTGCAGAAGGCCCAGTTTTCATGGGGTTTTTTAATAGTGTTCGCCAGTTTTAAGATGAGAGCTTGAAAATACCATTAAAATGAAGAATGGTTGCAAGGTAATAAAGAAACAATCTTCTTGCTTTAAGGACTTGAGCTAAAAACTAAATGACTGTAGCAGCTCAGATTGTAAAAGCAGTGGGAAATTTAATGAACAGTGACCCCACAAGAAATCCAATCTGTCTGTTAATGTTTAGTTTTGTCATTTCTTCTGAAAAGTAGTAAACTTCTTTATATAATCTATTGGTTATGGGACCTGGGGTCAGGCTCCCATTGAGCTTAACTCTGCCAATCTGTCTCAGCTTAAATTGCTGACCTTCCCTGCGTAATAGGTAAACACCCCAAGCAAGAAATAAGTATGTGAGCACTGAGAGAAAGAGTTATGGTTGTGGGTTAAGGAAATTGTCATGAACTTGACTGCAAAAGCTGTAATGGTTTGTAAATTGCCCTACTATTAAGCTGATTCAAACAGCTAAATTATTTAAAATGTAAAGGATGAAATTGTGATTAATAACTAGTGGATGATGCCGCAGTTCTGTAACATGTCATTCATCTGGATGCTGTAGAATTATTTATTGCAAATCTCATAGCAAAGGTGGTAATCAAATAAGAGATAAAAATATGAACCTCTTTGCTTATGTTTAGCTATTAAGAACACGTATTTACTTAATCAGGTAGCGGAAAGAGGCACCTTGAAAACTAGCTGAAAGAAGTGTATTTTAGCTAAAATAATTAAGCTAAAAGCAGGAAAGCTGCAAACTTTAGATAGCACTATCCACACAGGTCACTGTGGTGAGCACAGTCGTGGAAGAGGCTGGAGAGGTTGGCTGCTCCTGCCCCCTGCCACAAGGCGGAACCAACCTTGTCCTGTAAAGTTCTTCATTCAGGCTAACGTTTCCGGTTGGTTTCATTTTAATCTTATCTAATTCTTAAATCAGAAGCTGATCCTCTTTGGTTATGCTTTGTGACCAGCATGTTCAAGCGGCTTTGCACAGTAGCTCGTCCTGTGAGAATGTGACCGTGTGTGCCTGGGATGTGACTTTGGAAGTGACTGAGCAGACAAAACTCTCCAGGGATTCGCCACTCTTCTTTTTTTTTTCCCCCAGTGGAATAGTGGGGATTATCCAGAGTCCAACCTCTACACATGCACATCCCTCAATGTTCAAATTGAACTGGAGATTTATGAATTGGTTACATACCACATGTCACACCTCTGTTATCTTCTTTATGATGCTTTCATAAAAATTGTGGAGCCCTATTTACATGTGTGTCTTAGATAAAATTTATTTAAAGTCCAATCTATTTTTGCTTTTAAGCCTACTTCAATTTGTGGTCAAATATATAACATAAGTAAAGCTTCACGTTTTAAAAGTTACAGAGCTTTATACAGTTTCCATCTTTTTCACTTTTCTCTTTTTTTGTTGCTGGCTGGCATTTGGTTCTGTGGACTGGAAAAACTGCTTTCCCCAGTAGTAACATCCTTTTTCATTAAGCAAATCTTGTTGCTGTAAAGGAAATTTTCCAGCTGGTGGTTTGCTATTGCTGAAGTACAGTGAAAAGTTGGTAAAAAATAGTCTGGAGAAGGCCACTATTTTAATGAAAAAGAATGAACCTATAAAGGGTGGTACTGACATACAGGCTGTCCTGGCACCCAGGCAGCCCTGCGCCAGAGCCAGATGGGAATGGTGACTGGGGACCACTGCAGATCCAAGGATGGCCAGGAACCACTGGGGATATGGGGCAGCTCCATGGCCAAGCCAGGGGCCCAGCAAATGAAGCTGGGGCAGCAGGGTCTGCTCCCAGCCCAGGGCAGAGGCCCCCAGTGCTCTTCCTCACCAGCTTTCCCAAGCGGAGACAGCCGTGGGAAGGGGCTGCAGATACCCAGGCACCCCAACCCTGGACCAGGCCATAGTTAGATACCTGTAACCAGCAGGATCCTCAGGTTGCCTTCTGCCTCTTCCACACAGATGTGATGGGGCAGGCAGGAGGACAACAGCTTCCCAGACTGGCTCTGGTGTCCCCTTTGCTTCTTCTTTGCACACCCAGGCACAGTCGTTATACACCACTATTTTTATGCATGCTTTAATCTGCTAAGCATTCTTATCAGAAATATATTATCTCTCTTTGCCCTGGTAGCGTTGTGCCTGTTCAGTGTGTGCAGGCAGCAGCAGCCACTCGGTTGTATCCACTGCTCCCACTGCACCTTTTTCTGAGCAGAGCTTCCTAGTGTCTTTCCTCGTAAATCTGGAAGTAAATTTGGAAACTAGACTTACTAAAGAGCTCTTTCAAACATACCTTGTGGGGAAAAACACCACACCTTGAGTGCATGGTGTCTCTCCGGACAGCAGAAAAGCCTTGGGCAGGAGAAGTGCTCCCTGCCCGTCCCTGGTGTCCAAAGGAAAGAGAAAACAGTATGAAAACAATGTAATTTTCCACTTTTCATGATGGCAGCACAGTCACTCCTCACAGTGGGGCACAGGACTGTTAGAGACTGATCTGTCCTTATCCATACAGAAGTACTTGCTTCATCCAGGTAATTCTCTGAGTGCAGTTTCTTCCCAACCTGCTGAGACTCCCCTTCAGTGCTGCCACAGTCTCTGTGGCACAAATGGCTCTGCTTTTCACCCTCTTCCCTCCTGCCCTCGGAGGGCGGTGGCACGTCCTCAGCACTAATGACAGCTTAGCGCATGTGTCTAAACCCCTGTGTTCAGGGCACCACGTACGTGAGCGACAATTTCACCGACAGTGACTAATCAAACTAGTTACTTCCTCCATTCCACAGAGCTGCCCAGTGGCTTACAGCAATTAAGCAGCATGATATGTGGGAGAAGCACACACAGTAACGTCTATGTCACGCTAAATATGTTGACCCTTTTGCGGCCATGGGCCTGGCACAACCTGCATCCAGGTCCCTGTCACTGCTGCCTGCCCATGCTGGCACAGTCAGCTGCAGGCTTACTGGCCTGTTTGCTCTGGAGGAGTCAGTGCTGCCAAACCTCCCTGTGTCCCTGCAACATTCTCCCTGCCTTCCTGTCCTCATCATCTGCTGTTCCTCCTGCTGCAAATAGTGCAGTCATAGCCTGTACAGCCCTTTATCTCACCTTATTTATACATTTGAAGCTGTTGCTTGTAAGGTGGTGTTTCCATCTTCTAACAGCATTACTCATAGCATTTCTGATGTGGTTCATCCCTAATTTAGCTGTCAAGACCTGGTTAATGACTCTGTTCTCCTTTCCAATAGTTGGTGATGTTGCAAATCACTGACAGAGCCTGGAGCTGGCAAGTAGCTTCTGTGTAATGCAAAGCAAAGACAAATCACTCGTCTAGAGATGAATCACTCAGAAGAAAAATATTTCAGCTGCATCTGATAAGCAAGCTGCAAAATATGTGTGGCCTTTTGGAACATAAGACAGAATATGAAATATGTGGAAAAAAAGCATTTCTCGATGGCACTATAAAAAATGTTTAGCATATGGTTAGCAGTTTCCAGTCAAGTGGGAGATAAACCTTTTATAGACTGCTGTAGGAGCAGTGATTTGCTGTCAGTGGCAGTTTCAAAAAGCTCATTCGGATCAA
Organism: Pezoporus wallicus; assembly: GCF_028554395.1. Classification (NCBI taxonomy): domain Eukaryota; kingdom Metazoa; phylum Chordata; class Aves; order Psittaciformes; family Psittacidae; genus Pezoporus; species Pezoporus wallicus. Next base: position 1,380,157 of record NW_026638681.1, on the reverse strand, counting down.
CCAGATTAGGAGGTGGAACAGAAATTTGTCAGCTAAACAAGGGAGGTTACAGACCCGAGGAAGAGATACAAAATAAGGTATTTAATTACATGAGGGTCAGTGAAAGTAAGGACATGAACCCATAGAATTTTATTCATCCTGTTAGTCCTATTAAAACAACTAATAAAGGGACTACCCCCTGAGGATGAGTTGTAGCACTGCGCCTCCAGTTTATCTGTTTTGCTGAGCGTCTGAGATAGGAAAAAACTGGAGTTTTCTTCTGATGTTTAGTTGTCCTAGATTGGATAGCAGCAGAGGGTCATATTAGCTTTCATGAGATGAAAGAAATTTAATGCATACTGATTATATGTTACTGCTATGAGCAAAACAGCAACACTTTAGAAAAGTAAATGCTCTTTCTATAAATACTATGCATATATTGTAGAATGAAATTTTCAGCGCAAGAACCTGATCCTTTATTAAGCGAGGGAAGCGCAATGGATGTTGCTATATTGCCCTCTCGTGGGAACAGCGGCTAAAGGCTCCGGAGCTGCGAATTCCCCTCCCTCAGCGACACGGGTTTTCAGCGGCCTAAACTGATGGCCAAGTGATGATCTGCCCGAGGAGAAAGTGCTGAGAGACCTGCCCGTGGTAAATTTTTAGTCAAATAAGTCAATTTTCCCTTAAACCTTCGGTTTCTGCATAAAAGCAGCTCTGAGGCTAGGTCCCTGCTGGAATTGCAGAGGTTGTCCCATAAAGTCCCAACAAGAACCAGTCCAAGGATGGTACAACTCCTCTTCCCAACTCTCTTTCTGCTGGACTTGATGTAGCAAACCGAAATGAAAAAGCAGGACAATGAAGAACATTATTTCATGACATAATGCACAGACAAAGTGCATGCCAGAAGTGAAGAGAGCATACTAGGTATGCAAACCTACAGACATCCATTTTGCCTTATTGTGAATGATGCCATCTATCACACAGATTGCTGTAATTGCCTCCCACATTGCTATATCTCATCTCTATTCTGTGCTGCTCTTCTGGGAATTTTAAAGCAGCATATTCCTGTCTAGCCAAAGTACTTTTGTCACCCGCACTGAGAGTTGTCTGAGTACTTCATAGTCTCTTGAAATATTTATCCTCACACTTTTCTTGTCAGGTAAGGAAATTCTCCACTTTGCAGATGACAAACTGAGGCACACAGATGAATTCTGAGCTCCAAAAAGAGATTTATGCATTCAAAGTGGTGCTTAGGCAGAATTTAAGAGTCTATATCCAAAATGTATCTTGTGAAAAGCCCCTGCTGGCATGCAGGAAGCTGGCAGGGAGTTCCCTTCTCTGCCTGAGGGAGAAGGAAAAGTGACAGAGGTTCAACTCCTTGTTACAAGCCATTTATTTCTGTATGTGAAACAGAAGTTCCTAAATAAAACTGCAGATAAGGCTTCACGTGCAGCCTGTGTTATGCCTTAGGATGGAGGAGGAGGCAGAGCCCACAAAGCTACCCTGCTGTCAGTAGCTGAGGGAAACCCTTTCTCTCTTGTTTTATGCGCATGGGACACCTACAGCCCGAGAGAAAATCTTCCCTGAGAGCCTACTACAGTGTCCACAGGCATGCCATACATGGCCTTGGCTTCTCTGACACGACCGGATAGGTTTATGCTTACTTGTGAAATTGTCTGGGCCTGACCTGCTGCTCAGAATTAATTTCAGAAGCCTGAGCTATCCTGGAGCTCAGTTAAGATGACTTTATCACAAAGCAGGATGCCCTACTTCTGTCCAACAACCAAGAGCACTGCTTCAGGAAACATAAAACCTAAGGTCTTCTAATACCATGCAAATTGAGGCCCCACCTCCCTAAGCTTAGAAGAATACCCTAACTGTCAGGCACTGTGTATTTGGGGTCGGAACGGTCCCCATTTTTCTTGGGCCATTGTACATGTGAGAAAGGAAGGACCACGGCACCAGCAGAGCAGCCATGACCTGGTGCTCAGTGGGCTGTACGTTCCCTGAGAACAGGTCTCTGGCTCCTATTCTGGAACATTTTTCTCTGTCTTATGAGCACAATGTTCCAATTTTCTTAGCAGCCTGAGAAACCACAGAGCACCCCTCCCCAGGTGCCTACAGCCCCCCTCCCCATGGGGGCCCTTGCCTTCAGCTCTCACAAATTCAGCACTTTTGACTACAGAGCACCCCGAGTGCAGCAGGAGAGGTGGGGATCCCCTCTATACAAAATGCCCCATAAGCTGGTAGCTGACGTGATTTTCTGTAATGCAAAGCCATTGGTTCAACTCTCAGCAACGGTGATGCTGACTCAGGATTTAGCCTCCTGGGCATGTCCCTGGCTACAGAAGATGGCAGGCAAGACACCGCAGACTGTGCTTCCAGGGCTCTGAATCCCTGTTTCCCCAGGGAAACATCAAAGACAAGGTTTCAGCTCTCTCGATGCTTCTGACTGACTAGTTTAAAACTCCCCTGTGCTCAGCAGTTTGGCTTTCAGACGTTCCCACATGGATATCTGATTTTCCTGTCTTAAATGGAGAGTGACTGTCACCCCACTACCTCACTGTTGCAGATGGCATGGCAGGGCAGATGCTGACCACATAAATGCCACCTGCTCTAGATCGCCAGCCCTACAGCCCATACAAAAGCTGAATGCTTGCTAAAGTGTTCTGTTGAAGGCAAACAGCCATGCTGAACAGACTCCTTTGTTTTCTTTCTTGCCTTTATGACAGTGATTTTAGAGCCCATCTTCCCTAAAATGTTCTTTCTGAAAGAGTTATTCACCTTGCTTACCAACAGCACTTAAATTTAGGCAACTAATTTAGACATCTACATGGGGAGACTAACCTGCCTGATGTCCCTTGTGCAGCGTATGGAGAAACAAAAGCTCACCCAGAAGCTTTTCAAAGCTAGAACTAAAGGTCAGAGCCTGTTTTAAAGTCACCAGTGGTGGGTTATATTAAAATTCAGTGCCACATCTGGATTTCCTGATTTGTCCTCAAGGATTCTCTCATCTTCAACTGTTAGACTAGGCATATATAAGACTAGGCATCTCCTTCCATTACATAATGCATCTACCTCCTAAATGTAACTGTGTGAGGAGGAATACCATTAGCACTTTTCTACTTGATAATGCAGTGCAGCAGTAAAGGAAAATGTTACATTAGAGAAGAGATACGGTTTTTCTGTAGACTGCAGAGAGCTTCTTTTGAAGCCTCATTCAGCAAATCACTTGGGAGTTGATTCGAAGCCCACCCAAAGAAGATCACATCTTAGTATGTACATGTCTTTAAGCAGATGTTTAAGGACATCTCTATTCAGCAAAGAACACAAATGTGTGTTTAAATCCCACTGAAGGCAAATTTCCTCCACAAGTGCATTATTGAACTGGGATTTTGAAATACATCATCACCTCTATTTGAAATCCTTCCTTACTTTGGAGCTCTACTTTTTCACAAAGAAAAGCCATATGGAACTAATCATGCACATTTTGTCTAGCAGATAGGCATTATAGCAGGTTGTGTTTTCCCTTCAAGTGATTGTCCATATGATCACACAAACTGTGCTGTGCATATATCCAAAAATGCAAGACAAGATTGTTAGCCCTAACACCATCCATACCAATGTACCTCCTGCTTAGTTACATAGTAATTATGAGATGAGCACACTCATCACTGCTTATCTGCCAGCCAAATGAGGCTTCCTTTCTTTTTTTTTATCTAACGTGTGTGTGTCCTGCCCTCACACAGACCTTACTCTTTTTGAGATCGTTTTCATCCTTATTTTCTTTCATTTAACAACTGAACTTTTTCCCTTGTCTGTTGTCTCCTCAGAAACATACAGAAGAGTTCAGACTACAGGAGAGAGATTTTCCTTTCTGGCAGATATGCTATAGACTACTACACTGCTTCAGAGAAAAGTACGTTCCTTCTGGGCACGTTTTCCTGAAACTTCAGTACCGGTTTACAAAGAAACAAGGGAGGACCAACACTGCAGAATTTGTATCAACCATAACTCCAGTGCTAGCAAGGAGGCATCAATCACCTGCAAAGCAGACCAGGAAAGTGGCTCTCTGCCACTATTGACAACTTCATGATATGAGACCTCTCTTTATTTCTGAATCATATAAAGAGGTTTGAAAGAGCTACCTTTCCTTATCAGTGCCTCTACCTCTATCATGTAATGAAAATCAAAGACAAGAGAAGAGAAGAAAGGAGAGGAGAGGAGAGGAGAGGAGAGGAGAGGAGAGGAGAGGAGAGGAGAGGAGAGGAGAGGAGAGGAGAGGAGAGGAGGGGAGAAGAGAAGAGAAGAGAAGAGAAGAGAAGAGAAGAGAAGAGAAGAGGAGAAGAGAAGAGAAGAGAAGAGAAGAGAAGAGAAGAGAAGAGAAGAGAAGAGAAGAGAAGAGAAGAGAAGAGAAGAGAAGAGAAGAGAAGAGAAGAGAAGAGAAGAGAAGAGAAGAGGAGAAGAGGGAAGAAGAGAAGAGGAGGTTCATAGGTTCCTTGGCTCTTATGAGATGAAATAGTAGGTCCCCTCAAATTGCCCTATCATAAGACTCAAGCATGATACTCATTTTATATCCATGTGCACTATTTCAAATGGATCAGTCAATCCAAACATGGTGGGAACAGCTTTCTGAATCTGGAAGACCTTGCGCAGCACACAAGTCAAAAAGTGAGCCAGTGATAGCAGGACCATGCATCTGAAATCAGTTTTCTTTAAATTTACCTTACCTGGAATTATAAGTGACCAAAAGAGCCTTGAAAAAGACTCAGCTGTCCACCAATCCTTATATGAGAGGTCTGAAGAGAGATGATACAATAAGTATGTACATAGAAAACATATTTATGCTAATCATTAAGTATGGCGTTCTTTTCACCATTTATACGCCTCTCCTTCGTCTAAATGACAGAAGTTGCCGACAATCTGTCTCAAGGTTAATCTCTTAACCTTTTCCTTATTCAAGCTGTTGCCTTCATGAGTGTTTTACAAGTGAAATCTGATACCATGGTCTCTACCATTTAATGCTTTGTCTCTTCAGTTGTGGTAAAATACATGCATAGGGATTGCCAAGTGAAAAGCAGCAGGCAGCTGCCTGGAGATTCTTGCTCTAAGAAAGGATGGGACTCTGGTCCAAGAAGTCAGAGGGTACCATTTGATCTCTAAGAATATATAGAATCACTAAGCAACAGTGCACATTATGTTTATCTTTTACTGTGGTCATTCCAGAAGCCAGTCACCCTGCGTGACAGCATATCAACGTAATCTTGAGACACTAAGGTTCAGTGAGACACTGCTGCTGGAGGCCGCCATCTTGCACCTATCAGCCTCTGACACCTTCATATTCTACAGAATAGCTTTGGCAGCTTATTAAAGGATACAGTCTTTCTCCACACTGTCAATCTTCATTATCAACCCCTTTAAACTGCTAATTAGCCAGGTATCTTTCCACATTGGAATCAACCATTACAGAGGCTGAAGTGTCAGACAATGCAACTGTGGAGAGAGACTTCAGTCCGCTTTCTTTGGTGCTACCTATTCACCTTCCTCATCACTTTTCTGGATGCTTCTCACCAGTTTCAACTTTTGTAGAAACTGGCTTATCTTCTAGCATAAAGGCTAGAAAACCAGCCCTTCTCATTTCCCATCAGTAACCCATTTCCCTTAGAGAATGGATTCCTTTTAGATCACCAAGCCGCAGACTCTCACTGTCAACTGCTTTGACAGTCCCCTGCCTGATGGTATGCCCTCTTGTAGTAGCATGAACTTTTAAATAGCTGGAGGAAGTCTGTTTCAAAACAAAACTCTGACTGATGCAATCTGTAACGGATGGCTCCAGGTTTGAACACACTGTATACATTTGTTCACTCTTGTAAAATTGGGTTGCCTGTCCACTGAAGTGCTTGTTTGTGCATCAGTGCTTTAGACAGAGATGTGGACTGTCTGGAAAAGTGTGCCAGCCCTTCCTTTCATAGAGAAGCAATGATGCCTGATGCTAATTCTTACAAGCAAGAAGGGAAGTACCAGGAAATTTTCCTTTGTTGAGGAGAAGCAAACCTCTGTATCTCTCCAGGTGTGATGTCTCAGTCCAGCATTCTGCAGTCTACCCTATTTACAGGAATGTCACCATTCCTGCAGAGAGCCCAAGTCAGTACCGACAGTTCAAGACAGTATCTTTGCAAAATTTTCTATGATCAGCGATGTCCCATGGTCAACTTCTTATGACTTGGAAAGGTAGAAGGTCCCAAACTTCCAGTAAAGGGATGTTGGGAAGCGTGGCTTCATCTACATCATTGCATCCCACAGCACTGTGGCTGGAAGACTCTTGGGGTGAGAGCATGAATGATCTTGCCTAGAATGAAACCTGTTTATAGAGAACACAAAGTAGTCTACTAGATCTGAATGAAGGCCAGTGACATTCTTGACATTATGTATGTGACACACAGGGGGATTCTTTAAGCATGATCCTACAGTACTTGCTGAAACTTAAGAATATAGAGCTCTTCATCAGTCTGTTGAAAGTGCACCTGACAGCTGCAGCCACTTTGCCCTTTCCTACAGGAAAGTGCTTTGTTTTTCCAACTGTTACATCTCTTCAGAATTTCTCTTCCAGTCAGGCATCTGCTCCCTGACTGTGACCAAAATTTGGTTCTTGCAATGATAATGGACCATACATTTGAACTCATTACACCCAGTATCTGCCCTTATCTCCCGTAACTTTAGATAGAGATGTCGGGGAGATCCAGACTCTCATGACTGCTGTGACTGTTACTCCTTGTATAAGCTTTTCTATGGCACAACATTTAATTTCAGATATATCCAAAGTTCTTAAAACAGTTCTCATTCCTTCCTAACTGAAAGAAACCCATCCTTCTCTGGTTGTGACTAAATAGCCTTTATGAGCAACAGAGGCAACACAACACAGAATAGTTGTAAAACTTGATGGGGGTTTTATTTTATTTTAACAGAATACAGCTCTTCCTCAGTTCTTTATATCCAATACAGAGAGATCATAATTACAGTAGCAAGCTATTTGAGATAAGCCAAATGTAGCACCTGTGGAATATATAGCACAATAGCACAATTTTTAAAGTAGCATGTAATTACTCCTGTTATAACTCATGTGGTGAGTACTGGGTTCATCTAGAGTGAGACCTTATTGTGATTTAAAGAGAAATGGCAGGTTGTGTAAATCAGATACCAATAACGACTAAATAGCAAAGTTATGCACCTCACAGTGCACACTGCGTTCTTTCTCTTTAAAAGCGATGGGTATAGTTCCAACTCAAATTGCTGTGTCTGTCATTGTGTCATTCTTGCTCATGTCACAGCACTGGGGCTATGAGACAAACTCATCTCAGTTCTTCTCTCTTCAGGCTGCTTAGCATGAAGCATTCTGAGCATTTTATTAGCAGTTTTTTGGACTCTGTAAAGATGACATGTTCATCCTGCGTGTTGTAAATAGACCTCTGCATTATGATGTGATGCTGTCTAATTTGCACACATATAAACACACCTAGCACAGACAGATATGTGTGTACAGTATTTCCTACTGAAAAGTTGTACTTTAAATATTTTTCAGACATTTAGTGTTTGGGGAGGTGAATATTTAATGTAAGTGTAAAGATTTGCATTAATCCTTGTCTGTAAATCAAAAGGAGAGAGAAAACCTAAGAGTAATACAGCCAAAATGTCTCAAAAATACTATTCTATGCATTAAGTTTCTCTGTGTTTAAAGTATATCTCAGCTCTTTCCAGTTACCTAAGCTAGTATAGTGGGTATATATTCTGGGAAACTCCAAAGCTCTATGTTCCATTACCATATCAGCTCTGAAATGCATTGCATTGATCCTACCACAAATATTTGTCTACTGTAGAATATCTAATGTCAGGAGAAGGTAATGTTGAGGAACTTATATTTCCTACATGGGAGATGGATACAGAGAGGGTAGGAATTTATGACAAAGAGAAAATTTGAAACACTTTTGTAATGGCTATCATTTAGAATAGACAGATGATTGTAACGTTAAATGGGCATCCAGCAGAGTGAGATGGAGAAGTTGAATTGTTATTAACAGCTCTAATTTGTCATATAGCTGTACTTGTGAGTGGGTGTTTGTTATTTGCTTAATATACTTGTAAGAGAATGAAAAAGGAATGTTATCAACATTATAAACAAATATTAGTATTTTTCAGTCCCAGGTGGGACTGAATGAGTATTTTGTTTACTGAAAAGGCAGCTTGGATTCTCGTCTCACAATTCACATGGCAGATAATTTGGAGTTGGCCTTGATTTGAGCTGTAGGGTTAGCTGTGAATCAGAAAAGAACTGAAGGAGGTAGGTGTGTGTGCTTCCTTGCATGCTGTGATACTTGGCCTCGAAAACTTTCACTGAACCTTCCAATTTTATATAAAATACTTAAAAATTAATGGACACAATGGCACAAATGCGTTTCTTCCGTCAGCAGGCCAGTGCTGCAATGACCATGCTATAGGCGTGCTTAGTCCCTAATTCTGGCCAGTGATAAAGGTGAATAGATTTACTTCACTAGGAATAGGCAGCAATGATGATGCTTGCCCTTGCTTCATAAGGTTGTACAATCCAAGGTGGGGAGTAACCAGTCCTTTGAGAGAGAGCAACAACTGATCCAAATCTGAACCAGCTCTATTAATCAATTTATGAAAAGTGCCTGAATATAAATCACATTTTGTTTTTCAGTGGCATAAAATACTGTGGAGGTTGGGTTGATCTGCAATATTTTCATTGCTTAGCCATTTCAGTGAGAAATCAATCATTTGAAAAACATGGGTGGTTAGAAACTTTCAACTAGCTTTCGATTAAAAGAGGAATACAGCAGAAAAATGATTCTCTATTTTTCAGGTGAGTTATGTTATATATTTTATAGTGTTGTATGATTTGATCATTCTTGACAACTTTCCGAATATAATGCAGAATTCTCCACCTGGAAGCAATACTAACTCGTCTCCCTTATACAGAATAAAAAGAGCAACGATGGTTGGGTTTATGCCTGTGAGCAGAAAAACTGTGTTGCACTCTCTGAGGACGTGAAGAGAACAATGTCTAAAGGAATTATTCTGGAGTGGTTAAATAATTATAAAAGATGTGATGATTGTTTTATCTTGGCTCTTATGTTTACCTCTTTCTGATTTTCCGAACTGTTGCGTGTGTTATTCAGAATACCAGAAATTAAAAAAGGCACATGCAGATGTGTATTTGACAAACACGAGAAATAAGATTTTACTTATAGTTCTAATTCTCAATGTTTGCATTCCTTGCAATAAACACATAAAAGATAGTTTACAGATAATTACAACATATCATTCTTTGGTTGCTTCATTATTCAATGAGGTTATGAATGTTAAATATGTGACTGAAAGTAGTATATCTTATTTGAAAAAGCTCAATACCAGATTCCAGAGGCATTCAAAAAAGTCCTAGTTTGACTTTCATATGTCTTAATAATATTTCACTTTTAATTTAGAGATATCATTGTTCTTCATCTTGGGAAATTAAAATATAAAAAAATCACAGTAAGATTTGAGAATATTTTTCACCGGAGTAGCTCTTCTTTTTATGATGAAAACCACATCCTCCTCTCCCTGCTCTGTATCTGAGAAATTGCCACAGAGACTGAAGGCACACAGTAGATCATGAGCTAAGGCAAGAACTGAGATGAGTTTCTCTGATTTGTGAATCTCTGTCCTAGCCACCTAATTAGGTAACTTTCATTCAGTAGAAAATCCTCAATCTTTATTACATGCCCTGCTGTACAATCTAGGAAGCCACAAGCAGGGGCTGTAACCTACTGTTTTAGGCACTCTGAAAACACGAACAAAAAATAGAGTAGAGAAGGGTAAAAATGGAAGATGAAAGAGCAGTGCACAGTACTGCGTTTTTTCAGAGGGCATTCTTCATTGGTTTTCCACGTATCCTGGCAATACTACAGCCTTAAGATGAATTTGACAGTTTTCAAGTCTTCTTTCCATTCTTTGTACAACTGATGATGACATAGGATTTCTGAAGTAAACAGTGGCCATACAGAAGCTACCATTCAGTACCCAATACGCAGCAAGAGCTACAAGTACCAATTTCACACTTGTCTCAACAAAATGAGCAGTGACTGGGAAGGCAAACATCATTAAACTATAGTATGAAACTAAAGTCTTTTTATGATGTCTTGTGTAAAGTGAGTGGTCTCAAACATCACTTCTGAGACTCAGGAAATATTAACCAGCAGCTCGCTGTGCGCTCTGTTCAGCAGGGGCTATCAGACACTGACAATGAAAAGAGTGCACACAGGTCTGATTGATTGATTGATAATTTTTTGTTGTGTCTATGGCAGATAAGAGAGTACTAACATTACGGCCGGCCTTATCTGCAAAAACCAGCACCTTTTGTGGAAATTTATGTTATTTTTAGCGTATGTCATTATAAGCATTGCACGGACCTTTGGTAGTGCATATGAATGTAGTGCCTATGAATGGTAGTGCAATGCTTTATGAATGCTCACAGCTCTGAAGACCAGAAAAACCAGGTGAAGCAGCAGTGCTAGCGGTGCAGCTCCAAAGAAAGGACAGTGAAGGTCAGGCAGCATCTCAGGTGCCTGGGAGAACAGAAATCTGGAGGGCAGCTGAACTGAGCGTGACCCCAACCAGAGTCTGACAGCACTATAGATAGATACCATAAAGGTTATTTTAATGTGGGGGGCTTGGGATTTTGCTGGTTTTGTTTAGGGGTTGTTTTTTTTTGGGGGGGGGGTGTTTCTAACTTAAGATTTATACAAAGGAAGAAATCTGGAAAACAACTGTACTTATCAAATGAGCCTCAAGTGAGGATTCACCTTGAGCCTAATTATTACATTAGACTGCTGCAATAGGATCGTAGAATCATTTAGGTAGGAAAGCCCCTTTAAGATCATCAAATACAACCGTTAACCTAACACTGACAAGTCCACCACTAAAACATGTCCCTAAGTGCTCTTCATATCTTTTAAATACCTCCAGGAAAGGTGAGTCCACCACTTCCCTTGGCAGCCTCTTCCAATGCTTGACCATCCTTTCAGTGAAGAAATTTTTCCTAATAGCCCATCTAAACTTCCCCTGGCAAAACTTGAGGCCTCTCCTCTTGTGATGCATCCTTCTTTCAGGTAGTTGTAGAGAGCAATAAGGTTGTTTTGAGCCTTCTTTTCCCCAGGCTAAACAAGTCCAGTGCCTTCAGCTGCTCCTCATAACACTTGTGCTCCAGGCCCTTCACCAGCTTTGTTGCCTTTCTTTGAACGTGCTCCCATCCAAGCCACAAGCAGCCAGGAGAATGATGTGGGGAACAGCATTAAAGGCTTTACTAAAGTCTAGGCAGACAACATCCACAGCTTTTCCCTCACCAACTGAGTGGCTCACCTTGTCATGGAAAATCATATTAGTCAAGCAGGGCCTCCCTTTCATAAACCCATGCTGTCTGGGCCTGATTATCCGGTTGTCCTCTACGTGCTGTGTGATGGCACTCAAGATCGTCTGCTCCATAACCTACACCAGCACCAAGGTCAGACTTATAGGTGTATAGTTCCCCAGGTCCACCTTCCAGCCCTTCCTGTAGATGGACATCACATTTGCTAAACTCCAGTCAACTGGGACTTCATCAGTTAGACAGGACTGCTGGTAAAGGACAGACTACAGATATCAGATCTCATAACATATATGTCTACAGCACAGGACAAGTCATCCTGATGGATTTCTACTGAGTTGATCAGTTTCTAATTGTGGGTGCAAAATTCTATAATGCTTGCATTGTTTCTTATGTGTGGTTACCAAAAACGTTTCTAGCAATTCAAACATAGAAAATACAACAAAAGTGAAACCAGTCATCCAAGTCTGTTACACAAATGTCACAGTAAATTTAGCATTAGCTTTATTTTTTCACTCCATCTTTATGTTTGTATAGAGGCATACATCCAAAGATGTACATTCAAATGGTGTTAAAACAGGTGGAATTTTACAGTAGTAAAAATGTCACTTCCAAATAAATGCTTATGGACTAAACTGCCATGGTAATCAAGTATTATTAACTTTCCATATCTTTATTAAAGTTTTACACTTTTCAGTCTCATGTATCAAGAGACCTGAGCATGGTCTCATGGACATGTTCACAGATGTCAGCCCTGAAAACAGGCATTCCAGTTCTCTGTGCTTTATCCAACAGGTAAGCTGCAGAGGATCAATTCGGTTCATTCTGCAAATGAAAAGAAGGGCTGGGAGCAGGACCCAGATTTTTTGGAGTCATGTTCAGTGATTTCACCAGCATGACCACACTTTCCAAAAGCAGGGTGCACCAAAGGACAGGCCTGAGGAGCAGTCTATGTTCCTGGCTGTTCTCTGTCATAGGATTAGCCTGACCCAGTCACATGGATGTTTTTCCTCATTCCATGAGCATTAACTTAGAGTAAAAAAAATATTAGTGCAGAATAAGTGAAACATATTTGCATTTCTGTCTCCATTAAACACAGCAAATTTCAAGACGATCACAGTCTGTATGTGCAATCAAGAGCATTTGCCATGTCAGCCTTAAAATTAAATACAATATTCACCTTTAATTCTGGGAGAGTGTTCCCACCCTATAGCACCACCAGCATTTGAATTACATGCCTCAAAAGAAAGAATAGCAGGGGACTTGTGAAAAATAGAAGAAACTGATTGTGTGTGCAGATGTCAAAGTGAAGCATAAAATACAACACACAGAAATTCTTTTTTTTTTTCTGTTTGTCCTTTCCCTTGCCTTGCCTTGCCTTGCTTTCCTTTGCCTTGCCTTGCCTTGCCTTGCTTTGCATTGCCTTGCTTTCCCTTCCCATTTGCTCACCCCCCCCCTCAAGAGGGATGGGAGGAGAATCGAAAGATAAGAACAGCTTAATAACTAAAGTACAATATACTACTACTATTACTATTACCACTACTACTGCTACTAACAATAAGGGAAATAACAAGGAGATATAAAATTAAAAGAGAAGAAAAAAAAAACAAACAAACAATAAACTCAAGTGATGTACAACACAATTTCTCACCACCCACCGACCGATACCCAACCCGACCTGAGCAGCTATCTAGCCGGTCCAGGTAACTCTCCCCAGTTCATATACTGGGCATGACATGCTGTGGTATGGAATACCCCTTTGGCTAGTTTGGGTCAGGTGTCCTGTTTCTTCTTCCTACCCAGCTTCTTGTGCCCCTCCTCACTGGCACAGCATGAGATTGAAAAGTCCTTATTCAGGGTAAGTGCTACTTAGCAACAACTAAAACACTGGTGTGTTACCAGCACTGTTCTCAGACTAAAGCTGAAACACAGCACTGCATCACCTACTAGGAAGGAAAATAACTCTATCCCAGCCAAAACCAGGATGCTCATCTACAGATACATTTGAGACCCACTGAGGAATTCTGTACTGAGCAAGGCAAGGCCAGCTCCCCTTGCTGTGAGCCTGACAGTGCAGAGGCATGGCATTACGGGGATATCTCACCAGATGTCTCCCTTGTATCAAATTCTTAGGTGCAAAATTTATGTTAAGGTCCAATTAGACAATCTTCATGAATTCCATTTAAAAGATGTTATATATGACTATGTAAATATTGCTGCATAGTCATTTGTTCACTAGAGAAGACAGTTTTTATAGTAGTTTCTTCATTTTAAATTATAATGTTCCTTAAAAGAGCATCCTTTGCTGATTAGAGGTATCAGTTTGTTTAGCTGCAATGCCTGAAGCTTCAAATTTGATTGCATTCATTTTAATCACATAACTGATCTTATTTTCAGTAACATGGAGTTGTTTGTTCCAAATGCATTTATGAATTCTAAACTCATCTTAGTTCTCCCATATGCTGGAAATGATACTACTCTTCCTAATTCCCGACATCATAAAATCCCAACCTACACAGAGCAGAATGTGCTGGAAGAAGGTAGCATCCTTTGAATTTATTTAAACTAAAGAGACTAAATTTCAAGTCTTTAATCCTGTTTATGCTGCCCTAAGGGACAGGGTCCAAAATCACACATGACGCTTGTGCCTCTGATATGAAAGACCTGTCAAGTCTCACACATTGAAAGTGACACTAATATGCTTGACTCATAGAATTATGTCACACTTCCTCGGGCTATGGCTATATCTCACCTGTTTGCCACGATCTAGCATCTTCTTTCTTACTAGATGAAACCTAACTCCCAGAAGCAGCCAGCTGCCATCCTATATTCCTCCAGCTGACGAGGGAGAAGAAAATAGACCAAGTGAGGGAGCATCACTTCACAGCACATTTTCCTGGCTCCTGTTATTAACCTCTTCCTCTGCTCTGTGATTGGAGTGCCTCCCTGCCCTGTGTATGGGATCTTACTCTTTGGGAATAGAAAATCCTGAGCTTTCTGGGCCTGCAAGGTAAGCACCAAAGAGGGTAAGCCTTTAATAATGCTAAGCAGGGAGAAGTTTTGGTGATGGAAGAAATCACACTTGGCAAGTCACTGTCTACAGAACTTGCCTTCTCTCTGCAGCATGCTGGAGTCAGAGACGGCTTTTCAAGAAATATTTACTTTCAGCCAGGGCAAAGAGAGGGGCCTACAATGCATTAACTAGTAATTTTACAAACAACACATGTAAACTTCTGTTTCTAACCTCACGTTTATTTCCTACATAATTTCCTTTATCTACATTGTCTTTTTCATTAAAGAACCTGAATTACCCAGCTTACATGGAGAACTTTTAATAACCATGTTAGTGTGGAAAGGCTGTGGTTTTTTTCTGTCATTCACTAGTGTCACTTTGTGAAGCCTTAAGTGGTTTAAAATGCCCTTTAAACAGACTTATTTCTGCCTACTTCACTGAAATCTCAGCTCACAGAAAGCTGGAAGGGGAAAATCCTGTGCCAGAGCAGTATATGATCCACTCAAGCACAGACTTTATATCAAGTACGTGAGCAATTCTGACCTGTACAGCTTATTGAATCACAGCCTAATTTTGTAACATCCCATCCAATTTTATATCTTAGTACCTGATTATTTTTCCTTATGAACAGGGAACTAGAATGTCTCCCCTGCATAATTCATTAAGCTGTGAATTATTTTTATATATCCTCTAGCTTTTTTTAATAACAGCATTTGCAAACTGAAGGCTAGAAAAACAAAAACGCTTAACAGCATTCCAAAACAATCTTAGACCATGATCTTGCAAACCAGATTTGCTGAGAGGAGTGAGGGACCACTCAGACATGTAAGATAGACCCCAGGTGTAAACATTTCCTGGATCACAGCTTACACACTTCAGAGTGCAAAAATAAAACAAAATATTTTTGTTCAAAGTCCAATAACAATACTACATATTACTTTAATTTATAACTTCAAACCACTAATAAGGCTTACTCCTGCTAAAAAAACAAACCAAACAAAAAACTAAACAGAGTATAACGTATTTTACATTTCTGTTACCTCCCCTTGGATGCTGAAAAAGCAAAATATCATAAACTGCTACAGATGGATCTTCATCTAGCACAGTTTAACAAAGCTTCTATGCATCCCATCAGACTAACATACAGAACTGAAATGAAGACAGACAGTGTACTAAGTGCAAGAGCTGTAAATGAATGTGAACAGAAACTGATTTTGAAATGTTCTTGGCACTTTTCCAAGAAAACATTATCACTGTGTTTTAAAAAAGTGCTCCACTCATTGTTTCAGGATGCCTGAGTTAAAAACTCTGACCTCCTTAGTTATTTTCTCTTCTGAGACCTATTTTCAGCTCAGTTGCAACATCCACATAAACAAACTTTTATGGACTATTAAAATTTAGTAGACCAAGAATATTAGGTCATTAGGGACTGTAGTGATAGACAAGTGGTAACGGGTTAAAACTAAAACAGGGGAAGTTTAGACTGGAGATAAGGAGGAAGCTCTTTACTGTGAGGGTAGTGAGGCACTGGAATGGGTTGCCCATGGAAGTTGTGAATGCTCCGTCCCTGGCGGTGTGCAAGGCCAGGTTGGACAGAGCCTTGTGTGACATGGTTTAGTGTGAGGTGTCCCTGTCCATGGCAGGGGGGTTGGAACTTGATGATCTTAAGGTCCTTTCTAACCCTAACTGTTCTATGATTCTGCTATCCTATGATATTGCTGGTGTACAGTATCTAGTTCTGGGATCCCCAGTACAAGATAAGGAGTTACTGAAGAGAGTCCACTAAAAGTTCACTAAGATTATAAGGGACTGGAGTATCTCTCATATGAGGAAAGTCTGAGAGAGCCCGTATTGCCTGGCCTGGAGAAAAGAAGGCTCAGGGAAGGATCTCATCAGTGTATAGAAATACCTGAAGGGAGGGTGCACAGAAGATGAAGTGAGGACCTTCTGAGAGGTGCCCAGTGAGAGGCAAAGAGACAAAGGGCACACAGGAACACAGGAGGTTCTGTCTGAACATCTGGAAACACTTTTTGACTGTTAGGGTGACTGACCACTGGCACAGGCTGCCCAGTGAAGTTTTGGAGTCTCCATGCTCAGATATTCAAAAGCTGCCTGGAGATAGCCCTGGGCAACCAGCTCTAGGGAGCCCTGCGTGAGCAGTGGGGTTGGACCAGATGATCTCCAGAGATCTCTTCCAACCTCAGCCATTCTTTCATCCTCTCCATATTGAGAACTGTGCTTTAAAATGTGCAGTCAAAAAAAATTATGAGGAGACTGCAGTTTTGCTGAGTATCAACTTCATTAATTTTCGAAGTCTTAAATTAAGCCATCTGTTCATTTTTTGAGTGGACAACTATACATGCAAAGTCAGGTTGTTCTGTGTTTTCCTAGGTCTGCAGTTGTAAGGGATAATTCATCAGCATCCCATAGAGAGAAGTCAGTATTCTGCAGATTCACAAAACCATCTAGACCAGGCTGCTCTTACTTGCACAAAGTTGGACTGTGCAATTTTGCATGACTCGGTGTTCTCTAACCTAGGGTACTTTACTCCTTAGATTGTGCTGAAAATAGGTGGGATAGGAAGTTCTCAGAAATAGTCTCATTTCTGTAAACCCAGCCTTGTCTTATGGTTTTGCTAGTTTAACAAAAAGCTCCCACAACCCCTCCCCCAAAGTAAATAAAAAAATATCCCAAAAACCACCACAAACCCCAACCAACCAACCAAAAATAAAACTAAACAAAAACCACCCAAACATTAAACAACAACCAAACAAAAAAAAAAACAAACAACAAACAATTCCCCCCAAATAAACAAGCCAACCAACTACAATAAACTACCTGGAAAAGGTTTTGTTCCTGGACAATATTGTATTTCTATGCGTGTGCACCTCTTGTAACACACAGCATATCACCTGCCCCTGTAAATGTCTCAGATATGGCAAGGTAAGAAATTTAGACCAGGTCAATACAAATGGCCAAGATGGAAATTTTACAAAAGGTCAAATGCTGCACTAGTTTTGATGATTCAGAACTTGGAAATCTTCCATCCACATTAGCATATATCTAGCTGCCTAGCATATCATTAAACATTAACTTGTTTCTGGAGGTGCTCTCTTTCTTCAAGGACACAAACCCATTATCATCATTATAATCAGTACCTGCATTTAGGGCCCCAGGGCATTTTCTTATCAGACTCAATATTACAGCCTGAAATTCCAACAACATACATTATTACACAGTGCCTGTGCCCGATTTAGGGCTGTATTGGGTCCAGTCACTTTCCCCAGCTTTCTTCACCACCTGCAGGCCCACTGGATGAGGTCCCTGCCCTGGCTGGCAGAAGCACGATTCGTTAATAAAAGTCTAACATTTCCATCACAGCAATTACTGAGATGAGCCAGCACAAAGGCAAAATGCACACAGAAGAAACTTCAAGTAAAACATCATGGATAAAAATGTTAGCTGCTTTCAGGTTAAAACACTACTTGATTTCAGATATTGATTTTTGTTCCTGTACTTTGAAGTGCATCCAAATTCCGGTTCTGACAAAAACATTACAATTAAAATCCTGGATATCACACTGACATCAATTGTAGAGAAAATGCACTTACGGAAATTTAGACTTTACAATATATGTTGTACTGGCAGACTAATCAGTAAGACAAAAATAGCTATTTTGTTTTAATATTAACAGTGGAATGCAGACTGGTTTTTTTCCTTCCTTATTCAGTTAGACAATGTCAGAACCAGGACATAATTTGCTGGACAAAGAAACTGTGGATTGTGACAGATATGTCTGCAGAAAAGAGATTCACCATCCTCTTAGTCTTTATAGGTTCAAGCCAAGGAAAGGCGCACGACGAATAACAGTACCTATGGAAAAAGCTCAGGATAGGGTCAGGATAACACTATTTTGAAGTTAGATTTTTTACCATTAAGCCAAAACTCAGAATTTCAAACCTCCTGTTCTGCAGAAAGCCCTGTCATTTGTTAACAGCTGAATGGTGATTCACCCATTGCAAATAAGTCTACATAGAGATACTGAAAAATGCAATACTCTCTTCAGAGACTTCATAACAGCTGCTATGTTTTTATCTGCTGAAAGCTAAAACCCTTACCAAAATTAGCCCACTTCTCCAAATGGAAAATGTGATATTGGGTAAGTAGAATCAATTCTGTAAGCACTGAGTACCTCTACCCACACTTTCAGTATCTTGTTACAACAACCCTTAAGTTGGTCACTGTATATTCTCACAAAAAAAAACAAACAACAAACCAAACTAAACACAACCTGAAAATGTTCTAGCCTTGTTTCTTTAGGAAGCAAGGCTTGCATGACCACATGTGGCTGTCCAGGCACCTAATCAGCATTTCTCACTATCCTCATAACTTTGCATCTGTTGGAATATTTCAACCAAATTTGGTAATAAAGGCAGAGTCTCAAAGGAATTAAACTCCTGTTCAATTCCTAAGTTTCATGAAACTGAGCAGTGGGCAGAAATTCAGTGTGCCCTTGGAGCAAGAAGTGATTCAGTGCATTGCAATGGGCCAGATGTAATCCAACTCCACTCACCAGCTGCAGGTACCTGCCAAGTCACCCCAGCCATTTGTGGCACACCACGTGTGGCTGGGATGCAGCGACCAAGGTGAGAAATTACCAAGGTGACAGACCTGGGAATAAGATGGTGGCAATGGAAAGCAGAAAACAATCAGTCAGGCACCACACCTTATTAGTATTAGTTCTACTGCTTGTGGCCCAGCTTTATTAATAACAAATACATACAAGTCTCAGAGTGTAGGTCTCAGGCATAAAAGCACAACAGCAATCACTGTATGCCTACTAGAATTCAAACGAAGTAGGGTAATTTAAATATCTGACACCATATTTAACATAATCTTTGTGAAATAACTTGCTTTATCTTCTGACGTGTAATTTTCCTTGTGATTAAATGGCAATACATGCACTAAAACTTACATCACTTCTGTCACACAGAATTGTGTTTGTATTATCAACTGTACATAAGCAATAGAATAAAAGGTTGACTTAGGAAGAGAGATTCCATTGTGCAATGCCAGGAAGCACTTCATTTTCAAAATAGGTCCTCATTTCACTGTCAACTGATCGTCATGGAACAAAAACTACAAAAGCTTTTGTGTAGCTTTGTAAGTGGAGTCCATACAGAACAAGACAGCTCAACCTGAGATATTTGGGCAACTAGTATGATCTCTGTAGTGCACAGTGATAATTTCTCCTTCAAGAACCCATGGCAGGGAAGGTACAAGAAAGGCATACAGGGAATACAATCTTTTCTAATGCAGACATGAAACACCTCTGCCTAATTCATTCCCTTCTCTCAAATGCCAAAGGGCCAGCTGCCTGCCAAACACGAACTGATGACAGGGCAGGGATAGAGTTGAGTGTGGATTCCCAGGACAAAGCCCAAAGCAGTAGCAAGAGGAGCCAGCTGTAAAGCTGACCTGCAGTAGGAAAGCTCTCTAGGGAGAGAACAGCACTGGGTAGTGATGGTTGATTATAATATGTAAGGTGGGAACTAATTTTGGACTTAATAGCCTGTGTGCTCAAACCAGCCTGAAGACTGTCTAGCACAACCCTATTAATGTGTTCACACTATAAATACACTTCTGTTACTGAAGCTCAGCCTGTGTACTGGAGCCCAGCATTTCACCTTCAGCTCAGGAGAGATGTGGAACACTGGCTAACAGCAAAACTGGCAACCATGTGGGTATCCACAGCTCCTAAAGGAATACAGATTTTTTTTACATTGATAATAACTATACAAGATAAATGCTAGACTAACTCATAAGACATTTTTTAAAGATTCTTCAACTCCCTACACTACAACCAAGGGCAAACTACTGTTTTGTTGGAAATATCAGGTGGCAAGGAATATGCAATAAACAAGTGAACAAGCATGCATGAACAAGTAACCAGTAGTTAGCTCTACTTTGAGCATAGGCTGGACTCAATGTTCTCCTAAGGCACCTCCTAACCTGAATTACTGCATGGTTCTACATGTTATCAGTATGCAACAAGCCTACCTTCAGAATATGTGTTCTATAATGATGGATTTACTAGAACAGAAGAAACAGCTTTGAGGCTTCAGTTCCCTCCTCCACCATTACCTCCACCCACCATGCCAGTAACATACCCTTTTCTTGTATAAACCATGATTTGTTTCCCACTCCTTGGCTTGCTGCATCTGATTTACTGAGCCAAACAGGAGGCATGGCATGCCCAAGTTGCACAGACCAGGGAGATCAGGGAGCTGCAGTGCTGCAGAGAGGTGAGAGGAAGGAATTCACATTTTTGTCAACCTGAAGCCATACACTGGAGGCCCACTCTTACTCTGGGACTCAAGACAAGGGCATACCTCAAAGCATGATCTGATGAGGGACACATGATCTACATCTGAGAATCACCCCTGCTTCTCTTCCTTTTGCATCAGGACTGCATCTGTGCTTGGTTGAGTGAAAAAGATACAGAACACATCCTGTCTAAAAGTATGAAACTTTTGGACATGAAAAAATGAACAGTTTGAGACTTTTTTTTACAGCTATAAAAAACCACACATGTAATTTTAATGCAGCTCTCCCTTTTGTTTCAGTGGTTTAATACCTTTATACAAAAGTAAAGCAGAAACTGTCATGCTCATTTCTTGCCTAATTGCTGTATGACATCTGCTAACCCTACAGTAGCTAAGCACTCCTTTTGCCAAAGGAGTCCTGTCCATTGCACAGGTGACCCTTTTCAGTATGTCATTACTGGCTCCCTTTTGAAAAATACTGTAGCAGTCATATTTGACCCTCATACAGAAGAGTGCTGCTAACCCAACTGATTTTCTTACAAAGCCTGTATTTTTCTTAAATCCACTGCTGCTGAAACTGGCAGAGATCCATTTCACCTTACGAAGTTCTCTACAACAGGTGCCTGCACCAAGGTTACTCACTCAGCTACTTTCAGTGCAGGGAGACAAGTGCCTCCAGTCAGAAAGTTCCTTTATAGCAATGGGAAGACCATGTCCAAGTCAACTCCCATTCCAGAAGACTGCAGGAAAATGCCTGACCTTTTAATTTGAAAAAAAAAAAAAAAAAAGATTGGAAAGATGGAGAATATGGAATAGTGTCTGCATGAAAAATAAAACTTCCAAATTTTTACTTAAAAAAGCAGTTCTCTACAACCATCAGAAATTATGCTGGAAAATCCTTAGCTACACCCTGAATCTTATCAATGGGCTGACAAAAAGCCAGCTTATGACAGAAAATAATGTATGAATTAGATGTCCTATCCACTGGTAGGGCATTTTCACATTTTCAGTGCTCTAGATTGCCAAGATATGTGTGGTAGAAACCACATATGGTAGAGTTGTGAACAAGCCAGAAAAATGGAGCTTTAAGGAAAACTGTACAAACACAGACTAGCGGGTGGTATCTGGAATGTACATAAACATGGCAAAATGCACTCAAGGAAAGTGTAGAAAGCAAAAACAGGGTGGAAGCAAATGTCTGAGTGTATCAACCCCCCCCCAAAAAAAAAAAAGAAGGAAAGAAAAAGAACAGGTGAATTGAAACAAAAAGTGGGTGTGAACATGCATGTGAGGAGCTACACACAGTTGAAGGTACTTGAGGAAGAGGCAGGAAGAGGGCTGAAACAAGCAGCCAGCACAAAGCAGAGAGAAGCCAGCCACAACTTTAGAAAGGTCCTTCCATGTCCAAAGGACAGAGCTTTGGCTCTTGCTTTGCTGCTGGGCCAACTGCTGGCTACCAGCTGCAGCCTCCAGCAAGCAGCTCCCACTTTCCTTTGTGAAGGCCCTTGTTTATGGAGGCTGTTATCTCCAGAGAAAGTACCAGAGACCACCAGGTGTCCACAAGTTAAGCATCTCTGATAAATCCACCTACACTGCACAAGTTCACATCGTAAGGGGAAGATTTGACTACTGTTTATTTGTATCATGTAAGTGATGCTCTTAGTATCTGCTTCAAGATTGTCCTTTTTTGTTTGTTTTCCTTTTTTTTTTAAGTGGGAATTTATTCAGTGGCCTACATTTTCTGCTCCTCACAGGCTCTGCTTGGCTTCCGCATGACAGAAAGTGGCCAAAAGTGGACTGGTTCCATTGCTGGTCTTTTGAGGACTTGCTAGCTTTCCATGTAAACGGGCCTCAGGCTGCCCTCGTTTGGATTTGTCTACATCATCCTTCATATTTGGCCATAGCATCATCCCTCGAGGGGCTGTTCCACGGCCAGGAATAACTCAGCAGACCTCTGGCCACTCCTCTTAGCCCTGGCTCTCACCTGTAGGCCCTGCACTCAACCCTGACCCAAATCTTCCATGGCGGGGGACTATGAAAACCCCAATAAACCCCTTTGCCTGAGGGATCTTCAGACGGGTCGGGCGAAGGCGCTGCAGCGCCTTCAATGCGGGAAGGAGGAACCCCTGGCAGGACGAGTCAGAACCGGGCCGGCCTCCCCCGTGGCTCGGCTTGGTCGTCTGGAAGCCCTGATCAGCCCCACCAGTGCCTCCACACTTCAGCGGCGCGCGCTCAGGGCAGGTGGGGCACTGAGGCGGCAGCGGCGGCCGCTCCGCTCTGCTCCGCCCCGGGGTGGAAGAGAGGCAGCGGCTGCGCTGTGGCAGACCTGTCCCCGGCACCACCGCGGGGCATCCACCAGCCTCCCCCCACCTCCGTTCCTTGAGGCTCGGCAGCTCCGTCCCTCCCACCGCCCCTCACGGGCACCGCCGGCGGGGCGCTCGTTTCCCGCCTTCCCGCTCCCTCCCGCCTCTCCCGCCGCGCTCCCTCCGCCCCGCTCCCCCGCCCCCTCCTCCGGCAGCTCCCCGCTCGCTGGCTCCTTCCTCGCCTCCCTCCCGCGGCTCCCCGCTGCGCAGAGCGCCGCGCCGGCGGGGTTATGGAGAGTCAGCGCTGCTTCGCCAACCGCTTCGATGACTACCCGGGCAGCCCGGAGGCGGCGCCGGACAAGGAGGCGGCGGCGGTGCCGCTAGTGACGGCCACCATCGAACGGATCCTGCGGGAGCTGCCGCCCCTGGGCGGCCCCCGCGGCTGCCAGGGCGGGCTGTACGGCGGCGTGGCCGGCGTGGCCTACATGCTGTACCACGTCGCGCAGTGCCCTCTGTTCGCGCCGTCGCGGGAGGCCTACCTGCGGGCGGCTCGCCGCGTCGTGGACGCCTGCCTGCGCTACCAGGAGGGCAGCGGCGAGGCCGACGCTGACACCCGCGCCGCCTTCCTGCTGGGGGGCGCCGGGGTGTACGCGGTGGCGGCACTGGTCTACAGAGCTCTGGGGCTGCCCGACTTCGCCCGGCCGCTGGGCAAGTTTCGGGAGCTCAGCGAGGTCTGCGCTCCGCTCTCCTTCCTCGAGTGCGGCTCAGACGAGCTCTTCGTCGGCCGCGCCGGGTACTTGTGCGCCGCCTTGGTGCTGAAGCAGCGGCTGGGCATGGAGGTAAGGGCGCGGGGCGCGACGCCCCCCCCCCCCCCCCCCCGGGACCGGCCTCGCCGTCGGGGCTGTCGGTAGATCCTAGGAGCTGGGACGCCGGCGGCCCGCCCCGCGTTGCCGCCGGGATGATCTCACCTCTGCTCCGCGGTAAAGGGGAATCCACCTGTGCCGGTGCTCTCAACATCAACACCAGCAGAAAAGCGCCTTTTCCAGCTTGCACTTTGGGGGCAGGCTTCAGGAAGAGCCCCGGGTGGGGGAGCTTTCTCTAGCAGCAGCGCTCCTACCCTGAAATAAAAACTGCATCTTTTGCAAGAGGGAGCGAGGGGTGCGGGACGCGGTCCCGCTGAGTCGGGCAGGGCGCAGGGCGCTGCATCCCTCTCCATCCCTCTCCAGGTCGCTTCCCGGGGAGCGCTGAGAGCATCAGCTCTTGGTTGCCAGATGGTGAACTACTTGACAGGAGCCACCCCGGGCTTTTCAAGAATAATTTCTGTAAAATGAAGTGGGTGAGAAAAGGAATACTGTTGGGTAAAACAGAGTAAGAGATCTCATAATAATAAGTAGTGCTATGCTTTAATTTGCAAGAATACAGATTTTGAGAAGCATTTGGTTTTACTAACCTCAGCATACAGAATCTGGTAGTCTTCTGGAAAGCTGGCCATATATCGTGGTGCTTTTCATGAATAAGAGCTGGGTTGGGTTTTTTCTAGAAGCATGAGATGTGATTATGGTTCAACGTGCTGGCGGTTTCAGCCGGGACTTTACCTTAGGATATTGTGATTGTCAGTGCTGACAATTCAGAGCTTCCACTGACTACAGCATAATAATTAATGCAACTGATTCTGTTTGCTTTGGTGTTTGTTACTATGTGGTCACTGCAGTATCTGAGCAGGCATTTGTTACATTTTTGTTCCTGTCCTCTTGTCAGGTCCAATCTGTGTTTCCTCTGTTAATCCCTGATTTGCAAGTTCACATGCTTCTGGCTTTCTTTCCTTCCGGGAGAAGAAGCAACTATTACAAGTAAATGATGTAAAAACAAGCGCCTCTGCCCCATCCAATACCAGTAACTGCAGTCAGAGTCCATGGAACCGCTGAATGTTTTGATTCCCTTAAACAAAATTTCTTACAGCACTGTTTAAAGTAGCATACCATAGGTGCTGTTTCTTTGTATAGGACTGTATTTTATTTCTATTTTATTTTTATGTATTTGCATTTGTATTTATTTATTTGTATTATAACCTATGCCAGGTTAGATGGGGCTTTCAGCAACCTGATCTAGTGGAAGGTGTGCCTGCCTATGGCAGGGGGCTGGAACGAGATGACCTTTAAGGTCGCTTCCAACCCAAACAGTTCTTTGGTTCTATGATTGTCTGAAAATTATAACCATGGTTATGTTGTTTGTAACCATAACATAACCAAACTTTCCATTCTGACAGCATTTTATATGAGAGGCAAGTTTGTAGATGTATCACCATCCTATATGCAGAGTGCAGCAGTGTCAACCTGAGGAGATGGTTCCCCACAGAGGAATAAGCCGTACCTATTAGTTCAGTTTGCACTGGGGGAGCATGTCTAGTGCCCATATGGGGTGCTTAATGGTGATGTTGTGACATACCAGCTGAATAAGGAGGCACCCTGGCCTCTGCTGCTTCATTTAATTCCTTCATCCATGTCTTATGTCCTTGAGAGCAATTGCTGAACAGTTTGGAGAGTAGGTGCAATCACCTCTGACACTGTGAGGAAGGGAAAAGCTCTCTTCTCTGCTTGTTTGCTTCTGGAAAAATCATCCTTTATGCAGCGTAAAGAGTTAAACAGCCCCACAGATGAGCGCACATATACACTTGTGGAATGCATTTAGCAGGTGGGCTAACTACAATGATAGAGGGGTTTATTTTACCAGTAAAACATATTCTCTGTCCCCTTGGTGATGTTCTAATCGGTAAGCTAACATCCTTCCACAGTGTTATTTATTCTGTCACCACATTGTAATTTTAAATATATAGTGCAAGAAAGACTCTAAACTGTTAAGTATTGCTAAAACCCATTTTTATTTTTTGTTTTAACAACAATTAGAACTTTTAATTAAAATATTTTGCTCCTTAATGAGGAGAATTATAATGATTTCTAGTCTGTATGTACTTATGCTTGAGCAAAATTTGGGTCCTTTGATAAATGTTCCCATCCTAATACAGAATTATCTTAATTAGTACATTTCCAGACCCGACCATGCATCTTTTTTACAAATAAAAAAAGGGATGCCCAGAGAGTGCATGTCATTTATTACTCAAGGTCAAGTGGTAAGCCAGGTACGTCCCAGAATAGAAGCAATGCCTTGTGATTCGAACCACTAGAAAATGCTACCTCCTGTAATTTGATTGTGCTCCGTCTCACATGCCTCACTGCAGCATGTTTTCTTGTTTCCCACGTTCTTTTGGGGTTTGGGGATTTTGTTTTTTGAGGATGCTGTGCAAACATTTCCAGCACAAAGTGAAATCCATTCCTTACATTAAAACACAGCCGCTGCTGCCCATATGGTTGTTTTTTTCCTCTGAAGAAGTCAAATGGTGACCTATATACAAGAAATGGTTTGCCCTTGAAAAAAGGCTTTTTGAGCAATTTTTACGGCTTGTGTTGCGGGTTTGGTTCTTGTTTTTTTTTTCCGGGCAGGGAAGGAAGGAATTGGTGTTCAGTAAACACCAATTTAGCTCAGCTGCTCTGTACTGATGCTTCAGTTTCTTGCTAAAGAGTCTTGGTGTTTTAAAGCATTGCATATTCTTCAGAAAGTTAATGGATTGTCCTGAAGGATCCAGTCTGTTGAATAACACTGACCTCGTGTGAAGAAGACATTTGCGTTCAGCATTTTTCCCTGATTAATTAATTTTGAGTTTTTGCATGAATAAGGATTACTTCAGCAGTCAAGGCTTAACAGGATCTGACTTTCATGATGCACTACGCATTAGGAGAGATGCTTTCCATTGTTTAATTTCTTTAATTTTCATTACACTGTGGTCAATGCTTCCCAGGCAGAAATGGGTAAAATAGTGGTTTTGCAGAAGCAATATATTATTTGTCTAAGGTACGTATGAATAAGGTGCATGCTTTTTAGCTGCCCTTAACTGCCGTGTTTTCACTGTTCAGGGGAAATTTTATTTCTGTTCTGCCAAAGGGGGTACCTCTTTTTCTGATGTTTGTATGTTGATTCATTATGTGTTCTTGTGAAAATCGCTCAGTCCTGCTTTTAATTCTTTTTACTCAGTCTTTATTTTACTGTTTGTGCAAACAGTAGTAAGACACCATTAAAATGATGGTCCAGTCCCCCCATGTTATTTTATCCTCCCCTCATTTTTAATCAGTGGAGTTTCTGTCCCATTTAGTGGTGGATGGAGCATGGTGTGTCTCAGTAGTTGTGTTTCCTCCTGGCAATGTAGCTGTCAGATGACAGAGGACAAGGTGTGGAAGTTCAGGTGGATTCTTGCATCACCATCTGCTGAGATGGTAGTGCCTTTTAGCACAGCTCAGGTTTTCTTTTAACAACTGACTGAACCGATGGGGTTGACTGACTTCCGCTAGCCTTGAGTTGCAGTGATGGATAGCAGCATACCACAGAGGAGGCAGGGCAGCATTTTGCAATACTGCCTGATGCTGTGGTTTCATTAGAGACTGTAGTTTTGAAAGACACTGGGGACACCGTAGGAGACCCTGGCCTGCAGTTGCAGAGATGATGAGCTGAAGCAGCACACTTTTCCAGCAACACAGCCACAACAGTTCCCTTGGGGCTGACCCACTGAGGTGAGTCTTGAGCATCTGCAGAGACCTTAAGCTCTTCCAGTTACTATATGGTTAAGATTTATGTCTCTGTGGCAGAGGGGCATCTCAATTTCCTTTTGCAACTAATGCAGTGTCATGATTTGTTGTGTGTTTCCTAGATTGTTGTACTGTCTCGGGGAGGGCATAGTTCTGTTGTTAGTCTGTTGTGGGACGCGTAGGAAGGGCAGTGGTCTTTCCAGCAGGACTACACTGAGTGTAGTGCCCTGCTAAAAAACATACTTTCCCTGGATGCTGTCTATCAAGAGAGCCTCTTTTGGACCTCACAGGATTGCAAATCAAGCTGATCAACTTTACCTGATGGAAAACACAAATAGCACTGCTGTGTA
This sequence comes from Pezoporus wallicus, assembly GCF_028554395.1. Lineage (NCBI taxonomy): Eukaryota > Metazoa > Chordata > Aves > Psittaciformes > Psittacidae > Pezoporus > Pezoporus wallicus. Next base: position 1,352,133 of record NW_026638681.1, on the reverse strand, counting down.
GTGTGTGGGATCTCGGTGTATGGAAATGACAGGTCCAGCCAGTAAATTTCATAATATTCTGGGAGAGAGGATGCAAATGAATTAAAATTATCTTTCAGCTCCTCAAACAGTTCTAGATGATACTACTTGTTCCTTAGATCCCTCCAGCTAATATTTTAAGAGACTGTTGTAGGAAACTTTGCTCCAAATTTTGAAAATCTCTTTTTTGGGGGGTGTAGGGTTTGGTTTTTTTTTTTTATCTCTTAGAAAAGAATTCAGAAAGTATGAGAGGAAGGAGCTTCATAAATCCTGCCTAGAACATGTTCATTTGCAAGTCTTTAAAGTAGAATGTAAATGTATTAATGCTGAACATAGTGCTTATGAAAGACACTTGATGGAGTCATCTTAGAAAGGGAGATCTAAAAAATATCCACAGAAGAGATGAACCTCCAAGTGCTGTAGCACAGAGTCCCCATGTTAGGCTTTTAATCTCACCTGTGCCTGAAAGGGAAGGGTTGTCCTTTGAGGTGAGATTTTGTTCCTTTTCTGTGCCCAGTACAGTCGTTTCCCCCTGTGGAAAAATTAGCCAGCTCATCTGAAACATTGTGGTGTTTGAAATGTCAAATATCATGGTGCTAGCTGGAGCTGTACTGATTTCATGATTTCATTTTACACAGGCCACTGCACAGTCAGGATGTTGCGTTTTTTTGCCACAGAGAAGTAAAATAAGATAACAGTAAAGATAAATGGCTTTTGATCCTAGCCTGCCTCTTTTAAATGTACCTTGTTCTACCTGGAGTTTCCCCAAACCACACACATGGGATAGACTTTGCATTAATTTGCCTAAATTGGTGAATTTAAACCAGGAATTGAAAATGGGAGTTTTCTAAAGTAAACAGTGAAACAAAGGGAACTATTTGCACCTGTATTGTTTTAGAGAGTGTTCTGAAATAGTTTGGGTCTACATTTCAGAATGTCTCTGTTTCTCTTTAGCAGGGCAACATGAATAATTTTTATTTTAAACAGCCTTAAAATTCTGAGATGGGGACATCTTGATAATGGCTGCTTGGATTCAGTTCAACACAGGCGACACTAAATATCCGGTTGTAGTGTTGAAAGTAGAAAATCTGGGTTGAAAAAGTGAAATTTCAAGTGTATCCTTTAACAGCCAGTAAAAAAAGCACTATAGTACAGAGGGTTTGGTATAGACCCTGCCAGGACTGGAGGCTTGGTTGGCACAAGTTTAGCTACATACATTATATATTCTGTTGCAGAAACACGGATTTCAACTGCTTATAGCTGAAGAGTGGTATTAATCTGCCACTGTCTTCTAGAAACACAGTTTTGTACAAAAGCAGTGTCATATCTCTGTACTGCTTTGTGCTGTTGGAAGAATGTGCATATGCAGCAGCATCTTTTTTTGCTGAAGAAAAACAGCCCAAGCAGTCATACCAATGTTCTAATACCAGTTTTTAACAAAAAAGAAATATGTTTATCCAGAGGCATCTCTTGAATCCAAAACAGATCACTACTTTCCCATCCTTCTAACTCCATTATATTTCACATACTGGAACTTAACTCTGAAACTGTGTCAGTTCAGTTGTCTTCCTCATCATCACCAGGGAGAACTTTTGGGTCACCACTCCTCGTCCTGCTAGAAGCAGAGGTGTTGAACACAGTGTCTTTGTCCTCTGCAGAACAGGGCGTGCTGCCTGTGGCTGGAACATGAGCTCTGTGGAACAAAATGCAGGAATTGGAACGAGGGCAATTTTGTGGAAAAAGTGCTGAGCAGTTCTTTGGACCTGTGGAGCATCAGGTGACTGAATCTCTGGAGTCATCTGTAGCCATGAGAGCATTTGAAGTAGAGAAGGCGGGGATCTCTCCAGCAGAGAGGTGCAGGGCTTGGGTGGAAGGTACTGTTTTTCACAGCATTAGTTACTTGTGGTCGGTTTGGTGACACACTGTGGGAAGTTCCTTTAATATATTGCCTTAGGTTTTCAGATTTTTGTATGTTGTATTTTATACATATGTCAAATAACTTTATTACAGTACCGCCTTTCCCCAGATAGTTGTTTGACATTTATGTTTTCCTCCATGGCAAAGGCTAATAGTGATTTTTTTGTCATGGTTCTCACAAACTCACAGTTAACATATGCATGTTAACATACATGCTATGGATGGCGTAGCAGAAAGAAAGAATGCGTGTATAGAACATGCATATATGGTGGAATGTGTGAAGGCAAAAAAACAGGCAGGCATGGGGAAAAAAAAGATGTTCAGCAGGCTGAACACAGAGTGGAAAGAGCGAGCCAATAAAAAGTGATAAAAAGAGAAAAAAGGATAAGTTATTGGTGAAAATAAGAAAAATGGAAAGCTACAGAGGGGTAGGAGAATTTAAAGATGAAGGGAAAAAGGCAAGAAACAATACAGACCCTGGAGCAGGGGAGATTAAAACTAAAAGGTTCTCTGGCAAACTGGTGTGGATCTGATGGCTAATGTACTTGATCTAAAAGTTCAACAGAAGAGTAGAGGCAGGGAGAAAATGGGTTAGGGAGTGGGCAGGGGAGTAAGCTACATTTCTTTGAGGAAAATTACAAATTTTTTTTCTGCTTGTTTTTTTTTATTTGTCACTATTCTGTCACTGTATTCTCTTTGAATAGTCTCATACACTTACAAAAACAGTTGTCATCACATTTGATGCTTGCATATTCAGAACACAGTATTATGTCTGATATTCTATATTTTCTTTCTCTAAGATAAGCTGAAATAACTACTTAATGTCCAGAAGCAAATATGGACATTTTCATGAACATTACTGTACTACTTCTGACACTGATATTTTTCTGTTGCATGCGCACAATACTACAAATTGGTACATAACATAAACATTAATGCTGTTAGTAAACCTTAGTTTGGTACGAGGCTAAAGAAGCAGAAATGTGAAAGACTGAGCTGATCCTGAGAAGGAAGAAAGAGCACAAGGCTAACAACAATTGCCAATGAACTCATAACATCCTCAGCACTTTACAGCAGTGAAATGAAGGGATAAAATTAAGCCTTAAGTTTCTCTATAGTCATTTGATACACACTGTTAGAACATTAGACTTGTATGTAAATCACAGCACAGCTATACAGCACAACTAGCAGGGCCCCAAAATAGAAAACATCCTCTTCTTTCACCTCCATTAAATCAATCAATAGACCCTAGTCTCTGTTAATTCAGCTAGGCAATCTTAAAATCAACCTACCACCCTACTGACAGGCTGTGTAAGACTGCAGAGCAGTCTACTCAGCCAGTAAACCATTGTCTTCAGCCTCACCTCCAGGCAGTAAGGGAGCTGTGGAGAGAGGATCAGGGAAGCAATTAAAATGGTAAGTCACATGCTCCCGCTCTACTGCTGCAGGAGCATCCCATCACAGCATGGTGTAACGCTGTAGCAATGGTGTAATTGCTAGAAATGGGAGTTTTGTTTGTCAGCCAACTTCCCTATTCCAGCCCCTTTTTAAAAAATCAGAATTCAGTGTATGCAATCAGGTCACCATTTTTGACAAGACAGTCTGTCAAAATGCCTCTTTGTCTGTGTCTGTCATGCAGTTCTTTGACCATTGACAAGCATGAGATTAAGCACTGAGTGATGTTGCATAACCTCCTGTCCACTCCATTACAACAGGGCTCAATGAAAATAAGCAGTCAAAACCAATTATTTCTTATCTATGTTGTAGGATTATTTTCAAGTGATAGTTAGCAAGCTGATTATTTTTTTAGGAGTAGTAAGGCAAAATAATTGAAATAGCTATTTCATTTTAGGCAAACATGACCAGAAAGTATCTTAGTAGCAGTCCAGGCTGTTCCTGAGTCATTTGGTATTTCTTGGCTTGGTATATTTTGACCTGTGAGAGCAAAACCATAAATCTATTTTTGCAGCAGATCAGCATTCCTGAATTCCTCATTTTAATGGCTTAATATCTCCTGTTGAAAAACAGTGGTTCATGAGTGAGATGGAATGGATACCAGATAGCGCTGAATGATCTGGGGGAAGAAAAAAACTGTGTCAGATAAATACACTTTCTAGCTGTCCAAGATATTTAATTATTTTGTGTGGCTCATCTTTTTCTTCACAGAATACTTCTGTTCTGGCATTGGTACAATGATAATGTAATTGAGGATTGTAAGCTGGGGATGTGCTGGTGAAATTTAGATTTCAGTGTCAAGGAAATGGAAGTTGCTTTTAAAAGTGTTTGGGCCTGCGACTAGAAGCAGCACAGGACAAAGCAGCTCTCCACTGGTGGGTCAGTGCAAAACTGGAAAATGGTGGGTATTGCGTATTCCATACTGTCAGTGTTCTGCAGTTTGTGTGATCAGTCCTGACAACCAAATTATGTCCTTTCCACAATCAAAGAACTGGTATGGACCTTGAGAGGTAATTGAGGCTGCCGTCTAGCCCCCAGGCAGGTTTAACTGTGCCTGTGGTATCCTAGCAGCCTAACATGCTGCTCATACCCCCAGTGATGGAGCATCTGCAGTCTGCCATGGCTATCTGAGGCACTGTTTTGTTAGCTTCCCTGTGAGAAAGTCTAGCGTAATGACTGATCTGAATCTTGCTCTAATTTAAACCTGATACTCCTTTTCCTGACCATTGAGAAATAATGAGAACTTCTGTTCCTCTTTACAGAAGCTCTTTGTATATTTCAAGACTTCTATAAATTCTACCCTTAATCTTTTCTAAAGAAACAATCCTAATACTTCTGATCTTGCCATGCTTGTCATGTTTTCTACATTTCTAAGTCATCCATTGCACTCTGCCAGACTTCCTTCAGCCTTTCGTGAAGAGTGCCAAAAATTGGACACGATTCTGTCATGGGCCTTTCTAATTGAGCAAAGGAATAACTCTGTGTTTCTTCCAGGTCTTGTTTCTGTTTATACAACTCAGTAAGGTGTTTACATCTCACACCAGTGTGATGCTGACTCACATCCAGCTCATGACCTGCTGTAATTCAGCTACTGCATGGACAAGTATTCATTAGGAAAAACCTCTGAACAAGTGAAATAGGTAGGGGTCATGTAAAGACAAGGAATCAGTGAACCGCAGAAGCTGCGCTATGATACACAAAATGAGAAGCTTCTTCAGCTGAAGGAGCTTTGTTTCATTAATGCCAAGTAGAGAGTCTCCTTTCCTTTGTTCCCTGAATAAAACTGGAAATATGTTATTCTACTTTGTAACACCGCATGTGCCATTATATATGAAACATCTGTGAAGTGATAGAGTTAGTGGAAGTATAGTTGAAAAAATATGTTTGAGAGGATCATATTAAATTATTTATTTTGTCCACATTAGAGATGAAGGAATAAGTGAAATTTGAAGAAGTGTCTGGAGGCTAAACTTACAGTGTTCTTGTGATTTGCTTTCGTTGCTAATGTAAAGATAAAGCTCAGTGTTGTCTCTCTCCCTAATTCTGGTGTCTTCAGTGAGGGCCATTTGTGAGGTCCATGAATCCATTCTTGGATTTACCAGCAGCATGAGTCAATGAAAGTCTATCCTTCTATTTTTATGAAAGTTTCTTATAGTTTCAAACAACATCACCAAATAAGTTCTTTGGCTTACTGGAACTGTCTTAACAAAAGTAAAGATTGTCTTGCAATAAAGTAATACTATGGGCAAGGGTTGGAAGCATCAACCTTGCTATAGACATTCATAGGAGTTTGAGCATGCCATTTTCACAAAGGTTCTTTATCCCTTTGTAAAGCTAACTCCCAATCCCTAGATATTTCTATTTGTCATCTCTGAAATGGCTAATGTTGTACTTAATTGCTTCAGTTTTCTGAGGCTAAGCCAGTGATTAATTAGTCAGAATTACAGTTATAATAGCAATGGACCCTAAGATACACATTCCACATGTAGCTGTTTAAATTTGAACAAACATAAGTTGGTCGGATATGAACTCGGGGAAAATTCTTAGTTGTAGAACAGCAAAACAAACTTCTTCAGGCTCTTTATTTTAAATAAACAGTGATTTGTTTGTTCTTGGTCTTGCAGAGCTAATCAATCATGAGCTTTCTTATGCTAGGCTGCCATTTTCATACATACACATTTTTTATTATGCCAACAAAAATATCTGGAAACAATGCTTATATAACTGCCATACATCCAGGAGACAAAATGTGGACAGAGTTATGGTGTGAATGCATTTATCCTGTTTGGATTTTGTTCTCTGAGCACTGTGGGACTGCTCGCTTATTTTGGTAGAACAAATATTATGAGATAAATTTTAAAAAACCACACAGGTAAGCTGAATCAAACTCAGACTTGAATCTAATGATCTCTAGAAGAGTAAAATCCACACCATCTGTCTGAACAGTGTATTGACATACTCACATTTGGGTTTGGCTCAGTTGCAGAGTCAAAACCTGGCCAAGGCTGGAAGGTACCTCTGGAGATTTTCTGGTCCAGCCTCCTGCTCAGAGCAGGGTCCACAAGAGCAGGTTGCTCAAGGCTGTGTCCACTTGGTTTTGAGTATCCCCGCGCTACAACCTACTTGGGCAACCTGTTCCTGTGTTTGGCCACCCTCACAATAAGAAAGCTTTATATATAAGTAGAATTTTCTGTCATTGGGCACTGCTGAGAAGAGCCTGCCTCTGATTTCTCTGCTTTCTCCCATCAGGTGTTTATAAACATTGATAAAATCTGCCCTGAGCCTTCTCTTCAGACTGAACAATCCCTGAGTTAATACATGGGAAATACCCATGGAAGGGTAAAAAAATTAAATGTCAGTCATTGCTGCTCCATTCATCTCTTTCCCCAAAAGCAGGCTCACAGTGCTATTCCACCTACTCTGTGTCCCCCTAGTACCTTGGACAGGCAAAGGATTGCAGGATTTTAACCCTGCAGTTGCAAGTAGGGAAGAGTCTGAAGTCCAGAAGGGTCAAAAGGAGCCGTTCGGCACCATGCTTTGCCACAGAGCCTTAAACACTGGTTCCGGCCCTTGTCAATCTTTGCTGTATCAAGGAAGGGCAAAGTCTTTCCCTGGTAGCTAAGTATTAAGGTGAACAAAATAGTTCCTGGCTCTTGCAGATAACTGGTAAAGTTCTGGACTTTAAGAGCTTTAGTGTAAAGATATTTTTTAACAAAAACAAAGCAGTCTTGGAGCATGCTGCAGCCCAGGGGCTTCTGGATGCCTTGCGCCCCTGCAGCATTGAGTGTCTGTTAGTGAAAATGTCTACATGATGGTAAGAGGTGGAGCATGCCACACAGCTAACGGAAGAAGTACCCTAAAAGTACCTGCCCTCCTGAGTTACTGCAAGTTTGTTTCCTCAGTGCTCATATTAATCAAACACCTCAGGTTGATGCTTGCCAGTGAAGGAGGGGAGTTCCCTCCCACACACGTTATGTGTGAGGAGCCAAGAAGGCATCAGGGAAGAAGATGAAGCCTTTTTCTGAAAGCTGCTTTTAAGTACATGTAGTTTGACATAATAAGCTTGACATGGAAAACAGATTATGTCATCTGTAGGTCCCGAAACAGCTGGCTGGGCCCTTCTGTCTCACTTTGCGCAGTTCTTCCTGTAGGGCTGCAGAGAAGAATCATGTAAAATGACAAATGCAACAAAAGAGAAGCATGGCATTGAGTGCTTCCAGGGCAGGAACAACACAATGTAGTTTGTAGCATGGGGTAATAGTAATTCCTTTTAGTTAATTATACAGGACTTTAAGATCTTCAAATGCAGGTTAATGCCTAGGTGAAGTTAATGTTGATTATTGTTGATGGTGGTATGATTTGGCTCATGGCTCTTACTCCTCTTGCTTCTTTTTGTGTTAGGTTTGAACTTTTCCAGAGTAATCTGGACTGCACCTTCTGGCACAGCAGTCTCTTTTTCCCAAAGCGTGCTTTATACGTGGTCACAATTGAGAAAAAGTAGCTCAAAGGGAAGATTGATAACACGTTCCTAATTGCAATATAGTACTGACTGGCAATCTTTTAACCAGGAGAAAAGCACAGATGGTGATCCCATTACTTACCAAGTAAGCTACATTTGGAAGACCACAGTATCCCACATTTCCTCAAATTAATCCTATGACTCTTACTCTGCTCCTGAAATGTGGCAGTATCAAATTATAAGTGACTGTGTGTGTCTGAAGTACAACTTGAATTGTATTTGGAGTTGTGGGCATATTGCCAGGCTTTGTTAATGGCGCTGTGTGCCACTGGAAACTCTTTTGTTACTGTTTTTTGCTTCAGAACTGTCTTTGTCAATGTGCCTGGGAGGATCCAGGAGCCATCTACAGATCATCAGGATTTTGCTACTTCAGACTGCTACCACAGTCTAAGAGTAGGATAAAAGTCAGATGACTCAGAGGACTCAATCACCTTCATCTGGGTTTCCTGCATTATGTTGTCAGCATTCTTCTTGTAGCTTAAGTTAATATTTCTGTTCAGTGGCTTATTGGCGTGGCACAAATTGCAGGTCATCACACAAAGTAAAAGTGGCATAATGCCAGCGTAGAGTTCTCCAGAATTACCTTTACTTGAAAGCGGTGCTGGTGCTACTTTAAAGTGACTAATTTATGCTTCTGTTAGCCTGTGAATGATGCTGTTGTGTCATTTACCTCATTTAACTAATTTCACAGGTCGCCACGTTGTTCCTCAGCAGCAAATATTTAGACATATTTCTAGATGTCACATGACTCATAAATATCTGCATAATAGAACTATGCATATAAAGCAGCATGACCTAGAAGAACAAAGAAATCTTGCTAGACAAGCAAGATCAGTTGTTGCAAATAACAGAATTATGAAATTAACAGCTGATGAAAGAGCAATAGCCAATATCCTGTTTACATTTGAATGGGGCTTTTGATGCAGCATTGAAGATAATCTTCCTTGAAAACGTAATTCATGCTGGCTTGGATGGGGACATCGTGGATTTGGAATTGGCTGAAAGACCACAAGCAAAGCTAATAGTAACTTCTAATAAAGGACTGATTTAGAAACCAGCCTTATTTATTATCTCCTTTAGTGATCCAGAAGAGGCAGCTCACTGGATAAGAATTGGTTTGGCTTTTAAACCGAGACAAGTGCCAAATACCATGCACAGACAGAGGAAAAGTATGAAAACAGCTCAAGAGATTAAAAAATGAACTAAAACAAGGTTTATTTTTAGCAGTACAAGCCCATGTGCCTGGGGAGCATTATCTATACTTATCCTATATGCTAGGAAGAAACAGATTCAAGTAAGCTGAACACGACAGGGCCTGAGTTACTTGCGTACTCAGTTCACATGAGCGTTAGCATTTCATCTGCACATATGCTGCATCACTGCTTGTACATCTGGATATAACATGAACACAAGTTCTACACTTACTTTAATGTAAATTAGCATTACATTTCTTTGTATTCATCTTGCATGGGAATGAACAGCTAATATAAATGAAAAGTCATAACCAGTCCTGATAGAGGTTAACACAAGATGGCATCCAGAAGGTCAATGAAATTTTAGACTGCCTACACAGCTGTAGCACCCAACAGAGATACTACAGATTCATTTTCTGTGATTCTTCAGGCCTTTCCATTGCCTAAAAACCACTCTGTATGCCAAGACCTGAAAGCTTTGCAGTCAAAGCTTTTCCCTGCTGGTGACTAATTTTGGGTATACCTAAATGCCTAAGGCACCTAGTTTATGCCCTTGAAGTCTTGTAGGCATCTTATGATAAGCATGCAAATCCTGAGAGTGCTGCATTGTGGGGCTCATAAGGTACACCAAAATTGATGAGCCAACAGCTGTATGACTTGCTGCCCCTGGAGCTCTGATACAGATTTACAGTACTCTTTTTTATCCATGGTGTTTGTGCAACTCCTTCTAGTTGCCTTCCCACAGTAGTAGCAGCTTGCTCACATTTTTCACTTCATAGCTCATCTTTCCCTCCTCCAGAAGAGTCTCTAAAGCTACAGCTGGGGAGCATGCCCCACTTAGCTGGTCTCTCCCAGTTTGCTGGAGGTGCGCTTCTCACAGAACCCCAGGCAGGGTCTGGTTTGCTATGGAGTAAAAGTGAACTAAGCATCCTGTCTTTTCCCATTAGCAAGGCCAGAACGTGTTCACCTCTCATCACCTGTACAGGTTTTAAGACCAAATTGGGCTCGAAGAAAATTACAGGCCAAGTGGGGGTCATACTCTCCTCCTTTTTATATTCAATAACCTTGAGATTTCATCACTAACCTGGTAATTCAAATTCACAACCCTCCTCTTTCTGACACGGTGCAAGAATTTAAGCTGATGCTTTTAAGCTGCCTGTCCTGATGGCTAGAGCAAGTCTCTTAATGCAGCTGTGATTGAAATTACTTATATAAAATACTCAAATTCTGTTCAGCAGAGCAGGGCCTGGAGGGAAGTGCTCCAAACTCTGGCCTCCAAAGTCACTCTGTTTCTTTGTCACCCAGAGTGTAAGCATGGAAAGAAACTGTTCCTGTGTGGCAGAGACACACTTAACAGCAGAACAGCTTTGAATAACAGTTTTCAAATTTGTCCAACCAGTTGACTGCTTGCATTTGCTTGCAGTCAGGAGGCAGCAGTATACAAACAAATTTTTCTTCTTCAGGATTTGTTTCTGATACTCCATCTGGTTTAATATCTTGTACCAGTACTAGATGACTCAAAGTAGCTGCACAAATGTCTGTGGAAGGCAGTTTTGAAATGGGCTGTCTGTAGCTTGCCTAACCTGCATTTTTAAGGGAATGGCTTTATGCTCTGAAGCACAAGGGCTTATCTTTCTTCCAGAATTGATGGGCTGAGTTCTGGGAGCTGGTTGTATGGCTTGGACTTGCAACATCTGTCAGGAATAAATGTTCTTCAGTTGTGAGTTTTGATAAGTTGGAAGGTGATAATATTTATTTAAAGATCACAGGCTCTGAAGAATTGTAATTTAATTTAGTTGGAGTGTTGGGGCACTTCTGGCAGTTAACCTAAAATCTTAAAAAGAAAATAAATGTCATCTTATTTATAGAGAGGTTCAATTGGTTTGTTAGAATTCCACAGTGAGAATGGACTCATTGTGCAGAAATAAATTCCCTAGCTTACTTGAGTCTTGGGTGAGCAGAGAGATATTTTGTCTTTAAGCTTGCTATTTTTCATAAGCTATCGTTTTGTTCTTACATAACAAGGTAAAACAACTTTCTGTGGTTAATTACCTCCTGTCCAGAAAATAAATGTAGTAGTCTTTTTATCTTCATTTCTCAGGAGAATGTCTTACTTGTTTCTACACCACCTGTTTCTGCTTGATTTTTTGTATGTTATTGTGGTTGGTTGATTTGTTTTATTTTGATGACGAGAGAACATACCTGGAGACCTGCCCAGTCCTGTAGTCCTGACAGAAAAAAATATCATCCTGGAAAACAGTGGAAATTTGACCCATGTCCTACAATCACAGCTGCATCTGTGAACCATGACCTAGCATAACAGCTTGAAAGGCAAATGTATTCCTGTTAAACTGAATATCGAGTGAGATCAGATAGTTCTGTTCAGTACAATTTGATGGTGGAGGTATAAACTGCGGTCTTTCATTTTATTGCTAGGTTTTTAGCCCTTCAAACAACGTATTTGCAGTAGGAAAGAAACTTTACAGGAAGAGTGTAAAGCTCTGCCTCAACACAAAATATAAACCATTACTTGGAATCCTGGCTTCAGGGGAGTGGTGTCTCGTACCTCAACTGAAATTATTAATCCTTTTTCATTTAGATGTGGAACACAGTGTATTGCCCAGCTCATCATAGGAAACAATCTCCTTGAGAATATTTGTTGACATGAAGCAAAATTCTTTGAGGGGTTACAGGGAGAACTACTGCTTATACATGCAGTTCTATTCAATGCAGGCATAGAACATACACAGCCTTGAATTGTAAAAAAATGATGAAAGAACCCAAATGTTTTTATTATATGTAAGTCGTGCATTCCACATTGGTGTAGAGCAATGAATGAGAATGCATCTGCTTGTCACTTCCCTCCAAACTGACTAAAATGCAAGTAGGATCAATCCTTGAAGAATTAGATGTTTGCTCAGCTCTTAGGTTTTTCTACTCTGCGTCTGCAAGCAAGGTCAGCAAGAAGGCCTTACTCCTGTGTTCTCAATCTTTAAAGGCTACCTCAGACAAAATCATTATTGGCCTCAACTGCGAGCCAGCCACATGGTGTTATTGGTAAGACATCGACTAACAACAATTTATATGAATAATTACATGCCATAGAAACCCTATTTACTAAGTGAATTATTAGGCTCCATTTCTGGGGATCATTGAATTATTTTTAGATCTATGTTAGATACTATGCCAACTGGTAAAATTTTCAGCATTTCTTATTTCACATTTGCCAGGAGTAACATCCCTCCAAGTTCAGGACCCATTCAGTTCAGCGAGGACTTTGACATTAAGAGCCATATGGATGATCTAATAGGTAAAATGACATCAACAAATTAAAAAATGTAAATACTGCATGAAACTGAACTGGCTCTTTTCCTTTTCCATCATTCTGAGTAATTAAGATGATGGTTATCACTTAAGATGAATTGAACTATAAACATCTTTAGAGATATTCTCAAGGAACTAGAAATCAATCTTTCTCTATCCCTATCCTATACTTCTTATTTACTGTATTGCATAGTTGCTTTCAGTGTAATAAAACTATTCATCTTTTTTTGTGATCTCAAATGAACAAGATAATTAATGTTGTTTAAACAATGGAAGCTTTACAGTTATGTACAATTGCAACATGAAAACTGTATTGACAAGCTGGAAAGAGATAAAAAGTTTTGTGACCATACAGGTTCTGTGCAGAAGGGTGGGGCAGAAAAACATTTACTCATCCAAATGTGCTACATCCAGCCTGCTGTTTTCCCTAGGTCAGCACTACACTGAAGTAGTAGACCATTATGTAGACCACTGAAATGTAGACCATCCTCTTCAGACGCAGCTAGTTAACACGGCCTACAGGGCCCAGGAACAATTTCACTCTTTTATCTCTCTTCCCCTCTCTTTACCCCTTTTCCCTCTCTCATAGGGTCAGTTACACCAACCCATCTCTGTTTTGTGGTACCTTTTGCAGTGTAGCACCCAGCTGGTCTTTCCCAGCCCAGACAAGGAATAATGAAGGTATTTAGCCAGCATAGTCTCTACCGGGAGAGAGCACTACAGCAGTGAAGTTTCGTTAACTCAGGTGCATGAAGTGATACATGGTGCTCTTGTCTCTTTGTCTTTCTTAACTAAACATCAGTTTAAAGAAACTTTACAGGTATTAACATTTTTCCACACAAAACTAGACTAAGTTTCTCAGAGCTTAAATTTTGGAGATGAACCAGTGATGTCTTCATTTCCTCTTACCCCTTGCAACAGTGTATTTCAGTGCCTGATTTCACTTCTGTGTTTAATGACACCTTTAAAATTAACTATGTCTTCATGAACGTGGCAGCAATGTAATTCATAATCTTAAGAGGTCCAGAAGTAAACACATTACAATTTATTAGATCAGTGCCCTGTCAGGTGCTGAATGTTCTTGTTTCTAGAGGAAGTAAAGGAATGAAGGAATAGAAGTGCCCGGTTCTTTCTAAGATCTTCAGGACATCTTAAAACATGGGTTATCAACTTTGTTCAGTTGCTATATACAGTTGCCATTTGCATTTGTAGAACTCTAAGCCTAGGTCAGCCTCCCTGTGAAAAGTATTAGCCTTTACTGACTGACTCAAGATCAAGTTCTGACCATTTCATGTTGACCTGCAGACACACACAAACACTAGTAAATGCATTTTTCCAAGGAGCAGTCTGCCTAAGTTCCTGGTAGCAAATGGTGGTGCCCAATTGAAGGGGACTTGCATGATTTTTTGAGTTCAGACTAAAGACATGGCTACTGCAGAGTATGGGGAGACTCACCTTGTTACATAGTTTTTATATTGTGCAAAGTCTGTTTCATAAACCCTGATTCCTGCTGCTCAGGAGCTGGAAGAATGGATAATACTTCTTATGACTCTCCATTAGTTGCATACATAAACCGGTTATAACAACAGGGCAGCTTTGCTACAACCAGATATGTCTCTGGAACAGATGAGAACATGAATTCAGTTCCAGTGAACCAGCAGACCTGCTGTTAAGGGGAAGTGGGCTGATCCAGAACACAGGGGCAGAGCAGATGTTCCATGCTTACCAGTGTAAAGAATGGAATGGGATCCTGGGGTAGTACAGATACAACACACTGGGTTGCCTGTTACCCAAACAAGAGTGCAAGGTGTTCAGCTTGGAAGATGTTTATCATTGTAATGCAGAATTGTCAGGGACATGTATTTGGAGTGCAGAAGGATAGATCTCCCACCAGGAGATGACAGCTCTGCACTGCAGTTTTGGCATAAGCTAACGACGGCACTTTTGTACTGATGTACTTTCTGACTGAGACTAAACAGAGTAGAAGGATTTCCCACTGATGAAGTTTTTACATGAATAATCTTCCACCTACTCGTGTGGGGAGTGTAGATGGAAGAAAAACAGTATCCATGCAGCACTAATCTCTGACTCATTTTCAGCTGTCATAAACTGCTCCAATGTCTGGTGTATGCGTGGTTTGACACACAGGAGCTTCAAACAGGGATTTGGATTGCAGAAAGTTGATCACTGATGCATCCATTTTGGCCACTTCCCAGGCTCTGTGCCCCCAGAATGGCTCAGCCATGCATTATACAGCTGGTGAATAATAATAATAATAATAATAATAAAGGAAAGAAGAATCTTTCTCATTTGTTGAAAAAAGCTGGAGTTGAATTCTGTAATGTAGAAAAAAGCCTCTCCAAGCAGTGTTGGGTTTGTTTCTCAGTTAATTTGCAAGTGTTATATTTTTGCTATTTTTAAACATGTTTTTCAATTCATGCTCTTGAATTTGGGTGCAATTCTAGGGAGAGATGTTTGAAATTAAATTGTTGGCTTTCTGCGGTAACCCTAACTCTAATAGGCAGAAGAAAACATGCAGCTGGGGTGCAGACAGCTGCCATTTGAAAGCGTAACACAGGAATGCATCCCTGGGTACCTCAATTCTTCTGTGATGGGACTCATCCTCCTGAGGGATTCCCTGCTGTCTTTGAGGTTGACCAGCACCTAAGCTCTCAATAGGCAGGCTGATACCTCTTCAGTCATGTTGGTTATCTGAACTGCTCTGCTCTTAGATCTGTTCCTTGACATTCTTCCTGCTTCAGTTTTCTAGCAGCAGAGAGCAAGGGGTTGTGCTTCCTTACTTTCTTCAGGTAAAGAGTGTAATGGGGACCTCTTGTTTCCTTCCTAAGACCTAGGACAGCCACTATATTAGAACTGGGTATCTGTATCCAATCAAACCCAATGCAACTGAAAAGATGTTGGGGCCTGGGTGTAACTGGAGAACCTAATGTTTTTCCTCTCTCTTCATTGGCCCAGAATGGGGGACTTGAAGAAAGGCCAATTGCTGTTTTTTCTTCAAACTCTCCAGTGTTTGAGTCAGAATGGAGATGCTCATTGTGTTTGACCAACTGTGTAACAGCACCAGCTGTTCTCAGGCAGCCTCCTAGCTACAGTAACAGTTGTGCTGCACCATTTCTGCTACACTTAATTTGCAGCAGTGTTTGAAAGTTTCTCCTTCTCAAGGACAGGTTTAACAGCAGAATTTGATGGATTTAATGCTACACAGTCCTGGCAAGTGAGACCTGTGGAAATTTTGTTCTCTCTTAGCAATAAAAAAAGTGCTGTACTGTCTTCTTTACCAGTAACAGGACAGGACTGACATTGCTGTTTCCATGTTGCTGAGGCAAAGAAAGAGCAAGCCTCAAAACCCCCCAAATTTACATGTTAAAAAGAAGCAATAACAATGGGATGTATAGGGAAATCTGTTTTACTCAAGATTGCAGTCCGGTACCATTTTCCAGTGAACTGGCACAATCATATTAGTAGTTGTGCTGAGTCTACACACATTGCCATGTAGTTGTGTTAATATGGGAAATTTGGAAAAGTATGCTCTCTAGAAAGTACTATTAATAGTGCTGTTACAGCACGGAACATACTGAATTAGCAACAATGTCAGTAGTACTCCAGGAACTAATCTGATTCCTTGAACAAACTTTTCAGGAGATTTAAGAAAAATATTTATTTTTTACTTTTAAAGAAGGGTGAACGTAGCACTGCTTGTAAGGAAAGCAGACAGCTGTGCACATGGAGTTGGTTTTCCCAGTGTGCTGCAGGAGAGGTACATCGATCAAACTGGAATAAGTCTACGGGGAGGCAGAACCCTCTGTACATGCTAGTCTTCCATGGCTTCAAGCGTTAGCATCATCTGAAAGGGAAAAAAACCTGTCCATGACTGCACAGAAAAGTCCCTGAACAATTTCAGTCCCATCTTTGGTAGAAAAGAAAAGAAAAAAAAATCAAGTTTAAGGAGTGAACTTTAAGTATCACTCAGTGCAGTAAGGTGTCACTGAATTACCAAGTTGGCTCCAGCATCTTTGCTTGAGTCAGCTGTCCTGCTGAACACAGAATTGTGTATCTTTTCTTACAGCACTTTTGAGTATTGTAACTAATACACAAGCTCCCTCTGCTGGGCTTCCAGCATAGGAGACTAATGGCAAAGCTGCTGTTAGGTTATTGTAGACTTACCAACTTTGACAGCTTACTTTGACACTTTCTGCAGCATCAGAGAAAGTGTATGGTCAAATTCATGTAAATGGCTTTTTTGAAGTGTGGCAGAGAGGTTTTATGTGTTTGTTAGATACTTTTTTTTTTTTTTTTCCCATGCACAGAGGGAGTTTTTTCCCCCAATAATGTTAAAGTACTGGTGCATCAATAAAAAGATAATGATACGTGGCATTCAGTTATGCCTTCTGTTACATACAGGAAAGAGCTCTAAGAAAATATATACAAATCTTCTAAAAGAATTAAGAGCTTACAGTCCTCAAATATACTCAGTACAATATGTAGTTCTATGTAGCAGTGGTTTTCCTAAGGCAAATTATAAGCAAGGGGCTTGTAGCAGACATTCAGAGGAATGATGAAGTGCTGACAATTTTACGGTAATTGACAGCAAAGAAGAGCTTGTCCTGCTCCTTTCAGTGTAGTACTCAGGGTCAAGATTTCTGTCTAAAGTTCTAAAAACGTATCTAGGGCATAGCACTGTCATAACCGATATATTACAAGATCTCAGGACATCAAAAGGAGATGTGAAATTATTTACTTCTAACAATCTAAAGGTTGAGTAAGACTGCTAACAACAAAGGATGATGTTCTGTGATTGCTGTAGACATGGCACTTCTTTCCTGACTTTTTACAGGGATTTACTGAATAAAGTACCTGCCTTAAGTAACTCACAGATTTGTGGAGTGCCTTAATGAGAGAAGGCGTATTGACTGCAGTAGCACAAGAGAAAAATGGAGAGACTTTGGAAACACAGTGGCTTTTTAACTGTAAGTAGGGCTTCTAGGCACAGGCAGTAGTACAAATACTAAGCATTAAAGTGCTGCTGAACTGATACGGAAATTGCAGGGGAAATGAGGAATGCACGCATTGCAACCCTTGATCTAGTGAGGAGACTAATGAACACTTCTAATGCGATAGGACAGGTTGTGGTGTCTTTAAAATACAAAAAGAGCTGAAATATTAAACCATCAGCACTATATCTCTTAGTGTCAGTACTGACATGATAAAGAATAATTTTACCTACTGTGTAGCCAGCTCATATTAAATGATGTTCAAGAAATTTAAAAAAAAAAAAAAGTATATATATATATAGCTATCTCAAGCATGAAATTATTTCTGGGTAGCATATTCTCATTTTGGCTTTATCCTTCATCAAAGCATCTGACAGTGTTCACTAGACGATGTGATACCAATTTGTGATCCTTTTAAAGCCTTTGGCATGATCACTCTGTTTCTTTGCTGTCCCTAATTAAACATATTGTTTCAATAATTCACAGGGGCAAAGAGGCATTGCTATTGCAGTAAAATGAAAATGAACTTTGTCAAACCAGCTGTAGTTATGATTACTGTATTCTATTCTTGTTGGTTTGGGCATGGTTTTGAACATGAGCTGGCAGTGTGCGCTTGCAGCCCAGAAAGCCAACCGTATCCTGGCCTGCATCAAAAGGAGCATGACCAGCAGGTCGAAGGAGGTGATCCTGCCCCTTTAGTTTGCTCTTGTGAGACCTCACCTGGAGTATTGTGTGCAGTTTGGTGTCCTCAACATAAAAAGGACATGGAACTGATGGAACAAGTCCAGAGAAGGGCCACGAGGATGATCAGGGGACTGGAGCACCTCCCGTATGAAGACAGGCTGAGAAAGTTGAGGCTGTTCAGCCTGGAGAAGGCTGTGTGGAGACCTCCTAGCAGCCTTCCAGTATCTGAAGGGGACCTATAGGGATGCTGGAGAGGGACTCTTCATTAGGAACTGTAGTGACAGGACAAGGGGTAACGGGTTTAAACTTGAACAGGGGAAGTTTAGGTTGGATATAAGAAGGAAATTCCTTCCTGTTAGGGTGGTGAGGCACTGGAATAGGTTGCCCAGGGAGGTTGTGAATGCTCCATCCCTGGCAGTGTTCAAGACCAGGTTGGACGAGGCCTTGGGTGATATGATTTAGCGTAAGGTGTCCCTGCCCATGGCAGAGGGGTTGGAACTACATGATCTTAAGGTCCTTTCCAACCCTAACTATTCTATGATTCTATAAGCTTTTAGCTGCTTTCTTAAAGATACTCTGAGGTAGCATACAGAAACTAGCCAGAGATGTTATTTCTTGGCAAGGTGAAAAATCGGAGGGGATTTTAACACAGAATTGGTTGAAATACAGTGTAGCAAGCCAGTGGGGATCTTAAGTATGATTTCTGATCAATCAACCTTTGGGAGGCCACTAATAATGACAGTAAGTGAGGGTTTCTGTTCCAGCCAACCATTTCCTAGAATAAGAAGCAAATACAAATGCTCCATATTTTTGTAGAAGACAGGCAGCAGCCCTACAGTGACTGTGGATTGAAGCAGTTGGCAAGAGATAGCTGGAGTCAGCACAAAAATTTTTGCATTAAGTTATTAGTTAGGACACATCTCCTACCTGCCTTAAGCATTCAGGTCCATCCAAGTGGCCAGGAAGAAAGTTACTTTCAGGATACACAGATTACTTTCTTTTCCATTTTCTTTGGTAATGTGGAAGTGGGTCAGAGTAGGTTTGTTTCTATCATCCATTCTAATAATGATTTTAAATATCAATTTTTGTCTGGCTTAGCATGTGGGCTTTCTTTGCATTCTGAAAAAAAGGTGATATTTGTTAGCGTATTTCATTATGCCAGCCAGAAAGGTATACTATGTATGTACTTGAGTAATCATAGCGATTAAGTGTTTGACTCTTTACACTTACTTTATATTAAAAAATGGTGAACAATTAATTTCTTGGTAGCTGATACTTCTTTATTGTACAAGGCTGGATTTGAGTAGAAGTTTAAATCCATTTAAAATACACAATCAGCATTTTAAAATAGCCTTAACTGAATTTAAAAACTAAATGCCCTGAACATAAAAATAAGCTTCACAAAACACGGTATTGAAAGACAGTTCATTTTTTAAGTAACTGAAGTGACTAAGATTTTTCTAAACAGTGTGCCTTTGCCTTCCAGAATTACAGCTAGGAGATCTTATCATTCACATTTATTTTCAAAGGGTTACCTTACTAAACCTTTTACAAAGTACAGAATTTGCAGGATTAGATTCTAGGCTGCAAGGTGGTAGAATAAGAGCTCTGGAGAGAATGCACCGCCTCTCATTGTGTCTCCGCTCTCATTTGCTTAGGAATTAAATTCTTTCTTTAAATTCATTGAAGCTGAAAATATTCATTTAAAAATTACTGGAAATGAGTGAAGTCTCCAGATGTTAAAGGCTTATTTACTTCTACTGCAGTAACATTAAAGATCAGTAATCAAGATCAGAAGTAGGCTGTTCTCCAGGTTATACAAATATCATAGGCATTTGAAGCAGCTGTAATAAAATGTCTTGTTAACAGGGAGGAAAGTAAGATAGACAAACAAGATTTTTCAGCCATTAGTTTTCAGTCAAGTTCTAAGTGATACTAATTATCCATAGCATCTTTTACATGCCAAATGAGACAATATGGTTTATAACAGATGTTGACTCCATACTTAATGCTAACAGAATCATTTAAACTTGAAGAAGTAATTGCAAATCTTATTATAACACAAATTACAGCAAAACCAAATGTTTTCAGAAACATTTTAAATACATTACCTTGATATTCCAGTTAGTTTTAGGATTACTATTTATCTTGTCAAGCCTATTTCTACATATTTTTTTTTTCTTCTGCTTCATTTTGCTTTTTTCCTTTCTCAGTTCTCTTTTCAAAAGTTGAAATATATTTTTGCAAAGTACAGCTGCCATACAGGCTTTCGCCTAAAGCCAAAACCCTACTTCAGCTAAATGATTTAAATGACCTAGGTATTGGTCAGTAATGTTCAGATGTGGTTGACACAGAGGAAATTGCCAGTGACTGTAGTGAATTGCATATAATTAAAGCTGTAATTAAACCCTGTAAAACCAATTCCTGTCTGAATTCTTTAGGTCAGTAACTTGGAAAAGTTCTTTTCTGGTGAAATATACTATTTGCAAGTCTTACTTACATTTGACACCACTAAGAGTAAGGCATTAGTCATTTCTTAGGACTGCATTAAAGTCCTAAGAAATGACTTAAAGTCCGTGTTGACCTGTTCATGATAATAAAGTCTTAGAAACCTAGTTAGCCTGCCTTCATAGAAACCTGTCTTGCACTTCATTTTTCTGAGCATTTTCTTGAAATAAGAAGGCCTGATTGTTCTACTAAGATGTTTCTAAACCCACATAGGTAGTCGTGATTTTCAGTAAAATTTAGTACCCTCTTCCTTGCATTCTCTTTTCTGTCTGCAGAAAAATCTGTTCCTATATGCCTGTAGCAGTTACTTCTCTAGGTCTCTTTTCCACTCTGGAGATTGTTGTTCTGTAGCTTGCCTGCTGCTTGTTGCCAGCTTCCATCAGACTGATGGATCTCTGGGAAGGCAAGGCAGGAGCTCTTAGTGAGCCTCTTTTCACCTCCTCTATACAGCTAAAGGTGTGGCATTCGCTTTCCTGAGACAGGATGAAACTCTATTTTTAAGAAACATTATGTAAATTTACTGTTTAAGGTAAGAAACTCTTAATAATGATACACATTATGGCATGCTTATAAGATTAAAGGCAGTACCTTGTCTTGTGAACCAGCAAAAAAGCAGAGTCCTAAAAAATGTCTAAAAATAAAATTATTATAATGGACTTGATGTTTGGTTTGATCTTTCTGTTCAGGTACTGACCCCAGCACAAATAAAATCAATTTGCCTGGCCATACTAGAATCGGGAAAGCAGTATGCAGTGAAGAAGCGGAAACCATTCCCACTCATGTATTCATACTATGGAACAGAGTACCTTGGTGAGTAAAACACACAGTGTACTTTGAAACTGATGCTGTGCATAGATGCTGAGCCAGTCGACGTTTCAGAAATATGTCAAACATACAGTATGGGATTTTTCCGGATTTGGGGCCATCTAAACTCCTAAAACTGCTAACTGGGACTAAGGAGCTGGAAGTAAGTACTGATGCTGGCTAGCACTGGAGAAGGCTGGGATACCTATGCCACACCAGGGGAGCAGCAGGCAGCAGCTTATTTTAAGGGTAAATATGCCCTTGTCGGACGGAGGCCGTGAGAGGTGTGGTGACCATGCCTGTGTACAGAAGGTTACCAGAGAGAGCTTTCAGGGTATGATTCTGTGATGTTATTTGTAAGCTCTTGTTGCCAAGCGGGGACTTGCAGAGCATTTTTGGCTGTAGTAGTGGAACTCAAGGTTATGATCAGCTCCTACCCATCCCAAGCAGCTTAGTTGGAGCTCATCTGAAGCAGTGGTGAAAGATCACTGAGCAGATCCCTAGTGGGGTCCTCAAGGCACAATATCCCACTGCAGAAAGTGTAAGATTGATTTGAGATCTTAGTGAGTTCTCTGGTAGGGGAGAAGTCAGAGTGGTGCTGCTCCACAGACCTGGCAGACAATTCTTGCACTGAAATTTATGTTTTAGCTGACTGATACTGTCTGTCAGCAACTGGGAATACCATTTACGGTCCAGTATCAGTTTGGGTTCAACAAAGACTTCAAAATAATGGTATAGATTCAGTAGTTTGTCAAGAAGAATAATATCTTGAAATAGTATTCAGTTTAGGTTCAATTTATCTTTGCACATGGAGTTTCAGTCATATAGAATCATAGAATAGTTAGGGTTGGAAAGGACATTAAGATCATCTAGTTCCAGCCCCCCTGCCATGGGCAGGGACACCTCACACTAAACCGTCTCACCCAAGGCTTCATCCAACCTGGCCTTGAACGCTGCCAGGGATGGAGCATTCACAACCTCCCTGGGCAACCCATTCCAGTGCCTCACCACCATAACAGGAAAGAATTTCCTCCTTATATCCAATCTAAACTTCCCCTGTTTAAGTTTTAACCCGTTACCCCTTGTCCTGTCACTACAGTCCCTGATGAAGAGTCCCTCCCCAGCATCCCTATAGGCCACTTTCAGATACTGGAAGGCTGCTAGGAGGTCTCCACACAGCCTTCTCCAGGCTGAACAGCCTCAACTTTCTCAGCCTGTCTTCATACGGGAGGTGCTCCAGTCCCCTGATCATCCTCGTGGCCCTCCTCTGGACTTGTTCCAACAGTTCCATGTCCTTTTTATGTTGAGGACACCAGAACTGTACACAATACTCCAAGTGAGGTCTCATGACAGCAGAGTAGAGGGGCAGGATCACCTCCTTCGACCTGCTGGTCATGCTCCTTTTGATGCAGGCCAGGATATGGTTGGCTTTCTGAGCTGCAAGTGCACACTGCCTGCTAATGTTCATTTTCTCTTTGACCAGCACCCCCAAGTCTTTCTCCACAGGGCTGCTCTGAATCTCTTCTTTAAATATGAGAGTGAGAGCAAAAAAAAATTGTACCTATTTTTGCATAGGTAGGGAAACTGGAAATGAAAGGAGTAACAAAGTGTCTTGCACTTAGAAAGCTTTTATTCCAAGCACTACTGTAATAGACATAAAGAAGATGAAAGAGCCATGCACTTGACAAGGATATCAGTCCCAAGGGAAGGTTGCTGTGAGGTGGAGGTAGGATCTAAACGTACCCTCTAATTTGACTGTTTCTATTCTTTACAGGTGCAGCTCATGGGCTTTCATCAATCCTTCAGATGTTACTTTCCTATTATGAGTACCTGCAGCCAGCAGATCAGGAACTTGTGTGGCAGAGCGTTGATTTTCTTATGGACCAAGAACAGAATAGCAACTGGCCTCCTGAGCTGGGAGAGACAATCGAGCGGGAGAATGAGCTTGTGCACTGGTGTCATGGAGCTCCAGGTTCATTTCCCATTGATGCTATGAATAGCCAAATGCTAATCACATTGTTTTTCAATGTTAGGTGATTCCATATAAAAGATAGTCCTGGTTAAATTTGACCAATTTTGATGTTTTATGATATGCAGGGAAAATATTCAGGCCTTTTCTCCGGTTAAGAGTTTTTCAGTTATTGCTGAAGCAGCTGGGAAAATAAGTGTATTTTCTGCCTTAAAAGCATAGGTGATCACAGCTGAAAGAATTCTGGTGATCCTGAACTGTGTTTTTTCTGCTCTTCCTCCCTTTCATTATCAGATCTCAAAGACTGGTTCAGCTGAGTCAAAAGACAGCGTATGGGTAGGCACAGAAATAGCGTGCAAAAGAACATTGATATAGACACATCAGTGAGTTCTGGGAAGGCCTTCAGAATAGCTTTTCCCCCCTCATCAGAATCAAAGTTTAAGCTGCACTTACTACATGGATAAGACATAAATTTGACCAAAGTATTTTAATGTGAAGGGGAGTTTGTACTAGCAAAAAAGCCTTTTTTTCCCAAGGTTACCCATATAAAAATCCTTCTCAGAGATAAAGAGAATCAATCCTTAGTTTGGGTTCATGAGGTAAGGCTTATGTCTGTCAGTTCAGAATCTAATCCTATACCTTAGCAATTTTGATAAGTAATGCTATATATTGAAATAGCCTTTTTACCCCTAGGCAAAATTTTATTGCTAACTGGACATGTTGGCTTGGTAATATGAACCTGCAAGGTTACAAAAAACCTTACTTTTATTAAAGAACATCCGTGAATACTGATACATTACTTTTAAAGGTGTTCTATTTAAATTACAAAAAGTACGTTATAATTAACATCCCCTAAATGTGCTTTCTGCTGATGCTTTATCTTTTTGCTGTCATGGTTAAGGAACAAACTTCTTGCTCCCACACTCTAATGAAGTAAAGCCAGCTTTTGTTTAACAAACCTTTTTTACTTTTAAAAGGAAAAAATTTACTTCTGCAGGATGGCTGGCCTAGTGGTGGAGGCTGCAAGGAAGATGCCATCTTTGTTTCAGCATCTTAAGAGTAGCTTTTGACTTGGGTTTAGCTGTTAGTGGAGATGTATGCAGTGAGACTTGCCCAAAGAGACAAAATCCTAAAGCACATAAAGAAGTTACTTTAGGGGACATTTGGAGACATGCAAATGCATGAATCAGTATAATTCTTCCCCAGAAGATCCTGTATCACATCACTAGTTTTGGGTAATAATACACATGTAGCTTACAAGACCACTTTTCAGCTACTTCAGTGTATATTATATTCAGACCACAAGTAAGCTGTTCTAAACATTTCCTCAGGCGCTTGATTTGGTTATGTGTCATATGCATTCTTTGAAGGTTACCATGAACTGAGCTGTGCAGTGCTCTGTTAAAAATTATAGTTAATTTATTCAAATCCCCTCTAAAAATAAGCCAGGTTGTTTGGTTGGTTGGTGCTTTGTTTTGGGTTTTTTTTTTTAACAGAAGTTAGTATGTATAACTATTTATAAATAGAATAAAGCAGCATGGCTCCACTTTAAAAAAAAAAACAAAACAAAAAAAGGTTCTTTTTCTCATTTGATAAAAAATTATCTGTTACCAATGTAGGAAATTATCTTGCCCATCCTTGTGTCAGTGTAAGCAGGTGAGGTGTATGGAGATTTGAAACCAATAGAAGATAGCACTAAGAGTTTACTGTATTAAAGGCAAAAATATAACTACTGTTCTAAATTGTTACAAGACTGGGAATGTTAGAGTAAACCCTGAAATTCAGTAATGCATTGAAAAGACTGAAGATGGTTGTGTCACATGGGGTGGATAAGTACATCTTAACATACGCTTATATGCTTTTTAGCATACCAGATACTCTCCCCTCCATATGTAGCAAATAGATATGTAACACTGACAAGTGCAGAGCATGAGACTGCAGTTTTTAAGTGTATTAATCTTTATTTTCTTATGTGTTCTACAAAGCTCTTGGCCTACTTGTTACAAAAGACAATCTCACTGCTATTTTCCTAGGCATTGCATACCTGTTTGCCAAAGCTTACCTGGTTTCCAAGAAGCCTCAATATCTGGACACTTGTATCCGCTGTGGAGAGCTAACTTGGCAGAAAGGCCTGTTGAAGAAGGGACCTGGAATATGTCATGGAGTGGCTGGTAGTGCTTATGTGTTCCTGCTGCTCTATAGGCTCACTGGAAACTCAAAATACATATACAGGGCACAAAGGTTAGAATTCCAACCTTTCTGGATTCAGGGTAATACTGCAAAGTTTCAGGAACATTTATAAAGCTGTGCAGAGACTTTGATCACCACCCCTAGATGTAACCTGAATGTTTAAGCCTCAGGTTCAATTCTACTTACGAGCTGTGGGGCAGGCACACTCTGCAGAGGGCCCTGCAGTCCTGCCTCCAGGCTGCCTGCTGCAGGAGAAGCATCAGGTTCTGCTGGGGTTCCCTCCCTCCCTTCCTGAGAGCCTGTGCTCCTTTGAAGGGAACTGGGGTAGATAGGTAGCAGTGGTTTGCATCCAGGTCTCATTCTGACATGAGGTCAGAAAGCAGCCAAGCTGTGTACCTGTGTCCAGGAGGAGAGCAAAATGTAATTTTTTATGATTTTCAGAACATTTAACACTATCCCTTATTACTCATGGAAAGTAATGGAAAACAAGTATAAGAACTGCTTTGCTGTTACTTTACAGTTTTTGAATTTATCATTCCCATAGCCAGTTTGACATTGTGCTGTTCAGCTTAGCTAGTGGGGCTAATTCCATTTTGTCCTGATGCAAGCAAGTATGGTCCACTGAAAATTGTCACAGTACTGCAATTATCTTTAATTGTCTTTCTGCAACTTACAGTATTCAATGTTTGTTACTGACAGCATAGACTAATGAGGGGAAGTTGTGTAGTCATTAGGGTGATTTATTTTCAGCCGTCTGCTTTGAAGTGAGAACATCTTATTTGTGTAGTTATTTCAGCATTACAGAATTTGGTGCCTCAATGTGAAACACTGCTTGCATCCTGCTGAAATAACAATTGAGATAAAAGTTATTTACAAGTGTGTTTAAGGATATCTTACAGAAATCAGAAAAAGCTTATAGCTCTTAAGCACAGCACACATACAGATTGAAAAGGTTTGTCTCTTCTAGATCTGTTTAATGTGGAAATTGGATAGTTTAAAATTTGCAGGTAAGATTAAATAACAAACATTCTATTTTTTTTAATCATTGAATGTTATTAAAATGATGCATTCAAGCAACAAGTAAGTAGACTTAGAGGGACATAAAATAATAACAAGCCTTTTCTTTTTTTCTTTTTCTCCTAGGTTTGCAGAATTCTTATTTACAGAAGAATTTAAGGCTGGTTCCCGGGCATTAGAAAGTGTATATAGTCTGTATGAAGGTTTCTCAGGAACTGTGTGTTTCCTGACTGACTTGCTGCAACCCAACCAAGCCGAGTTTCCTCTCTTCAGTGTCTTTGTCTAGAGAGCAACATTCTCGAGGGCCACATCCTCGTGGGGATGGGAGAGGACACCTGCAGTTTCACTTATTTGTCAAGACAGGCTATTTACAGAACAAGCCAGTGGTACCACTAATGCTAGCCTTAACATAGCTGGGAGTCAGGTGAAAGAAACTACACTGGGGCTTTGGGAGGGAAGTGTGTGGTCAAAAAAAAATAGGATAGTGAAAACAAAAAGGGGGGGGGGGGGGGGAAGTGACTGAATCTAATGTGGTAGATATTTCACTGTAGTAAGAAGCAAAATCTAATTACTCAAGTGAGAGAGAAAGGGGCATTCTCAAATTCTTAACTTGGTGGTTACACTGGGTTTAAAAAAAAAAAAAAAAGGCAAGATAGAATTACAGGGATATGCAAAGAAGAAGCAGTGATGCATCCAGTAGGTTTTAAAAAGAGACTTGCAAAAAACTTCATGCAGCAATGCACTTATTGGAGAGGGTGTCACAGACATGTCACTACACTGCACAAGGGCAAAATCTGGGATTTTTTACCTAAACCACGTCTACTAGTTCTAGTAACATGTATTAGAAATACCTGTATCCTGGAGCTCTTTTGTCTTCATGTGCGTATAATGATGTTTATGTAGATAGCTATATATTTAGCCTGCAGTTTCACAGGTTCATTTCAGCTAGTGGGGTTTCATGTGTGTAAATGAGAACTTAATGTGACCCTTCCTTGCAGAGCTCAGTCATCATGAGGAGCTGGTCTCCTAACTGATTCACTGTAACTGTGTCACTTCTTGTCAATACTTTCCCTGTCACAGGGAAGATGAATGGAGCATTGAAAAGACTTGGATTGAAAAGTTCTATAGCAAAGATAGAGCAGGCAGATGCTCTCTTCATGGTACAACATTACTAGATAAGTATTGTTCAGTGGTACAAAAAACTTCCTTTAAAAATTACGTACTTACAGCGGCATTCCTGATCAATAACACACATATTTTAGAGAATGGAAAATTTGTTTTCCCTGATGCATTGTTCATTACAATCCCTGCAAACTGAATGCAAACCTTGGGTGGCATACTGATCTTAAACCCCCCCCAATAATAAATTTCAAATTTTATTCTTTTCCTGGTTAACAAAATAATGTGTATGCCCAGATAATCTGCAGCTATAGAAATAAACGGGTTGCTCAATACTAGTTGCACTAGCACTTAAAGTTGCAATTATATGCTGTTTTATATGTATTATATATATGACATGGTACTTGAAAACTAAAGAAAACACATAGATTTGTACTAAAACCTATAAAATCAATATCTGTATTTAAAATATATTTAATATTTATTTATTTTTATGGGACTAATGTAATGCAATTACCTTTAAAGACAGATTGGGAAGACCAGGATGTCGAAAAGTGGAATTAGGGTGAAAAATTTATCATGCATGCACTGCCAAACAATGCAGTCTCTCTTCCTGCATTCTCAGCTGGAGGATATTACAATTCTTTTATTTTTAACCGCTAGTGGATAAAGTTCCCATTTAATTTTGGTAGTCCTTGATCAGGCTGTACGTTGGAGCCAGGTCTGACAATCCTTCCACATTTTAACAGAGTAATCTCATTCCTAATCTTGCCACGTATTTTAATGAGATGTCTTGCATTATTATGAGCTGCAGATTACAACTTCTATTTTGTCTTGCACTGTGCAGCTCTAATTAGTAAGTCAAAGAAGTAACCATATTTCATTAGTGAATAAAGCAATGCAGCTCAGTATCAGTTTGTCAAGAATTTAGGGATTTTTTTGGTGAATGGAAATGTTAAAATTCAGTGTAGAGTTGCTATGTGTTTACTTATTTGTGGGATAAAAGGTCTTCTTAGCAAGCCATTAATGTCACTTTGTTACTCTGAGCAGCAATATGTGTACACATAGGAGCTACACCAGCCCCAGCAACAAGTACAGCAGCTACCCAAAACCCGACAATTTCACAGGGAGGTATACATGTGAGGCTAAATCAAAAAGTCAATGGAGATGTGCACATGCTCTGCCCAGCCATGCTGAAGTGCTCCTGTTAGATCAAAGTCAATTGTCAGTAGTGGAGATTGTAAATCCATTAGGATTTTTATCTAGTTGCTTCCTGTAATGCATGTGTCTCATATATTTCATAACTGGAATCGTTTTAAAAAAACGTTTAAGGAAGGTAAAACTGGGCCTATCCACTTTTCCCCTGTGCTAAATAGCTTTTCAGTCTCAATTTTTACTGGGGGGTAATGTCACTCAGTTAAAACATGTAACAAACAATATTTGTGCTATAGCTTTTCAATAGCTACTGTAACCGTATCCTATCTTATTGTAAAACAGAGAACTAGCTTTTGCCATGATCTAAACTCAAGCTGTTGCAATCTGCATATATTGCCAATCCTTTTATTTAGAGATACAAACATAAAACAAAAACATCTAGCATTTCGATAAGTACACCCTCAAAAAACACAGCCAACCGCAGAATTAAGCCTTAACAGAATCTACATTATCAGAACAGTAATCATGACCTTTTGATTTTGTACTCAGTGCCTACTTTTTAATTATCAGTGGGCCACGACATTTAATTGTTTCCAGTTAGTTATTTCTCAGGAGATGCTTGAAGAAAATCTTTGCCAAAACCTCAGTAAACCTAGAGCACAATAAATCAGCACAGTAACTTAGATCTTGACCAAGTCATTAATGCTGATACTGTAACATATACCACATATATGTTAAAATTTACCATAATAACAGTACATGAAATCACTCAATTTTATTATGCTTAACTTCCAATGGCCATGTTTCCGTTTGTCTTTTAATGTAATTCTTCATAAATGGTAGGAAATATACATTAAAAACTCAGTGTCAGTTTTCTAAGTGGTTTCCCCTCTGTGTCTCTTTGTAGAAAATATTCCTTCTGATTTACATTCAGATGAGACTATAATCTGCTCTGTGTTGTGTTCCAACAGCACACACCAAACAAATCTTCTGTACCTGCAACCATGCTTCGTATATGAAGCCATGTGCTTGGCTTCATTTGAGAAAGAAAATAGTTACCTGAGTAAGAGTCAGGCCATTCAGCAATGAGAAAACCCATGCAACCACCCAGTTTTCAAAATTTAGGTCCTAAACACATCTGTAAGTCATGCAACTTCAGCACTGACTTCATCAAGGGCAGCATGCAAACTTTGTTTACTGATAATTAAGATCAGTTACAGTAACATAAAGTCTCATGGGATACAACTTGTAAAAATCTTGGAACATAATTATTCATCTGTTTCATCAGACATGGCAGTTTGAGCTTCATGGCTTTTCTCACCTGACCTAGCTGGGTTAAGGTGGCTACTAGACATGCTGTAGCCACAGCTGCTGAACACAGCGTAAACATACCCCAGGGCTCTTCTGAAAATGCCAGTCATTAAATGAGCAAGTTTTTTTCCACCCTCTTCGTCCTCTTAATTGTCTACCTGCTTTTCTTCCTTTGTATAGTATGTATGCTGTAACATACATGCTATTGCAACCTTTAAGACATTGACAGGAAAGTAACCTGAGCAGAGCCATCAGCACTTTTCAGTGCAATGAAAAAACATCAGGTCCTTTGTGTTCCCCCTTTACTGCTTTGAGAAATCGATCAACCTTTATTAGACATTGTCAGCAGGATGCTCTCTCCTCCTGCTCCCGATTTGGGCCCTGACAGACTGAAAAAGTGTATTTCTGTACAGATTCTGCCATGGTGCTGTGACAAAAGGCTGCATTACCGGAAACTCGAGAAGCCTCTTTCGAAGTGTAAAACACAAGTTCCTACATCACATTTGCACATCAGTTTCTTGACTGTGTTTAGTTTATTAAGTGCAGGCAATAGGAATTTAAGTGATATACTAGTATTTCTGTGCTGTTAATGCAATGAGTATGCATTCTGTGGGTATTGGTGCTTATTTGTGGCGTACCTGTGTTTGTGTGGTGCCGTTTGTGAGTAAAGCTGTAGACTACAAATCAGTTTGTGGAGCTACATACTATTCATGATTTTTGGTAGGTCATCCATAGATTACTGTCATGGAATAGTTTTGAGGGAAACTAGATCTGTAATGTCCAGATTTAGTGATTTCAGGATTTATGGAGCCAGACGCAATAAGTTTCATCAACAGTACAGTTCTAACAAATATATCTTAATTTTTTCCTGCTACTTACAACTTCTCAGTATAATAACATATTCATTTTGTGCCACTGCTTTCAATTTCTGCTTTGTTTGCATTATTGTTTCCTTCAGTTTCCCTGCCTTTATTTCTCAACCTATGAATAACTTCAGAAGGCTGAAGCAGCAGCCCAGGTCTTTTGTTGTTGATAATAAGATTGATTAATTTTGCTTGAGGGATGTTCCACTTACTTGCATTACATTATTTTACACTCCCAGGTGGTCTCTTCTCACTGGCTCTGCCATTTCCCACCTGCCAAGGAAAAAAAAACATTATCTAGCAACTGCTACTGATGTTTTACATCATTAAATACAACATAGACTTTCCAAGGAACATGCTCAGTTCTCTAGTATCTCAGTTGTATGAAAACCGTCAAAACCAAGTGGAATGGCTACACATCCCAAAATACACATTTAAATAGTTCTGGGAAATATGCACAAATGAATGCAAGTAAAGTGGTTACCCTTTTTGCCGCTCTGTGAAATTAAGTAATGCCACTTTAATGTTCTAATAATAATTGTATGGACATGTAGAAAGTATGATAAGAATACTGATTAGTATTTTTCAAATACTGTGGAAAAAAACCAATGAAATGTAGGTATCTGACATATTGAGAAACATACAGGTGCAATATGTGCAAATGGATACTTTCATAAGCAGTCAAATTTTTATTTTTACATTGTTATCTGCATATAGAGTTATAGCATCTGCCAACATATTGCATGGTTTATGCAAACAATGACCTATTTTAGCATATGCATGCATTTTGAGAATATATCCTTGTTACTCAAACCTGTAAGATCCATGGACAGAGTGCATCTCTGAGGTCTGATAGGTAAATCTTAGGTGCGGTAATCTACATACCTTGAATATGCACTGGCAGGAGTGCATATTCTAATCTGTATGAAGATTAGTATATCAGAATAAGAATTTCCCTGTAGGTTTTAAAGAGTAATCTTCCCATGAAGAACTACACTGATGAGCAATTGCTGGCGAAGAGCACAGCGTAGATTGCTCTATGAAAGGTTTTCAGTTTATATAAATGTCCTGGACTAAGAAGTAAGCAGAAAGCTAAATGGAAAAGAAATAAGAGAATGACCAAAAATTGCACTACTGAGGGAACATACTTCAAAGCCATAAGCAAAAAATGCTCAGGGCCCAAAAAACCAATACAGCAATTTAGGGATGTGAATAGGAATTTTCCAAGAGAAGAGCACAGTTCACTTCATTGCACAGACAGTGCTACAGGGTGCACTGCACAGGTTTTTTTGCTGCCTTGAACAGCACTTCATTGCCATTATTGCAAAGTCATCATATGCTGAAAAGAGTCTGCCTGTGAAGGAGTTGCCTGTAGCTGAACCTACTGCCTACTCCAGTCATTTAATGAAAGTGATGTACTCTACTGATGTTTAGGCAGTTTAAAAAAATAGATCCCAAGAAGCCAACATGCACCAATTTCTTGACCTAGGCCTGTGAGTTACTAAACCTCCTGACTAATTAGTCCTGTCACTGATGTCACTGCTGGTCCTGTACCATGTATATTTAAAATATTTACATCATGCTCAGAAAAAAAGTCAATTTATAAATAGCAATCTGCTTGAAAATACATAAATCCATATTTATTTTTAATACTTACAAGAAATTCCCTTGACTTCATTCATTGCATGACTCAAAAGAGATAGTGAAGGCATTTAGTTCAAGTACAGCAATACCAACTAGAATGACAGAAAACTAATTAAAACCCATTCTGCCTAGTGGTATAATGGTATTTGAATAAAAATTATAATAGAGTGATATTCAGCAACAGCACTGCATGAGCACATGCATACTCCCCAGAAAATTTTACATAGAAGTCCTGACATCAATTATATCCCATAATGAAAACGAATCCTATTCAAGAATTTATTTTTACTTCCTATAGAAGAAAAAGCTGTATGACCACAAATTTAACTCTGCTTCCGTCTTCATTACCATGACCACACACAAAAGTTTTCCTGTAACAGTAGTCTGCTTTCAACGCTGATTTGGCCTCCTGTGCCCATTTAAGGGCCTGATATGCCACCTGCTGATGCCAGTGGTGAATCTTCACTTGATTTCAGGCATGCAAGGATAGGTCCTTCCACGGGTGTGAAATAGGGGCAAAACTGCATCGTTCTGGCCCCTAAGCCTACAAACTTTACATGAGTCCCATGGAATTAGTAAGGGTTGTTCATCTAGTAAGAGGAAAGCACAAGTGTTTGCATATGCGGAGCCCTATTTGATAGCAGTTTCATACCCATTTTCCCCAATATACATGAATGCCAATACCAACAAAAAGTACAGGGAACTTAAATAGCATTATTTCACGCTTAGCTTGTGCCGGTGACACATTTGATTATTCAATATATTCCAACATGTGGTGTTCATTTCTTGAGTATATGCTGCACCTTAGATTGGTTTCTCAGTGTAATAGCCATTCACAGCCATAATATGATACAGACCCTTAGAATCAAGATTGATTTGATTCTTAGAAATGCACCTTATTGTTTAAAACCAGGACCCCTGCTCTTCTGATGTTTTAAACACTGTGATCTTTTGAATGTGTTTATTGTATTAGTTTTGTATTGCAAATTATTATAGAAACTAGATTTTATAGCTTTTTAACAGCCGTGATAATACTAAGCTTCATAGTGGCAGAACAACCTCTGTGTATATCCATATTATGAATCTTAAAGCTGTGATTATATTTTGCCTTAAATAAAAGCCCAGCCTTGAACAGTATGATTTTGCACTGGATCGCTTATTTCTGTACTTACTTTCCATAGTGCTGGCAACTTTTCCTTCCTGAGCAGTCAGGGCTTAGGGCTCCAAAAGCTTTCCAGTGGTACTGTTTCATCAAAGGTAAAAATCATTCATCTTAGATAAAACATCCAGGCTGCACATCGCAATTAGGTAAAACTACCCTGTGGCATCTCTCCCCTTGTGAGAGAAGATAGGTTGCTTTTGGCCTGTAAAGTTTTTCATTTAGGTGTTTATTTTCAGCCTCCTTAAAGCTCAGTATACATAGCCTCTTCTCTTTACAGAAAGACCCCTCTCTTCCCACTGAAGGGCACTACAGCATTAAGTTCACCAAGACCTGCCTATAACAAGGTTTATTGTCATCATGAGCTGAGCTCACTTAAAGGTGAACAGGGGGGACTCTGGATTTGCCAGTGCAGCAATGCAAGAAATGGCCCAAATAAAGTGTCACTGGTATTTTCTGTATAAATCTAGTGACAACCCAAGTTGCATTATAAAATAGTAGCAGGCATGCAGAAATAGCCATTAGTGTTACCCCATTAATAGACCAACAGCATCTCAAACTCCATTATTTTGTCTTCCTGTTGTGCTGCTGGTAGGTCTCTGGTCTGTAGCTAACCTCCACCTCCAACTAACAGACGGCTGAAACAGTATCTGTCAAGGCAGGCATCAGATCCAGCTGATCATGAACCAAGTACCTGCACCAAACAGAGAAGTGGCAGTGATAGGAGACTCCCCTGGTGCAGGATGGAGGCACCTTCTGCTGACCTGATTTAGAACCTCAGGAGCCTTGTTTCTTGCCAGATACCAGGATTCAGGTTGTTTCGGAAAGACTTCAAAGGTTTACCTTGCCCTCAGGCTGTCTTTTATTGCTTGTCATCGGTGATGTTGCCTGCTGGTATGGGTGACCTTACACATACCCAGAATGCCTCCAGAGCACTAGCGGCAAGGGAAGAAAGCACGGGGTGGTCTAGCTCCTGCTGGTGCAGGGAAAAAGACCCACGGACAGCCTGCAGATGCCGCTGGCTGCAGCATGTGTTGCAGCAGCACTTTGGGTTTTATGATCCTGGGAGCCTTTGAAGGCAAAGGCCTGTCAAGCAAGGATAAGACCGACCTGAGAAAGCCCTAAAAGGGCAGCTCTGTCAGCAGGCTCACTGGCAGGGTGAGGAGGTCTCTGAACTAGGAGGGGTTCATCATGGGAGGGTCACTGTGACTCACAGCACCTTTCCTGCGTTTGTTTTTTTAATCAGATTTTAATGTTTCATAGGGTAATTTTCTTCCAGGTGTAGCCCTTTAGCCTGAAAGGAGGCAGGGGCACTTCCTCCTCAGCATGCCAAAGCCCCCCTGCAAAGAGCAGTTCCATCTTTCCACCCACCCCACCCAGGTCAGTTATGTATCTTATGGCTAAAGGAGACGCGAGGAGGGAGTGCCCTTCCCATTTACAGCGCAGCCCAGGCGCTACCAGGACCAAGCTCCAGCGCAGCCGACCGCACCCACACCGGGGCCGCCAACGGGAGGTCCCCGGCGACCCCCGCGCCTTGCCTCGGGCCCTCCTGGCTGGAGCCCGCTGGGCGGCGGCTGCGCCAGCGGCTCCCGTACGGTGGACGCCCCCTAGTGGGCGCTGTGCCTCAGCGAGCGGCGGCTGGGCGGGCCGGGCCGGGCTGGGCCGGCGCGTGGGGCGGCTGCAGCGCGGCGAAATCGCCCCCCGTGGGCTGTGACGGTGCGGGGCGGCCGGCGATGAAATTCCCGGGCTCCGTCCTCGTGTCGCTCGTCCTCTTTGTGGCCGAGACGGTGGCGGCGCTATGCCTGAGCGGGGCGTACCGCGCGGCGGGGGACCGCATGTGGCAGTGGCTGACGCTGCTCTTCGCCCTCCTGCCCTGCGCGCTGGTGCAGCTCAGCCTGGTCTTCATCCACCGCGACGTGAGCCGCGACCGCCCGCTGGTGCTGCTGCTGCACCTCCTGCAGCTCGGGCCCCTCGTCAGGTCGGTGAGTCCCGCCTCGCCCCGTCCATCCCAGCTCGGCGGGGAGAGCCCGCGGGGCTCGCTCGGTGTCCGGAGAGCCCCGGCCTTTGCGCCACTCCCGAGCTGCCGCTGCTGCTCCACACCGGTGTTAACCCGGCACCGCATCCCTCCCAGTCCTATTTCTGAAGCTGCGGAAAGAATCCTTCCTTTTGCAGGGAATCCTGTCCTTAGGTAGGAGAGCGGCGGGGGGCGCGGTGCTTTGCGGCCCTCGGTAAGCGCTTGGTGTTGGAAGGAGATGGGTGAAGCCCTCCGGAGGGGCGGGGCAGGGCAGGCGGAGATCCCGCTCCCTTTCACGGGTGGCGTGCCTGCCCTTGTTTTCTCTCCTTGCGGCTCTTTGCAAACAGCACTGATCGGTGCTGGTTCCTCCGTAACACTTTACCCTGAGATTACCTCCTAGAGAGAAAAGGAACACTTGCTCAGTCGCTAGTTTAAAACAATGATAGAACCCGTCTCATCTGTGCATCTTCGGAAGACCAGTAATGCTGTAGTCTGTCTCCTCTTTCCAAAAGTGAGATTCTTGCCCCAAATTGCCTTGGAAATTTTTCAACTTCATTTCAGCTTCTCACGGAAAATGCCCTTAAGGAAAAAAACCCAATAGATACATGAAAAGTTACAGAAGGAGAGAAGTACCATGACAAAGTGTTGTTGGGCTTTCATTTGGAATTTACATTCAATTCTTTCTTTAAAGAGAAAGGCAATAAATACAGTATCTCTGTGGTAGAGGCTAGGAAAAGATCCCCAATTTTTTTAAATTCCTGGACAGTGTGGAAAAGGACGATTTGTTCACATTAATAAGGGTGATGTTTGGATGTTACAAAACATCTTAAACTTCAACCCCCCATTGAATTCCTCTATAACTGTGGCTGGATTGTTTGCTTCTTCTGTGAATATTTTCAAGATATTTAAGTTATAGTGTAACAGTTAGGTTCTTGATATTTCTAAAAGCTAAAAACAAAATACTTACATGTTCTTCAGAAAATAAGAGTGGACCCAAAGGGAAAGCAACTACCAGAATAAAAACTATGCTCATGACTTTTGTCATTCTAAATCAGTTTCTTGAGATTAGACAAGGAAAGAATGTCATGTCAAACTGCAAGAAGTGCAGCAGCAAGGATGTAAACAAAATCCACAAATTAGAGGATTTTATTTCTAATTACTGGGAAGAGACATAGACTTCTGCTTTGACCTTAACCACCAAGCACAATTTCACTTTTCCTTTCTCAACAGAAGTTTACCTGTTTGCAACAGAAGTTTCATCTGGTGCAGAGCACCCTCTGTACTGTGTTGGCAAGCTCCCAGCTGCAGTGGCTGATGTAAAAGTAGTGTGTATACAGCAGCCCTTTTCTCTCCTGCCCTCTCCTCTCCATGATACTGGAGTGTATGAGTGTGTCACCAGCTCTGCATTTGTGCCTTTCTCAAAGATTTACAAGTTGAGCATTTCAGGAGGTTTGAAGATGCTCTGGAGATGTTGTAGTGTGCCTGTGCTGCAGTTCCCATGGCATCCTTTAGGCAGTACAAAGTGACGTGTGTTAACCTCTCTAGACCCAGGATAGCTGGAATTATAATTACTGATAAAAAGAGGGTAGTGCCACCTGAAGAAACTTACTTCCTGCTAAAGGCATGAAGGACTTTACAGATCAAAGGGGAAAAGTTTTGTAGAAAATGACCTCTCTTTAGATTTAGGGAAATGTGTCTATTTGTATGACAGAACTGAGGGAAGGTGATGTGATCTGTCTGCGACAGACATTAAGGGTCTCTCTTTTGGTTCCTTGTCTTCCTATCCACTGCCACTAAACATTGTTTTATCTGTCAGAAGAGGAAACTGATCATTTCCCGCCAGGTGTAGATGTGCACTGTAAAGTTGAAGTGTTTTCAGCATGCTAAATGCCTTGCCTTTCCCTGCTTTGCACAAGAGGCTTTCTATTCTGTGTGGACTGGAATACACGTAAGTCTGAGGTGATAGCTAGAAGACAAAGTATTTTTTGGCTGTGTCATCACTTCATTGTAGCTTTAACCATTGTAAGCTGAAAAAGACCATTTT
Organism: Pezoporus wallicus; assembly: GCF_028554395.1. Classification (NCBI taxonomy): domain Eukaryota; kingdom Metazoa; phylum Chordata; class Aves; order Psittaciformes; family Psittacidae; genus Pezoporus; species Pezoporus wallicus. The sequence continues at coordinate 1,314,214 of NW_026638681.1, read as the reverse complement.
CTCTGGAGATGTTTTCTCCCATCCTTTTAGGCAAAGCTCTGCTTGTTTGAACCAGAGAGTCCAGCTGCTGTTAGTCATCTGCTTGAAGTCACCCAGTATGAAGCCTCACTCCATTCCCTGTGTTGGGTCTCTCTTACATCTCAACTGTCACAGCCCACAGCCTTTTAGGGAGGGCTGGGTTAAATTATGTCAAGTAGGATACATAGTCACCCCACGTTATCCGAACAAAATGTTAAGGAGCCCTTGGGCTGTGTGAAATGACCATGCTTCAACAGAGGGCATTCTGCTTTGTATGGCTTTAAAGAAGCTGACACTAACTTTTTAATCAGCTTGGGTTTGCGACATGATACAGGACAGTATTTCTCTGTTCACACTCAAATATCAATGCACTGCTTTACAGACAGCCCATGCATGTTGTGTGAGTTTCCTTTATCATCTTAAAAGCTAGATGTTTTGCTCCCCTTCCTTTTTCCCTTAAAAAGTCAAGTTTAAATTTTGGGGAATGGTTTGGCAATATCTTGGCAGGGAAGGAGGCTATTTAGCTTTGCAAGCCAAATGATCCAGCCTATTTTGAATCCTCTCCGTGATGGGGGAAAAAGTACATTCTCTCATAAAACCTTCTTGCATACTACCACCTTCCCCAAACACCCACACTCCACCTGTTCAGGAGGCACTTGCTGTCCTGCTGCTACCACTGGAAGCACTAAAATTAGGAAGCATCCCTTCTCATGCAGAGGACTTTTGCTGTACTGGGAGAGTAGTGTTAATGTACCCAGTTTTAATTCCTTCTCCCACTGTCTAAGAACTTCTCTGTATATTCAGAGCAACTTGTAGAGTATAATTCCTACCTCCTTAAGTAGCCTGGCTCTGATCCCCAGGATGCAGGCATGCCTTAGACTATGCAGAGAGTTGGCTAGAGCAAAGTGACTGCAAGTTTCTAGGGACCATGTGGTATTCCTGCAGTATTTCAGGTCCGTGGCACTCCTTGTGAACACGCTTTGTCTGGATGCTTAGAAAATGTATTTGGATACTGTTTCTCTCCCTCCTCTCTCTCCCTCTCTCTCTCTCTCTCCCTCTCTCTCTCTCTCTCTCTCTCTCTCTCTCTCTCTCTCTCTCTCTCCCTCTCTCTCTCTCTCTCTCTCTCTCTCTCTCTCCCTCTCTCTCTCTCTCTCTCTCTCTCCCTCTCTCTCCCTCTCTCTCCCTCTCTCTCCCTCTCTCTCCCTTTCTTTTTTTTTTTTTTTTTGTAAAATTAGATCTATATTTTTTTTGCCACATAAAGTAAATTATAACAAAAAATTATTTTAAATAATAGTCAATGTCATAATATCAGCAAGAGATTTAACATTTTTCTTTTCTTTAGAGAAAATCATGGTAGGCTTTTTGGCTCATTATCAGCTGCTCCTGATCCAAGAACTGTCTCTTTGTTCCCTGTTCATTTGAATGACACCTGTAGCACTGAGATTGTCTCAAGATTTTAGGTTGTGTTACAATTCCAATAAATATCTGGATATATTTTTGCTAGTGTACTGCCCTGCACTTAGGGATTTATTCAAAGTGCAAATAACCCTTCATGAAGGGTGCCTGAGAAACCCCTGTTAACTTCCTTGCCCTTTTCTGTTCTGCAAGCAATGGATAGGTCGGGGGCTGAAGCTAGTAGTACAGATTTCTGACAAGCTGGCTTGAGCAGTTGGGGTTTATAGTCGCGAGTTGGGGGTGTTGGTGGTATTGAACCATAAATCTGCTGGGTGTGGTGGTTTCCTATGATCTAATTTACTGCAGACAGTACTGAAGTGACATATCCACTAGAGACTGGGGTGAGCTTGGCAGTGCTTCCTTCTGGTAGCAGCTCCATTGAGAAGAAAGCTAAGTGACTGCTGGTGTCCCTGAAACTACAGTCCCTAGTGCTCTATTAGCTGAATGTGGACATACAGGCTCTTCCTCACAAGGAACATGCAATCAGGAGATGTCTCTGCCTGCAGAAGGATGAACTGCTCTTGCAGAAAAACATTGAAAGTCCCTGCCCGTGGCAGGGGGGGTGGAACTAGATGATCTTAAGGTCCTTTCCAACCCTAACTATGCTGAGATTTTGTGATAACAGGCCTCTCTATAGGACACTAATGACCATTTTCCTCAGATTTTAACAGGACAAGGATACAGACAATAGACTACAATAGAGTTGGGGGGATTTTTATTGTTTTATTTGTGGTTTGTTTTTTTTTTAATGGGGTCCAGCTTTTTTTCTCAAGGCATAAGGAGAAACAATTACGTGTGTCTAGTATTGTGTAGACAGCAGCAAAGCAGATGCAGTAGGATGTTTGCGTCAAACTGCCAGGGGAGCTGCTGTTACAGTCAAAGTTAGATTCTGTAAGCAGGAAGTGAAAAAAACCCAAACCAACAAAAAAAAAATTAAAACATCTATAGACTGAAATCATCAGAGGCATTAATGTTTTGGCTGCCCAGTTCTGCAGTTTGAAATCTAAAATGTTCTTAACAGTGCAGATAGTCCTTCAGTCACATTGTGCAGAAACAGAAGGTCTCTCATGAGTAGTCTCTCTTTCTTAGTGACTTGTTTTGTAGTTCTGAATAGCACAGGTCTAAAAGCCTCTCTTCCCTGTAGGACTTGGCTGACCTTGCTGTAGGAGATTCTGCAAGCTCTAAAATTTACAACTGTTGATGCATCTCTCTCTTTTTCTAGATGGGGAGAATACACCTAGACCCTTTTCAGGCTTTTTCATTTTTCCCTTGTTCTTGAGCAGGTGTGTTAGGTGTCCATGATGTGATGAACAGAACAGATAGTGCAGATAAAAGGTAGAACAATGAGTGAGGAACGGATCTTTGCCTGATGCAGGTAAGTAAATCTGCAGGGCTGACAAATCTTTTGTACGCTTCTCTAAAGAAAAGAAATTACTAAAAATTGAGCCATTAGGGAAATCTGTTTATACATTGGCAGTGAGAGTGTGTGGATAGGTCTTGAATAGAGATTTGTTCTTGGAGTGCTTGTTGGCTGAGGGAAGTTCTGGTTTTATTGCCTGCTCCCTCTTCACACCATTATTTTGCCTGCATTTAAATCCCACGCATCCATGATTAAAAGAGAGAATGAGGTTCTTGCTCACAGCAGGCGTGTAAATATAGGATTGTTCCTCCTACTGACTGTGTAGAAGAAGAATGTGTGGCTGCTGAATCACCCTGTGAAGACACCATCAGGATCCTTGAAAAAGTATAGCTCTTCTCTCTGCCAAGATCTGGCAGCAGGGGAGAAAGCAGCCCCATCTTTTACTTATCTATTGTTTTGCACTGTAAAGAGTAGATCTGACATTTATTTTCTTCAGAGTAACTTTAGTTCTTTCTGAGCCTGTACTGCGACTGCCATTACATGCAGTGAAAATGGCCAGCTGCTTGTCTTCTGCTGTGGATGGCATGGGAGGATGTATTGAAAGTACCCTAAACACCACTGCATTGCAGGAGATGGATTGTGCAGAAGTTGAGATCTCTCACTGCTGTTGCTTTGGAGGGGAGCAGTGATGAGCAGTGAATTCCCATTCTGTAGCAGTCTGTAACTGTGGAGGAAAACTGGCAGGAAACAATTGCTTTATCATGGAATCATAGAAAGGTCTGGGTTGGAAGGAACATTCAAGATCATCTAGTTAAAATCCTTCTGCCATGGGCAGAGACACCCTCTGCTAGATGGGGTTGCTGAAAGCCCCATCCAAACTGGCCTTGAACAATTCCAGGGATGGGGCATCCACACCTTCTCTAGGCAAGCTGTTCCAGTGCATCACCACCCTCATAGTGAAGAATTTCTTCTTAATGTCTGATCTAAATCTACCCTCTCTTGCATTGTCTCTTAGCTGTGTTTCATACTAAAAAGGAACAAGCCAGTTCATTTAAAGACAAGATGCCCAGCCCTTCAGAATGCACTTCACAGGCACAGTTGTAACCCACCACGTGTATGATCTGAATTGATTCTTCATCACTATTCTGAGCTCTTCTCACCTGGATGGTTCTTCAAGTGCTTACTAAAACATTTAGATTGGTGCTTGCTCTATCAATTACCAATGCTTGCTCTTTCAAGCACCAACCAATGCTCTTTCATCTCCATCAGATGACTGCCTGCTCCTGTTTGAAGCAGTTGCTTGGGCAGTGGCTCCAGCTAGAGTCTTGAGTGCATTTTTTATTTGCCCCAGAAAGCATGATCTCCAAGACACTTTCTGTGTGGGATGGGATGGGCAGGCCTTGGGGAAAAGATGAGCATCGTTACTGTTGTAATCTGAGTGCTTGCACATACCATTTTTATTCTCTGGTAAAACTGCCCTTTGGCTCTAAGACTTGTTCATTAGACAGTTTCACATTGTGTTTGCTTTTCTATACAGGTATAAAATTTCCCATCACAAAATAGTATACTTCTACTTAATACCTAGGTAATATATATGAATCAAATGCTTGCTCCAGACCCCAGCATTTTGTTGATTATAGTATTTGCTATAGTCAGTAGTCTTATGAATTTTATAATCTGTATTATGGGATTACTGCATATTTCTTAGATGGGTCCCTAGACTGTATCCACTTCTAATGACACGCAGCAAGAGTTCAGAGGCGGATGCTGAGATTTCATTTTCTGTAATAGCTTCAGACTTGCCCTCAGCTCAAGATGAATAGATGGCTGTGAATACTAAGTGAGACAAAAATGTTCTGGGATCTTTATTTTGGAATAAAATCAGTGTTTTTGTTTCAGAATCTCTGTTGGCTTCATAAGATGTGCTTTATTAATTTTTCACACTTTATTTTTGGCTGCATGGAGTCTTTCACATGGAACAAGACTGGCAGGGACTGAAATGATTAATAAGGGGAAAATAGAAAGTTACCACTGTGAATGGAGCCTCTGGAACACCAGCATTTTGAATGGCTTTAGTGATAATGGTAGCTGATGCCTAGGGAATCAAGGATAATACTACAGGATCCTAAAACTGCTTTCCATCTAGAGCAGTTGAAAGTTGCTAGTGGTCCTGTTAGGGGGAAAAAATAAGTTTATTAAAATAAAAGTCAGTATGCTTTTATTTAAATTTTCATCAGTTTGGTCTGTTAGCTTTCCCCTAAAAGGCTGCGGTAAACTCTGACTTGCAGTTGTTGAAAAAAGTCAAGCTGAGGAGGAAACGGGAGTTCAAATTCTCAGACAAGCATAGTTCTGTGGTTTGTAATTGTGTGATACTTGTAAATAGAAGGTAAGCTTTATTTGTGCATTACAAACTCATTGGCCAAATCTGACCTGTCAGAGACTTCGAGGCTCTGCATTCCAGCAAGTTTTACCTACAGAGGCAGCCAGGTGGAGGAGATGAACCTCAGCAGGCACTATGGAAGGAAAGAAGACCTCAGTCCTTGTCAGAGGATGATGCTTGCGCAAAAGAAGATGCCATGTGTGTTGGGCCATAGAAGATGTGATGTGACCAGATCTGGTGCCATAGGTCACCCTCTCAGTTGAGGGTTTCTCCTCCCACAGCTTCTCTCTGGATTGGAAGACAGTCCTCACCAGTTCTGCTGCTCACACTGTGATTGTTTTATCTCTTGAAGCCTGTACCAGTATTAGGCATAAAAGAAAACAGGTTGTGTCCACACTGGGTTTGGACTTCTGGGGGTTTTATTTTTCAGTAGTCAATGCCATTTATCCTTTATAGTCCCAATGTACATGGACAGCATGCCCTCTATTTTTAGGACCCCGTGCAATGTGGTAGAAATAGAGGTTCGTTCCTCTCTCTTCTCCCTCAGCTTGTGACTTCACCTGTAGCTAAGTAGACCCTTGCTTGTTATTACTTTCCAGACAAGGCTGAGTATTGCTGTTATGTGTTTTGGGTCCTGTGTGATGCCCAAGCCCACCTTTGAATCCTTTGTATCCAAGCAGCTCTCTTAGAATAGCTTTTCAAAGCTTTTGTCAATCTGAAATCAGTTGTTGGAAGAGAGTTTCAGAAACTTTCCTTTCAGGCATCTGTCTGAGGCTCTATTATCTTTAATAATCAAGGAGCCAGATTGTCCTTTTTGCTATAGCATTTGCTGCTGCCAGCCCTCTAGGATTACTGTCTGTGTATATTTAGAGGCAGCAAATAGTACAATATGTAATTTATATATAGAAGTGGATGCGCTAGCACCCCTTTGTTACTTGGAAGTTAGTCTGTGGTAACTTAGACCTACATAAGCAAGAGGGTTTGTTCCCCCTGTGTTTAAAGTATGAAGACCTGCAGCAATTGGAAACACTGCATCTTCTTATTTTGAATATTTTTGCAAGATTGTTTAATATTCCTTAAACAGTGTAGAAAATGTAAGCAAATGTAAGGAGCAAAGCCCCTATTTCTGCGTAATTTTTAAAGAAATGTGAATTTCCAGGGTTGTGAGGTTTGTTCTCATTCTTGCTGCTATGGCTTGTTAAGGCAAGAGTTAAGAGTCCAACTGTTTATGAAGTATGTGCACCCACTCATACTCTGAACTCCTCTCCAACATCTTGAGACTTTTTCTTTAAGACATAAAAAGTGTTTTTACTGTAGTGTCCTGTTGGCATGTCACCGATGTATGGATAAGTAGAAGAGAAAAACATGATTATCTGAAGACAAACTTCCAACTTGATTTCTGTGTTAGCAGCCTATGAACATTGTAGTGGATGAAGAGTTTAGGGACTTTAATAGGACAGCAGAGAGCAAGGGCAGCTTATAGGAAACAACTAAACCTCCTTCCATATCTGAGTACTACAAGCAGCCCAAAGGGCACTGCCAGATTCTTGCTCTTTACTTGCATGTAGTTCGTATTTTTAAAGAGCAAAATCTTCATATTCCAAATTTACCAGAAGGAGAAAATATACAGGCTTTGCTCTATGAACATATTACTTAAGTCTTAGTATATGATGGCTTAAAATACTTAGGAGTGGGAAGACCTATGCTTTCCTTTCATTTTTTTCCTGTTACATTAATTACTGATTTGCTTCTAGGTGTGTGGAAGTCTTTTACATTTACTTCCATGCTGGCAGAGTTGAAGAGCCGTATGTCAGCATCACAAAGAAGAGGCAGATGCCCAAGGATGGGTACTCAGAAGAAATTGAAAAAGAAGTGGGACAGGCTGAAGGCAAGCTGTGTACGCACAGGTCTGCATTCAGCAGGGCATCTGTGATCCAGGCATTCCTCGGCTCAGCACCCCAGCTCACGCTCCAGCTCTATATCTGTGTCCTGCAGCAGGAGATCACAGCTGCCAGAAGTAGGTAGAGCTATTGTTTTCACCTCTCTATTTTGGTGGGAGGGAGAGGAGAAATGTCAGCAGTCAGATATAGGTGTCATGGACAAGAATCAAACTCAGTTGTACTAGGTTTCATCTGCCTGACAACTTTTGATGGTTGTTTTGATGGTGATGTTGCTCTCAAGTTTGTCTTTATATGATCATATTTTAGACTATGACAATTCATGTAGCATACTTGGGTTGCAATAAAACCAGTAATTTGATAAATTGGCTATTGTGGCATGCCAGGTAGGCAGCTGGAGGGACTGAGCTGTCTTCTTGAAGAGATAAAACAAAAAATTACCTCTGTTCCATTTTGAGTTTTGAGCATACTTTCTGGAAAATTCCGTGGGGTGCAGTGTAGAACATGCTTTTCCATGCTGCAATAAGGAAGGTGTACTTTCAAGAATGTGGTTTTAAATATGGACTGAGGGAGTGAACAGACTTTACTTGTGCCAGACCCTGAATTTGATATCTAAAGGTAGGACTCACTAAGCTGGTATGCAAATGTGGCCATCTAATCTCTGGACCCAAGATGTTAAGCCTTCACCACACAGTGCTGCACCACATGGATTTACCAGGACTGTGGGACTCTGCATCTTGCTCCAGTTCATTGAAAAATCAGTCTTGATTTGCTGGCACACTGCTCAATAAAGAACCTATTCCAGGGGGTCATAGGACAACCAGCCTTTTGGTGTAAAAAGGGACTTTGGCAGCTATATGAACTGGAGGTGTGTTTCCCCTGAAATGTATCTCGTTCCATCTCTGAGGTCCTGAGAGGCCAGGGATCTTTACCAGCGTTACAGTTAGGGAGGCTGAGACTCGGGTAACACATTATGAATCGGAAGACTTTCTTCAGTTCTGGTGCCTTGGTTGGCACTGTACCAAGGTAAAGAACTAAGATTTTTAGAGAAGCCTTTATAATAACGTCAGGGTTCTCCCCTCAGTTCAGAGAACAGAAAACTTTAGTATTCCAAAGGATGAATCAGTGCATAACCATATTACAACAGGTTAAGGTCTTTTTACAAAAGTACTTGTTTAAGGTCATAGCAGTTGTTACTTGAAAGACATTACTCCTGACCTTACTTCACAGCTAGGGTAGTCTCTTTGAATAACCATGGCATCTGTGCTGTGGGATGAGAACAAAGCAGCTGAATCCTTTGCTGAGTGGTGCAATTAGCGGAATTTCCAATCATGTTGCTGCAGGTGGCATTTTTATTGTATTTCTTCTATTACTGGTGTTGACCTTACTGGTCATGATTGCCAAGGTGAAGTGCTGTGTTCCAGATGATTAGAGAATTTCATATTTAATGATTTGTAACTCCCTATTCTGACTTTTTTTGAGTCACTGCTGAAATAAATTCTGAATCACAGACTGATAAGTGACCTTCTGTGGGTGTAGTTAAACAACCAGAGATAAGCTGGCTCACCAGGGAGTTCAGTAAACCCACCAGCAAATGCAGTAGTCATCTCGTGTCTCTCAGGAGCCATCTCCATAGCAGGTGTAATTCTAAAATATAGACATTTAAAGAAAATGTGTGTGTATATATATATAAAGAGTGGTTTTCTTTTTTTTTTTTTTTTGTCTACTCAGTGTTTTGGGAACAGCAGCAATGTCTGTTAGAGCTCATTCAACAGAAAAGCAAGAGTCCTGACCACATTCCTCTTGTGTATATTTTACCTTCTGAAATATTTACACTTTCTGCAATCTCTTCAGCCACCTTATTCCTTAAGTAGTACCTTCTATCCACCAGTATTATTCAGCCTCCAGAGTAAATAGGAATGATGCATAGCACAGTGTCAGCTTGCGGTTTGTTGTGTTGTCCTGGGTTCAGCAGTAGCAGTCATTTTTCTTCTTCTTAATAGCTGGTGCAGTGCTGTGGTTTTGACTTTCAGCCTGGGTACAGTGCTGGTAACACCGATGTTTTTGGTTGTTGCTCAGTAATGTTTAGTCTGACCAAGGACTTTGTGAGTCTCATGCTCTGACAGGGAGGAGGGGAAGCCACGAGGAAGCAGAGACAGAACACCTGACCCAAACTAACCAAAGAGGTATTCCATACCACAGCATGTCATGCCCACTATATAAACTGGGGGCAGCTACCTGGAAGGGCTAGATCACTGCTCTGGTCGGGCTGGGTATTGGTCAACAAGTGATGAGCGGTTGTATTCTCTCTCCTTGTTATTTCCCTTATCATTATTATTGGTGGCAGCAGTAGTGGTTTGTGTTATACCTTAATTACTGGACTGTTCTTATCTCAACCCATGGGAGTTATATTCTTTTGATTCTCCTCCCCATCCCTCTGGGAGCAGGGAGAGGAATAAGCTGGGGGTAGGAGTGAGCGAGCGGCTACATGGTTCTGAGTTACCAGCTGGGCTTAAACCATGATGTATGTACATGTTGATTCTTATGTACAGATACATGACTTTAACCTTTTGATCTTGCAGCATCATCAAAGAAATTTAACAGTCAAGCTCTTTCACACTTCAGATGTCTTCAACTTCCCTGTTTTTGACACTGATCTTCTAAAGTGCACTATTTTTTTTTCCGTTTATTTATGTTACAAATGTCACTGTCTCCTTGTCTTTTCATTTCCACATTTTTTGTCTTGTCTCCTCACGAGTCTCATTATTTCCTTTTCTTTTTTTTTTTTTTTTTTTTTTTTTTTGCATTCCTACACTAACCTGTCTGTTAGTTATTCTGTGTAAATTCTGCTTGGTCAGTGGTAATGAGATCAGTATCAGCTGTGAACCTAAAGCAGTTTACCATCATGCTACATAGGGTGGCTTGTCCGTTTCAGATATGTTTGAAACTCATTACTGCTTCCACTATTGAATTGAGCAGTTCTGCAAAAAGCATGCATCCTTGCCTAGAACTTTGTCAACAAGAACCATGCTGCATCTTGTGTATTTCCTGACATTCATTAACTTAGCTGGATGTTTTCTTCTGGATGATCATGCCAGTGTTCTCCAAAATTGTCATTTCACTGTTCATCAAGAATATAAGATCAAGAGAACTAAAAGCAGGACAAAGCCTCTAGGTTACTGATGAAAGACAAAAAGCTTTGGTGACTGTTCAGCATGAAATGTATAGAAGTGTTGTTGGGTGAAATGCCACATTGGAAACCCACCAGTAATGGCCTAATCTGAGTCCTAGTTCTAGGCTTTCTTTGGTTACAGCATAACTGGGAAGAAGTTCCTAACTTGTTAGTGTATGAAATGCCCAGTGTGAGTTTGTAATTGCCACTCCAGACCAGAAGCTAAGGTCTCTCTTGTGCATGTGGGCTTTGCCCTGTATTAAATGCTTCAGCATCTGTCTGTGTCATGCATTGCCTTAGAGCCAGCTATTACTTTGTGTTGAAGAGATGCCTGACATCAGGCTCAGGTCCACTTACTTACTTACTTATTGGGCAATAACCTAGACCTCTTCACTTAGGGAATACCACCTGGAGAAGTGCAGGGCCAGGAGGTGCCAAAAAGACCCAAGTTAATTACAAAACTCACAAGCTGGAGGTGGGGGTTCTGTGACTTTGCCTCTTACCCTTGAAAAAGGGCCAGTTCTTAGTGTGCAGTATTGAATGTGGAAGATATGTTTCTGGTAAGAGTGAGCTTTTTGTAAGCTTAAAGTTTTTGTGCTATTAACGGCGGTCAAGTTATCTTTTCAAGTGTTGCTTACAGTGACAAAATAATCTCAGAAGGTGGATTTCTTACCATTTAAAAGTAAAATTATTCTGCTGAAGAAGGTACTTCTTTTTAAGTGAAAATCTGCAGCAGTCACTGCCATCCTCAAGAATAGTATTTTTTTTTGATTTTGCAGTGTCACTTTCCTAATGTTCATGACTCGGCTTTGTAGGTGGTCTTACTAGATATCTGTAAGATGCTTCTGCTGTTGCTTCTCCTCAACTCATTAAGCAGACTTCTTTTATCATTGTTTAAACAACATAGTCTGAGTATTAATAGTTGGTTTTAAGTGTTGAAATTATATCTTAAGGCAAAAACAAAATATCTAGGTGTCTTGCCCTAAGTAAAAAAGTGCCTTTATTTTTCAAGGGTTCTGGTTATCAGTTTAGAAAACTATAGTATAGAAATAACTTATGATTCTTCAGCAGAATATAAGATTTCAGTAATAAGTATTTGTGATGTAGTTCATCTAGAGCAGAATTCACTCTTTTAGCGATTTCTGAAGTGGGAAGCACCAGGTCTTGAAAAGATTTAACACATAATAAAAAAACAAAGTAAACTGGTGTCTCCCTGGATGACTGAGTGTGCACCTTTGATTTGTAAGAAAAGTTCAGCCTACTAGGAGCAAGAAGGAAAAAGAGAAATGCCACCTTTATAAGGACTGTTAGGGAATTTGGGACTGTTCCCGGGCCTTTCAAATTTTCACTTCTTTGCATGCTCAGTATGAGTAAAAGCAACAATAAGGTCACACTCCTCTGTTTCCCTTTGTGGTTGCTTCATACCATCTTTTACACAGACCTAAAAGTGATGTTTGAACTGAAGGTTTGGTGGCAGTACTGAGCTTTTGAGAAAAGAGGACTGGGCTACTATGTTAAACCAGAGTCACGAGTGATCTGTTTTCTATCAGTAGAGAAATGCTCTTTCAAAGGCTTGAGTTTTTAAGACAAGTTTGAGATCGATTAAAAAATCCCTGAAATAAAGCTGGGTAATAAGATGCATGTCCAGTTTATCAAAGCAGAAAGCAAGCAGAGTTCCAGGACAGCAGCACCCTGTACCTAGTGTGTAGGGGTTTTTGTTTCTTTAACTTTGAGAATATTCTTTTGTTTCATTAGCTGCTGGAGGTTAGTTGTTCTTTCACAGTTCTAGAGCTGGCTCAAAACTGCAGGAAAGATTCTTGTGAAGACCCACAGGGTGTGAAGCAGTGTTCTTGACTGCACTTGCTTGCTGCTCTGCTTTCAACCAAATTCTGCGAACAAGTACACTACTGAGTAAGAAAGACATTTTAAAGCACCTAATAAAAATCTAAGTGTTAAACAAGCAAATAAGTAACCATCTTCTGAGAATTTATGCACCACCAAACTGGCCTATAAAAAATTACCATATAATATGGCAAACATTTTTCAACTTAGTGCTATTGGAAAATTAGATATAAAGGATTAATTATTTTCCAGAATAATTCAGAGGTGATTGAGGATCAGGGTGGGAGAGAGGTTAACTAAAATTATAAAGAATATCCACTTAGCAAGTTGTTAGAGATCCTGAAATTCTCTTGTTTATTTCAAAGTCATGCTTATAAATTAATAACTTTAATTAGAAAAAGTCCTGATAGTCATGGCTATAGAGCTATAGCAAATCAGGGAATCCAGTTCATTTGTAGGACATTGACACATAAACTAATTGAATGCTGCAGAAAGCACTGGTTGCTAAGCAATGCAGCAGTAATTGACATAATCAAGAATTCCCAACTCTGATCGTTTTGTTATATGTGATGCATATAATGTTCTGTAGCATGACCAGAAAGCTTGATTAGTTTCATTGAAAGTTCCTTGCATGGACAAAATGTTAGATTGAAACGAGAAGTATTGGTTGGGGAATGCCTAAAATTAGCCCCTGAATCAGCAGCTAATTGGCATGTCAGTAAAAACTGTGAAGAAAGTATGCAAATGCTAACAGAACTGTGGGCAGTTAGCACTTTGAACATCAAGGTACTTTCTCAATGGATGTTTATTCTATGCATCCGGGTTCTTGTATGTTTGAACCTACTTAATGTGGCAAGACAAGACTCCTTCCTGGAATGCCAGAAAGCTTTTCTCCTATTGCAGCTGGAGGGGAAGCCAGGTAACACTTGGCTTCTGCCTTCACTTTCTAAGAATTTAAAAGCCATGAAACCTTCATTTGAGGGCTTCTGGATAGATGGGAGTTACTAAAAGTTTATCTGAATTTAAACACATTTTTTAAAAGTGTTGATTTTAAATGCATGATACAGATAGGTGTATAGGAAAACACAGTGTAGACAGGTGAGCAAATCTTACACAGTTGCAGATCTCTGTCTGCACAGGCAGAGAATGTGCAGGTGGTTCTGGGTTTAAATTGCTCAGGCTTTCAATTTTGAGCTCCATCACAGAGCTTTTCATTTTAGACAATTTGCTACGACACAAAACTTCACAAGCATTGAGGTATCTGCATGCCCAAATTACTCCAATATTTCAGCTCCTATTTTGCAGTTTTTCATCTGTATGGGGAGGGAGTGGCACCCCTCTGCCTTCTGGAGTACTGTGAGAGTTTGAGAGCAGGTTGGATACTCTTATGACTGAGCTATATAATTACCAAGGACAGTATATGTACAAACAGCCCCTGTCAGGGGGAGGAGGAGAGATGCTTCTGTTAAGTGCCTTTTTACTTTCTACTTGGAAAAGTAAAAAATGGAGTCTAAAACAGGAGGTAGGGTTAGAGTAAGAACCTAGATGTGTATACAAGGAATGGGGGATTTTTGCTGTGAAAACAGTTAATCTGCAATGTCTTTAACTTCTGCTAAGATGAAGGTCCTGATCTGTCTTTTCTCTTTGTAGGTATTTTTATGGTCCTTTCTCTCCTGTCAATTGTATATGGTGCCTTACGCTGCAACATCCTGGCTATTAAGATTAAGTATGATGATTATGATGTCAGCGTGAAACCAGCTGCCTACCTCTGCATATTCATGTGGAGAAGCTTTGAGATTGCTATACGGGTTACGGTGTTGGTCCTTTTCAGTTCAGTCCTTCAAATCTGGATACTTCCTGTTGTGCTAGTGAATTTCTTTGGTTTTTTCTTCTACCCATGGATTCTCTTCTGGCAAAGCAAGTCCCCATTTCCTGAGAACATAGAGAAGGCATTGAGCAGGGTCGGCACTACCATTGTCTTGTGCCTTCTCACCTTCCTGTATGCTGGCATTAACATGTTCTGCTGGTCAGCAGTGCAGGTGAAGCTCAATGATCCTGACTTAATTAACAAATCCCAAAATTGGTACCGACTGACTGTGTATTACATGCTGCGATTCATCGAGAATGCATTCCTCCTGCTGATGTGGTACATCTATAAAACTGATATCTACCTGTATGTATGTGCCCCATTGTTGGTCTTGCAGCTCCTGATAGGTTACTGCATGGCTATCCTCTTCATGTTGGTCTTCTACCAGTTCTGCCACCCTTGCAAAAAGCTGTTCTCATCCAGTATTTCTGAAGGTCTGCTGTCCTGTTTCAAGTTCCTCTGCTTTATTTGCAAGCCTCCCAAATCCAGCATACTTATAGACAAGGCAGAGGTGAAATCTCCTGAAAATTCCGATGAAGCACAGAGCAGTAGCAAGACAATATATTCTCAAAAGGGGAATCCTCATCAAAGCATTTCTTCCAATGCCTAGTACACCTGGGAGCAAGTATGTGCCTTTGGAAGATGGCAGATCACCTGCTGGGAACATTGTGTATCTTGGACATTGTGTCTTGTGGATGGGTTTACTTTCTTACAGGTGTAGTACTGCATGACAACTGACAAGCTTACCTTTGTGGAAAATGTAGTGTATGAGTATGTGTATCTCTGTGTGTTTGTGTGCTGAGAGCAGTCTTTCTTTGTAGAATTCTATTTCAGGGTTTTCTTGCACATAGGTTTATTATCACATGCTTACTTTGACACCATAGAAGACATCCTTCAAGAACTGGCCTGATGCTCATCTCACTCAGGAAATCTGAGGATGGAAGGAAAGGCATTTTATTTCAGATAGAATGTTATTATGGCATGCAACCCTAGCATGGAAACAGAGCATAGACCTTGACTATATACTGACTGTAGCTGTGGTCTGCTTTGATCCAATTGCAGACTTTTTACACTCTAATCAAGTGTAATAAGATAATACTTCTCTCTGAGGTACAAGAGTTGGACTTCTACAATGCAGTGTAGTCTGGGTTGCCAAGAAACAGCCAATTAGCCAGCACTAATACTGAAATGTGACTTGTTACCGAGAACTGACAGAGGCGTTACTGGCTTTGCGCTGTTTCACCCTTCACATTTGCTGCTTGTTAGCAAGGGAGTTAAATTTAACACATTAATTGGGATTTTCTAGAATAGCTAATTTTTCTGACATCATTTGTCTAATACTTCGTTTGTGATCAGCTAGTATTAGGATGGTGTTCACTTTATATAACTTTAAATATCTGAAAGCTGGGCAGATAGTGTGAGCTAGTCATGTGGGTGCTATCCAGAGCACATCTCCAGGGAATGATTCAATCCATCTTATAAACATCCTCTTAAGGCAAGTGATATGAATCATTCTCTGGAGACCTATTATTCAGTGTTAACCAGATGCCTTGACAATTAGTTTTGACTTCCATCTCTTTTTCAGATGGCTAAAGTTAAGAGATGAGCGCTACACTGATTGTCAGGGAGTTGGTAGTACACCAAGCAGGCAACTCGGTGACTTATGTGGTGATAGAAGACACTGAGTGCTCCTTTTTTAGGCTATATGTTATGGTTAGTTTAATATCAGTAGTCCTAAGCCCTCTGACTTCTTTACTTCAGAAGTATCACAGGCTTGAAATCCGGAAGAGGAAATGAAAGTTACTGACTTTTTCTTCTATGCACTATATCACCATGAATAAAAGTGTTCTGTTATTTTTCAAGTTGCTCAGAAAGCTTTAGCAGATGGATACCCAAGAGTTTATTGGAAATACCCAAAACGAATTTTATTTTCAAAAATTGAGTGAAACCTTTTTGCACTCTGTTTGCTTAGCGCCTTGCATTTCTTTTGAATATTATCCATTATGGCTGCTAGTGAAAACAAGTAATCTATGACCAAAAGCATCAACTAGTGTCCTAAGCTTAGCCTTCATCCTGTTGTCATGGAGGATGTGAAGTTCTTCAGTTGGGATGACATCAGCATCATTGTACTAGATGTGTCTCAAGTTCAGGTCTGAGGTCATTTACCATGAAATATGTCACATGCAGTGCTGCAAAGAGCTAAGATGTTTTGATTCCTTACTGCATGGTAAATGAATGTCTTCATGCTTCAGTTTTGTAATGGAGTTGTGTTTCTTATTTTGCTTAATATGTGTCTCTGTGTGGTATGTGTATGTAGTTCTCATTAAATTACTGGGGGCTGGCAATGGGAATTTTTGGCCTGAGCTTGCCATGGGAATGTACCTCAGGTATCTGGGGAAAACACCAAACACCTCAGTTCAATTTCTGTCTCCAAGGAGCATAGAATAGTGAAGTGATGCTTTGAAGACACTGTGGTATCTCTCTGTCCTTCTGTATGTAGATGTACAGTATAGTGTTTCTCTGTACTTTTTTTAGATGCAGAAGAATATTTCAAGTTTGGTTTTTTTGTTTGTTTGTTTTTGTGTTTGTTTGTTTGTTTTCCTTTTCTGTGTGGGGTTTTTTTTTTGTTTGGTTTTTGTTTTGGGGTTGTTGTTTTTTTTTTGTGGGTTTGGTTTTTTTGTTTTTTTTTTTTTGTATGTGTGTTTTTTTTTTTTCCCAGTAGTGAGTTAAAGGAGCAAGTGAGACTGTAACCCCTTGCTTCCAGACCTGCGGAATTCAGTACACAGGGACAAATTTTCAGGTGTTCTTAGCTAAAACTGAGTATCTGACTTCATAGTTGGATACTCATCAATAATCAGGGAATTACGGCTGTTGCCTATCTACAGATGTACCTTGGGTTGAAACATTAGTCTTTGGAGAGGAAAAAAGTGGCTTCATATGTAGAAGTACTTTGTATCTAAAGAGAGAGCTCTCAAATCCTTAAAGCAGACTTTGAATACCATGCAATGATGATGCAGTTCTGATTTGGCCACTTGGGAACAGTGGAAGCTTCACAAACTGCCAGTGAAATGTTTGTGCTACAATGAAGTTACCAGTAGGAGAGCTACACAGCCAGGAATCCAGTGTGGTTGCATGGCAAGTACCATTTAACTTCACAATACCAATGATGAAGGCTACTGTATATGCATATTTTTAACAAGTATGCCATATGACCTCCTATTTTTATACCAATCTCCTGAAGTGCATGCATAGGGAACTGAATATTTAAATCACTGTTATGAGAGAGAAAATTTAAAGATATTTGCATAAGTTACATTGCTGTTGTGTGGTTTTTCCTTAGTTGTGCAGGCAAACCAAAAAGAGTTTAAACACTCCAGGAACATGAAGGCTGTTGCTTTTGCAGTGCCTCATGTCACCACAACATGGAGTGCAGATATAAGTATTGCTGCTGGTATATGTTTTGATCTAGCTGTGCTGCCATTGCTGGTAGAAAGAAGATACAAGAGCGAGTCATAGAGACAAAGATACTCTGTTAAGACCTTTGTTTTAAAGGACAAGCTTGCTTTTCTAAAGTGTGCTGTAATGCTAGGAGAAGCATTTTTTTTTCTCAGGTTAATGACAGTCTAGTGTTGTTACCAGCACACCCAGTGGCTACACTGAGAGGATAATATTAGCTGTAAAGGTTGTATGTGTATGAATGAGTGATGTTTTGCTGCAGGTTGACTGTGATTTTACTCTCCTCTACAAATGTTAGAGGTGTATGTGTTGAATGGAAGACTATAGGGCTATTGTTGAAAACTGTACTCACTTGTGTAGTCCCGAGTCACACAAGGGATTGTTCAGTAAGGATTATTATGTGTATAAGAGTATGCAAGATCTGATACACAGGTTTTCTTTTATACTTGTAAAGCAACACAAATTAAAATGTTGAAACACTCCCTTAAGTTGTGCTGGTATCAGTTCTTAGTCTGCTTAGTCTTAAGAAATCCAAGGTAAAGGTGATATAGCACACTGTCTTCTGTTACCACGTAGCAGAAGAAATCTTTTCAAGCAGACCTGACAGAGAATAATTTATGATTAATTTAGGAGTTCCTTATCTCTGACCAGTAATGTTTCCATGCTGTTTTTAGCTGGTTGGGGTCTCAGCAGATTTTGTAGAAGGCGGGCAGTTTAAGAGACCGGTATTATACTGACCAAGATCAGTATAGGTTATTTATTGTCAGAATGAGAATGTTTAGTTGGTTTACACTGAGAATCAGAAAGAAATCATTATGTTATAAAGGATCTTTTAACTTTCGTTCTGCAAACCTGTTTCATGCTTATATGGATTTACCAGGTGCTTGTCTCTGACCTTAGGAATAGCCATCATTTAAATGAGGAGCAGTGAGAGAGGATTTTAGAAGTCCTAGTGGTGGTGGACACCACTATCTGCTAGTAAGAGCTGTGCTTCCTAACACACAGAAAGTAGCTAATCCTCTCTTACAGATGTTATATTTAGTCTCAAGGGATGATTTTTACATTAGTATCCAGCATATGTATTTTTTAAATCAAGTGTAGATTAAAACCTCTAAGAAAGATTTCAGGTTTAGGCCTAACATTGATAACTTCTGTTTTCAACATGGTTTCTTAAAGAAAAGCTTATGTGACTACACTGTTTCTTTGTCAACCCTGTTCTACCCAGTACGTACCAAACTCACTGGACACATTAAAACTAAATTTTTCTAAGGGCAGATATCTGAGGAAATAAAGCAGTTTGATACAAGCTTTGGGAAGGCTATGAGCTTCCAGGAGGAAAAATGGGAATTGATAAAATGATCATCCTGATAAGAAGGGTTTCAGCATGACCTTGCTTACCACTTAGCAAGCCAAGCAATTGGCATGCTTTAGGAGTTATAAACCTGTGTATCACTCAGTGATCCACACACCGGCTACCTCTTGAATTTAGCTTCATTCCCACAACTTCTAGTTGAAGTACAGAAGTAAAGAGGAGGAGGAGGAGGAGGACATAATGAAGTCATGGGAGATAACAGGAGTCACTTCAGTTTAAATGATGGCTTCTACAGGACAGTTTACTTTCTGTATTGTTCCATTGATTGTATAATACTTGAGTTTGGTAATCTGTAATCTAATTTTTTTTTTTTAAAGGGATTTTTTATTTTTAATTCCCCAATAATTCCTATTTTTTTCCATAGCAGCTAATAATATCTAGTCTAAAACAATAAATCATTTTCTGTTTGAGAGGCTTATGTACCAAAGAAAACTCGGAGATACTTGCAGGCCAAATATCATAGCAGTTTTTTATAATCCTGTATTTTAAGATGCAGTTGAGGTGACTACCTCTATTCTATCAGGAATCATACAGGAACATGAAGATATAGTAATTTGGCAGAGATGGTAAGTTTGATTTACCAAGGACAGAAGACTTGAAAAGTAAGAAATGTTAAGGATTATGTAATTTCTTAATGACCAAGAAAAATAAGTATAATAAAACTGTTAGGTCTTGAGTTCACCCTAAAATTAAAGTAAAAATGAAAGGTAAGTGCTTCAGAATGAGTGTTAAAAGTCCATTGAATGGATAATAATTTTGTGTCTTGGAAAAAATGATCAGTTTTATGCTTTTTTTGATAAATCAGCCAAAGATACTTTCAAGAAAATGATCAGGGATGGATTCAGATGGAGAGCAATTCCACAGATAGTCAAAGTGAAGATTAATTCATATCTGGCTTCTACATGAGAGGTAACTATCAAACCAGTAGCACATCACCTTGCAGACAAGGCACTAGTGTTGCATTTTGTTGTCTTTATGCATGGATTTGCAGTTCTTGCAAATCTGTCCTGTAGTAAGGTGTGTGCTATACTCAGCAGCCAAGAGAAAAGAGAGGTGCTTGCAGTTGCTTTAGCTTTGCAGTTGATGGCCTTTGTAACACCAGTTATGTTCTTTAGAACGTATGTCCTAGCTATTCCTCCTTCCTCTCTGCTGCTTGGTGATCATTTAAAATGGGGATCATTTTAAACAGAAATGGAGAAACAAGGTGGGGTAAAGCTCAGCTGTATTTTTAAGTAGTGCTGCTTTTTAGAGCCAAAGCTGAATGGCCATGAGAAGGGCTGAAGTCATGGAATGTATCCATTCTTCATTGACACACTCGAAATATTAATAATAGTGGGCAGTACAGTAGTGCAAAAACATGCAGGTGTTGTTTAAAAAAGAATGGAAAGGAAATCTTTTAGCATCAACTTTAGGTCTACAAGGAAAGAAAGGGAGATTTACAACCACAGGGTAATTAGGTGTTTCTTAAACATTTTTTCCATTGTGTTTATAGATTAGTGTGGGCTTCCCCTTCTGCCCTCATCCCCTTTCTTCTTTTTAGCAACCAGGAGAAAACAGACCAAACATGAAAAAAAGAAACATTTTTATGAAGAAGTAAAATGTTACTGCAAACCTACAGAAATGTGCAGGGCAACTCAGAAACATTCAGGGTACACCTACAATTATCTGCTGGTGCTCTCTGAGATGCGTGGTGCAACCCCCAGTAAGGAGTCCGGGTGCAGACAGGCAGTGTACCCCAGCCTTAGAAACTGAGGTCTCCTTGGTCTAAACATAGCCCTGGTTTATTAAAAAAAAATACAAACAAAAAAAACCAAACAACTTTCTTTTTTGTTTGACTGGTTTCATACCAGCACAGTCATAGAATCACAGAATGTTTTGGATTGGAAGGGACCTTAAAGATCATCTAGTTCCAACCCCCCTGCCATGGGCCTGGATACCTTCCACTAGACCAGGTTGGTCAAAGCCCCGTCCAACTTGGCCTTGAACACCGTGAGGGATGGGGCAGCCACAGCTCATGTTGAGCTTCTCATCAGCCAACACCCCAAGTCCTTCTCAGAGTGCTGTTCTCAATCCATTCTCCACCCAACCTTTAGCTGTGCCTGAGCATATGCAGTGTCCCTGACCCACATGCAGGACCTCACACTTTGCCTTGTTGAACTTCATGAGGTTGTCATTGGCCCACCTCTCAAGCATGTCCAGGTCCCTCTGGATGGCATTCTTTCCCTCCAGCGTATCAACCGAACCACACAGCTTGGTGTCATCAGCAAACTTGCTGAGAATGCACTGAATCCCACTGTCCATGTCGCCGACAAAGGTGTTTGAACAGCACCAGCCCCAATACCCTGAGGAACGCCACTCATTGCTGGTTTTCACCCAGACATCAACGCTATGACTGCAAGTGTGAGTGCAACCATCCAGCCAATTCCTTATTCACCAAATGATCCATCTGTCAAATCCATGCTTCTCCAGTTTAGAGACAAGATTGTTAGGTACGACAGTCAAACACTTTCCAGGAGTCCAGGTAGTCTGAACTGTATACATCGTGTTGCAGTACACATATTAGATTTGATCTCAGCACAAGTAGACAATTTTGATGCTGGTCAGAACAGAAATATTACTACTGATGCAATATGTGCAGTTTGCTTAGCCAATTCCACCTTCCTTTTGTGTGTGAAGAAAAGTAGTGACCCATGCAATATATCAGAGTTTTTAACATCATTTGGTAGCTGGCTGGTTCCTGCTTGGATCATGTTTTCTTCCTCAGCTGACAAGATGCGATGCCCTGAAAAATCAAGTGTCTGTTCTTTACACAAAGATAAAATATAATCAATTGGAAAAACCTAAGACATTGCACATGCTAAGCCTTATTCATAATGATTTGGCTGTGTAGTTCAGAAATGAACCAAAACCCTCCAGAGTAAGAGGAAAGTGAAAACATTGCAGGGGAGACAGGTTATCAGCTGAGAACAGGCAAGGAATGCAGTAAGTGAAAAATTACTTCTGCCTTGCTGTGAGATGTGGACCTCGGTAATGATGTTGATGCTGTGCCGTAAGGATTGATGGTAAGGCAAATTCAGGGAGTGCTAAAGAGTGGTGTACTATGAACTTACCAAACAACTCAAATGCCAATTACACCTGACTCTTCAGCATAACTTGCCATTGATACAAAATGAAATGGAAGCCCTAGAGGGCTCCAACCAGGAATCCATTACTAAACACCTATAAATCACTTGTCCTATAGGAAACAAGGACTTGTATTTGAGCTGCTGTCTTAATGAACCATACATCACTATTCTTTCCAGGGCACAACAGCAAATGAGCAGTTGTGTCTTCAAGCAAGAAAAGAAAAATGAAATCGGCAAGGGAAAGGGAAGAGTAACTAGCAGGAGATCTAAAATGAAAACCCACAAACTGTCTATGGTCTTAAGCACATCACTCATTCATGAGAACTTCTAGTGTGATAGAAAACTAAATGCAATTTTAACATGTGTAAAAGCGTGTTTGTATGGAAAAAATATTGAATAAGGAGTATGATTTGACAGACCCTCCCTGCCAGGTAGCTCTAGTGAATCCTATTTGGAAGCACAGAGGTGGGCTAGTGGATCTCTGAAGGTCCTTTCCCAGACTGTGATTGTGAGCTGCTAATTAGAAATGGGATTTGACAGCCCAGCACTGAAAGAGAGAGGGGAAACAGAAAAGCTATTTTGACCAGGGGTGTGATAGAGCAGGGGACAAGAGGGTAGGTGAGAAGGTCTGAGACAGAATGGCCATGTCTCCAGCTCCTTGAGCTGAGCTGCTCCATGAGTGATGTGGGGTCCCTGCTCCTGGTGCTGTGCCTAGGCTGGTCAGTGCTGCCCAGTGGGTGGCATTGCGGAGCCAGCCTGCAGCAGCACCCAGCTCTCCAGCGGTCCGCATCTCTATCTGGGCTGAAAGTCTTCTTGGCGATGCATGGTAAGAGCATAGAGGAAAACTGCCCTCCTTCCCGCAGAGAAGAGTTACCCTGGGCTATCAGAGACATGTGTAAAGTGGTGGAGCAGAAGCCATAGGAAGAGAAGTCTAGCTACACAAGGGGAAGCAAACACCTAATAGCTGCGTTGCAGTCTCAGAGCCGCACTAGCAGATCATAAAGCTTAGTACCCTGCTGAAAGACTGCAAGCTGGGCTCCTTCTCCCTCAGTCCCATGTGAAGCCAGGTTATTTTGGCCTCTGCCTTTATGCATGGGAAGTTATGCTACCCTAACTTTACTCCGGCTCTACCTGGAAATTACTGGCAGCTTAATGTAAAGAATTTTAGACAGGGTACATTGCTGGTGGTGGTTCTCCTGGTAACACAGCAGCATGCACCCATTCTGGCCTGTTGGCTGTTTGGCTTCCAGCCAAGACTGATATGGCAAATAGCATCTGTATCATACATGGACTTTTTGAATACAGCACGTGGTCTCTCGTGTTCATTGCAAAAGGCACTGTGAGGAAGTACTGGAGCAGGGAGCTACACTGAGGGTTACAGTGTAAAGCAAAGACAGAAGGATCTGCCACTTCTTACTGGAGTTTCACTGACATTTTGTTTCCTGGTTCACATTTATCCACTTTTCTGCCCTTGTCTTAGCATGGAATAATTTCTTTTGTAAACAAAACAAAGAGCAGAAGATTCAAACTATGCCATTCACTTGAGTGAAGGCAAGTGACACCTTCAGGCTGTGTGTGAAGGCAGTCATAGAATCGTAGAATGTTTTGGGTTGGAAGGGACCTTAGAGATCATCTAGTTCCAACTCACCTGCCATGGGCAGAGACACCTTCCACTCGACCAGGTTGCTCAGTCCCTTCAGGAAAGACAGCTTGATAGGTCTCTTGTCTGCTTCTTCTGCTGTCATATGGAATCAAGGGAAGACTGGTGAACAAGGATTGCACATTATTCAAAATAAAGATACCTGTCTACAAAATAGAAGAGGCTAATCAAGGTCTCTCCTTGGCTTTCCTCCTGCTACATGGGAAGGAGGAGCTGGGTGTCTCACTATGTTCTTCATGTCACTATCATGCAGGATTTTACATTGTCCCTTTTAGGAGGCAGGTGTGAAACACCTACACCTATTGCAACTGTTTGGCATTAAATTTGTGCAGGAATAAACAGAACACTATTGCATAGAGGAGGAGAGGAACTAAATTAATTCCTAAGCAAGGGGGTAAAATTACTGCAAGGAAACGAAGAACCCTGGGACCTGACTTTTGCAAAACTGTCATGCTGCAAAAGTATCCCTGTTCACTGATGCCTTCAGTGAAAAAAAGGCTGAAAAATGCTGTGTGTAATCACCTAGCTTGAAAGACATTTTAGAAACAGAATGAGATAGTGCTTATGTTTTTTCCATACTCCAGTTTTACTCACTCCTACATAATTAATACTCAGCTGCCAATGTTGCCTCTTCTTGTGCAAGATGCATTTTTCAAATTAGATCAAAACATGGAAGTTTTTGTAAGATTATAGCAAAGATGTCTTGCTCATTCAGAAGGTGCCAGCATCAGAATTAAAATGGTGTGACATGTGAGTGCTTTTGGTACCAGTTCTACCCACACCTACCATTTGTGATTATTTCTCGGAAATTCTAGTGCTTATTTATCAAAGAGGATCAGCAGGAACAACAACTCATACCTGAGGAGATAAAAAAGGACAGGGCTGGGAGGAGGTGACTCTTCTGTGCATTCTGTATTACATTTCAGCACTGAAAGTTATATAGGGTGGCGATACATTTTTTAGCAGAAAACCTGACCAGTTGTGTTACTTGTTTTATCCTCTGTCTCACAAGGAAAATACAGTCTATTCCAACAGTTTATATATATATGAGTTACAAACAGTTTTATGTAAAGATGATAGAAACATGTTTGAAACAGAACTATGAACATGATTCAATGCTTAACTGATTTCCTAAATGAATGAGAAAGGAAACAGGTTGCTGCAAGCTGCTGCTCTCACTTCCTTGTGAGAGAGGACATAGTCGCTGTCCCAGAAAGACGGGGACTGTTGTGTGCACTGATCTTGGGCAGTCATGGGTAACTGGGTGGAGAATGAAGGACTGTCCATCTTCGTCGTTGTAAGTACAATTTTTATTGTGAGTTGTGTCTAGTAAAAAGTTCTACAGAAAGCTGCAGTAAGCAGTTCTCACTGTGCCAGTGAACGATGCATCCGACTATGCTGAAACTAGGGCACCAGGTGCAGTGAAATGCTTGAAGGGAATAATTTTTAAGCAGCTCTGTCTGGTATCTCAGTTGCTGTAGGCTTTATTGTCAGCTGACAGCTGACTGTATGTTAACTTTCATTAGCCTTGTTAGAAATATTTACGTGTCTGGGATTTTTGGATGCAACAGTGACTTAAGAAAAACAAATAACATTGCATCTTACTTAACTATGTGTGCTTCAACAGAGAAAGCAATTACAGCAACCACCCTTTCTTGCACTTTTATAAACAAAAGTGGGTGTAACTGAAAGTGCAGTGTCTTGATGGTATAAAATTTGTATTAGAGTTGGATTTCAAAATTTAGCAGAGATTCAGGAATCCTTCATTAAGACAACTGGTATTTGAATTGAGTTTGTATCCAGCTTTCATAGAGCAGCTGTGAAAGCAGGTTAAATTAATTCTGAGTAAGATCTGAAAGTACTGAAAATCCCAACCACGTTTAAAAGCGATGAAGAGGAAAGAAGGGCAGTCCTCCTTGGAGAAAACTTAGAAGTTAAGTATTTTTTTTCATGTCACATGTGATACAAGAGCTATAGAAATACAATTTTACAAGTGTATGTATATATATAAAAATATGTAAAAGTTCAAATAACGAATTTGTTTTTAGAGACTCAAAGCTGTAACAAGGTCAGTTTATAGGTAAAGAAACTAACAAAGTCCCTGAGAAAGTAATCGGCTAACAGGATATTTCCCTGGAAGCCTTACCGAAGTGTTCTGCATTGTCCTCTCCAGCTTTACTGTACACTGACTAGGTACAGGGTTGTCCAGCGCTTGATGGGAACAGGACAACCATAGTTACTATTCATGTAACTCAATAAAACAAAAACACATCAGCCTTAATCCCAGCCTATGCAGCCTCTCCTGGGTTTAGCTAGAGAGCACAGATGGCTGTGAACTCTGCAACTCAACCCAAGCTGCCACAGGGTCTCACAGCTTTTTTCAGAGGATTCATGGTCCATATGGGTTAACACCAAGAAGGACTGTGAGAGACCATTAAGCATCATGCCAAAAATCTTGGTCTGCCAGGAATGCTGTCAGGCTACTGTACATGGCAGTGGCACACTCTCACTTTAAATACATATCCTAAGCATTTAATCCTGACATGAGGTTGGTTGGTTGTTTTGTTTTGCTTTGTTTTGTTTTGTTTTTCTTTTTAATAAGGATCTGGGGATTTCCTATATGCTGCCTTACCCTGAAGGAAATCCCTTCATTTCCCTGTATTTATTCCACAAGAGTAAGACATTTTCCAGATCTAAACTAATCCCAAGGTTTTTTACAGTGTCAGATGGGCCAAATAGCTACCAAAACATATGAGTTAGAAGGGATAAGGGACTGTAATGTCACAGTTTCTGGCATCCTTAACTTACAACCAGAGACTTATTTTTCTCTCAGTTCTCAGACTTTCTCTTCTCTGATTTCATTTGCCATCTACTAAATCTGATTAGACTGAGAGTGCACGATGCAGGTTGGTTTCACTATGGCATGTGAAATCAGTCAACCAGAATCAGGATGGCATATGCCCAGATTCACTATGATCTGTTGAGACAGATGGGCTTGTAGCTGCTTTAGATGGCCTTGAGAAGGGCTAATAACTTTACTTTCCCTAAAGAAACCTGCACTGTAGGATGTGAAAGTGAGAGAATAGTGCAGTACAGCAACGAAGAAGCTCAGTTTTGGATAGTCTAAACACTGCCCAAGTGCCTGGGTTGAATATTTCCTGCTGGCTGATTTCAGACCTTCAGAGTGCCCTATTCAGTTAGGCCCTACATGTAGTTTGGGCCATCTATATTTAGAACTCAAGTTCCTTTTCTTTGGCACAGCTCCTAAGTCTTCTTCTTACATTAGCCTTACATAGGTGAATATGTCTGAGGACCTGCCATTTGGAAGAGGCCCTAAGCTTTAATGGTGTTTGGAGATTCAACTAGACTCACAGACGTAGCTAAACACCTGTAATATAATGGTCCTTATATAACCATGTCTAAACCCCTCTGGCTAGGCTAAAGTTTAAGCTACCCATTGCTGTATTTTTGTTTATTGCCACTCCAGTACCTCTGAATGCACATATCAGAGCCAATTTCCACCAGAAAAAAATTCTATTGCCCTTGCAGAATCCTATATACCCTGCAGGTACACTTCTCTGTGCAAACAGGAGCACAATAAGCTAATTGGCTATTAGCTGAACTATGTAAATTCAGACATACGATCCCTAACAAGAAACTGTAAAGCTTTTTGTTCATTTCTCTTTCAGCTTGTATGGCTGGGGTTAAATGTCTTCCTCTTTTGGTGGTACTATCTTGCATATGATATCCCACCAAAATTCTTCTACACCAGAGTGCTCCTTAGTGTAAGTATAAAACATATATTATCTTGGCATAGACAGAACACATAGCATTTTTCCGTAGCGTTATTTGATTGAAATAGGATAAAGTGGCTGGAGCAGCAGGTTCATGTAAGAGTTAAAAGTCACATTCAAGCAGACAAATGAATGCGGATGTCCAGTGCTTCTGAGCAGAAAGCTAGTATGAAAACAGAGAGATCCCATTCTAAAGATATTTTCAGGTAACTATCATGCTCCTGGTAATTAAAGTCATTGTGAATTGTGGCTGTTTTATTAAACAAAATATGAATAAAATATTGCCACTGAACTGTTGTGCACTCATTTTCCCCTGTGATTATTTTTCACAGCATGAATAGTTTGCAAAGCTTTTAGTTCTGAAAAGCAGTCATCATTCACGTATTCATCAAACATGTATATAGTAGTAAAGTAGTGAAGTGATCCTGAACCCTGGGCCGTTCAATATAATCCAACTGGCTAATGCAATATTATGTGTCCTACTGCAAACTTGATTCCAAAGATACTATAGGTCATAACCAATTGACAGAGAAAATTAATTTATTCACATATTTTAGAAGCCTGATCACAGACATGAAAATCAGTCTAAGGTTCAAATTGCAGAACATAGCACCGTGTAAAAGGTTTGCAAAGCCACAGTTTAATTCTGCAAAGCATGAAATCACATTTTGTATAGGGCTTAAGGTCTATGGATCAAACTCTGTCCTTTGCAATCATGGTGCCTTTGAAGTCTCAGAGACCTGTGCTTGAATAACTAGAGCTCAGTGTAACCCCAGTTCAGTAACTGAGATTTGAAACCTGAAAGTGTCCCAGTCAATGCAAGACCAAACATTATCTTTTGCTCTCCTTCATTGTGTTTGGATTGTTATCGTCACTTTCAACAGTCTTTGTTCAAAAGTCTGAAATCATTCAGGATAAGAAGAGCAACATTAAGGGAACATATTCCTAAAACATGAGGCAACATATTTCCCTCCACTTCCTTTACTGACAACAGAGAACATAAAACCGCTTCCCTCATAAACTGTCCTGCCTACTGTTACACCCCAGCCAACTGAAACTGCAGCAGTGAGACTTTCTTTACAGCCCTGGGACAGAACACTCTACTAATAGCTTAGACTAGCACCTGTGATTAGCCATTGACTGTCAGACGGGACAGGGAGCTTTTTGTGCAACCATATTATTTCAAAATTGGAAACAGAAGGTGTCTGTCTGGAGGAATGTGTTGTACCTCCATACGTGTCTCTAACTTGGCTAGAGTGTGACTACTGTGGAATGTGAACATTATTAATCAACTCTAGATCTCACACTCATGGAAAGTTGTGTAACTTTTATATGACAGATATAACACATAAATGAATTCTGTCCCTATCTATGTCCTGGACAATGTCTTAGGTAATGCATTTAGTAACAGCATCTCTCCAATTACAGCATGCTTTGGCTCTGGCAAGGGCCCCTGCAGCCTGTCTGAATTTCAATTGCATGCTGATTCTGTTGCCAGTATGTCGAAACTTGCTGTCCTTCCTCAGAGGATCAAGTGCGGTAAGATGAAGAAACAATTTCAAAATCTATGAAAAATAATAACCCACGCAGCCTTGCAAAGAAACCAGGGAAATTCATCCAAGTTCCCCAAATATACTATACTTTGGGCATGTCCTCTTTTAAGAAGCAGATAAGCCTGGAGTTTTGCTATGAGCAAGACTGAGATCTATATGCCAGTGCGGTATCTAGAGCTCTGTTGAGAGGTTTAGCTTTGGATTAGCCTCCTTTGAGTCTTCCCTTTTCTCTTGCCTTCTGGACATCATGCTGCCCTGGATGCAAAGTGCCTTGGTAGTGCTTACGTACATTTGCCGTATTTGTCACTCATGCAACACGCATTTATAAGGGAGATATTAGCCCATGTCTTCTGTCTTTGCATGTTCAGTTCTGAAAGTAAATGTAGTCTTTCACAGATTTTATTTCAGCTGGTTCATAAATTACGTTCTTTCTTGTCTGAGTTGCATTTCCGTCTCAGGATGAAACAGTTTGCAGGCCTTTTGAACATTTCTAGGTCCCAGATGCAAATGTTATACACAGTACTGAGGAACCACCATTAAGGGAAGGACAGCTGATTCTAAGTGACAGCTGGAGAGACTTCCTATGGTAGTATTTCTGTGTGCAGCAGAAATAATGCACACAATGCATGTCACGGTGCAACAAAAAAAAACAATATTCTCCTTAAGCTCATGAACTGTCTCTCCAAATATGTAATGATTCCTCCTTTCTTTCTAGCCTCCATAATATACACATGGTCAACAAAACCAGTTTGCAGAGGTTGGTTTTAATTTGTAAATCTAGTATAAATTCTTTCATGCAAATAAGAAAGGCCTGCCGGGGCTGAAAAGCAGAGCAAAAGGGGAAGCAATAAAGTAGATGCAGTGTTCAAGAGTCCTTCATAGGGGAATAGAATGGCATACAAAGTAATAATAGCCAGAGACAGCCCATGCCATACCTCCATCCAGTACATATATCTGGACAATCATTCTGGCTGAATAAATGAGAAGTGTCTGCCACATAATGCTCCTAAATTACATTTAGGAGTAAAGCCAGTGCCCTGGACTTTTCCAGGCATAACAACTCAAAACATAAAGTTGGAACTATGCAGACCAGGCTTTCAGTCTTCCCTTCCGATTCTGAAATGCTACAAAAGCAGTCATACCCCCCATGTATGTAGAAGGAAAACGAGTAGTAAAAAAAACAGTGGGGTTACAGCTAATCTTCCCTGCCCTGAGAAAGATCAGTTAGTATCTGCCAAAATCCAGAGCTGACTCCCCAGGATGCAGAACAATGAGCATAAATTTAGTAAAAGATATTGTTGATATTAGATGAATGCAACTTGAAGATATTGATGAGATTTTGATCATATTAGTCCTTCAGGAGGTCTGAAATAGATTCCAGTGGGGTTGAGCTGAAAGCAGGCTGGGCAGAGGTATTCTGAGGTCAAAGCAATGGAATAGCTCAAGGCACTTCTGAAGGCATTACTGGAAGATAAAAACTGGTTCCAAGGGTGCACTGTGGTAGTCACTCAGGCTACACCCAGTTTGCAAGTGAGAACCATGCAGGGAGCTACAGCTCCATTTTGGCTTCCTGCCTGCAGCCAGCAATGCTGCTGACAGTGGTAGACTATGAGGAAGCACTCTGAGGATGAACAAGAAGAGGAGGGAAGAACATAAAATAGGACTGTTAGAATGTTGGTGTTTAACTTCAGCTGCTTTCTCCAATAAAGCTATACCCCAGGAAGGAGGTAATTTTATATCTTAAGCAAAACACACAGGACCCAGTGTGCCAATGGTAGTGCCAGGACTGAGGTGCGGGGGTACAACCGCTTATGCCAGTTCTGGTGTTGTCTCTAATTAACTACGTAATTGTACAAAAGTAAAATTCTACACAAGTAAAATCTGTGAGGATCTCTTAAGAAAAATCCTGATCTTAAAATGTCAAATAACTTACTGAAAGGATAGTGACCTTTCCAACAGCAATGTCATTGGGGTTATGGAGAGGGGAGAACTGTTCAAATCCGCTGCTCAATAGGAATGTGCTGTAAACTCTTACCCTTTACATCCTGCTACCTAGCAATTATACACTACAAAATTATTTATTATTAATTGAAAGAACAGCTGTGTTGTCTTTGCATGCCTTTTATTGCTGTATTCATTACTGCTGTTAATGATCTTCACTTCTGAATCTAGCTGTATCATTTTGCCATTGCTTTGCCTTCTGCTTCTTGAACAGAAAGATCAAGTGGTTTTTGCAAGGCAGTCAAACAGAGTTGGCATTTCCTCACTGTGCTACAGTTTGTTCTATAATCTTTTTAATTGTGTCCCAAGATACGTGATACAGAGAAGGCCAAACTTCTCCTGGCTGTTGTTATAGTCTACTGAAGTCATTGCAGTAGGCTCAGAGTGTTAAAGGTTGCCCTTTAATCAATGTCCCAGTTGGAAAATAAAACAAGGAGAGAACTGTTTCCTGCTCATCTATTCATCTGTAAAGTTAATACTCATGGGATCTTTAGAAATGGACTGGTATGGAAGAGTAAGACTACTGCTGGTATATCTCCACTAAGAACAAATCAGAACTGAAATTGTTTGTGTGTTTCATCATCCCATCTGCTGTCTTACTCGTGGATGGCTGGGATGATTAGTTCTATCCTATCAGCTGGGAATGTACGTTACCTTACCCTGCCATCTATAATGTTGATATCACGTGGGAGAATATTTTGTTCTCTCTAAATTTGTTGTGTGAAATATCTACATGGTTCTTGTGAGGAAATGTCTGTGTAGTGTGCATAGTGTTTTCTTCCCTTTGCCAGTCAGGAAAAGCAATATAAATATACAACACAGGATAATCATGCTTCCTACTGTGTGAAGACAGAAAGTTTTACGGGAACTTAAAGTTATAGGAAAACTCCCACTGACTGCAGCACAATTCAGATGGGGCCTGTTAGGAACCTGTCATTATTCTTAATGAAAATATAATTCTGATTTTCTTAAGAACCAAATTCTTCAGTTTGTATCAGCAGAGATTTTTATTTCCTGTTTCTCTTTGGGTTACTCCAGAAACAAGTTGTAAGTCAATGCCCAACAAGTACACCCCAAATTTTGGGGAAGGAATCGTTTCATATTAACTGACCATAAGTGGCTAGCACATGAGGGGTGGGAGCTCCCTGAGACAGTTATATCCAGACTTTACAGTCCATTTCTACAGGGTGAACCACAGCAAGATCCTGATGCTAGGTGGCAACCTGAGACTCTACTAAAGCAGTCACCCTGCCATGGCAGACTGTCATCCCTCTTTCTATTTATAACATGTGATTCAACAGAGATAAGATACATACTTTTGTCATACTGGATGTTTTTTTCTCATTATCAAATATTTCGTTTCAATGGGCCATGTTAAAACATTATCTATTATTCCTGTATTCTGGAGTAGGGAGGAAAATATTTTTGTCTGTATTTAAAAATCTGAAATTTTTATTAGTAATGCCACCAGTTATCGTGCTCAGCACCTCTTGTTTTGTCCCTTCATTTAAATAAGTATGCATAGACATCAGAAATAGTCTTCAAATACTTTTTTCTTCAAACCAAAAGTGCTGCTCTACCCGTGTCAGAAGACAGCTGGACAGGAATCTCACCTTTCACAAAATGGTGGCCTGGATGATCGCCCTTCATACTGGTTGGTACTCAAATGTTTCTTTGTTTATTGCTTTCTTGTGCATTTTACACAGAATCCATATGGGATTTAAGTTCTTAAAGATAAGGACAGAGACCTTATTTCATTAACCTAAAAGAGTCAGCATGGGCCAAGGCTTAAATCAGTTTCCAAAAATTAGACCTCATAGCAGCCTTTCCGTATCTGAAGGGGGGCTATAGGGATGCTGGGGAGGGACTCTTCATTAGGGACTGTAGTGACAGGACAAGGGGTAATGGGTTAAAACTTAAACAGGGGAAGTTTAGACTGGATATAAGGAAGAAGTTCTTTACTGTGAGGGTGGTGAGGCACTGGAATGGGTTGCCCAGGGAAGCTGTGAATGCTCCATCCCTGGCAGTGTTCAAGGCCAGGTTGGACAGAGCCTTGGGTGACATAATTTAGTGCGAGGTGTCCCTGCCCATGGCAGGGGGGTTGGAACTAGATGATCTTAAGGTCCTTTCCAACCCTAACTGTGCTATGACTCTATGATTCTGTGGTACTATTCTGCAACTGGCAGAAAGCGAAAGAGAAGAAATAATACTTTCCTTCTGAACCCCCAGCACCATTTATGACACTGGTTAACAAAGGGTGTTTAACAATGCCTTGAAAAATAGATACCCTGGCTTTAATTCTTGTTTAGATTTATTTGTTAGTTGGCAAGTGTGATACAAATAAAAGGATGAAATTGTATGAAAGAAAAGGACATAGAAAGCTTGGGCAGGCCATGGAAATGTTTTCATATTTTATCTCTCATTTCCAAAACTAAGGGTTTTCTATGTTTTCTTTCATCAAGTTTGTCTCTTTTCAATGCAAGTACCTTACAATCATATACCCTAGAACAGTCTTAATATCAATAGATTACCTGAGGTGAGCAGGCTCCCTTTCTGAGCTGTGGGCTTAATCTCACCACCACTTCAAGGAAAAGGAGCAGGGTGGGGGAGTTAACATAAGGCCACAGAGGGGGTCTGTAGCAGAGACAGGTTGTTTGGGGCTGTTATATCTGAGCTCAGCAGACCCTGTTTTGAAGGTTAGTAAGTATCTGGTGATACTAAAGGGGAAACATTTCAAAAGGCTTTGTATGGCTTACCCCTGCAGTAACGTGGAGTAGAAGAAGTGTGAAACACCTCAGCTGTCCTAGGTTTATGGACACATCAGCTCAGCAAGAACACTTAGTTATTAGTTAGTATTTATAAGCAATGCAGCAGAAAAAAGCAGCCCTAGCAAATGTGACACACCAAAGAGATCCAGATTAACTTCCTGGCTCTTCCACAGAAATCCTGGATGATCCTGACAAATAATTTAAGCCATCCCATGCTTCAGTTTCCTGTGTATTAGGGTACTACTACTTGAACTGTTGGAAGCCTTTGTTGAACACAGACATACTGGAAACTTCCTTTTACTTCTTTCCTTCCCCCACCCAAAACCATGTAAACTTCAGATAGTAAAGCTTCAATAATAAAACACATCAGGAATGTAAGAACTTGTGACAAAGAGGTGAGAGTGGCACAGGCCTTAAGCTGTCATTGACAGATGTTACAGTTTCAGATGTTACCCAAAACCACTGAGTATTTGTGCTTCACGCTGATTTTTTCTTTCCTGTTACTCCCAGCAATTCACACCATCGCACACTTATTCAATGTAGAGTGGAGTGTGCAAGCACGTGTTGAGGAGAAACAAACCCTGGCAGCTGCACTTTCTAGCCTTGGTGATGGCCCAAATGAAAGCTATATCAACTTTTATAGAAAAACTATTGGGGTAAGTGACTTCAGGCTGTGAAGAGTCATTATTACATTTGTTTAGATAATCATATAAGATTATTTGAGCAGAGAGACTGTTTCTGGTGTGCGCAACCTGGGTTTGGGCCATATTGTAGCAAAACTTCGTATATTTAATTTTTCTTATCTGTTAGTAATATTGTTGCTGAATTTTGGTAGTCCTTCAAACTTTTTCACCTGGGGACTTCGAAGTGTTTTTAAAACATTACGTAAAAACGAATGGCCTGTAAAGCAGTCTTCTGACTAAAGTAGACATGGCACACAGAAATATACACAGAAATCAAGGCAAAAGTTTTGAACTTGGGCTGCTTCTGGTTTAAAAACAAAACAAATTAAAACAAGATAAGGAACTTCCCCATTCCTCAGAAGCACTGAGCATCCAATCACTGTGTCAGTTACGAGCCCCACAGGTGCACGATGCCACTGGAAAGGACAGCTTCCATTCAGCTGTCTAAAGCTGGAGGTAGGACTCCAGCTCTTAACAACAGACCTGTGCAAATGCGTTCACCTTTCCCAAGCCTGTATTGTTGAGCAGTGGCATATTAAGAGACAATATTCGGCCTGTGAATCAGTGGAAGACCCTTTCTCTCTACTTCCACTTTAGTAAAGGTAAATCTACAGTACAACAAAAATGCAGTAGGATTTTGGCATTGTTAGCTTGCAAATTCTCAAAGGATGATGACTTAAAGACTTACAACAATGTAAAGGATTTGGCGAGTGAGACCGACTGATAATTCAGCTGGCTCTGCTTGGATGCAACTGCTTCCTTACACCACTGTGTGCAATTATTTCACAGAATCCTGTGGGGGGTCTATATGTGGCTTTCACATACTTGGCTGGTCTCACTGGAGTCATAATCACGCTGGCTCTCATACTAATCATCACGTCATCCACCAAAACTATCCGAAGATCATATTTTGAAGTATTTTGGTACACCCACCATCTCTTTGTCATCTTCTTCATTGGTCTTGTTATCCATGGTGCTGGGTGAGTATTCACACTTATCACAAATTACATAATAACTACTTTATCTGAATGTAAAGCCCTCTGCACACATAAATACGGGGACTTGAGTCACTAAGCAGCAGT
Organism: Pezoporus wallicus; assembly: GCF_028554395.1. NCBI lineage: Eukaryota > Metazoa > Chordata > Aves > Psittaciformes > Psittacidae > Pezoporus > Pezoporus wallicus. The sequence continues at coordinate 1,278,728 of NW_026638681.1, read as the reverse complement.
TATTTTTGATTGTAATGATGGTCCAATACAGGCTTTGAGAGCCAACAGGCTCTCACTGATACGTGCAACAAGCTATAGAGATGCATTAGGCATTATAAGACTTTGGCATACTTAAGCTCATTGATACTCAACTTCTTATGAGATTTTAATTGGTAAGCTCTTTTCCAAGGTGCCTGTTTCTAATTATTAATTTATCTTTCTTTGCTAAAAGGAATTGCATCACACACATGCATTAAGGGGACCTCTACGATAGAGTCTTGGATTTTGTTTGGTAAATGAAAACTGTAAGAACACAGATTTATCTTTCAGACTTGGATGAACTTTTAATATCAGCAGCGTTTTAGAATAGATTTTTAGCTGTTGCAGCTTGAATATAGGCAACTATAAGTTTCTGTAACTTTCAAATGCTGAACATCTTTTTCCACTTCTAGCCTTTCCACTTCCATGCCTTCTTCTGAAATAGCTGAAAAGTCCAATGAAACAATTTTAGCTCTATCAAACACAGTTTGAGCACTTAGAAAAATTAATTTTAGTTCCACTTTATAAAACAGAACTGTGCATAAAAAAGAGGCTAAAGTATCCAAGCCACATTTCATAGTTCATAATTACACTATATTGACCATTTAAAAGAAATTTTAGGTTCACTAGAAAGTGTGCTTTAAAAATGCCCAGCAAAAATGACTTTCAAAACCACTTCCTCTCAGTCCAGTAGTGCCAGAAAAGACAGAAATGAAAGTGCAACGGGAAGAGCAAAAATAGAAGGCAGATGAGAATTGCCACCAGCATATTAGTCCATTCCAACTTCCAAAACAAGAAGGACTGAGCAAAACCTGTTGAAAGAGGAAAAGGTTTCATGTTTTCTGCAGCAAACATTGTATATTTTATATATATAGCAAATATTGACGAAATGTCCAAACTTGCCAGTAGTTACTACACAATGCTATCAGACCTTTCTAGAGGTCAGTGAGGAGCATTTATTTCATAAAAGTTGATTTTCTGTTTACTTGGATATTCAGTATCTTTTCAGCATTTTAATTGCACTGTATTGAAAAGACAAGCATTTGGCCAGAAATGAGGTTGTCAGAGAAGTTCAGTGATCCTTTGGAAGGAGACAAATGCAGGAATATTATTATCTGTGTGATCTGTAGAGGGAAGGCTGTTTTCTAGCTGTGAACTCAGTGGCCTCGCTTATTTGGCCTTAAAGTCAAGAATGACATTCTGAGTTTAGAGAAAGTGCTAGTTCACTAAAAATTATTGGGCAGGCCTTTTACGCTCAAGGAAGGCATCTTAGGTGTGCAAAGATGAATGCTATGGAGTAAGTATGATCTAACAGTCTCAAAGTAGCATGTTAGAGAGAGAGGTATATAGATGTCAGTTGGAGACAGAAGGCTGTGTGTCATACCCGTGTGTGTATGCATACATATATGTATATACAGAAAGCTGAATCAAAGATAATAGAATTGTTATAAGCTGTTATAGCATTTTGTAGCACTGATTGGTTTTGTGCATGAACTATGTGTTAAAGGCAAGTGTCCCAAACTTCCTGTCACAGTGAATGTAAAGAGGGGAGAAGAGATGCAGACCACCCTGCCTTGGAAGCTAAAGTAAAACTTTAAGCTGAAAAAGAAGTAATTTTAAGGCTATACCAGTGAAAGCTTAATTACAGTACTGGAACACCATCTACACTGAGTAATAATGGAAAACAAGACTTTTGTTTCTGTTGTACAGGGTACTGACATTGTCAGAACTTGAATGGAGCATAGGGTGAGGCAAAAACCCTCAGGCTCATTCTCCATTAAGCAATGGAGAGAGCAGTGGCAGGAAGTGGACTCCTTCTCTTCCCTTAATTCATACCAGATAGCAGCTCAGCTGAACCCGTTGTCATTAGTGGGGAAGTTAGCTGCAACTCGTGATGCTCCTGGGGCAGTGTCGTGCCTTCCCTTTATTTTTCAGGCAGGATGTTAATCAATCCTTTAATGAGGAAGAAGTTCATTAGTAATATTTATGAGCAGTGCAATCTTTTAACTTTCAAGATTGGGCACACACTTTTCAATAATCCCTGGAGAAATCTGTCACTTAGAGCTACGCATACATATGACTTGGATACCATGTTTTTTTTGAAACATCAGAAACAGTCTAGTTCACAGAAACTAGAGTTAGAAAAGCAGAAAGAGAAGTTACAGGTCATGGGAAGAAGATACCAACAGCATTGTATTGGTCGTTTCTAAGGAAAATCAGCAGATGTCAATCTGAATTTCTCTACTATGAACCTCATCCTACTAATTGCCATCACTCTGGGGCCTCTCACATGCTCCTGAGGTTGGCAGAACTCCAGACAGGGGCAGGAAATAGTGAACAAGATCAGAATATATTTTTCCCCCCTCAAAATGAAAACTTTCAGCACTAGCTCTGCCACTAGAAATACAGCTGGTCTGGAGCGCTCAGTCTTCTCTATCATAAACCAAACAGTAACAGAAAACCCTAAGTAAGTAAGAATATAGAGGCCAGATCGTCAGATGACACAAGCTGGTATAGCTGGCATAGCTGCTTTACATCAGAAACATCTGTGTTCATCATTCACACCAACTGAACTGCTATCTTCAGAGGGAGAGGAAGGGTGTCGTGGTTTACGCCAGCCATAACTCAGAACCACGCAGCTGCTCTCACTCCCCTCTCCCCTTCCTCCCTCCGGCTCCTGAAGGGATGGGGAGGAGAATCAAAAGAATATAACTCCCATAGGTTGAGATAAGAACAGTCCAGTAACTAAGGTATAACACAAACCACTGCTGCTGCCACCAGTAATAATAATGATAAGGGAAATAACAAGGGAAGAGAATACAACCGCTCACCACCCACTGACCTATAGCCAGCCCAACCGAGCAGTGATCTAGCCCTTCTGAGTAACTGCCCCCAGTTTATATAGTGGGCATGACATGCTGTGGTATGGAATACCTCTTTGGCTACTTTGGGTCAGGTGTCCTGTCTCTGCTTCCTCCCGGCTTCCCCTCCTCCCTGGTAGAGCATGAGACTCACAAAGTCCTTGGTCAGACCAAACATTACTGAGCAGCAACTAAAAACATCGGTGTTACCAGCGTTGTTCTCAGGCTGAAATTAAAAAACACAGCACTGTACCAGCTACTAAAAAAGGAGGAAAATGACTGCTACTGCTGAACCCAGGACAAAAGGTCAAAAGAAAGGGCTCTCCAAATTTCTAAGAGAACAAACAGAAATAATTTCTGTACTGGTCACAAGGAAATTGTTTACTTTGCCCATTCCAAGTTTTGGTTTTATTGAAGAAAAAAGTAGGATAACTCTGAAAAGAATGAAGTTTTCCTACTGTGACCACATCCTGGAAAGGGTTATGGATATATCTCTCAGTTCCTCACCTAATGTTGTAGTCAGTATTTTCCCCCACAAACTTTCCTCCCCATTTTTATCACCTTAATAGTAATTTTGTGGGTTGATTAGAGCAGTAAAGCTGTATCAAAGCTGTAGCACTGCAGAAGTCCACAACTCCACTTAAATTGGGTAGATAAGTAAATTGAGTAAATAAGTAGAACAGTAAGGGACAGATGCCTTCATTTTCATTTAATTGCCTTAATGATTGTTATCTTTTTCCCAGGCGTATTGTACGGGGGCAGACAGCTGAGAGTCTGGCTGAACATAATCCAGAGCTTTGCTACAAGAACTTCACTGACTGGGGGAAGAAGGGGTCTTGCCCAATCCCCCAGTTTTCAGGGAATCCTCCTATGGTAAGAGCAGTTGTCTTGACTGTAAACCCAATCTAAAATGTTTAAAGTTTTCTCTTTTTGTTAAATAACTTAAGCACCTGCTGTAGAAAAGCAGCTGTATGACCCCATGTGCTCTTCAGTTGCAGAAAGTGCTCTTTCATTACATAAAGCCATAGATTTCAACACAATGGATTATATGCAGAAATAGACTACTGACAGACAAACCACTTCCAGTGTGCCATAAAATGAGCAAAATTAACAGGCTAAGCAAAAAAGCAAATTGTATCTGAGAACTGTTTACCCAAAACGTCTTTTGTGGTTTGTGGGGATTTCTAGAAAGTGCTATAATCCAGATAATAAATAGTATCACATTATTATGGACTAATGATCATTAACAGAAAAGTAATGCCTCTGGAAATCTGACACTGAAACTTCAGCTTTCATTGACTAACCAGGCTGGTTGCTCTTTCATATTTCAGACTGATCTGTTAATAGAAACCACATCTTTTTCTGCAGCAGTACAGCCCTGAGTCAATAATACATTCAGAGCTTAACTTCACGTTTTGCTTAAGTTACCTTAATTTTCAGACAGAGGCAAAATCACTCTGGAAAATACCTTGCTCTAACTGTAGTAGCAACTGAAAAGCTAGTTGTGACTCTCAACAGAGAAATAAATTACCTCTCTGACCAGAAGTAATTTTGAAGGTGTCATATCCCTTAAGTGTTCCCTACTCTGGTTAATAAAGAACCTAGATTACTTGAATTTCACATCTGCTCATAGCATTTCCAGGACTCAGTTTAATCTAAGTTGCCATCCTCCTCATCTGACTTTATTCTGCTTACAGACATGGAAGTGGGTAGTAGGTCCCATGTTTTTGTACCTGTGTGAGAGACTGGTGCGGTTTTGGAGGTCACAGCAGAAGGTTGTTATCACAAAGGTATGTGTTGACATTACATTGAACAATGGGCAAAACATTATAAACTTTTCCAAATGGTACAGCAAAGTCAGCAGTTTCTACTCAACAGTGTTAGCAGGGAAAGGAGCGTTCTGGCTGCTATCATGATGCTAACCTCTAACATCTAAATGTAGCCTGCCACTGAAAGTTTCCAGTGGTACTATCTACCCAGTTCCCTCTCTTATAGCCCTGTGTTTATGCCCCTGTATATCCATTACCACTGTGCTATGTGCCACTGTGTAAGGTTCATCTGGAATTAGCTGTGCAAATATAGATCTGGTGATGTGTTAAAAGATGTGCCAGTCTGATCTGTCCCTTTTGGAGTAACTACAACCATAGTCTGAAAAAATACTTCATCCAAAAATTCAGCATGCTCTGTAGTCTTTCATCTGGCTGTTAGGTGCTGCTCCTCACTCCCAGTTCTGTTGGGAACAAAGTTTCACCTGCTATCCTTGATCTCATAGCAGAGGACAAAGTTAGTGGTGGAGGATCCAGTGAATAGTGACAACAGCCTTTTCTTTTTCCCTGCTTTGCCCTTTTTCCTCTTAACTGTAGGTGGTCATTCACCCCTTCAAGACGATTGAGCTCCAGATGATGAAGAAGGGCTTCAAGATGGAGGTCGGGCAGTACATCTTTGTCAAATGTCCAGCGGTGTCTAAACTGGAATGGCATCCATTCACATTAACCTCTGCTCCAGAAGAAGATTACTTCAGCATTCACGTCCGTATTGTAGGAGACTGGACAGAGGGCTTGTTCAATGCCTGTGGGTGTGATAAGCAAGAATTCCAGGAGGCATGGAAATTACCCAAGTATGTACAAAGAGTCTCCATGGTAAACTCAACCAAAAGCTATGACAGTTTAAATTTTGCTCAACCAGTTTGGTGGTACCCATGATACAATCCTTAACTACTTCCATCACATACATGGGCCTTAAATGTCTCTTTGCAGTTTCTTCCTATCAACCCCACCTCTTCTTTTGCTAACATTTGGGTTGAAGTATTCAGACCAAATGTGCATCGTAGCAGACAAAACAATTTGTTATTTTAAATGCTGTTAATAAATATTCAGTACTAATTTACTACATGTACTTTCAATTTCAGGATAGCTGTGGATGGCCCCTTTGGAACAGCGAGTGAGGACGTATTCAGTTATGAAACTGTTATGCTTGTTGGAGCTGGAATAGGGGTCACCCCTTTTGCATCTGTACTCAAGTCAGTTTGGTACAAATACTGCCATGATGCGACCAACCTAAAACTCAAGAAGGTATATGTCCTCTTTCCCAGAACCCATGTAAATCGTTCAGGGACCATCAGCCCAAAATAAAACAGGCCCAGCAATGGTGATCTGGCTCCAGACATGTCTGAGTCCTACAAGAGGAACCCAATTACCTCACAAGACTAGAAGGCAGGGAAGCAGGGGGGTCAAAAGCAAAAACAATGAAAGAAGAAATAGCCTATGAGCAAAATTACACAAGCAAATCCTGACTGTACCCCTTGGGATTTCCACTTGCAGTGGAGATACTATTCAACCTGTGTGGGAAACAGAATGTCCAAGACATTAATACTGCCTGTGCAAATATTGCATTACTTCCCTAATCACAGAAAGAGCAACTTTACGTTAGTAGAAGAGCACTGCTACTATCCTCCGCTTCCCTCCTGCCCCTGGAAACTCCCTGTGTAAAAGTGTGGGGTCACACTTTGCAGTTATGGTCATATTCAGAGAACAGAACTGGTTTTGTTACCTACTTTGATTTACCTTGCCTGTCAGCAGACAGGGTGATAGAGTCTACCTCTAAATCATTTATTTATGTCCTAACAAACTGTTTTACAAGGATGTAAGTGGGGAAACATTATGAACTAAAAATGTAACCTGCTGGTGGAAAAGAAATAAGATATTTCCTTGTTCTTGCAGTCACTTAATCTGCTTCACAACCCTCCCAATGTCAAACCTCCTGAATAGTTTTGATTCCAGCCTTCATCTCCATCGACTGAAGTGGTCAGAGCAACTTGGTACAAGATCTCTACAATCCTCATTCTGTCAGTGACATAAAACCAGAAACCATAAATGCCTGTGTCCCCTGACAGCTCACTCTTGTCTCTTCCAGATTTATTTTTACTGGCTTTGCAGGGACACTCATGCCTTTGAATGGTTTGCTGACCTCTTGCAATCTCTGGAGGCTCAAATGCAGGAGAGGAATAACGCAGACTTTCTCAGCTATAACATCTACCTGACAGGCTGGGATGAATCTCAGGTAACTACATGGTGGAAAGTATTGCTTCCATATGCGCTGCGGTTGATGTTAGCAAGTCTGTTATGTTTTGATAAATGTTCAAATGGTTTATGTCCTTGGCCTCCATCTGGTCATAGAGGTTTTAAATGCAGACAGGTATTGTCCACCAGAAGTTACATGGGATCAGCTAATCCTGTCTCATTTACTTTGGCTGTGCACTCTGGGAAGCAGTCTTTCCTCACGGCAGCAACCTCAGCTGACCGTATCTCTTTAGACAGCTAATACTGCTTAAAACAGTTAATGGTATTTGGGACAGGAGAAGCTAATGGCACAAAGTTTGAGTGATGACAGCATATTCGTTTCAGGATTTTCCTGAGATGTCTATGTCATCCCATGCATGTATGTTGCTGGGTCACTGGGGGGTACAAAGTAACAGCTCTTCCATGAGCCACTTGAAAATGTGTGATTGAGTCAGGAAAGGTGCTCAGTCTGTTGCTTTTAGTAATGTTTTATTTTACCTACATCTCACCATTGCAAAATTCACCATGTGCCTAAAGTGCTGTAGCTCAGCTAGGCACACATGGAGGGGCAGGAGCAAGGTAGGAAGTTAATCACACATGCAGTGGAAAAAAATAGGAAGGAGAAAAGTCCCACTATTTTTGCTTGGGGAGAAAGTTACCTGTAACTTTTTCTCATGTAAAAGTGATGCAGAATTCCTCAAGTCCTGAAGTTATGCTCTTAACCACATTTTCTCTTCCTGGCTTAGCTTAGCTTAGCTAAGTAAAGGTGCAAGTTACACAGGGAGAGCGGACAAAACCTCCTCATATGGATCAATCCTTTCAGAGATCAAGCTGGCAGAACTTCATTAAGGTCAAGGGGTCTGTATAATTGTACTTGAAGGGAAAGTTTTGTTTTAAATTACAGCTTTATCTTACAGTTCTTAGACTAAATCAGTTCACTGCAAAAGAAATATCATTAATTGCTGCACTCAATGCTTCATAGCTTTAACTCTTGAGATCACCTGGTCTGGGGAAAAGGAGGAGGTAGACACTGATAGTCAGGATTTTACCAATGTTAGCTTTCCTTTCTAAACACCATATTCTTGTTTTGGAAATAATTCAGTGTGTATTATTATTTTTTTTAACAGGACATAATGCTGCCATCTCTAACTCTGTCTTTACACTGCCCCTTGTGTTTCGTTTCCCACAGGCCACTCACTTCGTAATGCATCATGAAGAAGAGAAAGATGTGATTACAGGCCTTAAACAGAAAACCTTGTATGGAAGACCTAACTGGGAAAATGAGTTCAAAACTATTGCGGGGCAGCATCCTGGGTAAATTTGTATAAATTCAGAGTGTTTATGGACTTCCTCTAAATGCCATAATAGCACAATCTTATTCCTTTGGCTGACAAAGTTTGAGGAGCACTTTTTTTCTAACTATCTCTAGGTATTTTATACAATCTAAAGTCTAGACCAAATCATTTTACCTACAGGTTTTAAAAAATCATCCCTTTTTGGTGAGGTGCTTCATGGAGTGTTCAATTAGTAGTGAAGTTTAAGAAAAAACATACCCTATCATTCCAGCTGAAGTAGATAGGAATATCACGTGATGTCTAAATACCTCCAAAAATACTTCCTACCTCAAGAAACAAAACCTGAATATGGATGACCTTTAGCTGAGCACCCAAATTTATTACTGAAAAAAAAAACAAAACCTCAGAACAGTTCCTTTCACGAATTTGTGCTGTAAGCTATTGAAGCTTTGTTTCCTTGATTCCACTGACATCAACTAACCTGTCTTTACTGAGTTGTGCTGAGCTGAAATTTAGACTACCATTTGTTTTAGAAGCAGCACTAAGTGCCTTTCAAGTTTTAAGGGGTTATAAGTTTTAAGGAACAGATATCCAGTTCAACTTTAGTTCCTATAACTGAGAAAAGAACCTTGCACCTACAGAATGGAAAACTGATTCACATGAGGAACATCCAGCTGCCCCATACCTAGTTCTTGACCATATTTTCATTTTCTTAACAGCTCCAGAATAGGTGTTTTCCTGTGTGGACCTGAGGGCCTAGCTGACACACTCAACAAAGAGAGTATCAGCAACTCAGAAGCTGACCCAAGAGGAGTACACTTCATTTTTAACAAGGAAAATTTCTAACTGCCAAGCGTATGGGAGGCATTCAGTACAGCAGCTAAAGACTGGATATCTTTTTCTATTTGGAGTCTGGGAAGGACAGCCCAGCTTCTAATGTCAGCTACACTAATGCAGATCTGTTTGCTTCTTGGAAAATACTTTGGTGCTGTGGTAGAGTAAAAGAGTTAAGTTTTATCTTAGGCAAGTTTGCACTACCTTCTGCATGCTTGCAACTTAGTATAAATCTATTTCCTTTGTTTGTATGAGGGGATTTCCACTCGATTAACTGCCTTTATCCTCATATTATTCATAATGACTGCTGAAGCGTCTAGAAAGCCATATGCATTTGGGACCCAATTCAAACCGATAAAGCTTAATGCTATTAATCAATAAAACATTCTAGCCTAATGCTTACTATTAGGAGACAGCTTATCCTGGGTGCAGCCAGGCCCTGGAATGAGGGGTGTTCAGGAACAGTGACTGGGAAAGATTATTCCTTACAAGAGGAAATCTCCTTTGCACACCAGCATCTTTCAGGCTTCCAAATGCATGCCTATATGTCTGTCTGAGAGAGAACACAGGCAGCTGAAAAGCAGCCATTCCTCTTTAGGAAAGTGGAGCACCAGAAAGAAACCACCTGGATTTCTGAGTGCCACCCCCACCCCAGCTGCTTGGGGATTGATGAGGCTGGATTCAAACCAAGTCCCACACCTGGCATCTGAGCCATTGCTCGGCTCCTTTGAACACTCTCAGTTTCACATCTTCAAATTCATGGTGCAATGATCCAAAGAAGAAGGGCTTTGTGTTTTAAATACTGCAATTTCTGGTCTTTGAGGCTGAAAAATCTTGTTGCTAAATGATTTAATGGGTATTTTCTGAAGCATTCTATTGTTTAGCTGTTCCTCTTTGATGGTGAAACAGGTTTGAGAAAGCAATGATCACATGGGCAGTAGCTGGAATAGCTATGAATAAAGTTTCTGATGTGTACAAGACACCCATACACAGCACAGTACTCCTGTATGTACATTACAGGTAGCAGGTTCTTAAAGAAAAAGGAACTGAAACTTTTAATGCCAGCAGCAAAGGAGAAAAAAAAAAATGAAGGGGGAGGGAGGAGGAGGCACTAAAACCTGCATCATAGAAATAAGTGAAAAAAACAAATGCAAAAAGCCTTGGTAAAAGACACACTTTAGTATAGCCTGTCTCCTGTTCAGCTTAACGACTTTTAAACTCCACAGGCAAGACCAGCAATAGCTCCTACACAGCATAAGACCTTGCTTGCCATATTTAAATATTATCCAAGCACTCCATGCTACTTCAGAAGTATAGCTTACCAGTTTCTATTTAACAAGATCAGTTTCTAGTGAATGCTGGCAAAGATTACTGGGGAATTTTTCAGTTCTTTCCCTCAGAAGGGTCATATTTAAATCCACAAATTTCTGTTTGAAGCACACCTATTAAATCAGAATAGGGGCTGAACTAGATGATCTCAGAGGACCTTTCCATCCCTAACAATTCTGTGATTCTGTGATAAACAGAATTAAAGAAACTTCCGTGGAATAAAAGTATTGCTACTGAAACATAATAAGGGTCTCATCCTGTGCAAAGAGCATTGAAGTATCTGCCTTTGATTTTAATGGAAACGTGTTCAGGCTTTTATACTGCTAAAAGTGGGCAAAGGAGAATTGCAAGGGGTCTAATGGGGACAGTATATTTATCATGTGAAGAGTCTTGAAGGAGTGTATTTTAATTCACCCTAAACATTGCCATGTTTATTCTTAAAACTCCAGGGATCTATCTTGACTCAGCCAATTGTAATGACATTCCCTGACATGCTGCACACTGGTACCAGGGGTTGTTTGTCACTTTGAAGTCAGAAAAAGGAATTCTATGCTTGTTAATAAATGTCTCCCCAAAATGTGTAAAACAATAAGCAGGTGAGAGCTTCTCAGTTTATTTCAAAGGTTTCTTATATTAAATCCTGCTAATATAACAACCCATGCATTATTAGGCATGGTCTGAGGTTTTTAAAATCTAGGATACATGAGGGAAATGGATGGATAGCACTGAAATCCAAACATAAGAAACAAATGAACTTCAGTCCTCCCCACTCTTCAGCAAAGCACAGAAGGATGTCAGTGATACTGTTTGAAGTAAATGTTCCTGTCTTCTAGTGGTAAAAGAGTAAAGCCCTTCTGCCAAATGCTTGCCTGGTCCATAGGAGTTCCCCAGATCAGTGTTTCACTGGGGACCCACCTTAGATACAGACCTTTTCTTAAGCAACTTTTACAATATTTACATTAGATATAAAGCCCATGCCTGTGTTAAATTAGTGGACAGTTGTGGCTGTGACACCAGCAGAGCTCCCCATTCACCTGAGGGAGATGGCTAGGGCAGCAGGCAACAGCTGATCTTAAAGGACAGTCCTCTTTTGCGGCCAAATGACACTGCTTGCACTGACCATTGCTGTCAGCTGGGACTTGCTGAAAATTTCCTCTTTCCATGTGTTTGGGGATTTTCTCTCTTGGGGGAAGAAGAAACGGTTCACTTTCATAATAAACTGATTCTTTGCTGTCAAACTGCTGACTCCAAATGGCCTGCCCTGGAAACAAAGGGCAGCTTCTCCCCTTTGAGAAACTGCATATGGTACTCAGCAGTTTAGGCAACACTATCTGTCACCATGACTGTGCTGCAGTAGCACCAGCAAGGTTTTCTGAAAAGCAAAGATGTCTCCAGGTTGCTTCTGTGCACAGCGGGAGGAAGCAGCATGAAGGGGATGGCAGTGCGTGGTTGAAGGTAGGACTCTAGGGAGCTCCATGTTTCATTGATGAGGGTCAGTGACCACCACAGATCCCTCACATCTTTACTTTGCTCCTGATATGTTGAGTGCCGAAGTAAAGGAGCTATTGTGCTTGCTCTGGCAGAGCTCTGCCACTGTCCGTGTTCACCAGGGTCTCTGGGCATCCTCCAGAATCATCCCCACTTCCAGTGGGATCTGAGCACTATGAGTAGCTCTCCCATTAAGGCTGTCCTTTAACAGTAAGCTTTGGTCCTTGCTCTGCCTCATCTGCAGAGGTGACTCTAAAAGAGGTTGTCGCTTAGCATTCCTGATACCATCAGCAGAGACAGGAGCGCAGCCTGTGTGACACCCACCGTTGAACTCATGCTGTACCTGAGTTTACAAACGGACTCACATCTGATCTGTCCTGCCATCCAGTTCCACAAATTCTCTATTCAAATGAAAAATGCTCTGCTGATGGCAAGAAAAGACAGTTTGGGGATTATTAAATTAACAGTTTCAACCAGTGAAAGCAATTCAGTTCAAAGCGACTGAAGCAATAAGTTGGTCTCACTTACGGCCTCAGCTCAGCATGTTTTCTTTCCCTTTTTGTACAAATTTTTTTCTGTTTTCCCATATATAGTCACTGGAAAAAAAACCCCAAACAATTAACTGATTCATTAATATCCTTGATCTCCAGTTCAGTGTAGTCTTACAGTCGAAGACCCTGACCCTCCAGGGTGCTGGGCAGCTCTCATTTCCATTGACATCATCTTGATTTTGTAAACTTCAAGGGGCTTTGGGGGAGGCATGGTACTTGGCCGTATTCAGATAATCTATTCAAGTGAGACCTCAATATTTACTGGGCCTCACCTAGTCCTCCTTCCTTTCCTGATACATACTTGCAAGGTGTGCAGATGGGGAAATGAAATCCAAGTTTTCCTAAGTTTTAACGTACAGTCAGAGTGATACTCTGCCTGTTCACCATCATGCATTGTCCCAGGGGAAACCACCCTGGTCGCAAAATAGGTCTTCCTTTTTTCAGTCTTGTAAGATTTCCTCTGCTGGGTGGGGACTTTCTGCCTTTTAAGTCCTCAGATAGTGGATTAAACCAAATTAGTAACAGAAAAGCAAACAAAAAGCTGCCTGTGAAACACAAGGTACCTTTACACAAACAAGAAATAATGTTAGGGTCTCATTATGGCACTTTTTCTCCGAATCCTGCTGTATTTTGGAGTGTTAGCAAATTAATGTTGATTGGTTTTTGGTTTTTTTTCCATCTTTCAATGGGTTCTTTGTAGAATTCACAGCAAGGCGTAAGCCCTGAGACCTCAAAACCATAGGTATATATGCTTAAAGGAAGTTAGAAGCATGCATCAAGATGCTAATGGTTATAAGTGTTGGCAGGATCAAGATCATTGTGTCTGACTGTGTACAACAGTGTTGGTTCCACAGACACAAACCAGAGTAGTTATTTGTCATCAACCACACATTTGTTTTGCATTTCATACAGAGGTTAGCAACCCGCTGGTCTCATTTACATTCAATACACACAAGCCAGCACAGGCTAGCAGCAAAATTAATTACAGTAGAGTGGAAAAGTGTTGAGAGACTTGCTGAAAGCCTACAAATGCTTTCCAGCCCATTCTGCACCTGCACTAACCCCATTCCCCCCCCTTTTCTCTGGTGCTCTTCTGCTTGGGTAACTGGTGTGTCTCTTCCTACCCATCTACCACTGATTTCTCTCAGTCCATCCTCTTCTACCAATTGCTGTTGTCACTCTTTCAAGAGATTTGATTTTGGGTTAGAATAGCCAGTGAATTAAACTGTATGATGTTGATTAGTATATAACACAATATATAATCACTTCTATAGCAGCTATATGCCCATCAATGCACAGGGGGCACTGCAGCACCCATGTCTGCCACTCCAGATTTGAGGAATGTGAACCCTTTCAATTGACATATTAATGAAGAATGAACTTCGATGAAACTGAACAAGCACGGTGGTGATAGAATCAGACCTGGGTTCCACATGCAGCAATCCAACACCACATGCCATCTTCTCTGCCCTGAAAGACTCTTATGACAGATGTAGCCCAAGGTCATGGACTAAATGAGCTCATTGGACTTTCATAGGGCTGGTCCATAGACTAAGAGCGTGATATCTATGTGTATATATCAAAGGATAGGAAAGGTGATGGTGCATTGGGAAGTGTGGGACCTGGCATGAAATAAATGGAATAAGGGGTGGATATAGTCCTGGTTTCAGCTGGGATAAAGTTAATTTGATTCTTAATAGCTGGAACGGTGCTGGATTATTTTTATTTAGTGTGAGAATAATAAACTGATGTATTAGTTGTTGCTAAGTAGTGCTTACTCTATCTACATCAAGGGCTTTTCAGTTTCCCATGGTTTTTATTATTATTATTATTATTGTTGTGGTGGTGGTTTTGTTGTTATTATTATAATGATTATTATCTTGGTATTGTTGTTGTTACATGTTATTTCAATTATTAAACTGTTCTTATCTCAACCTGTGGGTTTTACCTTGTTCCAATACTCCCCCCCATCCCACAGGGAGGGGGCTTGAGAGGTGGAGGGGGAGTGAGCAAGCAGCTGCATGGTACTTAGTTGCCAGCTGGGTTTAAACCATGACAGTTATTCAGCTGCAAACCTTCTCTGTCACTGCAAATAGATCACGGCTGTAGCCATCTCTGCATTGTCCAAAAAGACTATTTTGGTCTGAGCATTATTGCAGAGGGAGGCAGGGAAAGCCCAGCCAAGGGGGAGTCAGACCATCTCTCTGCCTTGGAACTGATGCTTTATAATTCTGGAAACAATCTACAAAGCAAAGTACCCTGCAAATAACTTTTTGGTTGATTTTGTTTTGTATTTGTAGGTCAACTGGTGTTAAGATCAGAAAATATGCAAATACCATGAGTTTTATGACCTTCAGGACAAATAAGCTGAGGCATCTTTGGTCAAGTCACCTTTGAAGTAAAGTGTAAATGCTTCTTATGCTGGTTTTGTCTTTTTACAGTCGTATGAGTTAGACTGGACCATACAAAAGTCTGGGGTCTGTAAGGTTTCTCTTTGAATGAGGGAGAGCACTGAAAAAATTCAGGTGGAATTTTTGCGGCTGCAGAAATGGCATAGGGAAGGACTGGGACAGGGTAATTGCTGTCATCTCTTTGCAGTTAACAGTACAAAATGTGGTTGTCAATACTGGTGTTACTAAGGGGCATTTTGGGGCAAGTGCCCAGTTTCATATCACAGACTATCCATCCTTATAGACCAAAGAGATTTCTACCCTGCAATCCCATGTTTGGATTGGTAAATCCTGGATGCAGCCAGGATGTAAGTTAATACCCTTGCAGGATGACCCAAGGCTGGGCAAGTTGTCATGAACATCTGAAGAAGACAGCTGCTGCTGTGGTTTTATCACCCTCTCCCTCTTTTTCTCATACTTCCCTTTCATCTGTGACAGCCAATGCTAGCTCAAGCCTGTTTTCAGGTGGCGAATTCACACAAGCCCTCTAAGACCTTAACCTTGCTCAGACAGCAGCAAGGAAATAATCAGCAAACACTGACAAACCGACTGTGAGAAGCACTTTCTAGAACCAGTGCCCCTGAGAAGACAGAAAAGAAACCTGTTGATTGTGAGCAGCTATCTTCTGCCTCAAAATTACGAATGTTCCTCTCACCTGTTAACAATTCATGAAACATTCTCACTGTGAAAGGGCTGCAAATGGTAAGAGGGCTGTACATGTGTGGATCATTGTCCATCACTCATCCCTCTCAGGTACATAAATCAAGCACAGTGTGTACAGGACAGCAACACAAGTTGCCATGAAATTCTGCTTACAGAGGACTAACTGATGCTCAATTACCCAATATTACTTACATTCATTTTACAGGAAATCTCTAAAGGTTATAGTCTTTGCCACAGTTATTGCTGCAGTTGGAAGCAAGGCCTTTCCCTGCCATTTCACACCCTCTGAGAGAGAGCAAAGCCTGTGTCACAAGCATAGCCAAGGAATCTTCCCTCAAGTTAGTCATTGTTGTTGGTAATTTAATGAATACCCCAATGCCTTTATTTGCATTAATCTGTCAGACATTCATCTGGTATGACTATAAGAGTCATCATGATGAATGAAGTGACCATTTGGGGACTGCAGGTTCATATGCTGTATGCCCTAACATCACTGCCTGGGGTATATCAGCAGCTTTTCCCCAAGCAACCGGTCTGAATATGCCATATGCCCTCACATCACTGCCTGGGATACACCAGCAGCTTTTCCCCAAGCAACCATTAACTCCAGGAAAACCACAGTGATATGAGTGTTGGCCTGAGCATTGCATTACAGGGCCAATACATTATATTTAGAGCGTTTGCCAGTGTTCCTTGTTGAAAGCCTGCAAGAAGACAATATGCTATTTAAGCCCTGTATGTACTGATTTGCTCTCTAGGTACTTGTATGCCCTAAATCCTTCCAGGGTGCTGGGATAGTTAACTATAAATTAGCAGGATTCAAAGTATCAGTGACAGATTAAAGATCCCTGTAGCGACATTTGGGGAAGGGATCTTGAGGCCAGCTGAAAGGTAACAGTAGTAATCAGGGAGTGGGATGATGAGACCCACTATATGAGTCTTGGCTTGTGAGGCTAGGTAGGAAAACCAGCACTCCCTGATTGTTATGACTCAGTAAGGGGGATGGTAGATACAGGCAATTTACTACCAGGAAAATTTAACAGGCACAGTCGCATTTAATGTAAGCAACAGAAACTAGACCCAAACCCAAGAAAATTATGAAAGTTCTCATGCTACTATCAACTCATTTGCAAAGGCTAAGTTGTAACCCACTAAGATGGCCACTTCCCCTTTAGAAGTAATAGGTGTTCCCTCCTTATTTAGCTCATGTCCACAGCCATTAAATTTGTTTCAAGATGCTGGGCCTTTCCCTCTTCCCTACAGTGGGCAAAAGCACTGTTCATTGCCAGTTAATGGTGACAGATTTTGCATTTTGTAACCACACAATGAAGCTGTATCAGCAGAGAAAATACTGCTGGGGCAAGCTAGCAAACCGCTGCCTTACATGCCAAGTAGGTATTTACTTCTCCCAAGCAAAGTGTCAGTGGGAAAGGTTGCCCAGGGCTGTCCTTTGTGTATCTTGTAAATGCCAAACAAGCTGAAAAAGGGAACCTCTCACCTTGTTTGTCTTGCTCTCCACCCAACTCAAGCAAAACAGTTTCTTGCTGACTTAATTACCAGACTTTCTTCTCGTCCATCTATAACTTAAAAAGTATTTTATACAATTGCCAATGCTCCCATTTAAATTTTATCCTTTCTGACTTCCAACTCAGTGTGACTCTCAGAAGGCTGCTAAGTCTCTAAGTAGGCAACTCCTCAGCCTTCTGTTATTGCTGCCCTTGTCAGCACCATCATTCTCAGACACCACCTTCCTCAGGTATCTTCATCTCCTCATCTTGAGACAACTGTTGGACTCAAATGGTTTGAGGTAGCTAACACTGCTTGCGTTCCTAGGACAACCTGTGTCCATCTATTTCAGTTTTATCTTTGCAGTCAATGTGAATAGCTTTCAGACAGTAGCTGGGCTAGCATCCAGCATAGCTGGGCATTCTTCACAACTTAGTGCTTCTAGGTGATGCAGCAACAATAACATCATTGTGATAGCAGAACTACTACTACTGCTGCTATTGCTACTACTACTACTGTGAAGAACCAGGATCACACGTTCCAGTGGCTACTGTCTGAGCAATTGTATTGGGCTTGTGTGAAAAGGTTTTGGTAGCAGGGGTCTACAGGGGTGGCTTCTGTGAGAAGCTGTCAGAAGCTTCTCCCATGTCTGACAAAGCCAGTGCTGGATGGCTCCAAGACAGGCCCACTGATGACCAAGGCTGTGCCCATCAGCAACAGTGGTAGTGCTTCTGTGAGAACGTATTTGAGAAGGGGGAAAAGTAAACAGCAACTGCAGCTGGAGAGAGGACTTAAAATATGAGAGAGCAACAGCCCTGCAGACACCAAGGTCAGTGAAGAAGGAGGGGAGGAGGTGCTCCAGATCTGGAGCAGATTCCCCTGCAGCCCGTGGTGCATCCCATAGTGAGGCAGGCTGTGCCCCTGCAGCCCACGGAGGATCCACACTGGAGCAGGTGCATGCTCAAAGGAGCCTGTGACTCTTGTGGGAAGCCTGTGCTGGAGCAGGCTCCTGTCAGGACCTGTGGTCCCATGGAGAAAGGAGCCCACTCTGGAGCAGGTTTGTGGCAGGACTTGTGAAGCTGAGGGGGACCCGTGCTGGAGCAGTCTGTTCCTGAAGGGCTGCACCCCATGGAAGGCACCAACGCCGAAGCAGTTCATGGAGGACTGTCTCCTGTGGGAAGGACTAAAGCTGGAGAAGTCGATGAAGAATGGTCTCTTGTTCGCGGGACCCCATGCTGGAGCTGGGGAACAGCATGAGGAGTCCTCCAGAGGACAAAGGAGCAGCAGAGACAACATGAGATGAGCTGACTGCAACACCCCCTGTGCCACTGAGAGAGAGGAGGGAGAGAATTTGGGAGTAAAGTCGCTTAGGAAGGAGGGAGGGATGAGGGGAAGGTGTTTTTGAGATTTGGGTTTATTTCTCATTACCCTACTCTGATTTGATTTGCAATAAATTAAACTAATTTCCCCAAGTCTGTTTTGCCTGTGATGGTAATTGCTGAATGATGTCTCCTTGTCCTTATCTTGACCCGTGAGCCTTCTGTTTTATTTTCTCTCTTCTGTCCAGTTAAGGAGGGGAGTAACAGAGCAGCTTTTGGCAGACATTTAAATCATTTACCTCTGTGTGGAAAATAAAAAATAAGCCTGTAGCTCTGTATTCTTTCTTAAGTTTCTGTCTCAGCTGTTGGTGTTTTCCGTGCTCCTTCACACTGCCCCTCCTCTTTGCTTTTTTCTATTTCAAGTTTGGCTTATTTATAAAAGAGAAAACATCATGCAAATTATTACAAGACTGTACAGCCCCACGGCTGGCTCCAGTGGGTGGATAAAGGAGGCTGGCAATATGTAACACCAGTTCTAATTCCCCAGCATCTGCTCAGTATCTATAGATATGACTACTGCTGTGGTCTAACACATGAACGGCAGTCAGTCCCGTGTCTGTTCTCAAGAGAAAGTATTTTTAACAGCAGCAACACTGAAATTAGAAGTACGTCATATACATAGCTCAGCACGCATACTAAAAGCTGACTTTTATGGGGCCAAACAGCCGATACAAAACCCGCCGAAGCCAGAAGACGGGCGGGTGATTGTCACATACACGCCCCACAGCTGCTGCAACTTCGGTAGGGAAGTCGGAGCGTGTGCGGGGTGTCTGTCGGCTAGCAGCGACGGGCAGTTTGCAGTCTCGTGTTTCCTGGGGGATACACCACTTTCCCACGCCGCACATAACGTTTCAATAGGAACGGCATAACCGTAACCGCCCCACGCTGTTTTGAAAGGACGTTACTGTTACGCATCATCATTAACACGTGAGGCTTCCGCCGGCGCATTCCCACCGCGGCTGTTTCCCCACGCACCGACGGCGCTCCCGCCTGAGCCACCGCCGGGCCGAACCCCCGGCCGCTGGCGGGCTTGCCTCCGCTGCGGGCGTGCTGCCCCGCCGCCACCCCCCCGAGCATTACAGGTCCCGCGCTCTGGACACCGCCCGCGGAGGCTCCCCACGCTCACGGCCCGAGCGGAGCGGGACGCTGTGCGGACATCGGCAGCCATCTCCCGCGACCGCCACCTGCCGCCGACTTCGGGCCTCGACCCGGCCCCGCGGTGCTCGGAGCCGTGAGGGCCCGCGCCGCGCCGCAGCGTGGAGCCGGAGGATGGGAGGGGTGGCGCAGCCACTGACAGCCGGAGGCGCAAGCAGCCAGCTTACTGTTCACAGCCATGGTGCTGCTGTGACTGGGAAATCAATGCGGGGACCCAAATACAGGATCGTTCTCCCGGTGTGCGATAAGTCAATCTCACACACCGAGTCGAGATATTAACTCCTATTTGCCAAAGATGGGCGCTAAGGGAAAGTTCCACAAAGGGAGCACACCCTCAATCTCACAGATATACAATTTTATACATTTCAAACAGTGAAAATCAGCATTTTCCACCCATCTACAATCACTGGCTCTTGCATTCTCCCATCTCCGTTTAGACACAGTACGTATTTAATTCACTACATACATCCCATAAAGATCTCTGTGGGCAAGGGTCTCTTATTTCAGAGGGCATGATCTTTAGTATTATAATGAACCAAGTTCCTTGAGGGCCACGGTTATGTGTTGCTCAGCTTTTCAAAATTACTTCTGTATTTCAACCTTGGGTTCATTCCTAATCTTTGTGAAGTTAGTTGAGTCTTAGTGAACCACTTCTGATCCATGTGGTTCATTTATCAGCCGTCTACTTCTCCTCAAGGCCTACAAGCTTAATAAGCAAACACTGTTTTTCAGACTCAAGATTTTCAAGATTTCATACACACAGTCCTTTATAAAATCTTAACTTTTTCAGTGCCAGGTAACAGCTTGCAGCTTAGAGTAAGCACCCAAGGTCCAGGGTGAAAGGAAAGTAAGGAGTATTTTTCTCAGTTCCCATTTATATAGATCACAACACGATGAAAAAATACAACTAAGGCAAAACTTTATTATTTTTTTTTTTTGGTAGAAAGAAAAATGAAGCAGTCTTATAATTAAGCAGCATTTTCTAGGTTTCTTCTGCAGCAGAACCTTGATCAAGCCTCATTAAACTGATAGTCTTATTCAGTGCATCATATATTCAAGTAAAGCAAATGAGTTTACAAGTGGCTATTTGGAATATTTCTTCAGACCATGGCCCATTAACAGGGGGTTAACAGCCACTGCTATCTTTACTCACCTACTTCTTAAACTGCGTCAATCATACCAAACCTTTTTCCAGTTGGTACCCCACTGATTTTTAACTTTCCACCATCTCAAGTATCAGTGAAACTTCTGCATTTTTGTCAGTTCCGCAACTCGGTTCTTCAATGCTGGCACCTAGTTCAGAAATTGCTGTTCTAGCCCAAATAACTTTAAATTATTATACATTTGAAGGTCAGTACAACATACACATACACCTTCACATTACACTTGCCTGTTAGGCAAATGCAGTATTACAGTATTAATTTTACTTGCACTTAGGTAAAAGCAGAACTCTACCTGTCTGCAAAGCAAGAGATTTTGAACAATATTGAGAATTACACATATACATTCCTTCTGTAGTCTCATACTAGGTATATGCATACACAATTTAAGCAATGAAATGGTTTTTAAGCTTGTTCTTTGTACAGGACACTTGTTACACGCCCTTAGAGTCTACATAATAGTGCTTTAATAGTCATTTGTTAAAATCCAAACCAGCCTTACAGTAGCTGTTAGGTAGTTACCAGTCTCTTCCAAGGACATGCAGTAACAAAGAAAAAATTCTACCTTTAAGCAGCATCTGAGGAAACTACTTAATGCAGCTGCCACGTAGTGTCAGCTATCATTTAGGCATTTTTGGTGTTGATACATCTATTTATAATTTGTGCATTAATCAACAAAAGCATAGGCCCCAATCCAGCAAACACTTGTGTTGTGTGCAAATGCTTTTCTTCCGTGTGGAATATTTCAAGTTAAGACTCATCAGATGAGCAAAGTTAGAACTTGCATAAATCTACACAGGAAGAGAATTCTAAGTGCTTAAAACCTAACTGTATGATTTCATAGGACCAAGATCCAATTCTAGACTTAGAGAATGTAGGAAACACTCCTATAAAGAGCAGACACATAGCTTTAGGATAAATGCTTTCAAAGCAAACAAGACCCAAGACCCCTAGAAACTTCTGTGCCTTCTCTCCAAACACTAATCTTATTTGGAGTAACGTGGGTCCAGTCTTACTGCCGTAGCTCCTGGATACTGCATGAGGAATCAATAAAGTGCTTGTCACAAATGGCGCAGTTGTGGAATAATATCAAATTTAAGTACCTTCAGAATGTTTTCAGATTCATAAACTATGAATTAAGGGCTCATGCCTGATCCCCAGCATGTATCCCTGAACTGATAATAAGTATTATGTTCTTAATTCTGAAAATAAATTAGAATTCTTCTAGGACTAGGTATATCTCACCTTTGTCCTACTGAAGCCATCCTCTGTCTCCAGGGAAAAAGCTTTACTGGATTTAATTGCAACGTAAATGTTCACGCTTGACCGAAACATGATGCTCATGCAATTTCATAAGGAGCAGCAGTGTGACAGCTTCGCTTAATCAAACACAAAGCACCAGTACTGTTTACAGTATAACCTCTCTGAACTGTGTTCATAATTTGTTCCCAAATGCATTGCAATCCTATGAGGTCTTGCTTATCTTTGACCTTTCCTTTGATCTGATGTGTTTGGCTCCTCTTGGATAAAGTATATAGCTTTGATATAAATTGTATTGATCTTTGTGGCTCCTTCTCATTATCATATATTATTAAAACTTTCTGTTTAGATAAATACATATATATATATATTTTAAATTTTTTGCTAGCTTTCAGATGATTAATCTATGAGAACTGGCTTAGACTGTATGCCCTCTGTAGAGAACTTCTGTCTGTTCCTCATACAAAAACAAATAATGGTTTGAAATATTTAGCCGTGTGTTTGGATGATTTTTTTTTTTGTTTTTGTTTGTTTTAAAGGCTTCGGTGTTGCTTGTGTTTATCTTCTACTCAGCTACAGGATAATAGCAACAGCAAACACATTGACAATGCAGTTCATTGTTCGGTTTTCCCATCTCACTGTGCACGTTCCTAAAAAAAGATTATTACAAAATCAAAACAGAATTCCAGTGTCTCTACTACATTCACTTTATCACATTGTAATTATGTCCAATTAGCATGACAGCTGTGACCTAAGGTAAGTACTATAATGTTATCTTGGCTACATATAGACTACACTCCTCAAAACATTTTCATTAACTTGTACATTGTTTACTACCTAACATGAGCCTTGTCTGCTGAAGAGAGCTTCCAGGAAAACACAATTTTGGTATCTCTCTGGACTTGCAAAAACCCTGAAAATCTCATACGGAAACTGGCAAGATACTCTATTTAACTTCATTTTATGTTGGTTTTGGATTTTTTTATTTTAACCTTGGTTGACTTTCTGAAGCCATCTCTAACTTAAAGGTAAATCTTGATGCCCTCTTCTGAAAATACCTTTCTGAGTCTGTGACAGACATAAGGTTATTTTGATCTTGTTTCCCCATGATACTCTGAACCTGGGAAAAAATGCCTTAAGACCTAATTTGAAAGCAATAAAACATGTTTCTTACCAAGTTCTGTCCTCCTCCAAAGTAGTGCTGTCCCCCTCACAGCAGAAAGGCAGGTATGTTTAGGACTACTCCCTTGCATTTACTGTGATCAACATTTTACTGCCTCTTCAATTGATCTTGGTTTCTGATGAGGATTCAATGTTTTGACTGTTGTTTCAGAATGAAGACATTTCTACTCCCACTTCTCATAATTTATACAGCAATTGCTCTTAATGCAGACACTGACTGCTAACAAAATACTTCTGCTGGGACTGTAAACAAGCATATAATTCTGGAAGCTACTGCTTCTACAAACACTCCTGAAAATGTTCAAACCAACTATTACTACTGAGCAATAAGTAACATTTCTTTTAGTATAGATTTTTAGTTTGAGTGAGGAAACTTACCATCAGTTGTAGTATCCCAGAAGCATGAGCTTGCTGTGTGAAGACCAGCTCCACTCCTCTGCATCACTGCACAAGTTACTGCAAGACACAATCATAAAATCAAGGATTTGATTATTAAAGCAGAAGGGGGGACTCATTTAGTAGTTCTGAACTCAAGCCTGCATTACGTGTTCAAATGGCTGGCAAGTGGCATCCAGCTAAGTCAAAACCTTTTTTGACAAACTCCTTACCCCCAGTATTTTCCTCAAGAACTTGGCATTCATTTCATGATTATTTTTACTCACATAAAGACAGTGGCTTTAAAAAAATGCTTGGTAAGAGGATTATGGGTTTTATCTTTTAAACTACTTAGATATGGCTTGTGTCATGTTGTTCTGGTTTAAGCCCATCCAGCAAATAAGTACCACACAGCCACTCGTTCACTCACTCTTCACCTCCACAGTGGAATGGGGAAGAGAACTGGAAAAACATAAAAAACCATGGGTTGGGATAAGAACAGTTAAGTAATTTGAATGAATGTAAAAATATAATACTACAATAATATTAATAATAATAAAAAAATGAAAAAGGGAGGGAGGGGGAAAGAGGGATAGAGAGTGAGAGGAATAACCACCCCCCCCAAAAAAAAAACCAAACACAAAACCCAAAGAAGTGATGCACAATACAATTGCTTCCCATCTGCTGACCAATGCCCAGCTGCCTCCAAGCAGTGACTGGCATCTCCCGGCCAACTCTCCCTCGTTTCTGTACTGAGTGTGACGTTCTGTGGTACAGAATACCCCTTTGGCTAGTTTGGGTCAGGGGTCCTGTCTCTGCTTCCTCCTGGCTTCTTGTGCCCCTCCTCACTGGCAGACTGTGGGAAACGTGTAAGTTCTTGACTTAGCAACTACTCAGCAGCAACTAAAATTATTAGTGTATTATCAACATTATTCACAGACTAAAGCCAAAACACAGCACTGTGCCAGCTACCAGGAAGAAAATTAATTATCCCAGCTAAAAAAAAGGCACGTGCACCTCAGAATGTGACTGCAGGTGCTCTCCTTACAGGTACTGCAGAAGTCACACTTGATGAGAATTGTTTCACAAAAGTACTGATTGACTGCTCTCTGAAACCATGCTCTAGTAACCTGCAGCATTTCTAGACTGACCTGCAATGGTCATAAAACCAGTGACAATCTGAATCCAAGATTTTCAAAACAGAATGGAGTGCAAACATTTGCTATTCCATCAACACTCCACAAAAGGACCAAAGTGGGTTAAACTTATTTCATTTTCCCTTCCACAGATATGCATATAAATATAATGGGATACCAGTGAGCGTACAGGACTAAAGTCTTTCAAATGTCTGGATTTAAAGGAAGCCTAATCCTACTGAAAATTTTATTTAAAATAAGTAATTATTTCCTGAACTGATACTAAAATGTTGATAACAGTCAGAAAAGACTGTGTAATATGCCATCTTCTAAGAGTGCTAAGTAGTGCTAGTATGCTTAGCCCAGGTGAAACTGTCATTACAACAGGTATTGCTAAAAATCTATGTAACAGAAGAGCATTGCATTCAAATGAACATTTCATCAATTATTTATTGTGACTGTATGTGGTAAAAGTATGACTGCCTGTACTTACCAATGTACTTATAGGTTTTTCCAAGTTTTACCAGATGTGTCAGCGACTGTTCTACTATAGCAGCAGTCCACTGGTTGACTTTGTTGTGATTATAATCTGCCTTGCCTAAAACACCTTCTATGCACTAAAATAGAAAAAAAAAGAAAAAAAAGTTGCAGTAAACATACTTCAAAATATAGAGGTTTAAATATCTTCCATAATCTGAGGAATTTTATCTGGCAATTAGATTACTTTAAATCAACTGAGCTGATCAAGTTGCTGAATGAGCCTTCTCGTAAACTTATTTTTAGTTCATATCTACCACACTATTACGTGGAGAAGAATGAGGCTCTGACTGAACATTTCTTGTAGGAAAGACTTTAGCCATATGTTTTAACTACCAAGTGAATGGATTCATTTACCAGTGTAGATACTAACCCATTCCACTGTTCCCAGTGACCACCTATTCCATCTTGGCTTTCAGAAGCTACTGCAGTGGAAATGGTACTGCTCAAATCAGTAACGTCAGCTTGGGCTGACTAATCTTTCAGAGCTTGCAAGCATTATACCAGAATTTTAAGAGCAGGTGTGACAACAGTGAAATGCCATACTCCAGCTTAAGAGATGAGGAGATACTAGAATGAGAGATACTCAGGGGTCGTATCTTGCAGCAAGAAATACCTTAACTGCTTAAAAACTGCACATTCTCCCATCACTACAGACTGGCCAACCCTTTCTTAAACTTAAAATGATTGAATAGAAAGCCTTTTTGCTAACTGTAACTCTTAAACTGCACTCTCTGCTCCTAAGAAATTCAGAATTATGTTCTTAAAATTGAGAGATTTGGTTAAGAAATGCATACCTCAAAAAGGTAAGAAAAATAAACCTATGATCTCCTCCGATTCAGTAAGATGAATCCCGTGCACTAACCACCCACTAACACGCTGTACAGGAGACTTGTGTCCCAGATCTTAAAAAACCCAATTAGCTCTGACCACACTGTATAAAACCGGACAAAGAACTCAATGGAAACAAATATTCACAGAATAGAAGACAGAAGAGGGACAAATAAGATCCACTGGGGATTTCGGTCCTTCCAGAAAGGTACCCACTGGCAGAGCTATTTGGGTCTGGTTAAGCTTTCAATCAGAGACAGAAACACTTGGCTTTACTCCCAGTGTCTGGAAACAATGTCACACCGTATTTGGCCTTTCAAGGCAGGAACAGTTATACAACAGGCTGAACTGTCATTTATCTGACATCAAAGAGCTTGCTGTTGTGTACTTGATCAGTTGTGAAAGTGCAGCCCTTTCCCTTCCTGACAGGTGGGAAAGGACCTGCAGAGCCTCTCTAGGAATTCCGTTCTCAAAATGGTATTTCCCTGAAAAACCTGACAGCATCTGTCTGCCACAGCCTCTTCATTAAGAAATTCACCATGGAGTGAATTTCCCTTGCAACTTGTGACAGCTGCCCCTAATCTTTCCACTGTAAAGTGGATTCTGTCACTCTCTTCTCTCACCTGCCTTCTCCATTTTAGGTTGTTGAAGATAACAGTCAGATGAAGTTTAAAGCTCCATCTTTACTTGATATCAATAATACTTTAACATAAGATTGAATTTATCTGGGATGGTCAAATAACTGCTTTCACTACGACGCAAAGTAAGGTAAAGAATTTCTTTGAAATACAGCTGTTAGCTAAAACCTACCTCCTTAACTATGTTGTGGGCCTCATCAGCATTGAAGATCATCTGTAATAAAAATTAATTATTATTGCTAATAGAAAAGTAAACAAATGATGCAGTTTTACTCTAAGTTACACTTAATGATCAGGCTCCTTGTCTGGTTATTTGCATTGTGCAGTATGTTAGCATAATTCTAAAATCTTACTGTTTTCCCCCAGCACCATACATACATGTAGTATTGTTTTACTGGTCACATTTGAGGGGGTCCAGAAAGGCTCGGGGCTCAGTAAGCTTGGAAACAGGTTGTCGTGGTTTAAACCCAGTCAGGTAATTCGTTCGCTCACTTCCCCCCCTTCCTTGCCCAGGACATAGGTTCAGTTTACAGCTTCTGTAAAGATTAAATTCCACCATTGGGTACATGTGTCATGGGAATATTCTCCAAAACAAAAAGTTAAATGGCAAATCTTTTCCTCTGTCATGGATTTACTAACCTGTGTGTTACGTCTTGCTGCAAAATGGTAACCCAAGGTTTATCAGAAAAACTGGTTTCCATAGTCATTAGCTTATGCAAATAAACACAGAAAAACGCTTGCCAGTTTTAATACCACCTATTTTCTACTTGTTCTTACTCATCAGCATTTAGCTTGGCTTCCAAAGGAAACACAGAATGTGCCATTGTGCCATCTCCCTTCTCATCGCCACGAATTTCAAACACTTGAGCAGGGACAGAATCCTCAAGGATGATGATGATAATAATGTTTACATTAGTTGGAGGGTTGTTTTTTGTAGGTTTTGTTTGTTTGCGGCTTTGTTTGTTTGTTTTAATGAAAACTGATGGCTAGAGACCCAAAGTGAGGCCACTTGGAGACGGAAAGGCCCCTCAGTCCCGGCTGACAGGGATCAGCCTGCAGCACTGACCGGCCCCGGCACGGCTTAGGTTTTTTCCAGGGCTGATACAAGAAAAACGGCAGCAGCCTGACATGCCCAGGGCGCGTGGCAGCACCTCCAAGCACCGCTCTCACGTCCCCATGCAGGAACTTTCAGCTCCCGGAATTGGAGCAGGCCGGTAGCAGCAGAGGCCGCAGACAGGCAGAGGGCCACCCCAAGACTCGGCCTGCACCTTGAACCCCCGCTCTATCCGAAGCGGGCCCGCAGCCGCCGTACGGGCCCACGAGCACCCGAAGAGCAGGGAGCGGGAGGTCCTGGCGCACAGCCCACCTCCACAACTACAGCTCCCAACCTGCCAGGCTCTCAGGTTCCTCCTGCGACGTAAAGGCATTGCGGGGCACGGAGCTGGCTGGCTGAGGGACCGCACCGCGCCTGGGCACAGCCCTCCGCCCCGTTGGAGGACGGCAACCCCTACCTCATCATTGTGGGGGTGAAAATCCTCCATGGCCTCGGTGCCGGCGACAACTGTTCCGGAAGCGGCGGTGGCTGCGAGTCCTGCGCGACTCCGCCTCCGCTGGGCAGTGCAGGGCAGGGCTAGGCGGGGCCTCCTGCGGCAGCAGCCGGCAGACACCGGGGGATGCCTGCGTTGGAGTAGAGAGGGCCGGGCGTTCCTGGGACCGCGGGTAACTGGAGCCGGCCGGGCCGAGCCGAACTCGGCTCGAGAGCAGTGACTGCCCGCCCTCAGAGTCCAGCAGGGCCGGCGAGGCGGCTGCTGCGCGGCCTCCCGGCGCGACCCCCGCGGGCGATGCTGCCTTCGGTGGCGTTTGGCAGCTGAGGGCGGTGTCGGGGCAGCCCCGTACCCGGTACTGCCGCCCCGTGTTCGCGGTCCCACGTAAGGTGTTCGTTTGTAACTTCATTGCTCTAGCTTTGCCATTTTGCTGGGCATACAGAATTCATAGCACTGAGATAATCTCCCCAGGGAAGTGATGGATTCCCTAATGTTGGACACTTAAAAGATCTGGCTGGATAGGGTGCTGGGACATGTAATCTAGGACATGTTTTACCCAGAAAGGCTGGACCAGATGAGAGTTTAGGTCCCTTCCAGCCTGATATTCTATGGTTCTGTGATACAGGAGCAGTTCCTCCAGAAGAGCTGTAATACCTCTGCTCCCCCTCCCCCCTGTTTCTGAACCAATCTTTGCCAATTATCTGTCACAAAATTGCCATTAGATTTTAATATTATCAAATAGCAATTTCAGGTTCTTCTAATTCCACTATACTATAAAGATCCTGAGTTTAATTTGATTCTAGACATACATACATACATATATATATATATACACATCAAATCTTTCTTCTCTTTCTGAAGTTGCCTGGGAAACTGGGAAAAAACCTAGTGCAAAACAGCACAGAATTTTCAAATGGTGGGTTTGTTTCTATTTAGTTTGAGGGAAGGGCTCGTGTAGACTTCCCCTAACCCCACATCCCGTGATACCTGATAACCAGTCTAAACCAGACTGAACACGAGAGAAAGGACCAAGGCTGCCCCACCTCTAGTTCCTGCTTTGGTGGCATGTGTTCGGACAGATGCACACTTAACTCACAAAAGCGTCTCTTGCTCAGTCCTAATTATACACTCATGGGAAACACTTTGTATGAAAACCATGAAAATACAGGGGGAAGCAAAGCTAAACCCTTTAATACTTCATTGCTCTCAAACTAGCTTTCATATTTAACATTTGCTGATGGCTATAATAGGAGAAGACAGAACTTGAAGGCTAAACCTCTTTAAGAGCAGCTCTTTGTGAGCAAGTGCAGACATATGTAGTCATAAGAAAATATGTGAAACAAAATCTCCTTCAGTATAAGTTTCTTTGTGTTGTGACCTCTGAGGTATTTTCACATTCTAAACTAGTGATAAAATTGCATGCTTACTTTTAAAGAAATAAAAGTTAGTGGAAGCATGAGTTGCATATGCTTCGGCATCCTGTAGGGAAAGCTAACGGTGCTAAAATAACCCTTGAATCCTGAGCATTTTTTATTCTCTATTTTCAGCGATCATGCATCTTTAGAGCTGTATCTCTGAATGCAGTATACTACGAAATGAAAATGGTTTCTACAGTATTCTTCAGTTCTGCTAGAAATATTCAAAGAAATGCATTCTTTGAAAGATTAGAAACAATTATCTCAGTAAAATACATGGAAAATAGAGAGAGTTCTTGAATAACTGATAAGTTTGTGTGTGTTTAGCTCGTAATGCAAAAAAGTTATTTACCTTTCCTCCTCCAAAACCCTTTACAGACAAGAGGATAGCAAGAAGTCTGAGGAAATTCTGAGTCCATCAGTCTCAGCTCAACATCCAGAGAGCCATTAGAAAAGTAATAAAATGACAATACAGGAAGCATTTACACATATAAACCTAGCATCACTCGTGAACAGCCAACACAGAGTTGTCAAGAGTCATGTCAATCTGACTTTATTCTTTGTTAGCACAGCTGGTTTAATGAATGAAAAGGAAATATATGTATATTATATATAATATATGTAATATACATAATATATATAATATATATAATAGTAGGTATGTTATTTTGTAGAAAATTTGTGGTTTTATGCTCTCCCACATAAGAATGTATCATCTAGGGAAAAGGTAACCAACCATGCCTAACAAAGGGTTATCAAAATAGGAAGAATAAATGCAACATGTGGTGGGTTTTGCCCCAAGTGCTCATCAGTATTAGTTGCAATAACTCGAATCATGGAATAAAAATGGTGCTTATGAGAGCTTTTTAATGACAGCATGTTTAAAGAAGTTATGAGCACACTGAATGACAGGATCAAAATTAAAGATACTGAATAGGTTGGAGAAAGCAACAAAAAGAAATTTTATAAAAAATATAAAGTGCTATCTCTAAAACCAGGACATCAAATGCAAAGATACAAAAATGGGGACTAATTGTCTAGGCAGTAGTGCTGCATAAAAGAAAACACAACAAAAAGGAACCCAAGTATGATGTTGTAAATGACAAAGTACATCAAAGAATACTGTTAAGGGCAGGGAAGGCAATTATATTCTGCTGCTTGGTCTTGATCAGGCATTGAATGTAACTCAGCCCAGTGTGATGGCAGGACGCAGACAGAAAAGTAATTCTTTACCAAAGCAGCAAGAGCAAAAGGAAGCTTGGAAAATATGATTTGTGGAGGAACTGCATTTGGTTTATATCCCTTGCTACAAGTCTTCCTTGTAGATGTTCTGATTTCATAGCAATTTACTGAAAAAGGTGGTGAATGGGCCAAGGTATGATGAAAGGCAGGACAAGAAATAATGGCTTTAATTTGAACCCAGTGAGATTTATGTTAAATATTAGGAAAAAAAAAAATCCAGGTAGAAAAGTAATAAAGCACTGAACCAGACCCAGTTTTGGAATCACTTTCACTGGATCAATAACACATTAGATAACATCTTTCAGGCATCTAGGTAACCTTTAGAAAGGAGGAGGTATTAAATCATCTTTTGAGATAGTATTAGTTTTATTCAGCTTTCACATTTATTGAGTGGTTATTTTCTGTTCTTTCCTAAAGTAATTTTTTCTCTAATTCTCATAACCAAAATCACCAATATTTTTCCTTTTTTTTTTTTTTTCCCCACTGAAAATGACTAATGCTATTACTATCTTCACTAGAGCAATACTATATTGTAACA
The DNA here is from genome assembly GCF_028554395.1 of Pezoporus wallicus. Lineage (NCBI taxonomy): Eukaryota > Metazoa > Chordata > Aves > Psittaciformes > Psittacidae > Pezoporus > Pezoporus wallicus. The sequence continues at coordinate 1,247,283 of NW_026638681.1, read as the reverse complement.
AGGAGCCAGTACACTTGGCAACATTGGTTAATTCTTTATTACTCTACTACTAATTATAAACTGGAAAATGCAAATGGGTTAGCAGTATAATTAGTTCTGTGAACTCTAATAAATGCAAAAGTGCTGAAAGAGGTGGCTCAGAAATACAACCCTCCATTTGAACAAGCTCTAAGCTTTCATCTTTCAAATGCAGAACAGGAGCGCTTAAAAATACAGAGAATAAATACAGCAACTCAAATCACTTGTTGATTAAAACCCAAATATTTGAGAAGGATTTGTCATACTGGAGAGGGGGCAGGCAGTGCAGATCCTCCGCTGCTTGAGCACAGCCAGTAAAAGATGTGAATACTAATACAGCTGAAATAGTATGTCTCGTGTCTCAATTTTTCCTTTAAATTGTTATAAACATTTTAAACCCTAGAGTCTACCTTAAACTGTTGAATACAAAATCAGTAAAATTCTGTTATTTAATTTTTCTGACTTAATTCCTAAGCTATGTGAAGGAGGGATCAGCATGTGTTGCTCTTGTTCTTGCTCTCTTCCTACACACTCACTGCTTGGTATCAAAGGGAGCAGATCAGAGGATTAGATGGACTCTCAACCTAATTATTATGTCAGATTTGTGTTGGCCAGATTGGGTACTCTTCGCCTTATCAGAGGTTTTAATGATTTACTTTTCTGACTTTTTGGTTTCTGAGAGTTGTTTTAACGTTGACTGCAATGACTTGCTACAACTTGTTTGAAGACCTAAATGCCCACTCAACAATTGCTTTAAAAATGCACAGTGAATTGTCAGAGACATTGCTGTTTTCATAGCTACAAATGGTCTGCCAACGCAGGTTCTGTATTTCTGGAGTCATCACAGCACTGGAAAATTGGAAAATCACACTGCAAATGTGAGTGAGAATAGTACAGCACCAAGCCTGTGCAAGCAGCTTAGCCCAGCCTTGCAGAACTAAGTGTGAAGCTGGAATTGCTGCTACCACATCCATGCAGTGCTGCCTTTGGTCCATTTGGCTGCTGAGAGCAGCGTGTTTGCTTAGTCCTAAACTAGAGTTGCTGTATAGCAAGTTCATGCTGGCTTCCTTAGAGGCCGATCTGGTTTGTCAGATGAGCTTTGTGATACAGCAATATACACAGCCGATGTCAGGGTTAACCTTACTAGCTGCTGCTGCTAAATGCCCTAAATACTTATTGTCTGTAGTCAGTGTTTAAGACTTATATTGAGGTGGAATATTTTTTCAGTGCTAGTAAGTTTGCACAGCACCCACTGTAGTGACCTCTTCAATCATCCAAAGCATTAACATTACTGTTATGCCATCTGATAAATGAATAAACAGAAAGTTTTAATTCTATTTCACAATTAATGTTACTTAGATTTTTTTTTTTGTAAACATAGCTTACACCACGTTTTTGAAATGAGAATGAACCAACAATATTTTACTCCAGCTAGATATCTATATAGAATTTTCTGATGCTACACATTTTTAAAACATGCAATAAAATCATAATTGGTAAAAGCAAATGATCTAATAAAATCTCTTTAAAGGAACAAACTAAAAGCACATGCTTACTTTCACTGTACATTAAATGGTGCTTTGATTTATTGCTGTTTGTCTTTTAAAGTATGGTACTGTGAGATTTAGGAATAAGAATCAGTTTCTTGATGTGCTGATATGCAAAATATTCTATTTTTTATATCTCATTTGGTAGTACTGCTGCTAGTTGTTCAGGATTTTCAATTGCAAGACTCCATTTAATTATTGAAAATGCTTCCAAACTTTAGCTATTTGGTCAAAAACTGTCTATGTCATCTGCTACTTTGTGTTGAATATTTTTTGGAGATAAGTGCAAAACTGGCTAAGATGCTTCCTAAACTGAAGCTAAAGAAAAAGTATTTTATTTTCATCACAGTAAAAAGACTCTGGAAGAAAAAAAAAACCAACAAACTTATTTGGCAAGATTATCCAAAGGGCAAATGTTAAAAGAGATTTATGAAAACTCATCCAATCACATCCAATTATAAATCTCTGGAAAACTGTTTGCCCATTGTTAGCGTAAATTTGTTAGAGATTGCCATCATTACTTAATTAAAATTCTACTTTTACTGGATATGCTGCCAGTCTATGCCCTACCGTTAGCTGTATGAACACAACAGGGCTTTGCAATCAGCTGCTGCTTCCAAAGGCCATTACAGGCATGATACGTAATTATGTGGCATCCTTATTTCATCTTGGGAGTAAATGCGTTAAATAAATGCCTTCCCTTTCCCATGCTCAGATCCCCTGCCTCCCAGCACCATGGGCATGCTGCAGAACTGTGTCATTGCTATATAGGGCAGTGGCCTGTTATGTGCTGCAACATACCAAAAGGTAGCTGCGGATGAGTGGCTAAAAGATGCAAAAAGGGAGCATCACTTAGAGCTCTTTTTTATTCAGACACTCCTGAAAACTAGCAATGACAGAGAAGCCAATGGGGAGTAACCTCAGGGACTGTTACAAAGAAAGGCCACCATCAGAGGAATAGAACTGAAGGACAGTGATACATTTGGAGATGGTATAGACAGGGTAGGCTGAGACAGACAGACAAGTAGAGAGCAGAAGCGTGGTGGGGAGGGGACAAGATGGTGATAGACAATGTGGAGCATTTTGGAACACAAAGCCTGAATTTCAAAATGCCTCTGCTGGTAAACAAATTGCTGTGAGTCCGACTGGCAAAATGAGATACTCTAGCATAAGAAAAAAAGTCACATCCCTTTTTGCAACCCTAAGATTAAGTTTGTTAGAAAGGCTTATCACAAACTAATGCTGCATCTGTTCTAATACAGAAAACCAGACACATTATTGCTATGCAACATAACTATTCAAACAGAAACTTCAGAGCTGGAAGGGGAGCAGGGTGCTTGCATCCTTCACCTCCTAAGCTTTGAAATTTACTTTAAAATGCAGAAGACAAACTAATGTCATCTCCTTGTGTACCACTAACTGTACAAACATATTTCACTTGGGATAAAAGCTGACTTTTTGAATTTCTATTTCATGGGAAATGCAGACATTTCAAACCTTACAGTTTTGGCAGAAATTCAGATTTCAAAATTAAATGCAATTTGTGGATACTGGTCACCCATACACTGAAGGCAATATGTGTGTTTTGGCTTTGATGACAGGACAAAACAATTGATGAAAACAACTTGCACTGGTCCATACTGCATGCACACGCTGGAGCTAGCAGCCAACTACTACCAACAAGCATTTCTGAAAATAAAGAAGAAAATGTGTTTGATGAAGGTAGGACAAGACACTAACAAAATGAGAATGAGATTGTCTGAAGAACTGAACACTGCATGGAGTAATTAATCAGTGCGGTGAACTGCCTCAGGAGAAGCTGTTATCTGCCCTAAGGATGTTGATATGATTTTAGTGTCCATAAAAACTTCTAGCCTCTCCAAAATTAAAGCTGAGCAGAAAGAAAAGGAAGGAGAGGATACAAAGAAGAGCTCTCCTGGAGCAAGGCCTTGAATACTTTTCTTGGCAGCAAACATAGGAAAAGTTAGTGACATAGCTAATTAATCTGTCTAGGCTTTAAATAATGTTAGCCTCAAAAGAAAAGATAAAGGGTTTTTAGGCTTGTTGATGATATCAACAGGTGGTCCTTGAGAATAGTTCTCTTTTTGCTGCTTTTAGGAAAGAGGCAAACTCTCACCTAGAGAGAACAACACTCATACGGCTTAACACCGGGATCTGACTTCCCATTTTGTTTCCTTCTGTTTTACCATAGAGGTACCAAATAATAGCACAAACATTCTATACCGAGTTTCCATGGTAAGGTGCTTGCAGTGGTTGAGTAGCTGCAGGGGTGGCCTCTCTGTGGAGACACCAGGAGCTGCCCTCATGTCAGACACAGCTGGTTCCAGCTTGCTTGAAAACAGATCTGCTACAGCCCAGAGCTTGGGCCATCAGCCAAACTGATGGTGCCTCTGTGATAACGTGTTTAGGAAAGCGTAAAAAACACTGTGCAGCAGCTGTGAGAGAGAGGAGTGAGAAAAAACATGAGAGAAACAGCTGGCAGACACCCAGATCAGTGCAGAAGGAGGGGAGGACACAGGTTGTCTGCTGCAGCTCATGGAGGACCATGGCAGAGCAGAGCCACATTGCAGCCTGTGGAGGATCCCAGCTAGAATGGGTGGACATACCCTGGAGGAAGCTGCAGAGCATGGAGAGCTCATGCAGGAGCAGGCTCCAGGCAGGATCTGTGGCCCTATGGGTTACATGAGTCACTGCTATGACAGGAGTGTGGAGACAGTGTTCTCACATGAGAATGGATAATTGGTACATGAACTCTGAATAATCCTGAAAGATACAGCAAGGCCATGAGAGGCCCAAAGAAGCTTAAGCAAGCAAGATAAGAAGAAGCTGGAATTCACTGAGTTATGAGAACTGTGGACTGTTGGCAAGCTTTCGAGGTCAAGTTCTCACACCTGTGCTTAACCAATTATATGTTAGTCACTAAGAGTCTTCAAGACATGTATCCAATCATAATACGCCAGATCACTGTAAGTGCATGTAAGAAATAGTATATAAGGAGTTAAGGCTTTGCAATAAATGGCTTTGGTCTGATCATACTGATCTGACTGAGTCCATATATTTTCTGCGGCACAGGAGCCCATGCAAGAGCAATCTGTTCATAAAGGACTGTACCCCTTGGAAAAGGACCCCTTCTGAAGAACTGCAGCCCATGGGAAAGACCTGCATTGGAGAAATTCATGAAGGACTGTATCCCATGGGAGGAACCTCACGGTGGAGGTGGGGAAAAGAGTGAGGAGGAAGGAGCAGCAGAGAGGACCTGTTACAAACTGACTGCAGGCCATGCTCCTCAGCTGCCTGTGATGCATGGTGTGGGGGAGGTAGAGGAGTTGGAAATGAGAAGTGAAGTTGAGCCTGGGAAGAAGAAAGGGTTGGTGGGAAGGCGAGTTTAGATTTGTCCTTGTTTCTCACTATCCTACTCTATTTTAACTGGTGAAAGATTAATTTTCCCAAAGTCAAGTCTGTTTTGCCCATGACAGTAGCTGGTGAATGCTCGAGTGATCATCCTGCCTTTATCTTGACCCAGGAGCTTTTCCAACCTGTTTTCTCCCCCTGCCTTGAGGAAGGGGAGTGATGGAGCACCTGGGTGCAGGTCGGGCAGCCGGGCGGTGTCAGCTCAGCATACCTATTACCAACAGATTACAGCTCCCTCTGTACATCTGAAGGCAACCTGTTTCTCCAAACCACTAGCTGTGCTCTGTGTTACAGAATGACTGTCAGCATGACTTTATTCAGTAACACATGGCAATTATTAGAGACACAAAAAAGGCAGGAGGGTGGAAGGTATTATTTGAAAGCCTTTGAGCCTCAGAGCGTGAGAGGAAGATGCGTGTGCTGTTTATAATTTGTTCCACTTCAGTCATTTTTCTCATGATTTGATAAATACAAAACAGAACAGTGGGAGCAGCAAAAGAGCTCAATGCTGAAGCAAACACCTAGCACAGCTGGTATGACCGGGCATTCTCCATACTCTGGCTTGTTTTAATTCTTCTGAAAGTGATCTATTGTTCCACTAAGACAGGGAAATTAGAATGTATCTAACCAGTTGAAGGTGAGGGACACTGTATTTAGGACATATTTCTAGCTCTTTACACGTATTATAAAGCAATATTCTGTATTAGCAACTTTTGGACCAATAATGGCTGTCACTCTGGATTTAGAAATTCAATATAGAATTGTGTGTGAGTGGAAAAGACTTGGTTTTCCAAGCAGATTGAATGAGCATTATGGAATTTATTTTACTTCTCCAAAGCCATTAGCAAAACAATGTGGAAGGCAATTTAGTGGGCATTACTAGTGACCAGAATTTAAAAACAAATACTGTAAAGACAATAAATTCCATGAGTTTATTAAAAAAGAAAAAAAGAAAGAAAAAAGGAAAATGTTTGTTTTTTTTTTTTTAACAGAAATTGGCTGGGTTGAGTTTAGAATGGTTCCAGATCAATTTGTTCAAAATTTATTGAATGACTTCCTCCTACGAGTCAACACTCACCACATATGGTTCATGAACAGTATGTGATCCTTATATGGAGATTCTCAATTGCTATTTGGTTTACTCAGGTACACTGGTAACCTTCAAAGTCAGAGAACCAGAAGTGAATAAAGTCTTAATGAGGATATTCATATGATTACGAAGGCTCATAATTTTGAGTGATTTCCGAGACAACTGTTCTATTTGTCAAGATTTCTGAAAATAGCAATGTGTGATAAAGAAAATGACCTTCGGTGAACTTATTGTGTAAACATCAAAACCTCCCAAGACTGCCTGTTCACATGTTTCTAACTCTCCATTTGTTCCTGTTAAATAATATTAAATAATAAGTTAAAATACACAGAATATAACATTGTTTTAAATGTTATTCAAGCAGTCATCATAATGCTGTTATGAGATTATAAATTATGAGAGCTTGTGCCCAGAAACTCCTACAACATGCATGTTTGAAGGTGATGATTTTCTGATGTATAAACATTTAAGTAACAATAAGAACTGTTTTTAAAAGTATCTGTTTAAAAGCATCTAGCCTTAGAATTTTCTTATTGTGTACTATGCATAAAAACATTTTAATCTCAGTCTTTTATAATTCAGAAATGCTGCAGTTTCAGCTGCTAAAAGCAGGCACACTGATATCCTTTTGAATACAAGACCTTAACTGCATACAAGTTAAATAAAACAAGTGGTTCTTTACCATCACCAGGGCACTTATCTTTGAAGGTATTGTTTGCTTTACTGAGGTGAAAATAACCATTACAGGACTGGGATGCATTCCTGACATTGTTCTTAATATAGCTGATGTAAAATGCCATACCACTAGATGTTCAATTAAAAACTGGCAAGAATGTTACATGGATCATTTACATTTTGGTGATCTTATTTTTTTCTTTTTGTTTGAAAAAAAAAGAAACAAAGATCCAAACAAAACCAAGACAACACACATTATTTTTAAGGTGGAGCAAACACCACAAAATAGCTGAGCTGATGTGAAGGCTCAGTGCCAGCATATGGAGTGGTGCAGCTGCTCTCCCCTTAATTTCCTTCCTCAGCAGCACAACCCTGCCTTCTCTGTCAGAGGCTCTGGTCTTCCACTGACCCATGGGCATGTGGCTCACTAAATCAGAAGTAACAAAAAACCTGAGTAACTTTCTGCTGGTTTTCTGCGCTGCTTTACTAAGAGGTCAGATAGCAGAGCAAGGGAGCATATCATTGAAGAATAGAAGAAAAGGCAGTAAATAGTGGTTTTCATCTTTTAGTGGCTATAAACTCTTAGACAAACATATCTTATTCACCCAAGAGGAGCTAATTTTCCCCAGGTATCAAAAGAATTTTTTAAAATCATCTTTTTATATAGTAATTGGTTATCTGTACCTGTACTGGGGACCTACTGTTAGGCAGCAAGAATCTTGCCTGTCACAGTGCTGCTTTAAGGCAATGAACATTTATTCCAGCTAACAGGGAAAGAGATTGAACATCCCTTTCACCATTCTGGCTGACACAGTTAAAAACATTGTCCAAAGTACTGTCCAGTGCACCACAGAGAAGCATGAAAAGAAATTAATTTTTTCGATTAATGAGCTTGTCTGAACTGGGAATATGGGGACTAGTGGTTGTCTCCATGTGCTAAGGGAGGGACAGGCAGCAAAGTGATGCAGTTGTGCCTTAAGAACTCCAAGAAGCAGAGTTTACTTTGAAAAATGTGCTTTCTACAAAGAGAAAACTGGATGTCTGCATACAAAAGTGCCTACACAAAGTATTATCTTTCTACAGCGTTAAAGGCAACAGAGTTAGGCCGTTTGTAAGTCACTTAAACCATGGTGAACACTTCATTCAGGATGCCAGGTTTTCTCTCAGCAAAAATCACCTCATCAGGCTGCAACTGTGAACAAGTGCATTGAGCAAAACATAACGCAAATGAAAGACAAATTAGTGACTCTTACCATATCACTGAGTTTTCCAAAGGGTGAAGAATTCTTTTACAAAATAAATGGGTTTTTTTTGCTATGAAGAGGTAAGTTTTCTGCCTTAGGTTTTTTTTTCCCCAAACCCCATTTCAAATGCAGAATGCAGCTTCTCACTTCCTAAGCAGTATCTCTTGTCAAGGACAAGTTGAACCAGTTTGTCTGAGCTAAAATGCCCTTTAAGTTTCTCACCAGAATGGAAAGCACTGCTGTATAAAGCCTGCTTTAAATGTTTGGTGTTGATGTTAACAAATACCTTTTCTTGCTGCAGAATACTTCTATAGATGAAATGAAGATGATTGAAGATCAGTGAGTCAGAACACTGTAAATCCAGTGCATGAACCCTGTAGTTTTATAGACTAATTTTCTGGTTGGCATATATAAAAGTGGTACAGTGACTCAAGATGATGCAAAGACATTAGTGAAATGGCCCTAGAGTAATTCAGTGACAGCAAACATTGGAGAAGGAAGAGTTTTGCCTGAAACCCTAGAAATTTCTGCAATCCACATATTATTGACTGGCTCTAAGAGTCCTGTGCCTGCATTTTCAGCAAAAGTAACTACAGTAATCTTTCAGAGTTTTAGGGAGGTTTTTGTTAAAATAAATGGCATAAGTCTTCATAGCTCCACCAAAACTGTTAAGTGTGAGAAAAAATAATTAGTGAGCTAGAAGTCTATTTCTGCTCATTCTCTATTGTGTGGGGGTTAAGGAGTGGTTTTGGTTTTTCCTTTTGCATCTTCTAAAAAAGTCCTAAATCTTGACAATTCACAATTAGCTAAAGGGTCACTAACATTTAGGTGACCTGGAAGTATCTTCTTGATGTATCTCACAAATTTTATATATAGGAAATCTAATGGTGTCATTAAATGTTTTTGTATTTTGTAGAGGCCATTAAAATTCTTTGCAATATAACATTTGTGGAAAACATAGGTATTTTACTGGTGGATTTGCTAATTAATAGAACTGTAGCTAGCTATTTGGAAGTAAAATGGTAATTCCAGAAAGTACTTAAAAGGATGAAATTATATGTTGTGTTCCCAGATTATACTTTACAGGGGTGTCATACATGTTCACATTCTTTTAATGGTTCCTTCAGTATTACCTTGAGGAACGCTTCTTGATGTCCTACTGTGGAACGCAGGGCGTCTAGATGGCAGCTGAGCGTTTCTTTATGCAGCATTTCATTCTATAGCTCTTACTCACTTTGCATAGTTCTTGCTTGTGCAAAGAATGCCACAGCTGATACAAAAATAATTTTCTATGTAGATAGTACATACAGTAATGGGGGCTGTAAGAGCATTCCCTTAGCTTGCATGAGTTCACTCTAGGCAGTAATACAAATATTGGCTTAACATAACACAATGAGACGCCAATAACTGCATTCTTTTATTCTTTTTTTTTCAAATGTACAAAAAAAAAAGCAAGAGCAAGTAAATGGGTCTGCATTTGATATATCTCCAAGTCGGCTTTTAACATCTCCTTTAAAAAAAACAGGAGACACTGTAATTACCCTGAAAAGGTTTTTGTAAATACCTGCTTTTCTAAGTCTTTTCACTGTCTGAAACAGAAATGGCCTTGTCTCAGAACAGCTAATGACATCGGTTCCCTCTTTCTCATTCCTAAGCCTGTGATGTATCATCTTCCTGTTCATGCAGTAACTAACATTAAGAAAAACCTTAAATAATTGCCCTTTCAAAATATTGCCCTCTTATACAAGAGAAGGCTTCTTTCTTCTTGTATAGCTTTTTCTGTATCCTCATCCTGCTTTTGACAACCCTTGTTCAATACGGAGAGGAAGAGAACACTATGACAACTGTGAATAACTGTAATGAAGCTCGAAAAATACTGCGTTTTTTCTCAGAGGTAAGTTTCTTGGGTTTGTAATAAGAAAATGTCTTCATGTTGCATAAGTATAAATGGTGAGGCAGGTAAGCTCAGGAATAAGAACCTCTGACTTGCAGCCCCAGACCATTCTTATAAACACAAAATCCAAGCCCTAAGAAAAGCAGGTGGGTTGGGATCCTGTGGCTACTGGGTTGCACTGACATTATGAACATTAATGATGCACACTGAAAAAAACACGCTTGGCTCATGTCAAATTCCAGCGAATCCCATATGTCACGCGCTTGTCAAGCAGGAATTGTGAAGGAACAGTCTCAAATTAAATTAAATATGTTTTAATAAAATTAAAACAGCATGCAAAATAATATTGAATAAATCTGCCCTCTGAAGTAGGAATACTGAATGAGCTGGTAAATGGTTTAAACTGCTGCTATTCTTTCTGCAGCAGTTACTGCATTTCTTCTTGAAATATTGGTTTGCCTTCTTATTCATTAGTGCATCAAAGCAGGCATTTTTTTCAAAACATTGATTTGTCTTTTTTCCCCTTTTAACCGGCAGTGAAGAGAAGCATGTCAGTATCACAAGCCACATTAAAATTTGAACAGGGAGCCTTTTTACAGAAATGCCAAAAAGTGCTTAATTTAAAATGCAGAACATATGAGATCTCAAACCACTGAAAAAAAGGACACGGAAACAGGACACTTACTGAAGTAGCTTCTGTAACTTTCTGCTCAATGGAAGGCATTGCTGAAGTCTCTTTTTTTTTATGAAGACCTCCACCAAGTGACAGCTCAAAACCTTGAGCAGGAAGAGTTAGTAAAAGGCACACTTCTCTCTCTTCATTAAGGCTGCAATGATACTTTTGGAAAATAGCCCAGGGAGTGCTCCACTGGCTGATGAGAACCTGCATATCTCATCTTCCCTTGCAAAGCTTTCTCTTTAGATTTTGTTCTCCATTCTGCTCGCAGCACTGGTGTTGCTTATGAGTGAAATGTAAATAGCTATCCCACAGCAGCTATAGGTGTTTACTGAAAAATCGTTCTATTTCACACCACATTATTTCTTACTCAAAACCCTTTGGTTTAGCAAATTGCATTGATAGCCTAGTTTTCTGATATTTACTGGCAGATTAGATTAAGGTGAGGAGAAATAAAAGCTTGCAAGAGCACCCCATAATGCTGCGTGCAATGAAAGCAAACTAGGCTTTGTTCACTAGTTATTGAACTGAACACGTGTAATTTGTGCAAGTTCGTCACATCTGGAAGATGTTGTGGCTGTGTGAACCAGGATATCAGCAAATGTTTAAGTTCCTTGATATCTGGTGCATGGAGCTAGCACTTCCATATCCACAGAAGAAAACTGACTGGAAAACTGCTGTCCCAGAGTTGCCATAGCACTCTGGAAAGGGGCCATGAGTACTGCAAGTCATTCCTGATAATGCAGCCTGGAACCGCAGTTGGGTAATTCTTTATGGTGATGCAGGTGTTACTGATGGAGGTTGAAGTCACCAAAGAAATAATAGCAAGAATGCTTTACCTTCTTTTTAAACAGGCCGCAGATTTCTGTAATCCTGATTTATAAAGCTTTGGGTTCATGTGGTTTGCTACAGATCACAAAGGGTGTTTAATAAATACAGATTGGCATGGGGCAGTGCTACCAAAATACTTCCAGTCTGTAGGAGCAGCTACTCTCTATCCCAGCACAACATAAGGGCTGTGCAGTTTCTCAGAAATTCTCTTTGTACTTGGGTATCCTGGTTGGTAACGCTGCATCTGAGCTCTCAGGCTCTTCTGCAAATGGGTATTAGCCAGTCCTTTGACCAGTCCCCACAAACAACACTTAGAAGATGAAACTAAAAAACCACTTAATCCTGAAGCTGTTGTTTTAATACTTAATATTAAATCATGCCTTACATAATATATTCACCTGTGTATTCTGTTTTTGGTAATGATTCACACTGTTACAGAGACCAGTGTGTTATTCTGGTAATTACATACAAACAACGTACCCAAGCATTTCATTTCAAGTAGATCCCTTCAATGGCTTTTACTGAACAAGTCAAAGCATGATGTTGATGAGTATAACATGTAGCAAACTCAAATTAGCCTTCTAAGAAGTTGTATTTATATACTAACAAAGTTTACATAGTACCTCCTAAGTATGAACTTCCAGCATGAGCATCATTTGGAATACTACCAGCACTGTAGTTTCTTTAAAAATGCAACTCTAGGGATCTGAAGGTAACAAGTAATGTCACATTGCTATTGTGCATGAAATGCAAGTTTAGTGCTAAAATTTTACCTGTGAAAGCTGAGCAGATTTTGGTTGCATGCATCAGAATTTTCTGACAGTGATAAAATTAAATCAATTTTAAAGTCAGTTACAGCTGTGAAATAGAAGAGCTCTTAAGTATGCTCATGTGGCCTCCCTCTGTTTGCTGTACCAGTTTCAAAACCATATTTTAACATGTTAGGAAATATACATAAGTGCTAAATTAGTTTCCTTATCTTTATTACATGCCTATGTGAGCTCTTCAGGTGCTTGTGAATGCCTATGAGGGTAAATGGATCATTCCATTCATCTGGATGAATGAAGATGCTGGTTTGTTTGGTTACATTTGAAATTTTGAATATTTTATAATACTTGTAGCTTTTTGATAAATCTAGCTTACTTGAACCATTAAAAGCAATGGTCATAAAGCTTAAGAAGCAGCATATATAGCTGTGGGGAGAGCAGCTATGACAAGACAAGTAGGACAAGCTACATTGATAGGGGGCTCCCACCATAAGAAGGAAAGATGGATGCAGAGCTGTTGGAGCAAGTTCAGAGGAAGGCCATGAAAATGATCAGAGAGCTGGAGGATCCCTCCTATGAAGACAGGCTGAGAGAGCTGGGCTTGTTCAGACTAGAAAAGTCTCCAGGGAGACCTTAGAGCAGCTAAAGAGGGCCTATAAGAAATCTGGAGAGGGACTTTTCACAAGGGCAGGTAGGAATGGGACAAGGGGGAATGGCTTTAAACTGAAAGAGGGTAGATTTAGATTAGATATTAGGAAGAAATTCTTCACTATGAGGGTGGTGAGACAAAGGCACGGGTTTCCAGAGAAGCTGTGACTGCCGCATCCCTGTTAAGTGTTCCAAGGCCAGGTTGGACAGGGCTTTGAACGACCTGGTCCAGTGACAAGTCATTAGAATTAGATGGTCTTTAAGGTCCCTCACAACCCAAATCAGTCTATGATTCTGAAAATGCCTTTTATTACACACTTCTCTACTCGTTCACCTTTTAGATGCTTCCCTCACCCAGTGCACAGGACACAGCTACTAGTTACTAAAGGTTGAAAAGTTGTAAAGCTGTAAATACCTTTCTCCCCGCTTTCAAGCCCCTTCTGAGAAACCACCGAGCCGCCTCCAGAGCTGCTACCTCCCAGCAAATAAAAACGAGGAGACGACAATAACCAGGAGGACTGCGCTCCCGCCGCGGGGTGCGCACCACTCCCCAGCCACATCGGGAGGGCAGACCCACTTCTCCCCACAGCGGGGATCCCAGACGGGCAGCCCCTCATCTCCATGCGCCTAGAGGAGCGGAGAGGAGCCGGTGTGGAAAGCCCCGGCCCGACCCTGCTCCGCGAGTGACTCCGCCCCACTCTCTGCACAGCGGGACCGCGGTGGCGTTCTTAGCTGCTGTCCCGCATCCCCAGCCCCGGCCGTTTCTCGCCGGCGAGAGGCGCTGGGGAGCGGCGGTGAGGCTTGCCCAGCAGCGGCCGGAGAGGTAAGGGGGACGCCCCAGGAGGGGAGGGGAAGGGAAGGGAAAGGAAAGAAAGAGGAGGAGGGCCACCCCCGGGCGCTTCCTGTCCTCCCGGGCGCAGTGGCAGCTCGTGGCCTGCGGGCGGGGAGCGGGGTGAGGCTGGGTGCCGTAGGGCTACACCTGCAGGCGTTAGGACGAGTCTGCCTGTACACACGTTCTGCTGTGTGTGTGCCTGCTCTCTGTCTGAGCCAGCAGTTGAGAGACTCGCGGCAGCGAGAGCGGGACGTCGCCTCCCTGCTCTACCGAGCTGCGGAGTTGACATCAGCAGCCCTCAGCCGCCGCGGCGGCGATGCAGCTGCTTGTGCGTGGTTTTCCTCTCCTGACGAGGTTCCTGGTAAGTCCCTCTTTCTTACAGGGTTTTCTTCCAGCACCCCTTCACGAGAGAAGAACTCGAGGGGGAGCAGATAGCGCAGTCCCGGTGGAGAGCGAGAGCCGCTACCGCGCTGGGCTTGTCCCGCCGGAGGGGCTGAGCTAGCCCGGGTCTGCCCCTCATCCCCCGAGAGGTGCTTCTGGCCTCGATAACCTGGCGGGAGGTGCCGGCATGTTCGATTAGGTTTTATTTTTTTTAATGCTTTTTTTACCCTACTTTACTCTGAAAATTGAAGGTGGTGGATCCCGCCCGTCAGTGATGCCGCGTGTGGTCACTGTGAGGTGGAAGGGATGGTAAGGACGGCTGCTCAACTGTCCGTCTCTGAAGAGGTGAGTGGCTCTGTGGTGCTCCAGTGAACATCAGCTTTTGTTGTATGCTGCCTTAATTTTTTTTTCCGTGTTTTTGCTTTAAAAAATATAGTCTACTTGTTACTAAATGCAATTATGTGTAACATTTCAGTATATGACTATACAAAGAAGCAAATGATGGAGACTGAGAACCACTCATATAAAGTAGTTTTGGTTACTAGGTAGTTACTGAAGTGCAGCTAGCCAATATGCATTTCAGCATACCAAGTGTGGAGTTACAGCACAGGGGAACAGTTAGTTGGGGATTCTGCACCCCAGAGTTACTGATTTTTGGAAAGCCTTGAGGGAGGTCGGGGTGATGAGCAGTCACAGAGGGAGTAGCCCTTTATGTGACTGAGAAGATAGAGGACCAGGTGGGGAGATTACCTATGAGGTGCACAAGGGTTACTGTTTTGCTGTATGAGCTTCAGGTGGGAGATTTGTGTGTGTGGGTGCAGCTCACTGCAGTAGATAAAATATTTAAGTGCCCTTTGCTGTAAAGCCACTCAGAGCATATATTGTCTTGGGCAGGTCTAAGAGAAAGAAGTGATTGGATCATTGCCTAGAAATGTCAAGGTGGGGAATGGGCCCTTTACTCAAGAGAGAAGTTTTAGCACCTTGCCGTGTTGGAAATTTGTAGTTGGACATCCTGAGACTAGAGGGTGCTGTTTTTTAAAATAACATCGCTCATTAGGCTAATAAGTTCTTAAAGTTTTTCATCATTAAAAAAAATTTTTTTTCTTTTTTTTTTTTTTCCCTAAAGACAGGTCTGTTTTTAACAGGACTTAGTATGGGGAAATCTTATGGACTATAGGTAAGGGAGGCTGAAACAGGTAATCACAATGAAATCTGATTGCATCTATTAAGAGTAGGAAAGCTGTGTCGTCTCTGAGAGTTCACTTTCCATGTATCCTCTCTTTCTATCTCTTTGCTGCCCTAAATTTCTTAATGAAAAAGGCTCTGTAATATTGAGAGCAGTGCTGAGGAGAAGGACTTGGGGCCTTGATAGATGAGAAGCTCAACGTGAGCCAGCAGTGTGTACTTGCAGCCCAGAAAGCCAAACGTATCCTGGGCTGCATCAAAAGCAATGTGACCAGCAGAATGAAGGAGGTGATCCTGCCCCTCTATTCCTCTCTCGTTAGACTCCACCTGCAGTACTATGTTCAGCTCTGAGCTCCCAACACAAGAGGCACATGAGCATTGGAGTGAGTCCAGAGGAGAGCCACGAAGATGATCAGAGGGCTGGAGCACCTCTCCTATAAAGACAGGCTGAGAGGGCTGGGCTTGTTAAGCCTGGAGAAGAGAAGGCTCTGGGGAGACCTTACAGCACTCTCCCAGTACCTAAAGGAGGCCTACAAGAAATTTGGAGAGAGACTTTTAAGAAGGCAGGTAGTGACGGGACAGGAGGAAAATGGCTTTAAACTGAAAGAGGGGAGATCTAGATCATATATAAGGAAGAAATTCTTCACTATCAGAGTGGTGAGGCACTGGCACACATTGCTCAGAGAAGCTGTGGCTGCCCCATCCCTGTAAGTGTTCCAAGGCCAGGTTGCATGGAGCTTTGAGCAACCTGGTGTATGGGAAGGTGTCCCTGCCTATGGCATGGGGATTGGAACTGTGTGATCTTTAAGGTTTCTTTCAGCCCAGGCTGCTCTATGATATGACTAGTTAGCTTTTGGCTATGTGTTTTTATGTCTATCTCTAATACAATTAATTCCCCAAATGCCATTAGATCCAGGGGTCTCTGTACTTCTGTTTTGCATCTAAGTGATTTTAATGAAGATCTGGAAGGTGAGAGTTACGATGAGGGCTGCTATTCATAGATCTGCGTAAGGTTTGAGGAATGTGATTTGTAAGGCTGGAGGTATGGGTATGGTTTCCAGTGCATTTAAACATTTGAAGCGATTTAACATGTTGACGTTTCTAATCTGTCTTCAGCACTATGTTTGCCCTTGAGAAATACTTCCTAGCATGAATTCATGGTAGTTGAAACCTTATGCTCTTTTGGGATGGAGAAATGCTTATTTAACTAAAGTTCATTGTGAATTTTGAATTCTAGTTGTATTTTTTAGAGTGGAAAAACAATAGGTATGAAGTATCTCATTAAACAATTTTCAGTGTGATGTTACAGTTGTTTGCCTATCTGTAAAACATGTTCTTATTACATAATGTTCTCTAAATCTCCTTATCAAGAGAGACTAAACCTGATTATTAACTACTGTCTGTTAGTAAAACATTTGGTCTTGTGGGGTAGGAGGGAGGAAGGAAATCCATTTGATAAAGTGACAGCTGAAGATAGCTGCAGTGCAGGATTACTCTGTGACTGAGCACTTTGTTTCCCATATTTGTTGTTCTTGCCTTGCCTAATTTACTCTGCCTTCCAATCAGACTTCCTTCCTATCAGGGATGAGTGTGCTGATGTGTTGTCCCAGAACCTGGAAACTTAGGAAAGCAGACTAGGTAGGAACAGCTGGAAGAGCAGACCTGGAGGAACAGTGCGGGTTTGAATTTGAGTCCAAGGGTAAGAGGTTTATTTGTGGTAGGCACAGGAAGCTGATATGTGCATGTTTCTTTTTGGATCTTTAGACTAGTTTTTCTCATCTACTTATATAGAAGGACCATATAAACATATATACGCAATGTATACCAGTGCACATAACATATATATAATATACACCAGTGAAGCTTTCTGCCTTCTTCCTGTTCCAAACAGCCTGGCTCTGCTGTAAAAAAAAAACCAAACAAAAACAAACAAAAAAAAACCAACCCCAACAAAACAAAACCATCTTTTTAAGCTTGGATCTTGGTCTGGGTGTGATTGAGTGGCCCCATTCTGTGTGGCTTTCTGTATGCTGAGGCACAGCTCCAGAGCAGTCAATTGCTTGGGAGCTGAATGGGTCTGGTTTTTTATCTTTACCTCAGCCTGCACTGGAATTTCTTCATAATTCGATTACCCTAATCTGTACCTTTTTATTTGCACTGTAACTTTTCCCTTGGTATGCTTTTTGTATTGCTTAGAAACAGAAATGGATATCAGAAAAGAAACAAAATTCAGTTGCGGTTTGTACTCTGTTCTGCAAATGAGTATTAACAATTTCCTTAAATGAGCATTTTATTTATTTATTTGAGACAGTTGTTCTGTGTCTTCACTTCAGTGCATCTTGTTGGTGACATACAAGTTCTCTTTCAGTAGCTCTGGTTTGGTTCCAGATGAATTTATCATTGCTTTGTTTGTGAAGTACTACCCCTCACCACAGCCACTTCATGTGAGAAAGACTGCATTTAGGTGTAATTGCATTATGTGTTGGGATAACTTGTAATCTAAAGGGAGCTGAATTTATTAGTGTCTCTCCAATGGGTCTCTGGATTAGAACATTTGGATTAATACCTTTTTACCTGTACAGCCTAGCAAGCTGTGGAGGTAACAATTGTCAGCAGATGGGCTGAAAACATGTCCACAGCATAATGTCCCCAGGTTTTTCTATGACTTATTACAGTGATGGGGACAATGCAGGAATTGTATACAGCACCAATGCATTTACAGGGGTTGAACAGGAGAGTGAAACTTGAAGGAAATATGGTTTGTTTCGTTTTTCTATATGTATGCCATGGAACTTGTGGAGTATTTCTGAATACTGTGGAAGCAAATGTCCATGACCACAGGAAAGTTTTTTCTAAGGATTCTGCTATTAGACAGACTTTTGGGAGAAAGCACTGTTTGAAAGCAAGCCATTTGTCATTTGGAGATGGTATTTTTCATTTTATGTTACAGCATGGCACAGCTGATGGCTTTTTGATCAGTTGTATATAAGTTGAATCTGAGCTTGTTGCCTTACTTCTGGAGGCATTGCAGAGCTGTAGAAAATGTCAGGCTTGGGAGGAGATGTACTTAATATTGTTCCTAAAAGCCTCATTCCTTTTCCTGAACCTTTACACAAAATCCCTACTGCCTGATGGGTTGGGGAAGACAAAAATGGAGGAAATGAGGAACTGAATTCCCATTCTCTCAATATTAAACCTGCTTAAGATAATAAATAGGCTAATGATGACAAGAATGACAGGTGTTTATACACACGTGACTTCAGAAGACTAAGAGAAACATGCCAAACATTCAATTAAATAGTGATACTGTGTAGGAATTTAACATCCATTCACTATAGGGATTAGGGCAGCAGTAGTACTAACCGAATTGAGAGAGTTGGGGTTCAGCATGGAGAAGACTCTGGGGAGACCTTATTGCGGCCTTTTGGTTCTTAAAAGGGGTCTATAAGAAAGATGGGGAGAGACATTTTAGCAGGCCCTGTTAAGATAGGATGAGGGGTAATGGTTTTAAACTAAGAGAGGGGTGATTCAGGCTGTATGTGAGGAAGAAATTTTTTACAGTGAGGTGGCAAAACACTGGCACAGGCTGCCCAGCGAGGTGGTAGATGCACCATCCCTGGAGACGTTAAAGGCCAGGCTGGATGTGGTTCTGAGCAACCTGATCTGGTTGAAGATGTCCCTGCTCATTGCAGGGGGTTGAACTAGATGACGTTTGAAGGTCTCTTCCAACCCAAACTGTTCTATGATTCTGGAGCATGTTAACATGGACAGGCGAGAGCATGAGAGTTATGTTGTGAATGGGGAAGTTTCATCTTATGTAAAGTAATCCGGAAGACTGAAATATGAAGAAAGTAAGTATTCTTGAAACACGGATTTGAAACATATTTGGGTTTTACATTGGAGATTCATAGTAAAAAATTGCAGTACAGCTGCCTGCGGTGAAATGTTGCATTGCGTAAGGTGCTTTTCCTAACAGCTTTTTCTACACCAGCTGTTGTTTCTGTATCATTTTTCACAGTTGCCAGCTATAAAACAGCTGCTTTGACTTTTGTCATGCTCTGGAGTTAAAGTACAAATACATATTTCTTTCCAGGAGTATTTCTATACCTTTGCTCTGCAGGTACATTTTAAGTAGATGTAGGGAAAGTCTAATTCCCTTAAGTAGGGAAAATACCTATTAACTGTTGGCATCTTTATCCAGATTAGAGCCCTCTTCATGGTTATTACCAATGCTACGTTTTAGGGGGGAGCAAAATAATGAAGCTGTAGCTAAGTTTTTAATGGGACTGTTGTTTTTAACCCTCTCTAGTTTTAGAACCCTCACTGTCCGAACAATATGGATAATCAGGATGCAGTTAGGAGAAGAAAAACAGTGTACTGGAGCATAATGATTTATTAGTTAAGACTGAAAACTATTAAGGGAGAAAGCTGTACCTCCTTGTATTTTTTTCCTGTTTCTTCTGTGAAATGATTATGGCAGCAAAGAAAGGTGGAGAAGTATGAGTAACCTGTGTAAACACAAGTGTCATCTGGCTAGTGCTGGTGTGAGTAAGGAGTGTTCTGAAAGATGGGTGTGAGGGATTCTGCATGCCATAGTGCTGCTGGTATGTTTGTAAGCCATGTGCTTTCATTAGCATATGCTTGTCCGGCTTTGGCCTCTCTAAGTGCAGAACTTGATTAGAGGCCAATTAGATGAATTTACCTATGTATTCTCCCAGTATTTGGGCCATCAGCATTTTACACTAGAAATAATATTCCTTTGGATTTTCCCAAATGTCTTTAGGCAGGGGTTTGTTCTGGTTATAATTGTGAGAATCTTTAAGGAAAATGTGTAAACAATATCGTCCATGAATAGGTACAAGTCCCTCTTGATCAAACTTTTTCGTAAGATACCCGTTTTTATGGGACGATCTCTGGTTTGGCAGGAATTTGCAGTTTGCTCTGAAATCACTTTAAACCATGATCTTGCTGATGAAATTTCATTTCTATTGTGGAAGGGAGCAAATGTCAAAATGATTTGTGGGATATGAGTTTTTAAAGTGCACATTCTCAATTAAGTGTTAAAATAATCGATTTAATATTGTTTATATCCAAATTAATCATAAGTGAGCTCATAATTTCAATTTTGTATGAACATTTTAATATTAGCTTGCCACACCATTTTTCCAACTATGAGAAGACTGTGTTTGGAAGTAAAAGCAATTAAGCATTCAGCTTCAGGCTTAGCAAAGGGCATGAACCATTGATACCTGCAAAAGCCTTCTTACTAGTTTTGATGATGGCCACAGGTATTTCCAGTGTATTTTTTCAGAGTAAACTTCGGTATTGAGGAAAACCAGGGAAAATCAATGTTCTAAAGGATTTGAGTTCACTCTCAATATCCTTCAGCTTCCAGTGAGATTACAGACGGTTTTAGTTGACCATCTGTAGTGGTGATTATAGATGGTCATCTACAGTAGCCTGGGCAATGCCAACCCACTGTCCATGCACACCCCTGGATGGAATCATGCTTATGCTTTGTACAGTGTTCCGGTAAGAGTGTCTTTCTTGGGTGAGAAGAGGAAACTTAGTTCCAGTTCACCTGCCTGTGTGAATCCAGTACTAAAACTTATGAATCAGTCACAAGGTACTGTTTAAGTTCATCGCTTTTCAGAAAGAAGTTAAGCCTTGGGCTTATTTAGAAACATTTGGTGCTTTTACATCTCTGGTTCTAAGGAATTGGTGTAGCACTGTTTCCTGAACAGTTTGCCACCTTCTGAAGATTGCTCTTTTTCTCTGTTGGCTCTGATGAGATTGATCTACATCAGTGTGATTACTAGAGACAGATTAATTTCATTAATTTTAAACATACTGCGGATCAATTCAGAGACTCGCTACATCCATAAAAAATACATAGCAATAGCACAAGTAATGTTTTATTAGCCTGGTCTTTCTTCCTTTAATTGAAAAAGTAATGTTAGAAAAGCAGCAACTTTTTCTTAACCTTAAATCTGGGCAGTGTCATATCTCATTTGATACCAAAACCACAGCCATCAGACAATACAGCAGAGATTGCAGGTTTGTCTGGGGAGTTTGTGTGTTAACTTGTATCCCTATTAGGCAAACAGCTGATCTTAAATTTGAACCCCCATAATTAAAAATAGAACTTTACACAGTCTGTTTATGGTGGAACAGTTTAGTGTAAGTACTTGTGGGTTTTATGGCCCCATACTCAAAAGCCGGAAGAAATCAAGGTCTTATCTGATACTCTTTGTCTTCTTATGTTATACAGTCTTTCCAAGTCTGCTCTGAAGTAGGCAATACCTGATGTGTAAACTTCCACTTTTTTGAAACTGCCTTTATTTTTGAAATTATCAAAAAAAAAGCGAGCCTTTTTTTACCTTCTGGTTCTTGTTAATGATGAGGTAACCAGGCTGATGTTTTCCACTGTGATGTTTCAGAAGGAGAGGAATAGCAAGAGGAGCACAATAACTGCCCTGCTTATTGTCTGGAATAGAGTTAATTTTCTTCCTAGGGGCTGGTACAATGCTGTGTTTTTTGAATTTGGTGTGAGAATAGGGTTGATAACACACCAGTGTTTTAGCTGTCGCTGAGTAGTGCTTACTCTAAATCAAGGACTTTTCAGTCTCTCATGCCCTGCCAGTGAAGAGGGGCACAGGAGGCTGGGAGGAAGCACAGACAGGACAGCTGACCTGAACTAGCCACAGCATGTAATGCTCAGTATAGAAACTGAGGGAAGTTGGCTGGGAGCTGCTGATCACTGCTTGGGGGCAGGCTGGGCATCAATCTGTGGTGGCAATTGCATTGTGCACCACTTAGGTTGTTTGGGTGTTATTCCTCTCTCTTTTTTTTTTTTTTATTATCTATCTGCTATTATTAATTTTTACCTTATTTCAGTTATTAAGCTGCTCTTAACCCCCAGCTTTCAACTTTTTCCAGTTATCTTCCCTATCCCACTGGGGTAAGCAGTGGGGAGTGGGCAGGTGGCTGTGTGGCATGTAGTTACCAGCTGGGGTTAAACCAGGACAATAATGTTTCATCACGTGGTAGTCTCATGTAACTGGGAATGTGACATTGTTTTGTTGATGGGGAGTTCACATTACAAAAATAACTGGTGTTAATACAGGGATCACTAACTGGAGTGGAGTTGCTTGTGTTACTGTCGTCACTGGTTTTACAGTTGGAGATGCTTTTCACTTGGGGAAGTGCAAGCTGAAGGCAGAGGAAAAATGACAGTGGTTTTCCTCTTTTGGGTTCAGAGTTCTGTGTCCCTCCTGTTGCTTCATTGCATCAGGTGAAAATGCAGTGATGGTCAGCAGAGAACACGCTGGGGTCTATTGCATGCCCTCGGGCAGCTGAATCATATCACTTTGACTTCAGAGGGAGAAAACAAGCATGAAATGGGTCAAGACGTAAGACAATCAGAAGTTCAACATCAGAGTTTAACTGTAGCCTGTATAGTATGAAAGCTGTAGCTTTATCCAAGAAAAAATAATACATATATGTACATATGCATAGAAAACTCTCTCAAGTTGATTCACAAACAGAATTTTTTGTTAGATAACAATGCAAAGGTGTTCAGTTATGCTTGAGGATGGCAATGAAGCAATGCTCAGCTATTAATGCATAAATCATATGAGAGAAGGCTGAAAGCTTTCTTTCCATTATTGCAAATATTCTTGAGCCTTTCAGTCAGTGTAAGGTGCCCCATTGTTATCTTGGCACTTTTTTGATTGTTTGCTGGGGAAGACCTGTAAATCATAAAGGATAAAATACATAGCAAGTATTCTTTTTTCAGCATTGTTAGCATGTTCTTGGAAAGCATTTTGGGAAGGAAAGCCCTAAAAATACATATATGAGGTCTTAAAAGTGTTATGTTTGTGTTCCTAGGGATAAATGATTCTGGCATCCTTTTATACGATTGTAAAGAGCTTTCTTTTAATGCAATACTAACATACATACCTAAATAGCAGTGTTTAACTGAAAAAAAGCAGCAGCAAAAGAATTATGTAATATCCTGCCTCAAGGGGCAGGAGAGAGTAAGCAGGAGGCCAGTGACAATTAACAGTCTGTGTTTTGGGGTTTAGAAAGGGTTTCTTTTCACCTTCCACTGCATTTGTTTAGTTTCTAAGGACCTTGTATACCTAAGAAGCTTGTGGTTCGTTATAAAAGCTACACAGCATAGACAGAAGCTTGCTGTTTTGAAAGAATATTTTAAAATAAGACTGGAAAATACTTCAATATTAAAGTGTCCTCCCTGTGGTACGATATCCTTTGTTTACTGGTGTATATGGATATGGTAAAAAGAAAATGGGCTGAGTGCATGGCTCCCTAAAATCAAGGAGAGTTTCAGCTGATCAGAGTCGGCATTCAGGCAAATGTTTCTGAATTAGCCAGCTGCCAGTTACTGTAATGAAATTTATGTATCCTTAAATTAAGGGACAATGACCATATTCTTTGCATTGACTATTAATACATTACAACTTTTCTATTATTATTTAAGGAATTCCACAGTGTTGATCCACCTGACTTATTATGGGTACACGTCTGGTTAATACTTGCTGCTGGGGTTTGAAGATGTTTGTTCATAAATACACAGCACAGTACAGTACAATTTTGGCTTTCTGCTTCTAGGTTTTGTTGCACTGCAACAGTATGCTTTTCAGTAGTAGAGGCTGACTTCTTCAACTGAAAGCCTATCATATAAAGAAATGTAAATGGAAGGTATGAGACAATGTATAGAAGCAGCTGAACAGTAATGATCATGATAGTGTCATAATGAAATGCTGTCCAGTACTTGATGTCCAGGATTCTCTAGAAATAAACAGAAGTTTTACCAACTATGCTTTTTAGCTGAAAAGGTGCCCAGTGATGCTGCCAGAGGAAGAGTATGCTGTAATGTGCCTAGGGATTGTGCTGGTTTATTGCAAATCTCTGGCTACCTGAGGAGACCTTTTTTTCCCCCTCTAACCATTGTAATAAAACATTGCATTGAAACGTTGAGTTTGAGGGAAACTAAGAATGGAGCTTCACCAAATTGAACTCAACTGAACAATATGAAGACAATTCTTTTACCTTCAACAAATCTGTATCTGTTTATATTAGCAGAAGAGCTGGATCCCTGTATTTAAAGCAGTTTAAACTGGGGGCTTTGTTCTTATGAAGGATTATGCCTAGTGCAGTGGATGGGGGGTAGTCCTTTTAGTGTCCTTCCAGACACAAATTTATATGGTTAAATTCCTCACACACATGGACACTCAACTTGTATATGCACACCCCTGTGCATCTGGAAATCTGCTGGAGGCTGGTAGGAGAACTGAAGGCTGGTAGTTCTCAGTCTTCTATGAAAACTCAAATCATGTGAAGCTGAGATTTGCAGATGTTCATAGGGGCAATTTTAATGACAAGCTTGAAAATCAAAGTAGGCTTTCCAGGGTTTGTGGTACTTTTGCATTGGAACAAAATCTGTATTGAATGGGCTTGAGTAGGTTTTATTCTAGAGCAAGTTTGAACAGAATGATTGTTGCAGTCACGATGGCTGAAACACAAAGAAATTAAGTGCCTGAAGCTCTAACAAAACCAGATAGTTTTTCACAGTTCTAATTATTTCACCCTTAAAGTCCTTTTTCCAACCCCCCATGTAGTAGTTCTTCACTCTTTTATTCTAGTATAGCACTAAGGACAGAGTGACTACTTCACCAAAATACTGTTATGCCTTCCCCACACTAAAAGGCTGTGAGAATGTACGTGTCTGGAGACCTCCTGGAGGGGAGAGGAAGCTGTGACCCCAAAAAAAGAAGAAAGTTTATACACTTACTGAAGGAGAGCAGTCAGCCAAGCTGAAAACAGCAGAATAGCATTTAAGGTTTACAGTCATTAACCATGATATTTTGCAATGAGGTTTCATGACCTGTGCTAGTGCAGTTCTTCATGTTGACTGAAAGCAACGCCTAAGGGTAACTCACATTAGGTAAAAAAAAAAACCCAAACAAACAAAGGGTCCAATGATGCTGGTGTTTCTGACTATGAAAGAACAGAAGGAATGGGACAAATATCAAATAATACTTTCATTTTCCTCCCCATGGTTCTTTATAACTAAATGGAACCAGTGCCCCATGCTTCCTCAGTTAAGTTTGAGTCTGGACTATGGCAATTAATAGACCTGATAGTAGTCTAAAAATCAAAGCAAGCTTTCTAAATTTTGTGAAATCTCCTGAATGGAGTTATTTCTATGTTGATACTCCAGTGTATTAGTCTTAGCTTTCAGCATCTTGCTCTCTAGATCCACTCATTCAATTAACTTTTAAACTGTTTGCAGTTATTGACTTAGACAAGAAAGTAATTAAATAAATTATTTGTTTTGGTGTGTAGTGTTACTTCTTTTTGCTAAGCAAATGGTTTCAGCTATTCCAGAAACATAAATTTCATGGCTTCAGGGATGACGCAGATGTTTATGAAGAAGTCTTGAAAGACCCTACCTTGTGGTAAGGGTGACAAGTAGTTTTTTATTTTTCCTCTAACCATTGTTACAAAACAATTTTGGATGGAATTAGTTAATTTGGATGTATTATAAGTGGCATAACCCACAATTCTTATAGATCAGGTTGCTCAGTATTTCTTGCACATAGGATATTTTTCATTTTGTATTGTATTTTATGGCTTTTTTTTTTTCTTTTAATTCCCCCAAATTGGGCCAAATTTGACCCTTGGGAAATTTCTGTCTTTATGTATTTAGTAGCTCTAGCGAGTCCTTATCAAACTTGTACTTTGACAAACATTCCATGGGTGAGATCATCTCCCATCCAGCTCCATGGTGATTAGCGAGAGACAGCCTCTCCTTGATCTGCCTACAATCCCAGCAAGATGCTAGTCTGGCCTGGTGAAGCAAATCACATTTTACTCGCTTGTATGCAAGTTTGTCCTTGGCCCAGGCTGTCTCCAAACCACTGCTTTCTCTTCTGATGTGGAGGCTTGCCTGTTGTCATGTCACAGGTACACATACCTCTGCCTTCAGCCATGAGATTGATGCTTCCTGTGCGCATCAGGTCATTTGGAAGGATTAGATCTGCACAAGGAAACTATACCTGGGGACTGGGCTTCCTAGTGGGTTACGACCAGCAGAGATGCTAAGTTGTGGTGCAGCACAGTAGGTTTTATCCTCCCCTATTATCTCATCTGCCAGGTGTGTGATGAGCTGTCCAGCCACATTTGTTCATGCAAGTTCCGAAACTGGGGGAAAGCACTTGTGTTGCTATGAAGGAGACGTAATAATAAGGGAGCCTAAGGTGGGAGTTGACTGAATCTTGTAGATGAGATTTGACAGGTCTGCATCTCTGATGGTAAAATCTCTCTCCAAAAAGATTTCTGATGTTGAGAAATTAGGTCATGGCTATAAAGAAGCAACTTAATTTCTTTTTGTGGGAGTTCATATTGTATTTGCATTCAAGCTACATGCAGAAAATGTGATTTTTTTTTTTTTTTTTTTTTTTTAAGTGATATTGGAAGAATTGTGAGTGCATAAGCCTTGCATATGAGGCTTAACTTCAGTTTGGATTTTCATGAACATAATGGAGTGCATTTTGGGATAACTTTTTGTACCAATGCATGTGAAACTAAAAAAGCATTGTCCCCTAAGGTTTTCTGTAGTGCTCATAGCCCATTGCAGCAGCGGGACATTCAAATCCTATTGTAGCAAGAAAAAAGTAAAAATATATCACTACCACTCTTCATGCACACCAGCCCTGCAAAGTTTTTCATTTATTTTTGCAGCTGCTTGAACTTCAGTATCTTTATGCACTCAGCCCTTTGGTGTACTGCTGGCAGTGTTGAACTATATAGTCGAGATGGACCATCCACTCACTTTCCACAGATTAAGCATCATTACTGTAGTGTAATTAAAGTTTAAATGTATTTGGTTTTTAGTTTAACGAATTTACTGTGTAACATGGCCAAAATATATCAAAGTTAGCTTACTGTGTCTTGGTTATAAAGTTTGGTGCTCCAAAGATTGGTACCCTGTAATAGGACAATACGTTGCAACCTGCACCCCTTTTCTTTTCCCCTTGCTACACACCAAAGAAAGTGTCCAAGCCCTAATTTGATTCAAGGAAAGCTTAAAATTGTGTTGTTGTTTAGGAGAGTGGTGTTCCCTGCTTGAACACCACATATTTCCTTATGACAGAAGACCTCACTGAGGGTGTTATATGGAAAAAGCTCTGCATCCTGTGGTGTCTCTGCAAGTGTTTGAATTCATACTGTGTTTGACCTATGGACTGGCATAGCTGCACTGCAGAGTTGCGCTATCAAAGAGGCTGCTAAACAGTACTGAATTCAATTAGAAAGGTCTTCCATCTGCCATTCTGTATTGTTTTGAAATGTACTGTGCTTCCATTTTTAAGAGACTATTCAGTATTACCACAGGTAGTTTGTTTATAAATTTAAGAGGTAAGGGAGTGGAGGGAGAAAGGCTGTGATTCCTAAATGTATTTGTTAAGAAATAACTTAGTTTCTAGGGCTCATTATTTAAGACGGGAAAGAACTGCCCTTTCTAAGGGTGATCTAATGTATTATCTCAGTAAAATCTTGAAGTTTTTTGTGTAATTGATTAAAGTATTAAAGACGATGTTGTCTCCAGATACTATTTTTAGCAAATAGTTAAAGTTATATTACCCTTACAGGGAGAGTGCAGGTTGATAAAAGGGATCAGGCTAGCCTCTGTTGCTGTTGGTGTTGGCCTGTAGATTTTGGGTTAAGTTTAAAACAGTCAAAGTAGGAAGTTCTGTAATCTGTTACTAAATACAATACCTGCAGATTGGAGGAGAGCATTTTATCTTTTTGATATGCTTTCAATAGCCTGGGGTGTGTTCTTTGTGAGGCTATGCTTTTTGTTCAGTAGGTTGTGTGTGGCAAAGACAAAACTATTTAATTTGTTAGTGTCTGGTTGTATTTTCTGCTTTCAAACAACAGTTTTAAACTTTATGTTATTAGCTGGATTTTACTGCTCCATCTTGTGCATTATACAGCCCTGATAACATTCACTCTAACTTAACTTTGGGGTTTTTTTGGCTTTGTTTTTTTTTTTTCTCTAAAAAAAAACCTCATAGAAAAGACAAAAAGCTTATAGAGAGATGAATTCCTTAATGTCTTCCAAGAAGATTTTTGTCTCGCAGCTGGAAAGACCATTTAGCTTCTGGGGCTGACTTTCTTAGTGTCTCTTGCTATCCTTTTGTTGGAAGCAATTAGTTTTACAATAGCGCTGCTGCTTTTAAACACATATTGCAGAGAGCCATTTCAGATTTTCAGTTAATTTAGGTGCTCTGTTGAATTTGAATATAGGAATGTAATCATGTTGCTTGTAACTGGTTTTCCAGTTCATCACTTTACTTGTATCACTATTGCTTTATATTAAACAGAACTATTGCTCTACAGTTCTACAGTGAAGGGTTCTCTGTAACAAGGTGAAGTATTTTATGCTTAAGGGCCTGACACTCAAAGGTGCTGTGAGTCCATAAATTTCTTTAAAATCATATGGAGTTATGGATGCTTGATGTACTTGAAAAATCAAGTTCTCTGTAACTGGATGGTCCAGCCACCAAGATATGTTAAATTACCAGTATGTTTCCCTTCCTGTCCTGTTGTTAACTTAAAGGATTTTGCTTTTCTGTATTCGGTCGTGAGAAAATGTGCCACAAATGAGGCATGGGTATATGCTGAATGGTGAAACTTGGAAGAGATTCTAGGCAGCTGCCATGCTATTATCTTTCCTGTGTCTTGAATGGATCAGGAATCCTGTGGAAAATAACATTTGTGGTTGTGTAGTTTTAAATTTTTCTCATATTGACAAATGGTAATTGACATGTTTCTAAGGTGTTACACAGTTGAAAGTCTGGTGTAGTATTAAAGGCTGTGCCTAAGACTTCATGGCTTATGAGGTTTGGTTTTGTTTCTTGAAGAATCCCAGGAATAATATTCACAACATAGCAACAATTGCCTAGGGGTTTTGTGCACCCATGCAAGCTTAGCTGCTGAGGGTTAGGTTAGTACTGATATTCACACGGGGTAAAGGCAGGAGTTACTATAGAACATTAACTTAGGATGATCAGAGAGTGTTTTTGTCAAGGTCTGTTTTGTTTATTCTTTATTTATTCTGGTTCCTGGAAAGATTACTTTAGGGACTTTAAATAAAAGAGGAAAAGATATGTGAGCATGCTGATTTGCAATAATGATAAAGGAAAGGATAAACATGTAGATAGAGTCAAAATCATGCACTTTTTTAAAACTGGGGATGCCCGTTCATCTGTCATAAAACAACAGGCTTCCGGTTCTGACAGATTCTTCCTCTGCAGTCTCTGAGGGGGCCCAAACTTATCAGTACTCAGTCTATAAATGGAAAAGTTTATTGGTGAGTGGTGTTTCAATATCAACGGACTGGGGTGGCATTTTTTCCAGATTTTCTTGGAAGATAAGGTAGTCTGCCCCAGACAAGATGCATGTGTGGATCCTTTTGAGAGTGCCTGCTATGCTGAAGAGCATGAGCTTTGTTCAACAGCAAGCTGATATACTAGTAAATGTGTGGAAAATAACAAAACGTATCCCAAAGCTCCCTGCTCTGAGTCAGTGATTGAATAGATAAATCTTATTAACCTTTCAATAGTCCCAAGCTAAAGCTGTTCTTATCACTCCTATAGACTCCCTGAGGACATCTATTAAACTATAGTTGCTGCACATGATATGTAAGGAGAAATGCTTAACCTGGGAATATTGTTTGATCTAGTGTTTTGTCATTGGAAAAAATGTAACTCTGTTACACTCGTAAATTATTAACCAGGCTTCCACAAATGTATCCTTAGCTTCTAAAGCCTGTATTGGGAAATTAGAATTCCTGTCTTTATAGGTCAGGTTGTGATGGGCTGATTGCTGTAGGTTAGCAAGAGGCAGCAGCAGTGGCAAGAGATACTGCTATTAGCATGTCCTGACTATGTCCCCATCATCTTGGAGAGACATGCCCTCCAGGTGAGGGCACGCAGCTGCCATCCCTTCCATGCCTCTACTGTGTGCACTGGACCATCCCAGAGAGGACTTGTCCCTCTCTGAAAGATATTTTGTGGACATCGTACTGGAAGTGTGCATCAACTATGCTTTCCATCTCAAACCCAGGTCAGTGAGTAATATGACCTGCACGTAACGATGCATTTTGGTATTGTTTCAAGTGGCATAAACTGTATTGCAGATGCAATCAAAAGGCCAAAGCACTTGCTATACAGATTGCTGGAGTAAATCTTGGCCAAAAGGAGCCAGAAAGCTACTACAGAAAGGTCAAATTATGATTAATAACCTGTGAGTGCAGCTCTGAGAACAGTCTTCTGAGTAATTTCTGTTTTGCAATTTCACCTAAAAGCTAGTGTCCTATTAATATGTTGCCTGTGCCCAACACTTGTTCTTCTCAAACCTTAGAAGAATAGCTCTATGATGGCTAGAAAGTGTGGAAGTCGATTTCCAGGTTCTTGAACTCTTTTGCTTCTAGTGCCACTGGAATTACACATTTACGTGGAAAGAGAGAGAGAGGATTCAAATATGGTAGCAAAGTTCATCTGAAGTGAAGAGAAATGATTAAGGGTTTGCCTGTGTTGGAGCAGGAGCTGCTTCTTGAGGCTTCTGTGTCCACCTGCTGTTTGTTGAGCACCCACTAGTATTTTATTATGAAATAGCCTTGAAAGGTCATGGCCAAAAGGATGGATGAGAAAGCTAGTGATCCTTTTCTTACAGTTAGCATAAAGTAACATAGTATAGTATACATTAGGTAGCCTTTGTGTTTGGAAAATTCAGATTGCTAACAAAGACTGGTTGAGGCCTCAGGTTTCAGAAGGTATTTCTGCAATGGAAATCTCTATCTTCTGTCATGTCCTATAAAGTCATCTTTAGCGGTTACATCTGCTTCCTTCTAGTTTGGGGCACTTTCTATGCAGTGATCCGTTGTGCAGCTTTGAACTTCACTCCTCCAGCCTTGTGCCTGGCTGCTGCTTGCTAGCCACTGTTGAAAACTGTGATGCCAGATCTTTGATATTGTTTTTTATGCAAACCAGACTGAAGCCAGACAGTATGTTGAGCATTGGCAACTCCGACTTCATGTCTTTTTCTCAGGAGAGATACATCTGAGGCACTGAATGGGCTGTGCGGAGAGGGCAAAGATCTTTAAAATGGCAAAGAAAACCATCCCAGATGTTCCCTTTATATCACGAACAGTATTTGGGGGAAATCTGTTGTTGTTCTTTGCTTGTTAGACAGTATACTGTCTAAAAAGGATTCCAATCCTATGTGTGCTGCTTGTCAGGCAGTCTGTATAGGCTTTTGCTGAGTTGCTCACTGAATTCATTGGAGTCCTAGAAGATCAAGCAGCAGCATGCAGTTTGTTTCTCACTGAACTAAGCTGTGGTCCTCAGTCACAGATAATATGCATGGCTGCTCCCTGCAGACCTTGTGTTATTACTTTGAGCTGTCTTGTACAGACATTTATGTTACAAATCTCACCTGGGGAATCAGGGAAGCATCCACATATTCCACATATTACCTCCTCTGCCCTGCTGGAAGTGATCCTCAGCACTCTGGCAACTGATGCACAACCCAGTCTTCAAACAGACAGCAGCATGACCTGTGAAAGTCAGATCATGTTTTCTAACTAGATTTTTGTGTGTGTTGGTGTTGGTTGTTTTTTTTTTCCTGCCTGCCACAAGAATTTTGGAAACTGGTATGCTAACAGATGCAGGCTTCCCAGCATGTTCATTTTGAGGTAGACACACTGGGACAAAACACTGATGCATTTCATGGCAAGATTGAAGTAACCAATTAGCTTTATTTGCTGTTTGTAGAGAAAAACATTGTAGCATTGTATTTAATGAAAAACAAAACAAAGCAGCACTCCAAGCTCATCCTGCTTTCTGATTGTTTATATCCTCTAGTAGGTTCCTGGACAAGTGTCCTTCTGAAAAGCTCATTTTATACTGCACATGAGAAGCAAAATGCATTTGCTCATGTGTTTTGTATGCCTGCATATGAGGTAGTCATGCTGCATCCCCTTCACAATCAGTGGAGAGAAATGGATGCTGCTAGACAAGGATGCGCCTGATCTTTTTAAAACCTTCTCATGAAGATGAGGTGAGTCATGCCCTAGAAATGCCTGTTACTCTTTGTTGCTTATAGATTGGGTCCGGGATGACTAGGTCAAAATAAAAAAAAAAAAAGAGAAATCAAAGAGGTCATAGAATAGAATCATAGGATGGTTTGAGTTGGAAGGGATCTTTAAAGGTCATCTTGTTCGGCATCTCTCTCCCACCCTCACCTCCTGCCCCAGGCAGATGAATCTCCTAAACATTTTTCATATCTCTATAGAGGGAAGCCATATAATGTATGATTATAATCCTCCTGTTTTATCATGCATTTTCTACTCGATGTCAGATGGAGCGATGGAGCTTCCTGTAATAGTGCTGCAGTACAGACCAGGTCCCCAGGCGCCTTGCCCTCAGTTACACGTGGTGATTGCTGCTCACAGCAGCCTCAAGTCCCAGTGAACAGAAGGCAGGGTGTTTAAGGAGGATGGAGATACGTTGTGACAAGATCATGGAGTAGCTGCTGTTGCTGACCAGCAACAGAGATGATAGCAGCTTTCAGGTGTCATGGCTATGCTAGTGCATTCCTGTCCCATGCATCCTGGTGTCAAATGCAGTCATGTCATGACATGATACATATTAATTTAACTTCTAAACTTGCTGCATTCATAATTGTAAGAAATGCTACTGGTTAGAAGGGTTAGGAAACTTTCTGGCGCTGCACTTGTTGGTTTTTCTAAGGGAACTCAGTATCAAGAAGCGATTTGTTGCTACAAAATGCCATGCCTATACTAATGTAGGGAAAGAATGCTACAAATTTTTAAAAGTAAACAGTTGATAAACTTTCTTCAACTTGTCTTGGTTAAATTTCATAACTGTGAGTCTTGGTTAAGTTCATAATTTATCTAGCTATCAAGCAGAGTGTAGGTAAGGTGATCATTAGAACATGGCTTACAACTGTGTATGAATCTGTTCTACTCTAGGTGTCTATTCACTGCCTTTCTTCCTGTTTCATCACAGAAAGTATAGAGACACATGGAATAACCTAGATGCATTAAGGCGAGTTCCGTACTGAATGAATACAGCCTTCATACACACTGTGACTAAGCAATAAAATTGAGATGACTCAAGCCCTAAGTCACAATTTTGTGGATAATTTAACATTGCACAGATGTTATTTGCTTAACAATGGCAAAAATATTTTTCCTCCTTCCTTCCTTCTTTGGTTTGGATCTGACTGGTTTGTTTAATGTTGCAAGGTGATGCATTGAATTTTATTTCTGTTCTTGGGAGGTATAATTTTTAAGTGCTCAGCCAAGAAAGTGAACCATGTTTACTCAAGGATGAGCAAAACAAAAGAAAAAGGTTGCCACTCTGTTTTATCATTCTTCCCTTTCCTTGCATCCCTCTTGTAAGTATATTAAGTAAAGCAGTTAATATATGGAAGATTATTAGATTTGTTTATCCCAAAGCATCACCTAAGGGGTTAAGTTCTCTCATTTCATTGTTTTGTAGGATCTCTGGGGAGTGTGGGCTTGTGTTCACAAGTGAATGCCGTCTGGTGTGCTCACTATCTCTGGTCTGTTCTGCACTTGCTCCCCTGCCTGCCTGCATGCATGCTGCCTTTCTCCCAGCCAGGTTGTTGGAGTAGCAGGCAAGTAGTTTTTCACTGTTGCATGTGGTATGTAACCCAACTGTTTGGACATCTGTGTGAGCCTAAAATTCTACAGCAAGGAAACAGAAAACATTATTTTTATAAAAAAATACTTTCTCATGTTACTTGAAGATGTTTGTAAGGGCTTAAAAACAAGCAGAAATAGACCTGTAGTGGGAGCATGGTCTAATGAATGCTTGGGCTGGCAGTACTGTATTTAGTGTTAGCTCTCTTTTTTGTATAATCAGGCATGTTAATTTACTGCTTTTTTACTCAGTAAGGTGGAATACGTCATAGGCTTAATGAGCTTTAACAGTATTGCTTTAGTCTTTAAACACTATTTTGGTTTTGAAATGTTATTACACTAGTGATAAAAACTAGATACAACTTGCAGCCATTGACTGTGGTTGGAGAAAGATCTGCAGTCCTCTAGGTGTATGGCAGTTTAGCCAAGATATTACCAGAAAGCTGGAATTGTGCCTGACCTAAAAAATTAACTGCTTCTGAATCAATTTGTTTTGTTTGATTAATGAATCTGAGTTTTTCTGATTACTGTGAAGTCAAACATGCTTATACCACATTACTTACAGAGAGGTATACTGAAAGAATAAGAGTTTCATTCTTTTTTTTCAGCCTCTATTTGTTCCAGTGCACTGAATTAAATTTGTATGATGTTGTTCTGTGCTTTTAATGTCTTTTCAAACAATGTTTCTTTCACTCACACATGACCCTGTCTTTAATTCAATACATGACTTGCCAGTTCATAAATTTTCCAGCTCTTATATCCAGATATCATTGAAGTTGGCTCTTAGTCAAAGAATCTGCTTACTATTTGCATTGTAATACTGACTAGAACGCTAAGTATAATCCATGTACTGTTAACTGAGATCACATTCAACAAATTTGGTTTGGGTTTTTTTGCCACTTAATTTCAGTGTCTTGAGTTACTCTTCTTTACCTTGCAAATTTATTGATGCAACAAGCATTTCCTGGTGCTTCAGTACCTGCTGGTACTTAGTTTGCTTATCTGGGTGTCTGCCCTCTGTAAACATATTGTTGAGAAGCGAAGCTGGTTTTTCTTGCTCCTGTATATGGCATTCTGCAAGCAGTAGGCTTAAGTTAAAACTGGAAGAGAGATAAGTTGGCCATTACACTCTCAACATGTTAAGCTTTACATTTATCAAAAGTTCTTGATATGAAAATAACCTTTGTATGTCTTTCTGTCATTTTATTAGTCAGTGTTAGCAGTCCTTCCCTTCCTTCCCTCATCATAGGTCTGCATACACCTGTGGGCCTCAGAAATAGTAACTGTGAACACTGATTATGTTTTTGTGGCTACCTAGTGATGCCATCTCAGATTTGAATTTTATTTCAGACCCCCATGTGAATGAACTCAGGGTGACAGGATTTGTGAGTGTTAAGCAGCATGTATATGAAATGTGGCTCTTTTCATTTGAGTGTCAAAGCTGGGTGTGTTGGATCTGGATTCAGCACGCTGTGATATGTAGTGCCAGCACAGAGTTGGCAGGTGGGAAGTTGGCAGGCCTTCTGAAGCATGTGTAAGAGACAGCAATACCACCAATCCTGCTCCTGCTGAGTTTCCAGCTTGGCCTTTTGCCTCATGCAGCTCTGGTTAGGGCAGTGGCTGGTGCCTTTTCAAGAGATGATATTATTCCAGCTTCTCATGTACCAAAAGTCAATTACAGTCTACCACACCATGTTGGAAGTGGCTGCCATTAGAAATTTCTTTACCAGTATGGAAATGCTGTTTGTACCTGTCCCAGATACACCCTTGTTAGTAAATACATGTAGTGCAGACCACACTTCTCTGCTGGCAAGGAATTTACCACCAGCAGTAGGTGAAGACTCTGCAGCTCAAGCAACGTGAAATGATGAGGTGTTTCCCATACCACTGCAGTCAGTGCACGTGGAAAATGCTGCCTCTGTTGCTGAGTCATTAATTGTTCCACATTCTGGCTTCTGGCTAAGTAAATACAATGGCTTGGTGGTGGGAGTAATTTTTTGCATCAAGCAATTCGATAATGGTACCATTGAAGAGAAGAGGATAATTCCTCTCCCTTTCTCTCACTTCTTTTCAGCTCTGTCTCTTGGGAGCAGGATGCTTCTCTTTCCTGATGAGTTGGGGGAGATACAAGGGGAAAGCATTTTGGGGGGCAGATGAAGCTGTTGATTTGCCGAGTTTCGGAAGATACATGTGGCAGAGAGAGTAGTAGTCACTGCACCTGTGGTAAGTACAAATGTCTGTGATTGCAGTGGATTCACTGTGCTTCCTGTAGCTCTTAACTAACGACCCTCACAAAGATTATTTTGAGGGTGTTGTGCTGTATTTCTAATTGTCACACCAGCTGTGCTAGCAGTTCACAGAAATAAACGGACATTCTTCCCAATGTAATGCTTTTTCTCCTGTAAACGCTGTATTTTTTTTTTTTTTTTTGGTTGGTTGTTGATTTGTAAGTAGTTTTGCCTTAATTAATTCTTTTGTCTTGGGAGGGTGACCAAATGCTCTCTGGATAGACAAGGTATCTATGTACAGTGGATGCAGGTATACTGTAGGATAAACCGCAGCTTATTTTTTATGTCTAATTTTGCTGTTATGTGTTAATAAAAGTCTGTAATTTCTACTGTATCTTCCCTCAATGGTACTTTTGGAGAGGAAGACTATTTTAGAAAACCCTTTCCACAGGGATAAGGGAAGTGAGAAAAACACATGTATAGTGACAATTAGCAGTTGCTCTACCCGTTTTCATGAGACAAGAGAAAACAACCACATACTCAAGTGGCTCATTTCCATGCTCTCTTGTGATTGTGTCCCTTCATTCATTCCTCCTTTGTTACTGTTTCCTTTGCAAATCCAATAGTAGATCATTGCTTTACTCTGATTTAAGAAATTAATGCTCTACCTACATGATGTAGATTAGAACTCAGCCTGCTTTTTTAGGGGGCTTTTCATTTTATCATGAGGCCTAATTTGCATTTTAGCACTCCTCAAATGCTCTATTGTGTGAAATCTTCACTCAATTTAGGATGAAAACTACATTTCCTCACCAGCCACAGGGCTGCTTAATGAAACATCAAAAGTCTGTTAAAAGGAGCATTGTCACTTTCTAAAAGCTGGCTGGTTTTGTTTTTAAACACTAGGTTGGTTCATAATTTAGCTTTTGTCAGCTAATTTATTCTGAACTCTTTTAGAGTGACAGAAAAAAACAGGGCAGGAAAGGGAAAGAGCAAATTTTCCTGTTAAATCTTAATGTGAAATACAGGCCTCTCTAAACACGTGTTGTCTAAAACAGGGAAGTCTTAAGTGGTAGCTTGTTAAAAACAGTGTCTCATTACTTATTAGTCTCCTTTTCTATAGAGCAAGTGTTCCTGCTGGTTTTGCTATGACCAGCTTTGTGTTTATGACACTGCTTTGTGTTTAACAGCTGCATGTATAACAGAAATGCCCACCACTTAG
This sequence comes from Pezoporus wallicus, assembly GCF_028554395.1. Classification (NCBI taxonomy): domain Eukaryota; kingdom Metazoa; phylum Chordata; class Aves; order Psittaciformes; family Psittacidae; genus Pezoporus; species Pezoporus wallicus. The sequence goes on along the minus strand of NW_026638681.1, from coordinate 1,209,832 downwards.
CAGAACAGGTACAGGAGCTAAACCTGGTGAAAAGCAACACAAGAATTTCATCTGATGCCACTGGCAACAGTATTTGCTTCTTCAGCCATTGTTAGGAAGGGAAACTGAAGGATAACTTGTCTTATAGTTTTCTTGCACTGCGAATACTATTCCTTCAGTTCTCAATGCTGTTTATCTTTGTCAGTTCTTCCCAAACTGTCAAAAGCTAGGATGCAAGGGCTGCATTAAAAAAAAATAAATTCTTAAATGCTGTTTTAGTTCTTCCAGCATGCATAGTATAAATCTGCATTCTTTTATAGCATATATGTGCTTATGTATGCACACATGTATTTGCTTATGTATGGTGATGTGGAAACATTTTTTTTGTGCATAGATATGTTTGTGTTTATTGTGTATGTAGTATTTGCATGCTTCAAAGTAAAATGTGCATCTGTACACATCTTTTTTTGTTTGTTTTTGTTAAGGCAAGGTGTCTTATGTGGGTTTTTTGGCGTGTTATGTTTATTTACAAGAGACTGTTCTCTTGTAGTTACCTGGATATTCTAACCAGTTAACTCAAGTTTAGCTCCAGTATGGACTAGGGTGTCTCTTCTGGTTTTCTTTGGAAGTTGTTCTCTGTTTAGAGATGGAAAAAAACAACAAAAAAACCACCAAACAAACAAAATCACCAGGGCCAAACAAAACAAACACACCCTCCCCCCACAAAACAAACCAACCCAAATCAAAAAACAACAACCCAAACAAAAAAAAAACATGAAACTCAAAAAAAAAAAGATATTTGTCTTACTTCTGGGTGGTTACACGTTAATAAGTCACTCTAAATTCTTGCTGTATTTACTGGAAGGGAATGGGCATTTCTAGAATGTGTCATCCAAAATTCAGTGTCTGCAGTAAGTGGATAAATCACACATTGAAAGTTCCTATTTCTCTGATTTTGACTGTAAAGCAAGTGTAATGGCCTTGCTGGGATGGAGGTGAGCCTTACATGCAGTGCTGTCCTCTGAAGCCTTTCCACTCATTAATTTTACTTCTCCCTTAATCTCAGGGAAATGAGTAGAATCATTCCTTCCACCAGACTCATGCTTATTACTGTTAGGATGAAAATATTACAAGGTGAATATAGTCATTTAAGTATATTGCAGTAGGAAGATAACTGCAGAGCCCTTGTGGGAGCATAATTATCAAACATGAGCAAGTAAATAAATGACAACATAGAAAACATGACATATAAGTAGCTCCTAATATAACCTGATAGTCTGCAAGCCATTCTTTGGTGCCTTTCAAACCAGTACTAGATTAAGCCTTTCTCAAATCAGACTGTGATGGTAATGTCAAAATCACCTACACCTAGTTTGTTTGTTTGCTATGCCTTTCAGGTGGTTTGAAATAAATATACCCAGCTGTTTTGTGGCTCCAAACTACGGTTATGCCTGGAAGTTGATTCTGCAGCTGTTCGTGAAAACAGGCTGAAGGCCTGCAGTGTGCCAGTGAGCAGAAGGGCATTCAATAACTAGGAAAATGACTGGCTTTCTTGAGGAAGAAACAAAGAAGAAACCTTGATTTCTTGCATAGCTGGGAGGAAAAGCAAAGCAATCTTGACCCTTGGTTAACTTAAAGAAGCATTTTTCAAAATACCTCTTGACTCTGTGGATCTTGTAACTCTGACACGAACGTACCTTTGGACTTGTGCAAGCAAAACGTTGGAGGAATTGATTGGACAAAGCAGTCATTGAAAGAGTGGCTGTTGAAGAACCATGACAAAGCACCTGGAGATCATCAATTTGTCGTTTTTGTTGGAACATGAACGGGAAACAATATTGGGAGTTTTGAAGAGAGATGAGTATCTGAAAAAGGTTGAAGATAAAAGGATAAGGTAACCCTTTTTATTACTGTTCTTAAAAATGTGGTCCATATGATAGATATTTTTGTGCTACCCAGTGGAGATTTTCTAGATGCCTCAGAAGAAGGATGAATGTTGGGAGGTGGCACAGTTAATTATGAAAGTAAAGTGTTCTAAAAAGGTAATTGCTTGCTAGCGTGGTCGTCTGTAAACAAAAGATTTTGTCCATTGCTTCAAGGCAAAAGTCTAAGAAAAATCACAAGTGCAGAAATCCGAGGCAGGGTTTTTAAATTTCAGGTTCTGTGCATTTTGCCCACTTTGGCTGAATTTCTCTGCTGTGAAAGGAAGGCTTTAGTGATGTTCTTGATCTTTATTCCTGTGAGAGGGGCTGTATGCTTTGTGCCTTCAGAGCTGACTGTGTGAAGGGAAGTTTGGAAGGTGCACAAGGAGGGAAAGTAGGCATCTGCCTCTCTACAGGAGCCAATACAATATGGAGCAAATGCAAGACTGTGACCTTTTTGTTTCTGTTGCAGTACTTAAAGAATAGGTGGGAGAAGAGACACTTCATTTTTAATTACTTAGTTTTACTTACTAATAAAAAAGTAAAACTGAAAATCTCAGGTATGGATCTCAAAGTTATTCAAAGGGGAAATAGAAACTCAGGGTATTAATAGAGTCCATGCATTCTTTTCTGGGGAAAAAAAGTAAAAATCAGAGAACAATGTGTAGAGGCAGGCTGAGAGCTATTTTAGATGACTCAAATTGAGGTATTCCAGCTAAGTATCAGGTCTGCAAAGGTTCATATGTTTTCCCAGCGTGTTGCTGATGCTTCCTCTCACTTCTCACTGCCCTTTTAAACTTTTATACAGTGCTTGTTGTGAGAAATAGGCTTAGCATGGATGTATGCAGCACTTGGTGAGGCTGCTGAGTGTAATGGTTGACAAAGGGAAGATTTCAAGCCTTTGCTGGTTTCTGTCCATGTATTCCAGGGCCAGGATGCGCTGCTCTTCCCTTTGATTTGCTAAAAAGGATTTTAGACATTGTGCATTGCAAAGATGTCTTTTCAGCACCTGCTGCGGCTTTTTTTGTATAAAACTATTATTTGGAAATCCATGCAGAGTTAACCATTGGTTTTGGATGTCTTTCTACCTTGAGAGAGCTAAGTCTAAATGCAGTGTTCCTGTTGGTGTGCAGCCCATTTAATGGGGGAAACATAGTGGCTTTCATGATTTGTCAGAATTTTTTTTTTGATGATTTGTCATGTGAAGAAGAAAACAGAACACAAGAAAACAGATGGAAAGCCATTTATTCCAGACATTGTGCTCTAATTTGTAATAGGAGAAGCATTTCAAAGTAAGTATTTCAGGTTTTTAAAGTGGCGGCTTTGAAAATATGTGATGAGCCAGTAGTCATCAATCAAAGGCATTGGTATAAATTGCAGCAGTGTTATCAGATAACTAGCTTCCCAAGGCCCCCAGAAACTTCCTTTGTCTGGTACTGTCATTTCCCAATCTAAACTGGAAACTCTTGAGGTTTTGTGGTGTTTTATTTTTTTTTTTTTTGGTGGGTTTTTGTTTGTTTGTTTGTTTGTTTTGGTGGTTTTGTGGTTTGTTTTGTTTGCTTTGTGTTGGTTAGTTTGCTTTCTTTGGTTGGTTTCATGGGGAGTTTTTTGTGTGTGTGTTTTTTTATACGATGTCTTAAACCACCTGATTTCTTTCTTTTTTTTTGGCACTGCTGCAAGTTACTGTCAAAACCTATTGAGTCTGAGAAGCCAAGGCACCTCTGGAGGATGTAGTTTATTAAAGTGGCAGGGGGTATTGGTTGACCTGTGTTTTTGTACAAATGGAAAAGCAAAGGCTGAAAATTAAGTTAACCTGAAATATAATGCTAATTAGGATAACAGTGCAACATGATGCTTCTGCGTGCTTCTAGCCACCTATATATGAACCAATTGGTTATAGATTCAGAGTGTATTTTGAGAATTTTCACTAGACCATACTCTGCAAGTAATGATGCAATGTAGTCTTCTATATCTTGGAAGTCTTTATATAAACGATAAAGAACTGGGTAGGTAATGGCTTCCTAGGAGACTTCATATTTTTTCTTTTTTGAATACAGCTTAGCAAGGATATTTTTAATTATGGCTTATAAGTATACTTCAGAGGAACATTTGTTGTCTTTGGAATTCCATTTGGTGCAATCTGTTATATATTTTATTGAAGTACATCACAGAAGAACAAGTCCCTTTGTATTTATTTTCAAAGCATTTGTCATTCTGGCAAGATGTTTACTTGTATATTGTTCTAAAGAATTTTTAGTCTGCTGCATTCTCTCTGAATCTATCTTGATTGTTTTTTCTGTTCCTAGTTGTCTTCAAAAGCCACCATAACTCGAAAGCATCTTTCTATTCAACATGAGAGCAATAGTAAATGTAGGAGGATGTCCTAATAATTAAATTGTTAAGAATTATCATAGAATCATAGAATGATTAGGATTGGATAGGCCCTTAAGATCACCTAGTTCCAAGCCCCCTGCCATGGGCAGGGACACCTCCCACTAGAACATGTTGCCCAAGTCTCTGTCTAACCTGGCCTTGAAGAGTCCAGGGGGTGGAACATTCACAGCTTCTTTGGGCAGCCTTCCTGTGCCTCACCACCCCCACAGTAAACATTATTTTCACTGTTGCTGCTTATACTTGTGTTCTGGAGTGCGGGTGGCTGTTCTTTTTTTTTTTTTTTTTTTTTTTTTTTTCTGTTGTACAGATATTTCACCTGCATGCAAGAGCAACACAGAAGGGAGCAAGTACTCTTTATGTGGTCTAGTTTTGGTAATACAAATAAGCAGCCTGCTTAATGTTAGAGTTTATGTGCATCGTATGTGAGTGGAAATTTTCTTTGAATATTGTTTCAAAGCTGTTAGTAGTTTACTTGTACAAATAGCTACAGTGTTCTAAACATTTCTCTGCAATGCTTTTGATGTCAGTTGAATGGCCATCATGATTGTTCACAAATGCTAAGATTGAGTGAAATCGTTAAATTATATAGAGTTAAAAATAGTGAACTTGACTATACTGAAGGTGAAAAAGTAGGGTTTTTTAACATGTGAGTTGCTGTGAGAAACTTTCATCCAGATAACGTCAGGACATTCTAAACTAGATTTTTTGGACTGAAACGTGTATTTCTTCTTATTCCCCATCCTTTTATTATCTTTAATAGTTTTGTTCTTTTAAGACCCCATTTATGAAAACCCATGTTACTTTTAATGCATAGTGTTACAAATCATGAAATTAATACTAACTCAAAATAATGTATTTGCTGAAAGAAGGGGACAGGTGGGGGGTGTATCATGTGCTCAGGGTGTTTGATCTAACTGTTGTTGGGTTGTTTCTGTTGCAACAGCAGCCCCACTGCATCCTCCCCCACCATGGTGTTACACAGGGAACTGGGTCTGATGGTCATAGCATTTTGCCTTTGGAGCTAGCTCTTCATCTCAATATTATTATGCTACTATAGAGCAAACATACATGGCAAACTTACTGCTAATGTACATTGCTTTCTCACCTTGACTATTTTCCTAGGCAGCATTTAAAATACAAAGTTTCTTACCTTATGAATCAAAGCTTTGAATACCATGCTTTTAGAAGAGACCAGCCTAATAATTGCTGAATTGATAAAATAAGAAGCATGTCAATTTCTTCCAAGGATGAGGCTTTATTAGGTTATTACTTGAATCATTACCTTAGCGCTTATGTTGCCAGAAGTTGTGGAGGAATTACACCAGCCCCAGATCTGTATTGACAAGGCAAGATGACATTCCTGTCTTTCAGCTAACTATAATGGCATCTCTTGGTCAGTCCAAAGAGATCAAGAGAAGCTGCAGGGTATTAAACCTCATTCCAATAGAAACTGTTAGCTTGGATACCACCATGTGGTAACTACAGGCAAGTACTTTAGGGGGAAAAGTGAGTCTGAGTAAGGGAAATGAGAATTGATGTAACTGCCAAGTATATGTTTTGACTTGTTTATAAGCTACATAGTACACAGTATGGTATATGGTCTGTGTTTTTGCAAAGCTTTGAAGGAAAGAGTCCTTATGTTTATGCATATTGCTCATTCATACACGTATGGGAAGTTTAGGAGGTTGATTGTCTGGCAGCCATCTCATTTGTCAAGTGAATTTAACACACAGTTATTTTTTGAACCAGAGACTCTTCCATCAAAAGTAATCACTATTGCCAGTACTCTAAGGGTAGAGATGCCTGTTTTGCTTTTCAGTGTTCTTCAAGAATGAAGATCATCCATTGGTGAAAGAATTTCCGATGGAGGCTCATTCTCATGCTTTAGGAACAATTTATTTGATGAAAGACTAGTAAGAAGAGAACAAAAAAATTGTGTTATATTTTTATTTTTGTACCAATTTTTAGATGAGAGGATGAGGGAGCTACTCAGAAATGTTTTTCTGTGGAAGTTTGTCATCATTACAGTATTCAATAGTATTTCAGTTCCCATGCCTCCTTTCCTTCTGTTCACTGGGCTCTGTTCTGCTTTTCATTACACCAGTTCTCAAGTTCTTTTCTTTGCAAATTCATTCTTCACCTCTCCCTGGTTCCTTCTTGTCACCAGTATACCTCTATGCTCTGATACTCTTAAGATATTTGTTATCACACAGATCTTTCACATAAGCAAAATGTGAAAAATCTGTGCTTATAAAATAAGAACCTAAAAAACACTTCAGGTACTCAAATGGCTAGATTTTACAATTCAAAGGAAATCACAGTGGAAACTGGTAATAGCACATCCTTTGCTGAATTGTCAATAATATTTACTATTACTTTCCACACGTTCTTTCAGACAGTGGAGGAAATTTGGTTGAATTTGGAGGAGGTACTGGGAATCAGTCTGGGGAGGAAATTTCCTTTCTCTCTCAGCTGCAGAAATATGTTGATACCAGTTTGTGCACAGAAAAATTCTCTAGTATCTATCTAAGTTAACAGCTGCACAGCTTTGGAAGGAGGATGTGTCAACTCATTTGTGCAGGAAGCAGAACTGTGTTAAGAGCAGGTGCAAGACTGCACCAGTTTTATATATCTATTATTTCTTTTCCTGATGAAATATTTAATTAGAGTTGATTGAGAACAGGATTTATTTATTATTATCTGCAATTTTTTATGACTCTCTGAACTCTGGAGATTTAGAATGGCAAAGTGAAGTTAGGAGTACTTGGATTCTACTGCTCTGCATCTTAAGATAAAAAAGGCATTTGAAATGGGGAGAAGGAAGATGCGGGACAAATTTGAAAATCAAATTGAGGAATCAGGTATGCCATTGTATTCAACGCTATTTTTTACCAAAAGGGAGACGAGATGAGGTCGAAATTTTTTTTCAAAACAAAAAGGCTTCTAAAACCCTACTGAAATGAAAAAGAAAAAAAAAATCAATCAGATTGGTATTTTAAAGAAAAAGTTACCTGACTCAAAGCAAGTGGATTGTGCTCAGAGAGTTAGAGGGCATGATAATGTTCCTTTGAGTGAATAGCTTGAGCAGCAAGTGTCATGCCTCTTGCAGCAACATAGCTATTCTGCTTCTGTGTATCTGGGGAATAAACGTTCTCTAAAGTAAAGCATACTATTAAGAAAAAACAGATCTGTTAAAGCTTCTCATTATTTTTTCCTCTTTGAAGGATTGTAAGGCTTTGGGAATATTCCATTTCTGAAGGCTACATTTGTGGATGAATGAGTGCCTTTGACTGCCTTGTGAGTTTTAGTATAGTAGGAAAAAGTGAGAATCCTTCAGGGCCTCTTGTTAGGCAGTGGGCTACTGTGCTGAGAGCTATGGCTGCTTGCTGCTCCTTAATTTGTTTTTTGTAAAACTGTGGTCCTTGATGCCTGCATTCTTTTCCTCATCTTTTCAAGGCATCAGGTTTTCAGATTCACTTGTTGGATGAACATAATATAGGATTTGACTAGATTTCACTAGTTTGGTATTGGCTAAGTCTTTGTTTGTCTCTTGCTTTGGTATTTTATGTAAGTCTCTCAGGCCCACTTTGGAAAGGCTTAGATTAAGTCATTCAGTGTTGCCTGGAATACTAGTTACGCCAGAACTCTTCTCCAATACACTTAACATATTTTCGCAGACAGTAGAGGGATCTTAATATAAATTCACAGTTAGAGGAATGGCTTAAATATTCTGCTATCCTTGGCAGTAACAAACTTATTTTTAATAGCTATCTTTTATCAAATAGCTGTTGTAGTAGATAGGTGGTTTAGAAACTTGAGTGTACGATAAGATTCTTTTTTATCAGCAGCTAATTAAATTGGCTTCTGGTGAGTTTATTTTCTCTTTCGTATTACTAGGAGAGAATTGATAAAAATTAATTCTTGTTTAGTATTTGAGATTAAAAATATCTAACTGCATGGTTAATTGGCTTCCTTTAAAATTTTGGAGAGCTCAGGTGTTGAATGGCAAAAGAACATTGTGTGCTTATATACAGCTGGCTCCTGTCTTGGCAGATGGAGAGTAGCTGTAACTCGGACCGGCTACATGCTGCACTTGCTATCCCTTTTCAATATTGTGTAGGTAGTGTAGCTAGACTGTGGTTGTTTAGAGGGTGTAATGATGATGGATTTTTTTCAGATGACTCACTCGCTCTTCCTGGCCCTTGAGACACTTCATTCGTTATTTTCTTTAGATCTGAACATATTTGTTACAGTGAATCAATAGTTCAATTCAACAGATAATATAGGGAACTCCAAAAGAAAGTTCATATCCAGTATATCTGCCCATACATTGTTTGCTTGCTTTTTTAATTTTCATTTTTTATTTGTTTGATTAAGTGAGCAGAGAAGCTGTGGGTTGATTTATCTCCATTCCCAGAAAGTCATCAGAGGCAGCTCTGTATTAAAAAACAAGAGCAAACACTTTTTGGAATCCATACTGTTAGCAGATCAGTTATCATCTGATAAGAAAGATTTTGTATGGCATAAGCAGTGGAACTACTACTGGATAGCAGGAATAATACCTTTTAATGTCAAAAGAATATTGCTAAGTTTTTCAATATGTTGATGTCTAAGCAAGCTTTTGTTTAAAAATGCACTGTGTATTGCCTTGGGCTGATAGAGATTTCCTTATTTTAAATTGGAACTATTTAAAACACAGAGTTTGTGCCCAGTGATGCTTCTAATGAAGCACACAAGGCCTGAAAGTTGTAGGGGGGAAGTAGAAGGGTGGAATGGATAGAGGTCAGTGAAGGTTTTGTTTCAACATTAGAAACCTAGATGCAGTCTATAGGACACAAACAATTACCAAAAAGATGGTGAAGCATGAAATCAGACTCTACAACTCAGAGTTATAAAGCAGGTATGTTTATTATGGCACCAGGTGCAAGGGGGATCGCTAATCCTAACTTGTGCACTGAAGGGTTAAGCAAGGAGATATTTATTACCCACAAACATGCATATTCATTAGGTTCCGGAGAGTTCGGTGGGGATATTACAATTAGTGTAGGTAATCGTTAGCATAAATCTCCTCCCTTTTGGCGCTTGCGCACTGCCCTCGGATGGTCGTGGGCAGGGGTCTTCAAGATGAAGTAAGTAGTCTTCCTCATGTGAGCAGGGGTCTTCAAGATGAAGTAAGCAGTCTTCCTCATGGTGCACTTTTCACCTTTGGCACAGTTGGATGCCCCAGTAATCACAAATTAGCTGAAACCAACTGTATCTGCAAGTTTCTGATAGCTGGCAAAGATTTAGAACAGTGTGACCTTTGTACAAAATTTATTGCCTCCCAAGCTAGCAGATGTTTGGGAGTCACTGTCTCCAAACTAATTGATGATTAGAAGGATGGGGATGAAAGGAAACAATTCACTCTTGTTAGTAAGACTACTAAATTCTGTTATCACACCACAGACTTACAACACAAACATTGTTCTCCATCTTAGATCTAAATTAAGTCAAAAGTATTTTAACCCTATGTTTTCCAGGCACTTGCTTTCCTTATATCAATGGCATCCCACTGCTTGTGGAGTTCCGGAAATGCAATGGACCAGTTTGATTTTATTTTTTAATTAAAAATGAGCCACTGTAAATAAATCTCATGAAAAATGAGCCTTTGCTAGTGCTTAGTATTCTGACCCTTTTTAGATCTGATGATTAACAATATTCACCTTCTGAATGAAGATGTGGGCCTGCAAAACAGAGGACCTAGTGAGAAAGCATGTGGAAAAGGCAAAGGTGCACAATACCTTCTTCACCTCTGTTTTACTGGTAAGACAAGTCTTCAGGAATCCCAGCCCCCTGAGATCATTGTGAAAGTTCAGGGCAAGGTAAATTTGCCCTCAGTAGAAGAGAGTCAGGCTAGGGAATATTTAAACAATCTGGACAGACTGGACTGGACCGTGATGGGATGTACGCGTGAGCGCAGAGGGAGTTGGCCGATGTCATTGCAAGACTACTGTCAATAATCTTTGAATGATCATGGTGACTGGGAGAGGTGTCTGAGGGCTGGAGGAAAGCAAATGTCATTCCTATCTTCAAAAAGGACAAGAAGGAAAACCCAGGGAATTATAGGCTGTTATGATGATGGCCTCTCCTCGGAAAAGGGATGGAACAACTAATCCTGGAAATGACTTCCAGGCACCTGAAGAACAAGGTCAGCAGGAATAGTCAGCATGGATTCACCAAGGGGAAGTCATGCTTGACCAACTTGATCACCTGTAGTGAAATGACCGATTTAGTAGATGAGGGGAGAGCAGTGGATGTTGATTATTTTGACTTTGGCAAGGCTTTTGACACCATGAGTTTGTCACTGAGGGTGTTATTAAAGTACAGACTATAAATAGACAGTGGGGCAGCCTGAACTTGCTGAGCTCCTGGGTTGAGAGTGTTATGATCAGTGACTGATTCTGGAGGACAGCCAGCAGCAGTGTACCCTAGGGGTACTTGTGAATGAGTGGAAGGAAGAGGAAAGCCTGTCCCTTGTGGTTGTAAAGAGAAGCTTGAACATACCCAGGGAACCAAAAACAGATTTTTAAGTTTTGAGTATCATTTTAGTGTGGACTCAATCATGTGATTCTGAGGGGAGAGGATTTTGAAGGCATTCAATAATTCCAAGATTTTCACTTGCCAAAGTTGCCATTATTGTGGATCGGTGAGCAGATGAAACTCTGGTAAGTGGTGGGTAAACAATATGAGAGCGTTTTCTGTGCAGAGTGTTCCGATTTGCCCTCTTCTTCCCCAGAAACAAAGTTGTGTCCCCACTACTAATAAGCTGTTTTTCCTGCTGAAGGAGGCTCAGAACGAACAAGCAGACAGGAAGGGGGAAAGGAGGCTGTGGTGAATTGATCTTGGCTGGCTGCTATACACCCACCAAGCCACATTCTCTCTCCTTCCCTGACCAGGACAGGCAGAGAAAATGGGATGAAAAAAACTCATGGATTAAGATAATGGCAGGGAGATTGTGTACCATGGGCAAAATGGACATGACTTGAGGAAAATTAATGTAATTTGTCAATTTAATAAAATAAAAAAAAATAGGATACAGAGAAACAAGGACAAAACTGAAAACACCTTTCCCTGACACCCCATGTTCCTCCCAGGCTCAGCTTCATTCCTTATTTCTGACTCTTTGATCTTCACCCCTGTCGGAAGTAGTGCAGGAGGATGAGGAATGAGGGTTGGGGTCAGCTCATAATGCTTTTTCTCTGCCACTCCTTCCTCCACACACTTTCCCCCCTTTTCCCCGTTCCAGCATAGGTCCTTTTGAGAGGGGTATAGTCCTTCAGGAGCAGACTGCCCTTGTGTGTGTCCTGGGACGCAGTTCTTGCCAGGAGCTTGCTCCAGCAGGCACTCTCCGTGGGCTGCAGCTTCCTTCAGGGCATGTCCACCTGCTCCAGCATGGGGTCTGCCACAGGCTGCAGGGTATATGTCTGCTCCAGCGTACTACTCCATGGACTGTAGAGAGACAACCTGCTTCTTCTCCATGGGCTGTAGGGGACAGTACATCATCAGGAATTCTGTGTTTTAGTGGAATGCAAGTGACCATAGCCTTGGTGATAATTAGATGTCTTCACAAGCAATGAAAGCTCTATTTGTTACTCAAGTGGATAGATATGTTAGCTCTTTTAAAATGGTGGTGATTGGGAGAATTTGGTCACGGGGTCTTGGTTGGTTGGGGGAGGCTTGTTTTTGTTTTTTCGCTTAGTTTTTGGTCCAGAACAAGCAGATAGATTGACTTTTGTTGTTCGAAGGCAGGCTTGTCTAGGAAGTAGATCCAAGGAGGGGGTGGTAAAAGTAGTGATCATCTGCCTTCCCTGTGCACAATGGCAATATTGCAGCACAGCTGGCAGTTGCTGGAATGCAGATCATCCATCTGCATTTGGAATGGGCTGGCTGACAGAAGAAGAAAATGGATGTGTATCTCTGCAGGAAGTAGGTAGATGTACGGTGCAATTGGTAAACTGCAAGAACAGTTCGCAAAGTACCAAGAAAGCTCATGAAGCTTGGACAGATTTTTGAAGGCTATGGAATGAAAGAAGGACTCTTCAGGTTGAATGTAGGAGAAGGGTCCAAAGTAGAATGAAGAAAAGACTTTTTCTACTTTTCAGTAGAGGCCAGCAGAGGAAAAGCCTTGACAGAATTTTTAGTCGCTGCCTGGAGAGACTGGACATGCTCTTCATGCTCTTTTTCCCAAAGCTGTCAGAGGTTGAGCATCTGCAGGCCAGGTGGCTGCAGCACAGCTGTAGTTCATGGGATCCCATGGGAAGGAAAATGCTAGCCGACCTTCTAGCAAGGCAGTGTATCCGCAAATAACCTAATTCTGTCAGAGCTTAGTCCCTGGGGTTTTTTCCTGTTAGAAATATAGTAGTTACATCTCACGGGTATTTTGTTGTTAAGGGCCCAAGTCATACCCCACTGGAACTCTGGAACTGCAGCCTTCAGGGTTAGGCCTTAAACTGCAAAGTTTTTTATCCTGCAGAGTCAGTGGCAAAACTGGTAATTTGCAAGTCACATTATTTAAACTGACATTCCTTTTTTTTTTATTTATTTCTTTTTTAATTGTAGCATCATAGCATAATGCCACTATTTACTTAGATGTTTTTGTCTGGGTATTTTTTAGGCTTTGAATAGCCAGTGCCTATGCATTCCTAGCTAACTCTACACTGGTGTAGTATTATATGCACAGTAATTACAGGAAAGATTCTCTTTTCCTTTTGTGGATGCACAGGGTAGTCCCAGTTTTGAGATGCTGTCAACCAGGGCTCAGCATGACTTGAATTATTGATGAGGGACAAGCAAAGATGGTTTACCAATTGTCCAGGAATGCTCAGCTGTTTGCAGTTACTAATACTGAGCTAGCACAAGATTTTCCTCTTGACTGCATGTCTGAAGGGTAGAGGATAGATTTATTCTTGTTTCAGATGTGTGTCAAAAAAAAAAATACAGCAAATATATAAAAAACAAGTGTATTGTACTTATTTGTGTCTTGTAGTTTTTAGTGATAAATCTTAATCTGATAAAAAGTCCTTGAAAATCATTGAGTCCTGTCTCCAAATGAAAACGTTTTATTTTCTTAATTCTAGGAAATTGAAAAATGAGCTTCTGGAAGTGAGAAGGAAAGGTGGAAACCGTCACTGTCAACAGGACAACAGCAGGGTCTGTGTTCGCTGTCAGAAAAGCTTGGGCTTAATCTTCAACAGAGGAGACCTGTGTCAAACCTGCAAACTCCGAGTTTGCAATAAGTGTCGTGTTGTGGGAACCGATGGGCAGTGGAAGTGTTCGGTGTGTGCCAAGATTGCGTAAGTAATTTTGTGCTTGTGTTCCTGCTTTACATCTCTTTAGCACAGAAGCATGTGCATAGCAAATATGCAAGGGAGGAGTCGTATTTTGCAGTATTTTTTTTTTCCCCACTTCTTAGCCAGTTTCAACCAGCTTGCTTGCTAAAGAAAGCTGCAAACATCACAGATGTTGAGCTGTGGGTGGGATGCTCTGAAAAATGACAGAAAATTAGTTACAAGGCAGTGACTGTCTGTTCACATTATGAAAACATGAATGTAAGCATTCAGTACTTCAAAATTAACAGAATTAAGAACAAGTGAGGTCTGTATGTTCTGACTGACATGGTAGGTGGGTTTGTGAGGAAAGAAATGTAAAAATCGTGAGTCCAGACACTTGAGTTCATGTTTCTATCTTTGCTTTGTTTTCTTTTTCTTCTCCTCCTGTGTTGTAGTAACTGAACATCTCTGCATGAAGAGCGAGGGCTGTATTTATGTGTCTATTAGTGAGCCTTCTAAAGTAAATTGTGCTATGGTGGGAGGTAAAACAAAAGGGGATATCGCACATCCCACAGTTGGAATATTGAGCATGGGGAATGAAGGAGGAGGGTAGCAGATCACAGTGCTGAAAAAGAAATCAGTATTCTAACACAGAGTAGTATCAAGTGAATAAGCAAAAAGATGTTATATGTTCAAAGATACTTATTTGGTGTATACTTGGAAGAACAACTTACTTGATAGGTATGGTGATGTGGGATTTTGTAGCTTGACCCAGTAAAATAACTATGAAGGAAAAGAGAAATGTGTTAGACAACAAACCTCAGTTATGTATCCTGATGTAAGAACTGGATGATATAAGCAAAAGACAGGCTAAAGCAATCATGTTAAAAGGGGAAAGAATCAGAGTTATTTCATAGGGTTGTTTGGTTAATTCTTTTTTTTTTTGTTTTTTTTTGTTTTTTTTTTGTTTTGTTGGGGTTTCTTTGTTGGTGCTTCCTTGTTTGTAGGGTTTTTGGTTGTTTTGGTTTGTTTTTTTTTTTTTACATATTGTCAAACTAAAGAGGTCAGGAAGATAAAGATTTTTGTAAATTTTATTAGATAATGAACTTAAATTGCTAGTTAGATAGGCTACTTGAACAGTTGGTTAAAAATTAATACAGCAGGATACCGTTACGATTTGTGCCTTCTAACTTTAGCTTTAGAAGGTTAACATCTGTTTTTAGCTAGATGTCTTAACTTTCTCTGCAGCCAGTGGGGCACATCCAGAGGACGGTGTCTCACCTCTTAAGATGAAACATGCTCAAGTGTTTCATTTTGTGAAATGATTTTAAATGGGTAGGGGCCTGGCTGAGCTCCTTTAGGCAGTTCCTGAGATGCTCTTAGTGCTGTGCCTTTCAGAAATGATGGGTGCAGATGAGATGACAGAGAGGAGAATGACAAACACAATACTATTCTTTAAAAATGAAGAGAGAAAGAACAAGGAATTTGTTGACCCTGTCAAGTTGCCCTTAGTTCCTTAAATACTGAAACAAATGATTGCTGTGCTGTTTAAAAGCCAAGTGATGACAGGATGATGAGTAAGAGCTGGCTCAAGAAGGTATAATGTCAAAATCACTTTAATTTCCTCCTTTGATAGGGTGACAGACCTTGTGAATAGAGGAGGATCTGTTGATGTCTTATAACTTGACTTAAGTTAACCTTTTGATACTTTCTTCATGCCATTCCAATAAGCTGGTAAACAAGGGGAGTTACACCCTGGAATAAATTCTGTGTGACTGCAGAACTGCCTGGAAAATTATAAAGCTCCATTCTCAGAGTAGTTATGCTTATTTCACTGCCATAAGACAAATAAATAAGAAGGCAGTGGAATAGAACAGAAAATGTCCTGGCTTTTACTGTTAAATGCTTTAGTTAAGGGCTTTGATGCAGCAGATGAGTTTGACAGTTACACCTGCACGTGACATCAAATTGAGAGGTGCTACAGGCATACTGAAGGACAAGATTAGGATTCATAGTGATGCTTGCAATTTAGAGAAGTGGTTGGAAGGAAAAGCATGCGGAGGCTCCCTACGGGCATGTGGAAGTATTACATTTGGGCAAAAATGCAGCTGCAGAATGAGAATAAAAATGGCTTATGCAGCTGTTCCTTAGGAAAGGATCTGGGTATTGTACTGAATGAAAAGCTGAACATGAATCAACAGTATTTTCCACTGTAGAAAATTCCAGCTTCACACAGGGATGTCAAGCAGAATTATGGCCTGTAAAGCACATGATGTAATCCTGTTTTATGTAGGTTACCTGACTTGTTTTGTGTAGCATGCTTTCTGTTGGCCAACTGGTGAAAGTTCAGCAGAAAATAATGATGATGAGCCTAGCACACAGTATGTCCAGAGTAATGGAAGGATTCAGAAGTGTTTGACCCAGGCAAGAGAAAACTGAAATAACTGAGTTTTAAATCCACAGAAGCAGCTGCGTTGAGGAGGCATACAGGCTATTCCACATACTCGCTTCGGATAAGCAAAATGGTATGGTACTGAAATTGCAGTGAAAGGATTTAGGTTAGGTGGTATGAATATTGATATAAACTTGGAGAGGTTGCAGAATCTTGTTTTAAAAACAGGTTGGATAAGCTTCCCTAGAGAATGATGATAGTAAAGATGTTTTGGGGCTGAATAGATGGATAAGGTAACTTCTCAAAACATGTAACCTCTGCTTCTAGTGATTGTGCTGCTATTCTGTATACCAACCAGTGGTCTTAGCAATCATCTTGAAAAATAATTCTGCTTAAAGGCTGCCTTTGAGTTATTACAAACCAGTCTAATTTATTTTGCAAGTGCTAAAGTTGTCTCTACATTGGGCATCTTTATTAAATAGAAATCTCTGTCCTTTCTTTTTTTTTTTTTTTGTATCCAGTGTTTTTGTAAGACTATAGTGACAGCTAACAATGTGTAAAATGCCTTTTACACTGCTGGGTGTAGGAAGAGAGATTATCTTCTGTGTGGGCAGTATGAAATGAAAGTTTGAGATAGGTATTTCAGTTAAATCATTGTACATAGTTCTAGTTTTAATTCTTTTGGTTCTCCTTTCCTCTCATTTAAGTGGGAACTGCAAGGAAAATCAGAATTTTTAGGCTTTTTGAATTATATTTAAAGGAGGAGCTAATTATAAGTTGAAGTGAATAGGGCCTTTGGCAAGATTATAAAGCAAGGAAAAGAAAATAGGAGTCCAGTGTTGAGAGACAGTTATTCTGTATGAGTAGCAAACAAAAGTCAGGAGGAGAAGAAAAATCTTCTAGATCTGTAGCATTGATCTGCATACAGTGTTTGTGTCTCTCAAATTGGATTGCTTCACCATGCTAGGGGCTTTGTGAAAAGTGTTAAGAAAATAGGACTTTTTACTCTCTCCTTTTCTTTTGGCAGCCATGATGAAGCATGTTCAAATGTTTGATTTTTGTGAAATGATTTTAAGCGGGTAGCGACATGGCTGGGCTCCTTGTAGTTTGCTCCAGGCAGTTCCTGAGATGATCTCAGTGCTCATTACAACACATTAATTACATTCCAAAAAAAAACACTTTCAGAAAAAGATTTAGTGACTTTGAGGAAATGAATTTAAATTTGAAGAGTGAGATATGTTCATTAGTATAAAACCCTGGGATTTATATATATAATTTTTTTTTCAGTTTGCAGTTACTGAAAAAGGATGTTCCCCTTGAATGTCCTTAAAGAGAAGAGTATTATTTGCCTCCCCTTTGCCCTATAGTTTTTATGAGACAAAATTTGCAACACAAAGCATTTAAAGGTCAAGAAGAGTTAGAGATAAGTCTTCTGCAAAATTCTTAGTTCTACAGTTACTGAGGGCAGAGGGCAAGGCAGTACTTATTTCTGTGATTGTGTGTCTGATGGTCACATGGTGACAGTATTTAGTGAGGTAAATCAAGCCTGTATGTACTAATGCACTTGATGAGAAGAGACTTTCTGCTCCATTCCCTGCATACAAGGAACCGACATCATCGGGGCTTTCAGACATAGGTGCTAAAAGAGAAACTTTCAATAAAGGTCACTTATTTTCCCCTGCATCTTCTCAAAATATGATCATTTGCGTTTTAAATTTGGCATCTGAAATGATCAATAGGTTGAGGGAAATCAAGTTTTTTAAGCATCTGCTGACAAGCTGATACTGCAGCTTGATGCTGTCCATGTTTCTCATTACTAATATACTTAGATATCTGTGAACAATGCTTTTCTTTTGATTTGAGTTCTTCAGCAAGATAAAATACCTAAGTGGCCCAAGTTATTGCAGCAGAATAAAGCAGTAATGGGAAATTTATCTTCATCTTTGAAATAATTATGTTATCTTAAAGTGTCACGAAAATTCATCAGTATCTTAGTAACATTTATTCCCATTAGGAGCCTAAAAATAGAGGCATTTCAAATATTTTAGTAAGCAATTTATTTTCAGGCTTTTATTTTCATAATTTCTTTTTATCTTAGCTTCTAAGCAAGTTTACCTACTTTTTATAGTAAAAAATTCTATTTAATAGCCTCACAGCATATTAAAAATTACTCTGTGTCTGTGTTTTGGTATCCTCATGTATAGGCTGCATTTTATACAGCTTTTTGTCCTGCCATTTTTCATTTTTCCTTCCAAATTTTGCTCCCAAGGAAGAAGCAAAATAACTTGAGGAACAAGAGGGGGAAAGGAAGCTAGACTAAATTTCTCTCCTCTACTGTGGATGTGGGTTAAGCAGGATGATCAAAAGGATAGTGAATCTGTTTTACCATTGTGGGTTTTTTCAGCATACGTTGCACTTCTTGGAAGGCCTCAGTCTAGACACTGTTTTGGTAGAACATATAAATTTTTAATTTTTGTTTTTACTTTGTAAGCTACATGCTAACTGACAAAGAAAAAAAGGAAAATACATGAACATACTGTAATTTAGTCAGCATGGACCTTTGACCCATTTTAAAACAAACAAAACCCAAACCTGCATGCACTGATTTGATGTACTGTTGACTAAATGTCCTTATTTCTTTTCTCACTGAAACAGTTATTTAGATGGGAATGGTTCATTTAAGTTTTGTGTCAGAAATAGAAGAAGAATAAACTTGTCTCAGTAGGAAAGGCAGTCTCCCTTTTCCATGATGTCAAAATAGCATTATTATATGACTGTTTAGATCTTGCTCTTCACTTTTGGATTCAGAATGTCAAATGCAATTATGAAATTCAAGCTGCAAGTCAGAGACTTAAGCAGTCATTTAATCTGAATTAACTTCTACTTATGCGTAGAACAAAAATTGTTTTAATTGGTACTCCTGACATGTATGAATGATGAAGATAACATGAACACCAGTCTTCCTGTGAATTTTTCAGTATATGTGAAAAATACATCCAGTATCAGTGCCCTAGAAATTCAAAGATTCAAAGCTTAGGGTTTTCCCTCTTATTTCATTAGAATGGGGCATTTTTGCAGAATGTGATCTGTCGGGTAAGAGTACTTTTGCAAAAGAGGACTGCCGGTTGAAGTCACGATCTCAAGACTGACCCTAATATTGATGATAAGGATGAAAGTCTGAAATGAAGGTTGAGGCTTCTAGACTTGTTTCATGTGACACTTGCAAAGGCTGGCTGTTGATACCTGCTGGGTTTTGTCTTTTTCTGTGGATAACAGGCTTGGCTGGAGAAGTGAAGAACTTGACTAAAACAAGGCAATACTCGCATTATTTGCTGTGTTTTGAACCACAGTTGAGGGGGTTGTCTATGTTTTACCTCAGATCTGTCTCTCTTGTTGAAGTCAGAGCAGAATGGCTGTGGTCATCCTGAGAAACGCCCTGCCAAGGAATTGGCACCTCAGGTTAAAATGTGGCTCTTATTACTGCTTAATAAGATCAGCCCGATGAAGAGCATGGGCAGTTCAGTTTACCATCGTTAGCTGAACCAACACACAGTTCAGCTCCATCGGTGTAGTGGTTGTCCCACTCCCTTGCCCCTTCAAGCTTGCTTTGGTCCCTTAGGGAAGAATAGAGACGGGTTGTTGCATGGGGTAGAGTGAGGATGGTGAGTAATAAAGTTGTGGGTGAGCCATACCACAGTGGGGTGGAGGAGGAGAGGAAGGCCTTCTCCCAGGGATGGATGCTGGGGGAAGACCTGCTCCTTCCAGCAACAGCACCACTGCTGATCCTTCCTTGTGCAGCCCAGCAGCCCTTCATCCTTGTCCTTCCTTGCCTCCTCCCACAGCCACCCCAACCATTCTTCTCCTGGCTGCAGCTCCTTTGATCTCTCCAGCCCCCATGACCCTCCTTGAGTCCTCAGTCCTTGCAACTTATCTACTGTCAAACAAGGAGATACATCGGTCTCAGCCACCATTCCACCCAGGGGGAGGTCCCCATAGTTCTTCTGATGCAGGAGGCACTGGAGAGGTTTTCTTTCCCTCATCACTGTTCACATTTGGCCAGAAAATGGAGGAGCTAGCTCTCCAAGGACCCTGTGGCAGAGGGCTGAGCCTCCATGAACCACAGCAGCCCAGGTTGGTGATACAATTCAGGGATGGGTATGGAAATAATAGCAAGTTTTTGCTTGTAAAAGCCTGTAGCTTTGTGTGGGGCAGCCTCCAGTGCCGCTGAAATCCTTGGCATAGGTCCCACCTTCATCATCAAATTGTCTGGAGCATGGAGAAGAGTGACGATTCTTGTCTGGATAAGGACCTGTGGAGTCCCCTGTCTGACCTTGACAGACAACATTTAAGCAGTGCTGGTAAGATATTAGGGATGAATAAAATCTCTATCCAAGAGGAAAGCAGCACTTGCAGAGTTTTACGGTCAAACTTGGGAGTAGCTGATGAATAAAATGAACAAACTGCAATTCATACTGCAGTGTGATGTGTCATTTATATTGCAGTGGGATATGACAACATAGTCAAACATCTGAAGGGTTTCTGGACTGATATAAAGCATCAAACTTGCTGTAAATCTTGGTATAAAGATAACTGCACAGAAAAATGTGTTATAAATGAATTGTGAAAATATACATTCAGAGAAAAACTGCTTTTTTTTTGTACTAGCCAGGCTGTGCATGGTTTCTAATGCAATGAATCCTTTCTACTGCTCACCTCTAACAAAAGTTAATTTAAAAATTCTGAGTGGAAATGTAGGTTTTATTTTATGCCTTGCATAATGACTGACTGTTTGTGATGGTGAATTGTAGCGGGTTTTGTCACTAGGAGTCTGCAACAAGAAGATAAGCACAGAAACAGAAGATTACTGCCTTACGGGCACATGTCTTGGATTTTTTTTATTATTATTTTTTTTAATGACTCATGCAAAGGTGTGTGATTCATTAACAGCTTCGGAAGAGCTGATTATGTAAGGGTCTTCTAACCAATGGCAGGATCCAATTCTGTAATTTTAGTATTTTCTCAAGTAAGACTCTCCATTCAGGCATGACTCAGAAGTAATTTAATAGCAAAGATACTGATCAGTGCTCTAAATCCATCTGTAGTAATTTTCATGCCCAAGAGACTAGATGATTTCTTTTCTGTTACAGGCTTGAAAATAAGTTTTCTTATTGATCAGTAAGCAGGAACATATCTGGTTTTGTGGGGGTTTTTGTTTGTTTATTTGCCTTTTATTTGAGTATTCATGATTAGTAGCTTTTTGCCAGTAACTCTATGCAGGGAAGCAGTAGAAATAGCAATGTTTTATCATAATGAAACTAATTCAGGAAAAGGCTAACAATCAGCATAAAAATCACCTGCGGAAAACAGCAGTGCGAGTACGGGATTTCTTTGTTCCTAATATGGGTACGAGAATTTGAAACCGGAGAAAAATGCGCTGTGCAGAACAGTAGCAAAGACTACTTTGTTCATTGCTCTGAACCTCTGACCTCTGCAGTGATCTGGATATAACCAGGCTTGGTCCATGAACTGCTGATTTGGCTGACAGAAGCTTTGGTGGGGGATCTTCTCCTTCCATTCACTGGAAGTTGCTTTGACACTCCTGTTATTTTGGAGATATTGATAACTGTAAGGTTGAGTAGTTCTCTCTCCAAAGGACTATGTTATCTATGGAAATCTGGTAGAAGTGGTAGAAACACTTTTTTGCCAAGTAAATTTAAATGTACTGAAAATTGCTTTTCATTCACTAAGCAAGATATTATTCTGCTACATGTCCAGCTATCCCAAGCTTTGCAATCGATTTTTTTTATTCCTTATTTTGACCTGTGTAAATATTCAGTGTGAGAGCATGAATGAATGATGATGTAAGGGTTTAAGCAGTAGCTTTGGTTGGTCAAGTTTGTTAATGTGCATATGTTTCTGGCTTTTATAATTTTCCCCATATAGACAGCTACGGATAGTGACAGGGGAATGGTTCTTTGAAGAAAGAGCAAAGCGCTTCAAGCAATCAAATCTTGGGACTGACGTTGTCAGACAGTCTATCTTACGCAAGTTCCCAGGTAAGGGATCACAGAGAAGTTTGTGCTGTTAATGAATTCAAACCTTGTTTCTAGAGTGCTTAACTTGTATTTTATTCTTCATTGTTGAAAGCATATATATATATGTGTGTGTGTAAAAAAAAAAAAAAAAAAATTCATAATTGGGTATTACTATGCAGTGATTTGTGAACGATTAATACATAGAAAAAGTATAGTTGAATGAAGAAGTATCTGTGGAGATAGAGAGCTGCTTAAAATTTTACTGCTGAAACAGGTGGACAATGTTATTCAGCTGCAAAGGCAGCAGCAGAGGTTCTAAAAGCTCTTTCTCAGTTCCTGCCAAGAAGTTTGGCTATATACCAAGATCTAAACCCAGCCTTTTATTTTTTTTTTTTTTTTACATGGACTCTCTTATTTGTGATGGTGGTGTGTAAGAATTATTCAATTTATCTTTTTCAACTCTGAACAAGATAGATAGATGTTAACTCCTGTGCTGTGTGCTATAGCATGAGCTACATCCAGACTATTTGGTACTTCTCAGTTCTTGCTTGACTTTCTTTTTGCCTAGATATCTCCAGTAAATTGCATGTGCACTTTCAGGTGCAGTAAACAGTCTGGTTCTTTTGACCAAGCACAGCAAGTGTACCATGTCTGTGAGTTGCTACGGTACCTTGCATGGTAGCACAGGACCACTGGTTTAAAGAAAAACAGTTTTTCCTGAATGCTGATGCCTCACTTAACTACTACACTCTACACACAGAAAACATTATTTAGATAGTCTTTTTAAAGACACAGCATTTATCACTTTCACCAGGAGTGTGATGAGCATAGGCAGATTGCAGGGAGAGGGACTAGACTACTTCCATTTGAAAATGCCTGGTGCAAATATGTTTGCCATTTTTGCTTGGCAAAATGCTGATCTTGCCAATATCAGCATGCTTCAGATGCTATTATGAAGCTTGCCAAACTGGGTGTTTTGTGATTTGCTACTTGATAGAAGTACTGAAAAATATGTTTAAGTCATTTTCCTCACACCTCGCTCCTAGTTGAACAAACATTTCAATTAGGAAAACATTCTTTAATTTACCACAAAGATCACTGTACACTGCAAAATTATATTTCAGGTCCTTTGGTTATTAAGTGTTGTCAGTGATAAATTCGGAAGCATAGTTCAACACAAGCATTGATAATGAGAAACATTTCAAGCTACTTAAAGTCTTATTTTCTTTTAGTAAAAGGAAAACCTAAAGAACCGTCAGAGTTGTTTGTGGGGAGGGGGGTTTAATGATATTTTATCATACGGTTTTATTTAGCATTGAAAAATTATTTTTGTATGTTGTTTCATAGGTACTGCCTTTTTTGTGCTTTCACTTTTTATTTCTTTCCCTGTCCACTGAAGATACAGTTTCCAGTAAGGATGAGGGAAGAACATTTAAAGATCAACCCCAAGAGAATGAAGAAAAGAGGCCAGATGTATCAGTCTCCTCCACAAATGGGCATAAATCAGTCTTCAGTGGACCTAGAAAGATAGGGTAATGTCTTTTCTTAGGGAAATGGATAAATCAGGTAACAGCTGTATACTGTTGAATGCATTTTCTTTTGAGTTTCTTCAGCATTCTATATCTGCCTCAAACTTTCCAGGGTTAGAAACAGCTTTCATTTAAAAGCATACTTACTATAATTAGACTGCTGTTTCCTAGGAAATGCAGCAGTAATTACTCTTCAACTATAAGTGTATCAGAAAAAAGGCAATTTTACTTCTGGATTTTTCTTGTTTATACTCTGAGCTAACAGTGTCTTTAAAGGCAGGTTTGCTCAAGAAGCAAACGCAAAAATGTAGTATTCAGAGGAGCCAGTTTTTATGTATATTGGTTGGTTCTGCGCACAAGTCAAGTTTCCCTTCTGCTTCCAGCTGTGCAAAGCAACCTAATAGTCAAGCAGTGTCCCTTTCTTGTGTGTGGGGCAGTAAATAAATGGATAGGTTGCTGATCATTTTACAGTCTCTGTAATGTGTGTGGTCCCAGTTTGGCTGTGTCCTTACAGGAGCACTTGGTTAGTCTCGGGGGACATGGGCAGATGCACCAACTATATGATTAGAGTGGTATTCGGACATAACTTGAGCCTATTGGGTGAATGGGAATTAAAATAGGATGAAGAAATAGAAATAGGTTTGATAACCAGGTTTGATGCTGTATTGACTCTTATATGCAGAGCTGTCCGTAGGTCAAATAAACGAAATTAACAAAATGCACACATCACAGTATTCCAGTCAGGCTGTTGTTTCCTGGGAAAAACCTTACAACTTCTAAAATCTTTTATTCCCTGTTTTCATCAGGAAGCTGATTAGGGCAGTTACCAAAGGAGAAATTACAAATGCCAAAGATGAAGGTGAAAGGAGCACAGGCTCAGAAGCTGAAACCCAGAGTCTGCCTAGTGGCAAGTCAACCCCTTGCTCTGAGAGGTGAGCAGCAGAAATCTGGTACCTCTCACACTGAGATTAACTTAGTGGTGTGTGTTAAGTCCTCTGTGTTGTATTGTGTTTTTGAATGCTTGGCATTAATATTACCTAAGAAACAGAACTTGTTTAAAAAACCCACAAAAACAACAGCAATAACAAAAAAACAAACAAAAAAAAATCATAAAAATTATCTCCATCCATCTTCCTTTCCTTGTGTTCAGCTGTGATTGGTGTCAGTACATTGTTGGGTTTGCTTTCTGGGTTTTAGTTGATGAGCTGAGTACATGTTGCAGAACTGAGGCCTTTTGTTCCAAAGTTTTTCTTTGGTAATGACATGGTAATTGATAATAATTTACATTTTCTTCTTCAAAAGCTCTCTTTGCACTTCTCTTTCCATGATTATTGTCTCAGTTATCTCTAACGGAATTCCATGTATCATCCTTCTGGGCTTAAGGGATCTCTTATCATTTTTTCTGATAGCATTTTAAAAGGCCAGATGCAACATTCCTCTCATGTTCCACCTCCAAAACAAAGCCAAAAATAGCTCATTTTTTTCTTGTTCAGTTGGATAGTCTATGCTGGATGTAGACCAACATTATTTGCTTGGGTGCACACAGAAGTTTTACAATCTAGACTTAATTTTCTGTTTAAAAAAAAAGTCTGCAAGATCCTATTTTCTGTAAGATCCAATAAAAATTTCTGACTCTAAAACAGTGCTCTTGCAACACTCCAAATAGGTATACAGAAACAGAGGATATTGGGTAAAATGAATGTCACAAAGTTTAATTCACATGCAGATGAACCTTCTTTTTTAAGCAAGAACTTGCTTCTCTTTGTTACCTGTGATTCAAAACCCTGATTGCTGCATGTTAGGCAACATGCCTAAAGTTGATGGTTCTAATCCTTTTGAAACTTTATTTTTTTGTTTGCACTGGATGCTGAAGCACTTACTAGCCAAATCAGCTTTAAAGCTAGTTTTCTTCCTTAATCCTTACACAGTTCGCTAAGGTTTTTTTCAACAGAGATAAATAGGCTCTCTGTATCTAACCAGATTCATACCTGACTTTTGTGAAAGCAGTAGTATTTTTGCTGTTTTTGGGGATTTGTTTTGCTTTTCATGGGTGAAAGTTCTAAGAGGAAAAAAAAACCCTGGAGATCCGGTGTCTGTGCTGCAGAGCTAACAACAAATACAGCTGACACGAAGCAAGATGACTTGGCTGGTATCAGCCTTTTTAGATTGTTTTTTAGCCCTGAGCGCATGTACAAGACAGGAATTTTCATCCTTCTGCTAAGAAATATAAGCTGCTCCTCAATCCTTCCACAAACTAGTATTTAGAAGTGCCATATCAAAAGTATTCCCTAGCAACACAGCTGGGTTACTGCGTACTTTGACACAGGGCACTGATTTGGCCAGGTGAGGATGAGATGGCCGGCAATTCAATAACCCTAATGTAATAAATCCAGTACCCTGGCTGTGGGCAAAAGCTAAAAATTAATGCTTTATGGAAAGACGAGCAAGGCAATCAAACATAAAGGCTATTTTTATACACAATTCTGTCTGTCCTTCTAAAAGTGTACACAGGGTTTATCTGAATTCTGTCACCCCAAATAAAATTACTTTGCTTCATTTATGGTTAGCTGCACAAGAACTTTCTTGCAGTCTGGCACATCAAAGCAGTTAGCACAGATCTCCCACAAGCATCCTTGTCCTAATTCTAGTGAACTCAGAGAAAGTTACTTAATAGTGCATAAACTTGGTTTAAAAGCAGCAGAACTGAGTAGTAATTATCAAAAATAACAGCAAAGCTTCCCAGGGCACCATCCATAACTGTTTTCAGTTTCAAATTAAAAGAATATAACAACATCTTATGACACTGTAGCTGTCCTAGATTTTCCTGCATGTTTCTGAGTTTTTTAACTGCCCTCATCTTTTTAGCTGCATTGCCAAAATTGGTAGTAGTTCACCTAGCAGCAAGGAAACTGAGAAAGAATTTTCATTCTTTCTAGAAATTTCTGTTTCAGAGAAGGCAAACTGAGCTGAGAACAGGGAGTCCTAGGCCGTAAGTTTGCCTCTTCAACTGGTTTATTTTTAACAACAGAAAAACTGTTTACTGACTGGAAGGCTGCATTAGGATACTTCTAGGAGAAACAGTATAGGACTTTCAGGCTTAGCTACACAGGCACACTACCTCATCATACTGAGGTCTTGCATACTACCTGGAAATGCTTGGCATAATTTTATAAGGTTTTTCTTTTTTCATCTACTTAAAATGCATACAAAATGTGTTGAACCTCTCTCTGAAAGCAGACTGAAATAAGGGTAAGTACAAGAGAGGCCTGTTTAACAGGTTTGATGTGCAGGGGCTCAGTCTGACTGATGACTCCTGCAGAACCCTTTATAACATGTTTTCAGATCTTTTATCCCAGCCTACTCTTACTTCTGAACACTCCTATTGATTTATATTAGTTTACACAGTAGGGGAAAAAAAAAAGTCAGTAACAACAATTTTTGTAACAGGAAGTCATGACAGTCCATCAAAAGTGGAGTGACATGCAGTAAAAGTCAGGTTTTCAACATTTTGGCCTTTTTCCATACACTGGTAGGCTTGGAAATTAAGGTATGTGCATCTAAGTCCAACAGCTTTGCTAAAACACAGATGACAGCCAAGTAACCTTGATATTATTTTGCAGCACCAAAACTGCATCTTTATGTAAACAGATAGGACTAAAATTCAGTCACAGCACATTTAGTAGGATTTGCTGATCACTGTCTCAGCAAATTAAAAAGTAGCAGGGCATGTATATATGAGAAGTGCACATGCAGAAGAGTGTGTTTGTTATGCATCACCTAATGTTGTCAATATACTGCCGAAAGAGGATAGTAATTATTAAAAAGTTACCATATGCTCACTAAAATACAGAATGATGGTTGCATAACATCTGTAGACAGCTCTGGTGTCTGGGGTTTTCCTTATATTCCTTGTTTTCAGTAACTCCACCAATGCGGATTCAGAGCCTGTGCTTACTGCTTAATGTAGTGATTCAGGAGCTGTTGTGTTTCACAGTGGTTTTTCTCAGTTCAACAGGAGTTCTAATGACAATTTCCATTGTGGTAGAGAAGATTTTTACTGCAGTTGCTCTAAACACAATGACAGCCTAAACCAAGCGAGGGTGAAATTCAGCTGTTGTCCAGCACAGTGAAGATGCCTGCAAATCTGAAATAATTATTAAGCAAGCCTCTTTTGGCTGAAAATATACTGTCAGTTCCAAAAACTTTCTTCAGTAAATTTGCACTACTATTGTCCTCTGACACTGTATTTTCCATCTGAATAGGGTACAATTCCTCCATCAATTCCTATTTACAAGTTTCGGTTTATTTTGAAGTAGTAAGTAGAACTGTATGCGAAACTGTTACAGTCTGCAAGACTTTTTGATATTTCTGTGAATTGTGAAAAAAAAAAATTAAAAGTTGAAACTGATGTTTATGGAGAAAGAAGAGACTGACTGAGATTTTGTATGTTTAATGCAAATTTCAAATGTAAAGAAAACTTGAATTGGAAATGAATTTCAAAATACATTTAAAAATAATTTTCACTGTCAAGAAAGTGCAGCAGCTTACCCTTTCTACACCTCCTCAATAGTGATATTGAGTCAGTATTTTCTAATGGAAAATGTGCCACGGGAAAATTTCTGTTTGTTGTGGTATTGGACAGCAGCTGGGTTCTGGTATACTGGTCACAGATGTGGGGTTTTTTTTTTTGGTCACTTTTACTAACATGAAATCTGGCGAAAAGACTTGTCTAGCTTTCCTAGCTTTCCAGGCTGGTTGAAACAATTGACTTGGGTCAAGAGTCATTATTGCAATATAAATAAGACAGTGAACAAGTTGTTTTTTTTAACCGAGAGGATGAAAAGAAGATAGCCAAGTATTTTAGACTTTCTGGAGACCCTGCTGGCATTAACATTGGCTGCAGAAAGTGGCCAGAACTGTCATGACACCATAGTTTTACTTTAAACCAAGGAAGTGTTACACAAGTCATCACACCTACTGTTGGGACGCAACAGTCCAAAATTAACATAGAAACACGGAATGGTTTGGATTGGAAAGGACCATAAGATCATCTAGTTCTAACACCACTGTCGTGGGCAGGGATACCTCCCACAAGACCAGGTTGCTCAAGGCCCTGTCCAGTCTGACCCTGAACACTGCCATGTTCATGGATGAATGCAGCTTCTGCAGCCTGGACAAGAGCCACCCACTTGGGCTTTTTCAGTTATGGTGAAAGTGCTGAAAACTCTTGTATTACTTGTATGGATAAGGTAATTCACTTTCCCTATGTTTTTCTTTCCAGGTTACATTTCCTTGCAGTCACACAGTTCATCTGGGGCAATATTATTCTAGTAAACTGTTACCATGGCTGTTTTATTGTAGTGGTATGGTAAATGGGTTGCTTTGGTTTGCTTAAAACAATAGCGCTTTAATACCTTCTCTCCATCACAGAGGGAGTACTCTTTCATTGAACAGCAGTGATGCAGAGGCCACTGCAGGCCATATGAAAGGGGCTGTGGGTCCCATGAACAGAGGCAATGTTTCCATACCTTCCCTTCCGAGGTCTCCAGCACTCAGCATGTGCAGCATGACTGCAGAT
The DNA here is from genome assembly GCF_028554395.1 of Pezoporus wallicus. Classification (NCBI taxonomy): domain Eukaryota; kingdom Metazoa; phylum Chordata; class Aves; order Psittaciformes; family Psittacidae; genus Pezoporus; species Pezoporus wallicus. The sequence continues at coordinate 1,180,695 of NW_026638681.1, read as the reverse complement.
TATAGCAGGGTAAGTACATTGATGCAGAGCTGACACCAAACAAGATGGCTTGGCTGTTATCAGCCCTTTTAGCTTGATTTTTAGCCTGGAAAGAGCAAGCCTGAGAGAGAAGATTTTGTTTGTTCCTTAATTCTGCTGGGCCCAGTGAAGTTCTTCACTAGAACAAAATGTGTCATGTCATATCAGTGATGGGTTTTTTGGTTTGGCAGACATTTTTCTTTTGTCTAAGAATTGTTGTTAATATCCAGCATTACCTAATGAGTTAGATTCTGAACTGAGAAGCAGAAGGATGTGAGTTAGCATTTTGGCACTTCAGGGCCTTGAGTAAGTGCTGTGGATGCTAAGGATGTGACTTTAAACATGCAGAGTCCAGCATGTTCCCACTGACTTCTAAGGAAAACATTGCAAGCTCAGTACTTGCAGAAGGTGAAACCGTACTGACTTGAGGTTCGTCTGGCTTCGGACACTGGGCTCTGCAATAGTTTATGGCATAACACAAAATGTGTGCTCGAAGCTTTATCAAAATGGAAGGTGGGATTCCTCTTACCTGTTTTTAGGCCTCTTGGGATGTAGGTGGGCATGACTGAGCTAGCTGCTTTGGCTGTTTCATAATAAGTGTGAAGCCAGAAGCAGACACTCTCTTCGTTCCCAGACAGCCTGCCTCTTTGTGAAGCAGCTCCTCTGCCTTGCTGTGCACTGAGACATCCATCTGATTTCAGTCATCCCCCCTTAAGAAATCAGGATTAAACTAGCAAGTTACTCCAGTTGCCATGACTTAAGTGTAAAAGGAAAATGAAATTTATAGTCAGAGTAATGTTTTTACCATTAAAGTTTGGAAAAAAGTATGTAAGCATTTGATATCAGAGCCCTATTGAATGCATAAATACTTTTTTTCTAACTTCCAAATTTGTGGTCTAATATATTGTCTTTCCTGATAAAAAGTAAGTCAGCATATATGAAGGGCAGTTTTGGGACCTGTAAATAAATTAATAGTTGTTTTATTTATATGCTTACTGGTCCACAGACTGACTTGATTTCAAGTGGCATTAGATTTGGTTGAAAAAGGCCAATCCATTTATTTTGGATGGAGTTATGTTGTTAGCTATTCCTTTACACAGAAGGTAAAAAGCCATAATGGTATCAAGTATATTGGTTTTATTTAGGGGATTACACTGGCATAATTTAATTAGTTCAAATACATTTGCATTTACTCTGAATGAAATTATTATGCTGGTATAAAAAAAAATTAGTTTTTATATTTTCTTGCCTTTTTTTATTCTTTTGATTTCCAAGCTAAGTGAACTTTTAATAGACTGGAGTGTTTCATTTCTCTCCTTTCACTCCTAATGCATTACTCTGATTCTTCAGTTGCAAATTTAGGCATGAAGCATATCTTTGTGCAAATTTTATGCATGATCTGTGCTAAGCAAAGCACATTAGATTGTAATCTAAACACATTCAGTAATAGACTGAATGCTAAAGGAGCTTTAGAGTTCTGTGGGCTGATGGAAATGATGCTTTTAAGCTGATAGTGAATAAGCCTGCTTTTTGTATTTATGGGATGTGCATTTTTCTTATTGGTCAGGACATTGTCTTAGACAATGGCGTGATTATTCCAGCAAGTGAAAGCGTACCTGAAGATTTAGTAAAGAAGCGTGGTAGGAAAGCATCTGGAGCACCTTCCATTGCCGTTTCTAGGGTGTCTCTGTCATCAGGCAAGTGTTAAATCTTTTCCTTCTTTCTGCCAGCCTATATCATCAGGGGTTTATTAAATTTCATAAACTGTTTCATATTCATTTGGAAAATTCTTCCATTTTCAAAGCAAGTTTATACCACTTAACAAGTTTTATATTTGAAAATACAGTAGTGTTAATTCCAGTAATTTTGGCACAAAGTTAGTATTAGGTAAGTTATATGCTCTTAGAATTGTTACAAGATTTTATTCATAATTGGACATTGTTGAATCATTCTCTCTGTGGTTGACTCTGTGCAGATACTACCTATCTGCCATTACATTTCACACCCACTTTTCCCACAAGCATATATGGAAAACAATGAGCTGTCAGAGAACAGTTCCCTTGCAGACTTCATGTCCTTTTATTTTTATATGTGATGCACTGAGCCAGTCAATTCCTCTGTAATTTACCTCATTTCATTGGAGGCTGTTAGGTAAATGAGGCTTGCGCAGGAAGGTGCTGCGCGATCCACTTTGCAACAGTGGGTGGAGATCCTTCTTTTCCTGTCTGAAATAGGAGGCAGGAAAGCCCTGAGCTGTTCTGCTCCTCCCAGGCACTCGGCCCACTTCTTACAGGGCTAACAGGGTGGGTTCAGATATACAAGTTTCTCTCCAAAACACAGCAAGGCTCACTTCATTTCATCTGAATTTAGCCCAAAGCAGAAGCAGAAACACAGTGATGTATCGCATAGAGGTAATCAAAGGACATAATTTTCTTCACCTTAAATTTTAGAACTTGAAAGATTCAGAGTTTATTTGAGAATATTGTATGGTGCAACTCCAGGCAGAGAAGTTACAGACAACTACTTCTTTAGGAAGTGAAAATTCTCTTGTTTCTGCTATCTTATAAAATAAAGACTTTCCTAGTAGAAAAGAACGGGCCTCATGTTGCCAAAGCAACTGGACACTGAGCAAAATTGCAGGCAACCTGGGATTCTTCACTGTCTCCTTGTTGGGGGATCTCAAAGGAAATGAAGCTCTGGAGATTATAGCCCAGATAGAAGATTAACAGTTAAAAACTTTCCAAATTCCTACCTTCAGGGTCATTCTTTCTTTCACAGTATATTGAACAGTCATGCAGAAGATTTATGTGGAGAGGACCAAGGTCTTTCTCCAAAATGTCTTACATGTTTTATGCCTATAGAATGGCTAAGAGACCTGTAGGACTTAAAAGAAATTTGTGCAGGTCTCGAGACTTGTTCGCTGCCCCTTCCCTTCTGCACAGGGAACACCAGTAATGGCAGAAATACATTCTATGTCCATCCCTAGTTGCTTAATTCTGAAGCAGACATTGGGGAGAGTTTGGTGGTGGTGGAGATGTGATAATCACCATGAACACTTGGACTGTGAATCTGGCAGTATTCCAGGCTGATAGGCCTACCAGAGAAAGTAAAAAACTTAATCTGTAGTATTGTCCGCAGGAGGCAATTACAGCAGATATATAGGGCAGGAGAAAAAAATATTGGCCAGAAGGCTGAACAGCATCAGAAAAGCATATTTTTCAATTTATCATGGTCTTCAGTTGCTGTAGTTTATGACGGATACCTAAAATGTTTTGATTTTTTTTTAAATTAAAAACCAGTTAGGTTTGTAGAAGATGGAACTGAATGTTTTCGTACAAATTATAGCAAGCATTTTAATTGCTTTTATTTTACAGATCGTAGCCGATCTGAGATAGATTTGAGTGGATCTTTCTCTGAAGGAAATGAGGATACTCTGAGCATAAGAAGCAGATCTGTACCTAGTGCCTTAGATCAGGAACTGGTGAGTGATAAATATGTAAATGTTTATCTGGTGGAAATCCTGTTTGTTCAGACTTATGAAGTCAGCACTGTGTGTATATATATGTATTTATTTCAGGGATATGTGATGAGTTTTTAAATAGCTTCATTTTCTGAGTATGTTGGCTATAGAATGCTTCTATTGAACAGTCATGGTTACAGATTGTTCTTGATTTTCTGTTTTTTGAGTTCACAAGTGAAAGAAATCTAGCCTGAAAAGAAATTTTAGGCATATATTACACATGCTCTGGAGTTTTGTTAATTCATACTTTCTTAAATTTTAATTTTGATGCTGTGAAATACTGTACTTTAAAGGCTTTTACCTTTGGTTTTGATTTTTCCCTTATATATATATTTTATCAAATGAAGCCACCCTTCTAGCTCTGCCACTGTTGCTTGGTGCCTTTCCTGTTCACTGTTTTCTGTCATACCTCTCCATGGCTTTTTCTATGTATTCTAGGCTGTTTTTCTTGACGTGATTCATAACTACCTTCTTTTCTTCTGGGCATTAGAATCATAAAACAGTTAGGGTTGGAAAGGACCTTGAGATCATAAAGTTCCACCCCCCTGCCATGGGCAGGGACACCTCACACTAAACCATCTCACCCAGGGGTCTGTCCAGCCTGGCCTTGAACACCACCGGGGATGGAGCATTCACAACCTCCCTGGGCAACCCATTCCAGTGCTTCACCCCCCTCACAGTAAAGAATTTCCTCCTTATATCCAGTCTAAACTTCCCCTATTTAAGTTTGAACCTGTTACCCCTTGTCCTATCACCACAGTCCAAGTGAAGAGGCCCTCTCTGGTATCCTTGTAGGTCCCCCTTCAGATACTAGAAGGCTGCTATGAGGTCTCCATGCAGCCTTCTCTTCTCCAGGCTGAACAGCCCCAACTTTCTCAGCCTATCTTCATATGGGAGGTGCTTCAGTCCCCTGATCATCCTCATGGCCCTCCTTTGGGCTTGTTCCAGCAGCTCCATGTCCTTCTTATGTTGAGGACACCAGAACTGTACACAGTACTCTAAGTGAGGTCTCACAAGAGCAGAGTTGCGGATGTGCATAATTGCTGTGAAAGAATTTCTAACCTTATTAAAAATGCAGGGAGGGGAAGAACAGTTATTGAATAAGTGCTTCATCTCATTATACTCTTTCCTGAAGTTCCAGAAATTGTGCTTATAATTTAAGAAAACCCACAGTCTTCTGCATTATGGTTTATGCACTTTGTCTATTGTCATAGTCCTTCCCTGCCATCTGCTCTTTTCAGAAGAGCATTGGCCATGGGAGATGTCTCCCCTTCTTGTAGCGTCTGATACTTGTGGCTTGGTGGAAAACAACAATTCGGGATTTCCATCTGTTTCTTGGCTTGTAAGTGCTCAGAGAATTTGCCTGCAGCATTGCTTTGATTGGGTTAATCTGTAAGGAAATAAAAAAGGCCATTCCTATGTGTCAGATTTCTGTGGAAAAAAAACTTCAAAAATAAGTGATTTATTTTTTAATTGCAACAAAGAAAAGGGACGTGTTCTTGGTTAAAAAGCTGGAAAATATTGCAGAAGAAAAGCATAAAATAAGAAAATAACAACTTTAAATAACTTTTCATCAGTTTTTTGCTCTAGTTGTAAATGGTGGGGTAGTTACAACTTAAGGATTTCTGAGACAGGTACCAGAGATGCTAAATCCAGAGTGGTATTTTGTTCTTTGATTTTTGTCTTCCTCTTATTCTGAGGGATTTTTTTTCCTTTCTTGCTGCCTGTGAATGAATTTTTGGCTTGCATCTCAGCAACTTTGTAGCTTCTTTGCTAATGTGGTATAACCTTGACTTAGTTGCTCCAGGGTCTATGAGAGTGCTAGTTCCTCTTTAAATTTAATTCATAATCGAGTACACAGATCTCTTATAATAATAAATATATAATATATCATATTCTCATTTACTGTGTCTTAGGAAATAAATTGATTGCATTCATCAGCTTTAGTGTTACCATAATTTTAGGGTAGTTTGACTTACAGGAGTCCTTCAGAGTCTTGCCCTATATTCATTATGGATAGAGGGTTTTGAGATAAAAGTTGCATTCCTGCTGGAGTTTAGTTTATTTGGTGCTCAACATTAAGAGGCAAAAACCAAATAAATAAATATCTAAAAAAAAAATATAACCCCCACAGGAGACCATAAGATTAATGCCCTACTAGCTCTAACTTTAATAGGCTAATAACACTAACCAATTGTGTAGTTGCAGTTCTGTAACACCTCCTAAGAAACATACTCATTGTAGTGCAAAATGGATCAAGAGCATCGGTTAAACGTTAACCATTCTTTTAGTTTCAGATATCTACTTGCAGACAAAAATTGGTAGTCAGCTAGCTGACATCAGAAATCTTAATATTTGAGTGTCTTGACCTGAAAAGTCTCAGTCCGAAGATGTTTATTTTTTGCCTTGTTTTTAATTATTCAGCAGTAAAAATGTAGCAAGTCCACAAGAATGTATACAACAGTGCAAAGGAAGGAGTTTTGCATGTGTTTGTGTTGCAACAGGAAGAAGCAATTCTGCTACAGGCAAGAAAGAAAGGGGTGTATTCGTGTGCCAAGTTTTAAACTTGAGTACTCCACTTGAATTCTGAAGTCAGTGAGGAAAGAAGTGAAGGATGGGTTGGGGTGTTTTGGTTTTGCTTTAGGGGTCTTGGGGGTGTTACTTTTGGGGGCTTAAGCTGTCTCCCTGAAACAGTTTGCTCTGTTGTGCCTGGGTCTCCATGGACTTTTTCTGTAGAGTATAAAATATATGTGACTTCTTTTTTCTTTGGGGTGGTAACAGTGCCCTGAATAGATAGAAGAGATCATCAGAGAAAGCTCATTGTAAGAACATGAAGCTGAGAGGAGTATTTGCTTTAATATGTAAATTTTGGTCCCAAATAGAATAGTGGCTTGTCCTGATTTCCCTCTGCTTGATATTAAATATACAGTTACAGTAGGAAAGTAGCAATAGAAAATTTTGCATCACTTTCAGACGCTTTTATTTCAGTGCAGTCACTGGGGCAAAGGAGAAGAGATGCAACAGCTAGTTTTATGTTTACTAATGAAAAATGCTCTGCAGATCTTGACATAAACTGTGACAGTTCATCTCTCCAGCAGCATTTCCTCTGTGCTGTTTTCCCTGATTAGCATAGAACTCTCCTGAGTTTGAATACACTACTTTGCTGTTTAGATTAAGAGAATGAGGGCTGCAAAGCAACAGAGAATGAGGTAGCTTACCACATGATATTTATAAGGCTTTAAAGCAGATATAAGGCAGTTGAACATTTGACTTCCACTACAACTAGAAGCAGAGTCTTTCAAAATACATTCCGTAAGGCTTAAGGAAATGCTTGAAGTTTCCAAGCCACGCTTAATGGGATGATGATGTCTGTTGGGGTTTTTTCCTGTAACTTTACTTAAGGTGAACAGCCCTATTAGGACCATCAGCTGGATTTTAATTTACTTTTTAGATTTTACTCTATTGATGTGTTTAAATATTTTTTTCTGTATATGAACTAAAGATGTTACAGTTCTGTCTTGTTTATTAAGACTCGGGCATACATATGAAGCTGTGCAATTACTGATTTCCCCACATCTTTTTAGTTATTCAAGTAATACAGGGATTTAGTTATTTTTAAAATATGCACATCTGGATTTTTGTTTATGCCTTAAATATATTCAGTGTGTATGATGGCAGAGCAAGCTTTTTCCCACGTCGTTTGACAATAACCCAGGGCTTTCAGCACTGCCTGTTATAAAGTGGGTCTGTGTTAACAATAGAGTTCATGAAACCAAAGAAAGCGTGAAAGGGTGCAAGCGTAATGCAAACTGTGTCCCGTAGAAACATATAACCTGAACTGTAACCAAGAAATTAATCATCTAGTGGCATCTGGCTGCAAATGTCTTTAGGTAAACCAGTTTAAATGATCTCTGGGCCCTTCGTATTGGACCTTAATTCGCTCATTTATTTTGTTAAGATTTGAAAAATTCTCAGTTTCCCTCTAAGATTTCCAAACCTGAATTCCTGAATGCGAGTAGTAGTAAGTAGAATAAGGTATTTCACATGGGATTGTTAGTAGATATGGAAGTGGGGTTTGTTTATGTGCAGAATTGCTGGCTATGCAAAGTTATGCATCTCCAGAATAAGATATGAAATATGTATTTCAAGTGTTTCAGTTCCCAAGCAATTGAACCCTAAAACCAGAACAGCAACTTTTCCCCTTATGCTGTGTGGATGTGCAAAGATGTGAAAAATGTAATATGAAATTCCTCTAGAGATTAGAATTTTGAATGTATTCTGCACTGTTTTCCAAAAATGGAAAATATATGAAACAAAATTAAGTGGCAGAGCCTGACCAAATACAGAGCAGAACATGACAACTAAAATGCCTGTTTGTCATTTAGGATTATCTGGATGAAACGCAAGAAGGTATTGATGACATAGTGGCTTCTAGTTATTCAAGGAAACACGGACATTTGACAAGTGGATTATCAACAGTAAGATTTTGAGTAGAGAATGTATGCTTTTTATTCCACAAATGATCACTGTTCCTCCAAAAAGGAGTTTAACTGCGTACTAATTAGCAGCAGATCATCTTTCATCCTGCACTTGAGAAACATCCTTTAGCATGTAGATAGTGTTTCTATTACATTTCTAATGCTGTTCTGTGCAGCACATCAAAGAGGAAACATACTCATCAGCAAATTTCCACCCATGCCTAAGTTACTACCAAGCTGACATTTTTGGAAAAGTTAAAACATAGTTGTTTGCAGTATGTGACTGCTCAGCTTTGCAGAGGAGCACTTAATTTACTTGAAATGAAGAGAACAATGCTGTGGTGGGATCTTCCATCTCAAACCACCTTCTGGTTGTTTAGGTTCTTGGGACACAAATACTTCTCTGTTTTGCCGCATATCACTTCTGTGGCATCATTGTCCATCCTTCAGCCCAGCTTCTTCTGTTTCTCATTACACGATTACTATGCCACCCACATATGAAAAGTATTTTTCTCTATAGTGTGGAAGGAGGTACTTGGGGATTTTGGTTGGTGATGACTTTTCTATCCTCTGCAATAATTGCAGTACTTTTCTGGTACATTCTTTTGTTTCTTGTCAATATCCACAGGCTCTATACTGTAAATCAGATGTCCAAGTCTTGCAATTGTCTAACTGTTGCAACTTAATGTTAGCTTTAAAAGGATGGGTACATTTTCAGGTTGCTTGAGATGCAGCAAAATGGATATAACAAGCCTTATGCAGTTGATTATGTAGTCTTATTCATTGAGAAAGAAATCAGATTATAAAAGTAGCCTTTAACATGTCTAATTTATGACTGTGTACAGCATTTTTGGGATCTGACTTTTAGGGTGTGGGCAGCTGATAGCATCTTCAGGAATGTCATGGAGCCCTTTCTGGCCAGTCTTCTTCAAGGCTTGTGCCTAAGAATAGCTCTGGTCAGCATATAGTGTGTCAGAAAAACTCCAGATAGAAGATGAGAGGGTTGAAGAGGATGAAGACAGCTGAGGAGTCTGTATGCTAAAAAGGAAGAGAAAAGTTGGTCCATGACAGTAACCAATGAGCTGCCTTTTCTAGACTGCATCCCCACTAGTCCCCATGCAAGCAGGGCCCAGGGAATGCCTACTTAAGTTCTTGATCCCAGAGAAATGGATTTGGCCAAACCCAGGCTTGGCTTACCTGAAGAGGAAAAAGGGCTCAGCAAACTGCTGACACAGTGCATTTTGGTAACTTAGATCTGGCCAGACCCTTTTTCCTTCTGGAACATGCAGTTCACAGAAGCTGACACAACAGACACGTGTGGCACTTAACACCAAATCAAATTTGAGCAAATGTAGCTTCTTGGCACTGGTCTAATTAGACCCATTTACCTGAGGTTGACTATGACCCTCTTATATGACACTGTCTCCAATGCTTGCTGGTCCCATGGATTTTTATAGGCGGAATTATTTTTATTTCCTCTGAATATTGGTATGAGGGTTGCAGGTGCTTAAGTGCTTTCTCCATTTAGGCCACTAATTGAGGAACTGCATATAGAGAGCCTTCCCTCTATGTGCTGTAGGCAGCATTCTGTCTCTGCACTGGGTCTTGTCCTTTACTGTAGATTTCCCTTTGACCTTTTTCTTAAGCGGAGCACAGTTTTTTCCAGTTCTGTAGGTTTGAGATAATCTCACATCTTGGTGCACTCGTTTCTCTGTGTTCGCCATGACATGATTTTTAATGTCACTGCATGCTACATTAGTGGCAAAGTTGCAAATGGCAAAGCTGCTTCTCCCTTCAAGAGCAAGTGAATTTTACAGGTTCTTTTTTTATTCCCCTTTAGTGTGTGTTGCTAGTTACTAATGTCCCCCCTCTCTCTTATTTTTGCTTTTAGCCTGCTTCTTGTAAGCCTTTGAGGCTTCTGCACTGTATGGATTTCTTTAACATACTTACCTATGAAATTGCTGTGTACTATTAAGTCACACTGAAACAATGTTATTAATTAACAGTAGATTCTAACTGCATGGGGGTCTTCTTTGGGTTTTTGGGGGTTTTGTTTCCTTTTGTTTGTTTTTTCTTTTTTTGAATAAGAGAATTTAGAGTATAGTATGGGTACTCTGACATGAGCATTTGAGGTAAAGGAAGAAATATCTCAAAGGGTAAAGATATTTGAAATCTGCCTGTAACATGAGGGAGCTAAAATGGAAATGGAAATTACATTCAACAGGAACTGTAGCTCAGCATTAGGTTATTTTACTTTGTGTTTTCCAAAGCTAATACATGAACGGTGTATTTAATTTTCCCTGCATTCTTCACTGATTCCTCTCCTAAACATATTAATGTGTTGTTGTCAAGACCTATCTTATCAGTAATACTGAATTGTTCCAGTGCCTTACTGCAGCAGTTAGATATGATGCAAAACAAATATAAATCTTAGTCAGATACTAAAGTAAGGCTCCACATCATCCATATTTGGTGGTTGTTTACTACTTATGAAACTGGAAAGTTGATAGATTTCATAAGAACATTACATTTAGCATATATAATGTCCAGTGTAAATGCCACAGAAGAGAATCTGTGGTGGAAAAAGTAAAGTATATAAAATACTTTTACTAAATTTGTGTTATTTTGTTTGTGGTTTGAAAGCAATTAAGAAATTGTGTTTGCACATATTTTAGGGTCAGAGGTCATCTATTTGTTTAGGGCTCTCTGGGTTTTGGTTGTTTGTATTTGTTTTCCCAATCATTTATCCCTCATTGCCTGCTTACCTAAAGAGCAAGAAAAAGAGTATTTGGATTCAGTAGAAGAAAACTCGTTCACCTTCTTGTGTTGACATAACTTTGTTTTTCTGAAGGCGGCACACAAATTTTGCATTTCTGTTGCGCAGGGATAGTTTAGTCATGTTGGAGCACACACTGGGACTGTTAAATTAACCAACAGTTTCCAAGTATACCTGTTTTCATGTATGCTAGAGATAGAAATGCATAAATGGTAAAGGCAGAAATTTAGCTCAGAGTTTGAGGAATAGGAGGAAATATGACACATTTGTTGGTGTGTATTGCTAATTCTCCAGTAATTTTAACCAGTCCTGCTCATGGAATTTCAGCTGGTTATATCACGGATTAAAAGGACAAGCTTTTTTCTTTTTATTTATTTATTTATTTTAAAAATTAAGGATAAAGAAGGCCAGCAGAAATACAAAAAAGACCAAAATCAAGCCACAACAAAAAAAAAACACACACAAAAAAAAAAACAGAAAACCCCACCCCAACAAACAAGTGAAAAAAAAAAAACAAACCCACAAAAAAAAAAGGCAAAACACCTCAAAGCCTAAACAAGACCAAAACCCACAAACCAAAATATTTTTTTCTTGTTTTTTACTCCTATATAGTGTATAAAATTAACTTTATGGTTAATGACTGCTTGTTCTGTTTCTCATGTCTGTGTCATATTGGCACAGGCCTGCTTATCCCTCCAGCTTTCTGTGGTGCAGGGCCCCTAGGCAGAGTCCTGGGAGAACTGAGTTTTGCCACAGACCAGTTCTTTTTGTGTGGCTCTTCCTCTTGACTGCGGTCTCCCTTCCTCTCAGCAGCTGATAAAGAAGAAGGTAGATCAAGATGCAGTTTCCCTTGAGGTCACTGGTGAGATTTCCGGATACTGCCCTAGCAAGCAGAGGGGGAAAATTATTCCCCCAGTATTCTTTTACTGTGTTTTTTTTCCCAGAAGAGTGACTTATTTCAACATTTGTGTGCATTTTTCATTCTTACAAACTCCACAGAGAAACTGCAATTTCTCACAAGGGCGCCAATCTGGCAAAAGTATGAATGCTTAACTTTTGACTAGCTTAAGAGAGGATTGACTTCATGCAGACATAAATGAGGACAAGTCCAAATGCAATCCAGTACAAATCCAAATCTGTAGGGTTGGTGTTCTAAAATATAACTTGTTTTGATACAGCATATAATTAATTTCTATTTAATTAGCATGTGCTTTACATTTCCAGTTAAAGCCACGTGTCCTTTATACTTGAAGTTACAGGGAAAGCACTTAAGACTTCTCTGATATGATACTTTCTCCTTTCTTGCTACAGCTTTGCAATACAAACTTCATTTACCTGTCTGTATAGGTAAAGATTTATCACTTCACTTATTCTTTCTTATTGCAGCTGTCTAACGCTTTTTTCTCTTGCTCTTTTGTACTGCCTTCATTAAAGAACTCCCCAGAAGGCTCTGACAGAAAATGGACATATTTAAATGTTCCTGAAACAGACGGTGATACTGTGAGTTCTCCCGAGTTCTCTGCTTAGCTTACTTTTAAGGTTTCTCTCTCTTTTTTTTTTTCCCCTTTTTTCCCTATTTTTTTTTTTTTTTGAAGACTACACCTGTGTGTCTTGCGAGGTTCCTGTGTCTCAGGAATTACGTAGTTACATATATTTTTGAGCAATTTTGCTCAACAACTCAAAAGAAAACATGCACCAGATTTCTCAAATGCCTTTTGGCAGTGTGAATATTGCTCTGGTATTCTTTAAAAATATTTAGGTCTTTCTTAATTGTAATCTTCCAAAACAGGACATCTTCATAGCAATACTCTGCATGGTAGGAGTGAAAAAAAGAGATTGAGGGGTGATAATTACTTTGCAGTGGAAAAATTTGTGGGATTGTTGCTAAACATTTTGGCCTTAGGGCAGCTACAGAAATGCTGCCTATTGAATTTTGCTCATTCTTGTAGAATTGCTAGTGAGAAGTAAGTGTTGCTTTAGACAAGTGTGGCTTTATACTGTCTCCATATATGGGAAGCTTCCTTAGAACTTTTTCTAGTGGTTCTGTCGGCAGATGTCTTATGAGACTCAATAAAAATTAGGTGAACAGCTGAGCCAAAGAGGTAGGGTTTTTTTTCTGCTTGGAACTTATGTGAACTTACAATTTATGTAGCTGTCAGCTCTTCAGTTCATGCATGAATTACACAGTAGTACTTTAGATTTAGTCATGTTTATAAATAGGGTTGAGTCCTGCATGGAAAAACATCAACTGTCTAGACACTTATTAACTCTAGTTCTTATTCCCTTTTACATCAAATGGTGAAATTTCTGTTCTATGATGTATCTGTTTTCACAGCAAGTCCTAACAGCCTTGCAATATTATCACACTTGTTGCTATATGAAAAAAAGCAGGTTCTTGGAAAGAGTAATTTGTTTTACCCTCTAAGTCCTTTTTCTGTTCCCTTCCAGACTAGCATTAACAGCATGCTGAGTGTATATAGTGAAACTGGTGACTATGGCAACGTGAAGGTCAGTGGTGAAGTCCTTCTCAACATCAATTACAGCTACAAAACAGGTGCCCTCAACATCCTGGTGAGAAGTTGCAGAAACCTGGCCATTGCAGATGAGAAGAAGCAAAGGACTGATCCGTAAGCACAGGGAAAAGTTTCCTTAAGCTCTGCTAGGACTGCTGTACACACTGTAGTCTGGTGTTGTGATATGAGCCTGAGAATTCATAGGATCCAGTTGCTACAAGCAGCATTCTGGTGACAGATGGTTTGGGATTTCCTGTGGGAAATGCACTTTTAGTATGTTTCTTAAGGCAACATGTGCCTATCCTGGGGAAACAATAAGACTACTTAAATTATTAACTTGTTCGATAGTAAAAGGACAAAAAATATGAAGGATTAGGGAGGCTGAATTGATTTCTTCTAGAATAAAAAATAATGTATATGAGAGGAATGATGTTTTCGAGGGAGGGAGGGATAGAAATAACTTTGGTTTCATGCACCCGCAGATTCACTTTGCAAGGACCATTTTCTGAGTTTTTCATTATAGTTCTCAGTATGATATGTATATTTTCTCCTCAGAAAGTAATAGCTAGTGTCTCTAATCCTGTAGTAAGCAAGGTATGACATTTTTCATTCTCTTTTTATTTTCAATGTTGTCATATGTAACCAGTCAGCAATCATATACTACAACATGGAAAGTGTTGGGAAAGCTTTCTGCATTTCTGAGGATGAGCAAATTAATTTAGCTCTGTCTTCTGTTATTCTTATCCTATCTAACATTGCTATGCTTTTAGATAAAGACCATATCTTTCCATGTTTCATACGTTCTCTGTTACATGGGTACGTTGTTTAGACTGCAAGAATTAATTTCCTTGTATGTGTTGCTGATGCAGCAGTGTCAGGTCTTTGCTCAAACTGGTCATTTGGATTCACTGCTAATAATTTCCTGCTTGATCTGCAGATACGTCAAAGCATACCTTTTGCCTGATAAGTCCCGCCAAAGTAAGCGCAAGACCAAAATTAAAAGTAACAGCACCAATCCAGAATTTAATGAAACGCTGAAGGTGAGAACACTGTCTTTCTCTCAAGCTGTGACGAATGTTCCACTTGTGCTTACAGGCATTTTTTATATGCGTTCCAGTACGAGGATTAGAGTTTGGGAGAGATATCTCAAAAGGAAAGATATTTAAGCAAGCACATCAAGTAGTCCTGTGAGTTGTAATTCCTGGCTTTCAGCACTGAGGAAGTGTTTTTGTTGGTTCTCCCCTCTACAGGTGAAACTTCTATTAGTTTCCATATATCTTTTTCAAAACTGTTGATGTTCCCATGTAACCTGAGAGCAAAGTTGCTAAAAGCACTTGAAAGATTTTGTGCACCCTAAGTTAGCAACTGATGCTGAAGTAAAACTAGCTTAAAACTTCCCATCTAACTGGTTTTGAAGAGACAACAAACTCAATAAGGTCTGAATTCCTCTGGAGGCTTGGATTTATTTTTAAAGCAGAATTGATTTTACTAAGAAAATGCTAACAATGACTTCACTGTCTGCCTTCCTAAAAAGCTGTGGTGAAGTTCATTTTCTGTTGCAAAAGGCAGTGACAGATTACTTCCTTGAGAGCTGGTGGCACGCAACATATCAGGCTCTTTCCTTCCTTGCCTTTTACCTATGTCCTCTATAGAGGGAGAACTCTTTTGAGCTCTTCACAAGTTGTTCATTCACCTCCTTGGCTCTGTGGTGCAGGTGGGAATGGCAGTTTCTGCTCCGGTCACTGAGCACAAGGCTCCTGGTGATTCCCCTTTCCTGTCGATAGATGAGAGTTCTCTCAGCTGGCAGTCATGAGGCCAGAAACTCTTTTTGGTTTCTCCTGATCCCTGTCCCCACCCCACCCCCCTCCAATTTCAGTGGTGTTTTAAATAAGTTTCTTAGATGCTCCCTGGCCAGTATTCTTGGCTTAACCTGGCTACAAACCATTTTGCAGACACACATGCTTGGTCTGGCCAGACTGCGTGCCAAAGGAGAGTGTCTCGTACAGCCTCATTTTTAAATGGTTTTTAGTAAAGTTCGGACTTGCCTGAACTGGGTAAAAAAAGTGTTAGATTCTATTTAGCAACAAACATAGCACTGAACATGTTTGCTGGTAGGAACTCGGTGAGGATAGGACCTAGCACCTTGCTAAAAATGTAAATTGCAACAAAGAGGGCTTACTTGCATTGTGGGTAGGTAAGCAAGGGCTATGTCTGCACATCCCAACTGTAACTACTGTTAAAAATAAAATAGAATTAAAATAATTAAATCCGTCTGTATCTTCCCACTTTGACTTGTATTCTGTTATTGCTGAATATGACATCTCTCACAGTGGAACTGTTGGCATTTAGTTTAAGCACTGTAGACATATCTATACATGGCTCGCCAACTGACTTGACTGTTTCAGCTTTTGGAGAATATGTGTCTGTGTCCATACGTTATTCCTAATGCAGAAAAAAGACATCTGGGTCTCTTCAGCTAACACCAGGAGAAGGGTGACTTTCAGGGAATTAATGTGTCTTTTGCTAAAAGCAGATTGTGTGGAGCTAGAATTCCAGATGTTTATAATTTTCTGTGTATTTGCTACAATATGATGGTTTTTTCAGAGGAGTTTTTTAATAGCTTTCAAAACCAACAACGGTTACAAAGACTGATATGCTTGGTGTATGCAGTTTTGGAACAATATCTCATCTTGCAAAGATACAGTTGAAAAGGAGAGGGTGTCACTTCTAGAAAGTTGTATACAGCAAACTGTCTTTGTAGAGATGAAAGAATGAGTGGGGTTTCTTATAAACTAAACTTTGATATTGACCTACTGTTTTTACATAAACTTATCAGGAATTAACAGCATCATAGTTATAAGCATCGTCATTTACTTTATAATAATAAATACCCAGTAAATAATACAGAAAAAAAACCACAGTCATGATAGTAACATTAATGACCATAGGATGCATACTGCAAAGAAAAAAGATTTAACATTTGCATTATGAGCTTTCTGGCTCCATCGATTTTTGTTTGCAAAGAAAACAAATCTTTCATGCTTTGTTTGTTAGCTGCTGTCGGCTTCGTGAAATTGAGTTAGAGTTGTAAAAGGCTCCATGGAAACTATTATTTCTGCTTATTCTGAGAGTTTCTTTTTCTCTTGGCAGTATGTCATCAGTCACACACAGCTAGAAACCAGGACCCTGCAGCTTTCTGTCTGGCACTATGACAGATTTGGACGCAACAGCTTCCTTGGGGAGGTGGAAATTCCATTTGATTCCTGGAACTTTGAAAATCAGGGCGATGAGTGGTTTGTGCTCCAGCCCAAGGTAAGGGTTTCCAGTGGCCGGTGAAAGTGTTGCAGAGCAAATTTAGCAAGTATTCGTTATTTTTCCTTTGGAATGTGTTTATAGAATTGGACATTGAGTGTCTAATATGGCAATAAAAATATTATCTTTGTTCTTTATTCAACCAAAACATACTGGTTTTAAAGTCTGCATAAAATCTTCACACTATTGGCTACTTAAAAGGTGTTTTTTTTTTGTTTTATAACTAAACTATTAAGTTCTTCTTGTAACAAACCGCAGCAGATAAATGACCCAGTAAAGAAATTAACTTTTTAAAATAGCATATAAATCAGAGGACTTTTCTACTACTCCCCCCATCCAACCTTCTAACAGTTTATCAAAGAAACAGACCATTTTTTTTGTTTCTGTTTAAGGTGCTTTACACCTTTCAGCTGTCAAAAAAGACTTCCCTATCTCTTATTCGTCTTGACTAGGAAGGTACAAGATAAAGCTTATCAACAGGCAAATCAATAGGATGACTTCTGTGTCTAGGGCACTCCCTGCTTTGGCAAAGGTGTGGTCTCCTCTTTGAAAACTTACACACCTTGGACTTTAAAAGTGGCAAAGATAATTCTCAGTTTTCTAGTTCGGCTTTGCTAGTAAAGGTGACCGCCAGCTCTTCCGTTGTGGTCCAGAAAAGGTGAGACCAGGAAGAGAAAGTGAGTAATGATGGCAAACATGTTTCAGTCAGCACTGTGTTGTCAGTATTTGTTTTGCTTGCAGTAAATATGTGATGTTGGTCTGAAATTGAGCTTCTTACCGCGGAGTAATCTCTATCATCTTATTTCAATCTCTGGGGATTTTTGTGTGTAATGGTGGTTTCTTTTAATCCTAACAGAGCAAAAAAAAAAAAGGCAGTCATAAAGGTTTCCTGGTCAGGAAAAAAATGAGGTGCTAAACATTTCAGCCATTCCAGCTGGAAGGTGTTGTCTGGTTACTTCCAAAAAGGATTTTAAAATTAGGGTTTTTTTTTAATGAAGAAAGCAAACACAGAATTGGTCTTGATTGTCTCCTAAGTTAAAAAAAAATGTTTCTAGACTTAAAACACTGCTAATATTTTTGATCAGCAAAGATAATATTTTTAAAAAACATAAATTATTGTGTTTTGAATTAACAAAAAACCAAAACACAGGTTAATACACATGCACATTACATGGTGCTTCCCCATGTGAACTGCCTGATGGAGGCAGGAATGGCAGTCAGACATTTCCCATGTTATTACAGTACTTTATTTGTTCTGTCATGAATCATTTAGCTGGTTTAATGAAAAGGTTGGAGACATTAAGACCTATTTTTTCTATGAGCATTGGATGTCTGTTTTGAAGAGACGTATGGTTAAATTGGAAATAGAAAATTGTTCTGTGGTTAAAGAGGGGGCAGAGCCATGTGTGTTTGGGGTGCGGGGGGAGAGGATGACAAATTGTTACTGATGTAAGAACTTACACCATCGCTTGTCCACAAGTAGAACAGAAAAAAATAATCCTTGCTGTCTTTATGGGAAATCTGATCCTGAACTTGCTCAGCTTAGACCTTAAGTGATCTGCCTGACTCACAAGATTTAGATATTGTGGAAATTGTTCCACAGCCATTTACTACAGGTTTTCTTTTGTCTTCTGTTGTAGCAACTGGCATCAGACACTGGTGGGAAGAGGGCAGTTTTTCTCAGTCAACACAGGAATGCCTGTTGCTGTAAAAGTGCTTCAAAGTCACAAAACAGTAGTGTTGTTATTACTAAAATGCTTTGTTTCCTGTCTTGTGTTTGTGTACAGGCTTAGCCCCGCTAAACATGGGTAGTGCCTTAGCCTGGAATCTATGATATGAAGGCAGTGCCAATTCTACATATGTACCATATGTATTTCTGATGCAGGCGTTTTTTTTCTGTTTTCTCTTGATAATAGAATTTAGCCCTTCCTGGGGAGTTAGGAAACAAGCTGAATGCATCTTGGAAACAGATCAGACATTTGTCTATAAGCATACTTTAAAGGCTTTTATGGTGCCTTGGCATGTATCCCAAGGGTCTTCTCCTTCTATACATGTGCTTTGTCCCTGTTAGGATATCAGGAAGATTTGTTTATTTATACCCAAACCTCAGCACTGAAGCATGTACAGAAATGCAAGCAACGGAGTAGTCCCACGTCCATTAGTGGGCATCACTGAGCAAGGTTAGGGTATGCTGGAGTTCTTCATGGACCAGATCGCTAATGGAAATATGCAAGACTCCTATTTTTCACTGCAATTGATTTTTCTAGAAGTCAGTTTGAACTGGAATAACATGTTCTCTCTGTGTTGCATCTATTTATAAAATGTAGTTTCCCACTTCTTACAATGGGAATAGAAATTCAGCGTATGTCAGTGAAGGCCTAATGTTTTTATAACAAAGATGCCTTGAAGAACACTGAATGCATTCTTTCTAGGCAAGTTTCAAATACTGTCGTATTTGAAACTTTCGGCCTGCTCCCAGGCCGAAAGTCAAAACACTGCACTGCACCAGCTACCAAGAAGGGGAAAAATGACTGCTATTGCTGAACCCAGGACAAATACTTACAAAACAAAAAGATGCAGAGATAGCAGTTGTATAGAAAAGGACACTGGGAATAACAGTTTTCAGAAAGTTCTCTTTCAGAGCTGAAGTCTGCTTTCTTCCCTCGCCTTCATTCCCCACACCTCTATTCCAGCAGTGACTCAGGAGTGACTCCTCTAAAATACAAGAAACAAATTACAGTTTTGATGGAGGAAGATAAGAGCTGAATGTCACCTTAAACTAGCTTATATGTCCAGACATAAGCTTTAGGATTTTTTCTGTTTGTTTGCTTCACGTATTCATGCTAAATACCTCTCTCCTCCGTATGTTCACTGAACAATGTGTAATGCCACATGGCTTTGTTCTTCTGAGAGTTTGTATTCCCTCACTGAAAAAGTTTTCTCAAATATGATTGCATTCAATCTGGAGTGCTTAATTATCTGAAAATGGGCTGGCATGTCTTGATATGTCTGAGAAGGGATTTAAACACTAAATTGGTACAACAAAATTAAAATCAAAAGAAGGTGAATGATTGACCTTAGCTGGATTTCTGGTTGGTTTGTTTGTTTTTTCTCTTCTCAGATGGAGGTTGTGACAGATGTTGGACTTCAGTATAAAGGAGAACTGACAGTTGCTCTACGTTACATTCCCCCAGACAGAAATCTAATGCTTCCTCTAGGGCAGTTTCAAGGTAAAACAAACATCAGTGGCAGCATGATTACACCCCTCCATTTATTAAAAATCCTCACCTAGGGTGAAGTAATGGTACTGGTGAAGTAATGGTGCTAGTGGAGATTGAAATCATACTTAAATATGCTAGTTGTCTTAATCTGTGGAAATTCTGAACCATATGTTTTTCCTGCTCCATCCTCTTCTCTTGCATTGCACTTAGAGAAGGGGAGTGTGCAGTCACGTGTTAGTGCATGGCTGTGACCTAATTAAAAGAAAAGGATACATAAGATAACATGATCGAAGGCAGTCACATAGAAGTAAGTTATCTACATCATAGTCTGTGCGTTCTTTGTTCAACTGGTTATACACTGTGTATAACTGCTCAAAGTAATAGACTTCACCTACTTCATGCTGAATTGTCCTTAAGGTTACCTGTCTTCACTTTTTTTTACACCCATCTTCCCTTTTTTCACACTGCTTTACCTCTGCTCAGTGTTACTGTATTACTGCTGCAATTCAGCCCTGTGAAATATTATTTGAGTTCTTTGGGGTAAGCCATTTTTATCAGCAATGAATAGGGGAAAATAGTTACTAATGCTATTGTTAGTAACTGAGTGTACGTGGATATATCAGCCACGGGTATATCACTGTCTTAATGACAGTACTGCTCCTTAGTGTTAGGATTTGGCAGATATATTAGATTTCTTTCTCTTTCTTTTTTTTTTTTTTTCTTGACAGATGACATTCCCTCTGCTATCAGTAATTCCAGGCTTTTCTCTCGGAAAAGCTGATTGCTGTCTAAGAAGAAAACAATCAGTTATATGCTATCTGCATTTTTTAAAATCAGTGCATTTTGCAGGGTTCTGTACCTGGGTCCGGGCAACCCCCACTATCAATATAGGCTGAGGGATGAAGGGATTGAGAGTATCCCTGAGGAGAAGGACTTGAGGTTGTTGGTGGATGAAAGGTTGGACATGAGCTGGCAATGTGTGCTTGCAGCCCAGGAGGCCAGTTGTGTCTTGAGCTGCATCCAAAGGAGCCAGCAGGTTGAGGGAGCTGATTCACCTCTGCTCTGGTGATACCCCACCTGGAGTACTGCATCCATCTCTGGGGTCCTCAGTACAGGAAAGACATGGACCTGTTGGAGAGGGTCCAGAGAAGGGCTACCAAAATGGTCTTCCTTATAAGCCTCTTTTAAGAACTGAAAGGCCTAAATAAGGTCTCCCTGAAGTCTTTTCTTCTCCAGGCTGAACAAGCCCAACTCTCTCAGCCTTTCCTCATAGGAGAGGTGCTCCAGGCCTCTGATCATTTTGGTAGCCCTTCTTGGGAGCCTCTTCAAGAGGTCCAGGTCCATGTCTTCATAAGCTCTTGGAATCTGCAGCAGTGGCAAGTGCATGTGTCCTCATGCTGCTGTTCAAATGCAGTAGCATGCTAGGGAGCACCATGCTCTTTGTGTGGTCTCCGAGGAGCAGTGCATCCTTACACATTGCATACATATGGTGTATTTCTGCATTTTAAGCTCTGAGAAAGAGGTTTTATACCTTGATTGTGGTGTGTCTCAATATCAGTCGTGGCAGTGGATTCTGAAAAGGGGGTGGGACTTACAGGACATGCAGTTTTTTGTGTTCAACATAATGATCCACAAAGACTGACATTTGGACACGTAGGGCACACTGTTGTGTCCAAGAAGGACTAGCTACTTATGTGGTCAAGTTCTTTATCACATATGGAGTGATTTTTCTGCTCTGCCTTACTTAGTTTCTCTAGCCATAGAGATAATCAGAATCTCTTCATAAGGAATAGTTGAACTCCATTGCAGTAAATGATTAAAAAAAATAAATCTAGAAAGTCCGTTTACACATCCAAATCAGTCTTGCAGTGTATGTATAATTTCTGATGATAGTGTTTCAACTCTATTCTATATATAGGAAAGAAGAGCTTTAAAAAAGGAAAAAAGGGAGACTCTCACATGCCATCTGGAGGTATATTAGAAGTCCTCATCAAAGAAGCAAAGAATTTAACTGCAGTGAAATCAAGAGGCACATCTGACACTTTTGTAAAAGGGTCTGTGGGTTTTTTTTGTCTCTGTTTTTTTAATGGCTGCCCTGGATTATATTTTGTCTGACCCAGGCTTTTTCAGTATATCTGTGTATGGAGTGTCAGTCCTGAAGAGCAACTGGTACCTTGAAATGGTATGCTGAAGAGAAGGATTCTGTGGAGTAAGGGCAGAGAGGTACAAATTGTCCCAGTGGTATTTAAATACCACTCTGTCAAGAAACAGAACAATTCATACATAAGTACCCAGTGTGTTAATGTGCATGCTGTTACAGGGAGCACTTCCATTGAGCTGGCAGAGGTAGGTTCATCACTCCTAGAGGCGAGAAGTTGCCTTAGGGCTCTCAGGCTTGAGATGATACCTGATCTGATGGTGACATTTACATTTTCAGAAAATTGAAACAGTACATATTTTATACCAAGAGGAATGGGCAAACTATGTCCTAAATAAGAAACTTATTTTCAGGAAGATATTAAGTCTGTTTGGCTTTCTTGTAAAACTGCAGACAGCACCTGTAAAACCTGGCATGCTCCATCAAGCCGAGATTCTTTCTAATGGGTGTCACCTGAAACACAGTGAAAGAGAAAATTCATTATGAGTGAGGAAATCCTTTTTTGATTCAAGTAAATATGCTCCATGAGAAGATTTTTTTTTTTTTTCTTTCTTATACTGTAAATAGTTTTGGGTTTGTTTGTTGTTTTTTTTAATAGTGCTTAATTGGGAAAGCTCTTGGGCATGTAGTACAGTGTCAAGGGGCACATTTAAAGTCTATCACTTACTTCAGATGTGGTATTTTAAACCTGTCTCTCGTTAACATTTGATGTTCCTTGACAAAAGATGTTTAAAAATTCTGTCCTGCTGACTTTCAGGTTTCATTTTAAAGATAAGTAATTTTGGAAAAATTTAAGGTCTGTGCCATTTATATGGCATCCACATGCCTGTATGCATGTGGATGCATTTAAAAAAATAAAGTTATCTCTTAAAAACATTAGATTTAAGATGGCTTAAAATGTTTTTCTTTGCCAGTTTTTGCTCTCAATGCTAGCTTTCCAAATTGCTGATTTTTAGATATGTTCTTGTTCATTAGTAATGGTTTGAGTGTTATTATTTAAATGGGGAATATAGAAAACATCCTGGCTTTAATTTCTTGGTGGAACAGAGAATTTATTGTGCTCTTGTAGCATGCTTCAAACTATCACTAAGCTCATACACTCCATGTAGAAAAAGTTTGAACTATTCTTCCTATGTATTTGTTCTTCCATGCCATCCCTCTTTTCTTGATATTTGTGAAGACATTTACTGAAGATAGACTGTCTGATCCCATTATGGCTTATTTCCACCTGGAGCTTGCAACACACTTCAGGGGAAAATGTTGTCAAAGCCTTTTTATATTAGCAGTAGCACTGTGTGTCCAGTAATTCTCTAGACTGTCTTTAGTTAGTGGTGTCTGCTGTTGCTGACATGGATTATTCAGTAGAGTGGAACAGAAGTCTGTTTTCCTTAGACTATTGTTCTGTTATGTGTCATAGCCAAATGCGTAATCAAGTTACCATGAACCAGTTGAGGTGCTGCAGTGTTCTAATCTGCTCTGTCAGTTTGAGGTAATATGACATAAGATTAGCCCATAGTTATCCCACTGCTGTAAACTAGCCCATGTTTATTGTCAAGGAAAAGCTTGCACAGGAATCCTGATTGAGGTCTAGTGATATTTGTTTGTCTTAGTCTGTCCCTTTAGTGTTTATTTGCAACCACACAGTTATTTGTTTAACTTTGCTGAAGGAGGAAGAGGTACGGACTATAGAAATTTGTAGAGAACTCTGATTTTCAACTAGAGTATTAAGTTCTTTTAGTTTCACTAAAGGAATTGTCCACTGAAAGTAAAATGTGAAGAGCTTGTCAGACTTTACAGCATTTGTGTTTCTGCACCCAATAGGGCTGTAGGCAACAAAAAATAACGATGCTAGACTGGTGAAGTTTCTTCCTTAGTAGTCGTTTCTCTTTCTTTGTGGAGTACCTCTTGTCCTCCTCTGAGAGGGATACTGGACAAGGTGACTCCAGAGGCCCCTTCTAGACAGTGTTCTTATGATTCTGTCTATATGTAGCCTCACTGAAATAATAAAATTATTGTGGTTAAGACCCAAGACATGGGGCAAGGAGACCTAATTCCAGTTTCTGCTGGTGATAACTGACATTGTAACTATAAGAATGAATGGAACACAAATGCAAAAGATGCGCTTCAGGTGCTTAATTTATGCCTAATGTAATAACGGTGGGAGATGGGGTTCTGATCCCATTTGAGCCTCTACATGGTTGTAATTCCTTGTGAATATTATGTGACAGCCTGTCAACATACTCAAATTTCCTTTTCTGTATCTCCCAGATACCTGCTCCCAGATGACAGCAAAGCTACAAAACACAAAACTCCCATAATAAAAAAGAGTGTGAACCCCCAGTGGAATCATACCTTTGCTTTCAGTGGCTTGAATTCAAGGGATATACGTAATGTCTGCTTAGAATTGACTGTGTGGGACAAGGAGTCACTGTCCAGTAATATTTTTCTGGGAGGTGTCCGTTTAAGCACTGGAAATGGTAAGGTACCATCTGACTCATGATTGCTTTTCTTATTCTGCTCTCCTTTCTCACCCATGTGATTTACATATATTAAGGACTGAAATGTTACCATATGTATGGAAAGGATATGGGAACTTGGGGAAATTGAAAAGGGAGTGACTGCAGCATGTAATCTGTAGATGATTTAGTTCTTTCCGCCATTGACAGAGATGCAAAAATTTGGTGCTGGTTGTACTTCTGTGCAGTTAAGAAGAACTAGGAATACTTTGGAAGCGTTTCTTAGCATCCCAGTGAGAAAGAGACTACTTTTGTCCAACAGCAGCCTTTTTCCTGACAGTGGTGTGATCTGGAAGTGGTGTGAATCCATTCCTCCTCCTTATAGGAGGATGTTGCTTGTGGAGCAGAGCGAGGAGGTTTATGTGCATCTGTCCATTCACCACAAAGGAGTTTAATGACAAACTGGTGCTCTCCAGGAGCTACCTGTTTCCAGTATAACTCCATGTAAGGTGGTAAAGTGTATACACTGTAAAGTGCTTGTCATGTTTCTCACATGCTGTTGGAGAAAATGAGCAAGGATATTAAATACTTACTAATATGGCAAAATGCCTCATGTTTTTATAATTGCCAGGTGTAAGTAATGGCAAGGAGGTTGACTGGATGGACTCTCAAGGGGAAGAGCAGCACCTCTGGCAGAAGATGATTGACAGTCCAGGAGCTGCTGTGGAGGGAATATTAATGCTAAGATCCAGCATGGGAAAACGCAGACTCAAAGACCTGAGCTACTGAGGGGTACCACAGGTACTCCCAACTTCAGTGGTGTTCAGGTTCTTGTCACTTTGCCCATTTGAAAGTGAAGAAGGGTTGTACTCTTTGCCTTGGATATTAAGGCTCCAAGATTTTAATGCATTCTGCACTTTCATGTGCATGTTTTTAACCCAGGGTTCTTGTATGGATTATGTTTCTCATGAAGCCAGTGAGAATTTGACCTTGTACAGAGATCAGACCGGCTTTCTCTATCTCTTCTGGTGACTGGTATGCAGTGGATGAACGCCTCTGCCTGTGAGGGGCATAGAGTAAGCAAATTCTCTAATGCGTCATTTAGCAAGTAATGCCTGGTTTACATAACTCTTTCTAGGTCAAAGATGTCCTAGAAGATAGCAGTGATACAGTACAAGCAGATTCAGAGTAAGTCTGTGTTTTGGTATTTGAAAGATAAGAAGCCATAATGTTATGAAGCATAACAACATTTCTTTACGTTTGCTTGCTGGGCTGTGCAGTGTTCAGGATTGCAGGCTTGGAACCAAGCAGCCTACCAAGGCAGGCCAATGCACTGTGTTGCACACTAGAAACAGGCAGTAGGTGAGCTGGTGTACAGTGCTGGTGTTTAGTTATTGTCTGGGTTATTTTAATGAACTGTATAAAAGACAGACTTGGTTCAACATAATCAAAGAATCTCTAATGAAAATAAATCATATAGAACCCCTAGTTTCCAGAGCTACATGGTATCACTGCATTTCATTCAGTTGACAGCTCTAGCTAAGATCTTCTGATTCCATTGAACAGAAAGAATATGTTCACATGCCTGTCCTCATCTGATACATTGATGAGATGAGACACATACTGGACTTGGACATAGATAGCTAAGACCTTGATTCAACAGATTGTGTAGTAAAGTGTCATGATTAAAAGCACATGCCAGAATGATTTAGAATGCAGACTTTTTTCTGAGCGGGCTGGGATCCCATTCAGGCATGCCTATGCATGCTAATTACTAACCAGAGTAGGACTTCGTTTCTCCTGAGCAGTCCCTATGAGTTAACAGTGGATTTGATGATAAGAGCAGGTTTTCACCAATTCAGTCGTTAATCTTATTAACTATGACAACTGCTCAACAGTAATTTTGCCATTTGGTTTGGTAAAGTCATTTTACACCTAGTTAGATACCTCATCCTTTGGCAGCTTATGCAGATCACATGTGATCTGCATCTGATCTGCATCTGCATCTGATCTGCATCTGCATCTGATGTTTTGAAAAGTTGTTGTGGGCTACTCCTACCATAATGAAATAGGATTATAAGATTTCTCCAAGGACAGCACATCTCTGATTGCAAGATTGGGTAATAATGTAATTGCATGGCATGGCGTGGCCCAGGGTATAAAACAAAGGAAGATCAGTAAATTGAGTGAACAATAGTTCTTCTGAGCTTTTCAGAATTAGAACACAGCTTCTTATTTGAACTGCTAAATTAAACTATAGCAATTCTTACCTTTTTAATTTTATTTTATTTTTTCCCCAAAATCTTATTTTTGGAAGAAATGTAGTACAGTAGTAATGAAACAAACTGAAATATATGGGAACATAATCCTTACATAAATGACTGAAAAAAAAAAAACTTTCAAAGAATTTATTATTCCCTGTAGATTGAAACAACAGTATCCAAACATTTCTGTGAAGTACGAAGACCATAAGATCTGACTGGTTTGAGAGGTACCTCTGTTGTACTTCACAGTCCAGAAATTGCAAGTAATACAGATTGAACAACAGAATATGAACTGATAGCTAAGTAACTGCAGCTGGAAATTCTGACATCTGTAGCTGTCCTTGTGTATAATTATGTACATGTATTTAGAGCTGAATCCAAGACTTTAACATTTCATGTCCATTCCTTTTTTCTTTATTTTTTTCCTTTGGATTTTTTGTAGTGATTTTGGTTTGAGTGGCTTGAAGCTGCAGGGAGTTTACAAGCAGTCTTTAAAAATCCTAATATTTTTATTTAAAAAAAAAGGTTAAAAATAGTATCTTAGTTTTATTAAACCAATTTGTTTCATTATGAATATTTTCTGTTACAATTCTGATATGACTTTAAAAAAATCATATATGCTCAGTTTGAGACCCATGATTTTCAGGAATTACCGAGTCATCTTGGAAAATAGAACTTGCTTACAGTATCTCAGTTTGGCAACCAAAAGTCAGTAGTTGCTCAAGAAAACTGACTTCAGTTTAATTCTTAATCTATTCTTCATTTTCTTCTGAAGCCCTGGTCAAACTGGTCAGTGGAGCAAGTCTAGTCTTGTAGCTGGCTTTTCATTTTATGCCGCTGATGCTGTGAGATGATAAATTAAAGCACAGATATCAAGCACATACATTTTATGACCTTTTTCTTATCATAATAGTCTAAGTATTTGGGTGGGGTTTTTTGTTTCCCTTTTTTATTCTTTTTTATTTTTTTAAATCAGCATCCCCCAAAGTGAAACCAAATCTAACTTTTGACACCTAAACTACCTCTCTAACAGAACCAGTCTGAGTTGTCTTGGCTGTTTGTACTGCAAACCTGCTTTTATTTTGGGAGTAATAACATTATATTGACATAGAGGTACAAGCTTAATTTTTGTCACTTGTCTGAAGTTGATACAAAATGATAAATCATTCAAGTTTGTTAAATCTAAAGAAAATAATTCTTCAGGATAAAATTCCAGTAGGGTTGTAGAGGAACACTGGGCAGTTGCATTGTTTGTTTCATTTTTGATGGTGAAACAGGGAAAAATAATAAGAACACAAAATAATCTCCAAGTTGGACCCCAAAATGATCACCTTTTTCCTTTGCCAAATTCAAAACCTTAAAACTTTGAAATGAACTAAAACTTTTACATGGAGTACAAGAGCTTGTCTAGTTTTTTAATAGTATTTTCTAATCTTCTAGGCATGAATGTTTTGACTAAATCAAGTCTTGCTTTGAAAGAAAAAAGCCTGTGCTTTACTACTTTAAATTCTGCCCATTTTGGTCCTATGGTAGAGTTTGTGATGAATGGACTCATTTTGGAAGCCTCACTCAGCTCATTTGCAGGCTTTAAATTCTCCCTTCTCCTTCCAAAGGGCCAGCATTTCACTCAGAGCCTGCACCTGAAATTATAGGCTGGGCTACAAATAGACTATATAGATGTCAACTGCAGTTCAACATACAAAAGGAATCATTTCACCTGGGAAGTAATTTTGGCCAAGCCAGTGGTGGTTGCCATAGATGGGATTTAGAGTAGTGCAGTGAAATTACCTCCTAGGTTAGTAGTGACAATTTTGCATTATGGTAGCATATAATATGTATCATACTCTGCCTCAAGTGAGCTTTGGAGAGATGATGAGCATTATATAAATACAAGAGTAATTTGGAAAGCTTCTTTGTGATGTTATTGGCACATTTGTAGGAAGCGTTTGATTTGTGGAAAATGTCACATTTAATTATATCTCTTATATCTTTGTTCTCATCCTTTACAAAAATGATTTATGGTTTGGAAAAAGCACAAGATGATTAACTGCAGATGTGATTTCTCATTTCCCAGATATTTGAATTAATTGCCTATAATTGTGAGTCATCATGTACTGTGTGTTACCAGGCTGAACAAAAAGACACAAAACCAGGAATTAAGCTAAAGCCTTCCTTTTGTATGTATGTTTATGGTATTGAACGTGTATGAATGGTTTATTCAAGACTAAGTTTTGGGAGAAAACAGTCACAATTTTAACATTGATTCATAAACTCCTTCCCTGAGTGAATAGACAGAGCAGAGCTGATGTTTCTAAAGTATTTTTCCACCCAGACTTGAGTAACTGAAGATGTGTCAGTGGAGAAGGAGTCTTCCCTACAGTGGTTTTTGGAAGTGTGTTACACAATGCATTTTACTCTGACAAAT
This sequence comes from Pezoporus wallicus, assembly GCF_028554395.1. Lineage (NCBI taxonomy): Eukaryota > Metazoa > Chordata > Aves > Psittaciformes > Psittacidae > Pezoporus > Pezoporus wallicus. The sequence goes on along the minus strand of NW_026638681.1, from coordinate 1,151,554 downwards.
GTTTTTCTAGCAAAGTAACTACAGGGTTTTCATCACTGTCTTTTCCCCTTGTGATCTGATTTTGAGGGTTTGAGGCATTAGAGTGGAATAAAAGTGCAACTTTTGCTGTAAGAAGTTAAGTGGGGTCAGTAAATGCATCTTTGGGCAGTGTGGTTATGGCCAGTATCCATCAAAAAGAGCTGATGCTGAGGGCTCTCCAAGCCCTGCCATCAGACTTTGGTATCCAGCCCTGTGCTCCAGATGTTACTCTGCTGATTTTATCAGCTTTATGGGGACTTCAGGCTTCTAAATGTTGATGCTCTTGTTTGCATACTTAGATGCCAAAAGCAGGCTAAAATAGATTTGAAATGTCCTCCCTATCTCCCACCTCCATCATGTTATGTTTGAGTGAGAGTGGGAGGAAAACTAAGAAGACTGAGGGACACTTGCCATCTTCCTGTGCTAATCCAAGTGCCATTGCCTTCTTTGGATGCCTTTTATATGCCACATTTTGATCTTTCTTTCCCAGCTGGGTGTTTTAGCAGATGTTTTAAGAGCAAAGACATTAGGACAGTGAGTATGTTTTGATCATGGTACATTAGACTAGAAGCTTATTCTTCTGTGCCTCTTCCAATGCAGATTATGCAAAGGTAGCATCGAAATATTTCTATGTATTATTTTTTAGTTTTCTTTTCCTGTCTAGTTAGGCCCTGCCAAGTGCAATTATTCTAAGTTGTATTCTGCAGAATATCACCTAAAATATTACAGCAGAACAGGCATTGAGCATCCACTGGTGCTAATTGATATGGAAAGGTAAAAGGAGGGTTGCATTTAGACTGGGATAATTTTAGCTTCTTGAATATGCATGTTGCCCAGCTTCAGGCATGTAAATTTTGCAGTTTGATCTGTAAAGTCGATGAAGAGAAAGGTTGCTTGGATCTCCCCACCTTTAGAAAAGAACTGAAAGTCCTATTTCCACAGCTGTCTTATTTGTGGATACAAGATAGGAAGGGTTGTACCTGAATCTTCGCAAGGGTGTCTCTCTTCCCTTCAGTTCAGCAACCCTCATCAGAATGTTCTACCTGAACGATAAGCTCCAGTATTTGGAAAGAGGCAGCATGCAGCAGTTCAGTAATAGATCCACTTATTTTCATCCATACAAGGTGAAACCTGAAATTTTACTTGCCTAATGTAGAGTATTGATTTTCAGCACTTTGCAGCAATGAGAAAAACAGCCATCTCCTGAGAGCTGGCCATGCACTTTTGTGAACTGTTTTAATTTTATTTGCTTTTAATATATATATAATTATTATTTATTTATTTTTTTTCACACAAAAATATTAGCATTTGAGAATCCCAGGGAAATGGTGGTGGAACGTGTGATGGATTCCAGAATAGGATGCAGACTTCTATTTGCAGTGATGTCTTTAACCATAAATCATCAGGAGATGCTGAGAAGCACATTAGCAGAACCTTACCACTGTGTCCCATGAATTTCCTGCCTGGTGATTTTATGTTTGCAAGTGCTGTGTGATAAGTTGTAATAATACAGTGTTAATTATACTGTGTATATTGACACTGACACTGGGAAGTGAATCTCACCTTGCTTTTATGTGTGTTTAAGGTAGCTTTCAAAACTCACCCTTGCAGCATCTTGGCCCTTAGTTTAGTTATTTCAACAATTTCACCTTGTGGCAATAACATGGATGTGGCTGCTCCTGACAGCTCGGTGTATACTTTTGAGGATAGTTGTAATTGTTGAAGTTTGCCTAAAGCCAAATGTAATCATTTGTTACAGCAATTAGAAAATGTCATGTATCCCTCATTCTGCCTTTGTTCTGTATGAAATCTGTTGCTAGCTATTTGTTTAATTATTCTGCTGGATGCAAACTGTAGTAGCAGTAAATGGCGTTGCGGTACGTTAGGTTCCTCCCAGATTTAGACAAAACCAAATGTTTCCTGCCCAGAACATTTTGTACTGTGTGCTGTATGTTCAGTTTTGTGGACAAAGATGGCTGGTAATACATTTGCGGCTGTTGTCAAGATTACTGTTCTAGCTTTTAAATTAAAATACTGAAACGTGCTGTGTTCTTGTCTCCCTTAAAATGTATGACAGCAAGATATAAGCATGTTTCCTAGGAATATCCATATTATCTCATTGAGGTAAAGACATTACTTCATTTGTATCTGATGAATAACACAAGAGGCCTGGCATGTCTTCAGAGGTGGGACTTGATTGACAGTGTCTCTGCTTTTTTTAATTTGTCTTGAATTCTACACTGTAAGTGTTTTTAAGCCATTTATTTCATAAGCATTAAACCTGTTTAAGTTTTAATACACAACTCTAAGAATAAGGGAAACACGGTGTTTTCTTCCTCCTTGTTACAAAATTATTTTATATGTGCCTTAATCCTGCATGTTCAGTGGGTCCTCCCCTCCATCTCAGAATCTTCTGTCTCTTCCCTAGATCAAGGTCCTGCTCACCTGAAAATACAGGTATGCTCAAAGTGTAATTTCTGTAATTATTGGTCCTCATATGTGTGTGTGTGTGTGTGTGTGTGTATGCGAGCATATTTAAGAAAAGACAAAAAACATTTGATTGCTCAGTTTATACTTTCTACTGAGTCACCTTCAACTTGCCTTTTGGAGCTGAAGGCTCATTTGTATCTTCTTTTGGTTCTCCAGTTTCCTGGAGTTTTACGTCTTGCTGTCCCTTCCTGACTGTTGAGAAACTAGGAGGCAAAAAATGCTTCTGGGTTCTGGAGCTGTGCTTGCCTCTGCTCTCTTTGCAGTAGTCTGAAACTGTGGCTTGGTGCATCGAGTTCCTGTGTCCAGGTTAAAGGGGGACCACCTCAGCAGGACTCACTGGTCTATTGGTGTGACTTAGGCGTAGGCAGCTGGCTTTTGCTCTTGCTCTCACACCACTCCTGTCTAGCTTGTCTCCATGTGGGTTTTGGCCTTTATGGGGGTGAGATGTCAAAAACCCATAAACTGGAAGGCAGCTGCAGGTGGGAAAGAGCCCTCCTGCCATTTCTCTGCTCCTTGTGCTTTTGCTTGCGACTGTACTTAAGGATTTGCTCAGGGGCTTGGAGGCTCTTCTGTACAGTTGAAATGCAGTCTATCCTCCCCTTCTTTTTGAGGTGATAGGTGCCAAGTTCTTGTAAATTTAAGTATGGGCCAATCTAATTACTGAAATTTGGGTCTTTGTTACTTTATGGGTGGGAGATAAGATAGGGAGGTAACTAGATATGCACTAGCACATTCTGCACAGACACTGATTTTTGTCATCTGTTTCCCTTGCATTTTACAGAGCATGCAGCAGCTGGATCACCACTTTAAAGAGGGCAGAGAAATGCATGTGCTATCCACAACTGTCAATGGCTCCTTTAGCCCAAGCAGCCTTGCTGCTCCCTGCCTTCCAGTGTCTGCAAACACTTCCACACTCTTCATTTAACCACCATAAAAAAACCCTCTAGCCACGACTGGGGAGAGAAATGTGTGGCAGCTACACAGCCAAGAGGAGCTGTGACATTTCCTGATAGTGTGAAGCACTCACTCCCTTTTCCTTCCGTGATGTACAGCACTAACAAAGACTGAGGTGAGTGGCCAGAAGCGACATAGCACCGAAATTGCACGGCCTAAGTTCAATTATTTATTTCACCAGGGCAATCTAAAAAGTAGGATGTGATACTAAAAGCATTTAAATGTACTTCAGGTTACATTTTAGCCGCTGCATATTTATTCATTATGTGATGCAGTCTGACTCACGCTCTTATGCAAGTCATCTTGTGCAGAGCTGTAAGGGTCACTGTGTTTTCATTAAAACAAAACGCTTTCTGTCCCAGAGGGGATGGTTTGAATTTCAAGAATAGGGATGTGCAACTTCAAATTGGTTTCTCCTCTGTGTGTGTTAGGAGCTGTGTGACAGCAGGGTTTGTTCTCATCAAATTAGGTTAATTCTTAGGTAGGATCTGGCCGTTTACAAAATTGTTTTGTGCTTATGAGAAATTGCTGCCTCCTACAGCTTATCCCAGTAGTTTTGTTTGCAAAAGATGATGTATGACAGAAACATGAAAACATTTTAGAAAAGAAAATAATTAAGTCTTTTGTTTCATATTCAGAATTTAAAAGTAACTCTAGATGCAGGAACCTCCAGCCCATGGCTCTATCCACACACTGTGATCTGTCACATCTCCTGCCATGAATGGCCTGGGGGTGGGGCTGGAAAGGACAAGACTCATTCATGGCAGGTCTTGCTTCTTGGAAACTGCCTTTAATCCTCCCAGCTAAAATTCATGTTTTAGACAGTATTTGCATTTTGGAGCAGAGTAGGATTAAAGCTATGGCAAGAAGAGCCATGTTGGTAATATGAGAAAGACTCTAACCTGTATGACTTTGAGTGAGGTGAATTTTCTGTTAAATATTTAGAAAAAGAAAAAAGTGCACTAGTGTAAATACTGCACCTTTTTATGCAGTGTTATTTTTCTGGGACCAAAAGTCTACAGGATAAATTATTGGAATAATAACTATTTGAGTATTTGGGGTTTATTTGCATGTATAAATGCTGGGTTAAAGCCAGAAATACCAAGTCCTTTGTTCAAACATTCCTTTCCCAAAAGGCCAATCTGTCTCATTGCTGCATACCATAAATGCAGGCTGATTTGACCCCAAAACAGAGATGGCCCATGATGTTTTTCACTGTTGCTCACAAAAATGTACAACGGACAACAGCAGAAACCTCTTGTTACTAATCAAGAACAGCTTTTCTTAATCACAAGATTTTAATAGCTGTTCTGTGTAGAACTATAACTAGTAATCCAATCACTTGTGCACTCTCCTCCACTTAATTCTATTTCCTGTAACAGCCTAGTGATTGCAATGGCTTTCCTGATTGCAGCAATTGCAAAGCCCTGCTCCTGTTCACCCAGCCATGAAAGATGACTGGATGCACTGAATCTCTACTGAAAGCAAAAAGGAGCAGCAGCAGATTGGAATTGCAGTAGTACAGTAGAAAAATCAGACCCATCAGAGCTTTCTTATTTCTCTTTCATTTTCTTTCTTTCCTTTCTCTTCCTTTCCTTTCTCCCTTTTCCTCTTCTCTTCCCTTCCATTCCCTTCTTTCTCTTCCTTTCCTTCCCTTGAGGAGAAAGGAAAAAGGAGGATTGCTTTAAAGATGATGATAAACTGATCTTCTACTCACACCAGAGTGTAAAACTGAAAAAAATCTACCTTACAGTGAAAGACAAACAAACATTTGGCCAAAACAAAACAAGGCTGTGCTCTTGATTGGGAAAACTGTTGGCTATCATAAAACAACAGAAAACCCTTTTCCTTTTTTGGTTGCCTCCTAACTCTTTTCATTAAGCAGGGAACATTTTCATAAGTGATGACTTACAAAGAAGTATTTTCACAGATCTGAAAATGATAAATCCTTGATGAAGTTTTTCTGAGAGTATTGTTTCCCTGCCATCAAATCAACAGCCCAGTCTCTCCAAGATGAAGAGGGAATGAAATCTGCTACTCCAAGTCCACTGGACATGAAAAGCTAGAAGCATACCAGCTAAGAGGGTATTTTTCTATCAAGCATTATAGTACGTGGCCTTTCTTAATTACTGTCCATCTTCTACCTGCTTACTGTTCCTTTATCATACTCCTCTTGGTAATGGCTTCCATACTGCTGCTACCAGCTGTCTTCTCCTCTCTGCTCCTGAAAACAGGTACTTGGTGTTGGCTTCAGCTGCTGCTCTGTGTCTGTGATCGTCCATATTATTAGCAGGACTGAAAGACACTGCTGGGTTGCTTTTACATATTCAGTCTGAGGCTAATGTCTCTGTTGTAATGGTTTGCGCAGAGGAATTTAATCACAGAATTATTAATCAGCTTTAGTCAGCAAGAGGAATTTTAGAAAACTATGTGTTTGCAAAACAATATTTTATTAATAAAAAGACTTACAAACAGTAAGAAAGAAACCCTAATTTTACACTGGATGAAAAATCCAAAATAAACTCCCAGAACATGCCTCAGTTCTTCACTCTCTGTACGAGAAATTCCAATGATAGCAATCCTACGTACACATTTATCTCAAGATGGCTGAAAGTACAAAAAAAGCACCATGAAAGCACCATGTATACTTCTGTGCAGAGTAGCTACACAGCCAGACCGACTTAACACACACAAAAAACCATTACGTCAGTGATTAAAAAAGCCATGCTTTGTGTAGCACCAAAAAGAGAATTATGTTGACTTAAAAAAAAATTCACTGAAAACTGCAAGCCCTATAACCCTGAATTAGGGACACGACTGGCCAATTTCTGCTTGCAGCTTCATCTCTTCTTTTCTCAGAGGAAAATTGTCAATAAGTGCAAATAGCTCAGCTGGGGTTGCTGGGAAAGGATAGCGTTCCTTGTCCATTCCATGCTTGTCCATCACTACAATGCTGAAACTGTAATGGGGGATCCTTAACAGCAGCCTGCAAAATAAGGAACTTGTTAAAGCCCATCATCTACTGCCTAGGCGCTTCAAACTAGAAAGTGGCAGAACAAGCCTGTTGGAACTCAGCAGAAGGTGGCAGGGTTGGTCAACAGGGACTATACAGGCTCTGCTTTGTTCAGCTGTAAGAACAAGGAATCAGCTAGGGTGGGTTCCTGCACTAGGAGAGCCTTAGACATGTGGTCAGTCAATGGCACTGCTGTGGGTAAAATAAATTCAGCCAGCTGTGAAAGAATGGTTTCAGGACAGGGAAAAGAGGTGCAAAGTATCAAAACTGACCTTCCTTTGCCTTCTAACATGTTTGAGTGCTCTATGTGACATGTTTTTGCAATTAGGAAACTTGGCTATTAAATTCAAACTAAAATGAAATTTGAACCTAAGCTATGATGACAGGAAACTACATTCCTCTTGTGCCTCATCCCACTTAAAAATATTACCCTTTATAAATCTTAATGCTAATGTTCCAAGGTACCAAGTTTTAACTAGGGTACCTGTGTTCATTAGTTTACTGAATGCAAATTCTGGACAGTATCTTTATTCAAGATGTTTAAGCATGTGTTTCATTTTGATTTAAGTGCCTTCCAGAACTGGAATGCTGCAATTCACACATTGCAGTAACAGAGGAAAAAAAAATCAAATGGAGATCTAACTTTCACTGAGTGCAGGGCAGGTCATTCTATACCGGTTTCTGAAATGTAGCTCCATTAAAGGTTGTGGGAGGCAAGGAATGAGGTATTACCAGAGCTTATCATTTTCTACAGAGGCACAAGAAAGCCATTTCAACTTTAGTTAGTGGATGAAGCAGCTTGCCAGCTCTGGGAATATAAAGACAAGTCTCTCCTTCTCCCTCGTCTCAGCTGTGGAGAAACAAAGACTACTCCCCACCTGTAGAGACCTGCAATCCAACACCATCTTTCCTGTGCTGAAAAGCCTTTTATGACAGATGGGATAGAGTTAATTTTCTTCCTAGGAGCTGGTACAGTGCTGTTTTTTTTTGATTTAGTGCGAGAACAGGGTTGATAACACACCAGGGTTTTTTGTTGTTGCTAGGTAGTGCTTACTTTAATCAAAGACTTTTCAGTCTCTCATGCTCTGCCAGTGAGGAGGGAGCACAGCCAGGACAGCTGACCTGAACTAGCCAGAGGGATATTCCATACCATAGAACACCATGCTCAGTTTAGAAACTGGGGGGTGTTGTCTGAGAGCCACCAATCACTGTCTGAGGATGGGCTCAGCATCAGTCAGCGGGTAGTAAACAAACTGAATTTCTTGGGTTTTATTCCTCTGTTATCATTATTATATTTTACCTTATGTCAATTATTAACCTGTTCTTATTTCAACCCCATGGGTTTTACCTTTCTCTGATTCCCCTTCCCATCACACTTGGGGTGTGGGGAGGGAGTGAACAAATAACTGCTGTGGGGTACTTAGGTGCTGGCTGGGGTTAAAGCATTATAACTTTCTTGAATAAAAAAGCTCTTTGTGCTCTCTTTTACCTTTTATAGAGAAAAATTTTTTTTTTTTTTGCAATCCAAGAAATAGCCTGATTTGGAATGGGTTTTAATTGGGGACAGTGAAAAATGCAGACATTTCTTCAGGCATATCACAACAGATGTTGCCTAAAATACCCCCGGCCTTTTTTTCCTAAACAACTACCTTTTTCCATGCCTATGAGGCTTTCACTTTTGGCTCTGGTCATTCTCCTGGCTCTAGGAAATGCTGGCTGGCACTTGAATCCTTCCCTTTCAAGTGAAAATCAATCCCCTGCCAGTCTAAAACCAAGTCAAAACAGTTTAGGCACATCAGTAAAACTGCTGATGTTGTAGTCAGGCTGAGAAGGCTGAGATAATTTCCCCTTTGAAATATTTCCTATATAATTTCTACTTGTGGGACTTCAAAGAGCAACCACTGCTTTCCCTTCTGGCCTGGCCACAACCCCCAGCAGCACTGCAGAGATGATGGGCTGTCACTGCCATTTGGGGCTGCACTGGCAGCTGTGCCAAGGCTGTCCTTGCATAGTGGCTGTAGCCAGTCAGGACTGCATCAGACCAACTCCAGCACAAATGCAGACACGGTTGAACTTTCTTCAGTGGCAGCACCCAAAAATCATAAACCTCTAACATGATCACAAGGGTTCACAGAAGGTTAACATAATTCAGAAATCCACTCTGAGCAAACAGGCAAGGAGGACATGGCATTTGAAAGAGTGGCATAGACATCAGCTTGTTTCACGTTTAAATGGCTGTGACCCATTTAAATGTGAAACAAGCTGACATCTATACTCTTAATTTCATAAATACCAAATGCCCATGAGTTTGCAGTAGCTATTACATAGAGAGCAAATTAATCCTAAAACTTACTCATCAACATCTACCTTCCAGTGTCTAGCTATGTATATTAGAGGAGAATATATATATTTAGAAAGCAAGATGCAGAGAATCAAAAGCAATACATCTCACATGCTAAGGTGCAAACACAATGGTAGTGAGAGCTTACTTTACCTGAGTTGCAGGGCAAGTGATGGGGGCAGCAGCTTTACACCTATTCTTCCTATCTGTGCTGGGAAGATACCAACCAATTCAACTACAGTAACATGTCGGAGGTCTAACCCACACTGTGCCGGCTGGAAGGGTTAAAAGAAGAAAGAGTTGTCAGTTATCAGTGAGAGAACGGGGCTCTTTTGAGCCTGAGTTTGAAAAGTCTCTGATTCACACTGTAAAGAAGTAGAGCCTCGTGACTCCAGGCAATGTTAAATAACAGATTCTTCACTACTCTTAGAAGTATAAATTTGTCTTTGTAATCACATGACAAGATGCCAGGGTATTAAGCATTGAGCCAGTCAGTAATCTGGCAATCAAAGCAAGGTATGTGAAATTGAAGTTGACTGTGAAAGTTTTCTTTCTGGCCAACTTGTTTGACCCCTGTCAAGCAGTGGGCAAAGTACTATAGTCATTAAATTTACTATCTTAAACTGTTTCATTTTGATCAATATATTGAATTTTCTTGCTAAGTTAACCCAGCAGTGTGAATTATTTCTGTTCTAAGTCTCCGCTCCTTTGTTTGCTGGTGCACTGCTTATTTCTGAAGCTATTCACACTTCCTTGCATTGTAGTTACAAAGTTTGCATGAACTGCAACCACTGAAGTGCTGGAGGGTTTGGGTTCTTTTCAACTTCTTTAGGACTCGAGTTAGGGTATGATTACTAAGCATAAATTAATATTAAATTAATTTGGGGAGGATGGATGAGGGCCAGAACTGCCTGCGATTCAGCAACTGGTCAGAGGTAGCACAATCTAGTAGAGAGCTGAATTAGAGGCTGGAGAGTTGGTTCAACTCAAACCCATGAAACGTGGTTCTGGATTAATTACTGCTTCAGCCAGATCCTGTAGTGGCTACAATATCATAGCTGACTTTTGTGGGCTTATATTAAACAGCAGAGCTTATCTTGTTGTCTTTCTTTAGAAAATAAAAATACTTTCAATCCCAGCCCTGAAATCTGTTTTACCTGCAGCATTCCCAACTGCAACCTGTAGAAGAAGTTGGCTGCAGTAGGAGTTGAAATAATTAGCAGTCTTCGCTTCTCATAAAATTGATCGAGAAGTGCTGCTGCTGTCCTCACATTCACATTAAGATTCATGGCTAGAATGAAAATTAAAAGTTACACAGCATACTGAAAACAGGTCTGCTTCTAAAAGCACATTTATATAGCAGAAGCACAAGAACAGGAAATAATAATAAAGACGAGATGAGTGAAATACTGGCCTCATTAAAGCCAGTAATTTTATCTTAAACTGTTCTGGTTTGCAAGATGGATTGACTTCAGAATGTGAAGTTTTGAAGAGAGCTTTGATCTAAAACACACTATCAGTTCTGAGTTATCATCATCATCCTAGGGAGGAGCAGCCAATGGCGGCAAAGGTTTCAGCTGTAAGTGCAAATTGGCCGAGGAGATAAAGATCTTTAAGTTTCTTACCTCCAAGGCAATAAAGTTTGCAGCTGCATTGCACCCCACACCCCCTTCACAAATTCTCACTGCCAGAAAGAACCATTGCTCTGGTTAAATAGTAGAATACTCACGTGCACAGCTTGGCTCCACTCCTGACCACCCCAAATTGTACTGGCATACTCTAGCTGGGCTTCCTTGCAGCTCATAGCCACCGGTGCAGGAGAACTCACATGTAGCACCATAGTTATTTCCATCACCTGAACACTTGATGTAGCCATTGTCTGGGGCATTTAATTTCACACAGCGCCTGACTTCAAGCAAGAGGGCAAAGAAAACACAAGGGGACAAGGCATGAATCACCCCGTTTGTTACTAGGGTAGCATGGCCAGTGGAATACCAATATAGGAGATATTTTTCTGTGTGCTTTCTATGTTATTAGTCATGTACTTAAAAACTCCAAACAACCAACCAACCCCATCTTAATTTACATGTAAACTAAAATGATACAGATGTATAGGTAACTGTGGTATCATGATGACAAAAGGTCATGGAGCACAAAAGAGAGCTGAAGCTGAAACCTACAGGTTTCATCTCTGAATATTCACCTTCAGGTTTGAAGATCTGGACTTGTGGAAGGGCAGCCCTGCTTGATGAATGTGAGTCACAGCTGAAAAAACTCCTTTGCATACTTGTTTCAGCAGCTCACAAGCTAAATATCAGGAGGGAAGGGGTGCAGAGCTGGAGGCAGGACAGATCAATGAAGCTCTTCTCCGATGTGTGGAGTGCAGGCTGTCCACCCTGCCGCAGGCCTGGCCCCCAGGGTCTTGAGCAAGATGGAATTCGCCCTTTCAGCATCAACATAGTTTATATACGCATACATTTGCAGACAAATAGAGAAATAAGGACATTTCTTAAATTGCCTACTAAGCCAGATGCAACTCAGTGACTGTGTTTATAGGGTAAAACATCATTCTTACCTCTGACTTTAACAAGAAATTTGCAAGTGCCTTTATTTTCAGCTCTGTCAAACACAGTATATTGGATTTTGTGGTCGCCTTCTGGAAAATGGGACCCTGGTGGCAAGCCTTTCAATATAACACTAAAACAGGAGATAAAACAGGACAAATATTTATAAAATAGTTGGTATTTTCTTACTGACAATGGTGTAAAGATTGGCTGGCTGTGCTGCATGACTGAAGACTGACAGTAAGCAAAGGACAAACCTTTAGTTTTGTTACCAAGAGCCCACCCTGAAGTCACATGCCAAAGTCCCACCCTGCAGAGTGGGCTCACTTCCTGTAAAGCAATTCATAAGGTAGCCAAACATCTCACCATGCCCAAAGGAACTCAAGTTTCCTTTTCCTTAAATACGAAAAGGTTGGTCCTCCCACGTTTCATATCATGAAAAAACCCACTGTCAGGGCTTCAGTGTAACTCAGAGCTGGCAGAATGTAAGTAAATTTCCAGCCTCTTAGAATAGGGATATGCCCTATCTGGCTGCTCCTTGTGACTCCTCATATGTACACAAATGGAATACAAAGTGAGATTTACTGTCACAGCAGAAGGGCATGGGGATCCACAGCAGCATTTTCACCTGGACCTTGTTCTTATCCTGCAAACACAGCAGGAGAATTCAAACACATTAAATGTATCCTCACTATTGAAGCATGAGGTTGAGCAGTGTTCCGTGTAATGGAAAAGGTTATGTACTCACAGGACTGCAAGACCCAGTGATTTAAGGGAAGCACTGCATAATCGGTAAACATCACAGTTCAGCAAATTTTTATAAAAAATAGGGATGTGATTTGTGGAAAAGCTTCCACGGATCAATAGCTGGCCTCTTTTGGGCTGGGAACAGTTACTCATATGACAAAAACCTATGTGGAATAATAACCACCTTTTGTTTTTTTCTGCCTGCCAGACATTACATCAAAAAGACTTTAAAATTTCTTTATGCTGACACTTTTCAAAGTTTTTATTTTATCAGGCTTTTTTTTTAATACTTTTAAATGCCATAGAATTATAACATCAAACCTTAACAGCAATCTTGTTTTTAACTGTGCAATGAATTCTTCTTTCTGATATTATTTAATTATAGCAATAAAAAGGCAATGTCACTGTGTCTTTCAACAGCTTTATTACACTCACATAAAACTGTAAACATCTTTAAGCTTAAAACTTAGAGCTTTTAAGCTTAACTGGTCCACTACTGTACTGTTAAAAGATGTAACTTGCTTACTGAATAAAGTAGACTTTCTATACGCTTACCATTCCAATAATCTAAATAAACTGACATAAATCCTGCATGATAATGACAGGAAAATTAGACGGTGAACCTTCACAAGTACACCTTGCTTTTCTGGAAAAGGGGATTGTGAAACCAGAAACATTGTCAAGGAAATTCTGAAGAAAGTGTTAAGTTTAAATCCAATGCTTGAAGCTACTGGAGTTTCAAACAAGAAGCATTACTTTAAAGGTGACTGCAGTTTGCTGGGACAGCAGTAACCAGCACTACCTCATGAAGAAGCCTAAAGAATATCGCAGATACTATTTTGTGACACAATTCACCTTAGTTTGTTTTATAAGACAGTCAAAATGGCTTCTGCTGCTGTCTCTCTTCATTCTTATGTATAAAAAGGTAACTTGCTGTAAGAAAACTTTTTTGTTTATAAGACCCACAAAGCAGCTCTGGAAAATTTCACAGGTGCAGTCAAAATGCTATTGTTGATTATTTCATCAGCTCTAAAGCAACCACAATAATCTTCTACCCTTCACATAGAAGCCCATAATGATTCACCTCCAAGCTGTCAACTTTTTCTTTTCCAGTTAAACATGCAGTTCTTTACAGGCCACTGACATGTGACAGCTATAAGAAAGCATCTTGGGTGAATCAGTGGAAAGGAAACCTGGCCACCTTCATCAGCTGAATTGCTAACCAGGACCCCAGGGATAAAAAGGGAAAAATACAAACATCTACAGAGTTGCACCTACTCTGTCAGAATCCCATCAGCAGTGTCCCGTCCCTCAGGGGTGTCCCAGAACACTCTGGCTGTCAACTTGTTGGGCTCTGCAGTTTTTTCCTTCACACTTGGGCACTGGATTCTTGGAGGTTCAGTATCTGTTGAAATACAAGGCACAGAAATGGGTACTTGTGAATCTGTCACAACTATGCATTTTCTTCACAGCTCTTGACCTGCTGTCAGAGTAAACCAGTACCACCTTCATCTGGCCTCCTCAACACTGGAGCTGTCCCAGCCAAGGCATATGGAGCCTGTACTTCTCACTTCATAAGAGTAAGAAATTACAATAAGCAATGCCTTGCAATGTAGAAAACTAAAAGTAGTTATTGTAAATTTCTTTACACAGTCCCCAGCTTTGAACTAAGGAAGGATGCCCAGCATTGTACTCAAGGAACCTGGATGTTCTGCTTTTCCTCTCTTTGTTCATCTGTGTGGTAGACCTTTTAGGTATAACTCCCATGGAGTCACATACCAGCTTTAAAAATGAGCAAAGAGACAGGACTGCTCTTTACTTGCAAATAGAAAGCAATAGAAAACTCTTACACACATGCTAATTTCTGTGGGATTTCTTTTGGTGTATAAGCAATGAAAAAATACATCTCTCTTCCTGTAGTACTGGGAGGATTACTGATTTCTTTGTAGATCCTCCTGGAAGGTGAAGCTAGCAAGAGAGGGTTCTTACTGCAGGGAGTGAAGCAATAAAAAAAACCCAGCAGAATCCTCTAAGCAGCATTTAAAGCTTCCTGTACTTTACATCCTTCACTAAAGATACATAAGGCACTTAGTTCTTCCTTATGTATTCTATATCACTCAGTTTATTCACTCCTTCCTTTATCTGCTATGTATGCGGATGGACAGGATTTTAAAGCATCCACTTCAGCTGTAGGTAGCACTTTGTCTCCTTCCCTCATGTGTCTTATTCACTCCGTTACATTTAGGGTACCTTCCCACTACATGTGAAAACCTCCTCACACTAGAGTCAGCATGTGCCCTGCCCTACTCTACAAGACTACCACTGGTATCAATACCTCCTCAGTGTAGCTGAATTAGGATAAGAAATAACTCAAAGGCTGCTTCTGGCTCTGGTTAGTTTACTGTGGCAACAGCTCACTACTGGGCTATGGACAGTATACATTAAGTAAACTTAATGCTGGAATAAAAGACAGAACAGCATTTAAGGGCCCAGTGTTTTAAACGATTAACCAGAAAGCTCATTACACTATTTAGTGCAGCAAAAGCCGGTTGGTATAAACCAGCTTGGACTTGCACATCACAGAGACAAACAATACAGTTACTGTGGGAACCTACTCACCAAGCACCCAGCAGCCAGGCAGCCTTTTGAGCTGGACTTAAAAATTCCAGGAAAGGATATTCTCTCTGGTCATTTCAACTGCCTCTTCGCATTCAACAGGCACTAAATGAACCCCACCAGAATAACTCTGCTTTGAAATGGACCAAGAGGAAGCAGCTGTCTACCAAAAAGGCTCTTTATCTGCAGTGGCCACTGGGATGTGTTAAACCAAACAGCACTCGAGTCTTTTTGCTTGTGCCTTGTACAAAAGTGCAGCTGATCTATGGTACATTAACCCCTGTGGCCACAGCTTGGCAGAAGAAGACAGGTCTTAACAAAAACCAACCCATATAAATGCAGAGAAGGCAACCACAGAACATCCAAGCAAATACACAAGTGATGAAATTTAAACACACACCCCCCCCCCCCCCCCCCCAAACCCTTCAATAAAACGTATGATGTGAGCAAAGTACCTACCTGCAGGCTAGAAACCTAAACAAAACAAACCCTAGCAGAAGAACCCACAAGACTGCTGACTGCTGGGGAGGCTTTATCAGGATGAACAAATCATCCTGTAAGTGACAGACTGTCGGACTTTCCCACTTAATAACTATTTCTGGCCAAAGTTGGAGCCAGGACATGCTGCAAGGTATCTGACCCCATACAGCTAGTCTTACTACAGTGTCACTGCTGAAAGACCAATGAAAAGCCAGGCGGATTTACTTAAGCTGTTTAGCAGGGCTATGTATTACACAGGTGAAATCCCGCCTGCAAGGTTTAATTCATGGGCAGGAAAACTGAGTTTTCATAAACAATGTGGTGCTGTTCAGCCACATTCTTGTAGACTGTCACTTTTCTTGGCTACTCAGCAACAGCAAATGGTGCTCTGGCTCCTCATAGGAAGGTGTCATTGCAGACATGGCATCAGGAGGCCAGCACTGGAATACTAAATTTTAAAGCAGCCTTTTGAACCATGTGGAGAAAAAAGCTAAGTTTTCAAATGGGTTTTAGATTTATATTTTTTTTTAAATCATACTTCTGGGACTGGCCACATTTACCATTTCCATAAAATTTAAAGAGCTTGTTAACTGCCTTTCTCATGGTTTGTGAATTTGGGAAGACAAGAAGAAAGAAACAGAGATGTACTGAATGCCCCCTGCTTGCTTATTCAGAAGTCTTATGGGATAGGTAAATGGTTTGCTGCTGCATAAACGTGCTGTTATTACTTATTGCTGATGACATTAAACAATGGCTGGGAGTTAATTCAAAACATTAGTCTATGTAAAAAGCATAAAGAGATGAAGAGACTGGAAATCATAAAAGGCAGAATGAAAAAGATTTTCCTGCTCTCCCCACCACCCTCCACAAGGCATTGCTCTGTATTTCGAAACATCCATTATCAGGGCCTGTATAATTAATGACTCAGAGTGCAAAGCTTGTTTCAGACATTCATAGTTGGAAGCTGTTTGTTAACGACCTATCAATACAGTCTTAGGATGTGACAAAAGGATGACTTAGCATGGTGACAACTATTTACCACAATCTGTATCATACAATCAGCAGGACTATGAAACCTTCATAGAAGAGCGTGACATTTTTCAATCCTCTAGACAAAAATATCCATTTCTATGTTACAGTGCATTAAGGTTATAATGGAAATATTATTCAAATGAGTATTGGCATTTTTAGCTTACTGATAAAAAGCAGCTGTACATTGATCTTTATTAAACAAAGTTATTTCAGCAACATGAAGGATATCATTCTTCTTATAGGAGGGGGACAGGGAACATACGGTCTGCTTTGTTAGGACAGAACACTCACCGTCTGTAAGAGCTTCCATAAAGTGACTGCTAAAACATACCTAATTTTCTTTCATTAAAAAAAGAAAAATTAAATCTGTTTACCCCCTTTTAATGAATACCTCGCCCAGCAATGATGTTTGCCTTATGCCTTTCGTATACGGATCTTCACCATTGCACTGTGAACCCCACAGTTTTGTGAAAAATACTAAGCAGTGCAACTGTAGTACAAAAAGGTAGAGGAAAGCACCTTGTTTATAAGAGGGTTATGAATTCAGGTCTACAGTAATTTTTCCATACTTGATGCCAATAGCTGTGCTGTCCTCAGGCTACTTCCTTACCTATGTCATGAACTTTATGAGCCCGTGCCTGTGATTACACCTAACATCCCTACTGTGCAACTAATTGCTTATATGCTAAAGTAAGAAATACTTTGTATTTCACCTTAATTTTACTTGTCAGCTGGAAGTGAGCTGTTCAGCCAGTTGTCCCCTGGCCACTAGTAAGCTTTCGTAGGCTGCAGTTCACTGATGAGTTTTCTATAACTACAAATTACATACAGTAAGGGACATGTATTCAATTGGAAACTGCATTGATAACCTTATTAAACAGTTTGCTAACTGCGTAACTCACTATTTGCATAAAGATACTGTGTGCATCCAAGGTTATAAGGTGTCTTCTCCATCCTATGTGGTATTACCAGAACTTAAATAATAGTATTACTTTTACTGGGTTACTTGGGACTTGCAATCATACCCTGTGCAACAGCTATCCAACATTTTTGGAATCAAAAAAATGTTGTAGCACTAACTTAACTTCTTTTATTATTTTTTTTTTGCTTAAGACATACTTGCTTACTCTACTCTGCAAGAAAGCATCCTCTGTAATAAGCACCCTGTTGCTGCAAACAGATGAGATTCTGGAAGTGCCAGGAAATACAGAGGACAACATTTTATCATTCCCAAATTTAAAAGGGTTTGTTTTTCTTCCTCTGCCCACACCACTGAGAAGGACAAGGTTTGTTTTTGTAAATAAGAAACAAGAGCCCACACAAACAGTCTAGACCTAAGCAGCAGGCTCATTTCTACATTTGTACAACACCAAATAACTGGGAACCTGAAAAAATTCTATGAACATCAGGCCACAGTGGAGAGAGTCCAAAGCCATTTGCTAATGTAGACTGAGCCACAGGAATTCTTAGGAAAACCAAGTTATCATACACCGAAAACACTGAGCACAAATACTCAACCACCCACAAGCTTAAATTACTGGAAGCCAATTCAGATAGCCAAAAAATACTTTCCTTTGTGGGTGGCTGCTGAAGCTTTTATCAGAGACTTCCTAGAAACAAGAGCAGAAGCTGAGACTTCACTATCTATCTGTTGAAATCTCATTAGTAGTAAGGACAGTTAAATCTCAGTATTTGTTTATCTTGCTTTTCATTTATGTATATAAAAACTATTCCAGCCAAGGTTCCCAGGAGACAGCTTACTATGCAATGTAACTAATGTGAACTAGGCTGAAATGTAGTTTAGCTCACTGTAATCATGCTGGTAGCTACAATCCATTTGTATTCCCTGGATATATTTGGGGACCATGATCCCAAGAAAGAAAAGCAACACGTCAGACAAAGGGTTTAGCTTCAAACCTGTTTTATCATTAAGCTACACAAAGCATGACAGGCTCCAGAACAGAGAACATACTAGAACAGCAGCACAGCAATTATGGATTCCCAACCCAGGAGTCACCCAGGAGATCAGTGAAAGTCAGTGAAAGCTGTTACAAGCATTGTAAGGCACTGACCGTTTACACCAGCCTCATCTTCGTTGAAGTGATAATGCTTAGACTGATAGCTTGTGTATAAGGAAGTCAGTCTGCCACTTGGGACTAAAAGTATTAAGTAGCAGACAGTATGCTGTATCCCTTGGAAACTTTCCTCTGCTTCCTCAAAAGCAAGAGTTTCTTTTTCTCCCCAGGAGCCTGATAAAAAAAGCATTTTGGAATTTATTTGGAGGACTTCGGCACCAGCAGGACCCTCAAGATGCTGACTTTCTGGGATGAAATCCCATCATTCTACTTACCAACACAGGATGCTGGCCGGCCACTCCAAACTTTGTTGTCCATGCACGTTACTATACGGTCGCCTTTCAGCTGGTATCCTGGTGAACAGTAGTACTCACACCTCGAGTCAAAGTAGGCACCATCTAAGCACTTGAAGCCCCCATTGGTGGGCATGGACAGTGTGGGGCAGCGCTTTTCTGGAACAGAAAACAAGGACTTCTAGAAACCTGTTATCTCCCCTTTAGAGTAATGTGAATGTGGGATATTACATCGAAATACAGACACGGCTAGTAAATGTCATGTGGGAGAATGTAATTTGCCACATGAGGTTTTTCAGACTGTTCTTATTAGCTGCATTTCATATTTAACTTTATGTACACATTAGGGGCCTAATACTATATTTATACAAGAAAAAGATGACAAGTACCTATTCTTCTCTGAAAATGTTTTGAGAGCCCATTTAGACAGCCAATACGAATAATGTCAATTTACAAAATCCAAAATGAGCAATATTTTAAAGCAGCTTTATGGCTCTGTCATAAAACACACAAATCAAAATCCCACACTCATAAAACATTCCCTCCCTGCTAAGAGTATTTGTACCACTCATGATGCCATGCAATGTACCACAGTAAGATCCTCAACAGCAAACCAGTATGCATAACCAATTATACTGTCAATGTTTAAAATACCAGTAACAATCTGAAGATCACCATTTCAAAGGCAAATAGAGTTTATTTTCCTTTGCCTGCACCGCAAGCACCACATGCAGATTTCATAGCTACTTACGTTTGCACAGCACTTTCCCAGACCAGCGTTTGCTTGATTGACAAATTAGCTGCTGAGGGCCATGCAGTTCATAGCCTTTTTGACAGCGAATATCACATCTTGTCCCCAGTACATTCTTATAATATTCCCCTTGAGGTGTCCTGCAGTTTGCATAACCATGTTTCACTTTAATGGGGGAGCACCATGGTGTTTCTGGCACAGAGAAGAAAAACCACACATAGTATTTTGCAAAATGTGAAAGGTCAGACATGAACACAAAATCACTTTCTTTACTCAAGAAGAAAGAAATGGGAAAAAAAAAAGAAGTCTTATTTAAAAAGCCACCAATCCTTAGTGTGGAGAAGTAACACAGCAGCAAGGTGCGCTAAGCCTTATGCACCAGGTCAGCCCTTCAACGTCTGGCAGCTCTAAATATTACAAACATTAAAGACTGTAGCCATTAATAGTGGTGGGGTGTGGTGACCTATCTTGTTTTGTCCATGGAGAAGAGATTCAGAGCAGCCCTATGGAGAAGGACTTGGGAGTGTTGGTCAATGAGAAACTGAACACAAGCTGGCTTCAGTGCGCGCTTACAGCCCAGAAAGCCAACCGTATCCTGGGCTGCATCAAGAGGAGTGTCATCAGCAGGTCGAAGGAGGTGATCCTGCCCCTCTACTCTGCTCTCGTGAGACCTTATTGGAATACTGTGTGCAGTTCTGGTGTCCTCAACATAAGTACATGGAGCTGTTGCAGCAAGTCCAGAGGAGGGCCATGAGGATGATCAGGGGACTGGAGCACCTCCTGAATGAAGACAGGCTGAGGGAAGTTGGGGCTGTTCAGCCTGGAGAAGAGAAGGCTGCATGGAGACCTCATAGCAGCCTTCCAGTATCTGAAGGGGGACTACAAGGATACTAGAGAGGGACTCTCTTCACTAGGACTGTAGTGATAGGACAAGGAGTAACAGGTTAAACCTTAAACAGGGGAAGCTATGGATATAAGGAAGAAGTTCTTTACTGTGAGGGTGGTGAGGCACTGGAATAGGTTGCCCATTGAAGCTGTGAATGCTCCATCCCTGGCGGTGTTCAAGGCCGGGTTGGACAGAGCCTTGGGTGATATGGTTTAGTGTGAGGTGTCCCTGCCCATAGCAAGGGGGTTGGAACTTTATGATCTTAAGGTCCTTTCCACCCCTAAGCTGAGATTCGATGATGCTATGGAGTAAGTGTGCCACCATGTGGACAGTTTCATGTCAACTAGACCTTTTTCCCTTTGCTTTTAAATGGATACATCTAATTTCTACTTGGTAACCAAAGTTTGCATTAGGAACACCTTTGGTCTAGCTGTGGTTGTAATTTTTACAACATCTAGCTCTCTTACTGCTCATTTAAAAAAAGAAAGTCTTCCATAATAACGTGTGCAGTAAAGGATACTGCTTTTGCTGAATGTGTTATTTCAAGCTCTCCCACAGTTACAAGTGGCTTGCATATTACCAAATGACATGTCTATACATGCCCTCTGTGTGTAAGAACAACCATTCAGGATTTAAGTACAGCTTCAGTTTTGAAAAGATACTTTCCAAATTAGCACGCAGGATTAAGCCTGAACTGTAACTTGGAATTGTGCACTAACAGCAGCTCCCTCACTTCTCAGCAGTTCTGAGATTCCACACTGAAACATTCAGGTATTCTTTATAACACCAACAAAACAGCCTTCTATCACCAAATGGGCACAATACCATTGCCATGACTAAATCTGTAGGGAAGTGTCCAATAGAGTAAGTGAGGAGCCTCCGAGAAAGATCTGACCTTATCCCTCTCCCTTTGATAGCAATTTGTAGCCTCCAAGGGCAACACCCATGCTGGCACGATGCATATATTTGACAGCACAAACCCTTGCTCTTCCTACTGCAAAAACCTTCATAAAGTGTTTATGTTCATTTAAAAGCACACTATATACTTTGCATATATTCAGAAAAGCTCAGGAATATGAGCTTTGCCAAGCTCCAGAATCTTAAATTCAGCTCTAATGTCCTCAATAGTCTGGACTTCGTGCGTTGAACTTTCTACCTCAAAAGATGGGTGGAGGATTAGCTTTCCCTAATGTCATGGAAATTGAGCCTGAAGTACAAGAACCATCTTCCAGTTGCCCCTGGATGCAGGACAGTTACATGGATGAATCTGCCAAGTCAGAGAAAAGCTGGAATTTGGCTGCGATTACACAGCTAATGTTCCTACCAAACTCGTGGGGGAAAAAGGGAAACACGTACATAAAACTGAAACTTTAACTGGTTGTCAATGCTACACTTTAAAGCACTCAGGACACAGGTACCATCTTGTGAGGATTTAACACCGTACTGTGGTACTGACAGGTGCAGTATCACACAGAGACTTCCCAGCCGAAGCTTCAAAAATATTTCTTGAGCTTTGACCACAGGGTGCATCCCGAAAGCTCTGCTTCTTCTGCAGCTTCTAAGTAGGAGTTTCCTACACAAGGAGCAACAAAGCCTGCCCCTTATCAACTCCAAGATTCGAAAAGGGCATATTGACAGGGAGAGGGGGAGGGATTGCAGAATAAAAAGAGCAAGTTGACAGGTCCTGGAATCCTGTGTGACTACATGTGATATGCAGCAGGTACATGACAAAAGTTTCCAAGTCTGTAAGAAAAATGGAAAAAAAAAAACCCCAGCAAACAAATATCTTGCATCTTACAAAGTCACAGCAGAGATTTAAACTTAATTTCTGGATTGTTGGAAGATGATCACTTCTAGCTCTTAATTCCTGTAGTTACATACATTTTTCTACACAATTTGGATCAGCTCCACACATAAATACACAAAAAATCAATGCAGCCTATTTTATTTCTCATACATGGGTGATTTATACTCAGTGAACTCTAGGACATATTCACACTTTCCCAACGAGAACTACATTTTGCACCTTCATTTTTCTGTGCTGGTCTTGAATTAACACAAATAACATCTGAAGACTAAAATCAGAGACAAAATGTCAAGCTTTTGACTAGATACTCTAGACTAATCCCTTTCGGAAGCAGCCTTATTGTACTGCAACATGCTTACTGTATTTCACCAATACATGAAAACCCTTTAGAGTGATGTGCAAGTGGGTTCTAGTTGCCCCCAGATGCAGGACAATCACATGGCCCTTCCTGTAGTATTGTTGCAGCTATGGTGGTCTATAGTGAGAAACAAAGCAAGGCTCCTAGAGAGGGGTAAAACATCTTTTACTGGACCAAATGATACTATAAGAAAGAAAAAGCAAAACCAGACATTCTTTTGGATGGAGATAAGTTAAAGAGTTTAGGAAGAACACCTGTTTGACCTAAAACATTATTGTGCTTCCTCTAGAGCTGAATGTGATTAAAAGAGAGTGGGTGAGGCAGGGTTTATAAAGGGGCAAGTATCTGGATTTAGAGCAAGTGATATCACTGAAAAAAACACCAAAAAACAAAGCCAAACCCAAGCAACTTGAAAAGCTTACGTGCCTGAAAGCACATCAAACAATACAACAAAGTTTTAGATCGATGCTTTTTTATTCTGAAGTGAAGGCACATACTGGTTTTCAAAGGCTAAGGAGATACATGGAGAATTTATGGAATATTAGAGCTGGGTGGGAATCTGAGAGGTCACACAAACCATTCCCTGCCTCAAGACAAGATCACCTGTATTCCTGAAGGCACTGGGAATAAGTAAAGCTACAGGTTTCCCAGGCACTGCTTCTGGGGCTTCACCGTCTGTTTGGCTCTGTTCACTTAACTGAAATTTGAGTTTTTAGGTATCAGGACCTATGCAGTTGGTTTTTATTGAAAGTTTGCACTGTTCCTCAGCTATACAATAGCCTGACTCAATCCTGTGTTTGAAACCACTGGAAAACAGGGAGCAAGCAGAAATGGTTGAAGCAACAGTGTTGCCTTTATAGGTAAAGCTACCCTTTGGTCATTACAGTATTTGAGAAAACTGTATTAGGAATGAGGATCATCACAGCAGCGGCACCAGAACAGCCATGAACGCAGGAACTGCTGTGTTTCGTAGAATCACAGAATTGTTTGGGTTGGAAGGGGCCTTAAAGACCACATATGTCCAACCTCCCAACAGCCAGGGACCCCATCCAGGTTTCTCAGAGCCCCATCCAGCCTGGCCTTCAATGCTTCCCAAGGTGGGGCAGCCACAGCTTCCCTAGGAAGCCAGTTCCAGTGCCTCACCACATTCATAGTAAAGAATTTCTTCCTAATATCTAACGTAAATCTGCCCTTTTTCAGTTTAAAACCATTCCCCCTTGTCCTATCACTACTTGCTCTTAAAAAAGTTTCTCCATATTTCTTGTATGCCCCTTTTAGGTACTGGAAGGTTGTTGTAAGTGAAGCACTTCCTCATCGAATGTGGTCTGATACAGCCATGCCAAGTAGGTGGAAAGAAAGCATTTTCTAGAGCATCATCTCCCCCAGCCCATCTGCTCTGTTTAAACAACAGCCTCTGCTGAGCAGTTCCTTAATGTAGCATGGCAAGTGCCTGGCTATACTGTTGCTTGCTTGTACACCAGCCAACAGAGCTGAGGGCTCACCAGCAAGGAAGGAAAAAACCTAAAAAGTGCCGTGGGCACAGAAAGTCTCAGCAATGTTTCTCTGGAAAGCAAAGCAAGTTGAAAAACACCCACATGAAGACAAAAGGGTTTGGTAGGAGGTCGATTCCTCCACCCCCATAAACTGCAATGTTTTGTTTGCAGATGCCAAAGAGGATGAATTTGTGTTCTCACTTGCACGGTTTAGTGACTATGCGTGCAAAGAAAAACCAATGCTGCTTACATCAGTTAAAAAACATGTAGTAATTTCTTACTGGGAAGTTTTATTTGCTAAGCAATGGGCCATATCCAAAATGCTGGAATGCTCATATAAGGAGAAGCTCTGAACATAGCTACTTTTTCCTTGCTTTGTCTCTTTCTGCCTCCTTCCCCCCAATACCAGCTTAAATAAGTATGCTAATGAAAAGAGAGCCTTTTCTGCTTCAATGCTTTATACTCATAGATTCACATTGTCTGATCATCAACATTTGGCAGTAGAGCTTCCAAACTCAGGGCAGTTTTTAATATCTGCTTGAATGAGTCATTATGTTTCACTTAACCCTGGTGACACTTCGGCTGACATGAGTATAATCCAGTTTGTATCACCATATAAAGGGAATTTATACAGAATCTGCATTTTAACTATTTGCCTGCCCTGGCATGAATTGGCATTGATTTACCTTCACTATCTCTGGAATTCTTTTTGTATGTGTCTGCAGAGGGTTAGATATTAAAAGGCAACAAGAAATGAGCTCACCTAAATAAAGCTTTAGACAAATATTTCTGCAGGTGTTTGAAAGCAAAATTTTACACTGAAGTATTTTACTGGAAGGAAAATAAGGCACTTAATGAAAACAGCAACTTAGCCATAACAGCTGTGCTTTCCTCTTTGTTGTTCATAAATGTCTGAATTACTTTATGACTTACCTCTTGTAAGGCCCATCAGTTCTTTTCAGAGAGTGAACAACATACAAGACACCAATGCCCAGTATTTTCAATTACTCAAAATGATTACACTGCAATTTTAGCATGTCCACAGACTAGTTTACTAAAAAGAAACACAGTTACCATTTAAAGTGACAAATTAAATGCTAAATTTCTTTATTGTCCAGGCTCCTGAGGGACTGTGGCAGAGAAAAGTACATAATAATGAAAATAAAAGAGAAGATTAAGACAAAAGCAGATGTTTTAAGAAAGCAGACATAGTAGATGGAAGATTTACTGGTAGTGGCAAAAACCCCACCCAACCAAACAACAAAACAAACCAACTTTTCAATTGTGCTGAACTGCAAAATCTTACAGATTAGGGAATAAAACCTGAATTTGCTTTATAAACGCACCAGTCCACTCACTTATTCATCCAGCTACATAATTTGGTTTTGGAAGGTACGCTTTCATTCATTAAACACATTTCTCTTAGCATTTCAGGTAGCAGGCTAACCTGAAATGCAAACAACTTTATGGGCAAAAATAAGAAGTCATGAAAATCAAGTTCTCTTGTACTTCTACACATTACCATCAGTAAGCGCAGGTTTTAAGTTAGCTTATCATTGATGGCTTTGTTAGGATGTACGAAGAAGAAAGAGAAACTCTTCCCAGATTTTCATGATTTAACAACCTGATCTCCAAAGAGCAAAGGCAGTGCAAAAGTTACTTACTCAGGTACATGAGAGTGGTGATCAGTACTTGATCTAATTTCCATTGTTAAAAAAATAAAATAAAATAAAAAATAAATCATGGAGCTGGATCAGGATTTTATAATCCATGAAAAGAAAAAGAATGAAGCTTTCTCTCAGCAATCAACTAATCCTCTTTAGCACATAAGCAAAGCATTCACCTTTATATCTATTGCGTGCATACACATCTTCATCATCTTCAAGGGGTGAATATCCCGATCCTAAAATACAAAATAGAGAAAAAAAAATGCAGCAAGAAAGGAAATATAAATTAAGAATTAAAGAAAGCTTTGCAAAAAGGCATGCAAGATTAGGATGCAATAATCTATGCAATGCCATCAGCACGGGCTTCTCTGAAGCTCAGATTCATAGCAGAACCAATTTATAGTGAATTTGGAAGGAGCAAATTGATTTGATAATCAAGTGAAATAGTAAATCTCTCTCACTGTTCCTGGAGCAATATTGTGCAATGCCACATTGCGCATCTCAAATCACAGCTCCCCTGTTAGGAAACACCATCTACCATAAAGTTGATCTATCAAGCAGAGAGACAGAGGTGCAGGTGAAGGAGCACATCAAAGATTTCACTATAAAGTGGTTCCATAGTGTCAGTGACTGTCAACAGCCATCAGGCCAAACAGCAGAAGTAAAATGTGTGTAAGTCAAGAACCCTCTTTTATAACCTGTATGATCTTCATACTAAGAACAAAACACTGAGGTACATTACCTGCAAACACAAGTTACACTCAAATAAAAAAAACACAGGTTGGTATCAAGTGGTTTTCTGGGTTGTTCAAAACAAAGAGATAGTATAGTTCTGTACTTTTAAAATCCTGTGCAACAGTTAAATGCTTCAAATAAAGGTAGAAACTACTTTGTAAGAAACAGAAATAATTTGGAGCACCACCACTGAAGTAATTCATCAGTAAAATACAGCAGTCGGCAAGAAAGTCTTGAAAATATCCTTAAGCAACACTTATTTAAAATCAGCAGCTTCAGAGTGTGAAGTCCATTCTAACTTCTACATGTCTTCTCCAAGAAGAAAGACTCATAGAAGATGTGAGTATTTATACTCTGATAAATCTTTCCAAAAGCCTTGCATGCAATAGGCAGGTACTGAGAAGGCTCAGCACTGTGCTACAGGAGATTTTCACTTACAGCATCTCAAGTTACAAATACAGGGATAGTTCATCACCATTTGTTGATGTCTGAGACCATGGCCTATACAAGCTACTGCTTAAAGTTAGGCTAAATTAAATAACGCATGCTCCTCAATAAGCTAGTAATTATAATTTGATGTGCAAAACATACATTTTCTGCAGAAATTAAACCTTAGAGCTCTTAATAGCTGGATGATTTAGCATAAAGATAAAAGAGCTACCAAAACAGCCTTTGTATCCTCAGAATTTACTGTCAGCATCCATCAACAGATTCCATTTACAAAACCCAAAATAAACTGCTCAGAAACCAGTGAAACTTTACATGTTATTCTACCAGCCTCAGGAAAACCCTGGAGAGAAACCCAGCCCATGGACTGTTCCACCCAAGTGACTTTAGTGCTTAAGGTTTGTCTATAGAAGAGCAATGCTCTCCATAGCATCAGTTGCAGAACTGCTTGTGAGGGTTCAGACCACTTGGAGACACTTTGCATCGCCCACAACCCTTCTTGCTGCCTTAGCTGCTCATTGGGCACCAGTGCCCAGGACCCGTGACTGTCCTGCAGCCCTCAGCAGCTCCTCTGGGAACTGCAGGGAAGCAGCACATGCATGGACTCTACATCATACCAAATTCTTTCACCAATACTGCAGCTATGTGAACCCTTCAGGCTCCTGCATCCGAAAGAAAAAAAAAGCAAATGGAGAAAGTTGTGTTCACATGTACCAAAGCTGCAAAACCCCACAATCCACCTCGGGCCCAAATCAAAGCTTTCTTCCATGACTGGGAATCCTTAGACCAGTTTTCAGAAGGATTTGAGCTGGGATCTGATGAAGTGAACTTTCAAAACAGCTTCTCCCCTGAAACTGAGGGCTTCACATACAGCACAGGCTTCCTATTACTTAAGAGCCATTTCTCTGGGGTCTTTGTATTTATTGTTGTGGTTGAATTTTTGATGCCTAAACACAGATCTGAGAAATTTCTCAACATAAGAACATTGAACTGTATTGCACTTGGACTCTGATTATAAAAGAAAGAACAAGCTGTAATCCCCAATGGATTTGTGAAGACCTTGATATGCAAATGAACACCTCTCTAAGCATCAATTATTCTGTCAGAAACTGGGACACTCTTAGCTAATTAGTTTGAGAGTTATATTGCTTCCTCAGTGTTATCGCTCTTAATTGTCCACATTTTAGTGTGCAGTGACTTTAACATTTAAAAATCAGAAAAGGAGGCTCAGGGGAGACCTTATCACTCTCTATAACTACCTGAAAGAAGGATGAAGTGAGGTGGGTGTTGCCGTCTACTCCCAAGTAACAAGTGATAGCACAAGAGGAAATGGCCTCAAGTTGTGCCAGGTGAAGTTTAGATTGGATGTTAAGAAAAAATTCTTAATTGAAAGGGTTGTTAAGTGCTGGAACAGGCTGCCCAGGGAAGTGGTGCAGCCACCATCCCTGGAGGTATTTAAAAGATGTGGCACTTAGGGACATGGTTTAGCGATTGACTTGGCAGTGCTAGGTTAATGGTTTGACTTGATGATCTCAAGGGTCTTTTCTAACCTAAACAGCTCTATGATTCTATAATTTACTTGAATGTGTGTTTCAGAAAAGATCACTGCATTTCTGACTTTTTGAACATTCCTGGGAAATGGGAAACAACAAAAAACCTTAAGAATACAGTTATAATTTTTTATTTCAGCTGCACAGCAAATACCACAGATTAACCAAAAGGAAGGAAAACAAAGTGGGGCAAAAAAAGAAATATACAAACCCAAGTTGTAATAACACCGTATGTTGTGCACAGGGAAACAATGGGAGTTAAATGAGCTTAAACCTGTGCCAGGGCATTACAGGAAATTTACTCACAGTATTCATAGAAATACACACATGAACAGCACAGATTTGATCTTCCATACACGTCCACAAGCTCCACACCAGTGTTGTGCTTCTAATCCTTGCAGGTGTAAGGTCCTTCAGGCACAGAAAGTAATCCCGTACCAAGTAGATCCCCTCAGGGCTATATACAGATTAATTCACTGTGACTCAGTATTGATTAAGATCCATACCCCTTGTTTTAAAGCACAAGTTTTAACTTGCTTTAAGAGAGCTGCCTCATACAAGATTCCATCAAAGAATAATTCTTTCAAAGTTGTCATAATCAAAGCACCACTGAAATTCAGAACAGAAAGCTTCAGAATCAGAAAGTTCAAGAGAGGTCAGAGGTGACTGAAGTTTGCATGTCAGCAGTAGCTTATGCTTTGTGAAGTAAAACTGTCCAATTACATCCAATTACACAGAAATCAAGAATCTGATTAGGAAAATGTGGGCCCAGGCTCTTTTTCCAAAAGATAATCTCTTCCCTTCTCTCTTGCCATCTGTGCCACCAAGCCATGAAGGTGTTCTGGAACAGGTTAATCACCTATGTTGGGAAAACTACTACTTTACACAGAAGTCAGCTAATAAATCAAAACTCCCTTCATGTGCTAGCAAATACTGTGTGACAAAGAAAGCACTACTCCTAGAATAAAGCATCCTTTTCACTTCAATGACATTGCATATCCAGAAGTAGTCAGAGTAAACTGCATGAGCGTGGCTGCCAAAAATCAATGGTGCGATGGAAACTGCATGGACACGTAAATTATTGTTTAGTCCTGGAAATCTCAGTAAAGTACAATTCAAATCTGCTTCTTTTTATGTACACATATAGATATCTTAGATACAGAAAATTCAAAGCAAAACACTTTCTGCCATGGATTTTGGTTTATTTTTCCCTTCTCCAGACCAGCAATAAAAGTGGAAGTTGTTCAAGTGGCTCTGACTCAACCCAGGCAGAAGTCCTGTAACACAGCAGCAGTCAAGGGAAAAGCTGGCAGACTTAACGAGAGACTATAAACCGCCTTTGCCAACACACAAGTACAGTCCAGGAACCTCAGTGCAGCAGTAGGATGCTCCCAGATACCTCTCTCTATTGCAAACACTTTTCCTATACCTGTGTGTTTAGTGTAAAGATGAGCAGTGTGTTCAAATACTGTTTGCACCATACACACATAAAATGACCACAGGCTTTGGGTAAATGTTTTTAAATACAAGTCATTTGAAGCTGCGAAAGATAGTATCCTTCATGAAAATTGTGTCCTTCTATTCAATGAAAATGAGGCATTTACAAAATCCTAACTCTGGAAATTCTAGTTTGCTCTAGATTGCTCTTGTGATGCGACATTTTGAGGGATTCAATGGGAAGTAAGGATTTAATCAAACTTTGCTTAAAATGCAATTTCAGAGTTGCAAAATATATATATGTGGCTGGTTTTCAACAGAAAACTCACTTAAAAGATAAGAAAAAAGGGAAACATATGGACAAAATGCCTCTGTTATTGAAATAAAGTGCTGATTTCTGTGGGGAAAAAAACCCCACAACTCAACAAGCTAATGAAGATATACTTAGGAGCTGACATAGGTACATCTCCAAAAGAAATGTCAGTCAGGGCCTCTGTTGTTCCTTATTTCCCACACAGGCCACATTCCCTTGATTGCTGAACAACCCACAAGGTACCATGATGATTCATCAAGTAGATGGGCTATCGAGGTCAAGCTGAGAGGTTGGCTCAAAGGGAAAATCTGAACAGTGCTCTCAGGAAATGCTGATTTTCAGCATGACCCCCCATTTCAGTGTGGGGTTTTTTGGGGGGGTGGGCGGGGGGGTGGAGGGGTGTGTCACTGCCAGATTTAACATTCAAATAACTACGTGCAGAGAAAGAGAAAGAAGTTAACTTCTGTGATTTTTCTTAAGCTGGCAGGAAAAGGTCCAAGATCATCAGCCCTCCCTTTTAAAGGGCTCCACGTGGTAAGGATCTTGCAGTAAACAAATCCAGCAAAACAAAATTAAAACCCCAAAAAGACAGATGAACAAAGGAAGTCCCAGAGTATTCGGAATGCAGCTAGTTATGCCAGCAGAAGACAAACAGGGAGGAGGTTGGAGAAAAATGCTTCCTTTGTTCAAGCCATGAGGAGCAAAAAGTTTGATTTGTGCTTAAGGAACTCGTCAATAAATAATACTAAAAACCCCTAATGGCAGCATCTCTGTGATCAGAAACAATCACAGTATCACAGACTGTTACCAAAGGAAGGATGAAGAGTGTCATGAACACTAAAATGTGCATAGCTACCAACAGATTTAAGGAGGATAAACACACCACATTATGTCTACCTAAAGCACAGCTATTATAGCTGCATACTGCATAATATATTTGCTATTCTGAGCATACACATTGGCTAAGCCAGAGGTTAAGCGTATCAGGCAAGCAGAGCCTTCATTATTTACAGCAGCTGTGCACTGAAAATGTTGACAGTTCTTGATACAGAAGAATTTGTGCTCTATGCCTGACAAATCACAAAAGGCTCTGCAAAGGCTGTCCACACACTGCCCACAGTCTGAACATCTGTAAGCGTTACTGGTTTCTTCGCTGCTCTCACAAAACATCGTCCACCAGCCATACCTGCCCTAAACTAAACCTGATGCTTCCCATCCTGTCAGACACCAGCTCATCTCAATTAGTCACGGCCTTGTCACCAGTCAAAAGGACTACAGTAGCCTAATCTACCTAATCATAAAAATCATACAATAGTTAGGGTTGGAAAGGACCTTAAGATCATTTAGTTCCAACCCCCCTGCCATGGGCAGGGACACCTCACCCTAAACCATGTCACCCAAGACTGTCCAGCCTGGCCTTGTACATTGCCAGGGATGGAGCATTCACCACTTCCATAGGCAACCCATTCCAGTGCCTCACCATCTTCACAGTAAAGAACTTGTTTCATATATCTAACCTGAACTTCCCCTGTTTAAGTTTGAGCCTCTTGCCCCTTGTCCTATCACTACAGTCCCTAATGAAGAGTCCCTTCCCAGCATCCTTATAGGCCCCCTTCAGATACTGGAAGGCTGCTATGAGGTCTCCACACAGCCTTCTCTTCTCCAGGCTGAACAGCCCCGACTTTCTCAGCCTATCCAGGCAGCTAAAGAAATTCCAGCTATTTTATAACCTCACAGCACATCTCCACCCACCCTCTGTTTTCTGGACTAGCATCTCACAGCGCTTCTATTGCTCACGTGTTTGGCCCTTTTCTCCACAGTAGTTTAGCAGCCTGAGCTAAGGATTGCCCATCTGCATCCTGCTAGCAACCCCTCCTTTTCTGTCAGGACTTTGAAGACTCTGTGACCCCCTGGAGATAAGTATGACCAGTGCCTAGAGGCACTATATTTCCAAAGCTGCTTTGCTGATGGATCATACTTACACATCCTAAAAGTCAAACTGATACGGGAATTTGGAGTCATGAAGAAATGATGGGCTGGCAGGGACCTTGACAGCTTTCACCTCGCCAAAAGAAAGCAACACAGGTCTGTTGACAGCATCATTATGCTGTGCATAGCTAGTCTCATCAGAGTTTCTTAACAGCTGGGATGGCTGGAGCCCTCTAGGAAAACAGATAAGACCGTACAGCCACCCTCATGCAACAGCCGCACTAAGTAGTCTGCCTCCAGGCCACCTGAAAGAGTGGAAGACTACCTCAGGCACTGGGATGAAACCCTGCTGAGATAAACACATTTGATGCCATAGTGGTTTCCATCCCTGATGGCAGGGCACACCTCCATCAGGCCAGCAGGTCCTGAGGACAAGCCCCCACCTGTGGCACAAACTCTTCTAGCACCAAGGGCTCTCGCAGGCCATTGCTACTTTCTACACTAAGCAGAAACAGCTGGGTTTCTTCAGATTTTTCTCATGAAATTTATGAAGCTTTTTATAACAAATCAAGCCTGAATCACATGTAAAGCTCTCCAGAAATGAGATGGTTCAGAAGCTTCTTCAATGGGAAAAGTATGAGAGGACAGGGTACATTATGGGCAGGAGCACCATTAGATGCATTAGAAGGCCACAGGATGGAAAAGCAAACTGGGACTCTGAAGAGGAAACAAATGCTACCGCTTATAGGTAAGACTGTTATCTTTTAAGATCCAGAGAATTCCTGTGAACATGCTTCAATATGCTCCCCCCCCCCCCCCAAGATATTTTAGGGTCTTTAATATAGGCCTATATTTTAGGAACAGATTGAAAAGGCAGCAAAACAGAAGGCCAATATGGGACTGAAAAGAGGTATCACCACTGGTAACTATAAAGAGGCAGAACGACTGTAACTGGTTAATTAAGAACATTTAAGTTGGAAGTCTCCTTAATGGCAAGTTTCAGTGGGATAGCTTTCCAAAGGAAGAGACTGAAAACTAATCCTGATCTGTGCTGAACTGGTGACAGATGGAAGAATTTTTCTAATTTTTTTTTTTTTTTTTTTAGATGCTGACACTGGAAACTGGCACATTTTAGTATCTCACTTTTAATACTACAGCACCAGATGCGCTGCTTTCC
This sequence comes from Pezoporus wallicus, assembly GCF_028554395.1. Classification (NCBI taxonomy): domain Eukaryota; kingdom Metazoa; phylum Chordata; class Aves; order Psittaciformes; family Psittacidae; genus Pezoporus; species Pezoporus wallicus. Next base: position 1,118,381 of record NW_026638681.1, on the reverse strand, counting down.
CCTCTTTATCCTTGACTCACACAGTATTTCTGAAGCTCATCCACTTAAAAAAATATTGTTCAGTTTTTATGAAAAGACTGAAAGAAAGAGTCCTCAGGAAAGAAAAAAAAAAATAATCCCTGCTTTATGTATCAGACAACCAACACTTGAAAACAGCATCAGGAACTCCCCATAATCTATAGGAAACTCTCCAACAAATTGCTAGAAAACAGAAGGGGAGTGGGAAAATGTGAAGCTACTGACTGCGATTTCCTCTCCCTTTCTAGTAAGTGGAGTCACACAGTGTCAGAAGCAACACCCATCTACTGCAAACCTTATACTGGCAGTGAGCTCCACTGAGGACTTCTCCCCTGCGCAACTCTTCTTGACTTCTCTGCTTAATTCACCAATTAAAAAGATCAAACTCTTCTTTGTGGCTCCTTATCCCCAAGTGGCTCCAGCAGGACTTCTCCCCAGGTCAGCTTCATCTTGTCAGCTGGAATTTTCTCACTAGCTATTTTCTCATGAATAAGTACAGCTGCCATCCAGAAGCCCGTCACAGCATATTTCACATCTCACTTCTATGTGAGCAGCTTCCTTTTAGAGAAACCAGAAGCATAAACACTAGTTTGAAAAGCCCCAGCTCTACAAAATCTGTTATTTTATCCATGACACCTGCAAAAGGATGAGGGCATTAAGGGCTGTTGGTATTAATACTGGAGGCCATTCCTCGAAGTCAGCTAGAGACTTCTAAAGACCCCAGGACTACACATGCTTTATCAGTGCTCTGCAAGGGTAGCATAAAGGAGAAAAAGCAGGCATTACACTAGGGAGGAAGAGCTGAAGCAACAACTCAGGGCCACGTAGGGCAGTCAGCAGGTCAAAAGCAAAGATAACAGGAAAACAGGTGGAACTTGAACAGAACAGAAAAAAAACAGACGAGACAAGACAAAGAGGTGCAGAGGAACTTGAAATTTAATAGCAAACTAATCAATTAGAGGAAAAAGTAAACATCTGCTGTCAAGGCTCAAGAGATAGGAATTTATTTCTGAAAATAGTATGTAAACAGCCTCAAAACAAACATAATTTTATATATGCAGCCCAAAGCACAGAAGTTGCATAAACCAAATGATGAGAATTGTCTTGCTCATTTTGTTTAGAATAATACATGTTAATCATATCCTACCGTAGATTCAAAATGTCTTTTGATACAGCCAGCATAAAATAATGCTAATTAGATTTTAAAGGAACACTTGAGACACTACCTCCAAACCCTTGCTCATTTTTCATTAAATGTCAGTGGCAACTCCCAGTCAGAAGGATATTCTCGAAGTTCTTACTTCCATCAAAAACAAGAGGGTAAACTTCTGAAAGAGTGGCTACCAGGGACATTTGTAGGGATATTGGCTTAGATGCTTCAGTTTCACTGATGGTACATGTGCATCACAAAGTTCACAAAAGTATTACAAAAATTATCCTGTATTGATGGCTTTTGATACGATAGACTTTGATCTTTTAATGATTCTTTTAAATTATATCTGCTGAAATTACATGATTTGTGAGAATTACCTTTATATTAAAAAGGTATTTAACACCATACTGCCAAAGACAATGCGCAGAAACTTCAAATACCCCAAACTACTAAGTAAGTAGAAAGAAATGAACACAAAACTCCCTGTCTCTGGAATCCTAACTGCTGGTTTAAGGCAAACAGAAACCTGTCAATACCAATGTAATAACTTAAACAAAATTAATACTCAAACACACTGAAGCCACATTTCTACAATTTCACCCTGCTCCTTCAGGAGAGGGAAAAGGGTGCTGATAATCCACTGCCATTACCAGAAACTGCAGAGGTGAATGGAGCACCTAAAATAGGACCTTAAAAGAAATCTTTTTGCAAATAAGAGGATCACATACATGGCCAACCTGTAGCTTTTTCAGAAGCTACAAGGTTGAAGACAGTATGGAAACAATTTTCCTAGTCCTTGCTGTAAATACTGTGGGCTTCTCCCTCTCCTTTGATAGCCCAGTGCCAGCTCCACCCCACTGCTCAGCCAGGTAGCAAGCGACCCAAGGAAGCAGAAACCAGAATTGCACCCCCAGCTAGTGCAGGGCAACAAATATGGTGACCAGACACCCCTATCCTATCCTCCTCCGACCTGCCCCAAATCATTACCACATATCCAACATCACCCCTTTTTTTCCTTCCTACCCCTCCCATTCTGTGAGGCCAGGAGCAGAGATACTGAGAGCCTGGGGCCAGCACTATGGTCCTCAGCAGGAAGGACGATGCCTTGTCTCCTTCAGCTCCTGGAAATGCAGCAGCAGTTCAAGCCCCAGCCTCCTGACATCAGGACAGTGTGTGCTGGGGGAAGCAGCAGGGCTAAGTAGGGAAATAGGAAGTCATGAAGTATTTGGTGCAGCTGTTACCCGAGTTTCCTTCTTTAAAAGGAGGCTGATGCCTAGCACTGATGAACAACGTCTGGCAGGAATGACCAGCTCCAGCAAGCAAGCTGGTAGACAGCTTCAAGTTACTGACTTAACATAATTAGGATATAATCCTTTAATAGCCAGTTGTGTGAGTTTTAGTTGTCCACAAAGGCAGTTTAGTATTGAAAGATTGCTCAAGTTTCATAAACGTCCTGAGGATGGCAACTAGAGGTTCTCAGAAAAAGCAAGCCAAACTTAATGATTTGGATGACCCAGACACAAACATAAAATCAAATGCTCAGGTTCCTTGATTCAGTGCTCTCAACTTCCATTTCCAAATATGGTCCCATGTCATTGAAAACAGTGAAAGATTTGACATGAATTTCCACTGCAGATAGGCCAAATAGTAACCAAAGGATCCACACAATTGCCTATCTAAAAACCTGCTTGAGTTTTGCCAATTTCTCTTCATGATTTAAAGTTTCCCTTCTTTCTTATGAAATTTTACTAATATGCAAAATTAGAAACACACAGCGCAGTCAGTTCAACAGTATGGTGTGTCTTGTGTGCAAAAGATAATCAATGTAACTCCCCCTGTGTTTATATATATATAGAGAGAGTCTAGTACCAGCCTTCTTACATCAAAGAAAATGGGATGTTACATTGAGCACAAACTCCTAGTAGAAGGCAAAGGGCTACAGAAACTGTACATGGCAGCTACAGTCATACAACTCTGCCCCTCCGCAGCAGACAGGCTCTTCAGCATCTCTTATTTGCAAAGGCACCAGTTCAATAGCAGCCCAAGACAAGTCAACATTTGCCAGGAAGAAATCAGGCCAAGGGCAATCTCCAGCAAGACCTGACAGTAAGCTCCCTGGTTCCAACTCCCTCACCCAGCTTGCTCCAAGAACAGAAATGGTTTTCTGGGAAAAAGCAGTTTTATTACAGGTTGTTTCAACCATCCCTTCACAAGCCTTGGCAAGAAGCTGTTAGCAGCACCAGTCTATCAGCCATCTCCCTGATGTGAAGCTTGCTCCAGCCTTCAGAAACTTTCAGGAACTTGTTATAGGGTTTGAGCACTCTCATCACAGGTGGCTGACAACTAAAAGCCCAAGAGAGATGCAACTGTCTATGAACTTGTAAGCTGCTGTATACTATGGAGCCTACCAAGCCTTCCTCCTCCCCTGCTCACACACACATAGTATCTCACTGCGATGGCAGAGACTTCTCACTGCTCCTTCCACAATGGAAACTAAAAGTAACTAGGAATTAAACAGGACTGTTTTAAAAGAGCTGTTTGAGGAAATATAATCCTAAATATTAATTGCTGCATCAGCTCTCACAAGGGCTTAGGAGCAGAGCAATAAGGAAAAGAGCCTGTAATTTCATGAACAATATTGGTGTCAAGGACTTTTCAGTTGATGTTTACTTAAATTGCACAACAACTAATCTATGCAAAGTCTTAGTCATGTGTTGCCTTTAAGCACTTCTGTTGCTATTTGGCAGTCCCATTTAGCATGGTGATCTCATCCAAGAAAAAGAGAACATTTTGAAGAAGGCTTCCTGTGAACTGGAACCCTGAAACCCATCAGACTCTACACCACAAAGACCGATAATAATACATGAACTTATTCTCATGTGTCAAGTACTACAAAATGATTTTTTTCTCTTCCCTGCCTTATTGTCTTTGTGCAAGAAAGAATAGGTTTGTTAAAGGCAGAAGAGTAAAGAGAGACCAGGGTTGTGCTTTAGAGACAACATTCATGAACTGCAAATAAACCAAACCCCATTCTCCTTGTGAATGGTTTATAAAGAGGGAAATCTTTTGTAACTCTGATGGAGGACTTCTTTTTAATTCCTTTGTACTGATTTGTTGCCTTCCCTTATTATAGAATCACTCAGGATGTGATGCATTTGACTGGAAATTTCCTTAAACTCAAAGCAAATTTACAGTTGCAGTCATCTCTCTTTTCTTCCAGACACGTATTTCCTATCGTATTACAACAAACGTCAAGCACCAATGAGAAACATAAAATGTGGTTCCTGATACCTACCAAAATGGAAACACAGCCAGAAGCTGTAACTGAAGCAGCAATAAAGGCAATGGCAAGACTAGCCAGAAGAGCATGCAGGTATGACCACCAGCACAGGTCACCCCTTTTCAGCGTTAAAGAGACCCAAGAGCAACCTGTGGCTAAACTAAGCACACCCATGCAATTTTACTCCATATGATGCATTGCACATACAATAGAAATAATAGTCCTTATATGAATGTTTTCAGTCTCCAGGCAAGTAAAGTATGGGAAAGACCTTTTTACTATTTGTTGAGTTGGGGTTTTTATTTTAACATTTCACTGCCACTGCAACTCAGTGCCAGGCGTATTGTTTCTGGTATCCGCCTGTGGGCAATTTAAGAACAGTGAATGTCGGTGAGCCAACATGGTTTTAATCTTCAAGAACAGCTGGATAGAGGCACATTAATTTCAGCCTGTTTTACTTATGACTGACACATTATGACTAAAGAGCCACAATGGATGGGCTCAAGACAGGCAGGTTTGAATCAAGTAATTAAGTTCATTGCCCTAAAGTTGACAAATCTAAATAAAAGCTCAATTGGCATAGGCTTATAACCCTGAGGCAGGAGTTAGAAGCAGTATCTCTCCCTCTCTGGCCAGTCAGTGTCAGCAAACCTAATGCAACACCTCTAAGGGACACCAGGATGGATCACAGACCCTAGCAAGTTAAAACTCTCATGGTACAACCTAAAAAGAGACAGGCTTTGCAAAGTGACTCGTGTTGCCAGCCCACAGTGGTTAAGTGTAGGCGTTGGGTAAACCATGCAGCATGACAAGGCACTGCTGGAGAAGCCTGAATACATGACTGCTTTCAAACTGCAGTGCTATTCTTAGTGGATATATGTACAACATGTCTAAATCCAGGACTCTAAATGGCTACAGCATTTCCTGAAATGAACAAGAAGAGGGCAAGAAGTAGGGAGGAACAAAATCAGACATCTTCATTCACACTGCTCAAACTGTAAGAAAACCTATCTGCTCGGTTGCGGCAAACTTTAAAATTTACATGACTGGAAAAAAGGAGTTTCATTCTGTAACACCAGCACAGTAATCTCAATCTTCAAAACAAACTTTCCTTAAAACACAAGCTTCTAAATCATCAAAACTGCATATGCGGAGTATTCTCATAGACATATATCCACTGGAAGATCCGGAGCAAATGATAGCAGCAACATAAAATTTGATGGTACACACCTTCCTGCAAAGCTGCAGAAGTTTCTTCTATGAGTCAGTGAATGACAGCTGCACATCACAATTCAAAGACTAAACAAATCAAGGACATATATATACATCTGTAGATATTTGCTCATTGGTTTCAAATCAATTAATGTCATCAAGATTCTTTATGATCTGCATCCTGCATGTTTTGGGTGGGTTCCTCCTACCTTAAAGATAGCTCACAGTGACCTGCTTAGGGCCTCACAAGAACAACCCAGAACACAAATCATAGAATGGTTAGGGGCTGGAAAGGACCTTAAGATCACGTAGTTCCAAACCCCCACTATGGGCAGGGACACCTCCCACTGGCCGGCTTCCTCCAAGTCCAGTCCAACCTGGCCTTGAACACTGCCAGGGATAGGGCAGCCACAGCTTCTCTGGGAAACTTGTTCCAGTGCCTCACCACACTCACAACAAAGAATTTCTTCCTTGTATCCAACTTAAATCTCCCCTGTTTAAGTTTGAACCCATTACCCCTTATCCTTTTCATTTCAAGCACTCTCCTTTGTTTCTGAGGTCTATGCATCAGACAAAACTTGGTCTCTCAGAACAGCTAACCTAAACCCCACTGATGCCCTCTGTCCTCAGATGAAGACACATTTTCCTTCAGCAAGCAAAAAGTGCGAAGTTACATAAACTGTATCTGCTCAAACTGCAAAACCCTTTGCCAAGAACACCCAACTGCACCCAGCTGGAGCTGCACAGGCTGGCAGAGGATCTGCATTCCTGCATGGCTGGGGGTGTTTCCCTCTCCCAGCCTGTAATTTGCCTTGCACACTGCTGGGAGGAAACAGCAGCCCTCCAAGCTACTGACCTAACACTGGACAGCCAGATCTAGAGCAGTGAAGACCCACAGAAGGCCAGCAGCAGCAAAATATCCATAGCAATAAAATGTGTCCCATCCTCAGTGCTTTTTTCATACCAAATAGCGCAAGAGGAGAAAGGAAGACATCCTAGGTACATTTATGTGAGCCACATTCTGATTTGGCCTGTTAGCACCTGCACAAACGGGGACCCAGGTGAGGGATCCTGCCCAAGGTCTTGCACGCCAGGAGTCAGGCAGCAGGGATGGGTAGGAGGAAGCCCAAGACAGACAAGGAGAGAACAAAGAATCCACCCTGATCGACAAAACCAGGCAACAGTTGTCTAAAGGGAAAGGTGCGACTCCCAAAAACAACACAAAAAGATGCTGTTGAGAAGGATATGAAGGAATGTGAAGCAGCATCTGCTAAGTGCTAGAGAAGAAAGCACAAAAATAGTGCTAAAAATGAAAATCAGAAGTTGGTGATGAAGGCCAGCCAGCCACACCGAGGACCTGCAGCACAGACAGTCTGGTAACTTCTGTTTGGGAAACAAGCAAAAACCCTTGAGCCACACTTTATTCTCAGATAAGCCTTTTAGCAGAAAAATTTCATTTTAACAGGAGTCCAGCGCCAAGGTGTTTAAACACAGTCACTTCGGCATGCTGGTAGCGGCTCTGAATGTGCTGCCATGCTAACACATTCCCCCTTGCCTTCACAGAGCTGAAGAGGGGGATTTAACTTCAGATATTTCTTTCACAGGAAATCCCTGCAGCTGCCTGTCCTGGGTTCAGCTCTAACACTTATTTTTCTCCTTAGTAGCTGGTGCAGTACTGTGTTTTCACCTTCGGTCTGAGAACAGTGCTGATGTTTTTAGTTGTTGCTACGCCTTGCTTACTCTGATCAAGGACTTTTCAGTCTCATGCTCTGCCAGTGAGGGAGGGCACAAGAAGCCAGGAGGAAGCAGAGACAGGACACCTGACCCAAACTAGCCAAAGGGGTATTCCATACCACAGCATGTCATGCCCAGTATAAATACTGAGGGGAGTTACCCAGAAGACAGAGATCACTTCTCAGACTGGGTATCAGTCGGCAAGCAATTGTATTGTGCATCACTTGTGTTTCTTTCAATTCTCCTTCCCATTTCTTCAAGGGGAGGGGGGGGGGCGCAGAGAGAAAAAGATGGGGGAAAGTGAGCAAGTGGCTGCATCATTCTAAATTACTGGCTGAGCTTAAACTGGTAAAGCAACACCAGTTAAGATAACGGTGGGTGATCAGATGATGGTTTCTTATCATCCTGTTGTTGCACTTGACAGCTTTACTCTCCATGTAACTACTCTTTCTGCATGGCAAGGCACCATTTTATTTCCCCAAGCACAACGAAATCTTGTCAAGATTGTTCAGGCAAACCAAAGGAAAATACTGGCAAAGCAGAGCTTCTCATATGTATTAACTTGGGGAAATCTAATTTATTTCCACTGGTCTCTCAAGACATATAAAAATCTTTTCTCTCTTCATCTAAAGATACGCCAAATGACAAGTTGAAGTGGCTTCAAATTCTGGCAGAGCTCTTACATGGCTATTTCAAGTTACAGGAAAGATCAGAATAGTTCCAGAAAAACCTATAATTTGGAGCCTCCTTCAAGGTACTGCAGCATAAATTTTCAGTTTGAATAACCTTAACAATGGCCTTTAAATATAATCAATAGTTAGAAACAGTGGCAGAGAAGTGCTGGCCAGACACCCATGTCCTGTATGCCGAGCTGTTCATTTACTGCACAAAAAAAATTTAAGTGAATGCCTATTAGCCAAGTATTTCAAGGAACACGTGATTTGTTATCTCCAGTTAAGGAAAAAAAAACACATTTGTACTTGCAGAAGTCTGAGAGAAGTACCATGAAATATGCAAAGCTTGACAATATTAAATTACAGTCTGTATTACAATATAATATACCTTACAGTTTCATGAAGTGTTAGATTACTGATACACTTTCTGGACAAAACATTAGTAGCATGATGGGAGTGGAGGCAGGGAGGGCTGGGAGTGTTGGTATTTGTCTCTTCATTGCTCTCCACTCCAAACAATCACACTAGTGGGTTGGGGACCCATCCCTTGGAATTAGTTTCTCCCAGCAGAGATGCTCGTAGGACCCTCCTACCACCTAGCCTTACATATGGCAGGACAGTACAGGGCTCAAGAGTTAAGACTGTTGCATTGCTACCTAAAAAAATAAAGTATTTTTACATATCTGTATATTTTCATACATGATTCATCATTTGCGTCTTTACAGCACATTCCTGTATCCACATACATATGTCAAAAACATGCCACACATATACATGGTTTTCATTGAATTAAATCTCATACAGCTTTTGAAAATAATTCTATAATATTACATGGACTTCAAGTGATTTTAATAGCATCTTTCTCTAGGTTCATGGTCCCTTCACACCAATATACCGTTCCAGTGCGTGGTTCTAATGCAGTATAACCACCTTCCATTAATCTTATCATAGATTAACTTTTTCTTTCATCTGTCTACCAAGAGTGCAAAGACATGACTACAACAGTCTTGCAGTGTGCACTGCCACTTGATTACATCTGCATGTACTCAAAACACCAAACAAGTGATTTCTACATATACGTATGTATGTACAGCTGTACCTTCACCCAGTAGTACTGGATGGTCAGCAGGGCTCTTATAAAGCGTAAACTTCCTGGTAAGAGCTCACTGATGTATGTGCATGTATGACCTGTATTCAAGAGGGACACATACACATGCATCCTATAGAGATTTTTTTTAAGTTTTTTTAGTTTACTTAATGGCATTCTGTACTTCATGTGCACAGTTACACACCAACACAGTACCATTAAAGCAAATATCTATTTACAGTCTCACAAGACTTCAGATTGCGAGCAAGGATTTAAAAAAAATACCCCATTTTCTCTTATTAAAAAAACAAGTAAAGAAATTTAACATAAACCTTAACTTCGTATTAGGGTTTACCAGTACAGCTGCTAATGATTTAAGCTCTTTGAAGCCTCTGAGCATAAGAGGAAAAATCGGACTTTCAAACGAGTCAGCCAACTTGAAGGTTACATGCAAAAATTAGTTATTTTGAGATTGGAGAAGTTACATTTGGCCTTTTAGGAACAAAGGGAAGGACCGGATATTAGCATCCTCTGCAGAGTGACTGAAGACTAACATTCACATGAATCACAAAGTAAAGCATTCAGTAATCTTCCTAAGAAAATAAAGATAGTTTGGCAGTGCAATAGTCCTCAGAGAAATGCCAGGACAGAAACCTCTGTTGTCTTTGTTGATTTAGCAATTGATGCGTCCAGTACCTTCATTTTCTGTAAAGAAACAGCATAAGCTTGTGTTCCAGCATCCTCTGTGTTGGAGAGAAGGCATTTGAATCATGCCAACAAAACTATGGCAAGCTAACTTCAACTCGCAAATGCCATCATTATGCCATTTTATGCCCCTTCATGGGCAGAGCTATGTATTAAGCAAGGATAGCTCCTGGATACAAAGAACAGGTATCACCTATCAACAGCAGCTCTCTGCATGCACTGCCCTGAACTGTTATTAGCCGCTTTTCTCACCTGTTTGTTGCCTCTTTTCACTGTTGACCCACAGTAATGCACCTCAGTGTGAAGTAATACCCACTCACCCTGAAGGCTCTGCTCTGACCACAGGCTTTCATTGCCTACACCTGTAAAATCACCGCAGCATGCCAGTTTACACTGGCTTTGCTTCAATGCTTGCCAAGTCAGCAGCTCTTGATCTGACAAGACAGCTGCTTTAAAAAGGCAGACCCTACATGTGGATCTCCTTTTGCATAGAAATGGACCTAAATTTGAGCTTATTTCAGATTTCACTAGAGCAACTGCAAATAATTAGAAGTGAAACAGCATACACTTCTTTTTTTTTAATTACTAGAAGCATAAGAACCCAGCCAGGTTCGCTTTTCAGTTTTCACTCTGAAAATTGAGATTAGTCACCACGGGCAGGAAAAACTGAGCAAAACCTTCTAAGTGTGTCCTGGGTTAAGCTGTAACAGTTACTTTTCTCCTTCTTAGTAGCTGGTGCAGTGCTGGGAAAAATAACTGTTAGAGTGGAACCCACGGCAAAGTGCCAGAGCTCTGGCTGGTAGATCAGACATATGCTTGCTACCCCTTTATGAATAAGGGCCACACAGTCTCTATCCTCCTTAAGCAATCTCGAGAGGGCACCTGCTCCCTTGGCTGTATAGGCTTGCCAGGGTAAATGCACGGAGATGCCAATGGGATGCCTCGAGTGACAACGCGACGGGCTGCACCAACCTGCATCCCGCATGTTTAAACCCAAAACAGACAATACAAGCTTTAATCGCGACTCTAAATCGAGGATAAGGCTTCACCTGAACCGGCAGCCGTCCCGGGACAAGCCCGGGGAAGGACAAGGCGGAGGAGGGAAGACACAATGCGCTCCGGGCAGGGAGCGAGTGAGCAGCGAGGACACCCTAGCCCCGCGGTTCCTCTGCCGGCCGCCCGTCCGGGCTGCTGGGTCACTGGGCCGCTGCCACACGTCCCGCGGGCCGAGCCGCAGGCGGGCAGAGCTCCCCTGCCCACCGTGAGGAAACGCTCCGCGTTCTCCTCGCCTCCCGGCCGCTGTCCCGCAGCCCCCTTCCCTCCTTCCACTTCCTACCCTGGTACTCCTGGCTGGGACGGACACCCAGGGCAAGCAGCGCGGCCAGGCGCAGCCAGCAGCTCCCCATGCTGCGCGGCGGCGGCCCTTCCCGGCTGGGGGCTGCGCAGCAAAAGGGCACGCGGAATGGTACCGCTACGCAGACATGCTTCCAGCGAGCTCCCGAGCTCCTTCTAACGCCGCGCCCTGCTCCTTCTGACGTCTCGCCCCGCCTCTAATCCCGGCCGGCCGGGCCTGGGAAGGGGCTTGGGCGTTTGGGAGCCTCTGAGGTTTGGAGGGAAGGAGGCAGTTTCGGCTGCCCCCTCTCGCCCTTACTGACGCTGAAGTTCCTCAGGAGCGGGGCCGCGATGGTGGGATAAGGCCGTGGTCTCCCCGCTGCCGCCTCCGGCAGCATATGGGACCCCCGGGCGGCAGTGGCTGCCTGCACAGGCCTGGAGGGTTCTGCGGGAAGCCCGGACCCTCAGCAGTTTGCGGATGGCCGGCCTTAAATACTCAGAAATCATATTTAAGATCCTCAAGTCATGAGACTGAGAAAAAAAAAAAAGCTCCAATTAACATTTCGCATTAAGTTTTTGAGCTGCTAGGGTGTTGCGGGGTCACATTTTCCGGCTTTCTGCCATAACCACAAAGACTGGAGGCCTCTTTTTTCTGCTTTCCAGATGAAAGCAAATTCCCCAGTCACTCCCACCCTGCAGAAGCAAGGGTTTGAGGCAGCACATCACATGTTCCAATGCTTTTGATTTGAGAGCTGTCAACCCTGCAGCTTGACTGCAGCTAGAGTCATAGAACTGTAGAATGGTTTGGGTTGGAAAGGACCTTAAGATCATCAAGTTCCAAACCCCTGCCATGGGCAGGGACACCTCACACTAAACCATGTCATCCAAGGCTCTGTCCAACCTGGCCTTGAACACCACCAGGGATGGAGCATTCACAACTTCCCTGGGCAACCCATTCCAGTGCCTCACCACCCTTACAGTAAAGAACTTTTCCTTATATCCAGTCTAAACTTCCCCTCTTTAAGTTTGAACCCATTGCCCCTTGGGTATGGTTGGTTGGGGTTTTTTCCTTTCCACCATTAGAGGTGACATCTAGGGACACTATAAATTGATGAAAGTGCAGGAAAGCAGTGGCCCTAGTGTGCTTCATGTAAAGGGTTTGCATACTGGGGCAGTAAGGGGGAGAGATCTCATGGGAGTTCCTAGGGTCCCACATGTGTGCTGTGCTGTTTGCAGCAAAGCACAGACAAATAGGAAGATAGTGTCAAGTGAGTAAAGGAATATTTCTTTAAACATTTTCACCAATTTTCAGAGGGAGGATAGTCATCTCATGTGGAAATACTAGTCTGGAAACAGAAGAGGTGCCAAGTTTGCCAGCCTTTGATGCTGACTGTGCCAAAGTGGCCTGAGAGAGAAATGAGAACTTGTCGGTAATTAGAATAAAAAGCTGTGTGGATGCTGTGTTTGGGAGCTTTCTCTAAAACATTTTCTTCTCATCAGTTATTGTTTGGTGGAGAGTGTAGCTGAAGTCTACCTCCCCACTCAAATCCACTATGTTCTGTGTCAGAGACTGAAACCCACAGAGGGGTGAGTGCACCGCTTGGACCCAGGGGCCAGGCAATGAGCTCCTCTCGGGTAAAATACCCGATGGGTATGGGTGGGTTCTGGGTCCTCAGCACCAGCTCTTCTCCATGTTGATCATACTCTGCCCAGTGCAAATTCAGCTTCAATACTCATTTTGATTATCTTTTTTTCAACCACCACAATAAAAATTAACAAAAAAAGATAGCTGCAGCTTACAGCATAAGGAAAGGTCAGATTTCCATGGGAGAAAAGATGACTGACATTGCTCTGTTTGAAAGTAGAAAATAAGGGAAAAAAGAGTGCCTTAGGCTATTATTATTGGCACAGATATCATAGAAAAGATTAAAGTAGAAATTTACAAGTCTGTAATAAACAGTGATGATCTCTGTAGATTATCTGTGCTGCAAGGCTTTGGCAAAAGTTCAGTACTCAAATGTGATTGAACAATAGAGGTACTTGAAGCAGACCTCAATGGGTCAGGTATCTCTTATTTTCTCTTTGTGTACATCCTTTTAGCTGCCCATTTCCAAAATGCTGGCCTTCATTTAGATAGTCTTCCTAAGAATGTAAGGTCTGTACTAGTATGATAGCACTGTAAAAGAAGCCAGTGCCACCAGAATTCTTATTGCAGCTGCAGCTTCTTCATCCGCTGTCCCGATATCATCCAAACTGTAAGGGGTCACAGCCTCCCTCCTGGGGAGCCTTTTCTAGCCATTTAAAATTGCACTGCCACAGTACAGAAACCTGATGGTGGTGACAAATCCTCCTCATCTGGTTAGCCTCTTGGTGTGAAAAGCAGTTGTCAGTAGCAGCTGCAATCAGGTAACTGCTTCTGTGGTGTTCAAATCAGTACAGGCGTGCATCCCATTTGATTCAAGATTTTTAACTGTTTTTTTCTTGCTTCTGATTGCGCAGGCACAATTTCATTCATTCAAAGAGCTTAACCATGGGTGTTTCCAGGCTTTTTTTTACTATGTCTTGGCTGTGGACTGCATGGGTTTCTGCAAAGCTTACTATGTGCCTTGTATGGGAGCCCATCTGGGATGCTGGCTGTCCTCCAGCATCCAACTCTTGGAGTGTTCTAGCTGCCCTGAGAAAGGCAAGAGATTGAAGAGTTAACACAGTCTACAAGTTACAGCTCAGATTTCGATGCAAGTGCTAGCATAACTAGCAGTGTGAATGTGTCCTTCATGGGCTGATTGAAATTAGCCTTGCAAACATGCCAGTACTGAGTTGTGCATTCATTCAGAGGCAAGCTAGCCCTGGAGTTTTTCTGGGCAATGTAACCCTTATTCTACATTTTTGTTGGAATGACTGTGTGAAATCACCCAGAAGACTGATGCTTGAAAGACAACCTCAGGGTATCTTCAAAAAGCCTTTTTGAATTTGCAATACAGATTAGATTTTTGTAAAGTAGTTTTTTTAAGGGACCTTTCCAGAGAAGAAAGCATTTGGAACTAGGAATATATTAAACAAATATCACATTTATTGAATTTGAAAGCATAGTCCTGGTCATTTTTTCCTCACATTTCAGCTTTCAATTTTCATAGAAAAAAAATCCAAATATTTAAGCTTGTGGTTATTTGGAGTTCCAGGCACTACTGGCATTACACAAGAAATAACCAGCATGCTCTTCAGGGAAGATTTGGGTTCTAACTGTTCTAACTGGAGGTAAATGGTAACTTTCAAAACTGAAATGAAGCAACAGTACAGGAGGAAAGTGTGTGAGAATGTCTTAGTTGAATAAAGAGTAAGACCCAAAGCACAGTTAAGTGCTCTTGGAGACTTAAAGATATATTCTTATTATGCCAAGAAGTTAATTTAAGCATGCAATTTCTCTTGCTTAAATTTTGTCTTGCTTTTTTTAATAGCATTCAGAAGTGTAAGTTTATTACTCTGTACAAGAATAGCTGTAACTTAACTACACTTTCAGTGATAATAAAACCACATCTTTTGATGGAGAGGAGAAATTCATTAAAGTACAATTTTTAATAATGTGTACCAACATAATAGTTTTTCTCAACATAGTAAAAGAATAATAAGGAAACAAAATACCCCAACAACCCAGCTGTGTGTAATTAAGTTTTGGAAGCCCCAACTAAGTTCTGATTAGTCAGGATGAGTAGATGAGAAACTGGTAGCCCCATTCAAACTACACAGTGTTTTTAGCTCAGTGAATATTCTCACTGAGAAAATAAGAATATTAATAATAATATGCAATTCTCCTGTACAATTCTTACAATTCTTTACATTTATGGATTACTTTCTTATGAAGCTTAGTGACAGCAACAGTTACAAATACTTGTTGCTCAATGTTTGCTGTTGTTAGGCCCTCCTTCCAACTGCTCATCTCTTCCAGCTCCTAGGGCCAGTATTTTCCCTCTGAATGTCAGCCTGTTGTGTATGAACTTTGCTAGGATGCTGGTCCCTGTGAGCATCCCACTCTGGGGGCTTTCTGGGTGCTTGCAGGCTGGTGGGGTGCATGCCAGTGTCGGGGTGTTTCTGCAGCTCTGACAGAGTCCAGGAGAGGAAGAGTGAAATGGAAGCAAAGATTGGGATCGACCTCTGGAGGGCAAGAGGAGAAGCTCTGGTGTAGCACTGCTGTGGTGAGGAACCGGAGGTGCTGAGAGGAAAGCAGGCAAAAAAGGTGTCAGAGGAAAACAGGGTCAGAAAGAGGTAGGTGGATGTGTGTCACATAGAGCACTGTGTGGGGAATGATAGACCAAATTCCTCAGCCTTACCATGCTTGCACTGTCAGTACATGCCTAGGAAACCCCACTGCCACCACATGTGCTTCAGCGCACAGAGAGTAGATGGTTCACTCAGAATGACTTTCAAAAGGCAGCCCCACTGCAGGTAGCATGCCTGTCAAAAAGACTTTGCTCATTTTGCATTTTTAAGTGATATGTTCATTTTTTCTAATAGAAAAAGCTGGTTTTCCTAAGTGGACAGCCAAGAAAGAAACAGAGGCTCACCTACAAGAAGGTATCACTGGGTAAAAACGCCAGAAGGATGCAGACCAATTGAAATTCTTGTTCTATGAGCTTAAATAGCAGAGATAATGATCAACCAACTTTCACTCAATTTTTCCACAACCAAAACCGTTGCTTTGGAAAATTTCACCATGGAAGCGTGGGTCAGGCACATATACAGGGCATATACATAGTATACGTATGTAGCAAGTCTTCAAGAGCACTAGCTGTCTTTCCTGCTTTCTATTTGGCCATGGGGGTAGCACGTGCCATGCTCACAGAGTGTCTTATAGGCAGCCAGCCAACCAGAATTTTTTTTTGGGGGAAGACAATATTGCATTCATAATTAGATATAGACTGATGCATACGTATGTGCTATATCCACAGATACACAGTTCAATGTTTTGTAGATGAAGAACAGTAAGTGAAGAACATACCTCTGTATTTTTATTTTGAAGCTGTTACCATCTCTTAAAATTGTTACTATCTCATCAGCTTTTGATGAGTGATTGGAAACAGCTGTGTCTAAACTGTCTCCACTTCAAATGAGAATAGTCTTAAAAATTAAAGATTTCTTCATGTACAAATAGAACAGTTTAGCCAGATTTAGATTTTGCAATGCTTTTGTTGAGCCATTACTATCTGGTCCTGAAAAAGAGACTGGTTATTATATAGCATGGTTAAAAACTAAATTCAAACACAAGCCTTGGAAGGCAAAGAGGTGTTATGTTTGAGACCTCATCATTATGAGATACTGAGCAAGGCAGACCTACTACCAAAGCATGAATATCTCCAATTCTCACCGACAGCAGTTTCATCACAGTTAAAATGGACACTACTTATATTCTTACAAGAATTTAGACATAGCAGGGTGTGAAAATGTTGTAACCCCCTGTCGTGGTTTAAACCCAGTCAGGTAACTCGTTCACTCACTCTCCCCACCTTCTTTCCCTCCCCCTACTCCCGGAGGGACGGAGAGGAGAATCAAAAAGAATGCAACTCCCACGGGTTGAGATAAAAACAGTTCAGTAACTAAGGTATAACACAAATCACTGCTGCTACCACCAACAATAACAATGATAAAGGAAAAACCAAGGGAAGAGAATACATCACCTCACCACCAGCCTGGTGGAGTTCAGGATCTTGTGTGGCAGGACTAGTAGAATACCAAGTAGAATTGCAACCCTGGACTTTAGCAGGGCAAACTTTGGCCTTTTCAAGCAATTGCTAGGGGAAATCCCATGGGCAGGGCTGCTTGAAGGTAAAGGGGCCCAAGATAGTTGGTTGACATTCAAGGACTGCTTTTTCCGTGCTCAAGATCGGAGCATCCCGACAGGTAGGAAGTCAAGGAAGAGGGCCAAGAGACCTGCGTGGCTAAATAGGGAATTGCTGGGTATGCTCAAGTGGAAGAGGAGAGTTTACAGGTCATGGAAGGAGGGGCTGGCCACTTGGGAGGAATATAAAGCTGCTGCTAGAGGATGTAGGAAGGCAGCTAGGAGGACTAAGGCATCCTTAGAATTAAACCTGGCAAGAAGGGTCAAGGACAGCAAAAAGAGCTTTTTCAAATACATGGCAGACAAAACTAACACCGGAGGCAATGTAGGCCCACTGATGAACGAGATGGGTGCCCTGGTGACAGAAGATAAAGAGATGGCAGAGTTACTGAATGCCTTCTTTGTCTCTGTCTACTCTGCTGCGGGCAGTCCTGAAGAGCCCTGTACCCCTGAGACCTTAGATGAAGTCAGGTCAACGGAGCAGTTTGCCTTAGTCGATGAGGAATGGGTTAGAGACCAGTTGAGCAATCTGGACATCCATAAATCCATGGGTCCAGATGGGATGCACCCGCGGGTGCTGAGGGAACTGGCGGAAGTCATTGCTAGACCACTCTCCATCATCTTTACCAAGTCTTGGGAAACGGGAGAGGTGCCTGAGGACTGGAGGAAAGCGAATGTCACTCCAGTCTTCAAAAAGGGCAAGAAGGAGGACCCGGGTAACTATAGACCGGTCAGCCTCACCTCCATCCCTGGGAAAGTGATGGAACACCTTATCCTTGGTACCATCTTAAGGCATATCAAGGATAAGAAGGTTATGAGGGGCAGTCAACATGGCTTCACCAGGGGGAAATGATGTTTGACCAATCTCTTAGCCTTTTATGAGGAAATAACACGGTGGATGGATGATGGCAGAGCGGTGGATGTGGTCTACCTTGACCTCAGCAAAGCATTTGACACAGTCTCCCACAGCATCCTCACAGCTAAAATGAGGAAGTGTGGACTGGATGATCAGGTAGTGAGGTGGACTGCGAACTGGCTGAAGGAGAGAAGCCAGAGAGTTGTAGTCTATGGGGCTGAGTCTAGTTGGAGGCCTGTAACTAGTGGAGTGCCTCAAGGGTCAGTACTGGGACCGGTATTATTTAATATATTCATCAATGATTTAGATGAGGGAATTGAGTGTACTATCAGCAAGTTTGCTGATGACACTAAGCTGGGAGGAGTGGCTGACATGCCAGAAGGCTGTGCTGCCATCCAGCGAGAAATGGACAGGCTGGAGAGTTGGGCAGGGAGTAACTTGATGAAATATAACAAGGGAAAGTGTAGAGTCCTGCATCTGGGCAGGAACAACCCCAGGTTCCAGTATAGGTTGGGGAACAACCTGTTAGAGAGCAGTGTAGGGGAGAGGGACCTGGGGGTCCTAGTGGACAACAGGATGACCATGAGCCAACACTGTGCCCTTGTGGCTAAGAAGGCCAATGGCATCCTGGGGTGTATTAGAAGGGCGGTGGTTAGTAGGTCGAGAGAGGTCCTCCTTCCCCTCTACTCTGCCCTGGTGAGACCGCATCTGGAGTATTGTGTCCAGTTCTGGGCCCCTCAGTTCAAGAAGGACAGGGAGCTGCTGGAGAGAGTCCAGCGCAGGGCAACGAAGATGATTAGGGGAGTGGAACATCTCCCTTATGAGGAAAGACTGAGGGAGCTGGGTCTCTATAGTTTGGAGGAGACTGAGGGGTGACCTTATAAGTGTCTATAAATATATAAAGGGGGAGTGTCACGAGGATGGAGCCAGGCTCTACTCAGTGGCAAACAATGATAGGACAAGGGGTAATGGGTACAAACTGGAACACAAGAGGTTCCACTTAAACTTGAGAAGAAACTTCTTCTCAGTGAGGGTGACGGAACACTGGAACAGGCTGCCCAGGGAGGTTGTGGAGTCTCCTTCCCTGGAGACATTCAAAACCCGCCTGGACGCATTCCTGTGTAACATTATCTAGGTGTTCCTGCTCCGGCAGGGGGATTGGACTAGATGATCTTTCGAGGTCCCTTCCAATCTCTAATATACTGTGATACTGTGATACTGTGACCGATAACTTGGCCCCCGCAGCCCGACCAAGCACCAACCGATACCTCCTCCAACCCTGCAGTCTCCCAGCCCTTCTGGCTCACTCCCAGTTACATCCTGGGCATGACGTCCTGTGGTATGGAATACCTCTTTGGTCAGTTTGGGTCAGGTGTCCTGTCTCTGGTTCCTCTCCGCTTCACATCCTCCCTGGCAGAGCATGAGGCACACAAAGTCCTTGTCCAAACCAAAACATCATTGTTATCAGCTCTGTTCCCAAGCCGAAAGTCAAAACACTGCACTGCACCAGCTACCAAGGAGGAGGAAAATGACTGCTACTGCTGAACCCAGGACACCCCCCTGAGTAGTGAATAGTATAAATAATATAGCTCTTAAAAACAGTCCAAGGGATTTTAGAAATAGTTTATTTATATTTTAAAGAGAGAAAATAGTCCAAGGATGCAGTAATGGTTATAATTTTCCTGTATACAATATTTGGGCATTTTAAAATGTGCTCAATATTGGATTTTAATACCTAACTCAAACAGATTTCCTATCTACTTCTAATTTCAATATTTGGGGCATGTTTTTAACATTTATTTTTCTATTTTGTTAAGCATCCATGATGCTGGGTACATGTCATAAATCTGAGTAAAGTGTTTCTTCATCACCCTGGGGGTATTAGGTACAGAGAGTAATGACAGTAGTATTGGTAGTGGTAGTCTAACTATGCTGCTTCAAGAACCACTTCTTTCTGGGTTGCCAAGGAGCCTGGCCAGCAATTTCAACAGTCGAGTATAAAATGGTCTTCATGTGCCAGAAAGCATTTCTGATATACTCAGTAAATGTCAAAAACACTTTATGTCAGAAGTCAGTTGTCAGAAGCTGGATAAGTTCATGCCTTATTCATGAATACATTTTAAGTGAATCCTTACTTAGTTTATCAATAGTCACGAAAGATTAGCTTGTGCATATAAGATTATCAGGATTTACAGTGGTTTATCATTATAGAATTAATTCAATTTACTTCAACTACCCTTATGTCAACAGCATGACTTAAAATATTCCCCAGGGACAAAGACTGGATGTAGTTTGCATTTTATATAACTATTTCCTGGAAGAAAAAGGAAAAAGTTGAAAAGTTCATTTGATATATTATCATCATCGTCTTTGGATATACAAAATACTGTCCAAACAGCATGTTCTCTCCTTCAGTCACCTCAAACTTGCATAGGAACAGCAGTTGCATAAATGAATCCTGTGCTTCCAGGAATCAATAAACATGAATATATAAATATATGGATGAAATGGAAATTTTAGGAGGTCAGGTACACGTGATCATATACCCATACATACGTCTATATATATGTATCTTCCTATATAAATATATACGTGTCAGTGTGTATGTATACATATCTGTATGCAAGATGCACTAATAGAACTTCTTTTTAAATCAACCAGGTATACCTTGATTGACATGTATCAAAAGTGATCATCTATGTACACACTGAGAGATAAATGAGGAATTGTATTTTTCTTTTTTTACAAATACATATAGTCTAAAACTTTAAAAATACACTACATAAACATGTCAAGGTACCAAAGTGATGTAGCTCCCAAAGCAATATGCCAGAAAACATACAGTGTTCAGAGAATTTTTGAATCAGAAAATTGGATACAGAGTGATGATCTGTTACTGCTTTTTAGGGGCCAGAGGAGGAAATGTTCTGGCTCCAGAATTTTCGAAGAACACAAACTCCACCTTGTGGTAGGTTTGATGATTTCAGAAAACCAGCAACTCTAAAGCAGGATCTCAGTTGTATGACAGGGCAGTGAAATCCAGACATAAAGGTTAGTTGAGACAGTTATCTTCAGGAAAGTAAAAAAACAAAACAAACAAAAAAAAAAAAAAAAAGAGAAAAATTCACTGTAAATCTTTCTACAATATTTTGATACTCACTAGTTCAAGAAAGCCTTACAATAATAAAACCTCCTTACATTTTTATCGTAAGGATTGTGAACTTGTTAAAAAAAAAGAAACCTTTAAATTAATGCACATGTACATATAACTTGCTTCACTTGTTTAATATTTTTTTATTATCAAGGAAGAAATATAAAAAAAAGATGAATTTTTTCCTGCTCTTTCTTAAGCTAAGTGTATAGACAAGATAAATGTACAAGTCCCTGAAACTGCTTTGAAGTATAGCTGTTTAGAATCCATTACATTAACCTCTGCAGCATTAGAATTTAGGGTAATTCCCACTTTAAAGTCATATTTTTCACTAATTAAGTTCACATTTAAAAAGAAAAGAAAAAAGAAATTGTGCTTATGGTAACGATTTCTGCGACTGATCTCCCCTTAAAAAATAATTAAAGCTTGGCTAAATGAATAAGGACATTATTTACTTTATCTCTCTTTTTCCACTTCTTTACTATTCCCAACAGTATCCAAGCAGAACAGAAACCACATGTGCATTCAGGAAAACACAAAAAATATGTAAATATAATGCACATTGGCAGAAAAAAAACAGCTCATGTAAGTTCACTGCGGAACTCAAGAGTAGCCTGAATAACAGAAACCAAAGGATCTTAACTAACTCTGGCTAAGGATGACCCAAGCATCCAGGTTTTTAGTATAATGCTTACTGTAGCACAGAGGATGCCTGTGAAAGAATCTAGGCACCTGCCATACTTGTAGGGATAAAGCTTTCAGCTGAAACAACTTCTAGGTCAAAACCAGTTCCAGACAGTTCTGACTATATCACATACAATATAAGCAGCTTTGAAACTAGGAAAAACTGATAATCCAAAGGTGAAATATGGCCAAAGGCATGTTAAAATATGTTCATGTATCAGTGAATTTAAGTACCATTTTCCTAGGTATTCTGCAAAGATCATCTGTCCCTTTTAAGGTATTCTGAAAAGTACTCTGTTTAGAAATAATTATTTTATATTTATGCTAGAGCTTGTATATATTCTTAAAAAAGTAAACATATCTTAGTAAGGGGCAAATACAGGCCCTGGATCAGATTCATCATGGTAAAAGTTACATTTCTTACTCAGATGGAATGAGTTTTCAGAAATCACATTTCATTTAGAGGGAATGCTAGTAATTAGAATAGGTGGTTTGTCACTTCTGCTTCTTGGCTTAATTAAAACCTTCAAACATTCTGCTCATCCCCACCAACAATGGGATTCATTACTCCTGCTGCTCAGGCTCCATCTGAAAAAAAGCCAGGTTGCCTAAGAAAAACATGAATATTTAGCTTATAATGATCTGTTTGTAGTACCAATGTATTCCATAGTAACTCTGGTTACATTATTTTCCTGTAAGAAAAGCTTCACTAGAGACTCATTAAGATATGAAGGTTGGATCCAACTGAAACAACAGTGAAGATGTCCACATTTTATGTGGCCTGATTCTGTGAAGAGAATCCCATCAGCTTATGCCAATTCCAGCAGGAGGAAAGGTATTGAGCACCTCTCAGAAATGAAAGGTTTCTTCAAGTCCCAGTTTGGCAGGATACTTACATACTCACACTACTCTTGGGTACCGCCTCCAATGGAACTGCTCCCATATATGAAATTAGGCACATATGTAAATAAATTCCTCAGTAATGGCCTATCAGTTAACCTGAACGTTTTATTGCTATTTTTTCTAAGTCAAAACAGAAAGACGCATATGTATGTCTAAGTAACTGAATACCCTCTTTAAAATGTGAACTTCAATGTTCCCACCTAGGTTGTTAAACCAAGTAATATCTTCAATAAGACATTACAATTTTGCAAGAGTATCATATTGAAAGTGGTACTCTGTAGACTGAAGAGGAATAAAATTATTTAGCAAAAACCATGAAATGCCTGTATTCAACTTTTCATACAAAAAATATATTTTACTTTGCAACACTAACAGTTAAGGCCACAGAACTCCAGCAAGGTGCTGATAAGCATATCAATTGCAACGACCGAAATTATCAATAAATATAAAGAAAATTGCCTGCATGTTTAAAATCACAGCAATCAAATCAATCAAAAAAGCAACCATCAACATCTCTTGTGAGTCATAACTGTTTTCAAGTAAAAACTGCACTATGTGCTTTAAGACTGTCAAATTTTTACATACTATAACAGTGTTAGAGTAATATACAGGTAGAAGATTTCATCCTTCCATCCTGGTTAGTCACAGTTTCCCTGGAATTCTGCAATGTATTATTCTGGTTTTCATCTTTACTGTCTTCACCACCTATGTTGTCCTTTTCTTCTTCTTCACTCTGTAATGGCTTTCCAGATTCATCTTCCTTTTTGCTACTTACATTCTTCTGGCCTTTCAGTGCCTTTCGCTTAAACAGGGAAAACTGAAGCAAAAAGCAGGTAAATAATACGTCCAAAACAACTATGAAATTCAAAGTTAAAAAAAAACAACCCACAAAGCATTTTGTATATACCAAGGTCAGCTGAGGTCACAAATTTATCCTTGGTATTTTTTTTTTTTTTCCCCAAACAAAATGAATACTTAAAAATTGTTAACTAAAAACATTCTGCTGCAATATTTGAAATGTGTGAAAATCGCACATAGGAACCAGAGGAGTCAAAATGATTGAATTTTGTCAAATTGCGCACTGTACATTTTGTACAAAATACTGCAAATGGTGCAATTATTTGTGTTTCTTTCAAACAAGAGTCTGAGGCAAGGTCAAAAACTATAGGCTCAGATCTGCAAAGCCCCAGAGCAGTAAATGCTTAATATGCTTCATTATAAACATGTGTGTAGTCCCATTAAAGTTAATGACAATGTTTTTACGTCAATGAGACTACACAGGTGCTCGAAGTTAACTGGTGCTTAAGGCCTTTGCTTAACAGGAAACACAGCAGCCAGTCTCTGCAGCAGCCTTTGGATCCTAAACCTGTAAGAAATTCCATGTAAGGTACTCCTCAACATGAATATACATACATACATACATACATACATACATATATATATATATATATAAAATCACATTCTTTAAATCTGTGCATGTTGGAAATACATACAAGGTAAACTAGCTCAGCTGCTGCCTCCAGAGAGAAATATGGTGGCAAATATGTTTAGATAACATCCCATAGGAATCAAGTCCTAAATTTTTGCCTCATGAATATCTGATGTGATTAACAACCTGTCTTCTATGTGCATGCTATACATTAACAGGTGATAATGGGCTTTATCTCATTGATACTGACAGAAGCACTATGATTTATTTTAATAGAGCAATTATTTGGACATTTTTAAGTTATTTTATCACAAAATAAAATCAAATCATAAACAGAAGGAATGGGCTGCTCAGCAACTTAATTGTTTATGCAAATCAGGTAAACTGAGGTATTGCTTCAGCTTGGTAACTGCCCACTGCCTTCTTGGTCACTAGTAGCTAGAAAGAAAAATCAGGCCACATACCTTTGTTCTCCCAACAAATCCTCCAGTTACTTGGTCATCAGCATTCTCTGAAGAATTATTCACAGCGTGATTATCAGTGCTTTCTTTCTCTACAACAATATAAATGCTTATATTAACTTCTGATTCTTGCAAATGATGAGCAGAAAAAACTGTTCTTCAAATAATTTTTGAAGTAAAAGTCACTAAATAAAACATGGATCTAAAAAAAAAAAAAAAGCAGCAATCAGAATATTCAGTTCAATTTGATGCCCATCCTGACAAGTACTTTATTTTCAAGAACAGAACACTTACAGCAGTGACATTATGTAAAATGTTTTGACTTGAAACTCGTAGTTTCCCCTTGCTGACAAAAAACAGTATCTTGCACACTGATTTTGAAAGTATATTCCAATTTGGAAAATCTGACTTTTAGGGCAGGAGTTATAGTTCAGCATGAATTTTATTCCATAGAAACAAATCTGGGAAAGGAAAAACTTTCCATCTGAGTTATGTTCCTATGTTTAAATTTTCCTATAGTCCCTGTATGAATGATATAAATGTAGAACTTCATATCAAAACTTCCAGATCACTCAGTTATGGAAAAATATTTAAGCATCCATTCTGGGCAAGCTATTTCCACTATAATATTAAAAATAAGTGGCATGGCTTCTTCATTACTAGGACATTGGTCTTTTTTATACCACATTTGTTATTTTGTATCAAAGGAACAGTTATAGATTTTCCAGCATTTTCAAAATAAAAGAAGTTGGGTTTTTTTTGCATATAGGACACTCAGCTTCATGCTCCCCAGCTTTTCTGAAGGTATATATAGTTCACTCAAACTATCATCAAAACTACAAGCAACACGTAGACTTAAATCTTCACCGTCTCTGAACAGTGTTCAGTAATTACATTTCATCTAACAATCTGTTTGTGAATTTAATGAGGAAATGGCAGTAGAGAAGAGAAAGGCTTTTCACAAGCTTCTCTGCTGAAATGAAGAAACATGGCACATAAAGAAGTTGCTTGAGAGATAATACAATTACCATAACTTTGCAACCACGCAACTCCAGCTGCTCTCAGTAAAATATAGTCCTGCTAAGAGAAAGTCCTTCTTGTGGACTTCCTCAAATACATAACTAGGAAAAGTATATTTTTCTTTCAAATCATTAAGAATTAGTAATGGGGTTTTGCCTTTCAAATTTCAAGAACTGTTTTACCAACTACTGACAATAACTGCATTGTTCAGTATTTTTATAATAGAGGTGTTTAGAAAAGTTTTATCTTTTTAGAATGTCCACAGTGATTCTATTCTTAAAAACTGCATTCTTACCCTGCTGAACGATGGTCTCTTTCTGAGTAGTCTCTTCTGTCTATAGAGAGACAAAACAATGAAATCTGTACTTTCAAACTTGCTAAAAATGAAATGTTTTCATTATTAACTCCTACGTATTCCTCCCTCTACCAGAACCACCCCAAAAAACCGCCTTGCATTTACAAGATAGCTACACATACATTCAAACTAATGTTAGTTATAGAAAGAAATTCTTTCAGACACGAGTAACTTAATAGGAGTAAATGCTTTTACCTTTTCGGTTTCCACTGTGCTATTCTTGCTGTTCTCTCCCTCAGGTGTTTTACTATGTTTCTCTTTTTCGCATTTTCCCTCTACTTCTTTTTCTTTCTCCATTCCTGTCCGTCCTCCTTGTACTTCTGCTTCTTCTTCTCCTTCCTCTGTTTCTTCTTCCTCTTCTTCCTCCTCCTCATTTTCATCGTCATCCTCCTTATCCTCTTCCTCACTGTCATCATCATCATCTGTCACTTCCTCTCCAGACAAGTTTTGCTCCTTTGACAAAATGCCCAAAACATAGTTTTGAAAGTTGTGCTGCACAATGATATCATGGTCCTCATCCTACACCAGTTCTTCACACATTATAATTTGACTAAGAACCAGAAAACTCAAAAGAAAATGTTTCAAGTAGTATATAAGTAAGAAAAAATACAGGAGACCTCATTCAAGCTTTGCTAAGTGTAATGGATTTTAAAAAGTAGACCTCCAGTGAATATTAGGAGTGCAGTGGCTTTTATGTTTTGCTGGCATGTGTCTCCTTAATGGAAAAGCAATAAAACCAAACTTTTTTTTTAAACAAAATAATTAAATAATTATTTTAAATGTTTGAAGTATGCATAATTAACACAATCAGTAGTAATTATAACACTGAAAAAAATCATTAAAATTTATTTCCCAAGAAAATTAATGAAACAATACCACCTATAATCTTGTGATTCATCTGATCCAATGTAATTTAAATTTTAGTTAGTTTCAGCCTAGGATAAGACTTCAATGTAGTAAAAAAGAATAGCCAGTGGTATTATAAAATACATTTTTAAAAGTGCAAATGTTGTTTTGTAAAAATGTGTAGAAAAAAGAACTGATTATATCCTTCTTACTCCAATCAGACTACCATTACAAATGGCATGTATGTATTTATAACAGCATGAAATACAATATTTTCAACAGAAATATTCTCCCTCCCATTGCAACAATATAAAGGCCTAAACCAATTCCAAGATGGACTTCCGATGTCAAATCAAGTGAACCCTTATAACTGTATCAGAGTGTACATAATTGTATGGAAATATGTACTGTGACGTCTTTGCATTCTGATGCTTTTCTTCTATGATCGATCGAAATATAGGTATTGAACCAATGTTTTACGTTAAAGAAACCTGACAAACAAAACACTTCTGTTCCACTGCAGCCCATGTCATGATAGAAACAATCTGCATACTCTTTCAAAAGCGTGGTAGAAATGTGTCTTATCTTGAACATCTCTGAACACTCGGGTCCAAATGCTGCCTCCTTTCTTTTGTCAATGTTTTCCTTCCTTCCTTTTTACAGTTTTGAATTTTTGCTTGATTTTTTTCACAGTGATTGTTTTCATGGTCATCAGAAGGGAAGTTGCTAGTCAGGAGGCAAATATTAGTTAAAGTTTCTGGAGGTTGGTGCACAAGGCTGCTTAGCCAAAAATGTTAGTAGGTGTGCAAAAGCTTAATATGTTTGTTTCCTGCCCTGTATTCTTCTGGGTAAATTAACTAAGTAGCAAAGTACTTTTGTACCCTAATTAGAAGCTTTTTGCTACTTTAAGCACAACTGTATACCTATAATTAAGAATCAGAATAATACCATCAACATTCAGCTTGTACTACTTTCATTGCTCTCTTTTGCCCCGTAGTCCAAAGGCCTGTCTAGTGCCCTTCACAGCTTCAAAGACCAAATTTTTAAATTTGGGATAAAAAACCTCACTGTGCATACCAGCATGTGCAGCAGAGTTAGCGAGAGCTCTCTGCAGTGTCTAGCATCTGCGCAGCGCACATATTCTCACACCTGCTGCAAAACGGGCTAGCAGCAAAGAGGAATCCAGCATGGAGTTCAGGCTACACATGAACCAGAAGCTGATGCTACAGAGAGAACCTGGGAAACTGAAGGTACCCTGAAGGTACGCTATGTTGCCAGCTACATATTCCAGCTCCAGAAATGTCAGGAATGAAATGAAAGGAGAAATTGCCAAGTGCCATTGGTAGAAAGTCTCTTTTGTAGCGTAACACAATGGTTATCAAAACAATTGGCATTCTTACATATCATGATACCTGATGAAAAATGAACCATAAAGCCTGAAAATATTTTCATCTAAACTCCTTTGGAAATGGTGTTACTTATCACTGGCATAGTTTATTTGTAGACTTGAATAGTAACACCATGGTACATTGCAATATTTAAAACAGAGTGCTTAGAGATAAGACAGGATTTTGCCTTTGTAAAAAAATGTAAAAAACAGTCACTGGCTAAAATACTGACAGTCTTCCAGAGGAGTACCAGACTGACCTGGAGTTATTTAGACATCTGTAAGAAAGCCAGAATTTTCTATTTTTGGTTCTTTCAAAATTAAGCAGGTCTTTGCAGATGTTTAGCATAGTTATGGCCTATGGAAGGCATTTAACCTAGCCATTTCACACTGGAGGAAATTTAAGATTAGTAGGTCATGTATGCACTCTATAAAATGCATCTACAAAACACTGCAAAATATGTAAAGACAGCTAAATGTAAAAGAAGAGTTTAGTCCACCACTGAGCTACTGAAAATGTTTAACCACTTCATAAGCACATGTTAAGTTTCTCTAGCTCTGCTTATATGGAGATAATGGCCAAGCAGTTAACAACAAAAATACCGACGTTCCATGTAGTGTGGGATTTGAGTTCTGAGGGAGGAACTTTTCCTAATTATAATTTAGTAAAGAATCATGACATATTCACATGAAGTAGTCCCAAAGTCAAACTGATAGGAAAAAAGCTCTTCTTCCAACCCTCACCTTTTCAATTATATAATCCAGTCTCAGAAATGACCTATACCTAGCCTCATTTCTAGGCACACTTCATCTCCAGCTTTCTATCCACTGATAACTTTTCCTCCTCTTCTAAATATTGAGAGCATAATTCAAGAAATGCAAAGTTTATTTTCTTTCAAAACCATTCCTCCTGCACAGTTAATTAGGTCTCTAATGAGGAATTGCACTCAAATTCTCATTAACCTGGCAGCTCTATCTACTGAAAGTAACCAAGAAGACCAGAACTTGCTGTTTATAATATTTCTTATAACAGTTATAACATAGTTATAGCATTTCAGAAACCATACACCAATATCCTACAGTAGCTTTATAGAACTTATAAGACTTATTTTACAACTCCTGTGCCTACAAAAATTACTGCTCCTTTAGAGCTCCTTTACAGCTGCATACAGCTTCTACTGTACTGCTCCAAAGGTTCTGCTTACGGCAAACTTAGGCATCAGGTTTGGATCCTATCATAAAGACAATGTTTCCTATTACCCTACATGAAGCTATCTAAATGCAGGAGTTTACAAAAGAGATAGAATCTAAGCTACCATTGTAGTTATCAGAGGTCTTCGGCGGAATTCTTTTGATAAGCACCCACTCAGATTCTACAAATCTGAAACATTCTTACATGGGCTTATGTGGACCTGCATCACTCCAGATGCCAACTCACAGCCATGCAGGATACTGCACAACACCTAAGATCACACTAGATGTGTTTGTTTAGGCAACTGAGTCATGCTTTTCAAAACCATTGGTACAGCTGAGAGACACTCATTTCACCCCAAAGACGCGTACCGTGTTAAACTTAACAGCTTCCCAGATTGGCCATCTTTCCATTTACTGTATTTGCAAATTGACACAGGTGTGTCTGGCTGTCACCTTATCTGTTCAATTTCGAAAATAACCCATTTTGAATAATAACTCTAATAGCACAGCATTATTACTGTCATTTCCACTTGACCATTTATAAGCATGTTCTGGAGGGTTTTTACCAATGGTAGAGAAAGAGAGTTGAGAATGTCATACTAGAGATACTCTTTTACTTTAAAAGATGAATCATCTAGCCATTAAAAATAAACTTCGAAGAATATAAGACTACGAATTAAAGCAAATATGTGTATGTATATGTGCATGCATATGTATATAGGTGTTATATACTATGTTATGGTATATGTAGATATATATGTATAATCTCTGCATTATTCTCTTTCATAATGCTCTAGGAGTTTTATATTTTATTCCACTTTAAATTCTCTATTCACAGAAAGATAACGCTATAAGAATAACTTCAATAGTTTTCCCTCTAAAGTTGAGACACAGAGAAGCTGGCTTGGCCAAGGTCACACACAGAAAGTCAAAAATAGTAAAGAACATACAAATGAAATATTTGAAATGGTTTGCATTTAAGCCTGAGGTTCCAGTTTCTTCAAGGACAAAAAAGTTGTCAATAGTATGAAACAATCTTAAATATTTCATGCCTCTGGTATAATAAATCAGTACAGCAGAACATCAGTCTTGAAAACATGACCTTGCAGACTTCACAGACTATATAGATTATGTAGAACTGTTTTGCTTGCTTATTTTTTTGCATGCATTTACACTGGTTTTCATGTAAACCCAGACCTTCATAACAAGACATTCTTAAGGAAAAATTTGCTGTAGCCATGCTTTAGGGGACAAATGACCTTACTTTCTTACAATTCTGGCAACAGCATTGCCTCAGTGGGTTTAACTCAAGTGTGTCTGTCTTCTGCAGCTGGCTTTTCTTTGGACAGATTAATACAGAATAAAGACATTTCTTTCCCAAATGCTCTATAAAAATGTGGTCTTATGTCTATAGGAGAAGGAAACAAATTTTACTCTGTTCTATACTGTTGTCTCACCTGGTGTCATGCTCTGGCTGAAAGACAGTCTCACTGAAGACTGGAGATTCATGTCTCATGGCAGACCTTGCTCAAATGACAGCTGTGAACTAGGTTTCTCTATTGCCATAACTATTTCAGTGTGGATGCCTCTTACATACTTCATGGAAACTGAGCTCTGGCAGACAGGCTGTTCATAATTAGCATTTCAGAAGAGAAGGCTTATGGTATCTTTCCAAGCCTCCTCAAGAAGTCAAAATATTTTGTTTGCCACCACCATTTTATGGTTCTAGGGAAGAAAATTTCAAAACCACTGATGAGACAAATTTAGTTGCAAATCTGTTAAAAATCTGGCAAAAACTCAATGATGAAGAGAAATCTGTGATTATTATGTGTACCTCTCAGAAACTGAGAGTTCTGGGAAGTTCTGGTTTACAGAAAAGACATTTCTGTTTCTAGTTGCCCTAGAAACTGTTGAAAACCCACACAGAAGATTATTAAGAGAGCTGAGAACGAGGTAGTTTGCTACATGCTTCTTTCTTGGTGTTCTGCCAAGCAGCCATAAACCAGCAACTGCTTAGCAGAGGTTTTACTCATATAATGAACAGATTTCTCCCCATACCTGTCCAGCCCATTACCTTTGGATGCCCCAAAAGCATGTCAGGGCTCTTGTACACACCTATAAAACAACTGAATGGAATACATACCTAGTAGGAGTTTCACTATGAAGTAGAAGATTCTCAGTAGGTGGGTAACAGGTCTAAGGAGCTCAGTCAGTGGGAATAATGCTGTCATATGGGACTGAACAATGGGCACTCGTAAAGGCAATGACAAAGTACATTTCTACAGAACCATATTTTTTTTTTTTTTTATGCAGGGCAGAAGGGGAACGGGTAGAGCAATCAATCCTTCACTAGCTATCATCTGGTACTCCAAAATACTAGTGCACTGGTGTCACTCTGACAAAAATGGAATGAAGTAGTGAATACATAGCTTTAAATAACATCACTGGAAACTGATTGAGCAGCTAATTTTTCATTGGTTTTCTTCCTTTTTCTGCCAGTACTTTGCCATGCAATATATTTTATTTACTAAAAGCCAAACACAGGCACCTACAAGTTCCCACAGATCTGTACGCTTTTGGCACAGGCTGGCAGTGCACATACTCTCCATCAGGAGAATTATTCTAATTATATCTATTAATCAAAACTTTAGGTGTCATTCTGAGATAATACACTGACATTTATTACACAGTAGCAGAGAGTCCTGGTTTTGATGGCATTAAAGATTATTTCAGTTGGCTTTGGTGTTAATTATTCTGTGGCTGGCCAGCTTGCTGCTGTAGGTGCACTTGGAGAAAGATAGATGTCTGTATTCTAGTTTGAGTGAAAATAACAACTTAAAAATGTATAAAATTTTAATGTAAAACTACCTCCTAAAGAAGACAGTATTTGTACTTTCAGATTTCCTTTAGGTTTTGACTATTTACTACAAAACCAATATAGAGTTGTCTTAAGGATTTTCTTTCTCTAGCAATTCACAACAGATTTTTATTATTTATTCCCCAAGATAAATCAACATTTGAAATAGCTCAGATGTACTACAGCTTTCATATACAAAACTATTATCTTCTATTAAAAGTTTGCTTTCTTTGGAGAACAAATAAATAATATCAATTTCCAGGATGAAAGGGGAAAAACAAATCCTCTATAGAACTAGAAAGAATTTTTAAGGTGTTTAAGAATCATAAAATAAGTTGGAGACTATTTGCATCAATTGTAATTTCTTACAAGCTATTTTACATGATAACATAAATATTATTTAATATTCAGTCACTTGGAAGTAGCATGCCAAAATAACTCCTGAGTACTTAAGTAAAAGAGATGAAATATAACGAGCAACTCCAAATCAGAATATGTTGATGTTATCTAAAAACCTTAGTGTGTCTCTGGGAGATATTATGCTTCATGAAATGAATTCTTAATCCTAACAGACACAAAGAGAAACTAACTGGGGAATGTTAGCCTACACTTGGATGCAGTTTGTGCATTTTTTCCGAATTCTTATAGAAAAAAGTTTTAGTGTCTGGAGTTTATCTTGCAGCTCTCACGTATTTTCAAGTGTATGAGGACAGTCACTGCTTTTTGCTTTTATTGTGCTATGTAGCTTAGAGAACTGCATGTCTCTCCAAAATTCTGTGCTTTTCATTGAAATCCTGCCTTAACCATGCTGATTATTATTCAGTGCTTAGACAAAAATATGGGCAAAGGCAAATTTTCAGCAATAATACCACAGCACGCAGGAAGGTTCTTCCTTTTCATGAGTCTCTGTTCAGATTCTCTGTTCTCCATATATTCCTGAAAGGGATGCCCCACAAGTCACTGCTAAAATGTCTACAGCCTGCAAGATGGGGTCTCTTGGGGGAGATCCCCCATTTCAAAATACTGTGATGTAAAAGTGGCAATTTCTGTACAACCATCAATAATCTTTAAACTCTTTAAACCTGTTCTCATCTTGTATGGGTAGATTTCTCATGGCACACCCAACTTAGTAACGCAAGTCCCATTAGCCTCCCCATGCAATTGTTCTCCACGTCATACTGGCCCTTGTGAAAGTTCTATCCCAGCTATCAGAAGGCTGGCTTTAAAGCAAGGCTTAACTTCTTTCTATACTTTTGATACAGGACACATTCAGGTTTGCTTTGCTGTTCTCCTCAGAAATGACAATGAAGTGCCAAGAGATTAAATTCTGCAGCAGTTCTGCTGCTGTGTTTATGAGAATTTTGTGCCTTGACTAGATGCTGGGTAGAATGAAAGTATTTTAAACTTCCTGTAAGAAAACCAGCCTATACCAGGGTGGCTCACATTAAGTTGTGGTGGCTCACATGTGGTGGCTCACACTCATATTAGATTGGTCATTACTGTTGATAATAAATATTTTCATAAGTAAGTATGGGGTTTTGAGACAATGGTATTATTGTTTGTTTAAACTATCATAGCATGAGGATGCCAAGCAAAGAAGCAATAGTATCATAAATCCTTAAAAAGGACAGCGATTAAGTGTACTTGCTTTTTCTTTGGCAATAGAAAAACAAAGCCTCTGTAGCTCTCAGCAGTGCAATTTTCTGATGACAAAACTATCTCCTCAAAATCCTTTCAATATGCAAAAGCTAACCTCTTCTCTCTCCACTAAAATATATGAAAAAATGTATAAAAAATCACAACTCAGTGACTTCAGATCACAAACACGCTCAGAACTTAATTGAGGATGAAACTACAGATTTGCTATTTGTGCAAGCGAAATATTTGCCCATACAGTGCCACAGTACTAAGCATTACCATTAATTTGATTTGCACATTTAAAAATGAGTTGAGAATTTGCCCTTTGGGGTTTTATTTGGGTTTTGGAGTAGGTTTTTTGTTGTTTTTTTTTTTGTGTGTGTTTGTTTTCTTTCTGTTTGGGTTTTGTTTTGTTTGTTTGGGTTTTTTTTTTCTTTTTACAGATCTGACAACATTCTTTTGTTTGCAGACCCTGTTATTTCTGAGCTTGATTCTGCTTCCCATAATATATACATATATATATATATATGGGACTGCATCAAAAGGAGCATGAGCAGCAGGTTGAAGGAGGTGATCCTGCCCATCTACTCTGCTCTTGTGAGATCTCACTTGGAGTATTGTGTGCAGTTCTGGTGTCCTCAATATAAGAAGGACATGGAACTGTTGGAACAAGGCCAGAGGAGGGCCATGAAGATGATCAGGGGACTGGAGCACCTCCCGTATGAAGTCAGGCTGAGAAAGTTGGGGCTGTTCAGCCTGGAGATGAGAAGGCTGCGTGGAGACCTCCTAGCAGCCTTCCAGTATCTGAAGGGGGCCTATAGGGATGCTGGGGAGGGACTCTTCATTAGGGACTGTAGTGATAGGACAAGGGGTAACGGGTTAAAACTTAAACAGGGGAAGTTTAGATTAGGTATAAGGAAGAAGCCCTTTACGATAAGGGTGGTGAGGCACTGGAACAGGTTGCCCAAGGAAGTTTTGAATGTTCCACCTCTGGCAGTGTTCAAGGCCAGGCTGGACAGTGTCTCGGGCAATGTGGCCTAGTGTGAGGCGTCCCCCCCCATGGCAGGGGTGTTGGAACTAGATGATCTTAAAGTCCTTTCCAACCCAAACCATTCTGTGATTCTGTAATACTCACTATAAAATTAAGGAAAATACACAGAAGTGCAGGTGAGTTCACAGTTCATAAATCCAGCCTATATGGACTAAGAAAAAGACTGCATTTAAAAAGAGATGCTCTGCCTTTAATCACTCTCCTTTGTTTCAGAGTATTTAACAACACTGTTGTTAATACTTTGACTGGATTCACACCACAAATTCAATTGATAAAAATATGAGATACAGAAGGTAGTGTCATCTTTGGAGAAAGTAAGCTAAAATGTATCTTGAAGGACAGAAAAGCTGGGAAGGGGGGCCGGCAAAATAAAAGCAATGAAAACAAAAACTAAATGTCCTTTTCTGCATGATTCCCAAAGGCCCCATTCTAAAGAATGACCATGAACCCACCTATCCAGATAAGACAAGAAGTAGTGGATGAAAACCAGACATTTTCTGCAGTTTGGAGAATGACATTTTTGTTTTTCAGCATCAATTTTGCAGAGAACTATTATCTTAATAAATAATGGGAAAATTTACTTGCTGAAATTTTTCAGGCATAAGAGAAAACATGTACTACAGCATATTCAAAAGTAATCTGATCACCCTCATCTCTAACAGAGCTGTGTGGCAAAAGCAGACTTGCACGCTGCTCACCAAAAACGGGATCTGTGCTTGCAATTCACGCTTGCTAGAAAAGACAGCATGTGCATATGTAATTCTGTCAACATGTATGCAAGTGTGTGCAGGCAGATTAAAACTTCTGAGATTAACTTTGGAAGAGTGCTTAGAAATCTGCATGTGCTCATTAACATTGTATGGATGTCTAGTGTTGTTACCCGCTGTATCACCACTCTTGATCTTAAACGTGTAGTTGGTTGATTGCTGGTTAACTGTTATTAATAAGGCAAAAAACCACTGTGAACTTAATTTGATTGAAACCACCTGGCTGAACAGTTTTTCCATGTGACAATCATGAGCGAATAAATCATGAAGAAGTAATAAATATGCTTTTTCTAGTACAGGAATACATATAGACAATGAACGAAGTAACCAAAAGACAGATACCAGAAAAATAAAGGTAGTTTTTCAAACAATGCATAAAGCAACCTAAAAAGTGTTTGCCAAAACATGTACTGGATGTTAAATGGGTTAAAAATTGATTGAATGAAATTTATGGAAGAAAAACGGGCATCAAATATAATAGGTACACCTGCTGAAACACAAATTATTGAATATACTGAATATATTTGGTATACTGAATGATCACACTTTTTTTTTTTGCCAGGCATTCACCAGTGGTCACTGTGAAAAAAAGACATTGCACTAGACAGACCTTTGGTCTGAGCAGTTGTCTCTCTATTGAAGGATATTCTTTCTCTACTGAAAACTAGTTCAGGAGTACTTCTCCCATGTTGCTTAATACTGCACATAAATCTTTTTATATCCCATAATAAATACCAAGGACATACTGGATTTCCACAAAACCACAAGCACCAAGCTTTATAAACCAGCATGAGTCAAACCAAATAAAATTCCACCCGTTACACTAATGGAGTTCCAAAGTCCCCCAAAGCCCAGAAACATTGGCACAGGGTACGCTTTATGTAACAATTCTGTGGAAACCCCTTAGAAGTGCTGGAGTAATTCTCTGCTTTTCCGCTACCACAGGAATGATCCACAAAACAATATAAAATCAGTTCTCGATTCAATTAATTTTCATCCAGACAAAACAAAGAAGATGCCTGTAACTTGGCTTCCTTTACTCTCCTGGAGGCTTTATGCCATCAGTGCATTATCAAGAGAAGAACAACAAATGGCCCCCATTTGCCTAAGGGTTTAGATTAGAAGCTACAGTCAGCAAATGAAGAGCCATTCCTACGTGAATTTGGAAATCACTTGTTTCAAAGTGCTCTCACTTTTTCCCCCTGCCCCCCAGAAAATATTTTTCACAAGAAATAACAGGTTGGTTTGGTTGCTTTTTTTCACAGCACAGTTTTCTTCCAGGGCTGAATTTTAGAAACACAAATAAGCAGATGTCATATCCAAGAAACACAGTTTCAGGCCTATAAAAATACTTTTCAATATTACTCTAAGCTTTATCACAGTAACATCTTAATCTTTCCCAAGAAAGATAAAATAACACAGTTTAGCTCCACTTAGTTTTAAAAGCAAGTATTTTCACAGCAGTTCGGTGATAACTCAGCACTCCTGCAAAATAACTGAGGACTCTCTCATTAGAGAGCACCATTTTCTTGGGCACTGCATTTAACTGTTAAAATATTCCATTCTATCAGAATATGAGGACACTTACCCTTTTCCAAAGACTTACATATGCTGATGCCAAGATAATGTATTCCAGAAAATCCCAAAGCTTGAAACAAATTCCACAGGGACAAGATACAGTCACTGGATTAACTTTCTGTTAGGCCCAGCATGTGTGTGAAAGTGATCTTACCTTCAAATGTAGTATTATGGACGGGGTGACTGAGGTAGGAAGGATCAACCTGGACTACAACTGACTGGCGAACTATTAATCTGCTACAGCCTTTTTAGAAAATAAATTCTGGAGACATTGTGTCAAAGATAGTTTAATGCCAGTGTCTTACAAAACAACATTAAAAACAATCCCAACATAGGTACTGATTCCATTAACATCTTTATTGAATGACATTTGCTCATTTTGATTCTTTTATTCTCCTGTCCTCATTTTCAAATAGGACTTAAATAACTATTTTTCTAGAAAATGTCAATACTGAGATCTGTTTACAAAAACGTCTCAGACCACCCATTACCATAGTATTTAAGTAATAACGGTGTATGATGAGTCCCTATCCCTTCTTTTGCCAGTTTAACCACTACCAGTTGAAACAGTAATGCAATATCTTACAAAAATAATTTTTAAGATTTGTTTATGTATTTTAAGGAAACTCCAGAAGTATTAACATACTTTCTCTTTTCCCAAAAGAATACTGACTATCACACTACTATTCTGTTCCATCTGGCTTCTCAGTTTATTACATTGTCCTCTTTTTGGTTATCACAGATGTGATCTTTAGGAAGGAAAAACACAAATATGCTCCAATGAGGAGAAGTTTAGGCTGTGATCCTGAAAACATATATACACTTCACACAGCCACAAAACACAGTCCCATCCTTGAGAAACTTAGAGTCAGATGACTAATGTAATGTAGTCTGTTGTAGGCAGATATAGAATCTTTTGTGCATTGCACACTGTAAACAAGTAAACAGTAGTTCACAAGTGTGTATTTTCAAATTCTTAATTATATCTAATCACTAAAAGTGATAGTCAAAAATTAGCCCTAAACAGATGCATTCTGACTCTAACGTAATCTAGGCCAGATCCTGAGACTTGGCTTTGTCTTTTTGCACATAACTGCGTGCTGACACCAAAATAAGAAGTCAACCTTAAGGCCTTTGAAAAAACCGAGGTCATCATTTACCCAGGCTTCCATTTCCATTTACCTCTCTCTTGACCCATGTAAACTTGCCAACTCATCCTTTCTTTAATTTATGCTAAGTACTCAAACATTTTAGCATTTCTATGAACAGAAGAAAAGTAGGGGTAATGAATATGAAGTGATACCAAAATTTTAAAAAATGCATCTTTAAATGACACTCCTTTTATAAAAGACATTAACATGTAGACTATTCTGCAACTAAAACCGATACATCACCTTAAGAAATCTGATCCAAAGGCAATTGAATGTTCCAATGTCACTGTTACAATGTATAATTCATGTTGCCAGCATGACATTATGATTTAAGAGGCAAACACACTTTGCCTCCTCAGCAATTATTTTTTTAAATCATATGTGTTAAAGATTGTGTAACTGTATCAACCATTTATGATTTCTCTCACAAAAGCTTCCCAAATCTAAACATTTTCTTCAGTCTTTTTTTCGATAAATTGGCACTTAAAGTAGATGTATAATAATGTATTTTGACTACATTATTTTTTTTTAAGTAATAAAAATCAATCTGCCATATTTCCAAAGTTTTCTGAATAGGCTTAAAATGCATCTCCAGTAGTTTATGCTACTTCAGTGTTAAATAATGAGGTAGTACATTGTTCCAAAATTGTTCTGAATTATGTAAACCATTTGCTACATGCTGTTTGGACTTCATTTTTTGTTTAGAGCTATTTGGTAAAGCACTATTTTCTGTCTTCTCTGGCGTCCTGGTTTTGTTTTTCTTTTGTGGAAGCTTATTACTATAATTTATTCTTTTAGCTTTTGCCTTTTCCTCTTCCTCTTCTTCTTCCTCTTCTCCCTCATCCTCCTCTTCCTCTTCTTCCTCTTCTCCCTCATCCTCCTCTCCCACATCCCCTTCCTCTTCTTCTTGTTCCTCCTCTTCCTCTTCTCCTTTTTCTTCTCCTTCCCCTTCTTCTTCCTCTTCCTCTTTTTCCTCTTCTTCCTCTTCTTCCACTCCCTCTTCTCCCTCTTCTTCCACTCCCTCTTCTTCCACTCCCTCTTCTCCCTCTTCTTCCACTCCCTCTTCTTCCACTCCCTCTTCTCCCTCTTCCTCTTCTCCCTCTTCTTCCATCCCCTCTTCTCCCTCTTCTTCTTCCACCCCCTCTTCTTCTTCTTCTTCCATTCCCTCTTCTTCCACCCTCTCTTCTCCTTCTTCTTTTCCCATTCCCTCTTCTCCCTCTTCTTCTTCCACCCCCTCGTCTCCCTCTTCTTCTTCCACCCCCCCTTCTTCCTCTTCTTCTTCCATGCTTCCTTCTCCCTCATCTTCTTCAACTCCCCCTTCTTCCTCTTCTTCTTCCATGCTTCCTTCTCCCTCATCTTCTTCAACTCCCCCTTCTCCCTCTTCTTCAACTCCCCCTTCTCCCTCTTCTTCTTCCTCCCCTTCCACTTCCTCATTTTCTTCCTCCCCTTCCGCTTCCTCATCTTCTTCTTCCACTTCTTCATTTTCCCACTCCTCATTTTCATCTTCTTCTCTATCCTCCCCTTCTGTTTCTGTCTCTGCTCCTTCCTCTTCCTTATCTCCTGTTTTGTCTTCCACTTCATCCTCCCCTACCTCCTTAGTCCTCTTATTTGCATCTTTCTCTTCCTGTTCTTCAGATACTTCTTCCCTCCCTGCCAATGATTCTTCTAATTCCTCCCTTTCACCCTCTTTGTCTTTTTCATTCTCACTTTCTTTGTTTTCATCTTCATTTTCCTTTTCATCTTCTTCCTCTTCTGCCTCTACCTCTTTTTCTTCCCCTGCCTCTCTGTCTTCATCTCCTTCCTCACTCTCATCTCTTCCCACACTTCTAACCTGTTCTTCCTTTTCTTTTTTGGTGTCTTCCACTTTAGTGTACTCCTCTTCCATATCCTCCTTTTCCCCCTCTCTCAGCATTTCTTCCTCTATCAACCTCCATTCCTCATCTCCTTGCTCTTTGCCACCTTCCTGATTAATCTGTTCCATTTCTTCTGCAACCTCGTTCTCACTGTCTTTTTCAGCCTGTGATTCCTCTCTTTCATTTTCTTCCTCATTATGTTTTTCCTCTTCATCTCCTTCTACTGAAACTTCATCTCCATCTTTTTTAACCTCACTCTCTTCTTCTTCACTCTCAATTGTTTCATCTAGTTTTTCTTTTTCACTTTCATCCTTTTCACTGCTTTCACTCTCCTGCTCTTGATTAGATTCCTTCTCATTCTTGATTTCTAACTGTCTGCCTTCATCAGATTTAC
Source organism: Pezoporus wallicus (assembly GCF_028554395.1). Taxonomy (NCBI): domain Eukaryota; kingdom Metazoa; phylum Chordata; class Aves; order Psittaciformes; family Psittacidae; genus Pezoporus; species Pezoporus wallicus. The sequence goes on along the minus strand of NW_026638681.1, from coordinate 1,077,781 downwards.
CTTCAGAGTTTGTTTCTTCCTCATTCAAGCTTTTTATATAAGTCTCTTCTACATATTCTTTCTCACTGTTTGCAGCTTGCATCTCCTCAATCTCATTATCTTCTAAGTTCAAATCTTTCACATCTTTTATTGTTTTAATGGCCTTCTGGACCTTCCTGCCTTCATAGTATTTCTCATCTTTTTCCCTCCTTTTAAGTACAAATTTTGCAAGATCATTACTATTTTCCTCAGTTGAAGATGATGACACAGATATTTGTTTCAAAAAATGAACATTCTTTTTAAACCCTCTCTGCTTTTCACTGTTTCCTTCTCCTCTGACACATATTCTTTCACATTTATCAGATTTTCCAACAACATCCTTTATTCTGTTTTCACTTTCTATTGCTTCTTGACTTCCTTGCTTTTTAACAGAGCAGTATTTTTGTGCAACTACTGAATCAGTCTGGGGCTGATCTCTGGATGCAGGAGGAAGTACACTGATTTTTAGGAATTGCTTAGATTTAATAGCTTTTGACTTGTTATAGGAAGAATTTGTTCCTTCAGTCAGAATTTGCTTTTCAGTGGGAAGATCCTCTCTGACAAGTTCATGATTTTCCGCATATGCTTTTTCCCTTTTCACCAATCTGCATTTGTCCCTACTGATTTGTTGAACACCACTTTTCAAAGTACCAACAGTTTGTGCATTCCCAGATTTACCTTCCATTGTATTTTTTTTGGCCACTGGCTTCCCCACAAAGGCACTACTTTTTTCCAAGTCTTGCCCTGGTAACTCTGAAAGTGAAGACTGCTTTTGTAAAGAGCCAGAGTCTAATTTTGACCCTTCCTTCACTAAATCAGAATCTTTGTTTTTCAGCCCACCCTTACCATCTCTTTTCAGTTTCACATTTTTATTGTTCTTCTATTCCACATGAGAAGCAGAAAATTAAAAAGAAAGAAGGAAAGCATTAAAGACAAATGACAGCAAAAGAAAAAGGTTACAAAAACATCTGAACAAGAGAAGAAAATTTGTGTGAGCAAACTAAAAGATGGCATAGAACGTACAGTATTTCACATGAAACGAATTTACAACTGCCCGTACTAGAAGAATGTAACATTCTCTTGATGGTAAATGTACTGCTACACCTTTTTCACTATCCAAGTACTCAAAGTGAATGCAATAAGAACTGTTCAGACAATATCATGTCCTATAAGCTAAAGAGCATGCAATGCATGAAGTTGTGTGAACAAAAGGGAAAACTGCAGCTCCCTTGTACCTTCCTCCACCTTTCCCCTTGGGAAATCTTTTGATATGCTCACTTTTATGCTCCAATAAATTAGAAAATTTGCTGTCTTTCTACTTTAAATTTTATACTTATTTAACAAATTCTGCAAAATATTTTTCAAATACAAAATTACAATGAAATATACAAAATGATAAAATGCTGTGATCATTTTAGGAGTCAAATAGAAAGGTAATACAAAAGCATTTTAATTTCATAATTAAAATCAGTATTATTGTTCCTTTATATATATCCTATGGTGAATATCTGTAAATAAAATCTTTACATTGTGTCTCAGAAGTCAATGAAAATATTTTAATATCAACAAAACCAGAGATATGTATGTAATCAGCTTAATTTACGAAGTGTGTAAGATCGATTTTCGCTCCTTAACTGATGAAGTATTATATACTCCCATCTTAGACTATGCTGAATACTCTTATGTGCCTGCACAAATTCTCTCTGGCTTCAGTCAGCTTCTTAGGATTTTACCTTGTGGATATTCAAAAAATCAGCAAGAGGAGGCCTACAAAATTTGCTCAGCTTTTTTAAAACTCAAAGCAAAACAATAAAGTACAAGGATAATACAAGAATTACAGATCTTTTATACATCGGTATAAGTATACAGATATATATATATATGATTAGTTACGGTACCTTTTGTTTCTGGAGTGGTGATAATTTCAAGGACTGGTCACTGGGATTCAATTTCATTACATGTGTCTGCAAAAAATAAGATCGATATTAAAAGAAATAAATATGACTAATAGGGAAAGCAGCATGAAAGCCCAATTCTACTAAACAGGGCTTCAGACAAATCTGTAAAATCACATAACTATTTCACTTTCACTCCCTCACTTACTGCATAACCAGCTTAGATGTCAACATCTAAACTGTCTCTAGAGGTTAAAATCTACCTCTCTTATAGCCCATAAGTGCATTTTAGATGCACTGTGTACTCACCCTTAATTGCGGCTAAAAATATAATGCCTTACTCCCTCATCATCACAACCTGCAATATAACATCCAGTTTGATACTACAGCCTTGATAGAACATTGTTAAAGAAACATTACATAGAATAAATTTTCACTGGAATCCAATCTTACTCTTCTACATAAGGCAAAAAACGAAAAGGCAAGGCAATGTAGAATACTACTAGGTGGGCAAGTAGAGTGAGATTTTGGTCATCCCTTCCCATATACTCGAAACAACAAGGAAATGTTCTCTGATGCTGTTTGTTAACTGTTTATGGTTTAATAACAATACTCTTTTTCAACACAGTGAGGATAGACAGTTTAGGTTTTGACTCCCAAGAATTTGTGTGGTCAATATGCTATTAAAGGTTTTTCCTCCTCGTCACATCAATAAGATGTATGTTGCCACAGTTTAGAAAAAATGAAACTACACTGCAGCAGATTATTTCATTCAGATTCAAGAAGAGCAGTTCTTTTATTTTGTGTTTTGAGAAGTTTGCCTGACTTTTTAAAAATTTATTCTTTCATTCTGATTAATGTTTTAAAATTGATTCACAATGCACTTAAAACCAAAAAAGTCTAGCACATAAGGTGTGCAATAAATTACAAATAAATGTCTCGCTAAACTAATAAAGGCCACGTTGTACATTATATCTAAAACTAATTTTTTTCTTGTAAAAGAAAGTTTTATAACTTAAATGGTATGCACTGATTGTTAAATTACTAAGTACAAACAAATACTTATGTTAAGTACAAACAAGTAACAATTCCTGTGATAAGTGCAATCCTTTTAGCGTAACTGACAACATACTCTGAGCCAGCACCACAGTGGGTTCCTCATTTGTTTTCATTCCATTGAAGTTAAAAAAAAACCCAAAACCAAACAACAAACACAACATCTTTTCAGTGCAGTGCATTAAGACCAGGACATGCCCTATCTGCCAAGAGAACAAAATGTTTTGGAGAGGTGCACAACTGATAAGGTGAACATATTTTTTAAATAAAAGAAATATGTAGGAACATGCTTGGGAATCACAAAATAACCAAAATGTCTGCATTTGGGTCTTCCCTTTAATATGATCCACCTGTACTAAATAAGCTCTTCTTGAAAGAGGAAAGGACAGATTTCTGCTTAATTTCCTGCAATTCTGTCTTGGAAATCCTCAAGAAAATGAAGGTCAGAGATAGAGATCACCATGTGGTATCCAGTGTCATTGTTTTCTTTCCAAGGTAAAGAGGAGGGAGGGGCTGCACTACCTGGGGCTGCTTCAATCTCTTATTACAACATTCCCTTATTACAACTTTACTTGGAAAATAAAATCAAACTTTAGCATTGAATAATGACTGTATGAAACGCATGCTCATTTAACAGTGTGTCAGTACCTCTTGGTGTCACATAGGATGTTCTGGGCTAGCCATGAGTTCTGCACTAGAATTTGAAACATAATTTAGCTGCTTTATTCTTTCTCTGCATAAAAATGACTGAATCACAAATTCTTTAGTGGAATATATTACCATATTTAGGATGTCAGTTGTATCTCCAAGGTTTCTGTCATTATTTTCATTATCTGAATCTTCTTCTGCAGAGCGTTCACCGGGTTTATCCTTCTGATGATTCTTTTTCTTTACTTCAAGGTAAAATAGGGGGAAGTAAACAAATACCATAGGAACAAGCAATATGTAATCAGCAGAACACCCCATTCTTGTAAAATAGATTATCTCTATTTTACTGACACAGGACTGAAGTCCTGAGATTCCTGATTCCTCCAGCTTAAGATATCGCAGAAACACTTCCAGTTTTCATCAGTATTAACATCAAAGGTAGCTCAGCAATGTGGCTTCAGTACACTGTAGATCTCTGACCATTTTTGCAGGCTTTCAAAGCACAAATATTACATGGGACAAAGTTTCTTTTGGATAATCTTTTTAATAATAGTGTACCACCTAGACTAAATTAGCTGCAGTCATCTACATTAAACATTGTCTGCATAATGGATGGAGAGACAGTGAATTTAAATCCAAGGCTGCATCATAAAAATGTACCTATATCACTTTCAGGTTCACCTCAAGTTCATCAGGTAGATGACCAATTTCATATGGCACATAGGCCTCAGAAGATTCTAAGGGCAATTTAAATTTCACCGCATTGCTTTCTTAGAACCAGAAATGCTAATGGACATGGTGGCAGCTTTATAAATAATAATCTTAATTCTAACTGAATTAATTACTTTCATATTGGATTTGACTGTCCAATAAGTCTGAGCTAACTTTTACACAGAGCAGTGCATTCTGCACTCTAGCATCGCTCTTCCTGGGAAATCACACATGCCCAAGAATCCAGATAAAGTCAGAACTGCTCTAGAGAATCTGTTTGTTAAGTCCAGTGCTGTATCAGTATCATTGTTATGTAGACTTTGCATTAGCCAGGGTATTGCAAGTCATTATTATCTTAGATAACAGAGAGCGAAGAACACTTTTGCACTTCTTCACTTCCAAGTGATGAAGAAAGATGCCATAAGAATTAGTAGACCCAAGGTCTCTTGTAGGCCCTTCTGGGTTTTCAAGATTGTTCCTAATCAATTTTTTTCTGTAATTTTTTTTTTTTTTTGTGAAAATGGAGGAAGCGGTTACTAATCTCACAGTGGTTTTGTGAAGTTCTATTTCTACAGAAGAAACCACAGGTACAATTTAGAAGTTGTTTCTCTTTCACTCAGCCCTCATCTAAAACTTTGAGTACATTTTCCAAACATGAACAGAGTGAGGCAATGTCTTGTATGCATTTCTCAACTTTCATGTCTGTATTCTGACAGATCCTACTGAGGCAAGACTGAATTTAAACCTTCTTTCAGGTTCAAACTGAGCATTTGTTTATGAATGATGAGAGCCAAACCACATAATCATCCGAAAACAGCTGCAAGATATGGGGACACTTCACCTTTTTTATGGCGCCTGTGCTTCCTAAGTTCAGCTTTAGGAAGATCTGTTGCAGAAAACCAGAATGGACTAGTCTTGCTTGTCACAGGTAGTGAAGATTTTAAGAAGCTTTCTCCTAGTGGAGGCAGAGTTTGTGCCATTCGACTAAACTGCTCTGGTGACTTTTCCTGCAGAAGATTAAAAAAAACTTACATTGAGAATAAGAGCAGAAGAATAAAATGTAAGCAACCTTTCAGTATTTCGTTTTAGTTGATGATACAGTGTTGTAACTTTGTATGGGAAACATAAACCAAATGTCTTTGATATTTAAATTATTTACAGTCCTAAAAAGTGGAGAAGTATTGTCCAGGCTTTGGCTGGGATACAGTTAATTTTCTCCCTAGTAGCTGGTGCAGTGCTGTGGTTTGGCTTTAGTTCTAGAACAATGCTGATAACATACCTATGTTTCAGTTGTTGATAACTAGCGCTTACCCTGATCAGGGTAAGGACTTTTCAGTTTCTCATGATCTGTCAGTGAGGAGGAGCACAATAGCCAGGAGGAAGCATAATAGGTATATAGTGGGGGGATATTTTAGGTCTCCGCACAATAACCTCAAGCAGCCTTAAAATACAGACAAAGGAGAAAAAGAACTTTGATTTTTACTTAAAATACTAGCATCTCAAGTAATGTTGAAGTATTTATTCCACAACATCAATACAGTTTTACAAAATAAATGTGGCTTTGTGGTAGTTTTGTGGTAGCCACATAAATGTGGCTCTGTGGTAGAGACAGGTAAGTGAAATCATCCAACTCATGCCGTTCAATGAAATCGCATGGAATGTGTAGCTGAGAGAAAGGAGAAGCAACTACAGGGTCTTAGGATCATTTTAAGCTGATTGGAAACTTTCTCCTTTGATATCTTATAAAACTGTGGGCTTTTTTAATACATTCAAGGACTCAAAGGGAACAACAAAAAGAGTTTCTTGCTCCTTTTAAAAATATTTCTAACATGCTAGAATTTAAATACAAAATCAATTTGATTCTTTTTCATAGAAATAAACAAGCAAAATCTGACCAATGCCTATCTTCTATCTGCACTCAATTTTGAGACCAGAATAGATATTCATTCTTCTTTTTATACATTAAAATTATACACATAATTTTACATTTGTGTGTATATTTACATTTACATACATCAAGAATACATTTATCTGCTGGGTATACATTGTGACTTTAAAAGTGACTTTATTTCCTAATAGAACTATGGCAAGTCTAAACAGCTCTGAATTTACCCTCTCTCGACGTCGCATTCGTGCTGATGTTAGTTGTAAGGTGTTTGTTAGTAGTAAATCTCCACTTATTTTAGAGATTGTAGCAGTCAAAGAGCTTTCATGTAAATCTTCTAAAAGCACTTCTTCAAATCCTTTAGGTCTTGGAGCAGCAAAAACTAGCATGTGACAACCACCACATGCAACCTACAGCACCAAAAGAATTATCTGATTATTTCATTAGCAAGAATCAGTACAGGAACCCCATTTTCTTACAATCATCTCTAGGGGTTTAGAGTGTAAGAAAAACATAGTGAAAATAAGAGACATTAAATAGCTTCAAATCTAGCTCCAAATGATGTTAGCAAGATAAAAGTACTTAATTATGCTTATTAATCACTAGAGATCTGTGTTCACTTCTTGCTAAAATACAATATATTTGTATTGAACAGAACTCAAGATAGGTCAATTAATAGAGAAGAAAGCAAAGATATTTCAACTGTTTTGAAGGGATTTGTGATAACTATTTTTATGCAAGTTAAATGTGGGCAACACTGATAGCTTCAGTGATACAAACCTAGGTATTTTATCCTAAAATCCATAAAAAGTAAATCAAGTCCTACACCCTCCAACAGACAAAGTATTATTACATAAAGATCAGAGGTTTCAATTTAAAAAGTTTAAAACCCTCACCACTTCTGATAAAATGTCCTTTAAGTCCAATAAACAAACAAAAGCGAGCAACAGAATTTTGCTCCAAATTTTGCTCAATCCTGAGTCATGCTTGCATTTCTGATGCTGGCAATTCTGTGACATTTATTTCTTAAAATACCTCAAGAAATAGATTAAAATAATGCCATAAAGAGAAAAGAGTATTTCTGCTTTCTCATCCCATTTGGATTAAGAAAAGCAACTCCTCCAATTTTTCTAAGGTTTAAAAATATCCCATTGTACAAATCATCTTTAAAATTAAGAAGTTGACACACTGGTGTTTTCAGAACAGATACGAGTTTCCCCCTACTGCCAACAATCCCAGAGCAATAGGTATATAAATAAAATATTTAATTTTATAGGCTGGCACAGCTCTACAGACCAGAACACTACCAAATAAACCCCTGAAAAGCAGTCTAGATGTGTAGTCCAAGCCAAATAGATTCTAAACTAAATGAAGAATGTGGTGAGAAAATATGATTTCCTTTTTACTTAAACTTGTGTTGTCTACTAATTAAATGCCATGGAAATAAATATTCTATAATGAGATTTCAACTGTCATTAATAATATTTCATAAAAAGATAAACGTTTTGATGTCTGAGAAGCATGAACAGGAGTTTTACCAAAAGGACTGTGAACTTCAAGAAATTATAACACAGAGTGGGGTCAAACTGATTTGTAAAATTCTCTTCTCCAAGGCCTAACTTGCCGTGTCGCCCATCTCCAAAAGTAAACATGAGGCCATTCTCTGTATGTGGGAAAAAAAAGGGGGTCTTATCAATAACAAAGATTTAAAATACAATTAGGACGAAAGCATCACAAACGAAGTAACAGCCCATGGAAATAAGGAATGTTTTTCTTCCAAAAGCAAACACTGAACAATTTTTTTTTAGATTTTCAAGAGATGAATACGATAAAAAAATATACATATTTTCAGGCAAAGTACTGCCTGAGATGAGAGTTAGTCTGGATAATTTGTAAAACAAATCCTTGTTAGCAAGGTATGATAATGAGATTATAAATCCCCAGGAGATATTGTATACAGAGTTATGCATGGCATGGCTGTGGATCTGGTTTTCTCACCTGTTCACTTGACTTTTTGAGCTAGTAAGTTTGTATATGTCTTCTTCTACTGCTCATTTTATAAATAAAGCCTTTACAGTGTAAGAGGGAGTCACTGGAAGTGCATTTCAGATTTTTTCATTTACATACCTGCTATTACAGCAGTATGATTTTCCCCACATGTAATGTTACATATTTTATACCTCCTCAAGTGTTTCACAGACTTCGGTACTGAAGTTTCAAAAATAAAAGTACCATGTCCCAGCTGCCCATGTTGTCCAAGTCCAAAAGTATATACATTTGTCTCTGAAAATATACAGCAAAAGTTAACAATAAATATGCTGACATATATATTATAACCTGCTTTCTATTACCCAAATGGAAGTCAAATTACATCACCATCAAAAAAGCAATGTTTTATGAATTAAATGTACCAACTAATCAATACATTTATCAATTAATAATAAAATGCAACAAAATAAAAACCAGGAAATTAAGTATTAAAATAAATACACAAAAGAATCTTGAATTGTTCAATATGCAATATATTTTCTAACATACCTGCAAAATAATCCACTTATCACATGTACACAAAATATTAGCTAATAAAAAATTTTATGGGAGTCTATGTAATGCAATTAATTCAAGACCATAGTGTTTATACACGTCAGCACTTTCAAGTACAGTAATCTCATCCTAATTTCTGGTTACAAACATCTACACTGTCTGACCCTAAATTTAATAGGTTAGGCCTCTTTAAACTGATATTAACTTGTGCATATAGATTGGAACAATAACAATTATTTAAGTGTTCTGATCAGCTACCAAATCAGCCCTGCATTAAATACAGAGAACACTATAATTGTCTTATCTTGTGACAGAATAATCACCTTTCCATATTTTGTCTGTTTAATGGACTCTTTGTGCCAGGAAAGAAAAAGAACTTCTTCAAAGCAATAAAGATTCCTGCTGTGTCCATTTCTGGCACTGCATCACAACAGGGGAGACTGTAAAGCTTGGAAGTCTTGATGAGGTCACGCTTGAAAAGATAAATTCAGACACCAAGATTTTTTGGGAAAAGGAAAAGTTTCTCCTAGAACTGTATTTCCTGCCCCCTTCTTTTCTGCAGGTAGGCAGCAAGAAAAGCTGGAGAAGTACTACTTAAGGTACTTGAAAAATTATTATTAAAACCTGAGAAAACTGGGAAGAACAAAAAATATTCTACTTCAAGCAAAAAGAACTGAGACCTGGGAACAATGTGTCATTACATCATTGTTATGAACATAGTGCAGAGCATGCCTGCTCCTGCTGCACAGACACCACCAGGTCAAAAATCTCACCATGTACAAAAGCGAGGAATGGCCATTCACAGTGGAATGTGCGGAACAACAACTGGCAGAGAATCTGCTTTTTAAGAACTTCTTTATATCAAGGAAACAAAGCCACTGGAATAGCAAAGTAAGTTTCAGTGCCACAAAAGTAATTTATACCGTGTGACCAAATTCTCAGAGCAGCCACAGAGTGGAGAAAAATTAAAAACAAATTATGTTACCATTCCTTCAAACTAATCCTTCAGCACTGTCAGGGAAAGGGAAAGCAGAGAACAGACCAGATTCCATATCCCATTACACACTTACTAAACTTTCAAAGGAACCATGACGAAATATTGTAACAGTAGATATGGAAATATTCCTTCTAGGAAAGAGTTTGCCTTTTCTGCCCCCTTTAAGTTGTTCCACATTAACATGCCATGAATTCACACCATAAAAAAAAACAAAACAACGGTTTCACACAAAAGTGATTGCGGATGACTTTTTCTAACTAAATACAACAGTAAAGCTCCCTCTGCTGGCAGTTTCAGTGCTTTCAGTGCAAGAAAGCAACTCCTCAGGATCTTAGTAAAACAAGAAGAAATTTTATGTAACATTTAGACTTCTGCATAAGAATCAAGAAACTACACCTGAAAGACAGGAGCTTTCTTTAAGCAAACCAAAGTCTCATATTCATTTTAGTAAATTACTTTCTCAGGATGGCTGATCCCTTAAATTCTTTTTGGAGTACTGTGTTTGCCTTAAGATTTCTACGGAAACTGGCCATTTTCAAACTGTATGGCTTTACCTGATTAACATAATTATTTTCAGGGAAAATAAAAAGTGGGGTTCTTTTCCCACATTATCTGTAGTCCTACCTTGAAACAATGCCTTCTGAACTTGTGTTAGAGTGAGCTGCTCTCAAATGCTAACTTGAAAAGTACAGGAAACTATTTTCTCTCCTCTGTTTCTACTGACAATGAGAATGGGCCAACCCAAAACCAGGTTAGAGGCACCTAAATTTTGCTCCTCTTTAATTTGCTTATTGATCAGTCCTCACGGCACAAGAAGACAAAAACTTTGCACATTTCTTAAATGATTCACCTCTCTGTGAAGAAGTGAGGCCAAACTTCAGTAATCATCTCATTTAGCAGAAATTACACATTTCCTCCAACTTGTCTTTATAAATGCCTAAGAAGAGAAGTCTATGGCAAAGCAGTCTTACAAACTAGGTGATAAAATGCCTCTCCTCAGTCTCCCCTTGCCCTGCCTCTGCTGTCCACTTGGCTTTGCGGTAAGCCAGCTCAGCAAGCCAGGTTTGGGGGGAGTTTGCCATAGGAAACTATGGAATGGTCAAGGAGGCAGTGCCACAGTGGTACAAGGGGAGAGGAAAGACTTCTGGCCACATCAGCACACGGGAAGCAGCACTGCCTCCAATGCATCACAAGGAAGGCTCAGCTGTATTAGCAGCATCCAGAAGAAAAAGCAGAAGTCCCATCTTAGCCTCCAGGCAGGAACTGCTGTCTCCACAGCATGAGAAGGACCCTTGAAGAACAGAAAAATGGTTCAGAGCTTGTACAGAAGCCAGTGGCTTCATAGTTCCAAGTGACCTCCAGCACTTGAGTGCTACGACTGCTTCTCCTTTACTTCCTACATTTTCTCTTTTGGAAGAACAGGGATATTTCCCTCTAACTGTATATCTTCCACCTTTGCAGGTATCTTCTGAAGTACTTAACAGTTTTCTAATCTCCATGAATTTTTTTTTATTCTGCCAATGGGCTATTCACTCTTACAATAGTTTTATTTTTAAACAGCTGAAAAAAGTTACTGTAAAAATCCATTGTCAACACAATACTCTGTTTTACCAGAGTTAGTAACTGGATTTGGGGATTTCGGTATAAACAGTATATAGACTTAAGAATGGTTTGAAAAATCTAGATAATCCTATATGGTTTGAACAGTTCTATCATGAAAAGGAGGAGCTTTTTCATCCTTTTCATCCTCTTTCAAAAGGGTATCTTGACTTTTTAAAAGACATGGAGAAAGAAGATGAAAAATCCAACATTTTACATACTAACACACAAATGTGCTGTATCGGTATGTCAAATGATCTATTCTTGAAGGACTGCTTCTCTTTTTCGTTTGAAGAGATATCTCTGCTTTCCCTCCTTTCAAAGGATAAAAGGACGTAATATATCCTTTTATAGACAGGCTTATTCCCAGAGGATCTGCCATCATCTGAAAAAACCTGGAAGATACTAAGCCCACTCCCAATCATCTGCTGCTGCTTCTCAAATTTCTAGATTCACAAATTATTATTATTGTACCTTCTAAAAAGCTTTACTGAAAAAGTTTGCAAACTGAGATTGCTGCTCTGTCATATTTTTTTTTTTGAAAGTGACAATGCCAACAGCTTCCATTTTCAGTAGGAAGCATTTACAAATGTTGCGGGAGGTGGATGCATTTTCTTTTCAGTCTCTGAGAGAAGTCACCTGGGATGAAGATATGATCTTCTTGAACTGATAGACTGCTCTGAAATGAATGTTTGTGCAGCTACAGGGAGAGAAAGCTTTTACACAATAGGATTTTTAACTGTAATTCTGCTTATTCTCTAGAAAAAAACTGCAAATACTAAAGGCAGAAGGACAAATAAGACTTGTAAAGAAGATGGTTTCCAATACCATATTCAACATTTTTAAAACCTTGTATCTTTAGAAAGGTTTTTTCCAAATCTTTACTCTCAACAGTTTAATTTTTTTGTTCTCTCTGAAAAAAGATTGAGTTTCCCATTTTGGAATCTCAGGAAAAAAAAAAATAAAATAAATAAATTAATACATACTTTCTACCATTTATTCTGTTACTTGCTGGAGAGATTCCAAACAGTAGCTTGATTTAATAACCCAAATGGTCAGTGGTTCTGACCATACAAAATTGCCAACAGAATAGATAAGACAGCCATAAAAGAGAAGTCAAATGAAGTGCTTTGGAATAGACTAATTACGTATGAGAGTCAGGAAGAAACTTGCCTCATACTCAGTAAGATAACTGCATTATGCTTTCTTCTAATTCGATAAACCCGAAGTAGAACTGATGACAAGAAATGAGCCAAGATGCGCAACAGTTTCTCCATATGACATTTTCTCCTAACCTTTTCCAGTGTTAAATGAGATAGATAAAACAGGGGAACATACAGTAGTCAGACACTCACTTCTAATTTTTTAAAATAAAAATGACACATCCTGAAAAAATTGAAAGTCCCTGAAAAAAATGAAAGCCGCATCTGTATATACCATGTTACTAAAGCCAAACAGCACCCATTTTCATGGAAGATGATACACAAAGTTCAGAATTTTTTCAAAATTGCAGTACTTTCCTAATTTAGGAAAATGAGCTTCAAAGAGGCATAAATATTTCTGCTCCTCTTTAAAGCTATATTCCCTCATCAGAATTCTGAATTTGTGGTCACATCATTTAATCTCAAGATGCAATATACACTTCAGTACTGATTTCAAGTTAAGTTTCTGGTGCAAAGCCTGTAATGCACATATGCTACACTCACTTTTTCAGTTATTGCAGTGTCCAAATGCATATTTTTTCCAAATATTTTCCCCAAAATTTTGAGTCAGAAAATTTTCTGTACGGCAACATTTCTTACGAAGTATCTTTTACTTGAGGCAGTATTTCCATTTTCTGTTCAAAGTGTCTTAGGTAGAAGTTCACAGCTGTAGCCTATTTAATAATAGCTGAATCACACTAAAAAAACACGTTTATCTGACCTTTTATCACAACAACTATTAATCATTAGGAAAATGTATGTTGTTGGAGGATATTGTTTTCCTCTCCTCTGGACTCAACTGGATCTTCTGGCACTCAATGCTTTGATCACCAACTACCAGCTAAGCCAGCACTGGACTTGTCTTCTATTACAAATCTATTTCCATAGGCAAGTAAACCTTGCATACTAAGACACTGACTTACTGTCACGGTTTAAACCCAAGACACTATGTTTCGTTCTTCACTGTATTTGTTTCTTGACATTAATATTTTGCCTTTTTGGTTTAGCTCTTGTACATGTTTCACTATAATAATGATGTCATCCAGGTCTACATCTTCATAATAAATCTCTGCAACAGTCATTTGTTATAATGAAATTTTATCTCAAGAAAACATATTAAAACAAAACATCTCGTAGTTGGCTGCAGATTTATGGTTAATAAAATAATCAATAATTATAATCAAATTATTTCTGCAGAATTTCACTTTATAACCCATGAAATAATGCTATGCTTTATACATTTTCTGGCCCCAAATTTATGTTTTTTTTTTCCTAATAATGATAATGTGATTTTATGTAAAGAAATTCATTTTATGACATAGAATACTGCCAGGGTAAGACTGTATATAGGTGGAAGAGAGACAAAGGCATTGAAATGTAGACAAATGTTTTCATTATTTGCTGGATTGGCTACTGTAGTTTTCTCAAAGGAGTTTTAACCTACACAGAGTCTTGCAACTTGAGTCACTGTTACACATACACTTTCCCAGCACATCACTTCCACCTTTACTCTTTCCAGTGGCTTACAGTACAATACCACATAATATTACTTACAATCTCCCTCATTTGGATTTTCAGTTTATATTTTAGAAATACTGGTTACATTACCTTGAAGTCACACCACCAGATTGCCAAAAGATGACTATTTAGCATTTTCAAAATATAGATTTGAGGACTGGTATCTATACATTCTCCTTGTTTATATAGCTTTTGCATTTTGTAGGAGATTAATTACAGACATATCATACAGCCGTGGAATTCATTACAAGCCAAAGTCAAACTTCCCTTTCCTGCTTCTATACTACTGTAGTTCAGGACAGAATTTGTGGAAATAAATAGCTATCAATACTCCACATATCTCTTTGAAAAGTTATTTTTCCATTGACACACAACCATTTAATAGTACAATAATATACAACCTCTTCCAAGTATTATACATACTACACTGTGAACTAATATGCAACAGTTGTATTTAAATGTATATATACAAGTTATAAAAATCACCAATGTCTATATCTGTCCTAGTTTGCATGCATGCTAAAGATTCTGCTCAAAGTCATGGGTAAATTCTGTATCATGAGATAACTTAATCCATTTAGGAATCTAACTGATTGTGCATCTCCAACACTATTAACTATTTGACAAGTGACTTCCTAAATAGTCAGGGTCATTAAAATTTACTAGAGAATGTAAGCTTTCTTCTAAAATTTTCCTCTTCACACCGATACCACTTTCAAAACTCCTTAGAGGAAAGGAACATCAATCATCCTTGATGCACTAGGAGATGCTGGCTTGTTACAATTCCAGTAACTCAGACTCTGTAAAGTATCTCTTAAAATGCAATTTATTGGAGCTAAAAATATAAAGAAAAAGAAAATGTTATCAATAATCTTATATCCATTCAGATGCCCGGAATCCTGAGCTGTGTGCAACTGAACAGGCCTCCTGCCAGGCACAGATCCCATCCATGGAAGGTTACCCCATTTTGGTCATTTGAGCTCTTACAGGATTTTCTTACAAGCAAACTAACTCTACTCATCACTTATACTGTCAAATAAAAAGGACATTCACACGGGAACTTGCTGCTGAAATTTTAGATAAAGGCAAGGACACACAAGTAGTCGTTGCTGCTACCTACTTGGTACTGTACTGCTTGGTGGAGTAAGCTCCTCCTACAATTAGCTGGCTAAGTTTATCTAGCAGACAAAGGATATGCGCAACACAGGCATGAACATCAAACTACATGTGCAGCACAGTATAGGCCTGCACTTAGGTTAACTGTTACATGGATTTCTACCTCTTTGATGTACAGTGGTCTTCCAGTTAGGATCACTTAACATTTAAGATCACATCTTACATTTCAGTGGGATTTAAATTCTTTTAAGTGAATTGAGTTTACTGCTTAAGTTATAGTGCTGTAAAAAAAGACAGCTAAATTGCATACCTGTAAGCACCACAGTATGTTCTCCACCACAAGCAACCTTATTAACCTTTTCCACAATTCCCATTACAGGCTGTGGGACTCTATTGTTCTTCAGTTGTTCAGGCATTAATCCCAGTTTCCCATTCTCAGGTTCTCCAAAAGTATACAGCTCACCATCTCCTGTGAAAATACAAAACAGAGCAGGGTTTCCAGCATGGACTCAGAAGCAAGGATGCAAAAGACCGCTGCAGATACACATCAGTACGATAGAGAAGTGTATGAACATTAAGGGATAATTGAGCATTACTTGTATAATTTCCAAACAGCTGTGCAAAGCAGTCTGCTTTGATGGGACAAGGGGCTAAATTTTATCCCCATCCAAGATGAGAACCGCAATATCTACCTGCAAGCAATCTAGTCTGCTATGTAAGTCTGAATTACTATTCAGGACAGCATTGTATATATCCTTCTACCATACTTAAAACTGGAAAATGTACTTTTGTCCTGGGTTCAGCAGCAGCAGTCATTTTTCTCCTTCTTGGTAGCTGGTGCAGTGCTGTGTTTTTGACTTTCAGCCTGGGAACAGCGCTGATAACACTGATGTTTTTAGTTGCTGCTCAGTAATGTTTACTCTGACCAAGGACTTTCTGAATCTCATGCTCTGCCAGGGAGGAGGGGAAGCTGGGAGGAAGCAGAGACAGGACACCTGACCCAAACTAGCCAAAGAGGTATTCCATACCACAGCACGTCATGCCCACTATATAAACTGGGCACAGTTACCCAGAAGGGTTAGATCACTGCTCGGTCAGGCTGGGTAGCAGTTGGCAGGTGGTGAGTGGTTATATTCTCTTCCCTTGTTATTTCCCTTATCATTATTATTATTGGTGGAAGCAGTAGTGATTTGTGTTATACCTTAGTTACTGGACTGTTCTTATCTCAACCCATGGGAGTTACATTTCAGGAGTGGGGGGAGGAAGGCGGGGGGGGGTGAGCAAGCAGCTGTGTGGTTCTGTGTTGCCGGCTGGGCTTAAACCATGACAGTTCTTTTTGGCACCCAACGTGGGGCATGAAGGGTTGACATAATGATAGATCTGACTGGAGTGTGTCTAAGTGTATTTGTGATAAGCATTTATTGTTTTGGATTAATAGTCACTTGTCACAATGCTGATTTATTGGCTCTCAAAATGGTTGCTCTTGATCTCGGAGTTTCAGCATGTCATATCATTGCTATATTTACAATTTATGTACTTTATCTATATGTTACACATTTATCTAAATTTCTGATTTTCTGTCCTAAGGGTTCCCAGCTATTCTAATAGGTCAGAATGAGGGTTACATAAAAAACATTTCCTTATTCCCAGGAAAGCATCAAGTTAATAGCCAAGTGTTTTCCACTCCTGAAAAAGATTATCTGTGGGGTAGTGTCCGCATAGCAAATTGCGGCCCACAATTTGAAGTTGCAATTAATTACCAAAATAATCATCATACACTACTATGTAAGAAAAAATTTGGGGTTTAATCCCAGTTGGATATAAGAAAGCACAAGGACAAACAAAACTCTCACACGGAGCTAGTCCAAGATAAAGAAAGGTTTAAACTAGTGTAGGAGCTGCCTGCTAAAGCAAATCCTAAAAGATAGCTACCATTACATAATCAATGTAGTAACAAACCCCAGGCGTACACTCCATTATTATTTTTGGAAACATGCAGATTTGTACTTCAGTACAAACTGTACGTTTTCTTTCAGAAGGATACTTTAAGTGCTCACGTATTTACTTTTACAGCATTTAGAGGCACTACTACCACATGATGAACAAGTATCTGAGAGAATCAAAGACTGAGAACCTACCTTCAATGGCACAATATTTATTTGACAAGCTTATAAGACTTAAGACATTTATCTGCTGCCCCAGATAATTTTACATGGTTTCTGTATTTTCCAAGTTCACTTCTGCCTCTCACAATGGTACAGTCTTCAAGTACCATGCTCTTGCCCACCCAGGTTAGCAACTGAACTTATTTTTTCTACTGAGTACCCTAACTGCACAGAAAGGCTATTAGGAAACGACAGTAATACAGTCTTACTGAATGTCAAGCTTCCTGCAGGGTTTCACAGGGCTCAGGCTATTAAAAGTAGCCACTCACAATCTATTCACAGAACTACCTTCTCTTCAGCAACACAATGAAACAGGATAGCAGCAGTATCTCCCAACTATCATCATCAGAGATGTAACCTCATCCTGCTACCTCTTTATTCTTTTCTATCATTTTGACATTCTCTTTCCTGCACACAAAAACTATCCCAATAAGAACACTTCATTTACCTGCATGTATCTGTGCAGAAATACCATTTTTGTATTCTTCTACACTTCTAAGAGGTGCTTGCAGTCATTTCAACCCGTCTATATTTTTTAAGAAATGGCAAATCACCTCAGCTGCAGAAAATTTCATTTCATTTCTAACCTACAGACTGTGCTTAGGTTTCTCTGTTCAGTTTGATTTTCTGTTTCAGTTCTGATCTTTATTCTTATACCTACGTACAGAAATACTCTGAACAGGCTGATACTATGCAGTTATTTGCAGTAGCGGCAATTTTCTGTTCTAAAACTGTAACCCAATGAACAACAACAACAAAAAAATCAAGTCTATGTGAGGTTTACTGTAGCCAAAATAGTCTATTGACAAAAGGGTATTTTATTTGGGATTCTAAGTGAAGAGAAAGAAAAAAAATATAAAAACAAAACAAAAGAACCCAGTTTTTTTGTAAGGTAAATATTGGTTTAATACCTTGGATCTGCCACATATTTCTAGAAACAAGCTGATAACCCCCCCAAAGCACTTGGGAGTTAACTACTTGTGCAGTTCTCTTTGCAGTTCTCTTTGGAGAGACCAGCACTTCTTTTTAAATAATACTGCACTGCAAATATTCATCTAATCACAATCTAATTAATAGGATTAGAAATCCAAATGGCCAAGCTTCCATTGACTTCCCAAACTAATCAAGTTTATCACATTTTTTCAACTTAATAGAAGATAAATGTATTTATTAAAGCAATGTTTTAATACATTATGCATCTCTTTAAAGCAAACAGTAGTCTAAAACCTACAAAAAACTGGCTATCAAGCATAAGAAGAATCCAATCAAACCCAGGTAAATTTTGAGTACAGCATGTGTGCAGCACATCTATATTTTAAAGACTTGATGTACTGTGTGCAGTATATTGCATTTTAAGGATGTTCTGTTCACCATGGAACCTGGTTATTTCATTTTCTCCTCCATATGGGTCATATGGGTCTCATGTGATGAACTTTCCTAGTGTGGCACATTTTCTGTATCACTAAACTTTAGGACACAAGAGCACATCAACAAAATGGGCAAGAGAATGGGAAACTATCTTGCCCCTCAAAGGCAGATGTGCAGACTGCACATGATACAAGATATGAGACCTGACTAGTGGCAGATAAGGGCAGCATTCTATGATCCCTTGAATAAATGAAGAGATTAAAATAAATAAAAAAATAAAAAATAAAGTGTTGGTTCAAGACCAAATTGGTTGACACCATCTCAAACACTGAAATTCTGAGCATGAAAGTGTTTGTGAATGGATGATTTTTAAAAATGGCCCTTAAAAATAATGACAAAATACATTAAAAAAGGGAATTCAAAGCTCTTTATGAAAAGACATCTTCTCAGTGAGAATCTATCTTGACTTTGTCCTTGCTTACAGTAACAGTTCAGGCAGGGGAAGCACCAGAATAGGTCTAATATATTCAACTCCTTTCTGGCTCCATGAATCTAATTCTGCTGTAGACGTCAGGGTAGTGGTTAGGTACATTGGCTTCTCCTGCTCTCCATCTCCTCCAGTGGACAAATGAGCTATATAGCTTGCTAAGCTTAATGATTTCTGAAAAACTCTGGAGTGAGTGTGGCCAGACTAGCCAAGTACAGCTCTGCACATGGATTCAAAATCCTTGCTACATTCTTTCAGCTCTTTCTTTCTCTGTTGCACTGCACTAGCTACTAAGAAGGACAAAATGAACTGTTACAGCTGAATCCAGGAAGAAGACACACCTCTGACGTAGAGACCTAACGTCCCCCGCCTGCAAAAAGAAAGGAAAGTAAACAGATGCTGGGAAAAATCCTAAAGAGGGCTGAAAACAGTAAACTAAAAACTTCATTTCAGTGGAACTGAAATGCTAAGTGGAAGAAAAGAATTCAGTGGAAGAATGCTAAGTGAGAAGAAAAGGAGCTTTCACCTTTCGAACATGAAGTGAGTAACCCTACCAGCTTCCTATTTTGCATATGGAAATGACAAGCCATTGCCTTTGCTTGTGCCTAGTTTAATTTCAGAAGTGTTTTTTATTAAAAATAATTCAGGATATATTCTGATCTTCTACCACTGCTTTTGGCATCAGTGGGGTTCATATGTACATGGTAGAATACAGGTGACTGATTACTGTCTGCAAAGAAGGCATTCTAAAAAGCAGAAGTAAAAAAAGTAACAAGTCATCCTTTTGGAACTACCAGATAAGAGACACTGCACTTGGCTTTATAGTAGTTAAACATGCCTACTAAAAAAGCTTTTTTAAGAAAAAAAAAAAAAAAGCTGGAATCCATACTTTAACACTTTTTTTTCTCAATAGTTTCTTATTAATGAACACGCTGCCCTAGAGAGGGCACTCTGTGACCACACTATGTATTCTAGGACCCTCATTAGCTACCTTTCAGTTTTAACCCAGAAATGTCTGTAATCATAACAGTTTGCTTAGCCAGTATACAGCTTCTGTCAAACACAAATATATTAAGAAAGGGAACCATATGGTGCCACGATAATCAGCCCAGCCTGACAACATGTATCAAGTCCTACATCCTGCCACTATGTTTTATTCTTAAAGATAGTGAGAGTTGAGCTTGCTTATCTCAGAGAAGAGAAAACCCCAGGGAGACCTTAGGGCAGCCTTGCAGTACCTAAAGGGGGCCTCCAAGAAAGCTGAAGAGGGACTTTTTACGAGGACAAAGGGGAATGGCTTTAAACTGAAAAAGGGTAGATTTAGATTAGGAAGAAATTCTCTACTATGAGGGTGGTGAAGCACTGGCACAGATTACCCAGAGAAGCTGTGGCCACCCCATCCCTGGCAGTGTTCATGGACAAGGTTGGATGGGGCTTTGAGCAACCTGGTCTAGTGGAAGGTGTTCCTCCCTGTGGCAGTGAGGCTGGAACTAGATGAATTTTAAGGTCCTCTCCAAACCAAACCATACAGAAATACAGAATCACTTTATTTTCCAGATATTTCCTCCAAAATTTCTACTAAAAATAATGCTAATCACTCTATAGTATTTTACTGTAACTAGTATTTGCTATATCTTACATCTTGCTATATCTAGCAAAACAAAACCATACCATAATAATACATGGAAAACTACTAGTGACAGGCAAACTTTAAACATACTTCAAGGAATAATTCAGTAACTTATGGCAATTCAGAGGAAAAAACCCTATCCACGTAATATGAATATTCTGATAACTTCATAGTTATCTAGTTTGCTATGTTCTACCACCACAACAAGCAGAGACAGAATACTAAGGATGTGAAGCATTATTCTGAGCCAGTCTAGCAAGTCCTACAGGCAAGTGTTTTCCGTAAGTGAAAAAGGAATCCTAATAATTCTAAGAGAATCACCTTTTTTAAATCAAAATCTTCTAACAGCATAGTGCCTTGACTTCCTCCCTAACTAGGCTGTAAGAACAGTAAGGTAACTACATTTGTTCTTAAACACACTGCAGAACTTCAAAATTCATAATTTAATGGTTAACTTCACAGCTAAAATAATGTTTAACTACAGTACATGTATATTAAATGCACAAGATTTGTTTTTAAACACTGTCTGGATATACATAGCCACTAGTGCAACAGAATCATAGAATCATAGAATCGTTAGGGTTGGAAAGGACCTTAAGATCATCGAGTTCCAATCCCCCTGCCATGGGCAGGGACACCTTATGCTAAATCATATCACCCAAGGCCTCATCCAACCTGGCCTTGAACACTGCCAGGGAACGGAAGATCAATTCAGTAAAAGTACCTGGATGTCCAGCACTAAATTTCTATGGCAGTTCTATGTAGTATGTTTCTATGGTAGTTTCTATGGTATCAGTCAAATAAAACTGTCAGCAAGGGCCCAAAGGAAAATAATAAATAAAAAAAATATCCTTTCCCCCCAAAAGAGGCCATCTGTGTGTCAGTAGTGTCAGCAAGATAGACTGAAGCCAATTTTGTGCAGGATTTGCAGATACTAAAGCTGAAAATTAAGGTTTTCCATCCCACACCTAGGACTGTTTAAACAGTAACAGTTCAACAAGTCACCATTTTCACAGGTGATAACCATTTCATCTTCCTATTAATATCTTAAAGAGGCTCCACTTTTCTTTCACAGCTGCTACTCTAATCCTTTTTTCTCATCCCTTTCCATTAAAGGTTTCTACTTCCTTAAAGATTTGGCGCACACCATTCTCTCCTAGCTCTTAGTCATTTGTCCTCAACCTTTCTTCTAAGGACAGCTTTTGTCACATCCTACTGCAGTCCCATCAGAGCTTTGGCTTTTGGATCCAGAGCAGAATTACACACCTTCTTACTATAACACTGAAGTAACGATATCCCCCCCACTTTTGCCGCATGTTTATTTCAAGTTCAGGAAGTTGTAGATTTCATAATAGCTCCTGATCAAACAAAGGCACCTCATTCATTTACTATAATAAAACATCTGCAATAAAAGTTGCACAAAACTAGCATAACAATATTTGTCCACCATAGGAAGTTCATGTAACAGCATGTTCTCAAAGAGCTATATAGCTATCATGCGGAAAAATAACATCTCTCAAGTAACCTGAGAAAAGTACCTGATGGAACAGTTCCTGGGTAACCATTAAAAGCTTTACAATCAAAACTACTGATCCTTTAAAATCTTTAATTACTCTGAGGGGACTAAATGGTAAAGCTCAATAATATAAATCTATAGAATTCATGGATGCTTATATGTAATACCACCAATAGTGGCTAATAAATTCACCCATACATTATTAAAAAATTGGTGGCATCATCACTTTGGAAACCAAGAGAGATGGGAAGAGAGAGGCGGAAAGCAAATAAGAGATGTGTTGGTTTGGACATATCAGTTTACTGTCACATATGCCTCTCCTCAGATTGTATGCTGCCTGTTTAACTGACTTAAAAACTTAAATTTTAAGACATAAATCAAGCTTTGACAATAATCTTGCACTGCTAGCAAATAAGATCATTTTTTGCTCAAAGCACAGTAAGTGTATTCAATATTTACATTTCTAGAGAAAATGAAAATGATTATTTGATCATGACAGAAGAAAGAATAACCTCAAAAAAAGACCGACTATTGAAACCACAGCATTAAACCATATTTGTCATAACTTTCATGAAAATAAATTGTGGTAAGATGGCTATTCTTTTTCATATACTTTCACACAATGATGTGCAAATGCAGAAAATTAACTGCATTTTCTTTCTCACAGTATTGTTAATTCAAAAATAATTATAGAATCAGAAAATCGGGTTCGAAAGAACCTTAGTATCATCTAATTCCAACCACCATAATAATAAACAAATATAGAATAAAAAATAATAAATAAATACATAATATATTACATACAAGTTCCTAAATAAATCAATGAGGACCACATTTTAGAGAACCTGTCTGGTAAAAACTCCCAATGTGATACAAAACTATATAAATGACTTTCTGCCACATTGCAGTGTTCAACAACTATGGCGCATATAGTTTCAAAAGTACAGAATGCCTAATTAGCTACCTTTACAAAGACAACAATTTAAGAACCACTGACTTCTCTCCACTAACCACTATTCCCATTCTCTTACCTGTTATCAAGGCAGAGTGATAATATCCACAGGATACAGAAGAAACAGGTTTTCCAACATCCACTTGACATGGGATGCTGACACAGGCTTCATCAGCCAAGCCAATCTGACCTTCTGAATTGTCACCCCACACAAAAAGCTGCCCATCCTCTAAAATGAAGAGTTAACAGATTTTAAATCAAAATTAGTAAAAAGTTAATATACCTATTTAAGAGCATTTCATAAACGTGGTATTAGCATGATCATACTAAATGTTATGTCCTAAGGGACATAAATGGTGTTTAGCGCAATGCAACAAAACAGTCTGAAGTAAGAGGGTATCCCTTAAGCCTTTCAAAATTGACACAGAACACAGAGTCATCATGGATGTTAGATCACAAACAGGAAAAGTACTATGCAAAAACATCCTTTCAAAAAGAGGAAGATTGAATGTATAAAACAACTAAGTTGCCAGGGGTCAGTATGAAAATACTATGGTGGATTTAAGAGATTATCTTATTTCTAGTAGCAAGTCACCACTTTCTCATTGTTCCAGGTTTATTAAGATCAGCTTTTGACACAAAGACTTACGGCAGCAGTTATTATTGGTGGGAAATTGTGAATTAAAAAATGTACCATCTACAGTGCTACTGAGATGCTGTTGGGAACTAAAATCATTCAAAGTTGACTTACAAATCTCTGGAGAATGTTAGCAATTGTCACAAAACTAACAAACAAGCAGGCTAGTGTGTCTCTCATACATTCTTATGCTGTCACATTCTGAAATAACAGCCTCAGTAACTCATCCTAAATATGTGCAGAAGAGCTGCTTTATACTAAAACTTGAGAAATTATATTGTAAGGTAACAAAGGACTACACATCCGATGGTTAAAAGTATTCTGTGCAGACTTCAACTTCACAATTGTATAATTTTGCCACCAGTGAAATAGGTCACAGGTTAAGCCTCTTGGAATTAGTAAAGACACAGCTGTGTAGCCTGTACCGGTAGATCAAAATAGTTGCTTTAAGAACTGGAATTAGAGACGCTTAGCTTTCATAAGATTCATGTTTGTAGCTGGCTTCCCTGGAAATTAACTAAAGATTTTTGTCATTTTGAGCACTAAAGTAGCACGGGTTGAGCTTCCATTGCAGGCCGCTGCTCATGGAAAAGGTGTACTTTCACAAAAACTGTAGGAAGTTAATGGGACTGCCATCCCTTACCTGACTGTGTTGAAATAAGCCATTTGCTATCAAAAAATGACTATTGTTAATAGGGAAAGAAGTCAAGGAGGCATAGAAAATACAACCACATATGCAGAAAGAATGCTGAATGAATATTATCCTGGAACACCAGGCCGGACACACATAAATAGATGTTATTAGTGGTTGCTCTTACCAGTTACTGCTGCTGAGGTGTATGATCCAGCTGCTAGCTGTTTGATCTTGTGCTGGTTGGTAAAAAATCTAATTAAATGAAATGTGGTCCTTTCTTCTGTGTCACCTAATCCCAACTGACCTTCACTGTTACCTCCAGCAGCATACACATTTCCTTTTTCTGCATACAGAAAAGCACATGTAATACACAGAATGAAGACATTCCCATCAGTGGTAAAAAGACAGAGAAACTGGAGTAACTCATTTAAAAAAATATTACAGAATAGTTGGGGTCTAGTGCCCTGAAACATTCCCAAGCTGACATTAGCAATTTCTGTTCTAGCTAGCAAAGAGGCTTTCCTGAACATGCTTGGATCAGAACTTTCTAACAGCCATATACATGCATCTCTCTCCATTCTGGAGACTGATCTAAAAAGTAAATATAATCTGAAGCTCTGCAAGAGCTCTGAAAAAATGCTTACTAGGCCTGGCAGCCAGAAGCTCCATCCCCAAATAATGCATATTTTAAGACACAGCAGGAGGAAAATTGTGAGTGATGTCACAGGCAAGATAACTGAAGTCATACCAGTACATAAATTAAACAGATGCATAACTTGATACCTTTAAGTACTGTGAATGAAGAATATTATTGCTTAGGTTTTTATTAGCAATATATTACTCATTTTAATATTGAAATTGTTTTTAATTAACTAGGTCTTCCTTTTGTTTTAGAATCTTAAAATTTAAGTTAAAGGTGATGATTAATATCTTTAACTTAACATTACTTTAAGATTTATACTTTTAGTATGTTTCACATCTAAAGTGCTCATCTATGATGAAAAAGATAAGGCCCATCAATAACCCAAATCCAAACACAAATGTGATAAGCAACTGACATACATTGTATAAATGGTCCTTGCTATATAAATGGCCACAAATTATCTAGCCAGCATGTACACTAAAAGTGACTAATATTTACCCTCTGCAGTCTTGCACACTCAACTGTTATTAAAATGTTCTGTTTTATTATAATAATCTTATTTACAGTGCTCAAGGTCTCCACATATACAAACCTCCCAATAATCAAACAATCCTCTTCGTAACATTATTGCAAGCTAAATGATCACAACCACAAAGCTGGCTATTCCATTACATAAATTTTAGAAGCATGACAAGAATTTGCATCCGTTCTCTGCATACTCTCTAAAAAATTACCTTTTAGTTTAAATTTAGTCTATTTATTTGTAGATTAATAAATCAACATGTCATTGAAATAGCAAACTACCTTATCTAATCAAAATGCAACAAGATATGAAGAGTTGAAAACATTCAGTTCTACTATATTTACTTAAGTATATCACACTAATAAAAATAAATTACTTGTCAAAGATAAATTTGAGTACAGACCCATAAAAAGTGTTAATATACTTTTACAAGGCTTAAATTAAATATTGGTAATTGCTAACCACACCTCAAATGCCAGCAAGGCATTTTTTTCACCTGTCTATTGCTAGCAAACTCCTATACAATATCATTTTATAATCTCAGACTAAATCAAACATTCAAAGAACTGGATACCAAAACACCAAGTTTTAACAGTCCCATTTTAATTTCTTTTTCTTCCCCAACAATCGTGGAGTTCCTAATATAATTTTGCATGAAAGCAAAGGAAAAAATCTATCTTAAATCTACCTTTAATATGTATATAATATAGGTTACATACCTGTGTAAACTAAAGTGTGGTTTCTTCCACAAACGGCAAGTTTTGTTTTTTCTGGTTTTAATGCTATGAATTAAAGTCAAAAAGGGAGAGAGAAGTTATAAACAAGATGACAGTTGGTTCAACACAGAATTTCTACGCTCTAGAAGGAGGTCTGATTTTTTTCATATTTTTACCAACAGAATGATTACAAGATTCATTGCCCATCTGAATGTAGCACATGACTTACTACATCAGGCTTCCCCAAGACAAGAAAACAGATACAGACTTTAAAAACTTCTAGCAGACACTCAGGTTAAACTTCGTGATGGCTACTTCATCCCAGGGACACATTCCCCAGAATTTACCATTTGTGGGATACGCCTCAAAGAACTCATCAAGTTGCAGGACAAAATGCATCATCAAAGCTGTCTTCAGTTTCCATTAACAGTACTATACTTAACTTCCTCTTACACTTTTCCCACTACCTGAAATCTTTAAAATCATACCATTCTTTTGTCTTACCATCCCTTTGTTATGGACAGCTACCTTTTTTTGCTAGATTTATGCTCTGCACTGCCCTCCTATTGATCACTAAACTCAATTGCTAAAGACAGTCCTATCTGGGTTAGTGCCTAAAATTTTTGGATGTACCATACTGTCTCAATTTCAGCTCAGTGACCACCCACCCACCGCATGTGCTTCTTTGGAGTCTGGTCAGTGTGAAAGACTGGGAATGTATGTGAGAAGAATCAAAAACTATTTTGGTAAAAAAGAAAGAATACAAAGGTGCCTTTTCTCCTACGGCAAGTGTACTCCAGGAGCCCCTCAGAAACAGAAGAGAAAAATCTCACCAACTTTTCCATTCTCTCCCCAGTTACTGATTGTTGCCAACAGTTTATCTTCTCTCAGCTATGTTCATGTGCCCTATACAATGCTTTTAAAACAGCATTACTTTCACATAATATATCTGTTTTTCCAATATATGAGTTCATGACAAAGCCAACAACCATCAGCCCTTTCCCATCCCTTTTTCAGCCCTCCTAAACAACTTTCATCATCTCCACAACATTAGATCATTAGATTATAAGTCTCTTCTAGCAAATAAATCTATCTACTTAAGCATGAACTGTCTCTGGTTTATCACACAGACCAAACAAAAATTGCCCAAATGCAGGTTTCTGTCTATCCCATCCTATACCTACCACTACCTATACCTACCACTACCACCAGGCTGGAGCCATAGCACTTCCATCTTAATTTTCTGCTTTCTATCCCAAAACTCTGCCTCCAACTTCAGAGATGATCCCAATCTGCTCTTGAGAAGCTTGTGCTCCCTAACCTTCTTCCCACTTAGGCTAATCAACTGTATTTGATGAGCCATGCTATATTTATAATGTTGCTTGTAGTTTTTCATAACAAATTTCATTAATATCTAGTCAAGTCCCAAAAGATACTTTCTCCAAAACATGCAGGCACAACCATTTGGCCCCAGGCAGAAACTGAAATGTGTCCTTGCAACCGCATTCCCAAAGCCAAAGGTGATGACTGAAAGCTGGCAAGAAAAGCTTCAGGTCTTTTTCCTGCTGCCTACTGCCACAAGAAGAAAAATACCCCCCCTTATGGCTTTTTTCAATGGATGCCAGTTCTGGTTTGAATTGCTGTCATCTTCTCTTTGTCTTTTATTCTCCATTGCCATTTGACAGTAAAAACAAAAGTTGACACCCAATCCATTTAAGCCAAAGTAAGAACCAATCTCTCACATGGCTGACAGAAGATGTGAACCTGAGAGTAACTGCATTCTACATCTGAAGTAAAATAGAGAGAGAAGCAGATAAAGGACAGTAGAATAAACTAAATCAGGAAGAAAAGAGTTTGAAGAAGAAGGGTAATTTGTTTTCAACAATGAGATGACAGATCAATCTGCTGTCAGAAAAGATGATGATAAACAGCAGTGAAAGAACTGTGTTAATAGGATAGATATGATTTGACATAAGTAAGGGGATAGAGAAAAAGTACTGACTTAGTTTTGTTTGATAAGATAAAACTAGCTAGGAAATATGAATAAGATAACAGTACAATGAGAACATATTTTACACCACATGAAAGAATATGGGCACTTATTTTACTGCTTCATACAAATATATTAACTTTTATGCCCACTTGGGTGCTTCTTATACTTACTAAAAATGCAGCAATACTTCCAGAAAGTTCCTTATAGATTTTTTTTTTCATTTATAATGGTAATAAGACAAAAGTGATACCAAGGTTATACAACGCTGTTGGAACTCTCATTTCTAACATATAGACAACAGTGAAGAGATCAGTGTTGATTAATGTCGCAGTCACAATACAGATGTGGTTTGTTAGAAAAGACAGGTATTACATAAAATCAGAGCCCTCAAAAAATAAATGGATTCTATCTATCTGAAGTAATCTTCAGATGAAAAAGGTCCCACAATCTGGAACTAATGGAAAATCAGTCTGGGATCCCTTAAAGCTCCCTTTATGAGCTTGTGCAGTAATACGCTACATGTGATGAATAAAGAAGGCAGAATCAGTTATTTTGGAACTGCGTCTTACAAAGTACCTTTTCACAAGGGTCTTCTTTCAAAAAGGCAAAAAGAAAATAAAAAAATTTGAAAAATTAAACAAACCTTTAACACATGTTGGTTTGCTGACAGTGCTCTTTGATCCTAGTCCTAACTGTCCCCAGTTGTTACTACCAAACATGTATAGTTTACCATTCCCTGAAAAAAAAGAAAAAAAGCGCAGTCAGAATCCATACTAATATCTGAATACCTCACTCAAGACCAGATGGGCATCCACACACTATGCTATATATTACTTCTTTTTTAAATTAAGGTTAAAGATTACTATTCAGTAGTTAATGTCCTTGTGATTTTTCAGCATGAAAGCAGTAATTGCATTGTTTAAGCAAGAAATCCTCAGCCAGAAAAAGGGACAAAAAGCAGAACAAACATTCTCTTCTTCAATTGCAATACAGATAAAGTGCTCTTCAGAAAATAAAATGCTGTACGTTCGGTCACACCCTGCAGATCAGAAACCACAGTATCTATAGGCCTACTTATAAAATAACAGCACATTTAACTTAGCACCCACATCTTCTTTCCCAAAGGCAGGAATGAATAATAAAGCTACATTATTAATACAAACAGAAATTTGTAATATTCAGCTTATTTTGCTGACTGTGGGCTATTTCTTTTACTATTAAATGACTTCCCTCAAAATGATTTACAAATTTGCACCTCGACAGAACACAGTTTCTGATAAATTTTCAACTGTGCTCACAAATTGTATTAATTTGTTACTCTGCATATAAAGAAGGAATACATAAAACCACCATGCAGTCAGGGAATTTTGAAAACCTAAATGCAAACATTAGATTACAAATCTTCAGCAGGATCAATGCTAGAAGCCTATTTCAATCAACTGTCATAATTCCAAACAACCAGTGGTTAACAGGATGGTATATGAATAGATGAAACTTCTATCATCAGGCATGCAAATTAGATAGCCAAAACTGACTACTGACAATACCTTAAAATTATTTTCATTTCATTTTTTAAACTATTATCTTTTGTAAAGCTGAAGTTCACACCCAAAGATAAAACCCTTGCTCCAACAGAAATCTATGCAAAATGAAACTGATTTGTCAAAAGACAAACAAACAAACAAAACCCAACAAATGAAATCCGCGATACTTTTAACAGTGCTAAAAGGAGTTTGTTTTCTTTTGATGAAGGTCTGCAGAGCTTTGTGAGCTAGACTCCATTACAAGGCTGACACACAAATAAACTTTGTCAACCTAGCAATAATTACCACATGATCACAAGACATAACAGCAACTCCACATAACAATGTCAAAATACTATGGCTGTTAGTGCTTCAGTAGTGTAGGCTCCCAGTGAAAATTCCCAGCAAATGTGAGTTATGGAAACTTTGAAATATGATATTGAAATGTTTAAAATATAACAAAAATATTTCTTCTGTTTAAAAAAAAATCCTTTTATTTTCTTAATTATATCCATACAGTTAAAAAAAAAAACAACCAAACAAACCGACAAAACCAAAAAACCCAATAAAAACACAGACCACCACCAACTGACAGTCACTTATATCTAAAGTCCCAACAAAATTTTTAGATTTGACAATTTTTGGAACATGGCACTATATGTCAATATTATGTTTTTCCAAGAAGGTTGGAAGGGAAGAAAGTATGAGGTCAAGTCTACGCTCACAGGGTTGTACTATTTCGATAATGCAATCACATCAAAACACATGCAGAGCTGTTTGTCATTGACAGCAAAACACACCATAACAGAAAGAATTTTTATTAGCAAATGGCATTCTATACTAGTGTATGGTTCCTTGTATCCTTGGTTTATACCGTTTAACTGCCTTTATAGGACAGTAGTACTCCTGTAGGAATATGGTGCCAAGCTGCTGTAACTCAAGCATATTCTATTTTATCCATTCAAAATTCTAACAAGTCATGCCTTCCATCCTATAACCTGCTGTTTTTTCCACCAGTTTTTAAATTCCCAGGCAGTGCATGCTGAGGATTTCAGCTGGTATTTCCCAGCTACTGAATGAATGCCTTTAGTAGTGCTTCATAAACCAGGGGAGCATGACAGATGGGGTTTCCATGTATCACAGTAGGGTATGATAATAGCAGGCAGCCAAGTACTCCTACTACCCATGTTTAAAGGTACATTCTACAGATTCCCCCACCCTGCTTTCTAAATTATATTAGAGTTGAAGTGAAATAAAAGGGGAGACAATATACAGACTTTGAGCACTTAGTACAAGATTCTATTGAAAAGCTGTATCTAAAGAAAATGTAAGAGGTAATATTTTGGACAGAGTATCAAATGCCAGGAACCATAATTTATTTATTTATGCTATTTTCGCAATAAAATATGTTAACATTTCATTTGAAATTCATATGCAATTCAAATACAACTCATGAAAACAAGACTGACATCAGATTTGTTAGGCAAGTTGTGATATTCTCAAAAGCTTTATTGAGCAATAAAAAGTCACACCTAGGACGTCTAGAATCACACAAACAAAAACACTGAAGCATGTTGCTCGCTCCTACACATATCAAAGATGAACACAAAAGTGTACTAATCTTTCTCATTCTCCCCTCACAGTTGATGTAAAAGATGCTCTGACGGCTGGTTGGTAAGCAGAAAGAATAGAAGGAATCTGCTGTCCAAAGACCTGGAAAGATTTCAATGTCTCTTTGGTGTAAATTACTGAATATTTAATGCCTTACAAAATGTGAAATTATAAGCATACTATCTTGTTGTGGTTACATATGCACCTCTTTTCATTCCTACTTTAAAACTTTATACTTGTTTCTTTCCTTCTACCCTCTTGCGCTGGGGCTTCAATTCTCTCCAGAGCTCTGAGCCCAGAAAATGTCTTCTGTCGTTGCCATTTTCCCCCTTTTGAGTAGGATTAGTCTCTCTCATCAAATGTGGGTAAGCTGCCTAGGATATTCTAATCAAGAAAAGAAAATTAACAGAAAGGTACTGGGAGTAGATTCTTAAAAATATGTGCAACATCACTTATTTCACACCAACTCTCAATAGAATGAATTGCTTTCCAAAGCTTTGAGTTATAGAAGATGCAGGAAGTGGACTGTCAGTATTCTTGGGCCAAAAAAACATACAAATGGGGGAAGAAACATTATTACAAATTCCAGGTGATGTTGGAAGATATACTGCTCATGACTATGTTAAAGAAATAAAGAAGGCAACTGCTTAAAAAAAAATCCTGCTTGAACATTTTAATGATGATTGTGCTAATGGTAGAGAGCAGATAAATAAGCAAACACAAATTTCAATCCTAAACACCAAAATTGGAGAAGGAAATGGTTTTCCAACTAACTCAGCAAGCCAACTCCAAGTCAGCAAGTAACTCAATGGTCTTCTCTATTCCAACATACAGCCACAGTATGTAAATAGAATTTTGAACTCTTAAGTCTTGACCTAGAAAGCTATAGTGTTTTATATTTACTCTACACTTTTATTTCTAAAAGTCATATGGGAATACTGGTGCTGGGTAAAATGAAAGAAGTATCTAAAAATCTATGAATATTTTGTTTAAATGCTAAATATTAGTTCCTATATATTACCTTTATTTGAATTCAGTCAAGATTCAGTGCTAGATGTATCTGTTTCTCCTGCCCCAAACCAGCTCTAATAACATTTTGTATCCGTTTGAGTGATTGTTTTACTTACAATCATTGAGACATTAGTGCAAATCTGGTATTTTTCTATTAGATTTGAAACTACCTTGTATTTCCATGGTTCTCTGCATATGTAGATCCCACTATCTCTGGGAAAAAAAAAAAAAAATGAAGGGGGGAATTTTGTGACCTGCAAACAAAGACTGAAAATACAATGAAGCATGCATTAACACACACCTGCTTCAGATAATTTTTCTTCTTCAGTAATGCTTGTCTTTTACCTCTTCCATGTCAGGTTCAGGTGGATTTCAAGAAGCTCCTGGTTTCCCACAAGGTCTGTACCCTTCTCAGTAAACTCATTACTGGCATGCACTTCTGAAGCTTTTATTCCAGGCAACTGCATTCCAATGTCATTCACCAAGGACTGTAATTCCACTGTATCATCCAACTCCATCTAACAGCAGAAATGCGAGGTGCACACGGTCATGCACAGGTGTGAAGAACAAATGAGGGATAAAGATTTTCTATTTTCCTTCTTCACTTTTTTGTATGACTTCTGCAGTTTCTCCACCTTCATTCATCGTTGATCAGTATTTTACCCTCAACTTTGCCTCTACGTTGCAATGTCCCAGAAAATCTTTCAGTACCAAGGAAATTTTGTACTTGTGCTTCTACAGTTCCTTCTCCTCAAAAGCTTTCAGAAAATAAAGATCTGATTATCTAGAAGTTTCCCTGGTGACATGTGCACACTACCTCAGCAAAGGCCAGCTAGAGATATTTTGGAAACATGCTGCATATATTAAAATAACAGGGACAAAGGAAGACAGAGAAATGGTGCTGAATGCAAACCTATGCAAGTTGACTTCTTAAAAAGCTTTATGTAAGTGGCCACAATTACAATGACATGGGAATCAGGGGCTTGTGGCTGATCAGGGTAACAGTGCTGGCACAGGCACATGCTGGGGAAACTCAAGAGGCAGTTTAGATTGTCTAGTCTAAACTGAGAATTATAGCAGCGTTATTTCAAACTGGGTGTGGGCATATGAAAGGATAAAAGGATAAAAAAAAAATCAAAAGGAATATTTCACAGTGCTCCAGGTTACATTATGATTAATTTTATGCAACAGGCAGTTTACTAGAACTGGTTCAAACCAAGAAAAATGTAGTTTTGTTCAAAATAAACTATTCATGGATAATTCATCTTCTATGAAGTTAGGCTTGAAAAATTAATTGTATCATTTCACCTCAAGATGTTCTGCAGTTACTGAAATCTGTACTCTTTTTTAATCATACCTGAAAGAGTTCATTCTAAAAATCCAGCATCTTCAACTTTGCTTGGGAACTTAGCAAGAAACCCTTAAGAAATTATTTAATAAGCAGTGACCAGTTGGACATTGATGAGGAATAAATAGATTTCTTTAAAATAGTCCTGAAAATATGCATACACATTTCATAAGAAATCTTATCTGTTAGCAGTTGATTGTCAGTACAATCGACACACATTTCATCAACAAAAGAGTATTTTCATCCACATAAAATAAACTTTAACATTTCAAAGAAATAAAAATAAACATTAATACTGCTCCCTGTGTTGCATCTGAGCTTCTCTGAATGCTTTTGCAGTTTATTTCTGATTTTAGTAGGATTTTCTTAAGTTGCTTTTTTTTTTAAGTTGCTCTTTCAAGGGTTATTTTCAGTTGACAGTTAATAATATTCATTTCAGAAATACAACAATATCTATTGTTTCAGGCAGATTCCTAGTGAACTTGTTGACTGTGTTCAACACTGCTTACTACCACAACACAAACCCTTATATTTATGATTGCCTACTAAACACTATCAGATTCACAAGAAATATTCAAACTGAACAAATTCATGCTTCCTTTAAATGCTGTGAGATACACTCAGTTACTACAGCTTCCCTCATGACAGGTCTTGGGCATGTCTTCTGAAAACCTTCAGTGATCTCAATCTAACTTCAAAAGCATTCGACAGTTCCCACAGAGAAGTCATCTCTCCTCTCAACAATCTCATTTGATGTATTACTTCATGATTCAAAGAAGAATCATAACTTTCCCAGCTGTACAAATATATAACCTATATAACCTTTCATCATACACTCCATTTTCAATACTGACCTGTAACAATAGCGGTATGTTCATCTCCACATGATATAAGTACAGGCTTGTCATTTTTGAACCAGAACTTGCTGGGAATATCTTCTGCAAATTTGCTTTTTCCAAATGTGAAAACAGCACCTGATTCTAAACCACAAAAAGATAATGTCAGTTTTAGTGAAAACAAATTTTGCCTCATACATTTTGAAATGGTAATTTCCTATTAATTCAATTAATTTTAGTTTCCTATCTTTTTATTTTTACAAAATGTACTTTTGTCCTGGGTTCAGCAGCAGCAGTCATTTTTCTCCTTCTTGGTAGCTGGTGCAGTGCTGTGTTTTTGACTTTCAGCCTGGGAACAGCGCTGATAACACTGATGTTTTTAGTTGCTGCTCAGTAATGTTTGGTCTGACCAAGGACTTTGTGAGTCTCCTGCTCTGCCAGGGAGGAGGGGAAGCCAGGAGGAAGCAGAAACAGGACACTTGACCCAAATTAGCCAAAGAGGTATTCCATACCACAGCATGTCATGCCCAGTATATAAACTGGGGGCAGTTACCCAGAAGCACAGCTTGGGTGTGGCTGGGTATCGGTCAGCGGGTGGTGAGCAGTTGTATTCTCTTCCCTTGTTATTTCCCTTATCATTATTATTATTGGTGGCAGCAGTACTGGGTTTGTGTTATACCTTAGTTACTGGACTGCTCCTATCTCAACCCGTGGGAGTTACATTCTTTCGATTTTCCTCCCCATCCCTCCGGGATCAGGGGGGAAGGAAGAAAGTGAGGGAAGTGAGCCTGCAGCTGCGTGGTTCCGAGTTACTGTCAGGACTTAAACCATGAGACAAAAAAAAAAAAATCCTGCTGAAGTGTTTTATTCTATTCCATTTTATCAAGACTACTTCATTTTACTTCATTTTCAGGCTCACCTTTTACTCCTTCTGATACTTCTTAGTCTTCATAAATTTCCTAATAGAATAGATAGTGTTGCTGGTATATTGCGTTCAATAATTTAACATCCACTCATGCACTTTATCACTACCCTCTAAGAAAAACTACAGGTTTGTAAAAGAAAGAAAAACGAAAGAGGAAAGAGGATAACTGCCCTCAGAAAGTAAAATAAAACTCTCATCCTGAAAGCTGGTCAAGGCAAAGAGGTCTCACATTTATACTTGAATTCACACAGGTTTTTCAAATTGGAGGGGAAAGAGAGGGAGAGAGACAGACAGACACACACACACACTGTAAAGACGTGACAGGCTCCAAACTGACCACTCTTCATCATCCACCTGAAGAGACACATTTGCTCTAAAAACGGCCCCCTAAAATCAAAACTCTCTGCCTTCAAAACATGGGTTGGCATAACTGCCTTTGATCATAAGACCATGATCTAAAACATCCAAACAAAACCACCCCAAAATACAGCTCTTTTGCCCTCTTTTGCCCTTCTAATCTGCCCAGTTTTCTCAGCGTCAGCGATGTTGTTTCAAAACACAGAATGTTAAATATTCATTCACCTTTTGGTCAATCATGTGGCTCAACACAGAAAATACTAATTCTAGACGATAATGAATGAATTTATAAGTTAAATAACTTTCCCAAAACCAGGCAGAAAATGAGGCAAAGCCCAATTAGACCTCCTACTTTAAAATGTCAAACCTTGTGCTTCAAGCATAGAATAGTTTTTAGGAAAATAAAACAAAAAACCCAAACCTTTTCCTTGTATACTTTTTGTTAACGTGAAGTTATGTTAACACAAATATGCACAGTAACACTAGACTGCTTATATGAAATCACATAGTAACATTGAAACATCTTTGCATATTTACTTTCAATACAAATCTCATCAATAGTGTGCGTCCCAGCTCCAAGAAAGCCCTCTCTTAAGAGAGAGAAACTGTGATTTTGATGCTTACTTTGAAATGATTCTTTAATGCAAAAGCTCCCCGTATTTGCAAGTAAGATGTTCTTTTATGCATCAGGTTCAGCAGACGTATAAAATTGTGTTTAGTACTCTCTAAATGTACTAGATTTCAGAGCACTCACGCCAAAGCAGAGCTCTCTGGTCAATTTATTTTTCTTTCAGCAGAACTAGCATGAAAATATTTATGTACTATTAGTTTAGTGTATACAAAGAGCAGACAACTCACAAACATACTTCATCTCTCATTCATTTCATAACTGAAGCTTAAGCAGTCAGTTGGGAAATTAAATCCTACCAATTCATAAATCCCACAGAACGGGGCTTTGAGCAACCTGGTCTAGGGTGAGGTGCCCCTGCCCGGGGCAGTGGGGCTGGAACTGGATGACCTTAAGGTCCTTTCCAACCCAGCCCATTCTGCGGCTCTATGGTAAATGAGGGTTTTGCAGTCTCGGCACCGAGCAAACATTTAACAATTACTGGTTGTCCAGCCACGGACCATAACTTACTAACTGGAAAAGCCCCGTTTGCTTCACACCGCACCGCTACACCCTGCCGCTGACGCCAGCAAGGCTGCCTTCCAGTCTCTCACGACAGAGTACGGAACACTCTGGACCGGCGCTCGCAGAACGGAGGGAGAGGGGAGCGGCTGCGAAGGACAGAGCACCGCGACCAGGGGCCGGGGCCGCACGCCGGGGTAGAGAAGCGGCCGCTCATGGCGCCCATCGCCGCAGCGGTGGAGTAAGCAGGAGGGGACCGCCACACCCCTGCCCGCAGCTCCGTCCCTGTGAGGCCCCGGCAGCACTCACCGGGCACCGGCAGCTCGTCCTCCTCAACGAGCTCGGCCATAGCAGCAGGCGGCAGGCGCCCCATGCACGGCGGCTGCCGGAAGTAAACAGACGCCGTGCCACAGGCAACGGCCATAGAGAGCTGCCATGGGGAGGCAGCCCGGCCGGGGTTGTCGTGATTGCCCCCTAGCGGCCAGCGATGGGGCTGTCGCCGGGAGCCTGATGCTCCCAACATCTTACGTTCCACAGGGGCGGCTCTAGCTTGCCCCTGTTCCCTGCACGTACGGAATCGGCCGCAGCACGCCAGGCGGGGCTCACGGCGGCTGACGGGGGAGGAATTACCTGGAGTCGTACCTCCAGCTTTCCTTCCCGAGCACCTTCCCTGCGTACCTGAGCATCGTTCCCGTGTCCCTCCTCTGTAGCCTGTCCCTACCTCTGACTCTCGAACACCCTTCTCGCACTGGAGCTCTGCCAAGCCATTCCTCTGCTTTCTCTGCTGGGTGTGGAGGGGCTGCCCTGCCTCAGCCGGGTGAACAGAACGTAGATTGGAAACTTCATTTTGTCACCACAGGGAGCCTTCTGTCCTAAAAGACAAGTTCCCTCTGTTTGATGGTATCTCACCGGGATGTCAGTCTTCTGATCGGGTGCACAAGAAGACATTCAATCATCCACCCATCCAGGGGCGCTTTGGTAATGGCAGTTCTGCAGACCCCACCGACACAGGTCCAGGGGCTTTGTAGCCTTTTAACTCCCTGGTCTAGTGGGAGGTGTCCTTGCCCCGTGGCAGGGGGTTGGAACTGAGTGAGCTTTAAGGCTCCTTTCAACCTAAACCATTCTATGAGTCTATATTTAATGTGCAGTCCCAAACTGCCAACTGAGGTTTTCTGTTGTGTGTCGTTCCCCCCCCCCCCCGAAATCTCCATGGTTAGTTATGGATTTAATTTCTTGCTATTTCTGTGCGTTTCAGATATGCTGACAGAAGAAGGTCTTGCTTTCAAGATGATGTACTGCAACAGAGGCTGCAGCTGGCACCCTGGACAACTGATTTAAGCCTTGTTTATGTAGAGTTTAATCAATACAGTTATTGGTGCACAAGATGAGGTGTCCTTTAGTCTCTTTGAACCCCAATACCCCTCTGAAGCTTTCTTACCTGTTTTTCCTAAGTCTGGAGTGAGAAGATATCCAGCAAAAGCTGTTCAAAGTAAAACTCAACATTGTTCTACGAAGTGATGACTGAGATTGTAGCTACCAGACACTGTGGTTGCCAAGAATATAAATGAGTTACAAAGCGATTAGGAAGACTGATGGGAAGGTGTCTGCAGCAGGATTCGGGTTTCTGTCTGTTGAATCCTTCTTGAGGATCAATATCTGTCTGAGAGATGGGAGCCACCTCACAAAGTGGGACAGATCTCCGCTGGTATGGTGGCTGACCTGGTAAGGAGATCCTTGAACAAGGAATGAATGGGAAAGGACAGAGTTACCAGCAGTGTCTGCAAATGGCTAGATGCTGAGCTCATGGAAGTCTTTATTGGACACCACTCAGTGGAGTCTGAATGAGAAAGGCTGGCAAGTGCTGCCTTTTTCAAGCATCTCAGAGTTGGTTTGGCATGAGCGGTCAGGGGTCCTGAACAAATCCCACCAAGAGTTATCACCCTGAATGACTT
Organism: Pezoporus wallicus; assembly: GCF_028554395.1. Taxonomy (NCBI): domain Eukaryota; kingdom Metazoa; phylum Chordata; class Aves; order Psittaciformes; family Psittacidae; genus Pezoporus; species Pezoporus wallicus. The sequence goes on along the minus strand of NW_026638681.1, from coordinate 1,038,636 downwards.
TTTCACAGCAGTTTCTCTGGGGAAGAGAGACTCCGTGTTTTAATTATATGATCTTCATATTGCAATTTCAACATATCGCCTTCTCTGACAGATGTGCCACCACCTTGATTTACACAAGTATGCCTTTCCTTACACAGAAGTCCTTATACTTCCTCATTACTATGAGAAAGAAATGGCCATATTTCAAACTATCTACAGTGCAGGTGGCATAAAATCTCATCTGACAATTCTATTTGAAGGTAGAAACTTAAATGAACTCACTTTAGTATTTAGCACTTGACCAACATCAGATTATATAGCAGGCAATTTAAAGTAAAAAGGTATGCAGGTTGCCATATTTAAGTTTCTGGACCTTACTGAAGGCTGTTTAATGCTACTACAGCACAACTGAAAACTTGGTCCAAAAAACACCCCAGGAAAACACACAGTTTTAATTTAGCCTGTCTCCACTTTGTCAGGGCCCTACAGACACAAATAAGCCTTAATGGCCCTCCCCAGCCCCACACCCATGGGCCCAGGACCCCAGTTTTGGCTCAGTGCAGGTCCATCAGTCCCTGCACAAGCCATATTAGGGCCAGGGAGCCTCCATGGTCATGGTCCCATCCCCAAGTGAGCCACCCTGCTTGTGCTGCACGCTGCATTTTTTGCACTAGCACGTGCTCCTGTACAAATATTTAGCAAACATGAAATTGCCTTGAAATGGTGTTGACACAGGTATGATATGATGGGCCCACTGAAAAGAGCACAGACTGCGGGTCTGTGAGAAGTCTTTATCTGTAGAGTTTGACCAAGGAAAAGGTTCAGTGTCAGCCCCCACCAGCCCTGGCTGGGTCAAGAAAAGCAAAGACTTTGGTTCTTGATTTTGTCTTGTCTGCACAGCAGTGCAGCTTGCTCTCTGTTTCAAACGCCTTTGCTTCTCTTAACTTTATCTGTGGGACTGAGAGAAGTCTAACACGAACAGAAGATGCTGTTCAGTGTGAAGAACTTATTCAGTGCTGCAAAACTAACAATGACCAGCAGGCAGTGGCTGCGACAGTTTTGGTAAGTTTATCCTTTAGTTTTGTCTGGTGTCCAGTGATATTTAGTCAGAAACCTGGAGACAAAACCAGATGAATCTTATGAAGGAGTGAGATTTTCAGAAAAAGCCATGTTTTTTTTCTGCATTTTTAGTGCCCTTTTGCTTCTCAAGGCAACAAGCTCTACATGTTCAGGAGATGGATTTTCCCTTTTATTGTTTGTGAAATACTGCTAATTTCTATCTACTCTGCAGGTACTGTAATCAATAAATAACTATCCAAATAAAGTATACAGGATATTCTTATGCATTTAGACAGTTGTCATGGTCAGTACTGGGAGGGAAGCTCTCTCCTTGGAGCTGCAAGGTGAATCTCTGCTTTGGTTTTGTTTTTTTTTTTTCTTGTCTCTGTATACACTGGAGACCTGCAGGAAAAGCATGACGTGAGATGAGGTTCACAGTTAACCATGCAGACCTGGCTCTGTGACCTGACTTCTGGTTCCTTCTTCAGCTGCCTATCCCCTGTGCCTGAAGAAGAGCAAATGTATCACAGTGTTTCAGTGAGCTGCTTCTCATGCTTGTCACATCTCCAGAATCAGGTTAAACTTAATTCCACATCTCCCTGTGTTTTCATGTCAGTGTCAGTAAGAACATTAACAGCATTATGTAACAAATTATTAGTGCTAGAAAACAGTACGTGTGAATTTCATAATCACAGGAATCCTAATATGCAGTAAGTCATTTTTATTTATCATTTCTACATTGCATCAGAAGAAAAACAAATGTTTTCTGAGTTCTGTGATTTATTTGCAACAGTTTTAAAGTGGTCCTGAAACCTGGGTAATAATTTTTTAATGGATTTTGGATTTTCACTGCTGGCAATCGATGGGAACTTTCTCTGGTAAGCAGAAGTGATAGAAAAGCAAGTTTGTAAAACAATTGCAGTAAATCTGGTTTTCCAATAAACTCATCCGATTTGTTAAGCTCCTCACATAATGTTGTTTGTTATTTTTAGGGGGTTTTAGCATTGTATCATAATGTCGGCATAAGCTATCACCACTGTCTATGAGTATTACAAGTTCAGCACACTGTGGCTGATACTGCAGGATAACCTAGGATCTATCAGCCTGTTTTAATAGTCCAAAGTAATTGCTGTCCCTGCTAAGAAAGGAGTAAGCCAACTGCTTGACTTTTCAGTTCTGCCTGTTACATTTTAACTTTGGTATGTTGTCTCATGCTCCTTCTCTGGAATTTGTCGACTTCTGCCCCCTTTCAGAGGATGTGGGTAACAGGGAAGGGAATGCATTTCTTGAAGGTCATAGCAATAAAACAGAATCATCATGGGAACTCAGTGGTCAGGAGCAGACCTCTAGTCCTGCTTTCTGCTATATATATTTTCTTACTCCTGTCTTGAAAATCTCCACGGATTGTAATTCCAAATCCTCTCTGGGTAACCAATTTTACTGCTTCACTATCTGCCAGTGCAGAAATTAGTAGTGGATATTTCTCAGTCCACTTCTCAGTAGAGCAAAGACCACTGAACAGACAGGGCTTGGATGTGACTTTCATTAACACATCATGTCTAAGCTAGAGGAAATTTGATCTTGTAACTTCTATGGGTGATTATCAAAATCAAATGCCATGTGATTCTGAAGTCCTAAATCTGGCTGGCAGCCAGAATACACTGAATAAACACAGTGCACATGGCCAGAACTTCTCTTGTGTGGTAAGGACTAGAGCACATGGCCATTTTGTTGATTTTTTTTTTACTTTCTTCCCCAGTGTAATGAAGAGATTTCATACACATTTATAGAAATGTATTGGTGAGGATGGAACATAGCAAGTGCCTGCTCATCTACAAAGCACTAAGGAAGGAGGGAGAAAGAGCACCAAGATCTGTGCCTCATATCCTGTGACCCCAAAGAGCAACTTTGCAGTCTATACATAAGCTGTTTCACCATGCCTTGAATGTCTTTGTGCATTCGGGTTTATTTGACAGGCAGCACGCAGTCAAGTCATCTGCATATCAGAAGGCAAAAGAAACTACATCTAATGTACAGTTTATAATACTATTTCAGACTCCGTTATGGTGCTGATCAATATAGTGCATAGTGGCATCATGTGTCAGTCTGACAATAAAAGTTACTTAAACTAACACAGTCCATCAGGCTGATCCAGCTGGGTCATAGAATCATAGAATCAACTAGATCAGAAAAGATCTTTAAGGTCATCAAGTCCAACCGTTACCCCAGGACTGCCAAGTCCACCGCTAAACCATGGCACTGAGGGCACTTCCAGGGACAGTGATTCTACCACTTCCCTGGGCAGCCTGTTCCAATGCCTGACCACCCTTTTGGTGAAGAAATTTTTCCTAATATCCAGTCTAAACCTCCCCTGGTGCAGCTTGATGCCATTTCCTCTTGTTCTATCACTTGTTACTTGTGAGAAGAGACCAGCCACCTCCTCCACTTCAGAAATGAAGTGTTCAAATGAAGGGACTGGGAGATATTTCATCTTCTTGCTCATTCGCTTTAGCATGAGTGCAAGTCTGTATTGAATGACAAAAAGTGTGCATTTTTTGCTCTTTTGAGACAGGTATGGGCCACCAGCTCAAATGAATGTTCATCTGAAAGGTCGTGACCTCCTTACTCTGCAGAACTACACAGCAGATGAGCTGAAGTATTTGCTGTGGGTGGCTGCAGATTTGAAGCAAAGGATAAAGTGCAAAGGAGAGGTAAAATGCTTTAATTAACTGTAAATCAATTAAAAAAATCAAAAACCCTTCGTGTAAAGTGTTCAGAAATATTCTTTAAATATTCAGAGGACTTGGCAAGTGAAAAGGTTAAACAGCTTTGCACAGCTAACTCCCTGTTATTGGCTAACCCTGTCCATCAGCACATGGTGTACATGCAGAACTAAACGTAAGAAATGGAAGACACTTCGCTGCAAGGGATTAAATTAGTATCAGAGTTCTCCTTAATGCTGGTTCAAACTGAGTGCCAAAATGCAATTGCTTTTGCCCCTAGAATTACTTCTTTCCCTTTAACCTTTCTACTGATAATAAGTTTCTTGAAGGGCAAGAAAACATAGCTATGGTTGGAAAAAACCCTCTGTGTAACTTTTCTATGCTGAAATAAAAAAAAAGAAAGAAGTATTTCACACTGTAAATTGTATATAACTATAAAATTGAAATGCATTCAATTTTCATGTTTCAGTATTTGCCTTTGATGCAAGGAAAATCTTTGGCCATGATTTTTGAGAAGAGAAGTACAAGAACAAGATTATCTGCAGAAACAGGTATATCTGAGTATTGGCACAGTCAGATTTTATATGAAATGGTATACTGTGAGTATGTACTGAAAACACTGCATAATTTTGTACTTAGCAGTTTACACTCAGGAGAAACCCAAAGTTTGAAAACAAAAATAGGAAAAGAATGGTAGCTAATTTTGTTTCACCTTGCATATTAATGTAACAGGCGCATTGCTTAAGTCACTGAAATTTCACCAAATCATTCCAAAACATGATAGATGAGAAATAATTTAACAGGCAGAAGTAAGCATTTCTGGAATAAGCTCCTAGTTGTAGTGGCAAGATGTACATTTCCTAACATTTATTTTTGTAAGCATCACAAATTTAATTCTTTGCAGGCTCTAATAAATAGAGACTCCGGGGTACTACCCTAATAGGATCAGGCACTGGAACATTATTCTTTTAGCATACAGTCCTGTGAACACTGAAACACATACATAGCTTTATTTACATGGTAGTTGCTCTGAAATCAATGGAACCACTGAAAGAAATCATTCATGTGCTTACATGTTAGCAAGGAATAGCTATGAACTGGTGACAGAAGAAGGAAGGAAAAGCTTGCCCTTCTCTCATCTTAATTGACCCAGCATCCTTTAGGCTGACTTCTCCCTAGCAAGGGGGCAGGGAACTTGTTGAATATTCACATTTCTTTACCAGGTGTGAGTGAGAAGATAAAAATAATGGAAGGAAGAAGCAGATCTGTTAACTGCAAGCATTTCTGAATTTGCCTTTATATCCCTTGGCACAGCCATTTACCTGCTGATCCTGCTCTTTACGTTGCTTTCTGTTTTTTCCAGATAAGCAGGATTTATGAATGGGTTTTTCTTGTTCATTCCCTGTCTATGAAGACCACCCCCTTTTTGATTCCAGAGGATTTAGTTCAGTTTCTAGTTGCCTACCATAGTGGTACATGGGCAAGTAATGACAAATTCTCTGAATCTGTTTATCCCTCATGCTTCTGTATTCAGAGGGAAGCACAGTTTAGTCCTTGCCTTTCGAAGGCTTACGCAATGGGGAAGCTCAGGAAGGTTCAAATGAATTATCTTAAGGATGGGAGTTAATGCACATAAATTCATTCAAGAGGGATTAAGCTCCAGTGAAATAACCCAAATTTATTTCTGAGCTTTCACAAGGGAGTTTAGAGCAGTTTAAATTCTGTGCGTGAACTTCACACCTTCAGTTAATTGGTCGTAAGTCCCCTAAGCCTAAGACTTTGTTTCAAAGGCAGACTCAAGTTTTTTCTGTCCATAGAACCTCTATACATTTCAGCTGCTTTTTAACATACATGACTTCTCCCTTGGAATTTCTACCTCAAAACAAATATAGGACCACATGTATTTCTTTTAGCAAAGTAAGCTAATTTAATACCAATTTTCTAACATCCAGTGAAAGTGGACATTGAAGTGCTTATTTATGATACCTGAGTCTTCTCAAATAGCATTTCCCACCCATTGCACCTTCAGCATCTTGAAAGAGGTCACTTATGGGACAAGGTTCTGGTGATGAGATTAATCTAAACAAACTTTGCAACTCTCAGGAACAACTACATGCAAATCAGTGGGTTTCATTTTGAAGGATTAGAGACTTGGAAAGCACTGATTACAAAATCTGCTCTGTGCAGTGTCCAAGAGATTGTTATGGGAGGCAGTGTCAAGGGCCATAACAAAGTTCATGAAGATAATACCCACTGCTCTCCTCTAATCTACCTGGCCAGTCATTTCATCATAGAAGTTTATCAGGTAGGTCAAGCATGACTCCCCCTTGGTGAAGACATGCTGATTACTCCCAATGATTTTCTTGTCCCTAATCTGCCTGGAAGTGGTGTTCAGGATTGGCTGCTTCATTGTCTTTCCAGGAATCAAGGTGAGGCTGACTGACCTGTAATACTCTGGGTCCCCCTTCTTGCCTTCTTGAAGATAGGGGTGACATTTGCTTTTTTCCAGTCTTTGAGCACTTCTCCCAGTAGCCAAGATTGATCAAAGAGTATAAAAACATGAATTTGGAATGCATTGTAAGAGAATAGTTGATGTTTGCAGCTTTTCCAACATACTATGCTCCAAAATGTTTATCCTGATGACATTGCAACTGTACTGAATAACGTGCAGCTTCTTGTGGTATAATTCATTACCCCTTTACTCTCTTGAACAGATACAATCTTGTTCTAATACATGTTTCTGAAAACCATATTGTTTTACTATTTCCAAGTGTAAAGGTGTTGTGAGTTTAATGAGGAACACAAGTAACTTCCGTAGAGTATTTGGCAAAGTAAATCCGGTTTTGTGGAGCCTACTAGATTTATTGCTATCACTGGCTATTATATAGGAAAATGTGACATCTTTGCTATTGTAGTAGAAAATGTCATCTGTTTGCAGTCAGAATCCCATACCCATTCTGCATAAAATCTTGTGTACTTTTTAAAACAAAGGTATTGCACATGGTCATATATTACTTGTAAAATAAACATCCTTGGGCATGGCATAAAGTTGAATGCCCTGGTTTTGTTATAACTTTAGTGTAAAGTGTTCTGATTGTCACTGTTACTCTTAAAATATACAGTTGCAGTTATGTTTTAGTGAACAAATCATAAACAAATCGAAACATTTCACAGGTGCTGAATGAAGACAATATGTCACAGAGTAGAAATGGAGAGGAAGCAATACAGGGAGAAAAGCTCTGTATGCCTTCTTTTGCTGTGCACTGGAACATACGAGAAATTGTAAGTCCTGGCAGGCAGTGAGGAAACTAACAAATTCAGATGCCTTGCAATATAAAAAAGGATCCTTCCTTGAGTTTGAGAAGATGGCTGTGAATGTCTTCTGGTGAAGGTGCGGCAGCCCCTCTACTGTGTATCCAGTGTGTGCACTGGAGGATTCACTTTGGCCCCACAGTGTAGCAGGGATGGCTTGGAATGAAGATTTAACTTATGTCTGTACAGCACTTGTATCCTGTGTGAAAGAGTGGACTCAACAATGTGCCACAGCCTGAGACATAAAACTGTCCTTTTTTGAAAACTAACAGTCGTGAGAAGTCTGGTCATGAGATAATAAACTATTCTGGCTCTGCAGTATGAACATTTAATAGAGTTTGTTGAGGATATCAATATTCATATAAACACTTAGCATGTGGCTTTGGATATGACCAGCTTGTGACAACAGGGAGGATTAGATCCTCCACTTTAACACAGCGCTCCAGCATGTGTGTATTTGCTGAATGGGTGCCTGCATATCTTCAAAAGTCATCACTTTTTTTTCTTTCTACCGATAGTCAGATGAAAGAATCTGAAGCAAAGATTCTGTCTCTGCAACTATATACAAAGCTAGAGCACAGAGCTCCTGTATTTCCATATGGAAAGTTTTGGATGGAAATACGATCCCAGGCCCTGCACAGATGGCCAGTTCAAAAGCAAAAAGCCCAACACATTAAGACTGTGCTATATACACAGGCTCCAGGTGGTGGCTCTGACTGGGCTGCCTGACGTCTGGCAGTTCTGAATAAATGACCAGATTCCTCTTCTACCTGAGCATCATTTATAGAAAACAGAACATGTCCATGGGAGCCTGCCTGTACTGTGAAACATCTACCAAATATATGTATTTAGAAGCCTAAAATGCAGAGCTGTTGTATTGTGTGTATCCTGGGGAGATAAATCACTGACATAATTGTATATGGCTTCAAAAAAACTCACAAGAAGATGGATGGAAAAAGTTCTGACAAACCAGATTTCATCCTTGAGGAGGAAATCCTTAAAAGGATTCCTTAAAAACTTGCACTGCATAGATAGGCTGTCATGTCTAGGCGACAGTTTGCACAGCATAGATAGGCTGTCATGTCTAGGCGACAGTTTGCACATGGATTCCTATAAATACAGTGCTTGTTTCTGAGCTGCAGAGAGGCAGAGAAACTATTTGAGGAAACCTAAACTTTTTTTTGCCTTACTACAAAAAAGGTTCTGAATAATCAGTGAGGGCAAAGCAACCAGGAAACGTTTTTTTCTAACAGAAAAAAAAATAGAAGAAATGATGCTTCATTCTTAAAAAGTTTGTTGTGTCTGACTCTGATCTTGTTAAGATTTGGAGCAATCCTTAATTTTGACAAAGGGAAAGTAAAATCATCCCCATTCAATAAAATGGGTATACACTGGCTGGATAGAGCAGAGATTTGCCCTTCAGGTCGGGGCTGGAACACCATCAATTTTAATCTGACTTTTAAGGAAATGGAGGGAGAAAAAAAGCCAATGATTTGCCGGCATTATTTTTACCTATTGCATTTTGGAGACTTGCTGAACTGATGCCAGTGGAAAACCCCACTTCAACCCTGCTGCCCACATGGAATGGAAGTTAATAAGGGCTGCCCTCTGTCAGGGGCCCAGTTGTGGGGCCCCATCCTGCCACCTGAACCTAGTTGCTTGGTTTTATCCATGAAAGGTTTCAGTATTCACTCCTGGTTTAATCCTTATTTGAAGAGTAGCTGTAGGATCAACTTTTTACTCTTTGACAGACCTGCACAAACCTCATCTTAAAGCTGCAGTACTGGAGATGTCTGCAGTGCCATCTAATGGCTACAACCACGTCCAAGAGATCATACTTTGATAGAAGGGTGTGTGTGTCTTTGCTCTTCTGTGCTATATGCAGCCTTTTTCTTCCTGGCAATGAAAAAAGGATGGGCTTCCTTCTGGATTTTTGTCGCAATAAAATACTCCCCCATCACGTTGTCTCAAAAAGGTTGGTTTATCCATACCGAGATTCTCTGGAAATTTCCTCCACCATGGATGTTAGTGACACAGCAAGATCTCCCTGACAATTTCTCTACTAGAAGGGAGTTGTTCTTATGCAGAACATCTTACCCAGTGTGCAGAAAATGCCTCACAGGGATGCCTACAACCCAGTTCAAACCCGACACTTTGTATGTCCCCAGTTGTAGGACCCATGTCCAGTGCTAGGTTTATGCTAAATCATATGATACAGTTCATAAAACAGCCCCCCCCTTCAAGCACCATCCTCTAAGTAGCCATGATGGACTTTACACTGAGATTCAGTGGACAGAGGCTTTAGACTTAACCCAAGGAAAAGCAGGGAGACTCCAGTGCTGCTGAAGGAAAAGCCGTCTCTGTCAGCTGGTTGCTTGTGGTAGCTTTCTAATGGTAGTGCAATGGAAATGAGGAAGAAGAGAGCCTGAGAGCTGCCCTTAGCATGTAATTTGTCTTTATCCAAAATACTGTCCAGACACCTTTTAATTTCCCCAGAAGTGTTTTATATTCTTAAATGATGCGCAGGTCTTTCCATGGCTTCCTGTTCAGGACAATTCTTCAGACCTTATCCATCCAGTTACTTGGCTCACCTTGTAAAGGTTTGTTACAGTATATAAAGGAACTTCAGATTTTCTATCTGAGTGACAGTACTTGAAGCTTCTTGCAAGGATGTGGGATTACACCTAGTGACTCAGATGGCCCTTCTAGAATGCTAAGCCCCTTGAAGTAGAAATTCAGCATGATGAATGGATTACCTAGCTCTTAACAGGGACCCACAGTGATGCTTCTGGCAATACGTAGCCTTTCAGCTTGAATGACTGTTCCTGTGAACACAGATCAGAACTCATGCCTTAGGATTTCAGCAAAGCATCACATTTGTGTGGTTTTATTCCAAAATGCATTTATTTGTGTCTTGTTGTCAGTCTTCAAGTGTTTGAAACATCTGGATACCCTGCTGAGTTTTACTTTTATTGCTGTAAATGTCTTTTACATGAAAAAGATTTTTTGGATCTTGGATGTAAATAAGATGTTCTGGTATTTAATTTCTTTTTTTATTTGTCCTCACTGTAGGATTTGCTCTACTTGGAGGACATCCTGCCTTCCTTACAACACAAGACATACATCTGGGCACTAATGAGAGTTTCACAGATACAGCAAGGTTGGTAAAACATCACTTGATTAATGACGATGCATTTGGTAGTTTATCAGGCTGAAACCTGTCTTATAGAATTTGGAAGCTAGTATTTTCATTCTGGATAATGTCAGAAGGCACTTCACATTTCTTAAATTTTTACAGATCAGTTCACAAAATGTGTAGCTCAGTACCCTTACAGCCACTTCAGCTCTCCAAAATGAGAAATATTTTTATCAAATTCGGCATATAGAGTGCTAATGAGAGTGACAGTCACACAAACAGAAACATTTTATGTTCCTCAGTAGTACAGTTCCACTGATGACAGCACATATATTCAAACAAGACTAGAACCTTCTAGTTCTGTTGCTCCTCATGGAACTAGAAGTACAGCTCACTGGCAAATAAAAAAGCAAAATCAAGAAGCAAGGACTTTATTTATCCTAGTTAGGGCAGCTGCTGATGGGTCTTACCCTATCTGCTGTGACAGGCTGCACTGAAGGCCACTCTCATCCCCCTGTTTCAGCAGCATCAACACTTTGCAGGCAATTTATGATTTCATGTGCCCTCTTCCACAGCTGTACCCACTGTCAGGACTGGAGGCTGGGCTATGGCATTGTTCTATAGGGACCCTTAGAAGATCTTATTCATGCCCATTCCCACATGCATGTAAGGATGGGTAGCTAGCAAACTATCCTCATCGCCATAACAGGGAAGAACTGAGCTCAGGCTTTTTTATCTGGTGTATTCTCTCCGGTGTTGCAGAAAGTAGGCAGAACATAACACTCCCATGTATTAAAGACTCATCCATCCTCATTATTGTGCGGCTTTCTAGGCAGCCTTTTGCAGCCTGAGTCAGGCTTGTTGCTGAAAGGTTAGTTGTCTCAGAAAGGTCCTTTTTATTCTTGTGAAAGACATACAGTGTCAAGCTTGTCAGGCACAATTCAAAATATCTAATCAGCCAGATGAGGTTCCATTGCCTTTGCTGTATACTACAGTTTTCACAGTCAGTGGAAGAGGTTGTCTGAGAACTCTGTTGCTGTTCTCCCTGTGGTGAAATCCAAGGAAAACATAAAGAAAAGACCAAACGTTTGAACATTTTAAAGTTTCCTTTCTTGCTTTTAACTATTGAAGTGGAATACATATGGGTGTTGACAGTAGGAAGTAAAAATTTCTGTCTCTTGAGGTTTGAAAGTACTTAGCTTCCACTCCCTGCTGGATATATAACTCTGCCAGTATCAATATAAGCTGCAGTGATAGGGCTCAGATGTTTCAAGAAAAGTGTGTCCCACTGCTTTGCTTTAGTAACTACAAGTTTAAAAGATTCAAACAATGTATAGACTCATGGACCTACAAAGGGAACAGATTAATCTGAGACTTAACAGCCAAATCTGAGGTACTTTAGGCTACTGTGTCCAGTGGCCACTCTGTCCAGTTCAGCATTGCTCAGACACTGCCATGGAATTCAAATACATCCCCTCAAAAGCATTCTTCATACATCATGGGACATACCCACAGTTTAAGCAGGGAAGCTATAGCTTCATCAAAGTGTGCTATTTAAATGCTTCAGAGCATATGCATTCCAGCTACAGCTCTACTGGCTTGAGAGCTGGAGGATTTTTCAAGTCAAACATACTTAGCTTACTATGTCATAGTGAAGGTGAATGGGAAACCTATCAAAGGTAAATCCCCCCCAATGATGTAAATAAGTATTATTCACCAAGTGTCTTGCTTCCATTCTCACTGGATCAGAAACACAGTAAGCTACAAGAAATAAGGCAAGAAGTAGAAGTAAGAAAATCTTCCATCCAGAGAAGTCTCCATTCTGTGGAGGAAGCTCCCACAATTCCCACTTCCCATGCAAGCCTTCAGCCCCACTTTTCTCTGTCACTGCTTGCTCTTCCAGGGCAAGTCCCTTTCTATGACCCTGACCTGGGGATTTTGCTCTGCTGAGTCATATCACTCGCCTCTGTGGATTGAGGGCTCCCCCAAGATCTTACAGAGCCCCACGTGTTCTGCTTCACTTCTGCTCTCATTGGCAGAATTATTATTGACTTTACACAATCAAAAGAACAACCTGAGTGTTAATTCCTTGGCATTTCTTGTGATTGAAGGGTAAGATCCCATCTTAATTCATTCAGTTAATGGAAGAATAAACAAAAAGAATGCCTGTAGTAGGTCCAGAGGGTATTTCAAATATTTAGAGCCATGTGTTTAGGGCTCTGAAGGCATTAGAAGTATTTGAAATTGAAACTTAAAGCAAAGGGGCACAGATCTATAAAAGTCACAGTTTTTATTATAATTGCTGCAGGTAATGGTTGAAAGAATTTCTGCTGTGAACACACCTTTAGTGATTTATAACCTGCTTATAAATCAGTTCTTCCATGCTTCACAAGACATTTACATTTATGCTGACACAGTAGCAAAAGTCACCGCCCATAAAAGAGCTCTAAGCCTTTCAGTGCTGTTTAGCATGTCTGATATATTACATGAAATGAAATATAAGTACTATATTTTCCACTATAGAGCAGACCCACTGTGCACCACTATAGCTCAGGGGCCATAACGTTCAGTGACAGCAGCGAAGAACTCTTAGGATGATTTTACCAGTCCACTGGCATTATTAGGGGATGGATCTCTGCATCTATGGGGAATGGGGTTTACTTCTCACTGCTTACTGAGAACACATCCACCATGTGCTCCTGTAAGACTACGAATGACAATGAAGTAGTCTTGTCAGAAATTAAAACCTGTGTGCTTTCACAAGAAAACCAAAACTACCTTGGATAGCAATATTCTACTTGAAATATATGCAAATGTCCCATTTGCAAATTCAGAAATCAGCCACACCAAAAAAGAATACTTTTACTTGTGTTTAATTTTGGATTCCTCAGAGGATACACTTCATTAAAAATTTCCAGCTTTCCTCTGTAGAAATAAAAGTTATTTTGAAACGATAGACATGCAGCATTCTAATACACTTATATATTTCCAAGCTTTAGAATTTTGAAATTGATAGGATCACAGTTTTGCAAACAGAATGAAAAGAGAGAAGGACCTTGTAGTTGGTGATAATACAGGAACCTTAAACCAAAAGTCACCTGATGAACCTGTGTTTACTCCCCATCACCTTCCAAAACTTTGTCTTTACTAAAGACTCTCATCCAGCCAGGTCTGTTTTCCGGTGCAATTCCAGCCTCATATGGTTTCCTTTGAGTTGATTACAGACTTCTTCATCTCCTGAGACAAGTTTTGTTTTGTTTTGCTTTGCTTTGTTTTGGTGTTTGGTTGTTGTTGGTTCTTTTTTTTTTTTTTCCTGAGTTCAATTTGGTTTTGATTTCACAAAGAATAAACCTGGTTTCCTCCTGAGTTTCCTACTGTAAGATATGATATGTAGAAATGCTGGCAGAAGGACTGCCTGGAGTCTTGCCACTGTGTCTAATAAAGTCTAGTATCTGCTTTCAAAAGCAGATAGAAATTTTTTTTCAACAGAAAGAAAATTCACCAGTTTTCACTAGTTGGTAATTGATTAGGACTGAATTTCCTCTGCTGGCATATCCTCTAAAGGGACCATCTTCTCACTCATGTCAGGTTAGAATCAGTTGTACTGCCATCCTAAAAAAAAAAAATAAATAAAAAAGTGGAGTCTAAGAAAAATGGGCTATTTTCCATTGTGATTGCTGGTAGGACTGGCTATGTATTGCTTAGAGTGGGCACCTGTTAGATGGCTAACAAAAGGAGCCATGCATGCCGTTCCTGATGACTAGTTAAGAGCAGAACAGATTTTCCACAGTTGCATGCTTCAAGCTAGAATAAACATTCAGAGAAAAAGAAACTGATGAGCTAAAAAGAAATAATGACACAAACAGCAGCTGTTTCAATACCTTGCAATCAGTAAATACCTTGTTCGATTCCTCCTTCTCACTTATAGCTACTATTGGCAGTCTTTTCTTCCAAGAGAGCTTCCCAAGAGGGAACCTTGTAATATTTTATTAGAGTTTTGCTTGTGTGAGGAATGTCCAGTGTCAGTAGAAAATATTTGTTACTGACTTCATCAAGAGATTTGTCTGTGTAAAGGCAACAGCATTAACAGCTGCATTTCCACAAGAGAAGATGCCCGAATTCTTGATGGCTAATCAGGAAGATAGATAGATACCACAAGGATTTTGCATACTCTTCTATTCAGTCTCTTCCTTGTTTTATTTTAAGGTCCTATTAGAAATAACATGAAAACACACAAAATACTACTTCAAAGTCAGGCTTCAGGGCCTGATTAAAATGCAGAAATGCAGAGAAAGGCAGAGCTCCAATCCATATTTAATTTCTTTAAAGAATTCAGAGCACACCGCATATACTATGCTAATCTCTCAATCTTTCACACTTTGGCAAAATGAGGTTAAAGCCAGAGTGGCACAGTGACTCCTGCGTGCCCCTATCCATATACCGAATTTCAAATTTGGGCATTACTTTAACACTGATATCATGTGTTTCAACACAGAAGTTTTTAAGTAGGAGAAAGAACACGCCAGTGTTATTAGCCTCCTGTTTCTATGTTCATTAGGGTCAGTAAATAATTGAGGTAATCTAAGACTTATCTGTGTTTCTGATCCTCACAAAGGTCAGGCTACCATACACGGACACTGTAATAGTCAGTCAATGATACATTTGCTCTTTGCTAAAAGTCTCAAGAAATCTTATACTTTGTCTCTTCTGAAGCTACCAAATTCTTCAAATGTTACAGTGTCACACAATCGCTTATCTTAGTTTGGATACCTTAATATTTATTGATGTTCTGTCTGTAGCTACAATCAAACACCAAAGAGAAGAAAACATAAAATACAGTGGCAGTTTTCATTTACTTGCTATAGTTTGTTAATAAGTAGACCTGCTTACCTATTAGAAGTTTATTAAATGTCTGCATTTAAGTTTGTTATGCAGACATGATAAATTATTCAGATAGCTGAAAAAAAAAGTGATTCATTGCCACTTCTCATTAATATTGATGTGTTGCACGCTGAAGAGTGCAGCAGGGCTGTACTTACTATATTTGACTTGGGTATTTTCTGCCATCCTCCAGGGTGCTTTCCAGCATGACAAATGCAATCTTGGCTCGAGTTTATAAGCATAACGATCTGCACCTAATGACGAAACAAGCCACTATCCCAATAATCAATGGATTGTCCGATTTACACCATCCTCTCCAGATTTTAGCTGATTACCTAACTCTTCAGGTAACAATATAGTCCCCCTTTAATAATAATTTTCTTTTTCTCCAAGTCTTAGTAAGTATTTTGGGAAGTCAGGTTCAAAAGCATTTATTCTCAGGGTTTTTTTTTAGGTGGCAGTTATATGGCACTTGTTATTTGAAGAGATACTGATCCAGCAATATAATTAAGAAACTTTTTTATTTAAAACAACTACCTGGTCCTACCAGCTGTAGTGGGACTGAAGGGACTGAGATGAAACATGAAATTAAGTACTTCATTGGAATTAGGCTGCAATTCAGAAAATGGGCAAGGAGCTTTGCATATTACATAAAAGTAATGTAATACTTTTTGGCTCAGTCAAAGCCAGTGGAAGATTTTCCACTGACTTAAAAAAAAAAAAAATCAGTGGTTCACTCTTGATTCCTCCCTAACCTATGAATAGTTTAAAAGGAATCACTATCCTGTATTAGGAAACTGGTTAAAGAAATTTGTTTCTAAAAGCCACTTAATGCTACCAGTGCAAACACCTAAAGTTCAGCCACTTAAACCTATTTAAACTTTGCTCACTTCAAGTAATAGTTAAAAAAAAAAACAACATATTTTGTAGTTTAATCTAATGCAGTAGTTGATTTGACAGCAGGATAATGTTTCACACATAGAATACCAGATGTTTATCTGTGAACAAAAGGACTATGCTGTTTTACAATCAATTGAAGAACTGGCTTATAAAAAAAAAGATTATTATACTGCAATGCTGGTTGACAACTATGATGAACTTCTCTGACCTTGTTTACTTTCTGAATGAATAAAAATCACAGTGCTTGAAAAAGAGAGGGCAGAACAATTTCCTGATCTATTCAGCTGTGTTTCTCAGCTGTTGAAGACTTTGATAAGGGACATTCAGTCTGTGAAAAAGATCTAGAGAGTAATAATAAATTATTCATGCCTTAAACTTTAAATACTGGAAGACTCATGTGTTTAGTGAAAATTGCTTTTTCGTTGCTTGGATTAGTATTTTTTTGTAAAATTTTCAATACTTGAAGACACCAGCAAAAACTGGTGAATTTGAGACTAAAATGCTCCACATACCCCAGGATAAGGTTCGTTTGGGAGATCACATTGTGCCAGCCTTAATGAACTGTTCAAATTACATAAAACAGTATGCTGTAATGAGACCATCATCAATCTTTATATGTCAGAAGTTCATTTAAACACTGTGTGCAAGTGTAAACCAGGTGAATCTTGTAGTTGTGTTATATAGAGGCTTCTGTCTTGCAAACAGCTTATTAGCATTTTATCACTTGTGAATAACAAGCTTCAGGAATAATCTGTGACTCAGCCTACACAACTATTGGTATCTCTGCCCCTAAACTTGATTTTATCCAGGTCGCTGACCGTAGCACCACGGTTCAGGGTGCTGTTGCCCTGTTCTCCATCTCCAGGCAATGAAGAGAGACCACTGAGCATCAAAACCACACTCTAGAGATGCATCTCTTTCTCCATTGATACTACGGGGAAACCTATGGAGATGAGCAGAATCAGTGCATGCTCTGTTGATCACCCTCTGCTCCACCTCCATTGTGTCCTTGTACAGGGCAGACATCTCCAAGTGAACATGAGCCCACAGGGTGGACTTTTCTTTGGGTTGAACACCTTGGGCAACAGCAGATGGTTGTCCTTGTTTCATCAAGCACTGGGGAGGACATCTTTGGAAAGAGTGTCGCTGCTTACTTTACATTATGATACGTTATGAGGAAACACAACCACATCACTTTGCGCTCAAACAAAGACACGTTTGATGTGCATATGTATCATTACCAAGTGAGCACTTACAGAGACCTCAAGGAATGGCTCAGCTTTTGGACAGTCATGGAAGCTTTTTAAAATTTACAGCACTTTCCCAGTCAGCCTAATAAGCAGAGCTGTTTCCTCCATCTGTGTCCAACTCTCTCCTAGGCTTTCCAGCATGTTCCTCAGCCCAGAGTTTGCCAGGAGGTCTTTAGAGGGCAGCTGGTGGCTGCCACTTTACCAAGGGCATGCTGCACCACCGGTTTCTGACCCACTGTCCATTCTTCCTTTCTCACCCAGGAGAGAGGTTCAGGCAGGGGGGAACTCTCGGTTACCCTCAGAGCACTGTGGATGTTGACACTGCCTGTTCTTTCCTTTTCTGACCTGCCTGCCCACTGCCTTTTTTCCCCTGTGCACTGTATGTACACTGAAGTGAAGAAGACTGGTCTTAAGCCAGTAGCATGTAATAAAATGGCATTTTAATCTTATAATAAACTTTAAGAGGTCACAGAAGTAGGAATAACACTTAAAGAAGTGTGAGCCACAGGGTCTAGTTGTTACTTACCAAGATCAAACTTCTCATGAGATTTTCAGCAGGGTAAAAAAATGTTACCCAAGAACCACCTGCAGTAAGGTTAATATGGGGATGTTGAATAGTACCTCTGATTCTCTAAATTAATTGAAAGTTCATATATGACATTTCACTGCCTTTCTGCTATGCAAAGGCAATATATTTGGCTCATACACACATGCAAAATACAATAGTGGCACAGACTGCTAGCCTTATATATAAATGTAACTACAGATTATGCACAGCTTATTTATCTTTAAAAATGTCTCTTCCTTATCTCTGTAAATATTTTCCTGCCTGTATTTGCTCCTTCCTCCTGTCAGTACATAACTAAAATTTACTTTCTTTTCTCTCTCTTTTTTTCCCTCCTGCTGCATTGCCAGTGGAGGACTGCATGCACTCTGGCCCTCTTCATGCTTAGCACATTTTTATTCTTCCATTTTCTAAATCCTATTCATTTTATCACACGCCTTCTTGAATCCTCTTCAAGCATCTTCTCTTTGATCTGAAACTGCCTAATTTTCTGGTTTATTTTGTTAAAATGTATTCTTTCTTGTGACTTCTAATTCCCTTTTCACAGGTGCTTTTTAGTGTGGTTATTTTATTATAGTCTCTTGCATTCCCCAAACAATGTGGCTGGTTTATTTTCAGGGTTATCAGTTCACGTTCTGTGTTCAGGCTGTTCTTGTCATATCAGAAAGTGTGCTTTGTCATGAATACTGGAGCGAGATTCTTCAGGTTCAACATCCTCTTGCCCAGTGCCTTCTTCTTGAGCAACTTGGAGCCCCCCACATGTTTGACATCTAAGCTGACTCTGCCCTTTAATACTGTGGTCAGGTTTAATGCCCTGTGTTATGCTAAGAGGGATGTAGCATATGTGCTACCCTCTTTCTTAAAAGTTGTGTTGATCTGAGTTTGCTCTTGATCTATAACCCACTAGAAACAGTTGTAAACATTATGCAACGTGATTTTGAGGGTTTGGGGATTTGGCCTTTAGAGACCACGAGTGCTGGTACTGTGCACATGCAGAGCCACTTCTCTGTGCTGAAAGCATGTAACAGCCCCTTGCTGAGCTCACCCGGTACCTCTCAGTTTCCTAGGCAGAAGCTGTGGCTCACAGCTTCTGCTCTGTGAAGCTTGGCTGGAGGGCAGCATCACACAATTTGTATTTCAGGGACAAGCAGGGAACTGACATTGATTCAACTGATAGTAATGTCATTGGCCATATCAGCTAACTTGTAGTTGACTGCAGGATGGCCAGACTGGTAATTAGAGCGGGTCCATATGCCACTAGCTTTTTATGTCACTGGTCTGATGGGGAATGCCTTTTTCAGAAAGAAGTGGTTGGCATAAGAAATACATCAGTGATTTCTTTTTAAGAAGTGTAACTAATTACAGTGTTGCCCAGCTTGAAGAGGGCTGCCATACACCTGAACTTCTCTTCAGTCTGTCACCCAAAGAGCTCAAATTTTTATAGTCTTCAGATTCACCGCCACCACCACCACTATCATCGTCATCATCACCATCATTACTGTAACAATTTGAAATCCCAACTAAGATCTGGTCTGATCCTTTAGAATATACTGTTTCAATAAACAAGACAAAACCCAGTGTGGGAGTAAGAAAGATAAATGGACCAGCATCTGCCTTTAGGTCAGCTTGAGAGTCAGTAGATCCAATTTTGCCCAGTTTCTGATTTACTGGATTGCACTGCCTCCCAAAGGGCTTCCATTTTAAATTTTGACAGATTATTGATTCAGTATTCAAAAGCTTATTTTAATTGAGGGCTGTTCTGACTGTTGTGGTCAAACATTTCAGAAGTAATCTATAATGGTGTCAGAGTTTCAGTCTTGCTGGAAGCAAGTCCAGGCAGAGGCAGACACGAATATCCCTAATTAGCTAAACCAGTCTTTTCTGAACATAGAACGGTGCTAAATCACTGAGCGTGTTTATTATTTCCCAGGGTTTGATACACTGATACACTGCAACCACAGCTAAGAACAGAAGGAAGCATTGTAAAAACAGCATGAGGGTGAGAAAGTTGACTGTAAAAGCGACATTAATTATTTAGCAGGGATTTTTCATGACAATAGCAAAGCCAAGTTTTGTGGCACTACAGCAGCCAAAGAGGCATTCATCAGGGAGAAGGGCTCTAGACTTTCTAAATATGTTATTTTTTGTATGGCTTTACTAGGGGAATAAGTATTTTGAAGTGTAAAGAGAAACTGAAGAACACCCAAGCAGGTAAAAAGTCTATATCAATATAATAGAGTTTGGAAAAAATTGGGGAGGGATGTGTAGCTTCAGAAGCTCATGTGATCAGCATGTATTGTAAAGGTTCTGGTTTAGCCTAAAGTGTTAATTTGTGGCAAAACACCTTTAACAGGATTTCCTCTGAGCAATTGTATAGGCACATACTATAAAACAAACAAACAATAAATAATCTCATTTGTGGTAGCTTTCGTATTCCCTCAAAGCTTTCTGGTTCCGACCAACACAATCATCTCATCTTTCTTGGAAGCTCAGGATGTATGTGTGTAAGCAGTGCAGTCACAGCCATGGTAAGCTGGCTTTAGATGAAGGGGTTTGAGATACGCAGCGTACCAGTGACAACATAAAGCTTAGCACAGGATACAAAATAGGCTCCACTAGCACACACACCACTTGATTCTGCCTTGTCTACAACATTTTCCATTAGCTAAATGTCTTTACTAAGATTAGCTCAGCTATGTCCACTCTGTACAGTAGTCACTGCAGATGTAGCTTTGCAATTTGCAGTGCACATTGCGGGTCATTATACAGACATCTCCAGTACTTTGTATTTTATCTGTGTCAGCTAGTAGCTTGGGAGCAGAGAAAAGTATTTAGTAGGCACTGTGCTTCTTTTAATGCAGAGTAGCAGCTGGTAATAAGGTGGAAGTTATTTAACACAGCCGTATATTTGTGACTCACTAGTGAGTGCTTTGAGCATTAAGGCTACAATGCCTATTTTTAAACCGTAAGATCAAAAGATCTCAGGGCTGTCTCATTTGCTCATGGCTGTGGGTTCATGTCTCAGCTATCACTAAGCACTAGCTGGAAACAAGCCCTTAAATAAATGCTTTAGTCTGGGCTTCTCTTAGAAGTACCACTGCTAGGAGATGTGGAAGGACTTTGAAAGATCCTTAAGAGACCTGCAAAACTGTTTCACTGAAATAACTTCCATGCCAGCAAAGTTCTGATTTGCTCTCCTGTAAATACCCTTGCATCAAACCTCTGCCAATAAGCCTGCTGCTAGCAAACATCAACTGAAAAAGCGATAGTTTTGCAGTATCCTAGTTTTAGCCCTTAAACTGTAGGCAGCCTCAGACTCCATTATTTTTAGTTTTCAATGGTATTTTAATGTCATTCAATATTTCAAAAGCTACTATTTTTGACCTTCAATTGTGGTCATTGGCAGAAATGCCATTAACTTTGTTCTGGAACAACTTCATAACTATTTGTTAGAAGAAACTGCTGCCAGGAGAGAAGGGGGTAATCCCAGCCCTTTCCCTATTCAGTCTTTTGGCATCTTTGCCTGCAAAGTTGCCAGTTAGGACAGCTCTGCAGTGTGGATGCTTATCCTCTCTGACAAGCATTGAATCATGTCACACAAAGTGTTGAAACACTGTCTGGCTTCCAGCTACTACAATACAATTGTAGCCTGGCCCAGTTTTGAACTAAGAATAAAAGGCTCTCCATCATGTCTTTAGCCTTTTGAGTCACGAGGTGGAGTTGTACAGATCAGGCATATAGAAGCATTTGGTTATGTCTTTACAAACTTTCTGGTATCAACTTAAGTACCTATAACCATGCATATTCAAAACAATATGGCTAAAAAGGCCATATTTCCTGTTTTTGAAATACAAAAATCATATTACTGTTGTTCCTCCTTAGACCTTATCTGCTGGGAGCTGAGGGCCAGAGTAGCTGTACATGTACAGGCTGTAAGTGCCAGCGAGCAAAGCTACAGTCAATGCTGAAATGCTGTTTCAAGTTCATACAATCCACACTCTAAAAGAATCACTCTTAGGCTGAGCAAGGCAGAGCAAACCATGAGCGCATGAGCTGCACAGCTCCTTTCAAAGTATTGCTTTTTTTGCTGTCCTGTACAGCTGTGACAGTTAAAATGCACTCCAAGGCCATCCTCAATAGGGATATTTTCACAATTTGGGGGAAAGCTGGAATGAGTGCTATGCTAGGTGACAGCATTGCCTCTAAATAAAGAATTTCTACCATTCACTAATATTTATGAGCACCAACCCACAGCTGTACATTACTGTGTCTCAGCCTCAGCTTCCCAATATGTCATACATGTCAATGTGTCCTTCAGGTGAGAAAGCTGCAGTACTTGACCCTTCATGTAAGACATGGGAGGATTTTTCCTCTCTGGCCATCTTGTAGCTGCATTAAGTTTAATTAAGAAGTATGGTTCCATGCAGCTAGCATTTGAAGTAGCCAGCCTTCTTTGCAGCAGACCTGTCTGATTAACCCCTCCTACCTAGGGCATCAGCTTCCTGGAACATAACGAGGGCTATCTGATTCATTTGACAGGAGCACTATGGTGGGCTGAATGGGCTTACAATCACCTGGATTGGGGATGGAAACAACGTTCTTCACTCCATCATGACAAGTGCTGCAAAGCTGGGAATTCACCTGCGTATTGCAACTCCCATGGTAGGAAAGCCATCCACATGGAGTAAAGAAGGCAAACTGCCCATTCTTGTCTCAGCCACATGGACAGTTACCAAGGGCCTCAGCTAGTGTTGTTTGCATGTATCTTGCATGCCAGCTTTCAGAACCAAGGTTCAGAATCCTGATTCAGTTATCTTGATGCAAAGCAGAAGTAATTCTACTGAGTCCAACTTCAGAAGGGTTGAGGGGAATTTGTGACTGCAGTATAAATCATGGAAGATGATAGTTCCACTTGTAAAAGTGTTATAAAGTCATCCAATCCACTCTCCCCACAAAACACTACAAAAATGGTTTCAGATTTGTGGAATTGTTGCATCTTGGTTGGTTCACAGTGATGATGATGCAATGTAGTACAATATAAAAAATAAAGCAAAAAGTTTAGGTAAAAAAACCCTCCTATATATAGTCTTTTCATTCTGTAACTGTTCAAACTTATTTTTTCTTACCTTATCAGAACATCTTTCACCATTTTATTTCCAAAATAAACTTTCAACAAAATTAACATAATTTCCACTAGTTTTACCACTCTGAAAGACATTCTTTTTCCCATGGCAAATGGTTCAATCAGTATTTTTCTAACCAGTGTTAATAATCAATTAAATCTTGTATGTAAAAAAAATCAATTAAATCTTGTATGTAAACCTATTGCCTTTTTCGGCAGGGCTTTGAACCAGACCTCAAGATAACTAAAATAACTGAGCAGTTCTCCAGTGAGGTAGGAACCTAAGAAATAGGCTAGTAGAACAGATTGAATAGAGTTTATTTTTGTTATAAACAAAGTTGATGTTTCTTGTCTTCTTTATTCACATTAGTATGGTACCAAGTTACTCCTCACAACAGACCCTTTGGAGGCTGCAGATGGTGCCAATGTCTTAGTTACAGATACATGGATAAGTATGGGGCAAGAAGAGGAAAAGAAAGAAAGACTAAAGGCATTTCAAGGTTATCAAATTACAATGCAGGTAAAAAATTGAGATTTAGTTTTGTGGTTTAGTTTTCTGGATGTTTTTACAGTTTGCATTTATGAGAATCAACATCAGCAAAGCATGGGTTTGTTATCTTTTTGAGTTGGGGCTATGGAACAACCACATTCAAGCCTCCATCCAGCTTGAAAAACTCACAAAAGTAACAAAGTTTGAGTTATCTTATACACTTCACATGGCTTGGCCTCTTGCAGAGCTTCCCAATGAGGCCTAACTCCAGAACATGGGCAGGAGTGTTAATCCTTCACTTCTTTATGACCTAAAAGCTATTTCTACCTTTGCATTTCCTCTTTGATACCAGAAATGATCCTTTATGTTTTATTTAGAATGAGCAGCTCACAGATAAATTCTTTAATGCCTGGGCAGCATTTGGGGCAATTTTGTGTATGTCTGTCAATGAATAAATCATCAAATATATCTCTTTAAAATCGTCCAGTTGAAATGCTTATCAGCACAAAATCAGTTAGAGGATACACAGAATCATAAACTATTAATTGCATAAGATAAAAAGGACATCTTCCTTGCTGATAGAATTACTGGTTTTATTGACTGTATTTTAACACAAATTCACAAAATACTATTGATGGTTATTGATGTCTCTGAACTGCCCTAAAATGCTTAAATTCATTGTTTGTTGGTATTAGATCAATATATTATGAATGACAATATAAAAAGAGAAAAAATATAGCCTTTTAAATCATGGTTTATTATGTTCTTGTTACAATTATTGATAGATTATATTAGTGTGTGGCATTCAAATAAAGACTGCAATTTATTGATCCACTAGGTCCCTGGAGTTTTACTCCCCTACTAAAGCCAGAAGAACAGGAGTAAATATCTAACTTCTGTGAAGTCAGCACTGACCTCGTACTGACTTTCATGGGGATATTCCCATCTTTTTCACAAATGAGGAATTCTTTTACAGTCAGTGGAATCCTTCTGAGTTCATCAGAGAAGTAACCCAAGTGGGAGCTAATAAGGAATTTTTTAACCTTTTTACTAGTTAAAGGTTTTATTTATGTCCTCACATGTTTTTATTTATGTATTTATTTTTATATGCTTTTTGATCTACAGACTGCGAAATCTGCTGCTTCCAACTGGACTTTTTTACACTGTTTACCCAGAAAACCTGAAGAAGTTGATGATGAAGTATTTTATTCTCCACGGTCATTGGTTTTCCAGGAGGCTGAAAACAGAAAATGGACAATTATGGTAAGGAAAAAGGATAACAGTAGTTAGAAGTTAGGGTCAGCTTCTGTTTTACCTTACACTACAGGCTTGATTCAGCTTATTTCCTCAATAAATAGTGAATATTAATACATATACTTCAAATGCACCCCATAGTACATCACAGTTTTGACTACAGGCAAGATATATATGTAGCAGAAATACTCCTAGACACAAATGTGGTGTATTTTGATTTTAATCTGCTGTTGTTTGACCTATTTTTTATCACTAAGTGAAATCTACAATATAAACTTTAATTTTTTGGTATTTAAATCACTGGGTTTACTCTAATGATTAACTCAGCTGCTCAATTTTAATACATGTCAAATGCTGGGGCCCCAGGGACTGGTGTTAGAAACTCCAATTTCCCAAACACTTAAAGCTTCTGCAGTTTTCTCTCAGGAAAAGCTGCTACTGACACCAATGGGAACTTTCCCTGAGAAAGTGATGCAAGAACAAAGCTTTAAAGGGCCTTGAAAAGTTATGGTGTGGGTAATACTGTGTGATCCATGGGAACCGTGAGAGGACATTGGCATTTAACATAAACCATAACTCCCGTCTCAGCATTCCTAGAATTTCAGCAAATTACTGCCAGATCTCAGGAGCCTGTTATTTGTTGTTGGCTTTAGAACCATGTTGACAAAAGCTAGTGAAAACTTTCAGAGGTGAAAAAAAACCTCACCAGAAATGGCATTGTCATAACTCTCAGATAAACTCTAGGTGTGCTCTTAGTGAATAAGTAGTTGAGTATGGTATTTACTAAACCCTCAGATTTTACACGGTCCAATGTATTAAGAAATTTGTGTTAAATTCATAGTTTTAGAATTCAAAAAAAGTGATAACATTTTTTATTTTAAATTTTCAGTGTTTCTAATTGCCCTAAATATTATTTTTTCAAAAAGAAAATAAACCCTTTACTGTACATTTTTTCCAGCGCACATTTTTTTTAGGGTGAGAAAAACGTCATATTTGTGTTTTATCAAGCTGTAAAAATAATGAATGCCTCGGTTTTGTGTATCTGTTATGTTCTATCACTTTCAGCTCAGGCATCAAAATGGGACACAAATTATTTGCTCAGCTGTAGTCCCAAACAGGGCTGAGTGGAGGTACGACATGGGTAGCAGCAAGAGGCTGCACAGCTGGATATTCAGTCCCCACTGTGTGCCTGGGACTTCCTCTCACACTGAGCAGTGCTGAAGGGAAAGGCAACAAGACCACAACCCCTGAACCTTTGTAAATCAAGTTCTGGACCAAAATAACAGTCTGCAGTCAGATATCACTGTGAAATCACAGCAGTGTGAACCTGGTAATATCTTGTCAAAAATCAAGCATGAGGTTGTTGTGTATACAGGTGTGGGAAGGCCAGCAGAGCTGCTGCAACACTGTGTGTTATTTAGCTGACATTCCAAATATTCTCATTTCACAGCCATACCTTTTTGTTGTAGTACTAGAGGAGGGCAGGAGGGGTAGATGACACACTATTAACCTCAGTGAGGATTTTCCATGTTATAACTCAGAAAGTATAGCTAAACTGGGATAAATTTCAAAGTCCTTGTTCTAGTATGGCTGTCATGGATGCTAATGGAAGTTCTGCTGAAATCCACAGGCAAGCCCACATGCTCTTTGGGCTCCTACAGAGTTTTCTAGCAGTAGCAGGGGATGGCATATAGCACACCAAAAAAAGGCCTCAGTGTCTGATCTAAATGCTTTGTCTGAATTTGTCCTAGGCTGTATATTTTGTCCACACTAAGAAAACCTATCAGCTGCAATACAGAACATCATAACTGATTTTCAGCTCTTTCCTGATTCATCATCAGAAATTCTAGCAAATAAATCGAAGTGGGCAGTTTTTGTCAGGACAATAATTTTCAACATAAGACTTTAGAGAAGGAAAATATTTCCCCCTTATTTATTTTTATGGAGTATCTGTTTCCAATGCGATTGGATTTTTTCTTTTCTTCTCTAGGCTGTCATGGTTTCCCTGCTGACAGATTACTCACCACAGCTACAAAAGCCTACATTTTAATGCTTGGATTTCTGCCAAGAGAAAAAAATTCCTCATCGGCAGAATATTCTGGTCTTCAAATGCATCGATCTTCTTCAGAAAGGATCAAAGCAATGAATGCTTCTTTAATAAAACTGTACAGTTAGCTGTATAATATTGCATTACATCCATGACAATGTTCAAGACAATAAACACCATTGCAAAAGCTGCTTTTCACCTCAGTGTTCCAGGCTGGCTATCCTTTCTAGTGGTCAGCATCACAGAAAATATTCCAAGGGTGTACTTTAACTATTCGCTTTACCAGCATCAGAGACATAGCATAGTCGACACCTAGCTGCGTTGGAACCCATATAGTGTAATGTGACAGACATAAACTTCTCCCTAATCCTGTGCATTTAATTGCTGATCTCAGGAAGTCTGTGCAGAGAAACAGTGCTTTAGTTTCCCTTGGTTGCCCACACTTCTGGGCACCCTGGCTCCTGTTTCTGTTCTCCAGCCAACCACCAGCTCCTGCTCTTGTTTGACACCGAAAATATAAAGACCCTGTGAGCATTATCTCCCTCCGTGACATTCCTGTGGGCTGACAGAGGAGGATATTGCTGTGGAACCGGAATAGATCAGCTTCTGCTAAGTTGGAAGCAGCAAAGATGGATGGCTGAATGGAACCGGTTAATTCTTTGTCCATCTCCCCTAAACCTTCACTCCCTAAACAGAATTTTGGCTAAAGAAGCAAATTTTCTATTTCTTCTTTTCTAAGCAAACATGGGGGCACTGTAGGATGGAGCTATACACAGCTCCTTTGTGGAAAGAATTTAGTGCATTTTGTCTGGCTCTGTAAGAGGTTTCAGCTAATCCTTCTCAGTAGTAAACAGATTCATGACATTTGTGGTTTTTATGATGGCTGGATGTGCATGTTTGATATTTCAGGTAAAGCTTTGAGAACTATCAAAACCCACCTTCTTTCTAACTAATCCTGATTAGTTTCAAGAATCTGTTGATTCCCCCACACACACACTGTAATGCTGGAACAATGTCTGTGATTTTTTAGAAATTCTGCAAACGGGTTTCCATTTCCCGACCAGGTGCAAAACACGATTTAATTCCTTTCAAAATTGGAGTCCACTCCAGATCACGGCACACAGATCACTGAAACAAAAATACCTTTCTTTATCTACCCACTTATGATTGATCTGTTGTTTTTGCAGGAATTTGTGTGTCTCCTGTTAAAATGAACACTTTTCAACAATTAACTTTTTCAGCAGTTCGGTGATCATTTACACTTCAGCAGAGATCTAGGTGTGTCAATGGTGGAGGAATAGGGTACGGTAGAAATCAGTCTGTTACTTCCCAATTCAGAATGTGGAGGAAATACAGTATATTTCTGGTTGTAACAGGTTCTGCTTTGTGAACTATGTTCAACTGCAGCAAAATATTAAAAAATATGGCTGGTTGTCTTGGAGGTAGTGAGCTGTTGAAGTGCTTAGAATAGTAGATATCCTTACTAACCTGGGTTTAGTGCTACCTGAGAGTAAGACAAAGCATTTTGCTAGTCCTTCCATAAAAAAAAAGTAGTTTTATTGTGTTGATTCATATGCTATCAGTAAAGTTGTGCAGATTTATAATAACAAAGCTGTATTATGAAGTGTTTCATGGGGAACAGGTTAACAATTTTCTGCTATGCTTTTGCTTCTCTGTGCTCTGATTACAGCTAGCATGCATCTAGGTTTTTGCAGATTCTTTCAATGCTTAGGAATCTGAGCAAGATGCCAGACATCTGAATCCCCTGGACACTTTTGAAACACATCCATAGATCTGCTGCATAACATGTGAGCAAAGGAGTCGAACATTTCTGGGGCTAATTTTGTATGGTTCTATTCCTCTGTGAACATATACAGCAAAGGATGACAGTCCTTGCTCTATCTTGCACAAACTGCTCACAACATCAGCTGTTCTAATGCCTTTTAGATGTACTGGGTGGACTTAATGCACATGTCCTGAGCAACTGACCACTGTGTAGAAGCAGTGAACATACTACGCATTTCTGCATGAAATACCCTGCGTGTGTGCTGTGTGCTGGCAGCCAGGCACATCCCAGCAGGGCAGAGTTACTGAACACGTGCAGGCTGTCTGCGCAGTGCATGCAGAGCAGATCTGACACTTCCTGGAGGCGTTGGGCTGGTACCAAACAGGCAATGTACATTTCTGACCCAGGGACCCAAAAATATGGTGCTCTGAAGGGTTTCTCTTCTGCCTGAAGGGACTTTCACTGCCTCCCCACGCAGCAGAAGAGCACTGCAAGGATTAGTCCACTTGCGCTGGTTAAGCATCCTGGGATTGCCGGGTGGTAGCTGTGATAGAATACAAGATTGTATTATTATGCCATCCAGACTCCTCACGAATTCTTTACTTGAATTCACAAGTGATGACTGCAAATGTGGTGAGTAAAGGAAACAGCAATAACGTGGAAAGATTTTCTAGGGGGAAAAAATAGTTATCAGCATTCAAGGGTCTTTCTTAAAACAAATGCATAACAGGTAGCAGTCACTAATAGTTTACACAGTTTTTCATTACATTTATTATGCTCTAATCAGTACAAGTGCTGTTTTCATTGCTGAGTGCACTTGCAGGATAGGGTGTTGCTGTCTCCATCTTTTCACAGAGGCTCCTGCCTGGATCCCTAGGATCCTGCCCAGGATTTCCTTCCACAGAAGTCCCACTCCTCTGCTTGACCTAGAATACATCCTCAGCCAGTTTGGGTCATAGAATAATAGAATCACAGAATAGCTAGGGTTGGAAAGGACCTTAAGATCACGTGGTTCCAACCCCCTGCCATGGGCAGGGACACCTCACACTAAACCATGCTACCCAAGGCTTCATCGAACCTGGCCTTAAACACCACCAGGGATGGAGCATTCACAACCTCCCTGGGCAACCCATTCCAGTGCCTCACCACCCTCACAGTAAAGAATTTCTTCCTTATATCCAATCTAAACTTCCCCTCTTTAAAGTTTAACCTGTTACCCCTTGTTCTGTCACTACAGTCCCTAATGAAGAGTCCCTCCCCAGCATCCCTATAGGCCCCCTTCAGATACTGGAAGGCTGCTAGGAAGTCTCCACGCAGCCTTCTCTTCTCCAGGCTGAACAGCCCCAACTTTCTCAGCCTATCTTCATACAGGAGGTGCTCCAGTCCCCTGATCATCCTTGCGGCCTCCTCTGGACTTGTTCCAACAGTTCCATGTCCTTTTTATGTTGAGGACACCAGAACTGCACACAATACTCCAGGTGAGGTCTCGCGAGAGCAGAGTAGAGGGGCAGGATCACCTCCTTCAACCTGCTGGTCACGCTCCTCTTGATGCAGCCCAGGATACGGTTGGCTTTCTGGGCTGCAAGCACACATTGAAGCCGGCTCGTGTTCATTTTCTCGTCGACCAACACCCCCAAGTCCTTCTCCGCAGGGCTGCTCTGAATCTCTTCTCTGCCCAACCTGTAGCTCTGCCTGGGATTGCTCCGACCCAGGTGTAGGACCTTGCACTTGGCATGGTTAAACTTCATGGGGTTGGCATCAGCCCCCCTCACAAGCGTGTCAAGGTCCCTCTGGATGGCATTCCTTCCCTCCAGCGTATCAACAGAACCACACAGCTTGGTGTCATCGGCAAACTTGCTGAGGGCGCACTCAATCCCACTGTCCATGTCAGCAACAAAGATGTTAAACAAGACCGGTCCCAGCACTGATCCCTGAGGGACACCACTTGTTACTGGTCTCCAGCTGGACATTGAGTCGTTGACCACAACTCTTTGCGTGCAGCCATCCAGCCAGTTCTTAATCCACTGAGTGGTCCACCTATCAAATTGATGTCTCTCCATTTTAGAGACAAGGATGTCATGAGGGACAGTGTTGAATGCTTTGCACAAGTCCAAGTAGATGATGTCAGCTGCTCTACCCCTGTCCATCAGTTCCATAGCCCCATCATAGAAGGCCAGCAAATTGGTCAGGCAGGATTTCCCCTTAGTGAAGCCATGCTGGCTGTCACCAAGCACCTTGTTGTTTTTCATGTGCCTTAGCATGCCTTCCAGGAGAATCTGCTCCAAGATTTTGCAAGGCACAGAGGTGAGACTGACTGGTCTGCAGTTCCTTGGGTCTGTCAAGTCTTACTCATATCTGACTGATTCAATAACCATCTGCTCCAATATCAGCTCTGCATGCATTTGCATTGCTGCGTTCTGGTCCCTCTCCAGGACCAGGCACCAGCAGGGGCAACTGCCAGCCCAGTTTATCACCTGCTAGGAGGCACAAAAGGAGGACTGACCCCCCTCCCCTCTTCCTCCTCATTGTGGGGCTGGTTGTGTGCTGCCACTGTATGTACCACCACATCTAGACCTCACACATGGACAGGCATGGTAGTTGTGCTGTGCCCCAAGGGGGTATACGTATGATAACTTCACTGTCCAAAGCCCAGCCACAGCTCCAGAGCCAGCACTAGATCTGGCTTTGATATGACCAGGGTAAAATCAATCCCAGCTGCAGCCGTGGGGTAGGATCAGGGGTCCAGTGGGACTCTAACATTAATCTTTTAGACAGATGAGGGTCTCAGAGCACGGACCTGGCAGATGTGATGCAGGACTGATCGTGCACTTACAGCGGAAACTGGTGGCTAGCAAGGACATCGTACAGCACCTCAGGTGGCCCTAGGTCTGTGCTTTGTCCCCCTATCTGCAGTATTTTCATGCCCTGTTAGAGGATTACTCCTTTCCTACACCTAGACTTGAAAATGCATATTGCTTGTTAGCAATTTATGTACTCTGTAAACACTTGTTCTGCAGCTCGTTACCAGCAGTGGTGGGATTCTTTGGTTATCCTTACATAATCTCTTGAAAGTGATCTAACTTCAATTAGATATTCAGTAGAGGAAGACGGGCTAAATGCTTCTCTATACATTTCTCAGGGAGCAAGAACAACATTTTTTCCCTCTATAGTACAGAGCTAAGAGACAGCGCAGTAACTTCAGCAGGTGAGAGGCGTGCAGAAAGAATTTACAAATAATATCTCTAAGAATATGAGGAACAGTAACTTAGGAATGACTGAGTGGGGAGCCTGGGGAATCAGGAGAGAACGAAGGAGAGTAAGAATTCTCAAACAGAATTAAATACATTATTTCCACCAGCTTACATCAGGAATGACACTGGGAAAAAAATCTGTAGCAGATTTACTCATTGTCTGGTAGCAGAAGCAGCCTCCTGTGAGAAGCTGAGCTGCTAAAATGGCAACACAGGAAAAATGAGATTAGAACAGCAAGGAAGGTTTGGTTGTGTGAAGTCCTCCAGAACTCCTGAACTAATGTTTATCCCTCAGAAGATAGGCCAGTAAGTCAGCCATAATTATTTTGCTGCCTTTCACATTGTGAGAGGAGAAGGAAGAGCTGCATGAAGGTCTGAGCAATGCACAGAGCTGCTCGGTCAGTCTGGGGGAGCTTTCATGGCTGATTTGAAGTACATTGAGCTTAGTTTTGTTTTCCAGGAATGCGTAATATGGGTGGAAAGTCTGAAAAACAGACTTCACACAAAGGGAAAGGTTTCTTCTTTCTTCTGGGTCTCCCATTACTCAGTTAATCACTTTGTTAATGTATTGAGCAAATAAACAGTGCTTTTTTGGTTATTTTGCCATGGCTATTCATCCAGCTGCCTTTCAAATGCAGAGCCCAGAATTTCTGGGTCTTGCCCAAGGTTATGTGTACAGAGACACTTCATAAGCCACAATAAACATTTGATTCAGCCCAGCATTTGCTGTCATGACTAATGGGATACAGCTATTTGCAAGGCTATTTGGTTCTTACACAATCTTGTTACCAGCTCTTTGAAGAAATCCCAAACCTTTGTGGCCTCTGTAAATGCTGATGATCCCTTCCATGAGTATATTTCTCCAGGGGCAAGCAATCTGAGGTGACTCCATTCAGAGAGCAGATCTTTCACAACCACAGTCAACGCATTGCCTGGCCCTGCCAAATCCCTTGGAAAGCTCTTTGTGGTCTGTGTTATACGTTGGAGGACTATTGAATTCTGCTGCTCTCTAATGGGCCTGTTTTAAGCGGATTGGCACCCATGAAAAGTAGCCTCCAACCCAAGCATAATATATCTAGAAAGAGGGACAAGCATCACAATTGTAAACTTAACTGATCAAAGTTACTTGGTTTAGCCAAGACTTGATTCCCACTGAGAGGAGCAGCAGTGACAGCTGGAGAAAAGTACTAAAGAGTGGTCAGGGCAGATGCAGGTCACACTTAGTGATTTAAGTGCAAAATAATGTTTGCTGTGGGGAGAAAGCTAAACTACTCATACGAGTTAAAGGATTCACAGGTCCCTCTCCAGCTCATAGCCAGTAAGTCCAACACATCAAACATGAAGGACTTTTGTCCTTCTAACATCCTCATCTGAAGTGCTCACCCACTGTCTGAACGTGAGGTGAATGTTCTCATTGGGATATGCCATGGTCCCACTCATGGCCAATTTGGACTAGTGGACACAGAGGAGAACACCACAGCTCCCTAGCTGCTCACATGCCCCAATTCCCCACTGGTGGGAAGCAGGGTGATGGGGTAGGATGTGCAGTCAGTTTGCTGTCTCAGCCCTGGGAGGTGGGAACCCTGCCATGTCCCCAGGTACGGCACATGGGAGCCACAACCACCCTGTGTGCCCCAGCATGGGGCACACATTTCTGAAGATAAAGACCAGGCTGATCACAGGAACATCAGATCAGTGATTTTAAAACGCCTGGTTTGGGGTGGCCCGCACCGTACAGAAAGTCGTCAGGCAGAAACCAGCTTCTGTTTGCAGTGTGAAATGGAGGCCATAGCCTCTCTCATTCTGCTACCTATGCTGTGCCCCAGCTGAATGTGGCCTGGGTGTTTATTGTGATGAAGCTTTGTGTTTGACAAACTGCCAGGCACTGCTCCCTGGGTTCTCTGACAGAGACAGTGCCCATGGCTATCTGTTGCTTTTATTCAGGTAATAAAGAAAGAAAACCTGTGAGACCGTGGAACAAGAGACACTTTATTGTGCACACAAAAAAATGTGCAAGTACAGGCAGCTTCACAAAAGCCTTTGCTTAGGTGTCCCCACAGGGCTGCAAAAGACCCAGGTTAGAAATACAGGTGAAAGAGTGCTTCCCTCACATGCTACCCCCTGCCAGAGCAGTCTGCCGTGCACTTCAGTGGTGTAAGAAAGGGATCTCCACCCCAACCCCCAATCCCTGGGATGCTCTCCTGCATGCCTGGGGCATGCACTCCCCACAGATGAGCTTCAGCCCCAGCAAAGCCCTTACTTCTTTCTGCAAACTGCTCTGCTCAAGAGCATCAAGAGCAGCTGGCCCTGTCCCACTGATGGGCTGACCCTAACCTGCACCCTGCTGCTGTAGTATTGGGCAGGGCTGCCCTGGGCCCCCCTGCCCAGCACTGTGAGGCTGAGATCTGCAGTCTCAGCAGGAGAGAGGTTTGCACCCATCCTGCAAACCTACCAGTGCGGGGCACCCAGGGGTGACACCCTGCAGATGGTGTGTTGCACTTTCCCTGGGCAGACTAGAACATTTCGTAACTGGTATCATTTGACGGATATTTGCTTACTTTGGGAGTTCAGCTGATTGAAAAGAAATGTCTCCAGCGCCACAGAATCCCTGCATGAGTCACCACAAGCTTTATGACCCACTCTGCAGCTCAGATTTCTGACTTACATCCCAGAGCAGTTCTGGGGGATTTCTGAGGACCAGGCACTAGAGGCCTGAATGACACATGCACTTCTCCGGGGCTTTCCCCTATGCTGGGCAGCCCTGAGGGCTCCTCTGGGTCACAGGGAGCAGGGGCAGGAGCCATGGGGGACACTCACAGCAGTTTAAATTCAGACTGACTTGAAGCAATAAAATGTCTTAATTCCAATCCAGCAATTACAAAACACACCTTATGTGGTGATCTATACGTATCTTTTACAGGCATA
Source organism: Pezoporus wallicus (assembly GCF_028554395.1). Lineage (NCBI taxonomy): Eukaryota > Metazoa > Chordata > Aves > Psittaciformes > Psittacidae > Pezoporus > Pezoporus wallicus. Next base: position 1,003,956 of record NW_026638681.1, on the reverse strand, counting down.
TAATCCTATAATGCAGAGCCACAGATAGTATGATCTACAAAAGGAAGAAGTAAGAACTTTCAGATCCCCCTCTCTTACTCCTCTATGCTGTGACACAACTGGGTCTTTCTTAAATCCATTTGTAACCCTGAATATCCTGTATTTTGTGTAATTATGATACCCCATGTTTTACTTTAAATTGTTTACACATTCTTGCAATAGGAGGAATTTCTGAAAGTGTAGCCAAGTAATTTGATTTTGAGAAGTGCTGTGGAAGACACAAGGGTAGACACATATAATTTGTCTCCTACCAGCTTTATGAATGTCTCTTTCTCAGGAAAGGTAACAATTTCACCCAGAAATAATTCTGTTAGACATGAAATATCAGAGCTGTGAATCACTGGGCATTTCAGAGCATCCCTTCACAGCAGGAGAGCATCTGAAAACTGCACCAGAGACAAGAGTTTAATTCTTATTGTAGCACTAGGGAGGAAAATGCAATCAAAAACAGCTATAGGAACTTGCAGTACACCAGAACTATTTATTTTACTAGTTGTCTTCCTGGGAAAAGGAAACCAGGAGATTATAGTTATTCTTCCAGCAATACTGTTGATTGGTTTAGGGTAGTAACTAGGATTCACAACACTGCAATTAAGGACTCAGGAAAACATGTTAAATAAATTCCTCTGAAAGACTGTATTGTAGCCTCCGCACACGCATTGCTTTTAGGTATCCATATAGCAGGATAATAGCTGGTTCTGACAAGGAACATTTTTTCTGATGTTCTGAGAGAGCAGTGAGACCAATCTCTCTGAGAGGTTTGTAAAGACAGAATAGATTCTGAGTTGTGGGGGCAGTCTGTTATTGACAGGTTGAAGGTGTTAGCTCTGACTACATCTGAAGGTCACCCATTCCTTGTTCCCATCTCTGCAGCTAGACATAACATCCCTATTTCAATGTAGAACACTATGGGAGCTCTCCTCCCACGAAGGCAGTCCTTGAGATTGTCACTAGTTAGCCAGGGCAGCTGCTTCGTGTGTAACCTTCAGGACTTGTCCCATTCTGTCATAGACAGTTGTTTCCCAGGGCCTGCTGCTGATGCTCAGGTCCACTATGGGTTTTCTTATGCCTCTCCAGTGCTGAGGTGAACAGAAGGAGAATAAGCATGTTTATTCTGAGCACTATATGTTGCAAATGACAATAATTGGGGCCCTGCTGAGTTGCCAGGCTAATTTAAAGACATGGGACCTGACCTTCAGGAGAAATTAATTCACATAAATTGCATGGAACCTGAGCACTCAGTATCTCTGAAAGCTAGCACATGCTATCTGTCTCCAGATTACCACTGCCTGTGTAAAACAGGTGTCAAAGACCATTATAAGAAACAAAGAAGGACCTTGTAGGTTGTTACCTCAAAGTCTAGGCAGCCAAAAAAGGTAATAATGCTGAGTTCTAGTTTTGCATGGTTTAACTGGAATAGCCTTTACATCCTAAATGTCTGGACTGTCTCCCAGTCAGAGAGTGCCTTTCCTTGAAACAGTCCTCTTTTCCCAACAGTTGATGGAGACCCCTTGTTCAAAAAGATACCTGGTTGCCTAGTGCCACGATGAACTTGTAATACAGTGACTGCTCGCAGGAGCAGACATGGGGCATGTTTAAGCACATGCTTAAGTGGGAGAACAGTTTTAACCATGAAACCTCTGCAAAACCTGTTTTTTTTTCTGCTGCAGTTCTGACACTCAGTTCTGACACAATCTAAACATTTTACCAAGTCAGCCTCCTGTGATAGAGCTCAATCTTTCTTCAAGAAACGTCTTGCTTCTCCCAAGTTTTTCAGCAGGCTGCTGAAGAGAACATGTGTCTTTTAATCCAGGTATTCACTTGTTGAGGGGACGGAAAGCTGAGAGCCTACAAACTTTGGTGATCCTTCTTCCCAAGCATCCAAGTCTGTGACTGTGTGACACCCTGGGCTCCAGGTCTGACCATTCTGGAGCCACCTCCAATGCAGTCACTGAGGTGCTTGTCAGAGGACTGTCCTTTAGCCAGGATCTTCTTTCTGGTTTTGGGTTTGTTTTTTTTGTTCAGAGACTCTCAGCATGGCCAGAATTATCAAAATCATCTGCGAAATGGACTGACTGTTCCTCCTCTGCTGATTCCCATCTCTCAGTCGCAGAATCCCGATGCATCTCTCAGCTTCCCAGGACACAGGAGTGTAATACAGTGCAGAACAAAGCCTTGAAATGATTTTTTCAAGGGAAAAAAAACCACCATAACTAAGCACTCTTAAATAATGAATACAATGTGTTGCTCCATTTATGTCATGTATTGTCTGTAACCACAAAATAAGAAAGAAGTGATCCTACATTTATCTAAGATGGAAAATTTTGGAGCAGAATGAGAACTGCCAGAGATGTCTGGGTCTACAGAGGAATGTCTGCACAGCAAAGAGGAAGATGACCAGTTTGGCAGAAGACCTCACTAAAATCATTCATGATCTATATTTCCTGCATTTGCCTTGAACCTTTGGGAGGCCTTCAGCATGTCTTTTGTATTTCCTACCCTTTTTTTTCTTAAACTTCAGCCTCTGCATCAGTCTTGGCACTGTGATGTCGGGTGAAATCCAAGAGGGATGCTTTTCTGGTCTCTGAATGCCATTTTGCATTCAAAGTGGTTGGTGGTCATCAGCAGGGGACATGAGCCACTCCAACCATTTATCTAAATATTCCTGTGCACTAATACACACAAAGTTATAAACAGTGTGATCTACGATGTGCACATGTAAGTGTAGGAAATAAAGGACAATCTGGAGAATTGCGCTGAGACAATGTTGATGCTGGGGAGGGACTCTTCAGTAGAGACTGTAGCGATAGGACTGTAGTGATAGGTAACGGGTTTAAACTTAAACAGGGGAAGTTTAGATTGTATATAAGGAGGAAATTCTTTACTGTAAGGGTGGTGAGGCACTGGAATGGGTTGCCCAGGGAGGTTGTGAATGCTCCATCCCTGGCAGTGTTTAAGACCAGGCTGGACGAGGCCTTGGGTGATATGAATTAGTGTGAGGTGTCCCTGCCCATGGCAGGGGGTTGGAACTAGATGATCTTAATGTCCTTTCCAACCCTAACTGTCCTATGATTCTATGATTCTATAATGTATATCCTTGCTAGAAATATGTTGAGTTTGTAAAAGCTGGGCAAAAATAAATAAGAAGGGGAAAATTCATTGGTTCCCACCTGTCACCTAACAAATAAATCACAAAGGCTTTCCATTCCTCCCTTGAGATATTTAATTTGCTCTGCTCTCCCCCCAGCCACAATGAAAGAGGCTTTTCTTCCACTTGAACTGACCTTTGGCAAACATTTCCCTTTCAATTAAGATCTGAAATGTCCTTGTGGACCGCTCTTGCTGGAGACAGTGGGAAGAAGGCTCTATGAAGCCACTCAGACAAGAGTCAGGGCAAAGAATAATTACTTGAATTCATAAGGTTAAGTCCAGTCTAGACGAAAGCAGAGATAAGTCATTTAGAGGTCTCCATCGAAGAACAAGGTTTGTCTTTCTGGACTTTCCAGTCTCCCTGTACTTGCTGCTTACTATACATTGTGAATATTTCTCTCATGGACTGTTGAGCGATTACTGTGTCTGAGCACTAAGCTTGTTTTCCTCATGTCATTATTAGGTTGGTAGCCCAGTGTGAGCCTTTTAGGAATGAGGCTTTGACTGTGGCTTGACCTGGCTCACTCAAGTAAACAGAAAGCTTCCTGTGGAGAGCAGGGTGTTTGGCACCAGGGAAAAATCATTGCCTGAGTGAACTAAAAAAAAATTGATTCAAAACATGCATCAAAAATTTGCTGCATGCAAACTTAAAGGTGAAGCTTAGGTTGACTTAATATACAGTCTTCAGAAAAAGGGCCAAGATAACTAGAAGAGGTAAAAAAAACCCCTCAGATTAATGACTGAAGGAACTTCAGAGGGTTGCACTGAGCATGCTCTTATCCTGAGTTCTCCAGATTTTGCACATTTTTGCGAAGGGGCTAGTATTGCAGGCAAATTACTGACTGGAGACAAGCTACGTGGTGTGCAGTGAAATACTTGGGTTTCCACATTACAATTACTTGGGTGTTTTGGCACTATGGTGCCAAGTCAGCTATATTAACAATGGTGGCACTGTTGGGATGGTGGAAAGATGAGATAGGGCCTTGGCTTGTGAAAAGAAGTAATATCCCTCAAGACAAGGGTTTTACCGTACAACTAAAATTGCTCATGTGCAAGGGTAAGTGAAATGGGACAAACATTGGCCCAGTGCTCATGCATTTCTTGGTGGGTGACACATATGCTACATGCCATCTCCTCCTTCCCAACTGCCAGTCCATATCTTTCGTAAGTCCTAAGCCTCCTAACTGGCTATAGTGTAATCAGTATTACATCATTACTGAAATCTTTTCTTTCTTTGGCTTTGGCAGTTCTGCCCTTCTCAAGACCTCTTTCTCTGAATATTCCTTTGTTTCTTGTCATCGCTTCTTCTGTTCTTCTTTCTTCCTGTGAAAAGAGCAAGCCATAGTACATTGGTCATCTTCTTTGCATCCCAACTACATGCTCTTATGTGCATGTAAGAGTGACTCATTAACTTGAAAGTCACATTATTGAGCTAAAATTTCAATATCTTTTGCATCTTACTCCCCTTCCTTAGTTGTCACCATTCTCCTTGACCTCAGTGGTCTCCCACTGACCACTCTTCTTGCTTTCAGGCCCACTCTAAGATGAATTCTTACAGCTTGAGTTACTTTTTGTGCCCAACATAATGTTGGCACATCAACTGTGATGGCAATTCATGAATCCTTCCTCCTCTTGGCCTTCCTTCCTCTAGGCCACTTCAACCTAATGCATGTGTACTGATAAAGTGATTTCCTTCCCTGGTTTATCCTTTACTGCTGCTGTCTTCTGTATAATTACATCAGGCACAAATATTCTCTGTTTCCTTTCCAGGTTTCTATCTGTTCATTCATTTTAATGCCTTGTTGATTTTCATCCTCCTCTATGCCAGAAATTCTACCCTCATTTGCCTGGATATTTAGTTTCCCAATGAGTAAATGCATGATTTCTTCATTGTGGGAGGAAGGCCTTTCTGATACTAGCCTTTAAAATCTGCATCTGATCATTTTGCTAGGCATTTTTACCGTGCTGCCTACACATCAGTGCCAGTAAGCACGTTTATGCAGGCAGCCAAAGAAATAAGAAGGCCTATTCTGTGTATTTTTTTTCCCACACATTTACAGGTGTACGACTGAACTGTTCATAGATATTGTGTGATTTGCTTAAACAGGATCAAAGTAATCGATGAGAAGGCACTGTGAGTAAGTATATAAATAGCTGGTCTGGGATTTAAGTTTTGATGCCACAGCTTTGGCATGCTTTGAAAAGTCACCTGCTTGTGCCTCTGTTTCCTCATCTTTGAAACAGGAATGATTTTGCTTACCCTGTTTACCAAGTGATTTGAGACCAAGTGATAAAATGTGATATGTAATAACCATACAGTGTTGTTTTTCCTGTGCCATTCTTCCTCATTATGTGTCACGCCAACTGGTTTCATCTGCTGCTAAATTAGACCATGGACATCTGAAGTAGTCCTGCATTTTTCACAGTATGATGGCAGAGGCATTGCAGTGCTCCCTAACTTTCAGGTCCTAATGCAGCACAAACAACAGTTATATTAAAAGCACCTCTCTTGGAGCTATGGACAGTGCTACAAAGGGGAATGCTTAGTGTCTGCACTATATAATGGGGATCTAAAGCAATTTCTTGTGACAGTTTATAGTCTGACAGTTGCCTGAAAGAAAACCCATATGGGATGTAAATTGCATGTGTTGCTGCCATATGCTTGGGGAAGCAAGATCCATTTGTTCTTTTAGAATAGAGAAGCCTGCTGAATTCAAACCAGAAGTCATATACATATCCTGTTCATCTCAGCTTGTGTTAGGGCTGTAGCAGTTCTTTATTCTTTTGCTTTTGAGTGCTGCGTAAAGCTCCATTTGGTGTAGCTGAGATTCTATCACAGGCAACTCATATATTATTTTTAAGAGATGTATCACATCCTGGTTGAAAACTGTATTTTCAGTCCAAGGAAACCATATGAGCTCCCCCATATAATATATGAAGCCAAATTAAGGCACAAACCTGACTGCATGAATTTCCTGACTTCATGAGTATTCCAGTCACCTTACATGGGGCTGAATTTGGCCTGGGATGCACATTAGTACACTGGATTGCTTTTTGAAAGCTAAGAAGTTTCTGTTTAATCTTTTCAAGATTTTTAGCGTTCTCCAGTAATTCATAGGAAAGATAGAATGGGTAGGGAGTGTTGTCTGAGGCTTTCTATTTTCTGTTTCTCTGCTCCGACACCTTACACTTTTTAGGGATTCTGGTTCATTACTTGAGATCTGTACCAGTTTTACAGCTGTGCATAAATACAAGAAATAGCAACTGGGGAGGCACTGAAACTGCCAGGCTGAACATCTCCATTAGTAAGATACACAAGATGCTGGTCTTACCTGACCTCTGCTCTAATTCTAAAACCAAGGCCATTTTTCCCTAGCCAATCATGTTCTGAAAGGAACAGCAAAATAATTCAGGCCCTTAACAGTATCTATTCCCTAATAGCATCTTTATCACTTTGTTTTGGGGTTTGTTTTTTTTCTCCCTTTGGCCCTCAGCCTTAAAAATCATGAAGCAGAAACACACAATCCTAAGATAACATTTTCTCTCTGGAAAAAAAAAGTGCGAGGCTGTCCCATTCAAAATTTTTGCAAGATCCATGTACTAGATCATGAGAAAATTGTTATGCTTCCAAAATTCAGGTGTCATCTGAGGTTAAGGGATTTGGAAGCATTCAGCAGCTGCATCAAACAAAATGCCACAGGGCAGATGTAGGCTGGGGACAGAAACAGGCATTTCTGAGAAAGATACATTTCATCCTGACATGGATATCTGATGCAGTCCAGAGGTAACATGTCTTAGACTCTGCTGTTACTTTCTCCAAGCTGTAAATAGTGTATATATGACCACCCTACATCTGGACATCTCCAGTGTGCAGAGTCCCTCTCACAGTGTTTTAAACTGGGCTGCTGAAATTAACTGCTCATTTGAAAACATGTGTGAATGACTTCCCTTGGGTCAAAAAGTAAGTCTGCAACGCAGCCCTGAGTAAAGGTTAAGACGAGTCAGTTCATATGCTAGTAACATCCCTGACTCTGACTCTCCGCCATGTTCCCATCTTTTGTTGCTTGTTTTTTGATAATGTGACCAAATGACACATTTACTGTGAATGTTCAAAAGAGCCACTTGCTGTCTTTCATTTACATACTGATAAAAGTCATAAACCATGAAATAGGCTAGTCTTGTACCATGCGTGTTCCCACCTTCCTGCAGGGATTTGAATATGTCTCCTGTGAAGAAATTTCAGGCAGTTTACCCACCTCTAAGCAAGGGCAAAGCATTCCTCCTTGTTCTCTAACCTACATAAGGACCGCCTACAGAGAGCATTACACTCACTGGAGCATTTGAGAGAGAGGAAACAAAGAGCAAGCCAAGATTGTGAAAATAAATCCCTGGAACAGAAAAAGAGAAACGAAACTATAAATTGGAAAAGAAAAAGCAACTAGAATGGGTTAAAAGGGAGTTTTCTATGAAAGATTCCGAATGGAGCTTTTGTTGCATTTGGATGCTTTATACTGAGCAGAGACCTCAGGCCATGTCATGTGCTGCATCCCTTTGGTCCCATTTCTGTGCCATAATAGTCATTGCTGTCTGTCTCATGGCTCCACCAAAAGTAGGGGCAGTCAGAAACCAGACATCCTGTCCTCAGGAAAGCTGCAGGGCTTCAAAATCTGGTTTTACTCTGAATCATAAATAAAAGTGACCATCACAGATTTTTTTTCATGGAGAGAAATGTTCAAACACTAAGGGAAAATTGTTTCCTTTGGACTTAATTCTACTTCATTTTGCATTTATATAAAATAGCAGTGTGACATAAAAGCTGTTGCAAAGAGGTAAGAAAAAAATGTTTCAACATCTTCTACAAATATTTTAATGAAAGCCATATGTACCAGTTAAAAACCTCAGTTTTGTCAAACCACTGGGAGAAAAAAATCCCTCTAAAAAATTCTGTTGTGTCTTTCCAATAGATTCACCTAATACTTAAAATTAGGTATTAACCAATCAAAGATAAGTATCTGTCATGCTCCTCTTTTAAAGATTTCTTTTCTGGAAGAAATAAGGTCATCTAGGGATTTATGAAGGCCTATGAAGACCAATAGTTTTGTTTTTTTTCCAATGGAGACTAGCCTGAAGATTTTTCACCTCTGTGTCATATCAGGATTTAGGCTTCAGAGACAGAAAGGAAAGTTGGTAGGAGAATTCTCAAAGAGGTGCTGTAAAAGAGCTGTGCTGGGTGGTTGAAGATGAGTAAAGATTGACTTCACTACTTAAAACTAACCCAAGCTGAATATCAAGTATTGTATAACATCATCACTTGTCATCCCTTCATCAAAATATTGTGGGAGATAGGGGCCAGACATTCATTGAATTCACCGCTGAAAGTAGCAACACCATAGGCAGAGAGCAAGTCAAATCCTAGATCAGACAGGAAAGTATGTCTGTCTGTGGGTCATCTGTCCATTCCCCAGTGGTTTCTTTAGTAACAGGTTAGTGTGGTAGAATAATGTATGTGGCTGAATGTTTGTGAAACTCTAATACTTGCTTAAGCCAGAAAATGAGCTTGTGCACTGTTTGATAATCCAGCAATTACTTGCTATCAGGTTAGTTTCCTTGGGACAGAAACAGTGATTACAGGGAAGTCACACCACACTGCATTCAAAATGCTTTTATAAAGTACATACTATTTTACAAATATATCCCTGAGTAAAGAGAATCAAATCAAAACCTAATTGAGGAAACACCTCCTTTGATTAAAAAAATATGCTCCTGAGAACAGCTGGAGCCATTTGCCAAGATAAATCAGATGCTACTCTCAACTTTTACGGGTTGCTAAACCCATGAAATATATGGTATGTCTAGGATTTGTTGGCTGCATTCTTTTACTATGAACACAGATACTGTATTTTGCTAACAAAGAAAAATGATGGACCCAGCAGGCTATGGCGAAGGCATATATTCTTTCCTCATTCTTACTGATTAGAGCTGAGAGAAAACTGCTCTAGTGAAACCTCTGGAGCTTTCTGATTTTTCCCATATTAGGCACGAGCTGAAAACAGCCCAGGTATCCTGTTGACTCTTTTTGCCTCTAGAAAGGAAAGTAAAGGAAATATCACCAATTTGTTTATTTGGTTTCGTTTGTTTTTAAGAATGCTGCCTCAAGAGATAGTCTCAGGGACTGGTAATTCCCTCATGTCTCTAGCATCTCCAAGTTTATCATAAATGCATCTTCTTTTCTGGACATTGCCAACTTATCTAAAGAAAAAAAAAAGTTTCACTTGTTTTAAAGATGATCAATGGGTTCAAAAGCAGCAAAAGTGGAAATATATTACATTATCTTTCCACCCTTCTCCCCTCCCATGCAGGATAGAGCATCTCCACAGGGAAAATTCTCACAAACAGTTGCAGCTGAAGACTCTTGGCAAGGGATCCATAAGGACATGATCTATATAATCCAATAGTGAAATTATTTTGGGTGCTGGATGAGGATGGTGTAAGCAAAAATTCAGGCATAAATTAATAAATACAGAAGGCAGGTTTCAAGATATGTATAGAACATCACAAGTGTGTACTGAAGAGGCACCACAAAAGGATAACAAAATGTTTTGCTGCTTTGCAATGTAAGTTCAGAGCTCACAGAAAGCTCCATTTCCAAGCATTGCTAGAAACGGTCTGCCCAGTTCACATCTTGTTTCACTTTCCTGAAGCTTGTGGTTCCTGGGTGTAGTGGCTGCAAAAGTAAGAGGAGGACTGGTTGTACCTGGGGGACTTCACTGATCACCAGTGAGAAGCACAGTATTTTCCTAAGGAGATCTTGCATTTTCTCCTTCTGTTGTTTTGTTTAGTCTCTGTTACTATTCATGTTACTGTTCTTCTGCTAATCTATAAGCTGCTTTGATATTCTCTCAGTTGAATTATCAGCCAAAATTCAAAGCGTGACTTTTGTTGGCAGCTGGGAGAGAAATCACAACATTGTTACATACAAAAGTCTTTAGCCTTCTATTTTTCCCCCTTTTCTTTGACGTAGATAGAAAGCAGTGGCAAATACATTATTAACTCTAATTGTGAAGTCTCCAGGAGATATTCTATTCAATTTGCGATTTCAATTCTGAATTTTCAGACTAATTTTCTTAGCAATTCCTCTAATTTAGCCTCAGGAGGATGGGAATTATTCCGAATATTTTTAAAAAGCCATTTTAGCCAGTCAAACTATTATGCATGTTTAAAAAGAGAGCTATTTTGTCCTTTCCCTCACCCACATTCCGTTTCAGCAGTGACAACTATGTAGCCTTTCGCTATGTGCAGTTTCCCAGTGACTGATGTAATGGAAAGTACCACAGGTGAGCTCCATTATACCTGCATTGAGAACTTGTCTTTCTCCACTTTCATGCCAAACGTAGAAAATTCCCTCATTAAACTAATGACATTTTGAAAACAAATAGTACTGCCTAGACCAGTCAAGATTTACATTACAGATGATTTTAAAACTATTCTGGATTAAGATTGAGAAAAATCACCCATGTACAGAAAGGAGCTATCCATTTGTCATCTTGGGTTGAAATCACGAGCATAATTGAAAGTTTCCAGAGAACCTTCTAGTGCCAATGGCACAGTATGTACCTGCCTGCTCTTGCGGAGGCCAAGGAACATGCATTTACATACAGGAAACAGCCTAAAGAAGATAAGTCCATACATCTCTATTTACACAATTTCTTTCTCTCACCCACTAGACTCCACTTTCATAAACCACACACATGTATAGTCTTCCACCTTTTTTACACATTTCACATTTGACTTACGCCGATAGCTTAGAAAAGCAAACAGTTCAAAAAGAGAAGTAGTGTTTTTTTTCCACCTACTAGAATAAAAATACTTAGAAAACACTGTAACAATCCTACTAACAATACCAAAGAGTACTAACAATAGATGGCATTCTCCAAATAAAGATCAGGGCAAGGGGTATGTTTCGAAGCATGTGTAGGAGGGAAGAACAAGAGCATTTTTCAAGACAGATAATTTCTGTGTTATGTCATTACAGAAAAGATATATTTTGAAAACTCTCAGAAACCAGAAAAGATCTCCATATCCTTCTCACAGTTCCTCCTTGTAGACTGGAGAGAAAGCAACATATGACACTGCTTCTGAGGATGAGCTGTGTGCAGTTGTTCTCACACGGGTACAGTGACAGCACCAAAAAGCCTGAAGCAGATGGCGGGCATGTGGGTGGGGAGTGGATTGCTGAGATTCCAGGGGGAACAAAGAGAGAATCACTGGTTATTGGGAGGACTGCAAACGTGCAGGGGCATGGCTGTGTGTGTGTTTAGCCACCCTTTGCTGCAGTAGCATATGGGACATGAGCACTCTGGAGGGGTATCAGCTAGTGGGAGGAATGTGGTGGGACTCTGAGATGATTAATAGGAGCATGGTGAGAGTTGCTGTTTATATCTAGTTATTCTTCTCCCCTGTGTTATGAATCATCTGATGCACCAGAAACTGAGAAAAAATTGCACTGGAGTATGAAGTGCTCATGACTGCATGCTGCTAAGGTAGCATAGGCCATGAAAGCTGGCACTTTGGTGAGCCCTGCAGATCCGTTCTCTTTTCAGTTAGAAAAGCAAGCAAAGCGTGTTACTGCTCCCCTTTGGCCAGCTCATTCAGACTTTTGGAATTTGGGGTGCTGGGGCAGGAGGCTAGTGCATGTCTAAATCTTTACTGAACCCAGGTCTGGAAAGCAGGAAGAGTGCACACACAGATCTGGAAACTGGGAAATATCCATAGGTCCTACAGTAAAGACACAGGTCTGAAACTAAAATCAGTAGATGGATAGATGAACCAGTAATTCCTACAGTAGTCTACTTTTTCATCAGTGCCTTCATCAGAAACCAGCAGCACAAAGACCTTGGGACACTCTGCTGAGCCTGCTGGAGAAAGATGCATTTGGGACGAAAGAGTGGCTGTCATCCAGTCGAGCCAGAGGGAGATGAAATCATGTTACTATCTGGTTTTACATTCCCATTGTCAAGATGTTTGTGCATGAGCATAGAAATACAGACATCACAAAGGGATCAGGAGTTGCATTAGAGGTTCTGGTGGAACAACTAGTAAGGAGAAAGAATTGAGAACCTAATCTTATTTCATATTCTCTTTTCTCTGTCCTCAGTGTCTAAAATATCCCTTTTATAGTTCTAGGCATGTCAATGTCATCCTCTGTCACCAGAGACAGCAGGAGGTACTTGCACACAAAGACCCAAAGACTGGGATCACAGCTCTGCATACAATATTCATTATCATGTGCATACACCCATGCTCAGAGATCTGCCTCTGAAAATAACACTCAAAATGAAGTCATTGCGAAGAAGAATAACCTAAGCATGTGCCAGCTTGCAGTGATGTGAGGCCACTCACTGCAGGATCTGTGCTGCAAGTCACTGGCTTTTCAGACCAGTAGGCTCAGGGTGGGCTACCCTCACCCTGGAGTCATGTGCTGTACCATGAAATGTCCTTTTTTAACTTGTGGCACTTTTGTTAGAAGAGCTCTCACTTAACACTGTAAATTTCTCACACCGGGAATGTATCTGTAAACAGGTATTTAAGGAAGGCATGTCTGAGTCCCTACAGGCACAGTTCCTGATGATGCTATTTCAGAAGATCCAGGGATATGGGCAATGTACAGAATACTATGCCAGGAATGTCCACTGCACCGGGGCCAAGAGGTCTCCTGAAACCACTTAGAAGAAAATAAGGGCAATCACTCATTTTCTCTTTGTGCTCATACCTAGTTTATGCAACTTGTCCTGGTCACTGTTATTTTTGTCTTCCTATCCTATCTCCATAGCAGATGGTTCCTCTTGTGCTAATTTGATTCATAAGTTTTCTGGGGTAGAGAATATATCTCACTGTCCTCGTAGTGCGTACATCTGGTATTCTTAAATTTCAATGCTTGACTATGGAACCTAAATAAATACAGCTTTTGTATAATGAAATTCGTAGTATATTTGAATTGCTATATTTATATTAATAATGTATCATTACACATTGGAAGAAAGTAATTTGAGATGCAAAATGGTGAGGTGGGTATGAAAAAATATAATGCTATAAAATTTAGAAAATCGCAATATATTCACAAGATGACTGAATGAGGTGTTGCAGGGGTAACTACATACAGCACATTTAATTTTGAAGTGCCTGACTTCACAATCTGAATCTTGTTTCTTAACATAATTTATTTAATTTCATGGTTTTGGTTTGGTTTATTTTTGGTTTTTTTTGGTTTTGGTTTGTTTTTTTTTAAATGTAATTCCCCAGGGTTTTTTTCCATATAGTAGAAAATTATAAACAACAAATTATATGTAACTATAATAACTTGCTGCCATTGTGAGAAGGACTTGAACCTCAGGCACAGACACAGAGCATGGGACTCAGATCCAGACCCAGACACCTAAGTTTATGTGTTGCTAGAATAGCTGTCTACATCTGAGCCACTTGCTTATCCTGCCACTGTAGTCAATGGGATCTACAGAGCTTCCCTAAAACAGGCACATGTGGTTCATTCACAGCATTCCAGGTTCTACTGAATGGCACCAACCGGCTCTTCAGTGACAGTAATAGGAGCAGAGACAGGCTCGTTTTTTTCAGCTCATGAAAAACTCCAATTCTATTTAAACTTGTGACACCAGGCTCTGAGGTGCAGAGACAGACTCTGAAAATGTGAGACATCTGAACACACAGAGATAATATTTGAAAGAAATATTCCAATGCTGTAATTTTATTTTTATTGCCTACCGCAAACCCAAATAATCAGTAGCTTGAAGATATTTTGTTTTTTATTAAAAAAATTAATATATTTTGTTTCTTTTTCTTGTTTCTACACTCTCCAAAGATCATTTGCCGATTCCAATTTTCTTTAATCAACATCTGAACATAAGATCTTAAACAGATTTAGATTTTCAGCATGTAACACTCAACAGCAAAGAGCATTGTCTTCCAAAACACAAACCAGACAGCACTGACATGAAATATTACCTAGTCAGAGCAGGAGGCAAGATTACAGCCGTAATTATAAATACCTTGAACTTGTACTTTTGTCCCTGATGCATCACTGCTAGCTACGTTACTAGCAACACACTTGTAGATTCCAGCATCAGGAAGTTGGATGCTGTTGATGCCTAGAGCTCTATCCAGGCTTTAGATAAACTGCCCACCACCTATTGGCACAGCATTTATGCCTTTGAATCCAGTGACTGATGGGGGAGGGATCCCCTGGTCTTTGCAGGGTATGTCAGGTCTGTGGCCACCTTGGACTTTCAAAAGTCAAGATCCACACTCTATCTTTGGAAGAACTAAGAAAGACAAGTTGAGTCCACAGTAATGTGAAGAAAAATCATGTACAAGATCATTCTTAAGGCTGAGAGAGTTTGGGTTGTTCAGCCTGGAGAAGAGAAGGCTCCAGGGACACCTTTTTGTGGCATTTCTGTTCTCAAAGGGGGCTTGCAAGAAAGATGGGGTCAGACATTTTAGCAGGGCCCATAGCAATAGGACAAGGGGAAATGATTCTAAGTTAAAAGGGGTAGGTTCAGACTAGGTATAAGGAAGAAAATTTTTTACAATGCGGGTGGTGCAACACTGGCACAGGTTGCCCAGAGAGGTGGTATATGCCCCATCCCTGGAAACAATCAAGGTCGGGTTGGACAGGGCTCTGAGCAACCTGAACTAGTTGAAGATGTCCCTGTTCACTGCAGAGAGGCTGGACTGGATGAATTTTAAAGGTCCATTCCAAACAAAGCCGTTCTATGATTTTATGAAATTCTTTTCCATTTTGGACATTTTAGAAAATGTCCTTCATTCGTCAAAACACCTACTCCACCTGCAGACATCCGTACTGCAGACATCTGGTGCAGACACCTCTCCAGAAGGTTGTGTGTCTCCAGCTTTTCCTTTGGCCCTACAAAATTTGCAGAAGAGAGGAGGAAATCTGAAATAGCACAAGACAGTTATATTTGGACAACTGAATTTATCCCTGAGGGTCCCTCCAGGCTGGGGAATGGACATATTCAGGACTGCTCAGCCTGCTCCTTTCTTGATATGGAGTCTCTGTGGCATGCATGAGGCATGAGGAACTGAGGGAAGGAGTGGAAACCCTGGTGTTTAACATGATGCTCCAGAAAAGATTGGGCTCTGCTGCTGTCTACAGGGCTCATAAAAATGTATGATTGTACAGGGAGAGGGAAGGCCCCTGGCCTATTTCTCTTCTCATCACTGATTGCTTCAGCAGAGTTTTGGGTCTGGGGTACCCCAAGAGGACTGAGGTGAGCAGCTTTGCTATAGCCACAGCCCATCCTCAGAAAGCTGATGCTGGCAAGGAAGCAAGCTTTTCCTAAAGATGAAAAGTAACAGTGACTTTTGGAAGACAATATATTTTTCACAATAAATCAGCAAAAACCTAACAAGAATTCCACTTTTCCATCCAAAAAGCCTTTGTTGCTGCTGAAAATCCAGCCTCCATCTCCTCCCTAAAAGACAGAATATATGCATGTTTCTCATGAAACATCACAATGGTCTTTTGTGATGGAAAGCATTAAGCAGTGTAAAATGACATGGTGCTTATCAGCTCCTCTTGAAGTAATCAGTAAGTGGTATAGGCTTTTAGGAGAGAATAATGAGGATAGAGTTGCTCATCACAGATACTATGCCATTTTAATGGGTGCCTGACAGGCAAATCATTTTGGAACTTGTGAGTACTGCTGTGCCAGCCCTTGCGTTGGCTTGTGCGATGCTCACTGAGTCTGGAATGCAAAATCAGCTGCACTGACGGAAACCACAACTCTGTGAGCTATATTCAGAAGACACTGATGAGATTTTGCTTTGGGATCATCAGTACAAAATGGAAAGCCCAAGGAACAATTGCTCTCTAGCAAAAATATTACCACATTTACATAAAACAGAAGTTCAGGTTTACCAAGAACTAAAAAATCATTTAAAAAATAATTTAAATGGGGCATCACCTGACTTTCATACAAATATGGTCCCACCTGAATCAGAAGTGTACCAGTGTTTTGTATGGACAGGCCTTCTCAGTCGTGACACAGGGAGGCTGTCGATAGCACTGCATAGTTTGATGTTCTGTCATGTGTTTTCCCAGCTGATGAAGTTGTGTTCTCGAAATGTGCACAGCTCACAGGTGGCTATTTTCAATGTGCCTGTGGATGACTGTAGCGTTCAGAAAAGTATCCTGATACACACTGATCCTTGTATCCTCTTTTACTGTAGGTGACACGCTCACCTACTTATGTTCAGTCGGGAGATATGACTTCAGGGAGATGTCATGGCCTCTTTTTTTATTAATGACATACTCAGCCACACGTCACCACAGTGGCTGAAAGCCTCTGTGACTTATTCAGAACAGGGAGCTTAGTACACGGGTTTCGATTTCTTCTGGGGTGCTAGGACTTTATCTTAGCCGCCTACAATCAGAGGGTTTGTTTTTTCCTACACACTGCTTCCAAACCACTGTGTTTAAGAGCTACTAACGATAGCTTTTTGTACCCTTGCTGCTGGGCACTTGTGTTGGCAGGCAGTGTGGGATCTGGAACAGACTCATGGCTCTGCTGCAGTGGTGGCAAAGCAGATCAAGTCAGAGAGCACATCCTCCAAGCTCCCTCAGCACACCAGGTGCAAATAGCTTTAGTTTTCTTCATGTATGGCCTTTGCACACTGAGGGTTGGTAAAGAATTCAGAGGTGTCTGAGAGGTGGAATGCCCCAGCTGGAATGACCCATGAATCTGTGCCTGCATGACGCTGAATTCAAGGTATCAATGAGGCCAAATAGTGAATGAGCCCACTCAGGCACCGGGATGAGGATCAATATTTGTGCTTTCATTAACTTCTCCTGTGAGTTATTTCTCCAGGCTAAGCCAATATACAAATGCTCAGAATTTTACATAGTCTCATCTGAGATAATATCAGCTTTCCTGATGGACCTGTTTCTGGTTTATATCCTGAAGCAATAGCCACTACACATTCCTGCCCGTTGTTGTAAATAATTCATGTCTGACTCCTCAGAAAGTTTCTGGGAAAGTCCCTGATGTTGTCTTTGTCTTTACTTCTCAGCTGCCAAGTTTCAGACTTTGGAAGATGAAGCCTTATTATAATGGAGCAACTTGTTATACTGCCTATTAGCTAAAGACTACTGTGATCCCTGAAGAAAATTATTGGAGTGCTATGAGAAATTCAATAATCTTAGTCATAAAATATGAGTGGGTTAAAAATCCACAGTTCTTTGTTTAAATATTGTGCTTTGGGCAGAGCACAAAGGTGCCCATAGTGTGCTATTAAAATACTGTAAGGCAGAATATTATATACTAATGGAAAGCCATAACAGCAATAGCAGAAGGGCTGTGGTATGGAACTAAATCAAACCATGTATATTGTAACAGCTCAAATACACCCTGACTGTAGCTGATTACTAAATTACTGCTGTAGCTGATGCATGGACATGCTGGGAATGTACAAAGATATACAAAGAGTCGGTTCTATGGTTCTGACTGTTACTCAACCCTTTTCCTCTGTGGAATGACAATTCACCATTTTTCAGTCTCCAGTACTCCTTCCTCTCTGCTCAGATGTGCTTACTTATTCAGATGCATGTAATTATTAGTGTTATTGTAGCACAATTCATACCCCAAGTCTCAACACATTAACTGTCATACCAAGAACAAAACAAGATGTCACTGAAGACACCCTTTTCTGAACAGGTTATCTCTTCCTTTTCCAGTGGAAATCCCTTTTACAGATTTTCATACTCCCAGCAAGACATGAGCTTTGCTTTTTCAAAGTATTGTTTCTTTTCTGTAGCTACGGGGTACATCATACAGCTATTTCTGTATCTTCTTTAGTTTCTGTCCTTTAAACTCATTTCCCTTTACAAGCAGAGAGCCATGCTGCCATCAGTTCTCCATGTTTTTACTCCTAAACTGTCCCTATTCTTTCAATTTGAGGGTCCCATGTCTCCCATCCCATGGCAATATATGTGGACATGCAGTATTATACAGCAGGGTCCCCTTCACAGCTGTCTCAATGAGTTTCTAAACACCATCTTTCCCCACGTGTAGGGTTGCCCCTCTCTGCAGCTGACTCCTCTTTCATTTGCTGCTCCCTTTGTAGGAGCAATACTTGCTGACCTCCATTTCTCACCCTTAGTATGCAATGATCTTCCTCAGACACATTCATCCTCAGCACAATCACTGAAGTTTTAGGGAACACATGACTATGTCTATATACGCACACACAAGCCTGCATTCAGCTCCACTGTCAGTACACTCAGTGCTGTCCGTCCTGCTGAGTCCAACCTGCTCCAGCATGACTTTGCAAATGCACAACCATACACAGTTGTTACTACATGAGAAATTACCTCCCATTCATTCAAGTCTCTATTGAGTCTTAATCTCCTTTACCACAAGAAAAAGCTTACGTCTCTCTGGAGAAACTCTATTTCAATGTCTCTTTGTATCCAGGATGGCCTCAGTGAATCAACTAACCTTGTCCAGAATGAAGCTGCATACAGAGTATTTCAAACCAGTATCACCCTTCTGTTACAGGCTTTTCCTCTCCCCAGCCTCAACATTCTCAGCCTGCTCAGAGCCACCCCTCAGTGGAGAGAGGAAAACTCTTTCCAGGTATTTTAGCTTTTCTGGGACATTGTACAGCTCCCATTCATTTTTCAAGAAAAATAACTGACTTCTGGCTTTGTGCATGAATCAAGACGAGGTCGGAGTAATGGCTATTTAACTAGGTTTGCCTCTCTGGCCTCCTTTTCAGGGACTAGGCCAGAAGAACTGGTTGATGGTTCGGTATTGCCTCATAACTTATTACATTTGTATTTCCTTCCTCCTGCTCTGGAAAAAGATGCTGCCTGAGGCAATGAAGGCTTTATAGCACCTGAGTCATTCGTCACGAGGCAGGGTGATCTCAAGGGCAACAGTCAGGTTAGGAGACAGTCTGAAAAGTCTCATGGTCCTCTATTCACTCCAGAATAAACATTGTCTCCTTTTCCCTAGGTTCATTTGCAGGAGCTCTTCTATTTATGTAGCAGAGGATGTACCACTAGTCTTCTAAATTTACTCCCTGAACAGTTACTGGCAGTGCACAGATTTGAAAATCTGAGAAATCATGGGCATTTCTTGATTGGAAGAGCTAGATTTACTAAAACTGCATGTGGAAGAGAAACATCCAGTAGAGAAATTTAGTATAACCTTTTGTTGTCTGAACAATTATCCTATCTGGTCACAAAGATGAGCAGCTGAGCATGCAAATCTCACCCATTTCCTTAAATCCTCACAATGGCTTTTGGTGTATGGTTTGTGTGTTTGTTTTTCTAAGCTGGCTACAAATATTAGCACCCTGTTTTCCCTTCCTCCTGAATTGAACGTAGATGAAGAGTCACTCTTCTCTAAACCATGGAAACAACCCAGCATACATCAGAGAGAAGAGGCATAGTAATGACCAGAATCTACTCAATGAGCAAATAGTTTCCTTAGTGGTGGTTCCCACAGTCCCTATAGCACAGGCACTGCTTTTCCTCAGTGTTCCTGAGAGGGCAGGTCAGCACAAAGTGGGTGAAGTGCAGCTGCCTGTTTCTGCCAGCGAATATGCAAACATACACAATCCATGTCATAAGTTAGTGAGGACAGCCAGAGAACAAGCAACATCCATTCAGCTGAACCATGACTGACTTATCTCTGATGATACAGAAACTCTTCACCTGAGCTCTGCACATAGAGTTCAGCCAAACCCTCAATTATTTTCAGTCATAAATCATTAAGAAAACAGACTTCATTTTCCTTAGTCTAAAAATTGAAAAGATGTGAACAAATTAGCATGAGATCAGAAATTAAAAGAATCTTGGAAATAAGATTTGGTGCAGCTTAATCTCAGAACCAAAACGTTTCCAGATGGGCAGAACTTCCAGGTAGGTTTTAACATAGCAAATGGTGGGAAAACTGCACCATGCAATGCTAAGAAAGGAAGGGAGGTGACAGGAAAGAAATAAGGTGCACTAGTGGGCATAAGAAATGGTGCAAATAATTCTTTGCTTTCTAGTTATATAAAAAGTTTCATATTTCTGTGGCAGTCAGCTTTAAGGCATATACATCTTTGCAATTAACACACTCTTCTGCAGACCGAAAGAAATAGGTATGTTTTCTATACTGACTAAGAAATAAGAGATAAAAATAGCCTGGAGAGTTTAATAATTCTGAATATTCAATAATTAAACTACACTTAGTGCTTGCACAATACATTAATTTCCAGAGCAGTGCATGAACAGTAATTAATAGTTATTGTAACAGCCAAAAAGATGTATAAATATTATTCCTGGTTTATAAATACGGGAAAAAGGGGAGGGACGATAAATGAAATGCTGAAGGCTACTGGGAAGTTATTAGGAGAGGCAAGATGAGAAAGTGGGTGTCTGTGGACTTCATCCTCCAGTAGTCAGTAAAATGAGTTATTCTTCACAGAACAGAAAGGTGGGAACAGACTGTCACTGGTGGAGAACAAGGGAGCACTACCCATACTGCTGGCACTTTAAATGGCTGCAGGAGTGGTAAGCAATGACACATCAGGTTCATTGTCTCCTGCTCCTAGGTTCAGATAATAACATCCCCATACATCACCCTTCTGCAAAAGTAGTATGGTTCAGCTACCAGAAATTCAGGGCAGAACTGGAATCAATTAACTCTACATTAAAACTGGGAAGAAATCTGTGTTAAACATTAAAACTGGGAAAAAATTTAACTATTACACAACAGCAGAACACAGTACGGAAGGACTTTATACACATGGGCAAGTTTGTGCACGTAAAGCGAAATCCATGGCCCACTGGAGTTAGTAGGCTTTAATGAATTCAGTAATTTGTGCACGGGTTCTTGGTCTGAAGAGTGTAGAGGACACCATGTAGTTCACCACTCTCATTATTAAATAACAGGGACAAGGAAAAGGATGGAGGAGTTCTGTTTACTAGGATAGGTTAGCAATAACGGAATGTTTCCACTCTCCTGCAAAGAGGTGACAGGAGTGCTTCACTAGCCATCCCTGCTAATCCACCTTTCTCCTTCAATACCATTCTCAGAACTGTTACGGCAATATTTATACTCTGCCAGAATCACTTCTCAGTAAGTAAAAAATGGTGACACAGGAAAGACAGCACAGCAGCCGGATGTAACTGTAAGCTCCCCTTCTTCATGTGCACTCTCAATATTTTGTCTTCAGAGGCTGGTTGTGGGGCATCTCTGGCAGATTTCTGCTTACATGTGAACATGCTGGTGGCTCCAAACACCGAAGCTGAAAGCTGTGCAGGCAGAGCCTGGCTGTAATCAGGCTTTCTAATTTTACAGCAGCACTACATTACCCCTAGTGAAAATCTGCAGGACACTGAAATTGATCTCAGCAGTAAAACTGCACCCATGGATGCTGCCTGTATGACCCTGTTTAAATTGGAGCACTGCAGAAAAGACAAACTATTGTGATTGCTTTTATTCCAGTCTCAACAACAGATATTTTCCAGCCTGGTGTGTTGATAGGAGGGAGAGAAAGAATAATCCTTGACTGTCTTAGCTGTGTCAGCAGAAGCCTCTGGTGCAGATCCAGCTACCCTGGCAAGAGTTCATGTTTGCTGGGATAGTTGAGCTTGCTCGTAAAACACAGCTTTGCTTTCTTTAAGAGCGCAAAGAGCAGAAATACAGCTACACACGCAAGCGTGAACTGTTTTGTTCTAATCAGTGTACCTGCATTTCTATAGAAGTAAAGTCCTCGTAGGACCAGCACAGTTTACAGCCACACATGAGCTTTGAGAAACCTGAGCTATTGCTTTAATATGTGACCAGCTCCAGCTGTCACTCACTCCCAGTTGCAAAGTTTATCACCTCCCCCAGCAATGTGAGGAGAAGGAAATGTCAGCTGTTCCTTGGTCACTCCAAATTGTGGTTCACCGGATTAGTTGAAGGCCTTAATGTGTGGGATTGTGAATGGGAGCAGATGCAGTTGGGTTGTAACTTTGAATAGAGGGACAATGTGGGCAGCTGGAGGGAATAACATCTTAAACCACTACAGCAAGGTTTACCATCTGGCCAAAGCCTTTGAGATGTGTAAACTGAATTGAGAAATGCAAATGTTAATAATATATCAGCTGCTAAACCCCCCCAAGTAATAGGGGTGATATGTGGGAAATTTCATTTGTGTGCCAGCATAGCCCCAGAATTTCTGTGTCTGAAACCACATCAAACCCTAGCGCTTTCCCTTTTCACTGAGTCTGTAGCAGAGAAGGGTGATGTTTTTCAAGCTTTTGTGTGGTTGTTGGTAAGGAAGTCTGCAGACTGGTATCTTTCTGGTGCATGTGTGTGGGCAGACTACAGTAGAGCCCTGGGACCTGTTCTGCTAGACACTTCAACACGCAAAGAACCTCCCTGCTTATCCTCACCCCTGTCAGGCTGGAAGATGAGGGTGCTGGAGCCAGAAGCAGAAAAGGCTAGAGGAAAATGGCTCCAACTGGCCTTCAAGAAGGGGCAGTCAGTGTCTTGTCACAAAAAAAGAAATGGATCCTATTTGGTGACCACTTGTGTTATTACTGGCATATTGCAAGGAGCAGAGCTTCCTGACACTTCCCAGATGAGACTCAGACTCCCTTCTGCTATCTTTCTTTCCGAGTACCACAAGGTTTAGAAGCTAAGCCCCATTAATGATTCCAAGTGGGGTACACTGTCAACAGGAGAGACTCCCTCCATGTTGAGGTTGACATACTGCCATAACAGACAAAACTAGATCTTAGGCTGAGGAAAGCAGGGGGACAAGGTCACTCTCAAGGCACATTTCCCATGCCTTAGTCTTATTACATAGTGAGATGACAGGGAGAGGCAGATGAAAAAGACGTGCTCCTGCCACTGCATTGTCTTTAAAAAGCTGCTGATCGTCCTCGGAAAGCAGTGCCTCCTGGTGGAATGAGCCATCCAGCATTTCCTACTCATTTCTTCAATTATCAATGGAGAGAGAGAGAAAGAGATGATCAAAGACTCTGAATTTGTATCTGGAAGTTTTATGAAATACCTCTTTCCCTTCTCCTAATGATACACAGAATTTGATTTAGGATGCTGGGCATAAATGCTTCTAACACCATGGGTTAGATACCTAAAAAGTAGGCTTGTGCTGACCTAAATTAGATATTTCTGGGTGCTTCTTTATGTTTGAACAGCACTAACTCAGGAGTCACTCCATAGGAGAACATCTTATGGTGCTCCAGCCACTGACTGGACCTCAGCTCATGCGACAAGTCCAGAGCCAAACTCAAGTAAAAACCCTGAAATTTGTGTAATTAGGATGAGAGATCTTTGATGTCAGAAGACCATCCCTCAGCCTCCAAAGTCTGCCTCTGCTGCTTCTCCTCAATGGCTGATGTGAACACAGCCTAAGATAGCAGTGCTGCAGCTGTGGTGGCATTTACCAGGCAGCATGCTCCCTTCTCTTGTAGCTCATCCTGCAGCTTTTCTCCCTCCTCTTTTATCACTGTTTTCCTGCTTGCTCTTCTCTCTTGCTCCTACTCAGCAGGCTGCTTGACTTCCAAGGACACCTTTGTCCTCCAGGTCAGAACTGCTGCTAGTAACTGCTTTTTTTCTTACTAGTGTTTGAAGAGTTCCCTCCCTGCCTCCTAGGTCTGCCCGCGATTGCTGGAATCACATATCTGTAAAATATCTTCATCTCCAGTCTAATGACACAAACTAGATTTCAAGGGTATTACACTAACAGGGTATCTTAGCAACAAATATTTATTTCAACAACAGTATTCCCAGCCATGTTAAACAAGCACCCACTGCAATAGTCAGAATGCCCTAGAGCATCTTATTTTGTCCCATGACCCATTTTCTGTTGGCTCATCCCCACTTAAAAAAAAGTTCCTGGAGTCAATGCCATTGTCTCAGAGAGGTTGCCTTCAAGTGTCTTCACAACTTTTTAGAACAACATCAGGAAAGAAGCCAGCCACCATGCTCCTGCAGCCACCTATACAGACTTACTGTGGGGGCTTTCCTCCCAGTGCCTGCTAGAGCCTTCTGGTCGTTACTTATGGTAATCTGCTCAGAGTTGTGACATTGAACTGCTTTCTTGCCTTGCTGTTTACTGCATATCCAGAGACTGTAACACTCCACCTATTTCCTTAGCAGTGACAACCAGGATAATGCCTTCTCTCTTCAGAGCCAATGATATCCTGTCCCTGATGCTGTCCGGGAGTACCAAATGACATCTAATCTATCTTTCCTGCTGTCTTTCATTTATGCTGCTCACCTAACTCACCATGAGATTCCCCATCCATTTCTTCCAGCCCTTATTAGAATTCTGGGAAGGATTTTTCTTGAAAGGAAATTTTCCTCTTGAAAATCATATAGTGGAAACATTCACACATCAGGAATAATTGCTAACATAACCACCTAGATTTGCTGTTTTATTGTCATTGTACATTTTGCAATTATCTTTTTCTCTCCTCTACTAGCCAAACCATGAGACCGCACGTGACATCAAACCATAATTTCTATGGTTGCCATCATAAATTTGTGAAAGCAAATAATAGTTTGTCTTATGGAAGAAAATAACACAGCATGAAATTATAATAGCTTATCTTCATAGTCCTTGGGCAGCACACTGTTATTCTCTGATGGGTTGAAAGCTCTTTCCTTTGATAAAGCCTACTACTATCTGCCTTTTAACTCTCCTAGTGAGATATTTTAGTGAGAGAAATATCCAGAAACTATTTCCCAGCATATCTCTATACATGACAAATCCGTACTTATCCCCAGCACTCA
Organism: Pezoporus wallicus; assembly: GCF_028554395.1. Taxonomy (NCBI): domain Eukaryota; kingdom Metazoa; phylum Chordata; class Aves; order Psittaciformes; family Psittacidae; genus Pezoporus; species Pezoporus wallicus. The sequence goes on along the minus strand of NW_026638681.1, from coordinate 978,934 downwards.
CTGGGGTTCAGCTTTGTTTCAGGAAGGAATATTACAGCCATCAGAAAGCACAGCATCTCCTAGTGCATATTTTCCTGGGGTTTGCTGAGCAGTACATTCTCCATCTCTCTCTATTTTTCCCCATATTGCCTCCCATTAATTTGTGTGTCACTGGCAATAACCAGGTGGTGCCTCAGCAGCTCTGCCCTAGAGACCCAGCACAGTCTAGCCCGGAACATGCTCCTGCACATGATCCAGCCCAGGCCAGCAGGCACCTGCCCAGATCCCAGGCACAGCTTCTGGCTCCTCACTGAATTGTTCTGGCAGGTAGACTCAGTCTAAACATTTTCTTTCTTTCTCCCTCCCACCACCCTCCTCACCCAGTTACAAATGAGCATTCGTGCACAGCTCAGTGAGAAACACCGTTTGCAGCTTCATAAAAATAAATGTCAGCCTGCCACTGAGTTAGGAAGTTCTGATGAGGTTTAAAGCTGTTGAAAAGCTGCCATCATACAGTATTAATTAATCCTGCCTGTGTTAAGATCTGCTATCCTACAAACTGTGTGCATGGGCAGGGGAATTGGTAATGACACCCATCACCCTGAAACTGTCACAAGACTTTAAGAAATACTATGGCAAGACATACTGTTTAAATCTGGATAGTTGCACACAACTAATGTTGAAACGAGAATATCACTCAGCTCTGTCATTCTTGCTTGGTAAGGGTCTAAGTTCAACTCAAACACATAGTGGGACCTGTGCTGCTCCCCAGCCAAGTGAAAGGAGTGTTTTGGGTAGGACACCACAGACTTTTGGTCTGAAAGAAAACAACTCTTCTTATTCACTCAGCACAACTTCATTAGTAATGAGGACTGAGAGTGCAAGTGACAACCTCATAATTTGATTTGATTGCTTATTGTGTTAATTTGGTATGGAAGCACTTCGAAGCTTATTAATCTTTTGATTCATTCTTACTTGAGAACATAATTTAATTATTGTGGGGTTTTGCATTTTTATTAGTTTTGTAAATAAACTAAGTAGTATGCTTGCTCCAATTTATTTTTGCTCTATTATTCCTCTTGACAAAAGATATTAAAAAGGCCACTGAGCTAGTTAGGTTCGACCTCACCAAGGACCATCTTCTTAATACGGCAAAGGCAAGCCTAGCCATGTGGGTCTTCTTCCACACCATCTGTACACAGCATATACAGCTGTACTCCCTGTCCAGCAGCACTACTCACTGCCCAGTGTACCCTATTCATAAAGCACAGCTGACTACTCCAAACGCATCACAGTCCTTTTTTTTTGGATTTATGAGCCACACTGCTTGCAGCTGCATTAACCAACCTTGGCCAGTGTCCCCCTAAGCCTGTAATATCCCCAAAATACGCTGTGGTTTTTCTAGATGGAGCTCTGCTTTCCATTCATACATACATAGGTACATGCACATACAGCCATATAAACTAGGACAACCTGAATTCATACAAGCAGGCAAGCTGTTGGTGTTATTGTCTGTATTTAGCACTGCTGCACAGCTAAAGAAGTGCTTAAATTGATGCAGGATAGCCATTTAACTTCCTGCTCTCCAAACACAAAGCGGTTTTCACCATTGCCAAGATGATAATTTCTGAATTTTAATTCTAAAAGAATCTAATACCAGTTGTAAGTTAACATTTCTTGGTATAAATTTGCTTTTTACGAGTCTCAAAAGAGGAGCTGCTATGTAAGCTACAGAGTTCGGTGCTGCTTCATAAACTGGCCTAAATTTAAGTTTCTTTGCTTACAGCTAGATCAGCAACGCATTTCAAAGCACTGGTCAGGTTGTACCTAGGAAATGAATGATGAAAGATTTGACCTTTAAAAATGTGACCTCTTTGTATAACGAAAGTAAAGCCACCTTTTCTTTCTCCCTGTTATGATGGCCGACCTTCACCCACCTGGCATTGCAGCATTGTCACCTTTGGTTTTGCCCAAGAGAATGAAGCATACTTTTCTCTGGAGCTCATTGATATTTTTTGATCATAGGCACTGACAGTGAGTGATCAATTAGGTCAGCAGTTAAGTAAATAGCTGGAAATTACTCAGAAAACAGTGGAGAAAGGTCCCCTCGGTATTTTTTCTCAGCAGACAGAGATCCTGCTCAGCCAGGCTTGCAGCCCTTTCCTTTGTTTTTCAGCAAACATTTGAATTGACACTGTTTAAGGGGTTATTTGGAGGGAGGCTGTAGTTCATCAGTATTTGTACACAGGCACACACCGCAGGAACTAGTACCAGCCAGTTACTTACAACCCTTAGTGTGCAGGCGGGGGTGTTTGGGAGAACGTGAGGAAGCACAGGGAGACCATGGAACAAAGCAGCCAACACTTTTAGCTCAGACCCACATGACTGATGGCTGGTAGCAGTGTGGAAGAGGAGGAATCCTTGATATGTGCTGAAGTCCTTGATCACAGACGAGGTGTTTGTGGTCCATCCCAGAAGAACAGAATTAGGTGTCTGAGCAGCAGCTGGGCAGAAGGGTGAAGCTAAAGACTCCTTATGTGAGTGTATGGACATATGCAGCTAAAGACAAATCCTTATATGCACATACCCACTTTCATCTCTGGCCTGAAAGAGAACTGAAACGGACTTGTTTGGGTGAAAGAGGAAGACACTAATAACTGTTTAGTATGTGGTTTGAAATCTGACTGTTCAGTGAATGAAATGGACAGCTACCAGCTTTGCTGTCCAGAGATAAGCATGGAAAGAGAATTGGGCATCTTGACAAGATTTCTGCTGGAGCTGAATTCAAACTGCAAACTAATACATAATTCACAAACTCTTCAATCCTTATTACCCTCTTTGCTCTGTTGAATCAAGGTCCTCTGTTTTCTGGAGTTCAATTCTTCCTTTAACTGAGACATTTTATCTGAAGAGCAGTTCTCCAATTAAGGAGGAGGCAAGAAATTAATAAAAAGATTGGTATATATCATCATCCATGATTTGGAATAGCTCTGCAATCATTTGGGTCTGTAAAGCTTAGCTAATGTTTCTAATGTAATCTTCTGCCATGAGATTTAATTTACCTTGTACAAGCCATTTAGTAATCTAAACACAGATGTAGTACCAACAAATGTCTATTAAAACAGTATGTCCTGGTCCGATGGGGTTGATTTGTCCAATGCTAGATATTATGGCAACAATATACAGATTATTTTAGATAGATAGCCTCAGCTCTAAACTCCACTTAATTACAAGTTTGCTGTTCTCTTATTGTATTTTTTTTTCCATTGAGCCATGTGTATTGTGAGCTCTCACATGAGCTTTCTGGTTACAAACAACTAATTTACAGTAAGTGGTTTTCTTAGTCATCTGTCAATTATGTTGCTATATGGACATAGTGCCACACCAAGGACTGGACCTTCTTCCGTGGATTTGGACTGTATGTCATCAATCTGAGAGCTTATGATTCACGTATAAGAAAGAATACTACTGAGGTTCAAAAATAATAGTAGCATGTAGCAACGATTACCATTCAGTTATTTTAATTAAATTTTCCATGACATTCCCAGCATTCCTCCATGTGCTGTCCTTTGTGTGTGTTAGAAATTATCTTGGACTTCTCACAAGTTAATAGCAAATAACAGTGTCATGGTTGTCAGTTACTTTAAGCAGGATTATCTCTTAGGTAAGCTTAGTTTTCTTCTCAAGACTTGAATTACTGTGGTATCTCTCTTGGTCACATGGTCCTTGACTATAAAACTGATTAAAACTGTTTTCAGCCCAAAATAACTTGCCATAAAAAATATCTTTCAGTGAAAAGCAACGGGAAAGCACCCAGTGGTTGAAGAGGAGAATGTAAATGGAATTGAAATGAAAAAGCTAAGACAAGAGGGTATTCAGCCAAGACATGACACTTTCTGTACCTGCTCTGTGATTTTCTTCTTCTCCAACTTTCTCCAGATAGGAAAAAATGATACAGCTGCCTGTTACCCAGGGAGATGAAATTATTCAATACAAAAATGAAATGCAGGGCTTTATGCTTTCAGAACTAAGTCTCATTATTTAAATTAAAACTCTCATCTTCAAGAAAAACAACATGCAGTATTTCATCTACAGACTTCTTATTCCCGTGTTTTGAATTAATATTAACTATGATCAACTTTACTTTTGGAAGAAAAGAGTGAATACTAGTGTTGCACAGCCAGCTCCTAGATGTGTTCAGGTTCCAGAAGAGACCATGAGCATTTCAATTCTTTGTTTTACTGTGCCTAACTAGAGGAAACTCCTAAATGCCCAGACAAGCCTGGCACTGTATGGCCCTAAACTCTTGTTGTCATTTACCCTCAAGATTTAATTTCTTTCTGCCCTCCCTTTACTGCACTTTAAAATAAAGCAGGTATAAATAACTTGGTTTTAATAAATGTTGGTTACAAAATGCCCTGATCCCATCCTGCTTAGATTGTGTGAATAGCCTACTGCTAGACTGTTCTGAACTTGACCCTCATTCTGCATCCAAATTCAATGATACAGACATTCATCAGCTTGATTTTGGCAGTGTTATACATGCCCTCTGAAACATTATTTTTGGCAGGCTCTCAAAGCATGAGTGACTTTCAGCATACAAATCTCACTGACTTGCTGCATAGTCTCCTTTGTGATCCTTGATCAGCATGAGCTCAAGACCTCGGCTGACTAGCAAAAACCCAAAAATAGTGTGTTTGACAAAGCAAGGCTGAATAACAATTAAAATGCAACCTCAGTGATAACAGTTTTCATGTGCATCAGCTGTGACTGCTTTTTTCAGTCTCTGTTCAGGTGAACTGTTCAGTACGAAGAAGGTGCACAAGAAGGACCTGCAGCTGGTCCCTCAATGAAGCCAATACTGCTGTAAATTGACTCGTCCCACCAAGAATTGTCTGGAGACAGTAACTGCAGAGCAAGCACCTGAATCAGGGCCTTTTTGGTTAGAGAGAGGTAGTAAGGACTCTGCATATTTTTGTGAGCTTTGGAAAATTTTAGAAGCATTTCTATTCTTTTTGACTGTCTATAGTTGAATGTTAGCTAGCCCTGGGCTACCAACAGGGAAATGGCAGCACAGGACAGGACAGGAGCTGAACCTGACACTCAAATTCAATACTTAAGAACCAGCTATAAGGCTTTTTCTAAGATCACTGTATGTCACTTCATTAAGTTCTTAAAGCCTCTAGAGAGAAGTGCAAGGTGCTCTGGGATCCTTGTATGCAATGTGTGAGTGTCCCTGCAGCAGTTTCTTGGAAAAGTGGGAGGAAGTATTTGATTGCTGCAGTGCTTCATATAATCCAGTAACTGAATATCCATATGCAAAGGCATCTAGCCCACCCACAACTGCAGAGGTGTTGCGGGGATCTGCTCAACTCCACTAAGACATAATTGACACCACGGCACCCCAAACACCCTGCTTTAGAAACCCCTGCAGGAAAAAAAAACAAACCTGGAGGAGCAACCTGCACCCTGGCCTCATCCCTTATTCCCTCAGAAGGAAACCTTGGGACCAGAAGTGATTCAGCAGAAGATGATGCAGTGCAGAATTTATTTCCTTGGCAGAGACCCCACTGCAGGTCCACTAACGCTGCTCTACAACACCTCTTTCATTGATAATGAGTAAAGCCAAAACCTTTACTCGCATGGAAAGGAGATACTAAACATGATCTTCAGTCTAAACAGAAGGAGATACTAAACAAAAATCTTCAGTCAGTTTATCATTCTCTTCTGAAGATATCATCCTAACATAGCAAGTAAGAATCATCCTTCATAACAGGAACACACACCTTCATTCTTTCAGCCATGCCAACCAGAGTCTCCGTATTTCTCAGGGTCTGAGAGTTGAATCCAACCCTCACCAGGCCAGGTCTTTGTGTCCTTTTCATGAAGAAGAGACAAGTTCTCAGACTACAAGCCTGATTCCTCAGTTGGTTTTACATATTTCATGCCACTAAATAACTGTAGTGAAATCTTTGTTGTAAGCCAGTAAAAGCTATTTTGTGATAATGAGACATCAGACTTTGTAAAATGTATCCAGAAATCAAACAAGTAAAACAGAGCAAACAGCTCTGGCCTATCAAGGTAATTTATATCCTGTTAACCAGGAAAAACCACCATTGCAGAAGAGACATCTGGAAGTGAAAATTAACTAAAACCAGCCTAATAACATAAACAAGAGAAAAACACAGTCTCCAGATCTGTGTGGCTGAGCCTGATGGATATCACAAGCTAGACTGCTAAGAGGGTTTATTTTTAAAAGAACGTAACAAATCAGAGAGAACATTTTCCATTTAAAGCTGTAAGTACTCAATTCAGAGATTTGTGAGGGCATAAAAGACACAAGCACAAAGGAAAAAAATCATCTGACAAAAGCTCTAGATGCACATTGGTCCCAGACCTAACTAAATAATAGTTTGAGAATCACTTTTGTTGTCAAGATTCACAACTACTATTATTTAAAATCTGGTTTATGACCACCACCTGAATTTAAAAAATACATACTCACATAGACACACATATATAGTCTGGAACAGCTACCTGAAAAAAAAATAGTGTAGAATATGCATTTAAAAATGCCAATTAAATAAGTGAATGTTTCCCCTGTTGCAATATAGTCTTGCACCAAGGGCATTTGCTCCTGGGTAGTGAAGGAATTTCTGGGTTTGGTGCATTTCCTTTAAACGTGTGAGAAAGGCTGTGCATGCTCCTAAATGAAGAAAATCCAGCCACAGTTTTCACCTCATTGCTGATCTTGAAACCACTTTACTATTCTCTTGTATATCTAGCTATGAAATCTTCATCCAAACTGCACTGGACTCTGACATCTGTTTGATTCCCCTGCAGATCTGGCCAGAGCAGTTTTATGATCTGCCTTCATGTCTATAGTAGAGAATATTTTTATAAAGGGGACAAATGCTACTGCCTAAAAAACTGGGGGGATGTTGGTTACTTTCAGTGTTGGCAAAAATATCTTTATAGAGCTTTTATTTGCTCATACAACCTCCAAAACCCACCAAAGCAAACATTTCCTAAAATAATGGTAAGCTAAGCAAAGCAGAAAGGATCAGCTTTTAGATTATATACTATTATATCTTATGCATCAGCAATATTGCTTGCCAAATTCAGAGTCCACAACATTTCTAAGCACAAATGTAATTTTCAAATCTGAGACTAGGTTTGCAGTGCTGACAGATGAAAATGCTCTCTTTCTTTACTTAGAAGTTGACCAAATTTGACAGAAAAATCTTCAAGAGAAAATAAATGTAGAACTCTCAATTTTATTTGATACTATTTTACTGACTACAGCAGTGCTCTGAATGCCAGTAGTGTTGTCGAGGTGTTATCCATGTGCCTTAGTACAGTTTCCAGGAGGATCTGCTCCAGGATCTCACTGGGCACTGTGGTGAGTCTGACAGGTCTGTAGTTACCCAGATCTTCCTTTTTCCCCTTTTTAGAAATGGGGGTTGTTTTTCCCCTCTTCCAGTCAGTGGTAACTTCATCAGATTTCACAGCTTCTCAAATATGATAGATAGTGACTTAGCCACTTCATCTGCCAGTTCCCTCAGGACTGCTGGTCCCATGGACTTGTACACCTTCATGCTCCTTAGATGGTCTCAAACCTTTCTTCTTCAGTGAGCAGTTCTGCATTCTCCCAGTCCCTGCCTTTGCTTTCTGCTACCTGGGTGGTGTGGCTGGAGCTCTTGCCAGTGAAGACAGAGGCAAAAATGTTTTTTGGAACCTCAGCCCTCTCCATGTCCTGAGTAACCAGGTCTCCTAGAGAGGGCCCACATTTTCCCTTGTCTTCCTTTTATCATCAGCCTTCTTTTTCTTGTTGCCCTTAACATCCCTGGACAGATTTAATCCTGTCAGAGCTTTAGCTTTCCTAACTTGATCCCTTGGCTGCTCAGACAATTTCTCTGTATTCCTCACAGGCTACCTGTCCTTGCTTCCACCCTTTGTAGACTTCCTTTTTGTGTTTGAGTTTGTCCAGGAGCTCCCTGTTCATCCACTCAGGACTTCTTGACCCATCGTCAGCTGCTCATACATCCCCAGGCAGAACTCCATGTACTCCAGATGGTCATTGACATAAAGGGCATCACCCCTTCCTTATCTCCCCTGCCTATCCTTCCTAAAACACCTATATTCTTCCAATCCAACACCCCAGTCACAACAGCCATCTGTGTTGGTTTTGGCTGGGCTAGAGTTAATTTTCTTCACAGTAGTTGGTATGGGGCTGTGTTTTGGATTTATGCTGAGAACAGTACTGATAATAAAAAGATGCTTTCATTATTGATGAGTAGCACTTACACAGAGCCAAGGCCTTTCCTGTTTCTCACAGCATTCCACCAGTGGGCAGGCTGGGGGTGCACAAAAAGTTGGGAGGTGACACAGCCAGGAGAGCTGACCCAACTGACCCAAGGAATATCCTGCACCATATAGGGCCATGTTCAGCATATAAAGCTGGGGGAAGAAGAATAGAATGGGGGATGTTCAGAATGATGGTGTTTGTCTTCCCAAGTAGCCCTTATGCATGATGGAGTCCTGCTTTCCTGGCTGTTGGGTACTTAGCTGCTGACTGGATCTAATCAACAATACCATCCCACCACATCTATGTTATGCCAATGAGTTCATAGCCCTCTAACTCACCATTTTTATTCCTCATGCAACGTGTGTTTGCACAGAGGCATTTAAGTTGGGCCACCAGTGAAGCTGACTCGGTGGCTGGAGTGGCTGAAATTTCTTAGTGCTGCTCTTCAGGTGCTCTCCTGCTGACCTGCAATCCCTCTCCAGGCTCCGGGTGCTCGCATCAAACTGGTAGGAGTGGGATGGATTGAGGTTTCCCTCAGCCAGCAACTTTAGTTTAAAGCCCTCTTCACCAGCTTGGCAAGTTTATGATTAACAGCTATAAAACATTATCATATATAGATATTTTAAAAGGAAAGCCCTAGCACATGTGTTGATTAAAAAGTCCAGTTGCAGCAGGCCCAGTGTGATGTGCTGGGGACAATGGCACACACGCAGTTCCTGCTTTCCTTGCCTAGTTGCTTCTTACTGGTGCTGCTATTAGTTCCAGCTGCACGGTGGGCTGAGCAGACAGCTAACACAGCAAGGGCACAGGAGAGACTGTAAGGCAAAGATGAGTGGGGGTGATGATGTCCAAAAGTGGTAAGAGAGAGGGGAAGCTGCCTATAAGCAGTAGCCACCTTGGGGGCAGGATATTAGAAGGTGAAGTGGAAGAGGAACTCTCTAGGAGCAGCCAGGAAAGGAAGTAGCTGTGTGCTATCCAGTACTGCCCTATAAGGAGGAAGGGGAGAGCATGAAGCAAGACATCCTCGTGCCTTCCCTGTACACCTCCTTGCTCTTCCGCTCTCAACTCCTTTTTCCTGGAGCTCGTCCTTTTGCTCCTGCTGCTTGAGCATATGGTGCTTTTTCTTCCAGTGCCAGGGAGACTTTGTGAACAAGCTGCATATTCTTCTTGCATTTCTTGACCTGAGTCCATCTAAGTTGGATGATCTTGGAGCACAGGCATGGGCATGGCTGCAACATAGCTGCGGTGTAGCTTCGTCAGAGAGCATAGGTAGAGAGCCCAGCTTAAAATCACCTTCTGACAGGAGGGCAGCCATTCTCATCAAGGCTTCTCAAACACTTCTTTGACTCAAGTCGTGATGCCTGCACCCATTACCTAAGGTGACCCTGAGCCCAAGCAGCCAAGGCCCTAGGAAGGGCAGAAGGGCTCACTAGGGGCCTGGCAGGCAGTGCTTGTTATGGCTGGGAAGGCTGACACGGATTGAGTCTCTGACTGTTTGCTGCTCCTCCATTTAGAAGAACAGATCTCCTCATGCAATGGCTCAGGAAATCACAAGAAAGTGTCCTTAAAAATCAAGACTTCTGCCTAGACTGGCAGCAAGGTAGGCACAAGATATGCTTTAAGTATCAGTCATGTTTCTTTCATTGTTTTAAGATTTGTTATCATTATACTTTATCTGTAATTAATTCTCTTTAAATGTTATTGCTTTATACAGCTTAACTCTATTTGCCAAAATATGGTATTAAATTGTTGTTAAAATGGTAAAATTGTTGTTAAAATATATTGTTAAATTTTATAATTGTTAAAATTGTTGTTATATTGTTGTAAAATTGTATAATTGTTAAAATTGTTGTTAAATTGTAAAATTGTAAAATAGTCATTAAAATACATATTAAATTTCTAGCACTAGCATGCTGTTGTAAAATATATGGAGGTCCTCTTGTAGTTTGAAAGCATGAAGAGGAATCATTGTTTGAAGGAGGAGAAGGAAACATAGGCACCACTATCAAGAGAAAACACTGGCTCAAAATTCATGCAGTGTACCTCAAAGTTCCTTTCACTGTATACATGGTTTCACTTTGCTCCTTGAGCAATGCTACTGATCAAAGACCTCTTGGGCTGACCGTGGCTTCCCTGGGCTCTTCATATTGTCTCTTGCACTCCTCTGCCCTGTATAACGTAAGGGCTGTTCTGAGTTCTAAGGGTATCTTCTTTCATCCTCCCACTGGGAATCAGGTCCTGCCAGCTGCACCCTGCAGTTAGCGACAGAATTAGCAGCTCCCTGATGTGACCCTCTTCTTACAGTGCTTCACCTTCTCCTATGCTGTTGTATTACAGTAATGCAGTTATCACTTTCCATTGCAGTGAAAGCTCCACATGTTGACTTCCCCAGGAGCACTCATGTTGGTCATAGTCCACCAGCTGTCTCACATCTGAGCTCTTCCCACACCTCTGTCCAGAAGATGAGGATATTCAGGATTCCCTTTCCACTTAGGTAGCTGCACAAGGCATAGGTTATGGTCTGTCTTCTTCTGGAACTAGGCCTGAGATGAATGCTTGAAAAGTAAGCCTCTGGGAAAATGAGGGTTTTTCAAAACTGGGGGGAAAACCACTGCAAATCTAAGCAGTTATAACTGTTCAGAGTGGTATCTGCTCCAAACAAAGGATGTAAACACTGTTGCTCAAGGTCTCTTATAGCTGACACAAATTATCCAGTGTCTGCAGCTGGGGCAACAGACTAGGAGCACCCCAGGCTAGAGGTCTGTTAGGGTCCCCCCCAGGTACCTATTGGTACAAGGTACGGGACTGCGCAGATCCTTCCAGGTGGTCAGGATGACTGGTCTCTTACCCTGGTCTTTTGATGGGCAGAGAATAAAGCATATTATACAGGCACTTCCATGTCAATCAGGAAACTGCATCTGTCACATAAGGGGATAGCTGTACCTGCTTAACAGAAAAACTGGAATTTGCTTGCTTGCCCCCACTTTTTATATGAACACTTAACAAACCTCTGATGACGACAGGTGTCTTCTGCCAATGCTAAGGAATAGGCCAGGATCCCCACCTCTGCCTGCATTTGCTTCAGGGCAGACTTCGGAGAAACAAATTGTGGCACAATCAAGAAAGAAAAAGGAGGACAAGCCAAACAGTACTGAACGCTGTGGTGGTCAGATTTTAAGGTGCAGCTCCGCCATGCTTCTTGGCAGAAGCTAAATAACAGAAAACCATGGGCAAGGCTGACATCACAGATGCTTCTTAACCCCTCACAGATCTTTACAGAAGAACAAATTATCAAATTACTCCCAAAGTAAATTACCTACTGACCTTGAGAAAATATCCAGGTATTCCAGGGACATCTGAACAGAATCTGGCACTGGTATTCAGAGCTACAAAGAAAGAAAACAAAAGAGATGCAGCAATGCTTCTCTTGAAATAATATAGATACGTTCTTTGTGTATTTTTCTGCTTTCTGACCTCTTTCCTTTTCCAGTTCCTCACTCCTTTCCCTGTAATTGCTGGTGATCTTAATTTGTCCTGTTCTGGTAGTTAGGCAGAAATGCATTTCTGTTCCAGTCCCTTCAGAGAGGACACATTGCATAGCTATGGAGTAATCAGGAAAGTCATCACAAGCCATCAGAAATGCCTGCCTACAAAACAGCTAGGAACTTCCCCTTTAAATCAAGGTATTTCCTGAGAAATAGAAAAAGTTATGAAAAGTATGCTTGTATCGACATTACTGATAAAAGACAGATATTAAATGCCTGCTCTGAGAGAAAACAGGATGAAGAATACCACACACTCCCCCCTGCCTCCACATGGTTGATTGGCTTTTGGGAGAGAATTAATCAAGAACTTCATCGTCCCCATGGCAAGGAACAACCCAGGGACAAAAGAAGATCACAGCATGGCAGAGCCCTTTCATTATACTCTAATGATTATTATAAAGTAGCACTAAAACAATAGTTTAGTGGATAAATATATCCATGGCAAATGAATATATCTAGTTGCCATCTGGCTTCTGGGAGGACGGAGTGTAACCTTTACCTCAGTTTTGCTAATCTCTGTACCAGTTTTTATCTTGTATCTGGTTAGTTTGTGTTGTTAGAGGTGTAAAGCTCACTACTTTTACCACTTTTTTGTCCTAAACCCTCTTCTTCTGGTTCTTATTCCCTTGACATCTCTTTTTGGCCTAACATAAGAGCACACATATACTGATCATCATTCATCAAGCATGCTATGGTTTCCTATAAAGCATCCTAAGTCTTTCTTAAAAGGTCTGCGATATTTTCCTAGTATTGCTACTTCTTCCTCTGTAAACATGTACTGCTTGCTTATCAGTTGGAGGTGGCACTATTCTCAATACTAGAGAGTCATCTCACAAGCCCCTTTTCCTGAACTGTTGCTGAATATGTTTCATCCTAACTCATACCTGTTGCTGAACTACTGAAACTGGTGACTATATTTGTTCCCTTATGTCTGTGCTGCAGGAGACCAGATCTTCTTCATCGGTTGTTGTAAACGGGCATATCTTGGTTGACTTTATCAGCACTACATTTGTCTCTTTACAGGGTTTCTTCTGACAAATCATTATCTCACATTGGCTGTGTACTCCCTGTGGCTCTCCTATATAAAGCCTGAGGCTTCCTTAGAAGACATAAAGCCTTCCTTCCTTAGAAGACATACACTGGGAGAAAGAAGTTGGTGTAGATTAATAAACCTGAATGCCCAATAAAGGTCAGCAGAGGTTTCAGCGTTTTCCTTCAATAGGACCACAGGGAATCCGTGGAAGGACAGAGTGGGCATGAAGAGAAGAAAGCACCACATTTCATTACACCTGCTATATAGAAGGATGTGAGGCCTTATCACACTTGATACAGTGGCTCTTTACATCTTTACACCCCTTTCCCCAGAAAGTTCCCATTTAACCATCAAATAACCAATATCAGCTTCAGGTAAGGATGGAAGTCATCATTTTCACTTTCTGTAATATGATGATCTCCTGCTGTGGAGCTCCTTCTAGACTAATGCTCTCCAAACAGACTTAATAAGGAAAAGGATATTCCCTGTGCATTATGAAGAAAAAGGAGCTCACTGGCACTGATTGTGAGAAGAATCCCCTGCAAACTGCTGGTGTTTTAAGGAAATATTTTTCAAATAATACAGCTAGGCAGAAAATGTCCTGTTTTGAGTAACTACAAGAATGTTCTCTCTGCAGGGAGATGTGAAGAGCAATTATGTTCCCAAATTTGCAAACATGGATTACAGAACTGAAAATGTATTTTGCTTTAGAAAGACTTGCTTTGATTCTGTTCAAGAAATACTTGAATATCTGCACTCCTAAAACTGCAAAAATACGATGATTTTAAAAGATAAATGTGTTTCCAATGCACACATGAAGGCTAGGAATTGTTCAGCATTTTAAGCCTAAAATATTTGATGGCTTGGTGCTCTTGACATATTTTAATGGCATTGCTGTAACCAGGCAAGATTTATGTCCAGCTCCCTTCGGATATTCCCATTTTTAATCCAAAATTTGTACCTACTTCCAATGGAGTATGTATGATTGACTCTATGTCAAAAAGCAACTCAGTGTTCCTCAGCAGGAGACTGTAGGTTTGAGTGGATATAACATGGAGTCTCCATTTTCCATTTCTCAAAACATCATCCCTTCTAGGCACTGACATTACTGGAGGAACTGTATTTCCTAATGTAAACTTTTCTTGCACCTCTGTTTTCTCTTTGGTTCCCTGGTGCAATTTCCCTGATGCAAAACCCTCTGAGATTTAACAACATTGTAGAGGGAGGCTTTGTAGGCATATATACAGTTTAAATCCCCAGCACACCCTTGCTCAGGGGTTGTCTCTCAAATTGGGCACTACAAGATGGAATTACCTCAAATCACATGCTTATGTCAAAAAATGTGAGTCTTTGTCAAAATCAGAATAGCCACACATGCTTCCTGTTGGTTGGATATTTAAATTCTGGTTGATACTACATTTTGTTTCATACTTAATTAAAAACACCTGAAGGGGAGGGGAGGTAAAACCACTGCTACTGAAATAAATAGTTACTGTCCTGTTACTGGCTGGTGACAGCAGCATTTCTCTTTTCTACAGCTCATATGTGAGGGGCAGGAATGGAAGGCTCTCCTGCTCTTGCCTAGCTATTTTCTGTCAAATTCCTACTGTAACTTTTGTACAATAGATATTTATAACTGCTGTTAGTGCCAACATCATTTTTTGCAGTTACTGCACTTATTTACATTTTAATAGCCAAGTCAATAAAGATTTATCCACCTGCCATCTGAATTTTCCACAAAAGTGGTGAATGCTTAAAAAAGCCAGTACCACCTACAGAATACTCTCCCTCCAAGCATCCTTTAAATGCCTTTATCGTTTTGGGAAACAGTGGGCTATCCATTCAAATAACCAATTCTTACAGTTGTAAGTCAAACCCAGCAGAACCTTGCGGCAATCTTCATGACAAAACTTTTGCATATTACAAAAGCACTTGCTCAGGGACCATTTTTTCTCTTTGTGTTATTAAATGCTGTCCCTTGAATGGCAAAGCCTGGTTTATCACTTTGATATGTCTCAGCTGCACAAACTACATTGTTTCTGTAGCTTGAGGAGATAATTGACGTTGTTTCAATTTCAATGAAGTAAAAGGTATAGTTGGGAGCACTGTATTATATAGGGGTGGTGGTGCAGGGAGGGACACGCTGTGCTCCAGTGTTTGTCCCTGTGCACACATACCTTCCTCCAAAACATGAGCTTCAGAAAGCAAACCCTGAGGGTACTCCCTCCATGCCTGCCCGTGGTCTTGGCACAGCAGTTCAGGCTGCCAAGGTACATGTGCACACTCATTCTGGCCATGCTTTCTCTGAAGGCAGCCACCCCACAAGCCTTTTATCCCCACTCTGAGGAGGCTGGTGAGACCCACCACTTGCTGCCAGGGCTCCACAGGATCAGCTCCCTTTCTATTCCAAGACTAATAGTTATTTCCCTGCTGTCCATCCCTCAGTGGATTATGTGGTGGGCTGGTAGATGCAGTGGCGATAACAAGGAGCAGGCTGTCTCTGCAGCTCTGTGCTCTCACCAAGGTGTGCTGCCATCAAGGCCAATCCGGGCCTGGCAGAGATGAGCCAGGTATGTTCCAGATGAAGCTCAGGGGTCTCAAAGTCATATAGAAGTACAAGGTTTCTGATAACTTTAGGCTGGGTTCAGTGCCCAGATTAGTTTTAGGATGGAGCTCAGATCTGAGGCTGAGGTGAAGACAAGGTTAGGAACCAGGCTCCAGCAGCATCCCAGCTTTGTGACCTGCTCCTGTAAGGTAACATCCAAAAATCCTACTGCCTCAACGCAACCAGTAGGGCTGCCAAAGGGAGGCATGGCAGAGATGTGAAGGGGGAGGCCGAGACTCCCAAATGGATTCAGTGCAGAGCTCTGGCTCTTAGACACAGCCTGCCTCACTCGTATGATCTGGCTGCAATCAAAGCACCGTTAAACCTACATTTCTCGCACTTGCCACGGTCTCCACAGCCTTACAGCTTCAACACAAACAGATTTTCACCATGACACTGAATGACGTTTCCTCCCATACTGGCAATTCCCCATCCAGCTCCCACTCGCTGAGCAGGTCAAGGAACGCCTGCGAGCATCTCCACAAGAAAACGGGGCTGCTGGTGGGGGTGTATTTCACTGCATCCCTCAGAGCCTCAAGCTTTTCCCCACTCCTTGAACCACTTCAGCAAACCTCGGCCGCCCAACATTCCGCACCCCTCAAGGCTCTCCCCCAAGCCCCTCAGTGGCGCCCCGAGGGCAGCGCCCCCTGGCAGCAGGCGCAGCGGGCCGAGCCGATCCCAGCGCTGAGCTCACCGCCCTCCGCCCGCCTCCCCCCGCCCCTCCTCCCTGTTCCCTCCCTCCTCCTCCTCCTCCGGCGCCCAGCCCGCAGCCGGGATCTCAGTATTATGGCATCGAGGAGAATGGAGACCAAACCCGTGATAACGTGTCTGAAAACCCTCCTCATCATCTACTCCTTCGTCTTCTGGGTGAGTGCGGCGCGGCGCGGCGCGGCCACACATCCACCCACCGACCCACCGGCAGGGCCCGGCACCCCCGGGGCGGGCTGCGGGGGCTCCGCCGCGGTGTCACCGGTGTGCTGTACGGGGACGTAGCTCTGATGAGGTCGGAATATGTATGTGTATGCACACACATATGTATATATATGCACATACACGCATATGTATATAAATCAATTTTTCTGCCTCTTCTGGGGACGAGCAAATACTCCCCGCGGGGGAAAGTTGCGGGGGTCTCCCCGGCTGCCGCCGTGGTCGCCCTCCTCTCTGCCGCCTCTCAGGCCGGCTGGACCGGGAGCGCGGGTCCCCCGCATCCCCGTCGCGCCGCGGGGCCTCCCTCCCGGTCCCCCGAGGCTCGGTCCGGTCTCACCTGGGTGCTGGCTGCCGCCCGCTGTGTCCGCCGCGCTGCGTTTCGTAACCCGGCCCAGGCTCCCGTAACCCATGTTTATGACCCAGATGCATTAATTGAGTTGCAGCGCTTGATGGAGGGGGAGCCGGGGGATTTCAGGAGACCCCCGAGGCTGGGGGATTCTGCAACGACCTGGTTACTCAGCAGATCCCGGGCACGAGCAGCGTCTGGTGGCGGCGGTCTGCAGCCTGGGGAGCTTTTCGTGGTACATGGTAACAGCGGCCGATAATGGCCCCACCGTGTACTGATAGAGACCATCATCTGCACATCATCGATAAAACGCGCTGGAGCGGATTTGGCACTTCTAGCAAGCGATGCTGATTGTGCGTTACTGTTTTAATAGCTTGCCGTGAAAAGTGTCAGTGAAAGGAAGTTAACTCACATTTTCATCACTCTGCTTAAAAAAGCATTCTGAACACAGAATTGCTTATTCATGGCAATAATGTTTTACATCTTAACAGCTAACACAGGACTTTAACTGTTTCAACTGTAATTTCCTAAGCTTTTTCTTTTTAAAGCAGCGTAACCAAAAGTCATTTTGCTAATCCAGACTTATGGCAGTACCTTTACGTTATCAACCCTCCCAACATTGAACATATCCCCCCTTCTTTTTTAACGATTTTGATGGTAACTGCAGCAGATGTGTCTAATGACTGAAATGAATATGAAGCCGGAATCATCTGTTGGGTTTTTTTGCTGGCAAGTAGATCCTTTATGCTAGTCTCGAGGTAGGCTGCTAGGTTTATACACTTACCACAATTCCAGTATTTACCCTTTCCAGCCCTCTGTTCTCAACAGATCTATAAGAAACCTCTCTTCTTCCTGTGATTGATGAGCAACTGCAGGAGCTCTGGTGAATTCACGCAATCTTTTCAAATGGCGTCTTTTTAGAAAGTGACCGCTGTATCCTCTGCAGCCTGACTAAACAGAGGACTTAAATCAGCATGCCCGTCGAGCTAGCACATTGCACGAACACTAATCTCATTAAAAAAGAGAGAATTGTATGTGGAGCCAAGCAGCTGGCTAAGGGCATCTGCGCTGTAGGTTGTCATGATGCCAGGCCAGGTTGACAGCTGGGACCTCATAGGGTAAATAACACAGCTGAGCTCCAGTCTGGGCGACAGTGATACATCTGCGCTGCCGGGATGCTCTACTGCAAATTCTTTTCCTCTGAACTGTCTGTCAGGCTCCCCTGCATCCCAGTCTTCTCCAAGGGCATGGCCCAGTTAATGTGGCTCTTCCAGTTACTTAACACCTGACAGCAGTTAGGGTGTTTGTCTGTCCTCTTCATTGAGCCTGGAAAAGGAGGAAGAAATAAATATTTGGAGACAGAATCCTGCAACCATGCAAAAGAGAACAAATTTCTTTTAAATCATTCTTGCTGTTGCATCTGGTTTCCCAAGGCCCCAACCTAGGAAAACCTAGGCAGATCTCATTAGGAGAACACAACAGAGAGCTTGGTAAAGGTCCAGAGTAGTGGACAGCAGACCCTACATCTTCATCAGTGGGTCTTCCTTTCAGCATAGAAGAACAGAATCTATTTTCCATTTTCAGTCCCTTTCTGGGCTTTGAATCAACCCATTTCATATAAATTGGAGCAAGCTGCCCTGAGTAGAGTAGAAACATGGTGTGCCCTGGCCGTATCCTCATTTTCGTTATACAGGCAAGTTTGAGAGCTGAGGGATGCACAGAGTTGTCTCTTACTTCCTTTCCCACCTTCCTCCCATTATTTTCTGGGGTACTCTTTGTACCCTTACAAGCTGCTGGCTCTGGAGTCACTGTAATTCAGATTGGGTCCCCATGAATCCGCAGAGCTGAAAATATGGGAAGGATTCAATAGGAGGAACTATTACATGCACCCATCTGAATACCAGGAGGAAACCATGCCAGTGCCACAACTGGCTGGTTTGTAGAATTTTATTCTGATGGCTTCCCATGTGTTTTGGAGAGGTTGTAAGCTGATTTCTGAAGGAGAAAACCCTGCATTGTTCAGCTGCAGTTTGTACGGGTTTTCTTCTAGCTGTGGGGAAGGAGTTACGGTATAACCCAGGGAGGAAAGCCATCCTGTGACAGGGAGGTATGTGGTAGAAATCTTTCAGATATATCTGGCCAGGTGGTTATGGATTGTGATGTGAAGGGACAGGGGGAGAAGACGCTTCTTTGAATCCAGTGGGCTGTTTTGAAACATCCAGAAGGACTTCTCTGTGTTTACTCTGTTTATTAAAGAGATAAAAGAAGACAATACAGACTGATTCTGTCATGTGTGATTATTTGTCAGGGTTAAATATGAATTGCATTTGTGTCAATGAGTGAGATGTATGTAGATGAAGGCTTTTAGTAGAAGCATTAAATGAGACTCCACTGACTACATGGGAGCTGCAGGGCAGTAATGAAGAGACATGGTTCATTCAAATTTGATACTGTGTAGCCTGTTCTTTTCCAAATAGGTTTTGTTTAACTGTATTTGTTATTTTGATAGCTTCCTCTCCTCCCCTTCACCATGCTTCCTGACTTCTTTCCATAAATGTATCAACACGGTAAAAAAATTCCATAAACTGAGATAACAAGCTTTTTATGTGCTCATATGTATTGTTATTCATAGTACACATTAAATGCCTAGGGTTACCACTTTTGGTCCTTAAGGGACATAGTAATAAAAATTCTACAGCCATTTTTTCCCTAATCAGAATTCTGTACTGAATGCATCTGGTTTGTAACTAGTAGATTAAAAAAGGCAATAAAAAGCACTGCTTGGCTGTTAGGTATTTTTATTTTTTTTCTTTTGGGCATCATAAATTGCTTGCATAGAAAATCAAGATATAATCTGTCTTGCTTTTAAGGGAAGATGAATTTTGGATTAGGATTCAAAGTGAATTTTTTGTAGAGGACTAAAACCTTTAAGCACCCTCAGTATCTTACATTTACCTATTTCTTAAGTGAACTTATGTCTTAAAATGTATGTATACTTAACATTTCACTGTAGGCTTTAAAATATATTTTGTTGTCACATTAACAGCCTATCTCAATGTGTTTTGGAGGAGAGCTTTAAGAATGCATGCAGCGGTCCTTAGAGTTATGGGGCTGCAGAAAGTGTGTTTCAACTTCCATGCGAAGCTTGTTGCCCCAAACAGGCACTGTAGCAAAGTGAGTAGCTTCTGATTTTAGGCGCTGTGGGACACTTGGCTCTCAAATAAATGCTTTGTGTGTGCTGTCCTGCTGGTATGGGTGTTTCTTGCTGTTAATTAATGTAATAAAAGCATATGAGTAGAATTTCCATTCAGATATATTTCAAAGGCAGGTTACTGATCTGAAGAATATCTTCCGACCAAGATCAATGTTTTGGATGCTGAATTAGGTTCTTAGAACTTGGCTTGGTTTTTGCTATGTGATATAAACAGAACTAAGATACCTATTTGCAAGAGTAATAGTTTAGTTTGCCAAGGTTTTATGGCTTGGAAAATGCACCTGTGCATTCTGGTATGACCCCATGGAGGTGAGCAGGTGGCAGGAGAGCCATGGAGTAGAGTGCGGTGGAAGCACCACTTGGTTGTGAGGCCTCAGCCAGCACAGTTCTAAAACAGCTTGAAACTGCATGTTTCCATAGCATTGTTCTTTCAGCTATTTTCTCTGGTGGCTGCATGAATGTGGGTGTGTGGAGGGCAGGGTGGTCAGAAGATGGTCCCATGAAGAACGACGGACTCAGGCCCCCCTCTGGTCAGTAGGCACGGGCAGAGCTGGCGTTCGATTTGGAGGAGCATCTCCCCCATCTCCCTCTTTTCTCAGGCTTCCTCAAGGAGGACGTCACTGGTGGGGGACAGGCAGCTGCATTGCTCAAGCTGCAGCCGTACAGTAGAGGTGGCATTCATCCACCATTTCAGGAGCTCATAAAGCCATTTTCTGGGAAATGCCTGAGACAAAGAGCAGTCGCAGTGGCCTGCTCTGTAACAGAAATTTATGGCTGAACTGCTGACCCATCTTCACATGCAGCCGTTTGAGCCGTATATTTTAATACAAGATTCAATTTTCGTGTCCCTTTGAGTTACTGGTGCCATTAGTTATCTTCATTATGGATGTCCAGCTGGGTTGCTGAAATTACTGTTTTTCTCCCCAGAACTTCTTTCCAGTGCTTCTGCACTGGTTTCAGCATGTGTCTGGTCTTTTTAATAACTTTTGCCATGCTTAAGTTCTTTCTTTTATTTTTCTTAAATATCTGATAGCAGATGGTTTTAAAGGAAGTATTTTGGAAATGGTTTAGCTCTCCCATGTGGCTTAGATTGCTTAATATTCTGGTAGTTCCATTGACTGCAAAGTCATCATTGCTATATTTTTAGAAATAAGTTTTACCATTTGCACATAGTTACCTGGAATCCAGAAATATTACACTCTCAAAAATGAACAATATCCTCATTATGCTGGATTTGGAGTGCTCTGTTGTTTAGGCACAAACTTCATGCAGTTGCCTCCTTAAGTCAGTTGTTTTCTGTTCTGTTTTTCATAATGACATAGAAGGAAGATTAAAGATAACTGTGTTTTCTTGTGAGCGTAGCCCCAGGTGAATTCTGTTGGGTAATAAATAACTGGATTAAAAGGGGGAAAAAAAAAAAGAAGGCTAGATGATGTTTAAAATCACAGCTCCAGATTAAGCTTTCCCTTTTGGGGTACTTACCCAACTTGGCTTACTTTTGTGGGTTTTTTTATCTCATCTGTGATATAAACCCCCTTAATAATAGTCCTGATAGCAGAGAGCCATGCCACCATGCCAGCTCTGCTAAGTGCAAGTAAAGGAAGAAGGTAAAGCTGTGATTTTCCTATACTGTGAAAATCTTCCCTGTGAGGGTGTTGAGGCACTGGCACAGGTTGCCCAGAGAAGCTGTGGCTGCCCCATCCCTGGCAGTGTTCAAGGCCAGGTTGGGCGGTGCTTTGAGCAACCTGGTCTAGTGGAAGGTGTCCCTGCCCATGGCAGGGGTTGGATCTAGGTGAGCTTGAAGTTCCCTTCCAAACCAAACCATTCTACGATTCTGTGATATAAAGCAGTAATAGACTTTGCTGTTGCTCCTTCTTTTCTTGCTGTTTGTGTAACTATGCTTACATCTTGACAAGGTACCTGCTACACTTTGACCTTGGAATTTGTGTCTGGACAGTTCTCTAGTTTGGGGATGGAATCTTTTTCACCTAACAGATCAGTTTGGACTGGTGAAGAGGGATAGTAGATGACTTGAAGTTATGTTTGGGAAGATGTAGGATGCATTCAGAAACAAGCAATGGCAGAAGTCCTTGCTTTTTCGCGAGTGATGGGATAGGGCTGTGGAGGAGTACTGAGGTGTGCATAGAAAACACTTCGGCTGTTCAGCCTTCACTCCTGCTCTCAGCAACCAGTTGTGTGGCCTAAACAGTGTAGCTACAAATTCTAGGGAAGGGTTAGTACTTTTCCATGGGAAAGGCAGTAAAGCCCTTTTTCTTAGGTGCTGGTTCATGCCAGCCTTGCTTGTCAAGGAAATGGAGGCAATTATTGTAGGTAAACCAAGGGAATTTAAAGTGGCTCCAAGAATCTGATTTCATCTCTGATTATGTGACTATTTATCAATTCCCTGTTCTGTCAGGGTGGTAAATTAGGCTGCCTAAATTAGTTGTCTCCATCTCTGGATTTTTCTCATCATTTCTTTGGTTGTTGCAACTGTCCTACAAATTTATGTGCCAGTGAGTTAATAGATGAATATCCAGAAAGGTTCTTTGTGCATGTGAGCTTGCAGAAACATCCTCAATCTTTCTCATCCTTTTAAAGTGCAGTGATACTTGTTACAGAAATGCTAGCTTTAAACTGCAATACCAAGTCTGTTCTACATCCACCAAATTGTGGATGAAAATCCTTTTGACCTCAATGTCTTCCAAACCTAGGGGACTGAATCTTCAGAATAAAACACAAGACTCCAGAGGTGACTACAAGGAGGAGATGACAGTTACTCTAATGCCAGTTTTATTTACGTGATGTTATTTCTTTAAGCTCATCGTAGTTAATTAGCATTTAATCATTTATTGGAGAATAGATCCTTCACATCAGTAGAGCAGGCCTCTTTCCATCTTAGATCTCTTTCACTATGGTGGGCAGATGGCTTACATGTTCTGTCTTTATAACAGTTCTGGGTTATGAGAGGGAAACATTTAAATTTCTCTCGTACTAGAGGGACTCTGAAGCATGGCATGCTCATGTCTTACAGGATTAACGTTATTTCATAGCTGAGCTGGTTCTTTGAGCTCGGGAGTAGGCCACAGGATTTTTAAGAGTGTAATAAAAGAATGGAAGCGATGCTGTTAATTTTGCTGTAATTTCCATGTGGTGCTTTGCAAGATATTTTCCAGATGTTCTTTTTTCATCTATAAGATTCTGGGGACAGTGCTAAAATCCTTCAAAGAAGGAGGCAGCTCTTATTCCCTCTCAATTTCTCACTTTTCCCATCTCTGGGAATTGCCATGCTGAGTTCAGGTTGTGGCTGGTTACTGTGCAGTGCCCAAGGAGACCCCCGTCTGGAAACTAGGCTGGGTTCACCAGAAGGCAGCAGGACCTGCAGAGCTTCCTGGGCTGGGCAGAAGGCTGAAATTGTGTCTTGTGAACGTTTATTTCTCAGAGTTATTTGCTGTGAACTTTGAGAAAAGGTTGGATTTGGTTTGGGCTGTATGAGGATTTGGATGGATCAGGTTGAAATGTTCTTTTTTAGGTTTTTAGCAGACTTTTAAAGAGTTTATTTGCTAGGATAATGTGATGGTGTTAATAATGATGTAGTGGACTTAATCTGCAAGTCTATGGGCCTTGAGGCTAGACCTAAGGAAAAGGTTGGCATGCTTATATGGTGCAGCAGAGAGGAAGGAGAGAAGAGGAATGGATTAAACCCTGGAAATATCATAGGAAGAAGACCACTTACATTTCCCTAAAACTGGGAAGTGATAGAAGCCCTGCTGTATGGCCCTTGCAACCACTGAGTGCTTTAATGACTTTAGATAGAAATGAGTGGCTCAGGTCTGCAGATACCATATGACTGAAATTATCAATGAAACCAACAAGATCTTCAGTCTTGTTCCTGACCAAGTTACATGTGCTGCTTCAGAGAATACAGTATATGGGAACACAAATTACACTGACCACCACCAGCAAAGTACATTTACAACTCACCCACAAGAAATTTCTAGCCCACAAGGAATTATTCGTTTTACGAGGACCTAAGCATATTCCCTGCAACTGAAGTTTCAGCTAGACCAGCGTGATTTCATCCTTTGGTAAGTTTTAAAAACATTTATCTTTAGAATGGAGTTTCCAATGGGTTGGCCTCCATCTGGCAACAACTTCAAAGTGCTTAGAATAAATTACTTAGCATTTTTGGCAACAGAATGTGAAAAAGTGCTCATTTTGTATGTTTCTAAAAATAAATAGGAGCTATATCAAAATCTGAAGTTTTGGTAGTTTTCTTAGGGATGGAAACTGTTAGTGATTTGGGAAATCCTAAAAAAATGAAGTTTTCGAAGAAACAAGGATTTCCTGATTATGCCAGGTAATGACTTTTTTGTAGGTAGACTTGAAACTTAGGCGAGTTTATGCCATCATGGGTTGTGTCATGGCATATGTTGAATCAGTCCAATTAGGCGGAACCAAGGCTTGCCCTTCTGGAGATCTACGAAGTGTGTTGGCTTCAAAGTCATATCTGGGGCTTGTGGCCCACACAGAGTCGAAAGCCTGTAACAGAGGTAGGGAACCTTGGGTCTGGGGCTCATGCAGTCTGCAAGGATGTATGCCTGGACTGGTCTTTTTATCCATGTTATAAGATAATGCAAAGGTGAGTGACTGCCTGGGGCTCTCCAAATGCTCTGCTCTGACCTCACCAAAGAAAACGTGAAGGACATTGTATACAGTTTATAGAAATGCATGCAGATTAATTCCAAAAGCTATCTGAGGTGGAAGGATTGCTGCAAATTTCCTCTGGTGAAGGGAAGAGGGCAAGATAACATTATTTCTATTGTGCTCCTTAATAGTCTGCTGGCCAAAGAATTTTCATTACAACTTGCAATTGCCACCACTGTGTCAAAAGACAATCAAAACACCAGAAATCTATCAGGAAAGCTGTGGCTTTTATTCTTGTAAGAGTAAGTTAAGATAAAGGAGAAGACACTTTCCAGGTATGTATTAAGAGAAGAAAGGATGGAAACTCAATCCTCCGCTATACGGTACACTTCAATAGTGCTTAACATCTGACTGGCTTTAATAAGGCTTTTAATGATAACATAATTAAGTGCATGTCACTTCTGTTTCTCCTTGAAAACAAAGAGGAAACAAAAATACAGATAGGTTGTTTACCCGCAGTGCTTCAATACTGATGGCTGCATCTCATCATTGGGATCATTTTTACTGCTGCAGCTCCCCTGTGCTGGATGTAGGATGTGCGCACTGATTGCATATAGAGCGTGATTCAAATTGCCTGCAAAATAATGTTTTATAGGAAACCAGAAGCGGATACTATTGCATGTTTAGAGACTTCTTTTTTTTTTTTTAACTTCCTCTTGGTTTCCAGGTCATTGATACTATGTTAGAAATTATTTTTTGTGCAGCTGCATCTTTGTGTCAGTTGAAGCAGGCCCAGATTGCAGTTGCTAGTTAATACTGAGATCAGTGTATGCATTATCTGGGACTGAGTTTCTCTTTCCGGTAGACTGCTGAGTTAAATTATGCAGGTCAAATGACCTAGAGGCTTAAATTAATTTCTCTTGTCCCAGAGCAACTTGCAGGCCATCTATGCATCACCTGTGGACTTTAGGGGTCTTTTTGTATTCAAGCACAGTTTAAAAGGTCCTGAAGAAAGAACCAGGATCTCAAGATGTCAGGGAGCTGGCTGTCAGGAGTATTTCAATGTTCCTTCCTGGAACACAGAAGTCATGCCCTAGTGTATTCCTTGCCGTCTGTTCTCATAAAACAGGGGATGGTGCGAAGGGATGGAGTCAGGACTTACTAATGGAAAGTCACACCTTTAAGACATCAAAGAAGAAGTAGTTTATGAGGATGGCATTATGGGTTTATTTTTGTCATGGCAGTAGGATTGGGGAAGCATACAGCCTTTCTAGGAGGCAGCAAGACCTTGCTGTATCTACTATGTGCAGGATCTTTCTGCAGCTTTCAGAGTGCTGGTGCAGAACTCTCACTGTCAGGATGGGGCAGCTTTTCTCTTTGCCCATGGCCTTGTAGACAACTACCTTCTTTCTTAATTTATGGAAAATTACTCCATTTTTTTTATTTTTCCCCTTTGGTCTCCCTGCTTCAAAGCAGTGGTTTTTGCTGAGCATCGTTCCAGCATGGAGAAATTGGATGAGGCTTTGAGCTACCTCGTCTAATGGAAGGTGTTCCTGCCCATGGGAGGAGGGTTTGAACTAGATGACCTTTAAGCTTCCTTCCAACCCAACCCATTGTATGGTTCTATGAAAGGACCACCCAGTGCCTTCTGTTCACTCACAGTCCTGAGCTCACCTACTCTTGGCCATGTTTACCAGCACACTCACTGGAAAGGCATGCCAGACAGGACCACTGGTCCTTGCTCCATCCAAGGTGGACCCTGCCATAGCCAGGGACCAGCCCTGGGGCAGCTGTGGGGTGGGAAGTCCCATGGAGCTCACCAGCCCACGAAATTACAAGCTGCAGGAGATGTGCTGGACCAAGCAGTGTGGTAAATAAACCAAGTGTTTCACCCAGCAATTGCATTATTTTCAACTGAAACCAGAAACAAAAATAAACCCTCCCACTTCCAGGAGGGCTGTGTTTTGTAAGCAATGGCTAGTTGCTTTCTGATGTGAAAGATGGCTGTACTTAAAATAGGTACCTCTGTGGGAGAGAGAATTTTCATCTAGTGAAATTGTGCAGAACAATATGGAAAAGTTGCCTCAGTTTCTGTGAGCTGGCAAGACACACATGGGATACTTATGCAGAGAAACAGAGAAATACAAAACAAACCCGGTCCCTGTAGGGAAACCTGAGCATGCTGCACCATAGCTATTTTTTAACAGAAGTATCAGATTTAAAGTGTTCCCTCCCCCCTCACTTGCTGGCCTCAGAGGGCCAGGGGACCAGACAGGATTAATCCGTGTACCCTGAAGAATATCCAGTATTAAAAGCAAGGAGCTGGGCTGTTTTGTACAACAGAGCAATCTCTTCAAGATGAAGGATATAACCAAGCCCCAACCACTTAGTTGATTTATTCTTTTAATTTCATGAGGTGCTTGGCTTTGCAGTTTCATGTTGGTGTTAAACCAAAATGACTTCCTATTTTTTCCAGCACCATCAAATATGTAAAGTACATAAGATGGCAGACCTCTAAATCTGAAGGACATCAAGAAGAATTTCATGCTAAGTCTTTGCTCTTAGGCAATCTATCATATATAATGATATAAAAATGAGAGCCACCTCATTAGTGAGAAACATTTAACCAGTTTTTCTTCTAGTACCATTCACCAGTTGATCAGTTGTGCACCCAAGTCCAAGTCTACGTGGCAGTAACATTAGCCTTTGGAAAGCATATTTTCTCTATATTGTATGTTAGTGCTACACTGGTAAGAAAAATGATATGATATAAAAAAGACATTTTAAGATTAATTAAATCAGCTGAGGTTGATGAGTATATATGGGTGGACTGAGTTTGCTCTGCTTAAAATCAGTGAGAATCATAGATGACCAGACTGTTTTATGCAGTCAGCTCATTGTTTTTTAAACTCACCTGTGCTTAATATTCAGGTTCAGTGAAACAGAAGGTTGTTCTGGTTTGGAACCCACAGAATTCCCATAGAGTTGTGATTGAGAAGGTCTGTCACTCATTCTTGTGCTGGCTATCTCGGAAGAATAAACTTTTTTTCCCTTTCTCTGTCAAGACAGATAACTTGTTAAGTTCTGCCTCCTATCTCTGTACTTGCTTTGGTTGCCCTTCTGATTTTGCAGCGCAACATCATTTCACAAGAAGATGGCTGCTCCTCCATGGTGGTGGTTCCATTACTCCAAAAGAGGTAGAATTACCTTTAAAATTTTGCAGCTGCTATAGACACAAAGCCTAAACTAAAGAACATGAGAGCAAAAGACCCACTATGTAGATGTGATTATGAGGTAGTGTGCTGTGGGATCACACGTGAGTCAGCTGGTGGATGAATGAATGCTGAGTATTATGGCCAGAATCAGAAGGCATGTCAGAGTGCACGTTGTTTGGATTAAATTCTGGAAAAAAATGGGGCCTGGCTGTTTCCTGTATGTTAATATGGTGAGGTTTTTACATCGACAGTTGTGTATTGTGTTTTTTCTGTTCTTTAAATGCTGTTGTCCTTAAGAAGCATTGTGTAAATACTCATGAGGAAAAAAAGATGTTTGGATTTATTTAACAGTGATAGTCCTTCAAAAGTAATAGTTGTCATGCCCATTTTATAGACAGGCACTGTTGTAAGTCAAGCAATATGTCTAAGGAACAGCTGTGTCAAATTTGGCACAGCTGTCAATCAGTTATTTTAAGTCCCTGACTGTAATAACTACTACATTGTAGCACTCACATAGACATCTTACTTCAATTGCAGAAACAGCAAGCTGAAATAAAAATTGCATTTTACCTGCTGTTAAGGTAGCTTGTAGAGTATGGGAGTATTTCTGTGAAGTCTAATGAATACTGCTGTTGGAAGGAGCAGCTGGCTTTATCTGAACCATGAAATTAGTAGACCATCATGTTCTTTATTCTGGAGTTGCATGCAGAATGCACTGGGAAAAGCATTTCAGGTTGCCCAATATGTTGCAAGAGGGATCAGAGCTACCAGTGCATGACAGCTGGCCCCCAGGTGAGTGGGCTTTCACAGCTGGGAATGATCCAGGCAACTTTCCTGACTTCATAGATCAGGCAAGCCCTTTTGTGGGGGAAAAAATAACCCAAATCCCCTCATGCAGAGTATAAGAGGGCATAGGTTTCCTTCAAGGAAGTAGGTGCACATTTCTGTAGGTGGATATCCACCTCTGTTTTGAAAGATCATTTGGCTTGGGAGCAATCATGTTGGCCTCAAAGGAGGGAAACTCAATGTGCCTGCTTAAGAATGTCTTCCTCATCCTCTTTGTGCTGTCAGTGATTTGTTATCTCCATAGTATATACCAAATGTGGCAGGCAAGACCGAGTTTAAATGCTGACCTCTAGAACAAGCTAGTTTTCTTACTTTTACTGTGCTTTGTGGTATGGAGACGGATGTTGGTAACATGGAGCTCTGGTTAAACACTAGTATGCAGAATTTTGTGATTAGTGGATTCTGCCACATTTTCTAACTGAGGTTGTCAAGTGATCCTAGCAATTAGACTGACCTCTTAGCTAAAGAAGGATTTCTCTCTAATTTATTCGTGCAGTGGATTCTGTGACAGCTGCAAAGAATTATTAGCAGTTTTCTTTGCTAAATTTTAATTGGACAGCTACAAAGTACAGTCTATGTGGGGATGGCAGCTCTCAGAAGTCTCTTTTAGCACAGGAAAAGTACACTAACATCTACCAGGGTGAGGTTGAGTTGTGCTGGAAAGAACAGAGTGGGCTTCCCAAGCTGCCATTTAAGGCTAGAATAAGTTGTGAGGATTTCAAGTCACTTAATAGAGGAAGCATCTAGTCTGGGGACTTCTTCAAGAAGAAGGGGCTTTGTTCATGCTGACAGCCTACGCTGTAGCCCATAGTGTAGGTCTTTGCTCTCTATACACAGCCCAGTGAGGCCCTCCTGGAAGAAGTTAATGCTGCCTGCCCTTGGCTTTGTGTCAGTTAAATTAAGGGTTTTTACTAGCCATAGATTAAGCTGGTGTTGTTTGGTGGGTGTAGGTGGGGACAGCTCACGGGGAAAGAAGTGACCATTCACCAGCATCTTGAGTCTGAGTGGCTTTAAGTGAATGACAGACTGGTTTTCTTCTGATGGTCCCTGTGCAGTTTTATCCTAACTCTTGCAATGGCTATTACTCAGCTGATCAGGCTGCGAGCAGAGCAGAGGAATTTAGAGCAGTCACTGTTTTGTTCTTATCCTCTTGCATGATCTGATGAACAAGAGGGGAAAGGGCTCATCAGGGACTCAGCAAAATGTCATTAATTTCTCTGCCATTCCTGGACATTGCTACCTCAATAAAAGAGAATTTTCAGGTAAGCTACAGCATGATTTCTGTTTCCCACTTCTTCTCCATATGTGGTATCATGCAGAGACAGAGACTGGCCTGTGTGGCTCAGCTCATGTTTTGGTATCTTTTATCACCTTATATGGCGCCGTTTAAATTACACTTTTCAAATCGTAAATTACAAGTTCCTTAGGAAAGACTCCTTAATGCAATTTTGCTGGCAGTTCATTTCATCCTTTTAGTGTAAGTAGTATCAGTCTAGTAGCTAGTGGGGCTGCCTGCTAAGTAGTAACAGATGGCCCATGCTAGCTAGGACAGGAAAGATCATAGGGGTGGGAGCCAGTGTTATCTACGTATGTATTTTGGATTGCATTGTGAGTATTTCCCAGGAGGGAGCACAGCTGGCACTGGAATTGTGGAAACCCGATTTTTGGCATTCTTTATTCCAAGTCTTGGCATACTTGAAAATCAACATATGTGGTTCATGTTGGGATATATCAATGATATTGAAATTATACATCTTCTTGGATAAAATTGCTGCGCTTGCTGGTTTTCTGCCCTTTTTTGACTTATCCTCTAATCAAAAGCACTGTGTGAGAAAGTACACAGAAGACAACAGCCCATTTCATGATGTAATCTTTCTTCGTTTACACTTTAACACAGAATAGCTTTAAAATGTAGTAACTAATGCAAAACTGAAGAAAGAAAACCAGAATTAGTTGTAGACATTTCAGACCTGCTAGCTTTGCTCCTGCACTAAAATGTTTAGGTACCTTGATGGGCAGAAGGCTGAAGAGAAGAGTATACGTCAGAAAATGGCTGCTTTGCAGAGTTCCTCTTCTAGAGCCATCTCTTATTAATGCTGGGCTGGCAGCATCCTCTGTACTCTGCCTTGGTGTTCATTTGTAGTAGTAGGCACATCTCTAAGAGGGAGGGAAAAAGCATGGATGAAGAAAGCTGTGATCTTAAACATAGTCTGTGGAGGTAAATCTTTGATTCTGGTAAGGTGGTTAAGGCTTAGGCACAACCACTGAAGTTAGAATTTGCTTTGTGTACTGCATTATGTTGTTTGTTTGTCAAGGTGGCAGCAGGCAAAGGCCAAGAGATCCTAGATGCAGCTGTGTGATTGTGATTTGGTAGATCGGGCCTTTCAGAGGGCTCTTAATATATAGATTATGATCTGTCCCCTCTTCGCACTAAGAAAACACATATCTGGGAGGCAGGAAACTGTCCCTTTTCACATTAATAAAAATGTGAAAAACTTCAAATTCCCTGTCAGACATGGGAAAATCTTTGTTTTGTGGTTTGTTGGGTTGTTTTGTTTATTTGTTTGGGGTTGGTTTGGGTTTTGTTGTGGTTTGGTTTTTTTATTATTTTGTTTTGTTGTGGGGTTTTTTTGTATTTTTTGTATATGTTTTGTTTGTTTGTTTGTTTTTCTGTTGTTGTCCTAGGAGCGTGCAGTTTAGAAGATAACATTTCATTCAGTTCTCCCCCTGGCACAGTTTGAACTTAAATCCTTTACCTTCCCCCTGGATGGACAGACACTAAGCTGTCTTTGCTTCATGTAAGGTAACTAGAGCTTATGTGAACCATGGGACAATGTAAAATGTTTTGACTTCTTTTCTCAACAGTAGGGTGATAACCTGTAGTAGATAAAACACATTACAAGTGCCCAGAGAATGATGTGGAAGATTAACTAAGGTGATCTTGTCGGGCTGAGACTTTATCCTTGGGCATCTGAGCAAGGAGAAAACACTTCTCCTCAGCCTGACCTGGAAGCATTTGTCTCACAACTTGGCTTATTAAAGTTGCACTTTCCTAGGGCTGCATCACTGCAGTGACAGTAGTTTCTGCCGTCTTAACATCTGTCTTTTGAGCATAAGCAGAAAAAGTGGCAATGCGTTATGAAAAGATCCATGAGGCTGCCTCTGAATTGCTCTGGGAGAGAAGAGGAAATCAAGTAAGGCAGTGGAAACTGCTCCTCTCCCCTTGCTCCACATACACAGACACTTGAATCTAGAGTAAAGCCAAATTCTGCATGGGCTTACTTAGAAGCTTTTCTGGTCATACAAGAAATAGGGATAAATATCTCTTGCCAAATTAACATGGGACTTCTTATTTTGGAAACTGCCTTCCCTACATTTAAAGCATCTATTGCCTCATTTGGTATTAAAGTAAAATCATTGTTCCATTATGTGTTTGTGAACTCATTTTCTTCTGTAGAAAGTAATCTTCCTTAAAGCAGTCACTTCAGCTTAGAGAACTGAATAGCTTTCATGACTCTAGTGACCATACTGTCTTCTGCTGAGTTTCCAAGGAATGCTGAGATACTTCAGAAATTTCTCTTCCTTCTGTATCTCCCCTCTTTCAGTTTAAAGTCATTACCTTGTCCTCTCACTACCTCCCGTTTTAAAGAAGTCCCTCTTCAGTTTTTTTGTAGGCCCCCTTTAGGTACAGGAAGGCAGCTATAACATGTCCCCAGGGCCTTCTCTTCTCCAGGCTGAACAAGTCCAAGTTTCTCAGCCTGAATTCGTAGGAGAGATGCTCCAGCACTATATATATATCTACTGATATACCTATTTTTCATCCTGTTGTGGTTTAAACCCAGTCAGGTAATTCGTTCACTCACTTCCCCCCCTTTCTTGCCCTCCCCCTGCTCTCGGAGGGACGGAGAGGAGAATCAAAAGAATGCAACTCCCACGGGTTGAGATAAGAACAGTTTAGTAACTAAGGTATAACACAAATCACTACTACTACCACCAATGATAATAATGATAAAGGAAATAACAAGGGAACAGAATACAACACCTCACCACCCACTGACCGATAACTCGCCCCCCAAGCCCGACCAAGCTCCGACCGATACCTCCTCCAACCCCGCAGTCTCCCAGCCCTTCCGGCTCACTCCCAGTTACATCCTCGGCATGACGTGCTGTGGTATGGAATACCTCTTTGGTCAGTTTGGGTCAGGTGTCCTGTCTCTGCTTCCTCCCAGCTTCCCCTCCTCCCTGGCAGAGCATGAGGCTCACAAAGTCCTTGGCCAAACCAAAACATCTCTATCAGCTCTGTTCCCGAGCCGAAAGTCAAAACACTGCACTGCACCAGCTACCAAGGAGGAGAAACATGACTGCTACTGCTGAACCCAGGACACATCCTCAGGAGCAAATTATTCTATAATTTAACTAATAAATCAGAGGATTTTAAAAGCTTGTATGAGTTTTTGGTTTGCTTTGAGGTTTTTTTCCAGTTTGTTCAGAATCCCTCAACTGGTGTTTGACTGCAGAGTTCTTACTGGGAGTTCGATTTTCCTTTTCAATTGACCAGGTTTAGAACTCATATGAGTTTGTCCCTCCTGTAGGAGCTAGAATTGATGCAGGATATTTTCAGAGCATTGAACTTAGGTGATCGCTCCAGTCCTATGCCCTGCTTTTTACCAGTGATCTCATTTGTGGAGACACGACTAGAAATGCATTTTTGGTCTTTCAGGGGAAGAAAAGTTTGACTTTATCCCCTCTTTCACCAGAGGCCACAGAATACATGGCTGTGCAAAATGTTCAAATGCACTTAAACGGACATGCTGTCCATCTGGCTCTCCTGTTCTCTGTTAGCTCTGTGATGGAGTGCTGTGGCATACTTTATGGAGAATGACAAAGGACGTACTCTCTGCTTTTGTACCTAAGCTGTTGAAGGGATCAAAATATTTAATGTTAACTCTCCCTTGCATTTCCCTCCTTAAGCTCTGCTCTTAAGAAATAGCTCATTAATTTGTTAGAGGCCTGGTGAGGAAGGAGGGGGTGGAAAGCCACCAGCAAATGAATTTGTTCTGGGTCGGGTCTTCTCACAGCAGTCAGAAGCCTGTTCTGAGCCTGCTCTTTCCCTCCTTGTTCTGTTGGGGAGATTAGGAGCTGGATGATAAGGAAGTTGTTATTACACAACAAGTTACTGTTGTGTAATATACTAGCTTGGGGGCTGCTCACACGCTGGCTGCTATATATAAAATCTCATCTTGATAGACATGAGAAGTTACCGAAGAAATTATGGTAAGGGCTGCATAGCTTACATAGATTCCAAATTTAACGACCTCCTTCTTCCCAAAACAAGAGTTTAAATGTAGTTCCTTTCTTTCCTTTTCAAAGATCTGTGGATAGATCACAAGTTGACAGACAAAAAAAAATATTATTAATACTTTGACCTCATAATTCAGCCTTGCTGCTAGATAGTAATTGGCAGGTTCCCTTTGTGCGGGCTTGGCAAGCACTGCTAGAGGAAAAGACATTTCATTACCTGCTTAGGAAGGAGAATATTGGTGTCATAACACTATCCATTGCTGGCCTTTTCTCTGGCTCACTTGTGAGGGCTCTTACAATGAACCATGAACATTTTATGACTTTGAAACTGGCAAGAGAATCACAGGATGACTGTGAAGTGTAAAGGTTTGCATTTGGTTCCTGCGGTAAGAAGGGACTGTGGATTTTTACATTACCGATACATATTTCAAATTGGCAGAGGAAGTGAGGATGAGCCTTTGAGGCTTCCAGCTTCAGGAATAGAAAGATAAATGGTAAACAGTTTGTCCTGAAATGCCTAATGATAAAATGGTATTTGTATGGAAACCTAACCTAAGTAGTAGTAATAATAATAATAATAATAATAATAAACATCCTGGAAGTAATCCTGAAGTTCAAACTTTCCTCTGCTTCTGATGGTTTTAGCTTATGTTCTAGTAGAATAAGGAAGCAAAACATATATCCCATTCTTAATACTTCTTTATGGCTAACTAGAAGGTTCTCTCTGTCCCATCAGGTAGTCCCTTCCCAAACAGCTGCCACGAAGCTTCGCCAGGACTCAGCCCTGGTGTCAGCGGGGCACAAGAGATGGACCTGTAGCATTTGTCTTTTGATGTAAGGATAGCCACAAAGGTTCATACGTCAGACTGCTCCTTCATTGTGACAGCTTACTTTGGGTTTTTCTGATGCCTCCTCTGGCAGTTACTATTTGCCTTGCACTTCTAGATGTGTATGTTTAAACAATCTTGCCACATCCCACAAATGTATCACCTTTGCAGCTGCTTGTTCTCTTTAGTTTTCTTTCATACTGGCTCCCATGATTTGGGATCCTTATGGAGAATGGCAGTGGATTTCTTTGGCTTTTATAATGACTATTTCTACTTTTGGTCATCACATGGCTAAGGCAGTGCTATTTCCCCACTGATATAATCCAGTTTCTCTTTCCTAGGTAATACATAGCTTGTTTTTAAAGAATCCCCATTACTACCTCCCTTTAACCAAGTTCCTGATGTGGGTAGTGTGTTGGCATCTTCATTTAAAACCAAACACTTCATCCTCCCCCGGTTTAGTCTTCATCATGCATTTTAGACTTCCACCATCTTATGTACGAGTATATATATTTGTTCTAGTTCCCTATTTTCCCTTGTCTTTTTTAAATGGGGCAATTCATTCAGACTTTATCCCCTCTGCATTTTGCCAGCACCTGTACTGTCCCCAGCTTGAGGCTGCAGAGATTTTATGACCTGGTCCACAGGGAATACATCATCCGTGCTTTTGCACTTCCCTGTTGCCTTTCATTTAAAAACTCCTGGTGAAATCATATTCCTCTCTCTCATTTTATTATTTCTCCCCCCACCCAGTTTAAAGGTTTAACATATGTTTTTGGTTTGGTTTAGATGAACCTGCCTTCCCCTTTCTGGGCTCCCTCTATCTGAAACTCTACCCAGCTTGTCAGTAGCCCAAATGCTGCTGGGGCTTTTGGACTGTGGTACAGTTTGGAAGTCCCAGCACTCACTGCAGGCTGTTTTCCCTGTGATTTTACCCTTGTTCATCAGTTTT
The DNA here is from genome assembly GCF_028554395.1 of Pezoporus wallicus. Classification (NCBI taxonomy): domain Eukaryota; kingdom Metazoa; phylum Chordata; class Aves; order Psittaciformes; family Psittacidae; genus Pezoporus; species Pezoporus wallicus. The sequence goes on along the minus strand of NW_026638681.1, from coordinate 943,189 downwards.
GGAGAGTAATGTGTTTGGAGGGGATCTGCCTCTTTGGCGCTGCTAACACATGGAGGGGGCAACTGCACTACAGTGCCAGCGGTTGCAGCCATGGGGCAAGAGGGAGTTTATGCCAGTGCTGAATAGTATAACCACACTAAATCCGTCCTGTGCCAGCTGTATCTTGGATTTGCAATGCTTTCCCAGTGAGGCTGTGGTTATTTAGTGTGCATGCTCAGTACAGCCGCCTGCCCTGCCCTTGGCACCTGCGCCCTGAGTGGCATTGCTTGCGCTCTCACTCAGGTCCTCTTCTGCCCTTGAGATGCATTGGTTTGGGTATTTTTCCTACATTCAGCAGCATACAGGGGGAACAAAAAAAGGCTGCACTGCATTAAAAAAAGGAGGGGAGGAGTGAGGTGAGGTGAAAAAATGGAAAATAAAAGTGTGAAGGGGACTGCAAAAGCATAAGCTTTGGTGCAGTGTGTGCTGACGCACTGCATAGCATCAGATGAGGCACCGGCATGCGCAGAGGTGTCAGGAGTGCAAACTGGGCTGTGAGTCCTACAGAGGTTTCTTGCCATCTCATTCACAGCTAACCCTCCTGGACAGTATGGTCTCTCCAAACAAATGGGTGAATCCTTACCTGCTGTGTGGCTATCGGCAGCACCATCCAGGTATTCCCCAGAGGTGGTGTTGCAGGCAGGCTGCCTGTGGTGTTTGCAGTGATCAAGTGTTTCCCCCCATGCCTAGGCAAGGCAAAGCTCGTTTTGAAAACAAATAAGTCAAGCCCAGTGCTGCATTGTGTTGTGCTCATGCATTCTCCTCCAGTGGCAGGCAGGAATGCTGCAGGTCTCAGGGTGTCAGGCGGCTGCCAGGAAGCAGCAGCTTACCCTTCCCTATGGGGTGGGAGCAAGGAGACTGGCTGCACTGGGCGTCCCTGCCCTTCACTCTTTAAGACCGTGATAGCATGCCTTTGGGGCAGGGGCTGTTCTTTCTTTCCTCTGGGCTTTTCTTCCTTCACACAGCTTCCTCCACCCACCAGGAATGAGTGTGGTTGTTAGTGCTGCTGGCTGCCTGTTTCTAGCTGTGTGAAATGTAGACACCAACAACTGACAGAATTTGGTGTGCAGGCAAAGATATAAAAGCAGAAATAGTGGGCTGATGGAAAGAGAGGAGGGGACATATGGAGGAGGAAGGTAAAAGTTAATGGAGAAGAGAAGAGCAAAGGGAAACTGATGCTTGAGGCAACCAACCAGTCAATTGATGGCTGGTAATATAAGTGAATGGCTAGGTAGAATAAATCAGGCAGATGGAAGAGGAGATGAGGCTGGCAGGGCATGTTGTTTTATTGCTCTCTGCATTTGCTTTCTGGTACATTTCACTTTTGCTAAAGATGCCTATGTCAGTAGCAGTGTGCCTATGTGGGTGCAATGATGGGCGGTATATTGGCATGACGGGAGTAGAGCTGTTCTGCATGTATGAAACACCAGATAACTCTAAAAGGCTGTAGGATTTGGTTTGTAGCCTTCATTGTGGAGCCAATTTCATACCTCTCTCTGCTCCCCCTTCAGTTCCCCATCCCTTGGGATGAGAAGATTCTGCCCAGCTGCCGCTGCTAATTTTTTGGGGGAGGGGGGCGTTGGTGAGGAGAGATATGGGATTGGGGACAGGCTGGTCTGTGGGATCAGTGGGTCTCAGAGGGATGCGTTGGGATAGAAGCAGCCCTGGGAATAAGTAGGGGAAGACATCCCTGTGCTGCCTTACATCATGCCATCATGGTATAAAACCCCTTTGTCTGCAGGTCAGTCTGTGCAGCAGAATCATAGAATCATACAATAATTAGGGTTGGAAAGGACCTTAAGATCATCTAGTTCCCGCCCCCTGCCATGGGCAAGGACACCTCCCACTAAACTGTGTCACCCAAGGCTCAATCCAACCTGGCCTTGAGCACTGCCAGAGATGGAGCATTCACAGCTTCATTGGGCAACCCATTCCAGGGCCTTACCACCCTTACAGTAAAGAATTTCTTCCTTATGTCTAATCTAAACTTCCCCTGTTTAAGTTTAAACCTTGTCCTATCACTACAGTCCCTAATGAAGAGTCCATCTCCAGCATCCTTATAGGCCCCCTTCAGATACTGGAAGGCTGCTATGAGGTCTCCACGCAGCCTTCTCTTCTCCAGGCTGAACAGCCCCAACTTTCTCAGCCTGTCTTCATACAGGAGGTGCTCCAGTCCCCTGATCATCCTCGTGGCCTCCTCTGGACTTGTTCCATCAGTTCCATGTCCTTTTTATGTTGAGGACACCAGAACTGCACACAATACTCCAAGTGAGGTCTCACGAGAGCAGAGTAGAGGGGCAGGATCACCTCCTTCGACCTGCTGGTCACACTCCTTTTGATGCAGCCTAGGATACAGTTGGCTTTCTGGGCTGCAAGCACACACTGAAGCCGGCTCATGTTCATTTTCTCATCGACCAACACCCCCAAGTCCTTCTCCCTAGGGCTGCTCTGAATCTCTTCTCTGCCCAACCTGTAGCTGTGCCTGGGATTGCTCCGACCCAGATGTAGGACCTTGCACTTGGCATGGTTAAACTTCATGGGGTTGGCATCAGCCCCCGTCACAAGCGTGTCAAGGTCCCTCTGGATGGCATTCCTTCCCTCCAGCGTATCAACCGAACCACACAGCTCGGTGACATCGGCAAACTTGCTGAGGGCACACTCAATCCCACTGTCCATGTCAGCGACAAAGATGTTGAACAAGACCGGTCCCAGCACTGATCCCTGAGGGACACAACTCGTTACTGGTCTCCAGCTGGACATTGAGCCGTTGGCCACAACTCTTTGCATGCGGCCGTCCAGCCAGTTCTTTATCCACCGAGTGGTCCATCCATCAAATTGATGTCTCTCCATTTTAGAGACAAGGATGTCGTGTGGGACAGTGTCAAATGCTTTACACAAGTCCAAGTAGATGATGTCAGCTGCTCTACCCCTGTCCATCAGTTCCATAGCCCCATCATAGAAGGCCAGCAAATTGGTCAGGCAGGATTTCCCCTTAGTGAAGCCATGCTGGCTGTCACCAAGCACCTTGTTGTTTTTCATGTGCCTTAGCATGCCTTCCAGGAGCATCTGCTCCAAGATTTTGCCAGGCACAGAGGTGAGACTGACTGGTCTGTAGTTCCCTGGGTCTTCCATTTTCCCCTTCTTGAAAATGGGGGTTTTGTTTCCCTTCTTCCAGTCATCAGGAAAAATCAGGGAAGAATCAGGGAGCTGATGGGGAGGGAGGGAAGCAGCAGGCTGTGGAGGGTGGGGGAGGGAAACCTCTGGTCAGGGTGTTACAAAACTCCAGTCAGCCCCTTTCCTAAATAGCTTTGTAATGTTGTGGCTCTTGGAGGCATCGAGATTCATGGTGCTACAACCAAAAGCTATGGTGCCAATAGCATTGGCCAGTAGCAGTGTAAATGTGCAGGCAGAGCCCACTACAATGGCACCTGTGCCTGGAATCAAGCCCTGCACCTTTGGACTGTATTTTAAAGCTGCATTTTGTATCTTGGCTGTTAGGAAAAGGGAACACATATCAAGGATACTGAGAAAACATCTCTGGCTGCAAAGACTTGTGTCACCTTCTGGGGGACTTGTCACAACGCCAGCTACAGCAACATCTTTGTCCGTCAGTCATGTTTCTGTTAGTAAGTCTAAACACTGAAACCCCAAGTGTGCCAGGAGGCACATTTAATATGCTTCTGGGCAGGGGGACACACACGACAGTGTCTCTTGTTTACAGGAGCAAATGATTAGATCTTTGCCAGACCATGCCCATTGCAGAGTTGCTTAAACAGATGTTTCTGGTGACAGTAAGGGACAGAATATGTTGAGGACGCCCAATAATAGTGAAGCTGGGCTTATGGTGGGCCAGCCTGTACTGACAGCAGAGGACTGCTTCAGAACATTTGTACTAATAAACTTTCTTTGTGCTATGCTTGTCTATCTGCTTTGTTCCCTTAAATGATGGCACATTTGTGGATAATTTCCTCTGCTGGTAAGCTACCCCCATCAAGTTGAAAGTTGTCTATTTTTAAAATGCCAGCTGCCTCTCACATAAAAAAGCCACTTCTGATGTACCGTTGCTTGCAATGCATTATTCAAAGTCCTTTTTAGACTCTCTCAGATAAAGAGCTTCATTAATATTTCAGCAGTCGCTGTGATTCTCTCCAAGGGGGCTCCATTCCTTTTCTCACTTGACACCCCTGTATTTTTGGTTGTAGCCAAGATGCTTGGATTTTGAGTTACCTTTGGTAGAGTGAGCTCATCATTTTCTGGAGGAAGTGAATCTTAAGAGAAAATTTGACCTTGAAATTGGTGCTAAGCAGATACCTGGAATACCCAGCCTCTTACACAGCCCTGGGAAACTGGAGCGGTTTGGGCTGGAGGGGCTACTTTTGTACAGTGAATGTCAACTGTTGTGCTCTGTCCATCACAGGGACTGATCTTTCTAGCTGGCTCTGCTAGCTTAGAGGGGAAACAAGAAAGGAGATTGGAAAAGGAGAATCAGAACAGGTTGGATTTTTTTGCTATAAGTAAAGATTTACTTAATAAGGTTTTCTTATTTAAATATTAGCTGCATTTGCATTGATTTCCAAACCATGCTGAGGGCTGTTTTCTTCCTTCTGTTAGGTACAAAATCTGTGATAAGGCTGGGTTTGTGCAAATGTGTATAGTGATTTCCTCACTTGGGGTGGTGGTGGAAAATCAGTACCAGGCAGGTCTGGAAAAATTGCTTTTGGTTCTAAAGAAGAAAGGCTGAGACAAGAAGCACCAACCATTCTGCACTTGCTGCATAACAGCGGTTTTCTCAATTCATAGGGATTCTACTCCTTTCCATGCGATGCCACGATAAAAGATTCCATTGGCTTGATTGTGCGTGACAGGTTTTGATGCTGGGAGATGGAGATCTAGTGATAGAGAGCTACATAATAATTTTAAAAGGTAGTTTCTTAATACATCAAGCAATTAAGTGTTTGAAGGGAAGACAAGCGTTCAAAGCTGTTGCTCAGCCATGAAACCAGAGCAAGAGTGATGATGCTTGCTAAAAATCAGTGCTGCAGTCCCCTGGGTGCACCAGAGCCATGGGCTGGAGTCTCCCCTGCAAATGGAGGCAGCACAGGGAGGGATGATGAAGAGATTGATCTAAGTAGAGTAGGGACCAGCAGCTGGTAAATAAAGCAACCACAAGCATCAAGGGGATTCAGGCAGTGGGTAACTGGACACTGTGTTGCCTGCCCATGGAGTGCCTGGTTTGCATGTGGGGCACTTCTTGCCCTGTAAGGCCTCCTGTCGGGACAGAGTGTAAGTGGAAGTCTGTGGCTTTGCTTGCAAAATACTGGACGTGCTGTAAGCTGCAGTGGTTGAGCACCCAGAAACATGAATTCTTCTTTGCTGTTGAAGAAAATGATTCTGACCAGACTTGTTAAGGATAGTTTAATATTTCTCTTCTAAGTCAGCAGTAAAGTGATATTCTGGGCAAGAAATAAGTTTTAGGTTTTGAGGGTTTTGGTGTTTTTTTTTCTGTCGCTGCTGCTGTGCTTAAACCATAGTTCATATTTGGTTATTCTATTGAGGGTGAAATTAAATTAACTTTTAGTTTTGTGAAGTAAATAATAATTTTAAAAAGTCCTGAACCTGCTCTCCAAAAATGTGCGGGGGGGGGGGGCGCGGAGTGAGTGTTATTCCCTCAGGAGGGAAATAACAGCTGCTGCTCTCAGGAAACAAAGATTTCCCCCTCACCACCACCTTCACTGTAATCATTCATGACTTTCCCAGTGTAATTTGTTTAACATTTGGAAAAGGAGCCTAGCTTACAAGCTGTTCAGAAGGTACAGGAGAGAATGCTGCATGGTGCTGGGGAGATGGATGGGATACCAAAGCAACTCTGACCATAATACCGTGTCTTGGTGGGAAAGGTGGTGGGGTTGGCAGCAGACAATTCCATCAGCCTGTGTAGGTCATGCAGACCCTGTGGGCTTGTGCTGCACAGTTGAGCATCTGAGCTGCAGGATGCTGGGTGGAGGGGTGCAAGCTTCAGTATTGATGTGTTGTTAATGGCACACAGGGTGCACCCCTGCAGGCAGCACCTGAAGAGCGACCCCAGCATGTGGTAGCTGCACAGAGGCTGGCTGGCACAGCAGCTATCTGTGGGTACAGAGCTGGAGAAGGATGTGTGCCGCCTCTCCATCACAGCCCCTTTGGCGCCTGCAGGAGATTATCATGTCACGCGCTTACAGGCTGACCTTAATCTTCCTAATACGAGATCGCCCTCCCTGAGAGGGACAATGAACAGCCCAGATTTTCCTGCTGATGGTAATGCAGTGAGCAAACCCATAGCTTCAGGGAGGAAGTGTTCACAGGGTGCTGAGATGGTACTGAGATGTGGAGGATGGAAAGAGTGCCCTGGGGAAAACAGAGGAGAGGCGGGACTGTTTCCTACTTTCCTTGATGAGTGTCCACCAGGGCATTTGGGGTTAGCATTGTCTGATGAGAAGTTCCACCTTCTCAGGTTGATTTTCCTGGCCAAGAAACCTTTTCCCTATTACACTAGGACTCCCCAAGGCACTTCAGCTGGCTGCAGCTTGCTTTTTCAAATCACTGGAGTTCTCTGCTTTTTGTTCCATGTCCCAGGAGAGAGAGGAAGTGTCTCCTTCCTTTGTGTTCTGGCCTTGCTGCTGCTGCCTTTCCTTCAGCAAACTGGTAATTACAATTAAATGTCTGTTACCAGTTCCTGCTGTAAGTGTGTAATAAGTGGCTTGCTTTTGCAATGGCTACAGAAGGGTCCCGGCCCAAGGGATCTGTCTGACCAGTGTTAGGAGCTGTTGCTCTCATCTGAAGTTAACACTCATTATTTTACCTGACTAGTGACTGCTGGAGAAATTGGGGCCATTGTTTCTGAGGACCAGCAGGTGTAAGAGCAGATGCTCAAACAAAATAGATGGGTGCTTGGGTCCATCCGATCTTGCAAATGGCTTAGCTTGGAAAACATGAGTGAAACTTGTTGTAAAAGCTCTTAAAATTTGCTATGAGTAAGTCTTTTTTTCAACATAGGAGGCGAGAGCTGTATGCAGAAGAGGGGGGAAAGACAATCACTAAAAAGCAGAACATGAGTTCAAAGCATCTCGAGAGATGTTTGATCTAGTGCCTTAGTGGATCAGGTTAGCACATGAAGAAGCCTTTTCGTAGCTTTAGCCACTTCTTCTCAAAGTTGTGTGTTTTCTGGAAATGTCCTTCAACAGTCAGTATTGGTGCTGGTTAACTCCACACAGATTTGGAAGTTTTAGATTTTTATAAAGGGACAAAGGTGTTAAGACTCTTGTGGTGAGATACATGGATCTCTTATTCCTGTCCATTTTCCTTTCCTTCTTCCAAGTTAGTTCTGAAGAAAGTCTCCAAGATTCTGTTGCTCAGTCCCTCTCCTAATGGGAGGAAGACTTTCTACAAGCCTCCCGACTCTTATTTGCTCAGAAAGGGACCAGGAGATGTACAGAAAAGCTGGTTTAGTTGGTGGACAGCCAACAGACGCTCACACAAATTGGTGCTACTGATAGAGTGAGCCACTGCTAGAAGTGACTCAGAGGAGTTGGCTAATGCATCCTGCAGCCACAAAGAAGCGTACAGAGCAAAATGTTGTTGTCAGCAGAACATCCGATGGTGCAGTAGGTAAACTTGTTTTTAATGGAAACTGGTAAGTGAGGCTTGGAAAAGTGTCAGGCGTAGCCATCTAGGTAGAAATTGAATGCAGTATTCTTGGACTCTTGTAAGACTGTAATGCTTATTTAAGAGAGTAGAAAGTTAATTTGTTAATTAAATGTTCTGTCAGCTTGCTTCTCAGTGCCAGCTTGTCTGAGTCACCACTTATCAGCCCAGCCCTCCTTCCTACAAGTGTCACAAGCTTAAATTTTTACCACAGCCTAATCTACATGTACTGGAAACTGAACTCTGCTCATTTAAACCTATGCAAATGAAACTGTTGCCTGTAGCATACGCAGTGTGGTTAAAATTACCTCTTTTGTGGGAAGCATCTCAGAATTGTTGAGTTTGCTTGGATTTTCTTCTGGGAACAGGCATTGTACTGCTGGTGGTACTGCATAAATGCTGTTGGGTTGTATCAGTGGACAGGCAGATAAGGAGAGTAACGTAGAATCATAGAATAGTTAGGGTTGGAAAGGACCTTAAGATCATCTAGTTCCAACTCCCCTGCCATGGGCAGGGACACCACTAGTGTCCCAAGACACTAGACCATATCTATCCTAAACTTCCCCTGTTTATGTTTTAACCCGTTACCCCTTGTCCTATCACTAAAGTCCCTAATGATGAGTCCCTCTCCAGTACCTTATAGGCCCCCTTCAGATACTGGAAGGCTGCTATGAGGTCTCTACACAGCCTTCTCCAGGATGAACACCATGGTTTGGCGTGTCTGTAGGAGCACTAAGGAACTGAACCACTGCTGTGCAAAGTGGAGAGATAGCACACTGCAAGTGCCTATAGCACAGTGTCTACATTTGCTGCTGGGTTATTGTGTCCTTGCCCTGGAGCTGGGGGTTTTGTCAGACATCAGTGCAGTTCAGTGCAGCTGCAGCCTCTTCACAGCCAAGTGTTTGGTGGAGGTCCCAGCAGGGCAGGCTTAAGGGAGACTCAAGAATGTACTTCAGAGCAATGAGAAAAACCATGAAGCACCTGTTGTGCTGCCTCCTGCCTGGACAAATGTCTGCTCTTAAATCTCGCTCTTTGGGAGGCTGCCACTTTGGATCTGAGCTCTCCCAGCTCCAGGATACCTGTGAGAGGGAGCTTTTGCTCAGAGTGCTGCCATTGCTCCTTGCTTGTGCAGGGGATAAAGAGGGAGGCCTTTTGATTCTGAAGCTGCACAAGGCGAGAGGCTTTTGCAGAAGGATGCTGAGAAGACCCTTCCCTTCTGACGCTCATCCTGGTGGGAACTGGGAGGCTTAGTGCCATCCAGAGGTGTCAGCACTGCTGCAGGCAGGACCTTGTCTACTGCTCTTGCCAGCTCTTGGACTCTTGCAGAAGCGAAGCCCTGCTCATTTGCCTTTTTGATAGCAGGTGAGGTGCTAAGCAAGTATGTGCGCTGCTGATTTACAGCCCTTACAAGAGCATCTGCAAAAAACTGCACATAATTTTGTTAAACTCTTCATAGTTGCCTCGATAAAAGAGTCAACTGTTGCAAGGTTCTTCAAAACAAGAAAGTGAGGCTTTCCGGCTGGCTTTTCAGCAATGCCTTAAAGGGCATATTTCACCAGTGCAGCACAAAATGGCTCTTTCTGGCTAAGTACAGTGACAGTGCTATTACTACATAGTAAATAAGGTCTTGGGCCTGAAATTAGCTATTTGGGCTCTTTAACACTATTAATAGGAGAGATTCAAAGGCTCCTTTCCCCTTTTTCTGCTTTTTATCTCCCTCACTCTCCCTTTCTTGCTTTTAGATCTGAAATGATTTAAAATTGCCCCAGATGGACATTCTGGGCACAATTATCTGAAACTGCCTAAACCTGGGCAGCATAAAGAATATCTCCTTGTGCTTCTGCTCATTTGTCTAGTGGGAGTGAAGAGTGAAATTCTTGGCCAGGCTTTGCCAATGTTGTCCTATGTCTGTTTATTTTGTGTCTTGTGGAATCTTCACCTTCAACATGTGCCTTGTGCTCATCAGGGGACAGCTCACCATCCTGGCTGAGCTGAGGTCTCATACTGAGATGGGCTGGGAAAGCGAGTTCACCTGTCGCTATACCAAGGACTCTGCAAGCTGGTCGGCTGTGCAGAGATCTTGAATGAACTGCCTTGTACCTTCTCTCAGCAGCACCTCTCAGCCTACAATGGCCAGAAAGAGCTGGCTGTGACACTGTGCAGGGCAAGGATCATTTTCTGTGGCTGTATCAGATGTTGGGTTTTATGGTCTTTTTTTGGCTCCTGCCCTCCTCTGGATGCTCAACTGAGAGCAGTGTTTGCTTGGGGGCGTGTTCTGTATCTGTTTCTCACCTTCTTCTATAACAAGTTTCTTCATTTTGCGAGCGATGTGTTGCTCGTTAGCAATTCCAGTTAACCTAGAGAGCCTCGGACACTGATTGTGCAACTGCTGATGTCTCTGTGTTTTGCTGGTTCTCCGGAGAACCACTAATTGCAGTGGATGATTTTCTCAAGGCATTGAGCTCATCTGTTGGGATGATGGCAGTGCCACTGTACAGGCTCCTGCCTACAGCACTTTGCATCACATGCCTTTTGGAAAATGTGGTTCCTTGATTGTGGTGGTAGGGGACTGACTGCCTTCGAAAGCTGCATGAATGTCTAGCTGGAAAGTACAATTTACCCTCAGTGCTCTTTTCTGCAAAACCATACTCCCTAGAATAATTTGTCCTCATATGACTAGTGCCATTAACTTTAATGGCTTGCATAATCAAACTGTCACATTATCCTGTCCCTCACTGTATTTTACTTTGCTTCTTGTTCTCATCCAAGCCTCCAAGGAACAGTTTGTGCTGTTTTGGCTGAGGACAGACACGTGCTGGTTGACGCTGAAATGCACAGGCACCACTCCTCCTGGCCATTTGGCCACCTTGGAAGCAAAGATAGTGGGTTTATTAATTTGCCCTAAACATGTTTTACATTATAAATAACGTCAGAGTTTGTATTTCTGTTTCAGGCACTGTCAGTGTCAGTAAGAAATAAGGATTGAGACCAGTAAAGGATTTGCAATGCGCACCCAGCACTGGGGAATAACGTGAGCGCTGGCCTTAGTCCAGGAGAAATGTGACCCAGTAAACTTCTTAAGAGACTGTTCAATCGCTCTCTTTATTATGCAGGAGCATGCAGGCTGTATACAGGATGAACAGCATTTTCTCAACTGCTGCCAAAGGAAACATTTTCTATGCTGTGTATAGTCATTTTCTCCACTTTGGTGTCTTGACTGGCAGCAGAAGAGAGCTGCTTCTCACCTTTTCATGGAGGTTATTTGTAATGGTGCAGCTTAACTGAAGTGAGGCACAGAGGACCCCTTCACAAGCGGTTTGCTTCCTTCAAACCTAAGCACAACTCAGTTGGTCCATGTATTTGCTGAGGAATCCACCACCTTGCTATTGCCATAAAGATCAGGAGCAAAATAATACAGGAAAAAGTTATTTTGGAAGAAAAGCACCATAGACAGTGGGTAGCTGGATGGGAACAACAGCGTGGTTGCTTGGCTGTGGGTGAAGTGAGATGGCCTGGTACCCAGGGGCTGTGGCCTTCTCTTGTAGCTGTGGGCTGTAGCATGCAACTCTTGCAGGCTCCCTCACCAATGCTCCTTGGCTCCCGCCACCTCCTGGGTGACAGGGGCAGCACTCAGACACCCCTGATGCATACTTTACCTCCACTTGTGACTTACCCACCCTTACCATCCCCTGCCAGCATGCAACAGCAGGAGGAGGAGGAGACCTTCCTCTGTTTCCCCAGACACTCAGGCTGCTTACAGAAGGATGTGAGGCTTCCTCCTCCACAGCAGCACGGTGGTGACCAAGCACAGGTCTTGAGCCGCTGGACATGAGCAGCCTGCAGCGAGTCAAGCCATTGCACAGGGCTGTAGGATGTGTGGGGTCGTGTTTCCCACTATGCACTGGCACACTCATTAAGTAATTCCTTTCACTCCCTTTCATTGCAGTTGCTCTACAGCAGATGATCCAGCGTTGGCTGCTATGTGTGAAAAGTGCTGTCTCTGAGAATCAGTGTTACTGCTTGACACCTGCAATGATGAAGCAACCAAACAAAAATCCTCAGTAATGTCAGGAATAGCGCAGTGTCTCCAGGTGTTTTTTTTTAATGCCTCTAGGCTTTTCGCTAGCTTTTGCCCTTCCCAGTGGTTTATTACTTTCCCAAAATAGGTTTCCTAGGAAAAAAAATTTCCATTAGATTCATTCTGAAGCCAGAGTGACAGGCTGTTTATTTATTTAATTGGTTTTATGTTCCAACCAACACATTAATCTTCTCTGTGTTTGATTTTTGAGCAAGCAAAGCTAAGAGAAGGGGGAATGAATACCAGAGATGTGGGGGTTTCTTTTTCATGTTTTATCAGTGCTTTCTTTAAATAACAAGCATAATTAAGCATACCTTTCTCATTGCAGCCTCTATAAATGTGGTGCCTAAAGAGCATGAATTGGGCATGAGCGTAGTTTACTGTCCCTGTGCAGCCCATCATTTGCTTTAGAAAAATAATTCTCACGTTTACTTATTTTTTATCTCAATATATTTATCTTTTGCAACTTAGCACATTGACTCTTAGTGATTTTCCTGGCATTCTGACAGCCTGAGCTTCCCCACTATTTGAACTGTATTTTTCTGCGAAGCTTCTAAAACTGCATTAGAGGTTTTTTCTTACTTTTTAAATCTAAATTTATTTTTTATGCTTCGTAGGCCACAGTGTTCACAGTTGTATGTACACCCCATCTGCACACAAAATGAGAATGAAATATGCAGGGTTCATTAGTCAGATGTGGTGAATGGCTTGAAATGTTTAATTAAAGAGAAAACACAAAAGGCCCAGTGAATCAGATGTTCACAGAGTAATAGAGGTGGGGGGAAAAGCTTTATGAGTAGTAATGCTGTTTGAAATGTGGGCTCCCTTTTTTGCTCACAGTTAGTTCCCACTCACGTCTTTCTGTAAGAATGATCAGCCAATAAAACGTATGACATCCCCAACTTTTTATTTCTCATGGAAATTCTGCTGTGTTGATTCTCTTGCCTTGATGGTAAACTTTTGGTCCTCAGTCTGTTTTTGTAGAGTCCAGGCATTTCTGGACTCTACAATGTACCTTTGTTTAGGAGTGAAATGCCCAAATCTTTCCCAGCAATGGCAAGGCCCTTTTGTTTTAGAACTGAAGCTTTGAAAAGTCTACTCTCCCTTAGGAAAAGTCTATTCCCACTTAGTTTTTATGAACTAGCTTTCATAGCCAAACTTGCGATACCCTTGCTAGTCAGCACTTGCAAGATCAAAACAAGTACAGAGATAGAAAGTGCTTTATTTCTCTTGCTGTTGCTGTAAAATGTTGGTGTATTTTTAAACCTTTCCTGACGATTCATGCTTCTTTGTGAGCTTCTCATCAGTAAAGAAGCTGAACAGAATAGAGGTTATTTCAGCTAATTACAGGGTGACATTATGGCTTGAAATGAAGGATAAGGAATGAACAAGCACTTTTGAGTGCTCTGCCCGTATTCCATTTTGTGCAGGCATGCTAATAGCTGTATCGGTTAGTATATTTTTAAGGCTGTGTTCAGTCTTAATAGGGTGATGTTTGTCTGTGGGCCTCCCTCTTATTCTGTTTGCAGCCAGTGTATTTCTGACAATGCCTGCACTGTCTCTGTGCCGTGAGTCAAATGGACGACTTGTAAAGGGAACTGAGATGTTATACTGGCTTGTCACTGATGCTCTTCATTTGTATGCTACTCAGGGGGCCAAGCCACTGAGGAAGAGACGTGCCAGAATGCTTTCCTTACAGGAGTCTCTGCCCTCTTTAATTTTCCCTTGCACTACTTAACCTCATGATCCATTCTTTTTCAAGGTGTAGCTGTTTCTGCATCACAGAGCTTGGCTTTAGATGATGAAATAGATACGATGCACAGTACCTATAAACCAGTCAGTTGTTTTGAGCTGTTTTATTTTCTGCTGTGAAACACAGCATTAGGAAACAGAAAACTGCATTGAGAACATCTGGCGCCTGCCCTCTTTCTGGCTGCGCAGGGGGATTCATGTGTGCAGAGGAATGAGAAGTATAATGTGGGTGCATATAATGGCCTGTGCAGAGCTGCTTCTGAGCAGCTTCAGCTTTTCAGGGAATGGCACATGCTTTTGGAAACTCATGAATGAAAAGGTCCCAAACTGCTGTTCTTCTAAATTAAAAGAGTTAATTTTGCTCTGAATCCAAGTGGCTGCATATTTGAAACTTGTTTTGCTAGTACAGTATGTTTCTCCTAAAATGATGCAGTGATGCGTTCTCAGTGGTGATGAGGTAATGTGTAGATCAAGTGCGGAGTCCTTGCCTGCTCTGCTGCTTACAATAGTGGCAGCCTACAGGGCAAAGGAAAGACATTTTAACAATATGATGTTATTTTGCTTCTGAATTCTTGAGTACCTGCTTGTGAAAAGTCTTCTGGCTTTGTTCTGTGGTTTCCTGGAAAGTGAAGGGTACTTTTTTACGTGCTGTCATCCTAGCTTTAACTGCAGCAGTTTCAAAGTCTGTTACGTGATGCTCCCGTTTTTGGGACTGCTGGTGCAGTATACAGCCATTGTGGGAGAGACTAGCCACCCTTAGGTAATACCTTTGTGGAGCAGGGGCCAGGCAACCACACTGGCAGGGGCCAGGCAACTGCTGCTGATCTCCCAGCAGCCTGTGATTAGTGTAAAGTTTAATGACACCAACTTTCTGCAATGCAAGTCATCCCCACTGGTGAGAGAAAGGTCTGACTGTTTCAGTCTTACCTCCAGCCTGTGCTGCTGTCCACATGCTGGTGTGATTTTTCTCTCCTCTGTCCTTCCTGCAGCTCCCTTTGTGCCCCCTGCCCTTGAAGACTCCTGTGTAAAAGCCAGATCAAACAGACACCCTGGAAGGAAAATGCAGAGCAGAGGAAAGGCAATTTTGGTGAGGGTTGCAGGTCACACGTCAGGTCAAATCAGTCCCCAGTGGAGACAGCAAAAAAAATGTAACGTTGCAAAAGTGCAGTTTGCTGAGGCAAGGTCCATGGTTGGTTTTGATTGCTTCTGGGTCATCTGCATGGCTACCTGCAAACCCTCTCTGCACTTAAACTCATCTGGTGCCAAACTCTTTCAAGTGAGGAGAATGAAGATTAGGAGCAGGTTGCTGGACATTGGCCAGGGCAGTATCTGAATGTTTGTGTGAGCCACGTTGGGAACAGTACAAAGTTGCTCCTACCTTGGTATCCCAGGGAACGCCATGACGAGAATGAAGATGCCCATTTCTTGTACTGTACTATTAATTTTCTTTGAGGCTCTCGTTGTCTGCCTTCCTGTTCTGGAAGGTGTAGATCTAATTCTAGACTTAGACAATCACAGGTCAAGTCAAGGTCAGTAAAAACTCCTAAGTATATTCCTAAAAAACCCTGTTTTTACAGTCCCACTTCCCTGGTCCTTTCAATGTGTAACTGGGAGCATTCTTCCAGAGTCTCACCAGCTTTTGATATACTGGGTGCTTCAGGGTACTGATTATGTTGCTGCCGGTATTAGGAAGAGAGAAATTTCTTCTTGAAATGCATTTTGGACGAAAACTCTGTAACCAAAATAAAGTTCAAACAAATGCAGCAAACAAATGTATCCCATACCCACACTGAACAGACACGTGTGGAGGCCCATATCTTCCCAGGCTGTGAATGAATATAAGTGGTTCCTAATTTCAAAACAAAGGTGGCTATAAGGGGAAAAAGAAATGCTGTTACAATTAGAAAACTATTCATTTATTGTATCCTAGCAGGGATGCAGATCCTATGTGCAAATCTTGAATAATGATGCAATATTCTCACCAACTACTACCCTGTAACTTTCATTGCCTCTCTGCATCATGACAATAAGCGAAATCCTGTTGCTCTTTTCCTTCATCAGTGATGGATGCAGGGAAGGAAACTTAAAGGAAGCCACATCAATGCAGGTGGGCAAGGTAAAAATAGTGGGTGTCTTTGGTCCTGATTCATTTGGAACTGAGTATCAGAAAGAGATGTCACAGCATCCTCAAAACAGAGTAGGGTGATCTGTTGAGGTCCCAAAACACTGTTGTTTCCACGCACTATAGATTTATTCTTGTACTGAAAGTCACCGTGTCAGTGGAATTTTCTTACATAGTTAGGAGGAAGATCATCACCTTCAACCCTGAGAGAAGATTAATTTCTTCAGCAGCAATTCCCGTTTTTGTGTGCACTGCATACCAAGGGGATGAGGAATATTCATGGATTTTATGTGCCTAAGCAGAACACAGTCTGCAACTGGAAATGTCACTTCTTGTAAAGTAATTTTATGTGCTGGTGGTTTGATGTTTTTCATTATAAATTTTCATTTGAAATTAAATTCTTCTTGGCCCCTCTGCTTATTGGGATTTGGGTTGATGGGCAATTTCTCGCAAATCTGTGCATCATCTCTGTTATGCGTCTTCCTTTTCTGCTTCTCCCAACATGCAAATTAATGGTGAGAAGAGAGCATGACTCAAATTGTTATTTGTTAGGCCTTCTGGTTTTCTGTCATAGGAATTTTGCTATTTCAAAGCTAAATCTTTCAACCACAACTAAGCATGTGCAAAACTGATAAACAGGTAAAGCAATCACACTGCTTCATGAGTCCCAGTAATAGA
This sequence comes from Pezoporus wallicus, assembly GCF_028554395.1. Lineage (NCBI taxonomy): Eukaryota > Metazoa > Chordata > Aves > Psittaciformes > Psittacidae > Pezoporus > Pezoporus wallicus. The sequence goes on along the minus strand of NW_026638681.1, from coordinate 926,840 downwards.
CCAACAGATGTGGTCTGTGGTAGTGGCTAAGCAAAGTCTGTGAATTAACTACATTTCAGTCAAGTGAAGCGTAGCTTGGGGTTGCTCTGAGACAAATGTTTGAGTAAAAGGTCGGCTCTGTTCTGCAACATTTTCAGCAGGCTTGGAAGACATGTTGGAACTAAATAGGCAGCTTTCCCCAGAATGCTCTCCTGAACTGCAAGTTTTCAAGACCCTTAAAGGTGATCTCACCGCTTCTTTCTAGTACTTCGACTTCTGACTAGACTGAGCCTCTGATGCAGATGTCAGCATGTTCATAATTACTATGGCAATGTCCTTGAGTGCAACATCTCCAGTCAGATAAATCTGTACAGTTGAGTATAGCAAAGTGCTGTTTCAACCCTACTATGGGTTTCTTCCAGCTGATTTAACATTTGTTCCCAAAGTCAATTCCAGTACAGTAATTTTTTTCCCTTTTTTTTCTTCTTTTTTTTTTTTCCCTTTCTCTATTCCTCTCTCCTGAAGCCATTTCAGGGAAGAAAAGTCACATAAATTGTATTAGGATCTGAAAGACACAGCTGAATATTCAGTTATTTTCCAGTTGATACTCTGTGTTATTTTTGGCAGAAATCTTTTCCACAGCCTCACCTATGGCAGGAGAAGAGATACCTGAATTCACTTTGTTTGGGATGTTTGCATTTAAAAGTTTGCCTTTCTTCCCCTCTAGAGCTAGCTGAGCTGTCTGCCTGGCTACAGAAATCCTGCTCTAATATATCTGTTGGCGTTATTACACTGAAACCCAGGAAAGTGTCTTTGTGTTTTTGTGATAATGTTCTTCTGTTATGAAGAAATTTTGCCAGAGTCAACCCATCTTCTATTGCCATATGAAGTTTCAGAATAATAACATCTGCTGACTTCCAAATATTTGGACTTCTCTAAGTAGAAGAAATTATCTCTGTGCTCCACAGTAGGGGGATTGTGTATGCCTTCCTCACCCTCCTGGCCCTAAGGGGGCTGGAATGAATGCTGCGGTATAAGAAAGCAACTGCTGATCTCTTGTACCATGTGAAAGACCCATGAGCTGTGGGACTGCACTGCCCTGGCTTTGTAATGTTTTCCAGAGAGGCCATGCCCCACCAGGAGAAAATGCAGTGAAAATGAGCAGACCCCAAACCTGAAACGTAATCTGAAACATTATGTTTTTCTTACTTGCAAGAAGCTAGGCCTGATGGTTCAGTGAGGATATAACATGAACTGTAACTCCTTCGCTCGTACCCTAAGTTATGTTTTGGGGGCTGGGGGAAAGGCGCTAGAGCTAGGGCTAAAGGCGTAACTCTAAAAATATGCTGACATCCCATACGAACTAACAGCAGTAATAACTCCGAAGCATATTGGGGTGCTGTGCTCCATTATGTAGTAAAAGGTGTAGCCAAAATCTTTTGATAAGGCTAAAATCCATCTAAGACATCAGGTACCAGTGCTGTAGAGCATCTTCTCTTTGTGGCTGGCTGCAGTTATCAGGGAATAACTAGTATAAGCCTGGGTTTCTGGGTAAGGTGCAGTGTACACAAGTAGATATTGTGGTGCATACATACGGTTCTTACTGCACTATTTGTACAATAAATGTGGTGATTCCAGCCAGGCCCTGAGATAACCTTGGGCCCAGCCAGCACAGAGTACATGCCTATCACAGTTTGCCTTATCCCAAAGTAGGCTCTGACCATAAGCATTTCTTTCCGTTGACTCTACTGGGGGATGAGAGTGCTATGTGGCTGAAATTTCTCTTGTTCTGCTAAACGTCTGTCAGTTGAATCCTGTCCTTAGTAAAAGGCATTTCCCTCTCATGGTGTTGACTAGATAGCACAGACCATTTGGGTTTTTTTCCTTAAATTTTGGTATTCATGAGGTACTAGATGCATGTAAACTTCACTGGGGTTTGTTGTAGCTCTTACAGTTATAGTGTTATTGTAGCTCCTAGTGCTTACAGTTGTAAAGCTAAGATTCATGGAAAACTAGGAAAAAAATGGGTTGGAGGGGGAATGCCAGGAGGTTATCAAGTTCTTATCCCTGCTCCTGGCTATGATCAGCAATACTTCAGTCATTCATCACTGGCATTAATCTACCCTGTGTTTGGAGAACTCTGCACAAAAGCTATTACTGTGCTTTATTGTCTTTATATTTAGTTTTTATAATGTTTGAACTGAGTCATTCTTGCTCCAGTTTCAGCCCATTATTCCTTATCTGCCGTGGTTATGGAGAACAGATTATTCTATTTACTTTAGTAGCATGTTTCTATGTACATAGAAATCCATTATCACCGTGCCCATAGCATTTTCTTCTCTAGATGAAAACAACACAGTTTTCTTTAACCTCTCCTGACAAGTTGTATTTTCTAGATATCATTCTTGTTCTTTGACCTCTCTTCGTCTGGTCCCCATATGGGTTTTTTTTTAAATCACTTGATGCAGGAGATAGTAGTGGGGCACTATGAAGCAGAGCAGGGCAGAAGGATGACCTACATTGTAGGTGATGTATGCTCCTGTTTATACATCCCAGTGTGTTCAGTTTTTGTAACAGTATGACTTCACTGAGTCACTCACCTTACACTCTGCTCTGTTCCAAATCTTCCTCTGAAGAGCTGTTGTCAGAACACTTTTCCCCAACCTCTATTTGTACAGTTGGTTGTTTCTGGGTATGTGAAATAATGGTACTCTTAGCCATGTTGAATTTCAAAGCATGTCTTCAAATGATGAAATAATCTCATATAATCTTGTCTTCAGACATAATTGCTTTCCCTCCAGACTTGTGTGCTGCAAATTTTAATAAGCATGTCCTTTACTTATTCCTCTCCTTTACTAATGTCAGTGTGGACTAGAACCAAGAGCAAGAGAAAAAGGGGTAACTTGACATGTCTTTTTGATTTTACAGTAGCCCATTAATGACACTTGTATGAGTCCTCCATTTGTTGCGTTAAGACTGTTCTTCCTTGATTGCTTACAAGAACGTCTGTGGATTCAGCATCCAAAGAAGTGTGGCTTTAGGGGTAAAAAAAAAAAAAGGCAAAAATATTTTTGTACAGAGGGATTTGGAGCTTTCCTGTGGAAGTGAAAACTCATGGGATGCTGATGTACTAGCTTTCTCTTCAGTCTGACTACAGTCAAGTTGCAGCAGCGAATGGCTGTGCAAAATGATGTTGACGTAAGTACAGGCTCCTCACTTGAAAATCTTAATTTCACATAAAAATCGTGCAGTGAAACATAAATTAATCATAAATGTAAGCATTTTGGAAGCTGCTAAATAGCAAATACTGGTATGGTTACAATCCTGGCTCTGAATGTTCACGAACATGCAACTAGATGCTGACATTTGGGAACATTTTTCAGCCAGGTTGGATGGAGCTTTGAGCAACCTGGTCTAGTGGAAGGTGGGGGCCCCCCATGGCAGGGAGCTGGAACTAGATGATCTTTAAGGTCCCTTCCAACCATAACCATTCTGCAATTGTATCGTTCAATGAACATTGGCATTGCAAGTGCCCATATTAAATGTCCCCATAGACTTGAAAGCTGATACATTTCATAGACTGAAGGTAAATGTAGGTTCAAATACTATATATCCCCAAATCCCTTGCCAATGCGTGGGGTTTACAGGAAGTACTTTTCGTAGTGGTTTTGCACTTCTTTATGCATGTCTTAGATGCGACAGCTGGTGAGAATGGAGATAGCGTGTATGGCACTGACAAATGCTCAAGCTGAAATAATCCTGAAAAAGAGAGTCCTTGTGCCACTTTGTCTTTGGGTTTCTGATGATAATAGCAGATGTCTGCAGGGATGGAAGATGCAGGCTCCTGCTGTGAAAGACTGTAATAATGAGAAGCATTTGATGAGCTCACTCTGTTTCATTCATACTAATGAGTTGATACTTTAAGGATACAAGTAATTACAGCAACTTTGATCAGATTTAGTTTAGGTGCAACTGGAACTGATTCCAAGAGAGGCAGCTTGTGTGGACTGAAAAGTAACTAAGATGTGATACAGCTGGGAGCATAATCTTCCTGTCTTTATTTCTCATTCCTTCTCCATCTCTGTTTCCCCATCTACTTAGCACTGATTTTATGTGAAGTATCTCCTTAGAATTTACTTGCTCTGCAGTCTTTAAATTTTAAGGTTGTATGGCATCATTTTGGCTGCATGATTATCCGAAGTATAGGGAAAGCAGTTCGGTTGTCATGGATGAGTCTCACACTGTTGTTCTGGCAGAGTTGAACTGAAAAACCACCTGCTTATTGCTTCAAACTGTGTGTGCCTGATTGCCTGTTTCTGGCTGCTCTGGAAGAAACATGGGTGTCCTGTACAGGATGAGAAATGCAGTGGCTGGAGCTATTGCTGTGTTCACAACAGTTGTTTGGGGCTGGTGGACTGGAACACTTCCAGGGAAAGGGTACTGATACCAAAGTATCTTCACACATTGCTGCTAATCATGGGAAGGAAAGTGCCTGAGGGAAGGACAAAACTGTGTAAACAACTCTGAGATGGAAAGACATACAGCAGCCCTTTTGGTTGCTTTGACCAAGGGTAGACCAGCAGGAGGTCTGTAGCCGTTGCTTCCTCCAGGTCAAGGAAAATATTTTAGGAGCGAACTCCCCTTGCTTTATTTTGCTTTTCATTCTTGTGAAACATTGGGGATTGAAGAATAAAATGGGCAGCAGTTATTGTTTTATGGCCAGTGCCCCTAGGAAGTGGGTGCAGCCTGGTAGCTGTGCTTGTTGCCGTCCTATGGAAACTGCAGGCAAGGGAACGCTGCAGGCAGAAGGTGCCCTGCCATCTCCGAACTCTGGCTCCACTTTCTGTGAATGATCCCCCACATCTGTAGTGAGTTGACATAAACATCCCTTTCCCCTGCTGTAAGATCTTGCCATGAGTTTTCTTCATCAAGGACTGGGTATCACTGTGCTACCTGCTGTCAGCCAAGCATGACTCCTGGGACAGGAGGCTGGAGGAGCAGAAATGGGCCACTGCTTGGGGAGGGCAGACCGGTCCTTGCATGCCAGTCAGCAATTAAATGGTCGCTGTGAAATGGAGGCGGGCAGGAGTAGGTCATTTTTGGAGAGCTGCTGGTGAATGTGTCAGGGAGCTGTGTACCTTCACACTGCCCTGGCAGCAGCGGCAGCCCTGGCGTGAGAACCGTGCTATAATTAGCTGGTGGCAATCAGCAGCAGCTTGCTTCTGTCACAGGGGTTCAGACCATCTGAAGCAGTAAATAGGCAGAGCTGTGGGGATTTTCCTTTAATGACTGTAAGTATTTTCCCAGTGCCAAAACCAGCTGGCTTTATTTACCTGGATTTCAAACTAGTTTGTGGCTTTATTTTTGTAATTCAGCAGTAGATTGGTCTTTGCTTTCCCTGCGTAAATTGCAGGAGATGTGTTGAAGCATTAAGAGGCCTTATTGACGTTTCAGTGCAGCCCCTTCAATTTATGGTAATCTTTCAGCTAATTAAAAGACTTCACTGATTGGAATATATGCAGATCCATTTCTGAAGATGGTCTCAGTGCATTCCTTTAACCCATGCCTTACCGTGTTAGTCTGCTCTGCTTGAACCACTTGGGAATCATAGAATGGTTTGGTTGGAAGGGACCTTCAAGCTCACCTAGTTCCAACTGCCCTGCCATGGGCAGGGACACCTTCCACTAGACCAGGTTGCTCAAAGCCCTGTCCAGCCTGGCCTTGAACACTTCCAGGGATGGGGCAGCCACAGCTTCTCTGGGCAACCTGTGCCAGTGCCTTAACACCCTCACAGGGAAGAATTTTTTCCTAGTATAGGAACCCGTACGAGGCTGGAAGCTCCTTTTTCACTGAAGGCATTTTCTTTATGTAATAAGATCCTGAGTCATTTTGAGCTAAGATTTTTTTCAGCACTGGTGGATGGGCAAAACTGTGTACCCACCAACTCTTTGACTTGCACCATTTACCTGAGCCCGTTTTCTGGAGAAGAGATCATGACAGTGTACGCCACCAAATGTTTTTGCAGGAGCTAAAGCTAGGGGAGGAGTATACTGCATCCTGTTCACTCTTTATTTACAACATGACAGTCCAGCACATCAGAATTTGTACCCCAAAGGCATGGGTCTTTGTGGGTGCAGTTAACTTGGATGGTTTGGTACCTGCCTGTCATGGTTTAAGCCCAGCCAGCAGCTATGTACCACACAGCCAGTCTCTCACTCCTTCCTGGAGGAGAATCAGAAAAAAAGTAAAATTCAGAGGTTGAGATAAGAACAGTTTAATTAAATTATGACAATAATGATGAAAAGAAAAAAAGAACAATAAAGCCCAATAAACACAAGTGACACACAATACAATTGCTCATCACCCACTGACTGATGCCCATCCCATCCCTGGGCAGCTGCCTGACAAGTCCCCCCAGTTTCTATACTGCATGTGACATTCTATGGTACAGAGTATCCCTTTGGCCAGTTTGGGTCAGCTGTCCTGGCTGTGCATCCTCCCAGCTTCTTGTGCCCCTCCTCACTGGCAGAGCATGGGACAGTAAGAAGTCCTTGATTTAGAGTAAGAACTACTTAGCAACACCTAAGACATTAGTGTGTTATCAACATTATTCTCAGACTAAATCTGTAACCAGTTACTAGGAAGAAAATTAACTCTATCCCAGCTGAAACTAGGACATTGCCTCATCTGACAGGTTTTCCATTTCCACTATTTTGTCCTGCGGTGGTAGGAAATCTGCTTCCCCTCCCTGGAAATGTTCATCACACTTAACGGTTGTGGGTTTTTTGTTGCTGGCATGTCATCCATGTCATCCTACAGCTCTAGCACTTCTCTGGCAGTTTTAAACAACATGACTCTGGGAAAGAAAATGAGGTCTCACATCTTCTTGGTGAGCAGGGTAGGATCCAGAAGTCTGCATCATATCAGATGGAGCAAGACTGATTTCGACCCAATTCTATCAAACTCAAATGCTGACAGCAAGAGCCTGAAACATGAACTCCTTTTGCAGTCTGCAGTTGCAGGGTGCGATTGGCTTGCCCTGCATTTGGTTATAGAGCTGGACAAAGAGCATCTGGAGGTTTACGGGGTACTACTGAACTCTGGGGGCTTTTATTTCAGGGTAAGTTTTTTCAGTCTGTCAAAGTGCTCAGGTTTGCTTTTCACCAAATTTGGGTTGTTCCCGATGGCCCTCCTTTGTGGCTGTCACCAGCCCTTAGTGCACAGCTGTCCAGGCTTTGCCTTTAATTCCAGTTGTTGGTCTGCATGGAGTTTCATCTAATGGCTGCGTGTTTCGTACAGCCTCCAGCCTTCTTACACAAGGGTAAGGCCATTTATATGAAAAAGCACAGAGAGGGCTCAGCAGGCCGGTGCCTGGATCTCTGTGGTGGGACTCTGAACCATTAATCTCTCCTGTGCTTGCTGATGTGTGTCTGGAAGCCTGAAATGGCATCATGAGGCTTCAAAGCCGATGATGTCAGATAACTTACCAGTCTTATCTTTCGAAGTCAAATGTTTTTTCTTCAAATCCTTACATATGTTATAATCCTGAACACCCTGTTTGTTCCCATCTCTTCCCTTTGTCTGCTCTCTTTCATGAATTATTCCCAGTTCATAAATAAATAAGGGCACAAGTACATTTTGGGAGATTTTGCAAGTGCCGTTTAGAGAATAAATTTGTTCAGTACAAAAAATAGCTCTAAAAAACATTTGCCATCAGATAACAACACTGTAATCCTAAGCACCTGCATCACACCCAGGTTGCTGTAACCCAAAGGAATTTTTAGGAGGAAGTACTGCTTGCAGTGTATGATACTAGAAATGTCTGCTGCCTGTCATATTGTGGAACTAAACGTACAACCTTAGTGGCTGTATTTATAGCATTCAACAGCCAGATACACCACAACAAGCAGAACTGCTCTTTAGTGTCGTGGGAATTCCCTAGTGTTATGGCTCAACAGAAGGATGGAGCCTTCTTCTCACTGAGACATTTGGTACTCAGACTCTCTGAAGCAATTTTCATTAGACTGTACCATGTGCCTCGTGTAAGGAGTGTTTTATGCTGAGGCTGGCACAAACCAATTTGTTGATGCTCTGTTTATCATGTACTCCATACCACGCTGTGTTCAGATAGCAAAGGAAAGCATTGCTGCTCTCATCACCTGGGAGGGGGATTAGGAGGGGAAGGAGAGCATCCACTGTAGCTGGAACTGTTGCCCATGTATCTGCTGCTCCCATAACCAATAATCTCCTATGTTCAGCGGGAAGCATCTGGAACAAAGTGTTATCCACACGGTTCCCCTGCTGACATCCAGTGTTCCAGTTTCCATCTGCTCACAGGTTTCTAGGGCATTAGCTGTGTACCCAGCTGCTGGTCCTCTCACATATGTTTCAGGTCCAGGGTTGGGCTTCATAAGGAGTTGCCCAGTATCTCCATCCTAAGGGCTGGCAAATGACCCTTTCAAAATGCAGCTTCTTAGATTTTTGCACTTGGATGCAGATGTGTATTCATAGTAGGTTCATCTTGTGCAATGTATAAAATGATACATGTGGAATTTCTAGAAAAATAATTATTTTGCTTTTCCAGGCTTCTGTCTCCTCAGCTGATGTGCATTCCCAGCCCTGTTTCAGTCCTTGAATGTCTTCAAGTGTTAGACATGTTTTTCAGTCATTCAACCTGCCATAGAATTTTTTTCTCTTCTGGACTTCCAAATTTCTCTGCTTGAAGCCAGTCAAAGGTGCCATATAAACAGCCACAGCTTTAATCACATCCTTAGGCTGCTCCTGAACAAGGTTTGCAGGGCAAGAGAAGAGGGAATTTTCCTTTCCCCTGGGACTTGTAGCACTTCCAGCTTAACTTGGAAAGGACACAAGATAGACATTTTTAACACTCTTACTCTCTCTTTACAAGAAAGTGCAAGTATTTTACATCCTGTATGAGACTTCAGCATCCCCCAAGCCTTGTAACCATCATATTGAAATGATAAAAAAAAAGTTGTAGTAGGACTTGGAAAGCCACCTGATGTGTTTCTAGCAAGGTGACATATGGAGTATGCAGGGCAGTGGAGTGTAAGGTAGCTTATTTTTAGCATTTCTGCCTTGCCAATCAAACCCAATTGCGGCTTTACCACCTGTCTACAATCCATGGTTTCAGACTCATACTGCAATTACCTTGTATGCCCTCCTTCCCTATCACATATTGCAATTCATATCCTCAGACTCTGCTGCAGAGTGACTTAAAGGCAAACTTCAAATTTGGCAGGAAGAATGTGACTTCTATAAGAGTCTCTAATGCATCCTTCTGTATTATATTCATCACTGACAGGGGATTGGAGAGGGTGGGGATCTGAATAAATTGTGTAAAATTTGCTGCCAACAGCATCATAATTAAAAAAGAGGAGATAACAGTATATGTAATAATATTGTTACATGTGCACAAAGCAGGGCTGATCTTAATGTTCGAAGTTGGATATTTCTAAACCGTGTGCCTTTAAGACCTACATGAAGCTGTTACATTACCTTAGGGTTTTTCTTTTGAATTTCCAGCTTCAGAAAACCCAAGCTTGCTTTCTTATTTTTTTTTTTCCTTCCCTTCCTTCCAGACAGCACTCTCAAAACCTGGGGGTGTTTATTGGAAAGAAGACTCAGTGCATATAAGATATGACTGTGTGATAAGACATGCTGCAGTAAATAGGGGCAGATTCATGTGGACATCACTGTCACAGAGGTGGCACGGTTGAGCTGACTTTGTTACCTCCTCTTTGTGGTGCCAGGTTTTTTATTTAGGACAGTTACAGCTACTTTTTCTCTATTGGTCTCTGACATCTGGTGGCAGCACCAGGTAATGCAGTTAATTTGCTTAAAATCCTGCCAAGAGGGTAGCTCAGACGTTAGCTTTTGAAGCTTCAGTAGCTTTGCTGGAAAAAAAAACTAACTTAGCTCTTGGTAATGTATTTTGGTGTGCTTTTAACCTGGGTAGGAATTGCTTAAGTCTAGGGATGGGCTTCATGAGGAGCTGTCCAGTAGAAGCAGTCTTCTGAAGGATGGGATTTGAGCAGTCCAGACACTCCCAATAAATTGTGTTAATATGTCAATTATAGAATAGTTTGGGTTGGAAGGGATCTTAAAGGTCACCTAGTTCCAACCTCTGCCACGGGCAGAGATGGCTTCCATTAAATCAGGTTGCTCAAAGCCCTGCTGAACCTGGCCTTGACCACTGCCAGCGATGGGGCAGCCACAGTTTCTCCGGGCAACCTGTGCCATTGTCTCACCACCCTCACAATTAAGAATTTATTCCTAATATCTAATCTAAATCTACCCTCTTTCATCTTAAAGCCCTTCCCCCTTGTCCTGTCACTACCTGCCTTTGTAAAAAGTCCCTCTCCATCTTTCTTGTAGGCCCCTTCAGGTACCCTTCAGGTACAACATCTCCCCTGAGCCTTCTTTTCCAGGCTGAGCTAACCCCAACTTTCTCAGCCTGTCTTCATAGGAGAAGTTCTCCATATACATATATATAATTTTAAACTAAATGGTAAGCTTCCATTAACATGGTGCATTTTGATTAAAATGTTACCAGTAAAATTCCACTAAGAACTGTTTTGATACTTGAGAGCATAAGGTTGATGATGGCAGTACTGCAAAAGGGGTGAAAGGCACTGGCTGGCTCTTTGGTATTTTCTTGCTCCAACAATTAATTCCCCAAATGAGTTTGAGTTTGCTGGTTAGCTCCAAGAAAATAGCCAAGTCTAGAAACAAGATTACACTGTCATTCTTAGCTAGAAAGTAACATATTTTTGCTTTTGCTAGAAATGACTGAGTGCTCCCCTTCTTTCCCTTTCCCTCTACTCTCCTCTACCCCTTCCTTCTTTCCCCTTTTGCCCCTTTCCCCTTTCTCCTTTTCCCCCTTTGTCTTTCTTTTTCCTTTTCTCTTTTCCTTTCCTCCCCTTCTTAAGTGCTGAGTAGAGACAAAAATGAGGATAAAACCAGAAAAATGGGCAGTAGATGCACATACGTGTGTGGCAGGTTCTGCAATATACAATCTCACTGCAGTTCCAGCACAGGGACTTGAGGTTTGTGTCTGGCTGCCAAGAGGGTGTCAGTGAACCTCCCCCTGATACTTGCACGCTGTGTCACTAACAAATAATGTGGTTTCAGTGTGAAGAATAGCTGCCGGTATAGGTGGGTAAAAAGTTGTTAATAGGAAGGGCAGCTTCCTTGGTAATGCTTTGTTTCTGTTAACAGGTTCCCCTTTTAATACTTGTTTCTTCCTTCTTGCCGGGTGAGAATAGTGTGACCTCTCAGTGGGGATGGTGCCTCTAGACTAAGCATCTCATCTTGAATGGCAGCTGCATGTTGCCTCTCTTGCTCTGGCTGGTGGAGCCAGGCTGTGACCAAAAGGACTGAGAGCTCCAGAGAAAGATGTCAGGGTATAAAAAGCAAGTAATATCAAGATACCTTGAGCTTATCGTCCCCATCCTTTGTGGTTAGCTTTGAAAAGTTTTAACAGGAATTACACCACAGAAAGGGGCCCAAATTAGTACTTCCTGCTTTGTCCTATCACTGGTAAGACCATGAATTTAATCCATTATTTTAGAAGTATTTCACACAGGAACTTTGGTGATAACATCCATAGAGCCTTTTTCTAGCTAGATTGTTACAGAGGTATTTCATCCTTGTTCATAGTTTCAGTATGCCGTCTCATGTTGTAGGAAAAAAAGCCCCTAAAAATTAAAACCTGCGTTTTAGAAGCATGCTTAGTAGAGTTATACCCAAGTCCATTATAACTTAATTGGTAAATTATCTACCATATGTGTTTTCCCATTGTGAAAGACAGCTAGACCTGATTAGATGTTTAAATGCTCGGATGTTTTGAATGAGGAATCGAGAAGAAGCTCCTGGTTGGCAGCCGAGGCAGCAAAAAGGATAATATGAGCCTGTGAACTGCCGCTAAATCTCCCCAGCAGTAAACTGCAGGCTGCAATCTCTTGCATTCAAGGTGACTTAAACTTAACCTACATAGCAGTAATTTTCTGCTCACCAGTGAATAAGTGATCATATGAAAGTCTTTGTGGGGAAGGAGCAAGTGCATAGATTTTGGGGTTTCACTGACCCCAAAGGAGTCTTGGCGTACCTCCTGCCTTGAAGAGTGGTGTCCCCTTCATATCAACTACTATCTCCTCTGTGTAGCAAAGAGTAGTTTCTGATCTCCTTCCTGTCAGCTGGAATTTGTGTGATTGTGAAATAAACTTGGTGCGCTGAAATGTTGGGTTTCATGTAGTGCATGGTCTCAAAATTCCTCTGCAGTGAAGCCCGCACCTGATCAAAGGGGTTGTTCCAGGGAACTTCAGTGTTGTGTAGTGCCCCTGGAGTGTTTTCACCTCTCGTTTCTATACAAAAATGCTGGTTTCTTGTACTTTAGCTACATTTGCTGCAGTTTAGCAATTGGGTCGAAGTAGTGACAGGACAGCTTTAGGCTGTCATACACAGCTTATGAGTTGGGAGCCAGTAGCATGACCTATTTGTAAAAACGTTCCAGCTTGCTTTTAGCATCTCTCTGGGGAAAATGAGCTCAGGAGCCTGCCACCACTGAGCCAGGAGGGGTTTGCAGTTGCTTCCTTTTGTAGAGAAAATTTCTCTTCATTGAAAGATAAAATTTTGATTTAAAACCTTCATTTAATATTTGGGAAAGATTTCCTCCTGTTGAGTTATAATTGTTCAAACAGGTCAAGGTTGAGATCCAGATGATCGTGAATCACTTCCCCTTTAAAGGCAAATATTTTCCTCCGTGGCCTGAGGGTCTGAAATCAAGTCTGACAAGGCAGGCAGACCAGCATTTGGCTCTTCCACACTGCCTCCGTCACACTTTTCTCCACCTGGAGAGCAGTGCTTACCTTGCACTGCAGTTGTGGGGTTAATTAATCCCTCTATTTGCACAGTGTTCTGAACATGCCCCAACAAAATGCTGTTACTTTTATTGCCTGGAGGCTCTGTGCAGCCTTCTGTGACAACAGGGCCTGGGAGCCCAATGGATGGGCAGAGAGAGGCCCCTCTACCTGACAAGCAGTCAGGGCCACCCGACGTGGTGCCTCCTGAGGTCTGCCTTCCTCACCTCCCAGCCACCCCAAAGGGAGGGAAGCACCATCCCTGCCACAGGAGGTACCCGATCAGTGAGTTGGACACAGGCTTACCAGGGCTTATGGTACTTCTGGGCTGTTTTCTGTGCCCCGTGGCTGGAGCAGACTGATGGAGGAGCAGCCTGCTCTGGTGATGAGGCTGCCATGGGAAAGTCTTCAACAAGACTGGCTTGCAGGTTGCTGTGCATCTAGCACTGACTGCTAGAAATTCGGACCTTAATGTAAGAGCCAAATGGTTGTATTATCTCTTGGTGTTTGGAACACAAGAGGGGATTTGGCCTTTGCTTAGAAAATGTCAGACCACCACAGGATGATATCCTACATCATATGCAAATGTCTGAGGACAGAATGGTCACTTAGCCATCTTAAAGGTGGATTATTAACTTTATCTGTAATCCCCTAGGCATTTAAGGTCATAAACCAAATGACTGGTGTTGTCTTTAGAGGGCAACAGGGTTTCTGTACCTTTTTGGCGAAGGGCTGTCTCATGTACTTGACATACAGCCAAGCTCACCAAGACTATGGGCCACTGGCTTTGAGCAGCATTGTCTAGTGGAAGGTGTCCATGTCCATATCCAACCCAAGGGGACTGGAACTGGATGATCTTACAACACAAACCTTGAATTTTCTTTGTTAAATAGATGACTGTATTGTTTTAGAGGGTAGTGTTGGTTCACAGTAGAACAGGGGCCAGTTAAAGGTGCAACAAGGATATTGACCAGTTGTAGTTACAGAAATAAGCATTTGCATACAGTGATTGATTTTCTTTATCTCTCTTCTTCCAAAATAGATGCACTAGTAAACCATATAGGGTTTCACAGATGGGCTGCAAAATATCAATAGAAACATTGTGGTGGTGTTGCTGTTTCATTTCCTTCCGTCTCTTAATTTGCTGCCTTACTTTATTGCTCCTCTTTTTTTTGTCTTCTCAGTTTTTTATTCCCTCTATTCCTTGTTGGCAAAGTTATTTCCAAGTGGAACTGGCTGCCAGCATGGTGATGCATATGCAGTATAGAATCATAGAATGCTTTGGGTTGTAAGGGGCCTTAAAGATCATCTAGTTCCAACCCCCTTGGGATGGACATGGACATGGGCACCTTACACTAGAAGATTGTTCAAAGCCAGTGGCCCATAGTCTTGGTGAGCTTGGCTCAGAAAATGCAGTCCACCCAATGGACAAGAGATAAGGTAAGGGATAAGGGATAAGGTAAGGGATAAGGGATAAGGACAAGGTAAGACAGAAGGCAGAATTTAGTGTGCTGTCATCATGGCAGTGGATCCTTTTCCAGAGATATATTCAGGACACTTGGATGCCAGTGGGAGGAAGCAGAGTACAAGAGAACACAGAGAGGAAAAGGCCTCCAGAAAAACATTTGAGTTACTAATCATGTGTCAGGAAAGGATGACAATGCTGCATGGACAGTGGTGGCTGTGGTGACCTGCTGGAGGCTTTTCCTTGCAAGGAGGAGGAGGACTATGAAAAGGGCACCTTTCTTAAGTTATCTAAGCTGAAAAGCTGTTGCAGAGGTGTAGCTTTGAGAAAATTCAGCTCAGGCATGAGAAAGGAGCTGCGGGAAAGGTTTGAATTACTCCTAAGAAGAAGAAAAGCAGCACATGATCAGAGCTATAATAATCCGTCCAGGAATACCACATTGCACTGGCATGTTTCTGGTGTGAATGCCAGTCTGCTCTCGAATACGCTTACTACACATTTTCTGAAAAGATGTATTTCGAGCCTATCAGAACTGCATCTCACCCATCTTTATTTTGTCAAGTCTATGCTGTATTAAGTATTGCTGGTAAATGGAGGATTTATTGGTGACTTACAGCCATGGGAACTGTGGTGTGAGACCAGTATGTTTACTGGAAAATCAGTGCTTGGAGCTGACAGGCTCGGCCCAAATCTCACATTGAAGAGATGTCAGTATGGTGTGAAGTACAGATCACTGTCATTTCCATCTTTCTCCACGGGCTTTGTCATAATGTAAAAGGCTTATAGATGGCATTTGATATAAAGCAGCATATGTAAGAGGGTGAAGGATAATGACTGATTACCAGCACAACTAACTGCCTATGTATGTGTCACTTCAACATATACCGACCTGCCTCCTTAATTTAAAGCTTTTTGCCCTTTGCTTTCCTCCTGCCATGGGCTACGTTACACAGAATAACCCAAAGCTTTCCTGAGGGCACTCCCTTAGTCATCAGGTTCCTCTTGGCCACCCCTGGAGCTATATTATACCTTCTTGACAGTATCCCTCCTGCTAGTTACTCTGGCATGAGCTCTTCCTCCATAAAAAATGAACACAATTACCTTGGGTCATGTTCATTCTGCTAATGTGCTTTGCTGCAATACGAAGAATGATTGTCACTTGAGATAGCTGGAGAAGGAAATGAGGAATTTATTCATTTATTCAGCACAGTAGAAATCATATTGCTTTCTCTTCCAGGGAGCCAGCAGGTACTAGTTGTTGGTGTGAGGCTAAGGAGTGCATGGTATCGGAGACATGCCTGTGATCCACATGCATGCTGTGCCCTCATCATTCATTGCATGCTCCTGCCTCCCTCTTTCTCCCAAAAGTGAGAAAATAGAGGCCGTTGTTTCTTGTTCTCTGGCTGATGGAAGAACAACCTTAACACTCCTCTTCCTATGCATTGTGTCCTCACTGGTAAAAACTGATGTAGGGCCTTTCTTCTTCCCTAATCCTCTAATCCTCTGTGGACAGTGGGTTACCTTTCCCCTGGCTTTCTCTTTAACATGCTGCTTTTCCTTGGCTTCTTTGGCATATCTGCCCATGCAGTTTGTGTTGTGGGAGCAATACTCAGCCAAGCGGTGGTGGCACTGAATCCTTGCCATGGAACACTAGCCCTCCGTGACCCAAGCAAGGCTGCAACCCCAGCTTCCTACCGTCAGCCATCCAGTGTAGTTCCATACCTACAGAGTTTATCATGTGCTCGCTGGACCCACCAAGGCCTGATTTAAGTCCCTGGTTTCCAGGATGCGAGGCCTTGATCAGATCTGTTCGGCCTGGGGACTGTATATGACCTGAAGAAGGCAACTCCTTGCAAGAGAAGCAGCCCAACTGCAGCTCCACAGTGTCCAGCATGGTGGCCCTGGTCGTTTTGGCCCTCACCTGGGTCTCATCTGTCTGTGCTTTGTTTTGTTTCTGGTGGCCATCAGTGTTGGAGATAACGAGATGTACTGGAGTAGTAGGTACACACTCTTGTAGGTGTTGCCTGGCATAGCTGCAACCTCTCTCCTGCTGCCCTATTTCTGCCTGCCTCCTCGTCAAACAAGACAGACTGTCAAGAAACAAGGCTTGTGCGGTTAGCAAATGTGCTGCTTTTGTCTTGTTTTCTTCTTCCCAGGAGGGCAGGGGGGAGAGGAGAGGGAAGAGGCAGAGAGTGGAGAAAGCAAACTGATAGGCTATCTGTGGTGCTACCAGCAGGATGGGCAATTTTTGGTGGGAACATTTTCTCCCACTACCCCTGTGCCACCCAGAGGTGCTTGTGGGGAAAAATCACAATTCCCTTAGAAGCTGGCCTGGGAACAGAGGATGGGAAACATACCTTAGTTTACAGATCAGGGTCCAGAACCAAGGCAGGAGCTTAAGCCACTTGAAGACTCATCTGGGGTTTCACAGGATACAAAGCGTTTCAGCGAAATGTATGAGGTTTAGTATGGGGTGAAGGGAGCATCTTTGTGTTTAGTTTTGATCAGATTATTTTTAGAAGCAGGTGCTCAATTACATAGAGTATCCCTGAGTGTTAATTGCCCTGCTACATGAAGCCAGTCATTAGAAATGTTTGGGTTTTGTTGTCTTTCACCTCTAAATCAAAATAAAAAGAATAAATTTCATCAGAACTTCCACTCAACATTTACTGCTCTCTCTCAGGACCTCTCAAACTCTTAAAGTTGATTCAGAACTGAGTATTAATAATTGCATTGTATTAATTTATTTTTAACTTGACTCTAAGCCTGAAAGCAACCAAGCATAAAAAGTATTTAATAGCTGAGAAACTTAGAGGAGCAGAACACAGAGCCCAGTGCTGTCAACGTCCTTTAGCAAAAAAGATTAAGTGCTGCTGTCGTCATTTAAGCTTGAGGTGGGGGAGAGAGTAGGAGGGAACAGGAGAAGGGAGAGGGGACATGTCTGATCCACTTAATGTAAAGTAGAAATTGATGTCATTTTAATATTCTTCTCATAAGATTTACCACTTCACATGTAAATACCAGGCAGCAATGTGGCTATGTTGGATTTTCTATTCATATGAAGAATGTGTTCATCTACTGGAACTTAACTGATCACACTGAGTTAAAGGGAGGATAATAAAAAGCTATGGAGTGAATAATGGAAGGATTTAAAAATGAGGCATGGGGGACAGAAGATAGAATACATCATAATTTTGGAAGTAAAAATACAGTTGAGATTAACAGTGTATTTTCTGGACATCTGGCTGATCTAAAGTCTGTCTGACAATTATCTTGTAATTGTTAAACCTGCCGCCTTTATGCATGGGGTTAGGTCTGTTAAAATATGTATGTAAAAAGCAGAATGGTTATTGATTCTGTGCAGCATAATTTGTGTGGGTCTCTGTTCAGAGTCAAATGGGTTATATTTCTACCTTAGTTCATGTGCTTTTGGTTCTTGGTCTGCTTTTTCTCAAAAATAATGTCAAAAGAGAGCATCTGTGAGAAGCTTGGTGATAGGAAAGAGTTTAATATTAAAAAGTTACCATTTTTAGAGGAACCGATTTAGAAGGGAAAAATGGATGACTTATTAGTTACTAAAAATGCATCTTCTGAGCAATTGTATGAAAATTAGCATCTAATAATGCTGCATCTGTATTTAGTCCTTTTTACTATTACAGATTTTTAATTACAGACTCTTTTGTCTTCACGCCAATTAATTTGCAATCCTAATCTCTGTTCTTAAAAATGGTTTGCAGGAGCATTGCTGACATCCTCACTACTATTTGTAAAGAAAGAAAACTACCAGGGAAAACACAATATCAGCTCCCATAGAAACACTCAAGCATTTCATTAGCAGTTGTAAGCTGGAGAGACAATAAGGAAGGCTTTATTAGGCAAGAGGTGGTAAATGGAAAATTGGCAGCAGAAAATTAAAGGTTAATCATGAATAGCCCCTCACAACTGCGACATCATCGTGTTGTTCATGTGTTTGCATTTCCATCATGCCCTGATCACAAGTGTAGAATGCCACATAATAAATAAATAAATAAATAAATAAATAACCCAACCTTCAGGAGCAAGAACAAACAATACAATGGCTCCACACCAACAAAAACTGTTTGGAAGCCATCTGCTCAGCATCAGCCCAGCACCAGCCAGTGCACTGTGAGCAGGAAGTACAGTTCATTCCTCAAGGCTTGATGGTCAAAATGTCACTGATTTTATGTTCTTTGCAGACTGTACTTAATGTGATCTTTTCCTTACAGGAACTGTCTCTGCTGGTGTTTCTAGTTACACATCTATATTAAAAATCCACTCTATATATATTGTGTCTATATGAAAATGCTGATGGTAGGGAACTGAGATACCAAATATTTTTGCATGTTATTCTAAGATGGAGTAAATGAAAAAAAGGAACATATGTCAAGGGATGTAGGAAAAGAGACAATGCAGGCAAGAGAGTGTTCAGAAAATGTGATGTTTGCATAAAGACAAGTTTCTAACGGTGTTTAGTTTCATAAAGGTGCAGATGAGTTCTGGGATTTTCAGATGGTCTGGTTGGTGGGCTGCTGTGCAGTCTGGAAATTGGGTGCCTATTTTCTACTGCATTATCCCTTGTAAATATCTTGGTGTGTATGAAAATGTCCCTATTTACATGCTGGGCTTCTTACAACTTCTGGTAATCTGGTTTATAGTACTTGCAAAAGCTGCTCTCTCTCTATTTTATCCTTTGTCCTGTGATGATGCCCATTCTTAGGCTCGGTCTTCGTGGTTTAGCAGTGTTGACAGCCAAGTGTCAACGCTGGGGTTTGGACTGAGAGATTGATGAAGGCAATAGAGGATGTGGGAGCTCATGTTCTATGATAGCTCTGGTTTAGTGCGTAGTTACTTAAAATCTGTTAAAGTAAGCGGCCTGTAGTCTACCAAGCGCCTCTGTGGATGGAGACTTCTGAGCCTTTATTTTAGTGTTTCTGCAGTGTCAGCCAGGCATTATTTTGTAGGTGTGGGTGTACTTGTGCTTGGAGCAGCTAAACACTTGCTTAGATGTAAAAAAGGAAAAGTGAGATCTGAAAACTCTGTTAAAGTATCATAGAATCATAGAATGCTCTGGATTGGAAAGGACCTTAAAAATCAGAGTTCCAACCTCGCTGCCACAGAGAGGGACAGCTTCCACTAGGCCAGGTTGCCCCATCCAACTTGGCACTGAACACTTCAAGGGACGGAAGTAATGCTGGGTGGATTTAGACAGAACCCAGATGCTTGATGTTTCAGAGCAGGGGGCTGAAATTTTAGCAAGCATTGTTAAGTTGGAAGATAAAATGTATAAACCAGAGTGAGATCTTTCCCACAAAAACACCCATGCTTTTCATTCCAGCCAGCTCTAATGTAAACTGGCTGTTTAGCCAGTTTTATGCATGATCCACATAGTCACATGGGTCATGCATTTGAAGAGTTAAGAGCATGACTGGAAACTCTCTTGTACTTTCACTGTTGTGTGACTCATGCTGCTGCTGGAGGAACCCATGGGGCAGCTGGGGAAACTGTGGTTTTCTGCAGCAGTCATGATGTTTGTGGAGGCTCCCTGCAGGCACCAGTGATGCTGGTGTGGAGTCACACACTGGGGTTTGAGAAGCTTCAGTATCCTGATGAAGATGTTAAAGAAGAAATATGAAGACCTTGCTTTTTCACACCACCTTTGTTCCCTTTCTAGGTTTTGCTGCCAGGAAATGCAAATGTTAGACTTATTGCCCAAGTAGTGTTGTGGGCATTCGCTGCTGTCCGTCTTGAAAACAGGATTACCAGGGGCTCCTAGGCAGCACGGACCACTTCAAGCTTCAGACCACTTCTCAGCTGAGGTTCTTCTTTGTGCTGAGTGCAGGTCAGCCAGAGCAGAAGTCTCTTGCAGAGAGATGGGATCTGGGGGCAGCTGGCCAGGTTAAAAGACTCATTATTGGTATGTTTGAACACTGAAAAAGATCTGACATGAATATGGATTCTGTGGTACGTAGGTATTTTTGTAACTGTAGAAATGTGGGATGGAAAGCACCTCCTGGAGGAAAGAACCTGACTCTGCTACCAGTAGATGCTACATTGTCTGATGCCTTCGTGTATTGACCAAACTCTCTCTCAGAGCTAGCTGGCTGCTGTCTCCAAAAGTCCTGTTGAAAGGTTATTCAGAAACTCATTTTTAGGAAGGGTTAAGCCACCTCATTTTATCCTTAGACAATATGGACGTGCTTTCGTACCCATGCAGTTGCCTGGGAGAAAAAGGGAAGCAAGCTGAGCCAAAAGACAGTTGGACTTGTTCTCAGGTACTGGTGTGTTCAGCAGAGCAAATCACATTCTTCTGTTCTTTCATCAGGCAGTAGGCTTATCAGAGGTGGAAGAACTGAGCATTTATTCTCTAGATCTTCCATGTTATCATTATGCCATACTTGAACAGGGAAAGCCAGAAACACACTCTACTCCAGAGGAGATTTCATCAATACTGGAATACCCTATTTCCATGCGCCTACTGGAAGTACCTCATTTGCACAACCATTTTTCACACCTGCATTGCATTGGCTTCTGAGCAGTTGGTGCAGGTCTGTCATCTGTAATTCCCAATGACTCAGACCAGCATATGGCAGAGAGCCCTATTCATATGCTGAGGATATTACAAATGGAATCGTGTTCCTTCTGGTTTTGTGTGAAACGCCTTCATTACCTCCAGTGTCCTCTGTGTGACAGTGTTGGCCAGTTTCATCACCAATAAACTTTCCTTAGGATATCCCTAATTTTTTGTGACACTTAAGTCAGCTCCAATGCTTCCAGAATTCCTCTAATAACTCCTATTGGCAAAGGTTATGGCAGCTTCCCCTTTGTTTCCATCTCCTTTATCATCAGACTGTTTCTGTACAGCTTTTTTTTATGTTTTCTGCATTGATGCTCTGTCAGCAGGTTTGCTGAAGGGAACTTAGATGGTTCCAGCAGTATGGTTGTATAAAAAGTGAGTCAGCTTTTCAGAAGGAGTTATTTGGGTTAATTTACAATAATTAAAGTTACTGTAACATCAGTAACTTCAGTGAGACATACTGCATGGCTTTATCCCACTTCCCACTTACCTCTGTGCCTTCATTTGATAGAGCAAGTGAGGCAAGATAGGAAAAAAAAAAAAAAAAGTTAAAAAAGGACATCTGTTAAATTAATAAACCATTTTTTTTTCCTCATTTAGCAGCAGTAGAGCAGGGAGTGCTGCTGAAGATGTGCACTACTGATCTTGATTTGAAAATTAATGCTGGTTTTAAGTTTTGAAAGCAACATTTTTGTAATGTTCTTGCATTTGAATGGGGCATTAGGAGTCAAGACAACACCTTGCTGATAGCTTGCTACCCAGTGCCAGCCATTTCCAAAGGAGGAGGCAATGGCTCACACCCAGTGGTGTGTCTGATCATAGATGCTTCAAGAATTTGGTTCTTTTCAGCAGGTGAGGCTTGGGTTTCCATATCTGTAGGCACTTGGATGGTGAAAACAATAATCAGCATTTTCGAAGAGATTTTATTTCTTCTTACATTTCCTTTCTTAAACAGTGCAATTCCTGTAATGATGCAGCAGGGGCATATTGTGTTGAAGTTAAAATATCCATTTGAATGAGAAAATGTTTTCTTCAATGTATCTTCACTGTCTAAATGTGTTCAATGTGTAAATATCTGTAAATGTATTTCAGAAGCCATTTAAAGATCTGACTTTATCAGCAAATTTGATCCAAGTATGTTTTACTTATTTTGTCAGTTTAGCAGGAAGGGGAATTTGGCTGTGTTTGAGTAGTCCCACTGGGGGAGAGGATAAAGTAAGGCCATTTTTTCATCGTAGTTTGAGCATTGCTTTGCTTTGAGGAATACTTTTAAGTATTCTTTATATGGTCTAAGAGAGTAAGTAACAGAGTGCAGTGGAAAAGAGCCATTCTGTTCTACTGTTCTGTACCCAGGAGATCATCAGTGCCGTTTGAATGACACTGCATGGAGGGAGGGGATCCAGAGGCACTAAAAGTTCTGGCAGCTTCCGCCTGTTTTTTGTTGGCTTCTCTTTGTGTTGGGCTGGCTTTTGGAAGAGAGCAAGCCTACTTCTGGGCTGCGAAGCCCAAGCGCCTGGCAGCCATGCCTAGAAGGGGATGTCCAAGCACCTATGAGGAGTATGAAACACATAGAGCAAAATAGCAGACAAAGCTGGAAAAGGATGAGCGAAAGATGGCAGATCCTCCTTAAAACAGTTTTGCTTATTTTTCACTGGTAGATGAAGATATGTACCAAAGCTGCTCCTGCTTGTCATCCTAGATAAAGAGTGAGCATCAGCTACAGCCACACAGGATGGCAAATTCAGGACCTACATCCTTGCCTGCAGCCAGTCACAGTACAGTGCTAGTGACAGCTGCTGGCAGGGTGTAGTAAGAGCTGGTGATGTAAAATAGGAGAGCTTGGTAAATACATGTAAGAGAGCAATCAACAAGGAATTTGTATGGCTCATGCTCAGCCTTTTAATGCCTTCTGTTTTCTCTCATTAGTAGGTGGCTTCCCAGATTGGAACCTTTAAAGATCATAGATGAGGCTTGAACAAGACTGACTGGCGACAATGCAAACATGAATTTCACAACAACCAGTCAAATGAAATAAAACAGAACTATGTGTGTAATGATGGCAGCATTAGCTTGCCTTACTGCTATTATGAATGCTAGTAAGATAAATATTGAATATCTGTAAATAAACTATTATTATGCTAGCATGAAACCTCCATTCAAACTGTAATTCTTTTTGAGGAAGAGGCGATGGTTTTCTTTAATCTTTTCACATGCGCTCTACACTGAACCATTTCCTTTAATTGCTGTTCTAAAATATATAACAGGGTTTTTTATGCCAACTTTTTATATTTATCTTTTTACTTTCCATTAATTGCAGTACTTCCATTCAAGCTTGAAAATTAAATTGCTTTCTCAACATATTTCTTCTCTGCTGTATGTAAACATGGGCTTTTTTTATTAGCCTTGTTTCCAGTGAAGCTGAAAGTGCACAAGCACTCAATGCATGGAGAGGCTTTTGCCAGTCTTAGTTACAGATGCTTTTAAGGAAACTCAGAGGAGCTGCCACACAGAACAAAGCTCATGTCTTTCTCATACTGCAGGGAATTTATCTCATGTTTGGGGAACTGAGGAGCAGCACCAAGAGCCAGTGGGGTGCCTGCTCACCTCTGCCTTTCCAGTGGCTGCTCTGAGCAGCGCAGCAAGGCTTGGCAAGTCAGAGTCTGAAACTGTGTGTGCCAGCACTAGAGATCATGATAAAGTTCTGTCGTTTAAACAACCCATCTACTCCATTTATCTGCTTTGATTGCAGATTCAGTTAGTAAGCACGTTAATGGTATATCAAAACCTGATTAGAGCTGATGAGATAAGAACAAAGAAGTGTTAAAGTATTTAAAAATTAATCATCTTTCATGACAATAAGATATGCAAAGTCCCGTACAGTCTGTCCCGTCTGTCCCATCTGTCATATAAGACATCTCTGTAGTTGTTCCAAGAAAAGAAAACTGGAAGGAGAAAGGGGCAAGTGAGCCACGTGTATTATATGTAGAAATCTGTTTGATTAAATAAATAAGAAGAATCCATACCTTCTGCAAATCTCACACTGCATCTCAAGTAGTAGGAGCTATTTTGGATATTTGTATCAGAAGCTTTTAGGTATTTTACTGCTTTCAACAAAGGCATTTTACAGGCCAGATGGAGGTATGTCAGTTGGTGCGTGGTCTGCAGATGGACTCTGCAGTGGTTGCCTCCTGAGGTTCTTCTGAAGGGCCTCACTTCAGCTTAGCCACGGGTCACAAGGGCGCTAGTCCCTGAGCTCCCATAGGAGCTGTGGTGAAGCTTCAGGGTGGAATGAGGGAATCCTGCACGTGCCTTACGACTTCTGGATCCACACCAGAACGTAGGATGAGTTTAAGTGGTGGGAGACCTATGGTTAAAAAGCTTTCCTGTTGGCCTGACTATCCTTGTCCTGTTGGAGAATAGAGTTGCAGCTTAGTTTGTGTCTCAAAGAACCGTTAAAGTACCAGCAGCATAGTCACATGTGTGTTATAAGCAATCGGTGTCACTTGGTATTACGATTATCTGGTATTTTCTACACTCTTTTGAAAAATAAAAATTTAAAAAAAAAAAAGAAAAAAGAAATAACACCACAGAACTTCACAACTTCAAACATCTGGGTTTAAATTTTTAAAGTTTTGTTCCTGCCCTTGCTGACTTCTTTTGGTTTTGTTTCAGCTGGAATTTAGCAGTTTGAGTGCAAGGCTAGATAAAACCACGTTTTTTACATGAAAACGCATACAGTCATACACACACTCCAGAAGTGTCAGTATTTTCATCAAGCAACTCTAAAGTGTAGCAAAAAGCAACTAACATGTGAGGAGATATGCTTCCATTTTCAGACACGTATGCAAGTGCAATACCCACAAACAGGCACTCCTGTATCACGACCATTGAAACAACAGTATGTATGTATGTGTAGAAGTATAGACCACAATTCAGTTGTTTCAGGGGTGATTTATCTGTAGGCAGGTGCTGATTCTAAGGATTGTACATTCTAAAAAAGCACACTTAACACGTTTCCAAAACCTTGTAGAAGTTGTGAGCTGGCTGCACATGGTGCCTGTCTGCTGTGTGGGCCCTGGAGGAACTGACAAATCTGAATTTCATCTGCCTCCTTCCTCCTCCTTTTAGCTGTTAGGAAGATAAGACTTGAGAGAACAGCCTTGGTTATTAAATCCATCTCCCAGCAATGTAGGAGAGTGAACAGAGCATCTGCACACCATGGTCCGTGGGAATGCCTTCCTGTTGGGATTTAGGGCAGAAATTTCCTTTCTCTCTCTAAAAAAGCATGTGAGTGTTTAAAGTGACTTCTGGCTTTGACTTTGGCTTCTTTAGTAGGAGAAGCACATGAAGAAACAGAGCCATACAGTAATAAGAACCAGAGCAGAATGAAAAACTGTGGTGTAGACACAGAGCCAGAGTGTTGGACCTTGAGTGGCACAAAACTGTGTTATTTCAGGCTGGAACAAACTATACTTTTGCTCTCCTTAGCCTTGTTTTGTTACCTTTTTTTGCTTCCTTGGCTGTGTTGCTACCTGTATTTGTGAGGAGGGGCAGTAGCTAAGGTGTGGGTGAGAGGAAATACAGATGGTTATAGAGAACATCATTGGTTTTGAAGGACTGACTTGGGTATGCTGAAACAAGAACACTTGCTTCCTCATGATGGCCCATGTGAGCTGTACAGCAGCATAGTGAGTATCCGCCATATGTTCACTGGTTGCCGAAGGCAGGCCTGTATATACAGGAGAAGTTCACTGCAACACAGTGCCTGGAAGATCTGGAGAGGAATACGTGGCTCATGCAAAAGGAGAAAAGGAAAGAACCAAAAATCTCAATTATGAAAGAAGCAGCAGTCACACAGTAGAAATAGCAGCTCTCAGCTCATTCCTAGTATCATTAGGAGAATGTAAATAACCAGTGATTTTCCATAAAATGGGCTCAGTACATTAGGGGTTTGGTTGCTGTGATAAAATCCTTTTTAAACTTTAAACAAAGCACTTATCAGATCATTACATGTGCTCCCAAGATGATTTTTTTGCATGGACTGAACTGAAATGAATGCTGCAGCTGATGGCCTTCTTGTCAGCCGTGGCCTGGCATTGCAGCGGTGGAGGCTGCAGCCTCCCCAGCCCCCTGCTTCCCCTTCACAGGTTCCAGCCAGGTAGCGATTGGACCCCCTCCTGATGGTGAAGGGATGAAAGCTGCCCAGCTGTCACCTGTTGCAGGCAGTGGTTGTGCTGCCAGCTTCACCTCCTTCCCTCCAATCTCCCTCTTCCAAGAGGAGGAAGCTGTTCTCAACCTCTTTACTCTCATTTCCACCCCAAACATATTTGTGGCCAGCAAGTGCACACTTGGTTGCCAGTGCAATTGTCCTGTGGCTTAAGTAGCTCTCTCTTGCCCTTGCTGTGTAATCTCCTTACAGGCAGGTTCATATCCCCTTACCCACCTTTATCCACTTCATGCAAGTCTTTGAAAGCCACGCGTCTCACCTCCTGCTAGACAGGCTCTCCATTGCTTTGTTATCCTGGGAGTCTGTCTTTGAACCTGTTGCAGTATCACCTCACCTTTCCTGAACGGGGATAACCAGATTTACACCCGTGGCAGATTGCATTACAGCACTGCAGATGGATCTCACAGGTGCCTTGTGCAGTGGCAGCCCATGTGTAGCCTCTTCTGAAAGTAATTTGCCTTTGGAGATACATCACTAGGTTGCCCGTGCCTTTTTCTCCGTGTATGTGCCGTGAGTGATTCCTCATAGACACTGCGGTCAGCTAGGATTCAGAAATGCTTTTCCTCCACTATTATTTACAACTTTAGGAGCTTGAAACTTCTGGCATTAGTCCCAGCAGCACGACCTTGTATTTGGTACTATTGAATTTCATTGCATATCTGTTATTGCACATTTCAAAGCTGTATTCTGCTATTTCTGAAGGTTATTTGGTGCATAGACACTTGAATACAAAGTGGTTCTGAGATTGTTTTACACCACTGGTATTATGTGCAGTGACTAATGAGTTTGTAAATAATTTTTTCATTGTTTTCGAGTTTTCTTACTGCTAAATCTTAACTTTGTACTACCAGCAGATAAACAAACTGATAGCTCTGCTTTTCCTCCAATTCCCACAGCCAGCAAAATGAGAAATCGCTCTGGGTCTTGTGCTGCTGTGGATTGAATTACTGCATCTCATTATGTTCAGAAGGAAGCTATGTAAGATCAGCAAAGTCATAATTACAGAAACATAATAGCCATGTGGACAGGGGCATAATGACGCCTAGTTAAGGGTGGGATTGCGCTCATACAGCTCCGCATCTGCCCAAGAGTTTGTGTGTGCCCAACAGGCCTGGTTGCTACCTTTGCCCTCTGGGCACACTGCTGGTGATGGTGCAGTGGAAGATCCTTTTTGTATGTGCTGACTGTGTGTGTCTGTTAGATGTGAAAATTCCCTGGAGGAGCTTCCTCTCCTAAACTGCATTGCGGCAACTGCCCTTTAGAGTTGTTCTGACAACTTTTATGGTGTCTGCTGTCATCCAACACTTGTGCTACTGCAAAAAAAAAGTATTTTTTTTTCTGTACATGTGGCTCAGGATGCACACACTGTACTTTTTTCCTCTCCAGAGATGGATGAATTGCACCACATGGTCCCTGTGTGCTCACTGCATGCTGTTTTGTGTTTTATTCCTGTTGAGAGATGAAGTTCTGATGATACACTTGGGTTTAAGGTGGTGTAGTACAATGCTGTAGTGTGTTGCTACATGTCTGAAGACTGTTACACATGGAGGTAGGAATTCCTGCACTGACTGAGCTGCTGACACTACCAAAACACCTTTGTCAGAGACTCACTCAAAACTGGTTTCTACCCTGGTCAATTCTAAGGTACAAATGCACTGAACTCTGGATTATTCTTGTGCCAGCATGTGCTTTGAATGTAGTGTTAGACTACAAAAACTAGAGGATGTTTTTCAGGGTGTTTCATTTTCTTCCTTTACTTTCTTCACACAGATATTATAGAAGTTTAGGTTTTGCATGGATTTATTAGGAGGCAAGCAATCAAGAAGAGCATGTAAGAGACAATAAAGGATTTAAATAGGGGATACTCCTGTTTCAAAACATCTAATCTTGATTATCTTGCATTTTTGATTTTTTGAAGTCTTATATCTCAGTAAAATTGGAGAACTGTTTTAAAATTTGAGGCCAAACTATATTATACCATGTAAACAACATTTGTGTCATCTTTGTGTATTGCTACTTCATGGATTTGCAAGTGTGAGAATGAGGGACAGCTGCTGCATTTAAGCTTCCAAAAACTTTCATGTCCCACAGGTAAATATTCTCTGGCTATATCAGTTTGCTGATGATCAGTTAGTTCCTTCTATTCTGCTATATATAGTTATAGAACTGTATATAGTAGACAGTTCCTTCTATTCTGGTGTATATATAGTACTATATATAGTAGCTATATATAGTAGACTTTCAAAACAACCACTATTTCTCTGGTTAGGAGTGTGCTTTCTCATTGATATTGAACTGAATGTACACATGTTTAAAGTTATTCTTGTTGAAGACTTGGCAATTTTCGGTACTATGTTAGTCATTCCAAGATAGATTTTGACATTTTTAAAAGCATGGAAATTCAGTGAGGAAGGAAAGACATCCCTAAAAGAGAGACATCTGGAATAAAATAAGCTTAGCCTGCATTAAGTATTTTTTAAACAAGCAAGTACACAGAAAAAAAGACCACATGGTGGCCACAGATTACAGATGTGAAAAGAGACTCATGACTTTGACAAGGACCTGCTGGTTTGTTTAACCAAGCAAAAGTGAAGGTTTTAATCATCTGAAGGGATAGAGATTGGTCTGTATCCACCTTGACAAGCTGTTGACTTGTGATGCTGCACCACCAGTGCCATCCCATGTGCTCACAAGCAGGGCAGGGCAAGGCCCCATCAGCTCCTAGTCAGAACTTTTGTCATGTACAGGAACACCATCTCTGCTTTCCCATTCATTAGCCTTTTGCTGAAATTCAATTGCAATGTAGTAAACACTCCTTGAACACTGTGAGTTTGGTTGTCATAGAATCATAGAATAGTTTAGGTTAGAAGCGACCTTCAGAGCTCATCTAGAACAACTCCCCTGCCATGAGCAGGGACATCTTGAACTGGATGGATAAGCCATATCCAGACTTTGGGTAACAAAGGTATACCTTCGGCCAAATATCAGACAGACTAGGCCTTCTTCAGGACAAATACATGGTACAGGAAAAAAAGATATTCTGAATAAGAATTGAGGAAAGAGAAGCTAAGCTGCAGATGAGATTTCAGCCATGCAGGTGCAGCATTTGTAGAGCACTTTGGAGGTGTGTTGACCAGATGCCTGCTGCAAAGATGCTGCCTCACTGCTGCATCAGGTCTGTGTGGTTAGCCTCTGTTGTCATCATGTGCCTCTTGGAAGGGGATGGAGACAGGGAATGTGAAATACGCATTGGTGCAATATCAAGCTTGAGCAGTGTTCTCAATCCTGGCTTTGTGCCTTAGACACCTGAGGTTCCTGCTCCATGCCACAGCTCTACAGAGCTCTGGCTGCCGAGCAGGTCAAAGCTGAAGTGGTCCAACCGCTCTCTGTAAACAGCCCATGCCTCTGCAAGCTCTGTCAAAAGTAGACTTGCCCCCAACCCTAGTTTTTGTTCTGGTGGCCAGGGACCACTGTACAATTTCTTCACAAGTGACCTCAACTGACATACATAGGAGCCATGGCACATGCAGATAATCTGTACTGGGGAAGTGTGAATGGCCGTAGGGCTCTAAGACATGCTCCACAAGGTAACAATGGATGCTGAAGGCACCTCTTTTCTCTAATTACATACCTTAGCTTGCAGAGTGGGATGCCGCTTTTGATGTCTCCAAACTGTAAATTCTTTTTCCTTAGACATTCAGTCATGCATATTTAAAGCTACATTTCAAGAAATTAGGTCTGAAAATTCCCAGTAGAGATGCATTTTTACGTTCTGGTTTTATCCAAAAATGACCACATTTCTGTCTGCAGCTGACTTGAAAGATACATCAATTAATAGAGCCGCTGGTGACTAAACTGTAAAACCAGAATATTTTCTCTCATTTAATGACATGTCTTACATAAAAATAAGCATAAGCCTCATGACAAAGAATTGAACTGTACTAAGATTTCCAGGTATTTTTCTGTAAGTGCAAGGTGTAATAAAGCCGAGTTTTCACCATAAGAATATAACCTTTTACTATTACCATTCATTATGTGTATGGTCTTCATGTGGACATCAGGCCCCAAACGTAATTATTCTTCCTGAATCTTCCTACAAGAGACATG
This sequence comes from Pezoporus wallicus, assembly GCF_028554395.1. Taxonomy (NCBI): domain Eukaryota; kingdom Metazoa; phylum Chordata; class Aves; order Psittaciformes; family Psittacidae; genus Pezoporus; species Pezoporus wallicus. Next base: position 896,589 of record NW_026638681.1, on the reverse strand, counting down.
TAGTTAATTACTCTCTTATAGGAAAAATCTATAAGAATAGGTATTTGCTACTGTATTAGCAAGAAATTATTAGTTTTGAGCCATACTACAAGGGTATTTTCAAGCCCTTGTGTTGTGTCCCCACACACACTGCAGTCTTTGTTAGTGCTTTTAGGACTTCTTGGGCCATATATAATTCTTCATCCTGCAGCAAACAAAATGACTATAATGTTTTCTTCCCTGCTGTTCATTAAATGATCACTGGCCTCTTCTGGTTTCAAGGAGAAGGTTGCAGTCACTTATCTGATTTTTAACCTGGTTTCCCTACAGAATCAGTTACACAGCCCTGCTTGTCATTTCTACCCTAGCCTGCATGGAAAGAGTTATTAAACCTTGCTGTATTAGTGCATGGATGGGTGGGGGTGCTGGGAAAAACCTGGGTTGTATATAAAATGTTTAGTTCCTATCATAGATCATTTAACTGTACTTTCTTGTAGTTGATATAGGCACTCTTAAGGCTAAATGTGCACATTGTTTTCTTCAGAGTTGGTGGTGAGTAGCCAGATTAGCTCCATGATAGCTTCATATTCACCTTAGCATCTATCTGTCAGTATTTTACTTTCTTTCCATAGTTTTCTTCTGCCAACCCTACAGTTTGACCTCTGAAGACATTGATCTGGTGGCAGATTGCTCAGAACAACTGTTCATGTACTTGTAATAGTGTCCCAGAAAGGAAAAGCAATGAACTTTCAAAATAGTTCTGAAAAGAAAATAGGATAATAGTCCACTCAGAAGTAGCTATGCAAGAGCAGGTTGTTAAGCTTGACATCAGTGTGTCTAATCAAAATCTCCTCCACTGTGTTTCAGGGCAAATCTGATGGCTGTCCCCTAACACTGGTGTAGTAGATACTCAGCTCTGACCTGGCGGTGACATGAGAGCAGAGGCAGCATCCCCATTGCGTAGCACATTGCATGTGCTGGTATCCCTGATGACAGTTCCTGCAGGGAGAGCATAGGCCAGTAGTTTTAATACATAGGAATTGCAGTTTCAGATGGAAACAGCAAGCTAGGGTGGATAATCAATCTTGTGACAGCAGCTAGTACTAGATGGATGCTGAGCAGCAGGGATCATAACTCAAATAGATTGCTGGGATGAAGGGATGCAGCAAGGCCAGTGAACATCCTGCACATGCAACAGGAAAAGGCAACCCTGAGCCCAAAGGGTTGCAGCCTACCCAGGTGAGACAGGCAATGATCATAGAGAGGAATGTAATCTAACAAATTAATCATACAGATTTTTTTTCTTTAAATTCTTCTAGCTGGATTTTCTTAGGAAGAAATTATTTAGATGGGAAGCTGTGGCCAGAAAAGAGAGGAAGAGGAAGGGAGGGGCTGAATTAGCATAGCAGGGAGACAATTGTCATGTCAGGTACTAGGGGATGTATTAAGAAATGGTGAAGCCAGGGACTGCAAAGTGCTAGAGCAGTTATGTATCAGAGTGGCCATTGAAGGTGTCTTCTCCTAACACAGTGACCTTTACAGACTGTGTTTCCATTGGCAAATGGTGCAGAAATGGCTATTAGTTGGCTTGCAATTTTTTCTTGAGTAGAGTCTTCACTGACTAGAGTGGATTTAAAAAATAGGGAAGTTTTACCAGAAACATCAGAATTTCTTTTTCAAGCATCTTCATTTTTAATGGAAATGCTGGCAGCACTGTTGGTGACTGCACCTTTGGTGATAGTTTTATGTTCGACTTCTTTCTGTCAATGGCCTTAGTTTTTTCCAAAAGGGAGATAAGGACACGAAAGAGTTGCTGTCTTCCGAAGGTACAGCTCATGGCATCTTCATTTCTCATTAGCTCCAGCAGAGGTCGATCCTGTGCAGAAGGTAACCCAAGCTGGTTTTGAAGTTGTAGTCAGGATCGCTAGATGTGAGCACAGAGAATTCAGCTACCTTGCTGGCTTACATGCATCTCCTTGTTGCATTATATCTTTTCTTATTGCTTTTCTCCTGCCTGTGAAGAACTGGCATGGAAACTCAAAGGAGGATTTATGTTTGATTCAGTCACCTGCCTGCCTGATGAGAGCCCAGTGGCTGAGGCAGGAGAAGATTCAAAGCCAGCCACTCCCTTTGCTTGGCAGGCTGTAAAGCAAGAACATTTTGAATGTGATCCCTTGCCTATTTTGGGAAAGTTATAAAATTTTCAGAGGTAGGTCAGTTATTTTTAAGCCGCTCTGGACATGCTTTTAACGTAGGAGTCATTCTGGATGCTGTCAAGGTCGACCGTTTTCTTAGTGAGAAAGTTTACCTCCATTTGGAAATGTGTGGTAGATCTACTTAGCTGTGTGCCTTAGTCCTCTCTCATTTCCTCACAGCCTGTTAAACCTATCACTAGACCTGTCAGCTTCAGCCAAGATAGATTGCATTAGTTCTTGTCTGCCCTGCCCTGGCTTCATCCATTTTATGTACAGACTCTTTCTCTAGCTGTTTGAAGAGAAGATTGCAGTAGAGGTGTGCAGAAACAGTGTGCCTTCACCAAAATGCAGAGAGGCTGGCGTTTGAAAAAGGAAGTATTGAAACTGAAAAGCTGAAAATACCAGCAACATGGGCATTTGCTTTGCATCTGACTCTTTGCTGCCACTTCGGATCAATTTTTAAGTTGCACACATTTTACACTCATTTAGCAAGGTTGCAAATACGAAATGGAATAGAAAAGTGACTACTAAAATGAGATCCTGATTAATGAATCTGCCCTCCTGCATCTCAGTACTGTGAATAAAGAACCAGTCCAGGGAAATGCTGAGCTCTTCCCACTGCATTTGGAAGCAGTAGGGATTGCTCTGTGCTCTGTATCAATCAGGACTGGGTTCCAAGTTTTATTTTGTCATAGCTTAGGGATCAAAACAGCGGACATCTGTAATGAAGAGGAGGACTTGAATTATGTAGACATATAAACTAGCAATTACTGCTGCGCATTTATCTTCACCTCTGTAACTGATAAACTTCTAAGTGTTCCATATGGAAGCCCTGTGTATATATGAGTTCCTCTGCATATGAGCCTCTTGAATCTTGAATATAGAAGCTTTCATGTCTCCTCTCTCAGTTTAGGGCAGCAGCAACCTTTTTACCATGCTGTCAGTGCCCTGTGAGATGTGGGGTGTGGAGAAAACAGACTCAATTAGGATGTTGTATGCATTCAGTTTAAAGGAGTACATAGTGATTTTCTGCCTAATTCAAACAGTATTAAAGAGAGTGCACTTTCAAAGTTATTCTTTGAATCCTCTTCTCTTATTTATGTATTTTGCTGCTGTTACCCAGAAGGAGGGGCTGTTCATCATTTAATCTTTGTCATGGCACTATTAAAAGAAGTAATTCTTAGACATTTTTCCATTGCTCTTTATTTCAAAACTGCCTGTGTTTAGCATTAGTTCTGATTTCAGCAATGCCCAATATTATCAGAGTATCACTCTCCCTGCCTCCTATAAAGCTGCAGCACATACCCTTGTATTAACACTGTTGGCCATATCTTTGTCTGTGTGTCTCTTAAAAGCATATGGTTTATTGGACAAGTGAAGTTAGACCTATCATTCAGTTCAGTCGTATTTCTGCCTGCCTGCAGCATGTTAACTTCTTCACCACATCCGATCAGCTCCAGAATAGGGGGCAATACTGGAGATAGGTAAGATCGGAAACATCTGTACTGCTGCTGAAGGAGGGCAAAAGAGGCAGAAAGCCTGTCTTTGACCAAAATCAGTGATTGGTAATGTGATACTATGCTTGAGGAGAGGTAGGAACAAGGCATGGAGAGATGCTTTGTTGGGCCATGCACAGCCTTGCTGTCCTACTGACAAGCCCCAGTTCCTTCAGTTGTGAGAGTAAATGGGTGATTGGGGTGAGATGACCCTGGCTAGGCACCATGTACTCACCAAAAGCTGCTCTATCACTGCCTTCCTTAACTGGACAGGAGAGAGAAAATATAACAAAAGGCTTGTGGGTCAAGGTAATGTCAGGAAGAAGTCACTCAGCAATTACCATCAAGGACAAAACAGTCTAACTTTTGGAAATTAATTTATTATCCACCAAATCAGAGTTTGATGCACAGTGATACACAGAGTAGATGTGAGATACACAGAGATGTTAGCTGGGAAGAAGCAGGGGACCATAACAGTGCTTGGGAGGCCATTGAGGTTTGGGCACGATGCACATGGCCAGGGCAAGGGGTAGAGCTGGTTGCGAGGGGGATGGGGTCCTAGATATATATTTTTTGATGTCCAAATGTGCCAATTCATCCAGATTAAAGCACTGCATGGGAACATGTTGATGGAGTTTTTCTTAGAGAATCACCAGATGGCATACCTGCTTTTTTTCCTGCCATCTCATCGGTCCAGGGTTTCTGGGGTGTGTTTGCTGAGCCCGAGTTCAGACGCAGTGAAATGTGAGACCAGCTAGCACTGTGGAGTCTTTACAATCCTTGCCCTGCTTGGATATCTGCTATGTTGTTTTGGTTTTTTAACCTTTAAAAAGTTTGACCTGAATGAAGGGCAGACCTAATAATGTTTTATTGAATGCTGTATCTTGGGTTTCCTGATTGAGGAAACATGATATGAGGGGCTTCCAGCTCAGAGAATGTTTGTAAGGAAGACATGATCTACCTTTGATGAAATCCAGGATGAAATAGCTTTCTAATAATGTTGAAAGCTGGAGAAAGAGCACAGAAAAAAGAAATGGAAACTGCAGGTGGGTTGGTTGGGTTTTTTTACTTTTCTTGTCCCCAAAAGAAACTGATTCAAGAGTGATGGTCTTGAAAGGTCAGTGCAGTGACAGTGTGTCAAAGGGTGTCTTACTTTGCTCATCTTCCCTCACTTTGGCGTGTCTCAGCCCATGGGCCTGGAGCAGGCACCAGTAACTTGCAAACCTTTGCTCTGCTGAGACTGACTGACTTTTCACACCCAGGGGCAAGCAGAAGATGTCTGTGCTCCCCAGTCTGGTGCATGCTGTGCTGGCAGGGGACAGGAGTAGCCTGGGGGTCTCAGCCTGTGTCCCCCATGTTGGGAAGGGTTGCCCTGGTGTTGGAGCAGCATTTCAGCAATGCTGGCAGTCACCAAAGCAAAGCAAGAACTGCTTTGGTGGTGGCTGGGGTGTGGGGATGGGGAGTGTTTCAGGCAGGGCATGAGACTTTCATGACCAGGATGTTTCCTTGATGGATGGACCCCAAGGCCAGGGACTGTCCCATCAGCAGCCATATGCAAGGCTGAAAGAGGTGAAATGAAGTGTTTTGGCCCAGAAACATGTGCAGAAAGGGAGCATTCATCACAACAGTGTGAGAGGCAGGACAGTCTGCAAGCATTGAAAACAGCTAACAGCCACAATAAATCACTTGCAAGCCTGTTCATGGACACAAACCCCATCTGAGTTTCTGGGGTTTGTATGGCAGTAGGAATTGGCCCTAAGCATGGATAAACCAGGACTGCCCTGGATGCTGTCATGCATCTTTCTCTAATGGTGTTATCTGTTTCAGAATGGATGCATGCTTTGACTGTTTTGTACAGGTGTGGGCTGTTACTACTTAAACCAAGGTTTGTATAAAGTCCAAGGAAAACTTCAGAGCCCTTTTCTGAATCAAAGTATTGGATATGTTTGTGACAGGCCTTAAAACCTGATAGTTTGGGTTTTTTTACTCTTTAGCTTTCCCTTAACCACACTAGAGGACAGGACAGCACAAAAAGCTGGATAACCTCATCGTGATAATCACAGCTTCTGTTTTTCCCTCCATTCTGTGAGTTTTACATCTGTGAGCACTGAGAGTGTGTTTCACCTGCCTGGCTCTAACTGTGTGCAGTATAAGTGGCTCTGTCTTCGGCTCCCCCATCATCTGTGGGATCCAAGGCTGTGATCAAGGCGGTGGTCAGAGGTCTTGCCTGCTTTAAGAGGGCAAGATCTCCCATGTCAGGGGTCCCAGCAATGACAGCAAGTGAAAGAAGCAGAGACAGACCCTTCACTAGCCTCTGGACAAAGGGATGGTGTGGTACAGGGCAGCTGGTAAATACTGGAGAAGGCTGAGCTGTCAGGGCAGCCCTTCCCTGTGCATCCTTCCTTCTGTCAGCTGCCTTTCTGCGTATCAGACTCTGAGCCTGAAATCATTAAAAACACAGCAACCCACAAAGTCAGAGGTGCTTGAGGGAGTGGGCAAAAGCCAGGGTTGGCTTCAGCTCATTGTGGTTGTTGCGGCTGGTGTTGCATAAAATGGAGCCGAGGCTCAGAGAGGCGGTCCTGATGCACCAGCCCCTCAGGAGCTGTGGGGAGAAGAGGGTCCCAGCCCTTCAAAGAGCAGCTACTGTTGGTTCCCCCACAGTTCCTTACATTTGGGCATGATCTCTTCTGCAGTCACTTTTCAGAAGCAAACCTTGTCTTTTTTTTTCCTTTGCTAATGCTTGTTTTTCTGTACCACTCCAGATGTCTCATATGGGGCATCATAGGCTCTGTGGTTGCAAGTTCTTTTCTCCTGGGTCTGCTGAGGATCTTGAGTGAGGCTGTGCCTCCCTTTCAGCACAGGCTGTAGTTGTCATACCATTTCCAAGACAAGTCTTCATTTCTGGAGGGGCCACAAGAAGAGCAGACTTTGCTGTAGAAGTCTGCCAATAGAATGGGACTGCTCTCTTGCTCCATGGGTGCTGACTGTTGCAGATAAATAAAGCTGCTCTGAAAGGTGAATCTTGGCTCAGAGGGGCTTTAAAAGTCAAAGGGCTTGTGGTCACTCTCCTCTGACTGCCAGGATTATTTTGTATGTGTCCAGGAGGAGATGTATTGATCATTTCCATCTATCTATCTGCCAGTGTTTATCTTGATGGTTTCCTTATGGAAAATAAGGAAATCCTCATGGTCTGAATGGAAACATTATAGTGGAAAGGCAGCAGGGATGACTGGGGAGAGACTGTGGATTGCAGGAAGTGCCCTGGATTTCCTTAGACCTTTCAGATGCAGATGGACCCACATCACCTAGCTCTTGCACCTATTGGGCCTGACCCACAGCTCATGCTGGACACAGAATTAGGCTGGAGTGATGGTTTTAGGAATTGCTTGATTAATCAGAGATCCATACAGAGCTCATTTCCACAGCCTGTTGGGGCAAGAGATAGAGTAGAAGATGCGTGTAGTGATGGTGAGTGGCAGGAGCAGTACGTGTTCCTGCTGCCTTGTTTTTAGGCCAGCACTATCTCGGTCTGCTGTCTGCCCTTATCCCTCCTGCTTTTAAAGAAAACAAACCTAAACCCCAAACCAAACCAGGGACCAAACAAGATTGTTCCCTTGATTGTGTGAGGGAACAGAGAGAGAGGGAGAAAAAGCGTGTCTCAAAAATAAAGAATCGAGGTTTGCCCTTGGGTGGAGGTGGGCATTATTCATACCACAGCATGCTCTCTGCTAAATAAAGGTCATGGAAAGGTTTGCAGAGGAGTCTTCTGTTTTCTCCTCTTCACGAGCAGAATTCCAGCTGGCGCTGCTGCAACCTGAGGTGCATCTGCAGCGTGTCTTTGTGGGAACGTTCCATCCCCTCTGCACAGTGCCAAGCTTGCTGGGGGTTTAGACCTCCCAACTGAACTGAGGGATTTCCATAAATCCATGTTAAATCAGAGCTCTATTAAGAAGCAGAAGGGGAATAAACTGCCAAGAGGCTTTGTTCCTCTTTTTCAAAGTCTGTGTGCACCATAAATTGGATAGGGCCCCCTGAGATGGGAGGAAACTAAACTCTTAAAACACATAGTAAAGGGTTAGTAATTGTTTCAAACAGCTGACTAAAAATGCTTTTTATTGCCATGCTTGAGTTCTCTTTCAGATGTGAAGCTGCTTGTTCCCTTTGGCAGCGAAGGCTGCTTTTACGCCTCCCTGGGGACAGTGGTAAAACTTTCAGCAGCTCAGGCACAGAAACCAGCCCTTTGTCGAAGTGGAGGCGAGAAACCAGAAGTTGTTCTGTGGGTTTCCGAGTCCCCCACAGCTCACTTTCAGACTTTGCTGGTTAATGTGCGCCCTCTGAAAAAGCTTTTGTCAGGGAGAAGAAGGACAGAGGTGAAGATAGTGTTGTGTGGGGATGGGATCAGACTCAGCGGAGGTGTTTCATGCCTGTGGGTAGGTAAGCTGCTGCTGGTATTTTTCATGTTCAAGAGCAAGGAATCAGCACTTTTCACTCAGTTGCATTGTGAGATGGACATGAGCTGGATTTATTCCTATTGCCACCACAGGCAGGAGAGCAGAAATCTCTACAAATACTGTCCCAGGGGTGTGACAGAAATGACGATGCCTGCCATGGGTGGTCAGGGGAGGAAGGGAAGGCTTAGGGATGGAGACAGAGGGATATGCTGGGTTTCCCAGGTAGTGCTACGCTCTGGTTTGCTTGGAGTGGGAGCCAGGTGGGGACATGTCTTCCCCATAGCTCTGGGAGGTATGGGAGAAGGAAGGGTGAGAAGGAAGGGAAGAAGGAAGGGAAGTGTTTTTGTCTACCTCGCCTCCTCTCCTCCTGTTTCTCTCTTTATTCTTTCTTTTTTATTGTTTCTTCTTTTCCCTGCATCTCTCTCACTGTATCTTTCTTCAGAGCATCTAGTTTGTACCCTCCCTCTTCCTGGTATTTTTCTTAGGTGTTTCTGATTACTCAGCACCTCTGCTGAATGCAGTAGGAAGGTTTGGGGGAATTCAGGAAGCATTTGCAGAGCTGGCACTCAGGGCTGGCCCTTCATGTCTCACCTTTGGTCACACCATGGGAATGAGTTATGCGTGTACAGTCTTGAAGCAGGCATGTCAGCATCAGGTGATGATCAGCAGATGGTACAGGCATCACTCACTCCTATTGTGGCCACTGCTCGGTGCCAGTGTACAGTACGCCATGGCTTCCCTCATGTCCCTGCTGCTGTGGAAGCTTGTGTGTCCTATCTGCCTTGTGGCATGGCAGCCTCTGCTTGTGCATCATGGTGCTCCGAGGGCCCACTGGTGTCCTCCCACCCTGTACAGTCAGGGAGGTCACTTGTATAGCTTTGGGAAAGCTCACTTGCCAGAGCAATGCACTGCAAGGGATGCTGGTATTCCTGAAACTTTAGCATGAAGAAGGATGGGATGTCAAGCAGCAGGATTTTGTGGTTCAGGCAGTTTTTGTGGCAAAACCTGGGAGGTGTGAGGTGGCAGCAGTTATTGTTGGCTTTTGTTAAGAGTGATGGAGTTGGTCCCTTTTCTCAGTGTGCTGTAGGAACAGAGATCCTGTTCCTGCAGATGGTACACTGCATCCTCCTTTGGCAGTCGTCAGCTTTGCAGTGATTAGTCCTAGATGTGTCCTCCAGTGGCAGTCTTAATGCATCTTCAGTTGCTGGAAATTAATTTTCTCTGTCCCTCCCTCTGGAGTTAGTAAAAATCCTGAGGCTTCCTTCTGCCAACACAACAGCACTGATAAATCTCTTCAGGATCACTGCGCACTGAATTTGAATGCCTTCCCTGTTAGCTCCTGACAGCTTTCTCCTCTTCCTTGCAGATCACAGGTGTTATCCTGCTCGCAGTTGGCGTTTGGGGCAAGCTCACCCTTGGCACATACATCTCTCTCATTGCTGAGAACTCCACCAATGCCCCCTATGTGCTCATTGGAACGGGTACCACCATCATTGTCTTTGGGCTTTTCGGCTGCTTTGCCACTTGTCGTGGCAGCCCATGGATGCTGAAACTGGTAAGTATGCCAAAGTGCCTTAGGCAAGAGGGGAAGAGGTTTTGTTGATGTAGTGGGATTCCCCCCCACCCCCTGCCAAGCTTCAGCAGATGTTAACATGGGTTTTTAGGCACATAAGCTAGATTTTATTGATCTTAATGTTCAACATGTGTGTCATTTGGACAAAGAAGGGAAAAAAATCTTTGCCAAAACCAGTCATTGATTGAGTATGAACGAATTTCGCTACCACAGGGTGTGCAGGCCCATGCGTTGCTGGGAGCAGGGCAAAATGCTGCTGATGAATTACTCTGTGAGTAATTCTACAATCAGCCTGGTTTTCTGTGAGCAAGATAGGTATATTTATAATCTTAAAAATGGCCAAAGCATCATAAATATGAAGTTCATTTAAAGTATATTTAAAGGGTTCATTTTAATACTCTAGTGTAAAATTACGGAAAAATAGTTGGTATCTTCTGAAAGCATACCAGCCTTTCTTTTTTTCCTAATATTCAGTAGAATAAAAGCCAGCCTCATAAAACAAAGCTCTGTATGATATGTTTGTCCTCATCTCAAAAGCAGCGTGAATGTTAGGTACACTAAGCACAGGTACAGCATCTGTCTCTCGGACCAGTTTAACTTCTCTCTAAGTTTCTCTCTTCTGAGTTTTCCAGCCTACATTAAAAGGGAAAATAACTAGAGGTTAAACAAGCCTCTATGGTAAACTGTGTTTCTGAGAATATTCAGGAGCAAAAGCCTACACGTGTAATGATTTGAAGAGTGGAAATAGTACTTGTGAAACACTGAGATAGTGGAAAAGGGCTGGACAGTACAATGCAGCTCCTGTTACAGTATTCTGGGGCTGATTTTCTAAGAAGATGGAACCATTCTTCTCCAATTTGAACTGGATTTTTAGAAAAGGACATCTTAAATAGAGTTCATTTTTTCAACTGATGGCACAGCACGGGAGAGGTACAGCTGCAGATACATGTTGGTGGCCAGTCAGCATGTACCTAACACTGTCGCAGGTACATCACTGCTTTCTCTTGCTGTCAGGGCACTTGTAGAGGCTTGTCAGAGCTACTGCAGTCCAGATGGGAAAGGGATAAAGGTGAATGATTATATAAATCCATAGGAAATCAGGCTCTGGTAGTTGCTCTCTAAGTGACGTAACTTTTTTCAAGGTAGGACACTAACAGTGGCATGTGCTGTTTCAAGCACATGGTTTTATTTTCATTGTACGCATAAGAAATACTTATATATTTAAAATCTTTCTTTCTCTCCTGAACAGAATGCAGGCAGCAACTTGACAGCTGCCTTAATTTGAGGAAATTATTTTTCTACTTCTGCCTTCACTGTTGTTCTCCTTTCCCCAGTGACCTTCCATTAAAAAATATCCCTTTTCCCACTAAATCCTGCTGGGACTGAATTTCATTCAAAATGTTTCCTTTTAGACTGGCATTTAGCACATGGAGGAAAAAAGGTAATTTTCCTTCCAGAAGATTAACTTCACATTTTGCCATTCTACCTTGCATTGTTTTCTTTACCTTCTTTATTTCATCTTAGGTGTATTTTTAATAGTTTGTGAGTGTCTATACTGAAAGTACTTGTTTTCAAGGTTTATTTAGCTCTGAATCCAAATGCTGCTCCTGAAGCCAAACATGGGCCTTGGCTCAGCAAAGTATTTGAGGCATCTGTCTAGTATTATTGTGAGAATATTTCTGGAGAAGTCAGTGGTGCAGTTCATTTATTGGAGAAACTTCAGGAATTGGGCAGCAAATCCCAGTCTAGCAGTGAGACAGATAAACATGAAGCGAAACGCCTGGAGAAGCCTATTTACTTTAGCGGAGTGCCATGCAAACATGAAGGGTCAGCTCGTATTCCTTACTGCACCACCAAAACCTGAGTGACTTGGATCCATATCTGGCATGTGAGTGTGTTTTAATTTACCTGAGAGCACTAGTAAATGTGGGAGCAGAAATGTCAGAAAAGCCAGCAATTAAACACTACATGTCATTTGTGAGTTGTATGAACACATATTCAGGCAATAACCTATGTATGGTCTCTAAAAGACCTTTGGTTTGTTAACATTTTTCATGGGTGTCTAGAGCAGAAATGTAAATTTTATGTGATAACTGAGCAGTACAACTGTGCTGAGACAAAAGCCTGTTGTGTTCTGACTTCTCCTGCCTCCTTCCTTTTCAGTATGCCATGTTCTTGTCCCTGGTGTTCCTGGCTGAGCTAGTGGCTGGCATTTCAGGGTTTGTGTTTCGCCATGAGGTAGGTGGAAATGTGCTGAGTTGACACATGGCAGTGTCTCCCTGGGCAGGAGCTGCTGAGAAGTTCTCTGAAGCGTGGAGAATGTGTAGGTCGCTGAGCTCGGCAGCTCCATACTCATCTCTAGGGATGCAGCTGTTGTGCAACAATAACATGTACAGCTCTTAAAAACTGATGCGATTCCAAATGAAGGGATTTAGCCAAAGCTCTTGGCCTCAGCTGCCTGATAATTTACTCTGGAACTATCGTTTTCTGTGTGTCCATCATGTAAGATCTTCTTTACTCCTTTACATATGCTGAGGGCTGCAAAATAGATTAAATACTTTCTTATACAGCTTCTTCAGCCAGGCAAGTACTTGTTTATATAAGGCAGAGAGCACTTCTGCATCAGATCAGACTCAATGTTTTGTAAATCTTCTTCTTTTGTTGAGGGTGGGGAGAGAGTGGGATGGGATTTTGTTTCTATCCTGAGAATAAGGAGAGATTAGAAATAGAGTGAGGTAGGAAACGGGGACAGGAAGAAGCTTTAAAAAAGCATGATGGTCTAGATTTGTAGTACCACTTGTGCTTTATCCACTGTAATCAGGTCTATCGCTGGCTTTAAGTCCATGGGCCTACATGCCATTAGTGCTGAACCAGAACAACCTCAAGAGACCCTCTTTGTCTCTTGTCTTTGTATTATCTGGTTTTCTGGCCTCTTCTCATGAGATTTCTATTGCTATAGGCTTTTTGATGTCCACCCTTGCGAGTGGTGGATAGATTTTAATTTGGTCCTGAAATACCGGTCCATCTGCTAAGGATTGAAATTTCATCTGGCGTAACCTGTAGCAACCTCAGTGTCAGGCTTTGGAAAAGGCAGTCTCTTGTAAAGCTCATAGACATGTGGGTTGCCCAAATCATCGGATACCCAGCTCCTTATCACCCACTGCCTTTACCAGTGATGTGCCTGACCTTCTCCAGCTGAGAGACCTTTCATTCCTTACCCAAATGTCTGATGCTGGGGACAAGGGCACCCATCTACTTAGGGGATTTGTGTCTTCTTTTGGTGCCATTGGCTTTTGTAACCAAGGCATTTGCAAAGGCTTCGGCTCCTACTAGGCATCCGTGAGCAGAGAGCAGCACACAGTCTCCTTCAGACTTAGTGCTGGAACAAAGTTTTGGGGGAAAAAAAATCAAATGATATCTTTCTTGTAGGTTAAGTAATTTTCTGTATTTTTTTTCTTTAGTTTAAAATAAAAGTACCCCAGCAAGCAGCTACATTAAAAAACAAAAACAAACAAACAAAAAACAAACATAAAATTACTTTATCTATAAGAAACTTAACCTGTAAAAACTATGTCTGATAGACCCCACTTGAAAAATAGCATGAATGACTCCTAAGAGCTAAGAGGGAGCTCTGCCAGCTCTGAAAACACACTTAAAAACAAGTGGGAAGGGTTAGTTTGGGTGCCTTTTTAGGTTTGGAAATGCATTTGCTTCTTGTGAAAACTACTTCAGGTTTCAGCTTTTCATTGCTCAAGTGGACTTTTTTTTCCTCATCCTCATAGATCAAGGATACTTTCCTTAGGACATATACCGAAGCAATCCAGAATTACAACAAGAATGATGAGCGGAGCCATGCAGTGGATAACGTACAGGAAAGTGTAAGTCTAAAGCTGGATATTAAAAATTAATAGAGCAAAGCATACATTCAGATTTGATCACAGAACATGAAGTGTGGGTAGCTCAATCTGCAAGCTGTATACTGCAAGCAAAATTAGAGGCTGGTAAAACTGATCTAAAGAAAGAGTAGTTCAGCTGGTATGTTTGCCTAAGTTTCGATGAACAAGCTATCTAATGAAGGCAGGGCCTGTCCCACTTGCTTGTTGTTGATCCCTGATCTTGAATTATGTTTAGAGGCCAGTTTTATCCCTTAAGAACACACCTTGTTCTTAATGGAATCTGTCAAAAGGATTAAGAAATGTAGATTTGTGCTGGATGAGACAAGGATTCTATAATTTAGCATCCTGTATCATTGATAAACTGCAGCAGTTCGCAAGTACAGTAAGAAGCTAGCAAAGGAGACCTAGTAAGCTAAGGGGAGAAAGAGAGTGTATTTTCTCCAGAGGAAAAGGGGGTGGAAAAATGTGCTGCTGAGGTTGGAGATGCCAACCACAAGGAACCAAGCCCATCAACTACAACACAGAGCAAATTCCTATTTAAATTCCTACTGGAAACCATACTATAGCAAGAAGCTCACAATACATTCTATGAGCCAATTTGCTTTTCATGTGATTATAACTTACTGAATGGCTGAAATTGCAGTGTAATTGTATTGATGACTTCTAGATATTCTTTAGAAATTACATCTATAATGTTGGACCCCTCTGCATATTTGAAACTGCCCCTAACCTGTCTTCTCTTAGCAGATTACTGCACTGCTCTAAACGGAGTATATTCTGCTGTCAAATTGCTTGTTTGCCTAATCTTAACATGTATTTTGAACTTCTGATTTCTTGGAGTTGCTTAAACTACACAGTTTTAAATAATTATTCAGTGTTTCTGTCATAGCAAAATGTTCATTTCATTTATTTTTACAGGAACTGCATTTATAAGCCCTTTTCATGCAGAAAATTCAATGCATAGTGCATATCTTTGAGTGACTGTCTTCTAGCTTAGTATCTAGAGCAGAATATCCTTCCCAACTTAGTTGTTTTCAGATGATTATGAAATCACTCTGTGAACATATGGTCTCCTTCTATTCATGGCTCTGTGAGTTTTCCTAGAAATTATTTTGGTGAGTTAGAGAGGCTTGCTTCACCTTAGCAATTTGTATTAGTTTGTCCCTGCATGTGTTACATGTAGTTCTGCGTAATGCTTTGAAGTTTTTAAGGCCACCTTTCTTGACTGCATTGTGAGGCTCTGTCTTGAATTTCCAGGATCATCTTTAATTAAATAAACAAGCAAAGGAAACAAAACCAAAACCCAACAGACCTTCAAAGAACAGCTCTGCTCATAAAATACCTTTTTTCCTGGGAGGTTTTCTGATCCAATCTTCTGTAAATGACATTTGTGATGCTTTTGTAATAAATGAGGCAGGGGCTTGTATCTTCTTTCCAAAACTGGAGGCAACACATCTTTATTTTGATTATAAGCTTATTAAGTGGACAGTGACAATTCTATCCTAGTTTTAATCCTGGTTTGCTTGTTTGTTTGAATCTGCATCTTATTCCTCTTAGCTGAGCTGCTGTGGCATTCAGAGCTACACCAACTGGAGCACCAGCCCTTACTTCTTCAAGTACGGCATCCCTACAAGCTGTTGCATGAACTCCAGTGACTGTAACACTCAGGATCTGCGCAACATGACCGTGGCTGCCACTAAAGTAAACCAGAAGGTACCAGTAACATTGTGCTAGAAGCAGTTGTTATGAAACTATCCAGTACACGAGTGGAGCATAGGGCTGCTTACAGTTGCATTTGTTTTCAAATAGCTGATTGATAACTTGTGTTTTGGGCTGGAATTATGGTAAGGAGCTTTCAAATTCTTTAAGCTGGCCTTACTCAAATGACCAGGTGAGCAACATTTCTGATGAGAAGGGATTTGTTTCCTTACCACAACACTGCACACAGACGCAGCACTGGCCAGGCACAGGACCAGGAGTGCTTTGTGTGCTCAACTGCCCTTGAGGGTTAGGTTGGTCAGCACTTCTCTGCTCCTCTCTCACTCCTGCTGAATGCTGTGGGGTTTTGCTGAGGACAAAGATGTAGCTGGGTGAAGGGAAGGACAGGGTTTACTCTTGTTTGTGTTCAAACAGTAATTTCAGTGCTAGAGAAGAAACATGGATGACTGACAACAGGCGTGGTGGTTGGGTGGTACATTTACAGTGACTTAAAATCTTTGAACATGTGCTGCTGCAAGCATAGCACAGCCAAAGTGACTTCCCTCATGCGGTCACCAGAAGGAGCATTTGAGAAAAGGACAGAATAGGGTTGGGAAAGCAGGTTTGAGAAAACAGGAAGAAAAAGAATAATTGGAGAATTAAAATACAGAAAACACAAAGAAAGGAAGAATAAAGAGAAAAAAATGCAGCATGTATAGTAGACACTGCACTGCAGAAATACAACTCAAGTTATTGCTTTAAGTGTTAGTGCATCATCAATTATTTCTTTCTCACTTGAGATTTGCAAGAGGCAAGAGTTTCTTGGTAAAGGAATGATACTGTGGCCAAATCACTGTGCTAAGTTGCAGCACAGCTTACTAAGACTTTAGGATTATTTTGTTTTCTGTTTTTGTTTTCAGGCTTGAATTTAAAAAAATAAATAAAAGTCCTAATAGGTAACAGGCAAAGTGTGGAAATGCCTTTCTGCCTTCTGTTTCTGTCTTTTTCACCTCAGTCATCTGTGAGTCAGGAGGTTGGAGTGGTAGCTGAGCACAGCCTGAAACATCTTCCTTTGAAAACAAGTCAAGTGGACAACATTTTCTAGCATGTATTTAAATAAGATGCCAGAGGACTGTTTTCCACTAAGTTTTTCTTTTCTGCAATAGTTTAATCAGAGCCACTTGTTCCAGGCATGTGGAACATTAGTGGTGTCCATCTGTTAACAAACTCACAGTCACCACCAACAAAATAATCTTGCTGGATTGCATGAGCATGGAGGATGAGCCACTCCATTCAGTTGCGCCATGTGAACTTGTAGTAACTTTCTGGTTTTAGAAGTGGGAAGAAGGTGAGAGGCAGAACAGTGTGGATCTAGGGGATGTACAGTACAACTGGCATTCACAGCAGGCAGAGTGCCTCCTGGGCCACCCATCCTCATCCCCTGCTTCTGCCCACCTTCCCAGTAGGAACACTTTCTAGTGGGACTGGTACTTTACCAGCAGGTCCCAGCTTTTCAGTTTGGGATGTCCATGCACTCTGAACCTTTCCTGGCTACATAACTGAGCAGGTGCCATTTGTCCCCCCTCTACACACACAGAAATCCCTGTCCACTTGTGAGTTCCTCTGAGCAAATGATGTCTGCTGAATTGTGAGAAACAGCTGAGGGTTGAATGAGCTTATGCTAGTCCATGGCTGATAGATCACTTTCA
The DNA here is from genome assembly GCF_028554395.1 of Pezoporus wallicus. NCBI lineage: Eukaryota > Metazoa > Chordata > Aves > Psittaciformes > Psittacidae > Pezoporus > Pezoporus wallicus. The sequence goes on along the minus strand of NW_026638681.1, from coordinate 879,592 downwards.
ACCATGCTTGCTCCTTGCTTCCCTGTCAAATGCACGAGTCACGTGACGGAAAAGGACTGATGATTCCTCAGAAAGCAGTTGACTTAATTACTTGATTAATTACTACTTAGGGGAAGTTTGGATGCCCTGTGATACAGTGTCCCATTTTCTGAAAGAGACAGCCATTTGTAATCAAAGGTTGTAAAGACTTCTGTTCAGCACTTGTGAGATCTCAGAGTTGTCCCAAACATTTAAACAAGGCGGGATGTTTCTGAAAGGGGCATGAGAATAAAAAGGAAGCAGGATGAAATGTTGTGTGACCCTTTGCTTTGACTTCAAGTAGGAAGCAAATATCATTGCCTCTGACACAAGCCCACTGCTCATCTTGGAAACAGGAACTTTGCTCTCTGAGAATAAGGAAAAGATGTATTGCCTGTGTTGTGGAAGACACTTGTTACCATTCCTGTGAATGGGTATATTTGGAATATACATCTCTTTTGGTGAATCTTGCAAAACTGTCAGTAAGGCAAATTCTCTATGAGCTAATCAAATTACTAGCTCTTTATGAAGACCAATGATGAATTATCCAAAGAGGATTATACTGATGATCTAATGCCTGGACTAAAAGACAACATTCTTGGTTTTTCTTTGCCAATTCTGCCACAGACTTGCTTAGTGACCTTGAGTAAATCATTTAGTCTGTTTCTTCATCTCAGATGAGACTAATTCCTAACTTGAAGGGCTGTCATTAGGATTAGCTAATTAACGTTCATATAGTGCTTTTAATCTTCAGAGCCCATTACCAACAAACCTCAAGAATTACTTCTCTCTAAAATCTTAATAAAGGAACAGATGCGTGGAGTCAAGAATTATTGGATACTTGCAAAATTGTTACTTCTGTCCTCTGGATCAGCACCCTGATGTGTGCACATGGTATTTCACATACTTCTGTACTGTATATGCAGCTCTTGGGTGCTTCTTGGGCTCTCACTCTGTGCACAGAAAGAATTGAGCAATTAAGCCATATTTATGCAGTGTAATTCAGGAAAGAGACTATTGTGAGTTGGAAAACAGTCTTCAAATGAGGAGAGTGATCAAAACTCTCGCATGTTTTTTTAACGAGATATTCTGTCTCCCTCCAATTACCATTACACGCTGCATCTCTTGAAGGCTGTTGAACAGAACAGATCTCAGAATTGCTGGGGAAACATTAAGCTGTGTCAGACAGACTGAAAGTGCTCCTTGAGAAACCTAATCTCATTTCATAACACACACAAGTAGAGTTGCTTGATGTGTTAAATAAGCAGGCTTGAATCTGACATACTGTACACTCTTGTAAGATGCAATAAAGGATAAATATGTATACTTTAAACATTTCAGAAATGAATTACATCTGTGCTGGTCCTCAGCTACTATTAGGTTTACCACTTCATTACTCTCAGGATTAAATAAAATGTCTTCTTATATTATAAAAGAGGTTAAAGAAATGATACAATTTAGTTCACAAATGGCCTGTCTCTAACAAAGGACATTGTCCTTCTCACTGTTATTTCTCACAAGAATTTAATGCTTTGAGGTCATGTAAAGAGTTCCTGCAGTGTTTGCAAAAGTAAAGGGTATATGGATGGAAGAAAACATGGCGGCACTTCTCTTACAGAACAGGAGTCTAGACTGGAAAAAGGAACTCCCTCTTATGTCTGTTCATTCCAGCTTCTGATAAAGTGGATAAAGTTACAGCATTGTATAAAATGCCTTAGGACGGCCCTTAAGATGGGAGTGGTGATGGTCATTTGAGGAAGCATGACAAAAGGGGCTAAGAGATGGCTTTGGACTGAGTGGGCAGATGGGTTAATAATGAAAGAAAAAACAGATGTCATCTTTCTTCTTTTTCTTCAAGTATTGCATCCCTTGTTTAGGTTCATTTAGGCACCACAACCGAGGAAATCTAATTTCAAATGTGTTTTTGAGGGGCCGCAAATTGTCATACTGACGGGAACAGCTCAAAAAGCCTATCCAAGAGAAGGGCAGAAACGTGTATGAATCTGCTGGCCCCAGAGTGGGCTGTGAATTGAGGGACGAGGAATCAAGTCAGCTGATGGAGTCGGTGTCTGAGCTAAAGAGAGAAAATTGGGTTTGGGAAGCAGGACAAGGAATTTATTGTCCAAGGGCAAATGAATGAAGAAACTTCCTACAAACCCCTTGGTAACTTTGTTACATGGTTTAAAGTCATACACTGCTCAACACCTTGCCTGGTGTCCTTTGACAGGTGAAGGCAAGAAGAATGCCTCACTGGATGCCTGAAGCATGCTTGTATTAAATATCTGGAGTATTAAGAAATCTGCATCATTTATTCATTTTTGACACCCTTGCTGTATTATAACATTACCCTATGGTTTGGTTTCAGGTCAAAGCTATTTTAATGTTTTCTTAAAACAGTGTGAACTGACTTTCTTTACTAAGACCTATAAAAATGAGTGTAATCTCACAATTAGCTTTTAAAAGTACTGAAATAACATTTGTTTCTAAAAAGGACCGGTGTTGCCACCACTTTCCATCATTCACTGAGAATTGCTATTAAATAAAAAGGTGACACTGTTGGAAATTACAGCAGAAATACTGTCTAGTCCAAGTCCATTTAAAATGAGATATTTGTAATGTATGAGTTCGTGGCAGGGAAGGTCGATACAAGGAATGATTATGTTTGTTTTCTAGGGCTGTTATGACTTGGTGACCAGTTTTATGGAGACGAATATGGGAATCATAGCTGGAGTGGCTTTTGGGATTGCGTTCTCACAGGTAGGTGCATAAATGCTTCCCTTCCCCCTGTTTTGTCCCCTCTCTTTTTTTCTTTCCCTGGACTTCAAGGAAGGAAGCATTATGGAAAGGGACTGAACTCAGCATGCTCATTAGTCCTGAGGTCATCTGTTCATTGATTTTCTTTTTTTCAACTTAAATGAAGTTTCTCCTTGGGAATATCAGTTACGGTTGAGCTAATGACTAGCTCAAGGAAAACAACTTGTCCCTCCACTGGGTCAAATAGAGGTTAACCCAATAAAACATTGGCTTAAATGGAGCATAAACAGCTAAGAAGACAAATAGCTTATCCATTGTATGGATAGGCTTCTACCTTCTAAGCATTCTTATTTTGTCTTAAAGGAGTCTAGAGTTCAAATAAGAGTGTACCTTCAGCCCCCCCCCCATCCTGGACCTGGAGCCTAGAGGGAGCACTTGGTTTTGATGACCGGTAGTTTTATATTTTTTCCCCTTTTAGCACAGAACACTGAGGTGAGATCTGCCCAAATTAGATTATTCCCTGCCTGGTCCAAAAGGAGTTTGTCATGGGAGGTACAAGAGAAGGCTAAGAAGGTGTTTGCCTCTCCCTGATATTCAAACTGTCTTTTCTTAGACAGGAGCTGGAGAAACCACAGGTCTGGTTAGAACCTTCTGGTCAAGAAGGGGAGGGTAAACACCCTTCAATGAGATGCTCGTTTACTTTAGTTATTTGCATGTGGTGGCAAAGACTCGCCTTTGAAACAGGCAAAAAGAGGAGGGAGGGAAACACACCAATGGGCCAATGCAAAAGTGTTTGCAAAACTGTTCAGCAAAACACGTGGCAACATCTATGATGCCTAAATCGCTTCTACCTGAGAGGCAATCTGCCTTCTCTCTGCAGAGAGTACATCGTACATCTGCAAATATTATATTCAAAAACTATCCCGCAACTTTTATTTGTTTCATTCACACAATATTAAAAATTTGGGTCCTGAGGCAACACTGAAAATAGTAATGTGTCTGTGGAATGACTTATGTTTATCCAGTGGTTTGAAAAGATGAGGTGCTAGGAAAAATTATTTGACTTCTTAAACCTCATGAATTCAGTTAGCACACAGTAGGTTTACACTGTGATGTGCTGGAAACAGGCGATTTGCCAGTGTTGTTGCTGGTCATAGGCAAGTCAAGTAATGGGAGGGCTGTCGTTGCCCTTTTGCCCCTGCTGCCCCATGGCATCAGCCTGTGCTTGGCTGTACAGTGTTTTAGTTACATCTCTCTGAGTTTAATTTTCTCAGCAGTTACAGTGGCCTCCAGGATTTTTCAGAAGAACTGGCCCCAAGCCATATGAAAATGGGCACCACATCTTCTCAGTCAGTGTATGCACAACTTGAAGGAGCCCAAAGTTAAAACTTTGGGCTTGGATGAGCTCACTGCCTTGCCTTGGGGGTATCTGGAAACCTGATGCCTTATAGCCTATATGTTAGATGTGAGAAGCCCATGATTTGCCCTGTCAGCCTGTTTCATGTGGGTGTTCATCATACCACCAGCCACCCAGAGCATTGGAGTCAGGACTTCAGGATCCGGAAGCGGTGAAACTACCAGTCTGGAGCTGTTGGTGCATAGATCAGGGGGAATTTGGGGGTTTTGTTTAATAAGCTGTTCTAGTTTTTGTTGAATGGTCATGGCTGCCTTGATACTCTTCTCCACTGTGGTTATGAGTTGAGTACTGCTATAGGACTCTGAGCTGTTACTTCAGTTCAATTTCTAGACAGCCAGAAGGCTATAAAACATCTTTTAAAGTGCCTCGTGTGAAACTATCCAGAAGAAAAATGGGATGAGTAGGATTTTATAGTTCATATGCTGCTGGGGCAAATGCCTCAGTCAGGACCAATACTACCTGAAAGCCTTTAATCAGTGTCTTGTACGTGTGCTAGGCAAAGCATCAATTTATTTGCCCAAACATTGTTTGCAGCTGGGAGGGAGACTGTAGGAAGAGTGCAGCTGAAACTGTTAGTACTTTGGCATGTGTCTGGATGCTTACTCTAGGTCATTGGCTGCTTGTGAGCTCCATGCAGGAAGGTGGGTAAGCAGTATGGGCATAGAGTGACCTGTGCAATGGGAGCCCTTTGCACAAGGCGAGACCAGCATGACGGGCTGCAGGCAGCACACGGGGGAAGGTGCTGTGCTTCTGTGGCTCCAAGTGCAAACTGAGGCATGTTCTGAAGTGGTGTTGGCAGCTTGCGCTGTCTGATGGCAGCGTGCACCCTGCTGCCAGCTGAGGATGTCACTCCCCTGCCTAAGCACAGGGCTCTGGCACTCTGAGTAGACACCCAGCTGCTTGGGGTTTTTGCAAATGTGTAAAAGGGCGAAGAGAGGAGATACAGGGGAGACAAGTGCGGCTCTCCTGGGCTGTGAAGAATAGGAGGTGGCCAGTTATAATTTACTGCTTAATCTGTTTTGCTGGACACAATTAGGGGTGGCGTTTACAGATTGATTTCAGGTTAAAGGTAGCTGGCAGTCATGCCAGGCAGCGCTCCAGCTGTAGGCAAGATTTTGCTGTTCCTACTGAGAATAGATTTAATCTAAATAAAAGACAAATTAGATCATGTTGCTCTTCTACAGTAAAGCATGCTCAAGGGCCTTTCCTTCATGTGATTTGTTAGGTGTTGACTAGCATGGGGAATGTGCTGGTTCCCAGAAATAGGGAAAGTTGATGTACTGGCACTGCACATCTTACAGGCCTGGCACACACCTCCCAGGCAGAGTCAGAGCTTTAAAAACCTGCTGCGTTGCTGACATTGTCTGTGCTGTTCCTCGGGTTTGAAATAGTAATAATAAAATACAATTTGGTTGGTTTTGGACTCAGATGCTAATGCTGACTTCCAGCTGGAATAATTTCAGTTTAGCAGGTGCTCTTCAGAGCAGCAAAATGATCGCTGCCTTGTGCCCAACAGAGAATACAATTATGAAAGCAGCACAGATGATAAAGAGTTTTGCCTAGATAAAACTGTAGCGCAGGCATTGGCTTAAGGGATGCAAGAGACAGAGTCTGAATTGGTTTACAGATTGTGGTTGCGGTAAAGACTCTGAGTACGGGAGTCTCAGTATAATGTTAAGGCCAAATTTTTACCTCTTCTAGAAGGACACAAAGCAAGGTGCTCTCCACATGCTCAAAACAGGTTGTGGGGCATGCAGGGTTCCCATCATTCAAAGATACGTTCTCATGTGGTTGTAGTCCCTCTTTACAGTGCAACATCCAGCTGCCCTCATTACTGTCAGCATTAATGTGAGTAGCTCTGCCTGACAGTGGAAGCAGTTCTGGTGCAGACATCACCCACTGTGTCTGCTGCAACTCCTGAGACTTGGCCCTATCACAGGATTACACCTTTGTCGCCCCTTGCACCAGGGTTAGGAAGTGGAATCCATATTGAGATCCAATATGTGACCTGAAATCTAGTATAAGACTAGGTAGCTTCTAAATCAGGGCATTCAGCCTGCTTTTAAAGGTGACTCTGTGCCCTTTTGAGATGCCCAGAACAGTTCTGGTGGATGCTGAAACAGGAGAGGGAGCGAATTTCTGGCAAATGAAGTGTGGCCTGAGCAGGAATGTGACATCTTAGAGACAGAAAACAGTTTATCTGGTACCCTTGCTTGGTCTTGCTCTGGGGTGATGCCAACCCAAATCAAGCAATTGGCTGGTAGAGAAGATGTATACTTTGATGATGATCATGTTAACAGGGAGCACTGCTGTTCCTGGGGAAAGGACACACAATTCCAAGCATGAACTAGAAGGAGTCAGTTTGGAGGAGCACCCAGTCGGGCACTATCTATGCATGTTCTGCAGGGTCTGCAGGAGCTCCATTGCTGCCAAACAATTGTGATCCCCCTTCTCAAGCTCTGCTCCCTTGCAATGCACTTTGCCAACAGCAGAACGGGACCGGCAGAGGTGGTGCCTTCTGGGCATGGGCAAGGCAGCTGGAGCCGCTCTGATAACCCTTACTTGGAGCCCTGGCTGTGGAAGGCTGATTGGTTTACAGAAATAGCCCTCTCACCGCACCCCAATTGCCAGGGAAGAGCTGTAACAACCTGGATATGTTCATGAGTTAATTAATTGACCAATCCAAATGAGAAAAGCAAGGATGAATTATTTATAGTACATTAAAGCTGTTGGCATATGCAGGAAAAGCTAACAAACTGCGATAGGCAAAATGTTGAAATGACTGAGTGCTTATTGACGACTGGAAGCCAGGGATCTGTTTTCAATAATCTGAGTGACAGCCAAGGGAATAATGAAAGACCTTTTTTTGATTTATTTTCAGATTGATAGCACTCATTTCTCTGGTGCTGCATCATTTGTAAAGAAAGCATAACCACTCTGGGGCAGTAGGAAGCTTTTTCCCAGCACACTGTTAATAAAGCTAAAGGGGCTGCCAGCTCTTGGTGGTGGCAGGCGACCCAGGTGAAGCCTGCAAGAGAAATGCAGCCAGTAGCATGCTGATACCCTGACAGCTTATCCATCCACAGGCAGTGACAACGGGATGGAAAAGTAGCAAAAAGGCATGCTGCCTATCAAACAAATATCCTCTGATCAAAGTCAAACGGCACATCTGACAAAAGACGGGAGATTTTAATACTGTTTTTCTTATTAGAGCAGTCCTTGAAACAGGGCATAAATGTGTTGGAGGATCAGCCAGAAAGGGTCCAGTAATAGCTCCAGTAATAGCTCCAGAAATCTTTGCTTGCCAGGGCCTCTCTTTGCTCTGCATTCATTTAATTTAACTTATATTCTCTTCTACTTCTGTTCTTGTCTGGCACAGTTGATTGGGATGCTGCTGGCATGCTGTCTGTCCCGGTTTATTACTGCTAACCAGTACGAGATGGTGTAACAAGGTGAGCTTTGCCCACTTTCCATGCAGTACATATGGTTTATACACCCTGGTGTACTAGCCAGGTTGTGCTGCTTCGGTTGAAGATAGGAGGCAGGTTTTAGATGCTCAGCATGTCCATTGAGAATTAAGTCCTCCCATGGGTTTCTTTGGTTTGGGATTTTCACCCCAATAGTCTGTCTGGTGGTGGAAAAAAAAAAGAGGAGGAAATGTAGTGTTGAATGTCTTATCATTTTAGTTTCCCTCTTGAAAAGAGAGGGCGCAATACCTACCATGAACACTGTTAGCATCCAAAGCAACCTCCTTCTTTATCTTTACTCCCCACCCTGCTCTCTAGTCTTTCAGAAGTGAGAAGTCCAGAGCCTGTCTGAAGACCAGGAGCTGCAGCATTGGAGAAAGACTGAAATGAATGTTATAGCACACACTGTCTCTCGCACGCACGCACACCCACACCCCACGAGCAAGCACGTGCGCGCGCACACTCGCACCCCACCTCCTGAACTCTGTCCCATGCGTAGTGTAACCATTCTGTGAAGTACCGCGGTGCCACCGAGAGCAGCCGGGTCCCCTCGGCCTCCAGACCCAGACACCATCCCTGCGGCTCGGCGTAGGACGGCACCGTATGTCTGTTCTTGGTCACACAGTAGTTGCATCGTAAGTTAACAAAGGTAATTCATTAACAGCAGTGATCGGGCTGTGCATGTAGTGACTGGAGGGCGTAATAAGCCTTTCACCATGGTTAATAAGTGTTGCACACGTTCATATAAACCAATATATGAAATATATATTCTTTTGGTTTTATCTTAATTTCTTGTTTTGTTTATTGCTTTACTAAGGTTTTCATCCTTTCCCTCTTCCCTGCGCCTGCCCCCCCTCCCCCAAAAACAAAGGAATCAGTAACATAACATAAAGATACTTGAAAATGATGTTAAAATGTTGTGCTTGAAGGGAACCGTTATTCCTGATGTTCTTCTACATCTTTGATTCTTACTCAGTGTTGTATGCCTAGTGCGTATCCCGGTAGGCTTTGTCTAGTGCATTTTGCCTCTGAACCTGATCCTGTGTAATACTGTTATTAAGCTGTGTTGTTGCTTACTGTGAAGGCAGGAATTTTGCTCCCTTTATTTTTATTAGGTAGTTATGAACTAATTGAACTGTGCTGTACTGCGGCCTTCAGATTTTTTTCCTGTTCTTTCTTTTTCTTTCTTTTTGCATTGAGGTTGCAGCCACCAAATACATCATTGAATCCAATCGAAATAAAACCACACACATGCAAAAACAAAAAAAAACACAAAAAAAAAACCCAACAGGCATATGAAATATTTTTGGGGGAAAGCAAAAGTTTAAAACCTTTTTAAAAAAATAAGACTTTTTTAATAATGCCTCTGTCTAGCATGCCAACGAGAATGCATTGATATTGTGAGTATTTGTGATATACGTATTAATAAATGGAACCATTACAGATTTCTAGCTGCTTCCTTTTTGTTCTTTAGTCATAACAAAACTCTTTGGAGGGGAGAGTGAACATGAAACGCAAATGCACAGCTTGGAGTGACATGTCTTTATGCATATTTTAACAACTAACTTGCTTGTGACAGGAAAACGTTACTACCCTGGGAAAAAGAAAAAAGAGAAAGAGCTGGAATTGTTTCAGAACTCCTAGAAAAACCTTCTACAGCTGGTTTCACCACGTGGCAAACACATACCCTCTGTATTGCAGGTTTGCTTCTTGTGACTGATAATGATCTGCAGTGTTTAATTATCCCATCCTTAGAGCTGAGTGTGATTTTGGCCTTGAGAATTTCTCTCTGATTTTGGTGAGGGAGAGAAGAGGGATTTGGGGCAGAGGGGGTGCGTAATGGCAAGTCAGGCACTCACCTCTTTCTCATTTGAATACATGAAGTGTTGAAGCTCTCATAGAAAGCCCCTGAAAATTTAAACCTGGAAGTTTTGGACCAACCCCTTACATTTGCAACAAACAAGACTGGAGGAGGGAAGACCTGTAGCCTTCTTGCTGGGGAGCTGCTGCACAGTGCCTGTGTCCACACAGCCCATACAGCTGCCTGAGCCCCAGACCATCCCGCATCCATCTGTTCATCCATCCATCTGTGGCACGCACCTAGTTCCTGCAGCCCTCTGCCCCAGCGATGCTGCCCTGTGTGGTGCCTCCAACATCAGCTCCTAATGAGCCTTTGCGTGGCGCTGGTGCAGTTGGTGTGCTTTCCCCCACAACTACAAAAGGCCTTGCACAGGCAAAAACCTGCTGGCATATGCCAAGGTGGCATGTCTTAAAATCCCTGGTGATATCTTTGGCTTTATTTGGCCATCTTTAAAAACAGGGAATGCCAATACAGGCCCTGCATAAATGCTGGGCAGTTTGTGTGTGCTTTGCTAGGGACAAATCCACTCGGCTCAGGTTGCAGTGCTTACATTTGCAGTCCCTTCTGAGTGGACAGTTGCAGACACTCACTTGGTTGCTGGGCTACACGATGCTGGAACGATGCCCTTCTCCCTCAGGCACAGGAAGTTCACAGGGGATGTTTTTCCACACCAGAAAGAGCTGGTCCACCAGCTGCCCCAGTTTCCCTCCCCTGTTCATCCCCGGGCAGGTCTCACCTACCCCACAGAGGGAAGGGAGAGGGGTGAGGCTGCCACCTACTCCCTCTGGAGCCACCAGCAACCTTCCGGAGTGGAAAAGCTCCAGCCTCTCCTTTGCTTGTGCTTGCTTTCTTTCTTTCTTTTTTTGTCTTTTTCCCGAAAGAAAGCATTGTTTGTGCCAAGACCTCTTTCCTTTGAAGATGCTGATGTTGGGTGACAGGTCAGTAGGCCCCCAAACTGCTCCAGCTCGCCCATCCCCATTCACTAAAGCATGTGCTCAACTTTAAGGCATAAGTGCTGGATTAAGTCCATTCAGCAAAGCCTTTCAGTGCATGCTCAATTGTTTCCCTGAGCCCAGCAGCACTCCAGCTTCTATGAGGTAGGTGTGTTAATTGGGCTCTTGACAGCTTCTGTGGAGAGGATCAGGCTGGTAAGGGCCTGCCAAGGGCTTCCCCAGTGAAATCCCCCTGGCTTAGGCTGGCGGGGGGGGGGGGGGGTTGCTGCCTGGAGCCATGGCATCCCTTGTGCTCAGCACAGCATTCTCCTGCTTCCTCTCTCCTTGAGGGAGAAGTGAGGCAGTGGAAAGGCAATGAAGCCGGAGCTGTCACATGTGGGTTACTGTCAGCAAGCACAGATATACAGGATTTTCCTTCCAGAGGTAAAGCTGCCACAGGGTACACCAGGGGTGTGTGCCTCAGGGGCTGTGGTCCACTCTCTGGCATGAACTGTATCAGTAGGGACCAGCCCCTGCTGCGCTGGGCTGGCCCAGGCTGCTGGATCCCTTCCCAAGCAACTTTTGTTCACTGCAATCACTGTAGCAGAGCTGGGCAAAAGAAGGGTGGGCGGGCTTGTGAGTCAAAGCAGGTGATGGGGTGACTGGATAAGTCCCAGGAGGGGTGCGAAGAGGGCACGGTTGAGGAGCAGGGAGAGTGGGAGATGGAGCTGGACTGTGGGAGGAGGAAGTATGGGCTCTGAGACCACCTTGTTTTGGTCCCAGTAAGCTGCTAGCTCAGTTTGGCTGCAAGGTGGATCAGTGACCTTAGCTGGCATGTGCATCCCATCCTGAGCTGCCTCTCAGGTCTTGCTTTAGCTGTGGAGGACAGCCCTAAGCACTGCTGAGAAGATAATGCACTGCTGAGAAGATAATACACTGCTGTGAAGGTGATTGTTCATGGTAGCATCAAAGTGTGGAGCAGGGGGCTATGCTGGAGGGCCTGGCTGGGTGAGCATCACTGGGGAGGAGACTGGCTTCGCAGGACTGCTTCTGGAATTTTGGCCTGTTGCTCCTCAGAGGCCCCAGCGCAGGGGCTAAAATGATCTGTCTTCTGTGTCTCATCCCCTGTACTACACTGGCTCATTACTCTTTAAGATAACTCTAACTAGCAAATCAATTTGCTGCCAGCTGAACCCCCTGCATAAAATACTTGGCATCCTACTGGAGGGGCAGGATTGAGATGTCAGACATCTACCAGGGCTGAGTTAGGACTGCTTCAGTATGAACCTGTACAATAAAGATAGCAATTGCCATGATTTGACATATGAGTGACACTTCTGCTTTTTTGTAAGTGAAAGTATTCTGGTCCCCAAACTTGTGAAATCCAGTCAACTTCTTGCAAGCTGCTTCCACCATCTTGGCCTAATTCTGAAGGAAAAATCTGATGCTTTTGCTTTTTGCCAGTCATTGCACCTGCTCCTTCTGCAGCCAGGGAACGCGTTACTCAAAGGATGTCTCCTTTTTGTCTGGCATGACCAGAGCTATTTGGTACACGTGAGCCTATTACAAGCAAGCTCCTCAAGCTCTAGAGTCTGTTCTGCTCCATTGTAACCACAGTGTGGCTATTTTTGGTCTCTGCTGAAGCTACCTATAGGTGACACCAACTGCTTATTTTAGATCGTGGTCCTTCTGTGTCATCAATAACTGGTGGGTGTATACACACACACGTGGAAGATCCCTGGTGTGCTATAGAACACATTACAGTACAATACATTGTCCTAATGTAACTGTACATTCCCAATGCAACTACCAAATCACCAGAATGCTGTTTTTCATTCACCATGCTCAAATAACACAGTGTTTTGGCCAAGACTTTCAGAAGCAGTAGATGACAGGCACACCTTTGAGGTATTTCCAAAATGCTCTAGTGCCAAGTGATTTGCCTTTTGGGAATCCAGCCTTTTCAAACTTCTCAGGGCACTCAGAATTGAAGTAAATTTTGAAAGCCCTATCTGTTCCTAAAATGGACATTATTAATCTTTTTTAAATTGCAGTTATTTCCAGAGGGGAAGCAAGGACAGCTTTCTGACTTGCATGGCTGAAACCATGGCTTGTGTGCTTTTTCTTCTTGAGTAAAGAATCAGAAAACATGAAGTGAGAGAAGGCTGATGCCCAGAAGAACACTGGGGTGGGATAGGGGGTGAAAAAACAAGCAAAAAAACCATATAAACTTTTCTGGTTTTTCAGTCGAAAAGGTTTGAAATAAGATGTATTTCAACCTGAAATATGTGTTCAACGTGGTGGTGCAGCATCTCCAGCTCCAAGCTAAGCAGGCTCAGTAGCTCAGGCCTGCAGTAGGTGGGTCTGCAGAACAGTCTGGAGGGGACTGCTGCCTGCCAGGACACCTCTTATGTCCTCCTGATGATGAGAGCAGCCTTCTGTGGAAGCCTTTGGGGATCAGACTTATACAAACTACCATGGTGTACATGCAATGAAATTCATGGGCAGCATCAATCAGTGGCATTACCACCTAGCTTTGCTAGAGTGGACTAACACTGGTAGTTTCCTACTCTAGGCTTACTGTGCTCCTGTGGGATTTACTTTGAATGTCGTGTTTGTAAGTTATTGTTTGTTCAAAGGAACTGGTTACTGCTTATTTTGATTATTTGGTTATCTTCAGCCCTGCAGTTGTTTCTAATTAAAAGCAAACAAAAAAATTGCTCAGAATTTTCTACATCCTGGAGTTCAGTGTGACCCAGATGAATGAGCCCTTCTCCCAAGTATAGGAACTGGTACATTAAGCCCAAGGGTTATGTGCTGCTCCATTTACCTTCATACCATCCTGTTAGTTACAGGGTCAGGGACTGCCCCCTTCAGTCGAGGTGGAATTCAGCCCTGCAGTGAACCGGCCCTAGCCCTGTCTTCTGCCTCTGCCTCACCGGCACCAACAGCCTGCCAAAATCAATGCTGTGCCTTGGGAGAGTACAGAAAACAGGGCTCCATCTGCTCTGTGGAGGCAGTGTGAAGGATGAGACTCGGAAAACCCTGGCCAGTACCACAGCAAGCTGAACTGAGCTTAGATTGGCATAGTCCATCGCTCTTTGTAATGGTGGGGTTTCCTCCCAGTGCTTATCTGGATAGCCTAGATGTTCCCTCTTGTTTGGATGATGCATTTTAAGTACTACAATGTGGAAGGGAAATCAAAAAGCCAATCAAAATCATTTTTACGAGACCCATTCAATAAAAAAGTTATTGGCAATTAGCACAGGGTTTTTTTTTTTATAAAAAGAGTAATTAGCTCTCCTGCCCTGAGAATTAATGAATGCTTTTCATTACACCCCAAGGGGTAGCCAACCCAATAATAATACACTTCAGATGAATGCTGGTCTAAAACAACGTTGTTTGACAATGCAGGCAGCAGGATAGTCACAAACAGGAGGCAGTCCTGCTCTGATGAATGCTGGAGCTGGTTGCTTCAAAATGAAAGGCCATTAATAATTTGCTTGGATTAGTGCAATAGACTCGACTTCTTACTCATTAAGGAGAAGAAGCAAAGCCTTCAAAAAGACTAGTGCCTCATTTGTCCCTGGGTGCAAAGCTTAGGATGCTGCTGGAGATGCACTAGTGCTGGCTACTGCCTTTTGCTGACAGGGTGGAATGTGACTTGGCTGTTGAATGTGTGGCTGTCTGGATGTGGTGATTTCACTGCCTGAGGGGTGTTTGGCAGCTGAGTGGCAGAGGGTTGTGTCCCACTGTTGTCTCCCCTTCACTCCTTTACCCATTGGCACCACAGGGGTGGTGCCAAGTGACAGCGTCCTTTTCCCTATTGCTCTGATTTGATTGTTGGCATTTTCAGCAAGATATGCATTGGTAGAAATACAAAAATCACATTGACTTCTATTTTCAGTGGCTGTTCTGCTCTGACAGCCCACCTGACTGGTTCTTCTCTGGATGGGAAGCACAGCACAAGGCGGTGCTCTCTGTCAGAGGAATACCTTCATAGACTAAGCAGATGATAAGTTCCCTCTGCCCCGGGACAATCCTTGCCAATCCCATCCGGAGAGGGTCCAGAGGAGGGCCACAAAAATGATAAGTGGGCTGGAGCACCTCTCCCATGAGGACAAGGATGAGACACCTGGGCTTGTTCAGCCAGAAGAACAGAAGGCTCCAGGGAGACCTCATTGAGGCCTTTCAGTTCTTGAAAGGGGGGGTTGGACTAGATGGATTTTGAAGGTCCTTTCCAACCCAAACTATTATATGATTCTGTGATTCACTGACCCACATGTGGCCCTTGCTCAGCCTGGGTCTGGTGGGGGTCCCATGCTGCCACTGCTGACTGGTGGGCTGCTGCAATAGCTTCCTGCAGCCAGGCTTTAAAAGCTTCCCCATTACATTTACAGACCCGAGGATTCAAGTGAAAATCTGTATCTTCCCCTTCAAGCTCAACTGTCAAATCAGGATGAGGCTGGGGAGCTTGGCTCCCAGGGCTTGCCCCATGGAGAGACAGTATGTAATGGGAAGTCTAATTAAGGAGGCCAGCAGCTAATTTACATGCTGCAAGTAAAAGCTTCTTTGCCTACTTCTCCCTCTGCTATCTCACACTTACTTGACCGGGAGCCATATCTACACCAAGGCAAAAAGTTGACTCCAGCCTCTCCTCCTTTCCCGCCCTCCCTGCACTCTCCTAGGGAGTAGTGGATCTTCCACCCCATGGTGAGGACAAGGACTGCTGGGAGGCGATGCTGCAGCCAGATGGGGCAACATGGGTTCACTGGGGGCAAGAGTGGCAGCTGGCTATGGAGCCAACACAAACTTTAATAGCCAGCTTTACCTAATGCCTCTGTGGTGGCCACATCTCTGCTGCTGCTCTACACTCGCATGCAGCGAGACAGAACACTCAGATGAGCAGTAAATGCAATGCCTGTTAAAGCTGCATTGTGGTACTGCCTGGAGGCAGTAGTGCGGTATCAGAGCATCATCTCACTGGATATGTCAAAGAAATACGGTCATGCTGTAGAGCTAAGGCTGTAGGTGTAAGAAAAGGAACAAACAGGGGCAGAAAATAAGAAGAGAATTAGGTGTCATGCAAGCTATTGGGATCAGTGTAGTGAGCACAGGGCTGCGTTACAGTTATTTAGGCAATCTCGATTTTGGCATTTCATAGAATATGGATGCCAAATTTCACAGCTGTAAGATGCTTTGAGCACACATTTGTTCTGCTGTAACTACTTAAATTCAGGAAAAAAGTACATGGGGGAAAACAGGTTTTGGATGTGGAACCCTTGCCATCCTCTGAGGTACCCTTAGCCGGGCTGCAAACCATGCATCAGCCCCCTTGCTGAGCACTGATCGCTCACTGCTGGCCTGGGCTGCAGAGAGTGACAGAGCACCCATCCCCCGGGTAGGCTAATTCCTATGCTGCATTATGATTTTAGTACAAAGGGAAAGAAAAGGTCCCTCAGTTTAATACAACATAGAGTTTTATTCCCCCTTTTTTTTTGCTGGAATGGTTGGCAGAGCTCTGGGGAAAGTTTTACAAGGGGGGGAAAGAATAAATCCAATCTAGATATTTTCAGAAGTTCAGCTAGCCATGATGAGCTTTGAAATACGAATCACTGAACATTTAAAATATCTGTGCTCAAGGATTACATTTTTTGGAAATATAATGGTGGTTTAATGTGCTTGTATTTTCATTTTTTAGAGAGTTGCCCCTTCTTTTGGTTAATTTTTGCTTTTTTCAATAAACAAATGGATGAAGACTTGGTGCGATCATCCTATAGAACCAAGGAAAATCAAGCCTAGGTCTCTTGTGGATTCATACAGCCCACTGGAGTGTGTATTTTCCATCAGTCATTTTCTTTTAATATCAGGAAATTTTTGCAGGAATGGTTGAAGCTTGGAAAAGAAACTATTCTTTAACATCATTATAGCCACAGTGCCATGAAAACACTAGCTGCTAGTATCGGCAGCTAGAACAGGTCAGATTCCGAGACATAAAGGCAGCTACAAGCTCGAAAACAGGTGGAGTTACTGGGTGAGTATATTTTGGTTGGTTTGGAGCTGTGACCCAACACACAGGTGCACTTACTGAAGTGGGAGATGCTCATAAACCCTCCCTATAAACTACCTGCCTTGGAAAACTCCCATTAATACAGCACTTAAGGAACCTATATCCCAGGTAGTCACAGCAAATGTAAAGCCTGAGTGGCTATTACCTACAGGCTGCCCCATCGCAGCCCCATCGCAGCCAGTGGCAGCCTGCAGGGTAGTCACTGTCTTTCCCAGGATGCAACAGGGTAGCACATCCAGCACCTCCTCTTCCCCATGGCATACTGGGTGCTTTCTTTGAGGTTTTGGATGTCAGAGAGGGACTCTTCATCAGGGACTGCAGTGACAGGACAAGGGGCAATGGGTTTAAACTTAAACAGGGGAAGTTCAGGTTAGATATAAGGAAGAAGTTCTTTATTGTGAGAGTGGTGAGACACTGGAATAGGTTGCCCAAATAACTGGTAAATGCTCCATCCTTGGCGGTGTTCAAGGCCAGGCTGGACAGAGCCTTGGGTGACATGGTTTAGTGTGAGGTGCCCCTGCCCTTGGCAGGGGGTTTGGAACTAAATGATCTTAAGGTCCTTTCCAGCCCTAAGTATTCTATGATTCTATGATTTCCAGTAGCAGCCGTCCTCTGCTTGCTCTGGACCGCAAGCCAAGGGGATGCTGAGTTTCGCAAGCTCTGTGCCTGAGCACAGGATTGTTGCATCCTTGGGTGCAAGCACGGAGCCATTGGGCAGCAATATGACATTGCTTCTCCTGCACACCTACACGAGAGATGGGGAGACCTCATTTCAGGCCTGCAAGCTCTGACAGTGTCCCTTTCAGCACTATTGCAGTTGCACCTGTTACACCACCGTTCTTTATCCCCACTTACTGTATTGTGGCACTGGCACTGGTGTTGCAATGACAGCTGACAGATGCCCTGCCTTTGCAGATCCCCTCCTGTCAGGTTGCAGGTGCTTGCTAATCAGATAACGTTGCTGTTTCGGTTGCACTCATGTTTGTCTCTACTAAATGACAAGCAGTAGCTTGTACTCTGCTTTCTGGTGCTTCCCTTTCAAGCTTCACAGTTGTACTTGGCATTTCACCTCTGGAGCATATCAAGGTTGCTCTCAGTGCTTTGTGAGATGGTGGTGGCTCAGTCACAGGGAAGGATGCACAGTGGCACTTCTGGCCACCCCATGGCCCTCATCAGCCTTTCACAAAGGCAGCTCTGAAACCGGCGGGAAACAAAGGGCAGTCACCTGAAACTGGTCCCAGTTTGGTTTCTGCTGAGCAATCTGCCATGTCCACTGCAGGAAAGCAAGTTACATGGGATGCCAAGTATTTGTGGGTCCACTCCCTTCATCCCAGAAGAGCCTTTAGTTAAGAGCCAGGGAGATAAATGCAGGAAGAGAGAAACCCCCACTATCCTGCAGTGGTTGTTTCTGTAAATCTACCTCTTACTAATGAGCCCACGTATAAACGAGGTACTGCTGAAACACAGTTAAGACACTATAGTGATCAAGGGGACTCGACCCAAAGCCAAAACCACAGGTTTCTCATTACACAGTCATGACCACAGGCACAAGACTGCAGTTTAACATATTGCTTCTGTTAAATCAGCTTGTTCACCAGTGTCTGAAGCCCAGAGCAACTCCAGTCTCTCCCAGGAAGAGCTCTGCCCATCACACCGTCCAGCCATGGCTCCTTAAGGGCTCTTGCTGCAGGACCTGAGCTTTCACGCAGCTCAGGTGCTTGGGAGAAGACTGCCTGATCAGGGAAGTGACCAATTAATAGATTGCCCTCATGCCTCAGATCGGAGCAAATAATCTTGCTAATAATACAATTTCCCACTTTGTCACAGGTAAAGGATGTCTCATTTAGTGCAAGCCCGAAGAGTCTGTGTGGTGTGAGGCTCAGTCTCTGCACACAGAGGTAATCTCCAGTGAAGCGTGAAGCCCAGCAGTAAATCTGGATTGACTGTATTCCCCAGTGGATTATTGTATAGCACCAGTTTTCCAGCTGACTTCCACAGAGCCTTGAGCATAGAGCTGGGAAGCAGATCCAGAATACAGCCAGACTAGAGCATGGTGACTTGGAGGGCTACTGGCTGAACAAATTAGCTCGGCTTGCTTTAGAAATCTTACCACAGACCAGCCACCAGATTAAATATAGGGAACTGGAAGGGTACCGCGGCAAACAATTCAGATAAAGGCCCACCTGTTGTTGGGAAAACTGGGAAACAACACAGTCAGTGGTACTTTTTGTTTGATTTTGGTGGTGGTGAGAGCTGCAAAGATGAGAGTGAGGGCAGAAAGGGAAGAACATGACTTGAGAGGTGACACATTTACACAAATAATCTACCAAAGATCAATGTTCTGCGTAAGAACTCAGAAAGAAGAAAAAAGTCCTACATATTTAAGACAGCCGTAAATAATTAGCCCTGTTAATCTGGCATATGTAAACTCCATAACTCCAAACTTGCCAGCTCACAACACATCTTTACTTATCACCCTATGGGCATGCAGAATGTCTCCTTGTTGGACTATAAGAATAGAGATACTTGTCATGTGCACAAAGATCATACTGAGCAAAAGCCACGCACCCACAACAGAAATGAACAAAGGCAACCGTAACATGATGTCGAGAAAGTGTTAAAAAGCGTGTGGCTGAGGCAAGTACATACAAAATCCAAGGAAAAGGAGGAAAAGACAGATTGGATGCATACTTGGAAGAGCTTCCAACTAGAAACAATTACAAAAAGGCTCCCTTGTGCCTCTGTTCCCAAGCCGAAAGTCAAAAAACACTGCACTTCACCAACTACCAAGGAGGAGAAAAATGACTGCTACTGCTGAACCCAGGACACCATGGGAAAACCTGGAAGGTGATGGTAGAATGTGAAGCGTCTTTACAGGAAAGATAGGAGCAAATTCAAGTGCAGTGAGAAGACAATCTGCTAGCTTTTAAGGTAAAAACTTATGGTGGACATTTCCAGATTGGGTACCTGTCACTAAATCCACTAAAGTCAATGAACTTGACAAAGAGAAGTGGTAGGTCATGAGACTGCATGCACCTGAGCAGTTAGGCCTGAGATCAAAAGGGTGCACATCACCAAAACCTACAACAGTAACCAGCAAAAAGCCTTCCCAGGAGCAAGGGGACTAACTGTATCTTTACAAAAGGCATAGGGCTGACACCCAGGGACATACATGTATGTAATGGAAAAGACGAGCCCTGTTCTCGTCACCACCTGCAATGTTTCACAAACCTGAAATTAAGGGATTACATGAAGCATTGCAGAAGAGTAGTGAGATAGCATAGCTTGTAGCATATGAACCAAGGCTCTGTAACAGTGGAGGAGAGGAAGCGGCACAGGACAGGTACCAGGTCCTACCTTGACCCTTAGGCAAGATCATGGACTGTAGGAAGACACCCAATTCTTCTCAAATCAGCTATTTGGCAGGGTAACTATCAGGATACTCTAAACCAGAGCTCTGTCTGGTTGTGAAGGTCACAGAACCATAGAATCATAGAATGGTTTGGGTAGAAGGGACCTTAAAGATCATCTAGTTCCAACCCTCTGCCATGGGGGGTGGGCAGGCGAAGAGGTCAGCCGTGGAGAGCCTGTGGCCCTCCTACCAAGGGACAGGGACCCCTGTGAATTGATGTAGCTTGATGCAGTACTCCTGAAGATCCAGCATGCACAACAGGCACCACAGCTGTTGAAATAACCTTCCGGAGTGCTTTGAGAGCCAGAAACACTTCACAGAGTTATTGTAGGCACAAGGGAGCTGCAGGAATGAAAGCACCCATTGATATGTGCCATGCAGGGGCAGGCAGTGCTCAGAATCCCAAATCAAGGAGGGTGTTGAGGCAGCCAAGAAGATACAACCCAAATCTCATCAGAGCCAGGTGTCAATCCTGGACAATTTAATTATGTCTGGAGAACCCAACCTCAAAGGCGGTAAAGCCTGCCGAGTATAAGCAACAGTGATCAAGCTGACAATGAAAGGGTAAACAGGGAAATTTAGAAATTGCAAAGGAGGCTGAAGTAGGTCAGTGTTCACACCCAGCAGTGCAGCTCAAGCCACTTACTAAAGAAACTGCATTGCTTAGGTACAGAATGACAAATAGAGTGGTAGATACAGAGCAAGGGTGAGAGCAAGGACCTGGAGCATTTACCAGCATTGCCATTCAGTATTTCCTTCTCCTTTACCCACTACAATAAGGCTTATGCTACAGGCCAAAATGCAGCTGTAAATAAATAATAGGACTCTCCCAAGCAATGGCAATGGCTGTAAAATATTCCATGGTCTCTGCTTTCCTTCACAATAGGCACGAGTGTCTATTTCACTAGGATGGCCATGTTTTTACTCTTAAACTATATTCCATCAAACAGTGTGACATTTGTTGATGTGCAGCACAGACTCTAACATGCTTAGTGAAGCTGAGATGATGATCAAGTGTCTCTGCTTTTGGAAAGCTGCTAAACTGAAAAAAAGAGTCATTGAAAGAGAATATGATGTTCACAGGGAGAGCACAAGAAAGGGGAGGCAGCGTGTCACCCCAGAAATACAGGCTTGAGTAGCTGTAACCTGTAGTGAGTTTCGCAGGAGGCACAGCAAAGATGGGGAACCAGTTTGGAAAGACATGCAAGGCCATGTAGGTTACTGCTGGGTTTTGATGGTCGTCCCCTCACTTTGTAGCATCCTAGTAGAAATTGCTCCTAAACTACTGTATTGCCACAGAAAAGGAGAAGGCAGGGAGTAGCACCCTGGAAAATAACTGTGAGTGTCTTTGGAAGTAGGTTGAAAGTTTGGAAGAAGAATAACGTCAATTCAAAATAGCAGCCAGTGTGCCACCCGGTAATTGTCAGTGTGCTCAGCTTGACGAGACACAGTCAAATGATTTGTAGAAAGCAGAAGCCTCCCACCTGAGCACGATAAAGCCTGATGTGATGTATCTCCATCAAAAACAAGAGAGTGGGAAAAGAAACTCAGCCAGAGGAAATACTGTAATCAGCAACAAACCCTTAAAGTAAAAGACGGTGTAGTCAATCCCTCTGAATATTCCCAACATGAACATTCAGTCATTTAGGAAGTATTCATGGAAAGCATGGGCACAGTATTTCCCACGATGCTGCAAAGGGAAGTGTGCGAAAGCACTTTGCAATGACTCCACTCACTGAAATGGAAAGAAAACAGCCTGAAGTCCCAGGATGGGCAGTGAGAAGGACCTCTGTGTCTATCCTGAAAGGCAGTCAAGTGGGGGCTCTTCCCCATGAGGCAGATGATTGAGGAGGTCAGATCAGTGGTGTCAAATCCCTGCTGCTCCTCATGGCATCCCAAGTACTCAAGCAACACTCATGCCCAAGTATCCCAGTAATGCTCCCAAGTAAATAACTCATATCTCAAGCATAGGAGAGCTGTGTTGTTAACTAAACTATTTACAGACTTTCAATGTAAGGCTGTGACTCCTGGATACCCACAGCATTTTTAGGTCCAATCTGCTCCCAGTGATCAGTAGCTGGGATTTTATCACAGGCTGAGAATCATTGTCCGTCCTAACTACCAAAATCTGACTTCTGAAAGGGCCTCCATCTGTTTCCCATATTTCTTTAATTTACTAAGTTGTGCCATATCCCCATCTGGCAATTGGCTGGAGTTTGTTATGTTTTGTTTTGTTTTGTTTTGTTTTCTCCCCTTGAGTTATTCAAGGAGACGCAGAGCTGGCTGAGTATATTAGATCATTATATGTCTCTTACTTTAAGAGTTGCTGGCTTTATTTGAATAGGGATTAGCAAGATTAAGAATGTTTTCTTTAAATGACTGTAGTAGCCTACAATTTTCAAATGGTAATTTTTCCCATTATATTGATTTGTAGCTGAAGGAGTTTGATGAGTTTCACCACAGTATGCAGAAAGCAGTTAAACATTGTTTCTGTGAAAACCAACAGTTTTAGAATTTTGTTCAAGACTGTGAAACAACAGCTGCACAAATCCCATTGAAATTCAATGAAAATTGACCTCTTACCCCTGTAAGTTGCTTGAAAAGCTCATTTATAGAACTTCCAGAAGTAGCTTTACACACAATTAGTATTTCCTACCAAACATTCTTCATACAACTTCACATACTGCTATTTTGGGAGAAAAAAAAAAGAAAAGAACAGAAAAGAAAAGAAAAGGAAGAACATTGCTAACACAGTGTTACTGATGTGGAAAAGTGTTTCAGGCCTTCTGAAAACTGCTTCAGCCCTTTTCTTATCTGTATTTGTCTCCCTGACGTCCTACACCTCAGTTCAGCTATCTCTGGTGCTTGCATCAACAAAGAATGAAACCTCAGTCTAGTTTATCCTTCTACCATCTCAATTCCACCTCCAGCCTCATCCCTTATTTTACCTTATGCTCTTCCAAAAAGTAACTGAGCTTCTGCAGTTCTTAGGAGCATTAAAGAAGCCATACAAGTTTCCTTTATCAGAGGGGAATGTTTGGATGGAGAGCTGGCTAGTCAGGATCCCACTCACATTGCTCCACATCAGCTTCATGCTCAGCACTTCGCAGCTGGCATAACACCAGCAGCTGGATATGAGGTTGCCCCAGCATCTCCAAGATGTCCTTGTGTCTAACTCAGGAAGATGGGCATGGATTATATCATTAACATGCTTTGATATAAACCAAAGGAAAGTTGTGCCACTCCTTTCTCCCTCTAATGCTTGTCAAGCTCATCCAGATGTGGACTCCTATACAAGCCAACTACACTTCGCTGTTGATGCCCATCCGTCAGGCTTTAGCAGTGCTTGGCATTGACCGTCTGACAGAGACCAGGTCAGTGAGCAAGCATTGACTGCATATAGCCCCTTTCCCACTTGCTGGCATACCAGTAAGGTAACACAGCCTTTAACACCCTGTTTCTGCAGTGGCATTATCTGTGTGTTTCCAGACAAGGCCTAAGCTGGGCTGTCAGAAAGAAAAAATTATTTGCTGCCTGTCTCCTGCACAAGGTTCTGCATGAAAACCATGGGGTTTTATTCTTCTTGCTGGAGGGAACGGGATGGGGGGAAATTAAGTGCTCAGAAACCCTTTTCTTTCCCAATCATGCTGTGTCTGTCCAATTTAGTCATTCTCTGTGTACACTCACTGTGAGAAAAATAGTAACAATAACAACAACAATAATAATAATACCTTAATGAAATACTGTAAAGGGAAATTAATTAGTAATCATTACAGTACCCTTTCTGTGTGTTCACTAAACTGCAGAGGAAGCACTCATGTCTGTGTGCTCATGGCAGGTGAGTAATGGGAGCTCAGCCTCCTCTCAATATATAACTACCACAAACTTCAGAATTTGTAAGGAGAAAAACATAAAGCATTCAGTAGGGTTTTTTTTCTCTCTGTCTCTTTGTATATATATCCTCATATATGTGGAGACTCCATAGCTAATATTTCTGTAATATTTGTAATACAAACATAACCCATCCTGCCCCAAAAGATAAATTGAATTGCAGCTCAGCAGCAATGCTTTCAAAGGCTCTCTTCTCTGCCTTTGAATACACCTTTGGCACTCAAGTCCTTGAAAGAGGGGCACTCACAAGTTTGGGTCTGAGGCTTTATCTGGTGTGTGCTCTGTCTTTTAGGATCAGTATGATCGCGTGTCACGGCACTCATAAAATCAGCTCTGCTGTGTTTATGCCTTTATTGCACAACTCTGATTCCAACTCAGCTCCTTTTATTGACAGGAGATTGGCATTGTTGGCATTGGGGTGACTTATCTACAATAATGCTCACAGTTTGCCTAGTCTAGCCAAGAAAACACTGAATAAGACATCTACTGTTTTGAGTCCTGGCTTCCTTGCTTTAGTATGAAGAAACTCTGACATTTTATGTTGGAGCAAGAATCTATCCTAATGTCTTTGTCTAAAATTCCCTCTCCCTCCACTGACGTGCAATGTGTTTCAATCCATGTGATTGCCTTTGTCCTATTCGAGGAGGGACTGGATTTCAGCAACACTGCAAAAACGTAATGCATTTTGAGAGAATTACACTAAAAGCAGAAGAAATAAGCTTGAAAAGCACTTTGAGATGTAAGCAATTACATAAAAGGTCGGCCATTATTGTTACTGCTTTATTAGCCATTATTGTTGATAATGATGCAAATGCTTGCCTGGCTTCAAAAAGGTCATCCTTTCTGCTGCGATTCAATCCCATTTTGAGGACTAAACTTTTTATCCCTCCAACTCTGTGTTGATTAACTTTGAGTCTGCTCAGGAAGCAAGACTAATTAATTCCACCGGATTTTCAGTCCAGGTAAACTCAACAGTTTTTAAACTCATAGACCAATTTAACCAAATGTGACAGAGCGCCAAAGATGTCCAAGGCAGAAATTTCCTGTGGGCAGGAAGGTGGATGGAAGAGACCTTATTAATGTTCCCAGCTGAGGGAAAAGGTACAGTGTGAGCATAACTGCTATTATGCAATAGAAAGTCCTTTTAGGTGCTCAGCCTTAAGCCATGAATCTGTAGAAAACCAGGTCTCACTGGATCTTGTCTTCAAACACTTCTTTGTTATTCTCTCTTGATAGCAAACCCAATAACCTCCTAAGTAAAGATTTGAATTGTAGATGACAATATAGCCTGTGCTAGCATGTAAAATTAAACCTTGGTATTATTCATAGCTCACCAAGCCTACAGGGTGTGGTATGGCTTTACTTGAAAGCTGCCAAGTTTTCCGTGTGGTGGTACATCTGCTGCCCTGTTTTCTTGAGTAGCGATAGAGGTGTTCTGAATACAGATGGTTAGTTTATTAATGTTCTCTTCACTCTTTCTGAATATCTCCCAGTCCTCAGCTCAAATCAGTTTCTTTCTGCTTTGCCCCATCATCATCTACTGTTTAACATGCTTGGCACATGGTTTATGTTCTTGCCTGTTACCCAAACAATGCTAACTACCCCCTATGACAAGTTCTTCTGCCTGTGAAGACATATGTGTTGGATTCAACTGCAGAAGGAAGTTTTACATAACAAAACCAGAAATAATTTCTTAAACTCCTCTGCAAATTGGTTACCAACAAAGAGATTTTTTTTTCTCTAAAGGTGTAGTATTCAAAGTCCAGATCAGTCCCTTACCCCCATATCCCTCCCCTCCCTGCTGACTTCAGTTCATGAAGCGTGAGACATTTTAGTTCTGTGTGCTGGGAACTGATTGTGGAGCAGCCAAACTCACTTGTCTCTGCCCTCTCCATTTCAGAGGTGACTAAAATTTGCTGAAATTAACACCTAAAAGTAAAAGGTTCAGCAAATATTAATTTGTATTTTATAGGAAACTAGGTTGGACTGCATTTTTTCGTACCTAGTTATAGTCTTAAAAATGTCACAGCCCTGAAGTTTGTAGACAGAGCACACTAAACATAGAGGGGAGAATGATTTCAGAAAGTAATTTCACACATGTGTGTAACCCCTGTGTGTCTACTCCGAAAGACTTAGGAAAGTGTTTCTGTGCTTCCAGTCAACCAGCTAAAATCCCTTTAACTCCAGGACTCCCACAATAAACTGCTTGTACATCCTTTAAGGACACCCTACGTTCACTGCAATTATTCACCAGACAGTTTAGAAGAATGAATAAATGTGAGAAAATCATGACCTCCTCACGGACGATTACCAGGGGAGGGGGAGGGCCTGCAGAATTGATCAAACTCATTACTCACTGTCACTGAAAGCAATTCACCTGGCTCTGCTCCCAAGCCTGCCCGTGTAAATCACATCCCTCACAACCCAAAGGAGCCTCATTTGCCAAACAAGTTGAGCTGCGGCAGCAGCGCTTGGATAATGGCTTCGGCTCTGTCACAGTTTCAGCTCTAAATCAGGACATCCAAATGACACTAAATGTCTACTTTTAGGGGACAGCTAATTTGCAAGGGAAGGGTTTCCCAGACATCCATAGTGTGGTCACTGGCAATTTATCCCCTACACGTTGCCATCAGCAACATGAGATACCACCTCTTTGAGCCCAGGGTTATTCAGCCATTGTTGCACATAAACTAATGATGAAAATTAATATACATTAAAAAAAAAATAAGAAAAAAGGCTGAAGTTCCTGTAATTCTAACGGGGCCGTAGCACTGGGTTTCCTTGAGAGCCTGGCCACGCAGCGATGGGCTTTTGCAATCTGGACCCGCGGCACTAGATGGCAAAACAGCGCCAGTTTTGGCAGCGCAGCCCGGGCTGGTGCTTCCCTGTCCGCACGAGCCCCCAAAACCAGGCCCTTGTGGGTGCAGCCTGCCCTTTGGCATCCCACAGAAAGTGGCTGGGCATCCCTCTGTCCAGTCTCCTGACCTCCTCCCGCCTTCAAACCACAGCAGTATCCTGCGACCACAGAGATCGTGCCTAAGAGCTTGGGTGCAGCTCTTGAATGCCATCAGAGAGGAGACCATGAAGTCTGGTATGGATGTATAGGTCACTATTTTTCTTCCTGCTGCTGGTGTTAGTGGTTTGCTCTGCAGTTGCCCTCAGACAAGGGGTAATGGGTTAAACTTAAACAGGGGAAGTTTAGATTGGATATGAGGAGGAAATTCTTTCCTGTTAGGGTGGTGAGGCACTGGAATGGGTTGTCCAGGGACGTTGTGAATGTTCCATCCCTGGCAGTGTTCAAGACCAGGATGAAGCCTTGGGTGATATGGTTTAGTGTGAGGTGTCCCTGCCCACGGCAGGGGGGTTGGACCTAGATGATCTTAGGGTCCTTTCCAACCCTAATGATTCTATGATTCTATGATCCTGTGCAAGATGAGCAGTCCTCACTCTGAAAGAGATTACCCAGCAACTGGGTGTAAAACTTTCCTCATCTACTTACTGAACAAAAAGAGATTTACATTTAATAGTTCCACGAGGAAACGTATCTCCTTTCAATTTTATGTCAGTCTATGCATTGTCTGGTTTACTATGTGAGGGAAGCTACCACCTATGCAGTCCAGCAGCAAGATATATTTATTAGGAGTCTGTTCTCCCATGTCCTTGTGTACAGACGGTATCTATTTATGCTAAAAGATGTTACATAGGGAAAGGTGAAGTCTCCAGGATCCAGTTTTGGATCAAATAACTAAAATCTTTGAGGTCTAAGTCAAAAACACTGATCTCTGGGCAGGCTAGTAAGTTACCTTTATATTTTTTGTAAGGCAGTTAAGGTTATGGTCATGTCAATAAACTCACCCTCACGACTTCAACACTATAGCTTATCCCATTTTAGGGATAACCTCTGTTCCCACACCATATCTACTGTTGGACCCAAAGAGTCAATATAAGTTGGAGACTGTAGCTTTTACAGCTTCATCTGAAGGTGGTACCCAAACTGCTCTGCTCTTTGAACGCTTGAGAATGCAAAGAGCTGACAGCAGAATGCTGCTCCTCTACCCTACGAAAGCAGGTCACTGTGCCTTGCTTTTATATGCCGAAAGAGAGTGTATAAGGCTCTGGATTCTAATGGTCATGATGTGACCCCCTTGGAGATGTCTAATGTGTGGTCCACTTCCTTGGGAATGGGTGAGCCCATATTGCTGAAGCGTGACTTCCAAAACAGAGTTTTCACTCAGAAGGTTTAGCAAAAGCTTTGAGCGATATCCCTCCCTTTAATTTTTCTTCTCCATTCTTGCAATATTCAATCCCTCTTCCCTGCCTACCAGTCTCAAAATGACCTTCCCCTAGGAAGCTCAGCGTAACTGTTCAGCAAATGACAGGGCCCTACTGAGTCCTAAACTTTGCACAAGGGGATAAAAAGGCAGCAATAAGCCTGAGAGGGCAGTGCACACACACTAACTGAAAGGTGTTTTCAGAGCTGAAAGAAGCTGTTGCCAAGTCTAGATTATTTCTACCTCTGGGACAGGACAGAGCTAACATGACTAACATAACTCTTGCTTTTTGCTGGTGTAGTCTTTTAGCAAGTAAGATGTATTATGCTTATCCTTGGCTATTTAAATAACACTGTCTCGCACTGTATGAACCAACATATAATATGAATGAAGAAAAAACAAAAAGAATCTATGGATCATGAAGCAAGTGGAAATGAATAATCAATTTTTATCACTAATATTGTGGGTAAGACCAATAACTCTGAATGAGTTATGAAAATCTCTTCTCTGAGCAGATGTGTCTTTCCTTTCCAGTCTCATTTCAGTCCAGAAATAACAGAAAATAGTGTTGAATTAAACAGATTAAAACAAAACAAAGATGTGTTTTCATTGTCTATCACATTTACCTTTAAATGTAGGAATGTAAAATTCCCACAGGTGGCCTGGCTGAAGGAGGCACAATAACGATGGACGAGAAAAGCCTTACAGCTTTACAAACATGGGTTCAAATCAACCTTAAGTAAGTGACAAGCTACAGCAAAAACTCTCCACAACAGCATCTTGGTGCTTAAAGGGACCCTATCAGCTGAAAATGTTTCTGCTGGAGAGAATTTGCAGCGTTATTTATAACAATTCTGATTACCGAGCCAGTTGAGATTACTTGTGCTGAAAGACATCAGGGAGTAAATTTACCTCTCCCCATTTTGGGAGATATGTTTATTTTGTACTTTTGGCAGTGCTTTCCGACAGACCTCTGCCCCAAATCTCCTTTCCAGTTACATGGACATGATGATTGTGTGCAGGTCAGCCTGTGGGGGAAGAGATGATCTTTTTCTGCCTCGCTGTGCATGTGAGTAATTTTGTGTCATTCGGATCTCACCTTTGGTTAAGGTCTGGTACATGCAGAAGTGAAAAACCTGGTCTTTGGTTCATAACGGTCAAGGATAGATTGCACGAGGCACTGAGAAAGAGAGAAGAGCTTAATGCAAAATAAAATACAATTGTTGGGCTGTAAAATCTCCCGAGAGGCCTCACAGTCACGGGTACTCCCTGGAACTCTTCATAACTTCATTTTGAAAAACACAAGATATAAAATGGAGAGAGAACACATAAACAGTGTGGGATACATCATGGTGCAGAGGTCCCTGATCTAGTCCCAGGCAAGCTGGCACCCCTGTACAATGTAGTGCAGTGCCATGCCAAGACAAGAGCTAGCACCCCAAAAGCAGTCAAGCCCTCCTACCGCAGTGGCTTGCACCATAACATCAAGGGTGAAGCTCCAGGCTGATTCAGCTGTGTTGCTCCCCATTGCAGAGTCTAACCAAGGAGGAGGGTCCTTGCGATCTGCTCCTGCAAGAAGGCCCCAACAGGTTCTTGATGCAAATGCGGTGGCCAAGGTATGTGTTATCTTGCAGCTGAGAGTAAATAAGGAGTCAGGGTGTGCCTTGCCTGAGGGGTAGCATGAGTACAGCTGTAAGTGAGGCATGCTCACAACTCCACCATGAGCTTGCAAGATCAGACCTTAAGGACCCTATTTCAAAACACCTCAGTGTCTACCATCATGTCATAAGTCATGTCCAAGGGTCTTGGGAACAAGCACAGGGCGCTCTATTTAAAGCCTGACCTTCACTGCAACTGCCTAATGCCTGAATCTCTGGCACAAGGTGACTGGCTCCGGACCGCAACAGGAGTCAATAAGCCAGTGTTAAAATGCAAGAGTAGAGTTTGTTGCTCCCACATTGCTATTTCATCTTTCTGACCCTGGCTCCCTGTGAACCTCTCCTCCTACCATTTAAAGACACAACAGGACTCAGTGGAATGGGGGACTAGTGTCAGAAATTCAGAATCACTAAATGTGAATTTGAATGATTTTGTGGTTCTAGGTTAATAAACTGCTTACCATCACAGAACTTAATGATGCATTACTCTGGTTGCTATAGTGGACCTGTTTTTGTAGCCATCTATGTAAAATGCGCAGTTCAGAACGATTCTCATTAGCCCGACATTTCCAGATCCACATTTTTAATTAAACAGTATTTTCTTTTCTTTTGTTTCTTAAATGGGCATGCAGTGTTGTTTAAATCTCAAGGACCTCCATGACTGGAACATCTCGAGACTTCACAGCTGCAAAGCTCCACTCATGCTGCAGAGAGGAAAATAAGAGAATATTGAAAGAGCATAACTTAAACCAGGCAAGCTCTCTGCACAATTACATGGAAAAAAACATCCATTTGAAGTCTCTCCATAGCGACCCGGCTTCAACATTATCTGAAGATTATGTTCGTCCCTAATTTAGTGAGGCTATTTATCAGTTTAGGGGAGGAACGGAGCAAAACCCTGTCCATTGATCCTGGGAGAACTAAGATGAGTATAAAAAAAATGCTGCTGGTACGCTCTCCAGCATAGGATGGAGTAGTAGTATGTGGTACGTACCTTCTTATGCATGCAAGGACATTGGATTCCTAATGCTGTTATGAAAATGACCTTAAGGCACATGCAATAATATATTTTATAGATATATATATTCTGGTAGTTTCCTTGATGTTGTGGAAATACAATACCTAGTGATGGAAAAGACCCCTTTAGGTGCCTCAGGCTGCTGAACGCTGTACGTGTCTCCTCTGAACCTACCATTTACCCTAGTTTGAGGCAAGGAACGTAGTTCAGGGTTTTTTACTACCTTTCCTAGGTGCAACGCAGGCACAATGAGTACAGGGAGACTGCTGAGCTACCTTTCAGTAGTATCCTTCTGCTTGGAAGCTGAAGAGGATCTGGCTTTTGTTCTGAACCCCACCCAGCCCTTCACCACACAGGAGTGATGGGGGAGCATGGCGGCTTGTCTGTCCGCTCCCATTTCTTCCTGCAGGCACCACACTATATATCCCACATGAGCCTGACCACAGCTTTCAGAAACATCCAATAAATCAACAGTTAAAAGGGAAGAGTAGACATGGGGAGCAGGTGCTTATTATCTGTGCATCTCTGGAGAAGAATAACGCACAGTGTATTTCCATGCCCATTTGAAATGGAATACGACCATGACCCTGCAAGTGGCTCTGCTTGAATTGTTCCTGGCATCATGTTTTACTCCTAATATTTTCATTGTCTGCCTCCATCAGTTTTACCTCCCACTGTAGCATTAATTTTGTATGTGAATATGGAGGCTGTGCTTTAAATAATACAGCATATGCTTTCTATTTGTCACGTAGAATAATATTTTTTTGGCTGATTTATGTTCCACCTGGACAAAATTATTTTTTATGATGGGTTTATTTCATTTGCTCCCACATCCCCAAATGGAAGGAAAAAAATGAGGAATCTTGTAAACCACCAATAATGACGGACACAGAAATCTGCTTTGAAATACAATTTTAATGCAAAAACAGATTCTCTCCAGCCATCTAAATGAAAAAATGCTGTTGTAATAATTTCAAGCTTGCAAACGCATGGTACTACTGGAGAGAGTAATCTTCAGGTGCTTGTATCATCCCTTACACAATGCTGGGAGTATGGAGAAATTCACTGACAGCTATACGCTATTGCAGTAGAACAAAATTACACATATGGCTGGAGCATGGATTTAATTTAGCTCTTTTCAGAACTTCAACAAGAAACAAAGCCAGGACAAAACCCAGTGGTCTTTCGATTTGCAGATTTGCCACAGAACATCATAGTCTAAGCTGCCAAATCTACCTCATTTCCAGTTCTCACAAGGCCTGCGGAAGAAGATGTTACTTGCCATTGGAACAAGTTAGTACCAAACAGATAATTCGAGTTTCAATATCTATAATAAAAAAGTATGATGTACCTTGTTTCGTGTTTTACAGCCCTGGAAAAGACTGGCAGTATTTTAATGTCAATCTTTCACCTACAGAAATTCTCATTATGAACAGATTTATTATTAAAACAAAACAGCCGTACGCAATCCTCAGCACAACTTTCTTCTAATTTTGACTTCCAGCTTTTGGTGCTTCAGTAAAGCAACTAAATATTAACCATACAAATCCATAATAGTCATAGCAGTCAGAAAGCTCTCGTTCTATTTTTGGTTGTTATAGTTCATCTTTAACCATGCAACATCTGCCAGCCAAACCCACATTCTAATAGGAGTGCATATAATAAGGACACATAACGCCTCCATGTCAACTCTAAACTGCAGAGCTGGGGAAAGTGGGATTTCTTTCAGAGCAGCTCCTGTTTTAATACTGAATATAACAAGAAGAGGTAGGACTTGCACAGGAAAACCCTGCTGCTTCTAGTCCCACCCCATAACTCCCCAACAGATGGTAGAAATCACATCTAATGTCTCCCCCTTGGCACCTTCTGGCAGCAACCAGAAGATTTGTTCCCATGCAGGCCCTCTCCTCCCCACAAAAAGCTCTGCTCCAGCCCCTCATCCTACCAAGTCCCCAGTTCCTGCTCCACCAGCTAGCATGGAAAGCTCCAGTGAAGGTGGGCCACCTTTGTTCTGCTCCTTCTTTTCTTTCTGAGCGCTGAGAGCTCAACAGCAAGCTAGGCACTGAAAATCAGGTCACTGGTTTAACAAGAGGAAATATAATCTATAGGATGAACATGTACAGTATTTGTTTCACCATCATGCAAGACCCAGGCCTTTCAGACAAAACCAGAGCTCCCGTTCTTCCACAAACTCTTCTGGATGAAGGCAGCTCCTGAAGGAATTGTAAGCCTGCACATCGGGAAGGAAAACAGTATAAAAAAGCTACAGTAGATGGTGCTAGACAGGTGCAGAAGACACGAGCTAGTCATCTGAGGATACCTTCAAGATTTACCCCTAAGCTAAGCGGTTTAGAAAATGCGCAATTTAGATTTATCAGTTCAGAAGGGAGATTCAGATAAAAACAGTGGACCTGGTGAGATTAGTAAATGCAGAACCCCATGCTGAGATGATGCTCACCTTACTACATGCGCTGACGAAGGGGAAATAGGGCATGGGCACCACCCCAGCTGCACCCCAACAGTCACATGGAAGCAAGGTGCAGTGGGGCAATGGGAAGAGAAGAAGCGAGTCACAGACAGAGACCTTCCTTCACCCAGGAACTTCTCCCAGGAGGCTTAGGTGGCACCCTTCCCACATGTTGGGATATGGAGCAGAGAAGCTGCAGGTTTTGGTCAGAGTGGGCAGAGCAGGTCAGTATTTCTTGATGTCAGCCCCAGCGTATCAAACCAGTAATGTCACAGAAAGGTGGTCCTGTGTATTTAATTTTATCAGGCGGAAGAACTCTGATATATGCTGCGTTCAGCTCACCGCTCCTGTGCAGATTTACTCAGCGTTTTAGCATGCATGCTGCCTCGCTGACAGAGATTAAAGGCTCTCCTCAGAGCCCCAGGTATTATGCTCAAATATATAAATCAGGGCTTAATATATAATATTTATCCATAAAAATATATCATGGTGGCATTCATTTGGCTATCTGCATATTAAATACAGTTACAGAAAGTCACGAGTTTACTGAGGATTATTTTGCTATGCCAGTGAAGTCTCCTGCCATCCTAACAGCTATTATTTTCTGCCCCAAAGAGGAAGGGGCAGATTCTGCTAAGGCTGTTCATGACCCCACATGTGCCCCAGCCACGTAGTGCTGCGCCAGGAACCTGCTCCCAGACCAGCCCGCAGCTCCGGCTCACCAGCACCGGCCAGGCAGGACAGTGATCACAGTGGAGATGATACAGCGAGCTTCTAAAGGAGAAAATTGCATGATGTATCACCACTCAGGAGCACCCACCAGAGAGCTGTTTAGAGTGAGATTACAGTCTCGGAGGAGACACTCATGCCTCTCGGTCACAGGGTTACTACGATGATGCAGTTGCAAGCTTGTATGCGGGAAGAAGGAGGGATTTAAATGATGGCCAGAAAGACAAGCTGGATCAAACCTCCACAAACTCTGTGCAGATTAACCCAGATTCCTGAGTTTCATGCTCTGAGGTACTTGAAATTGGCCAAATTGATTCTTTTCCCTTGAACAAAAGACGGAAAATTCGAGAGGATGAAGTTTAAACTTTGGCTGCAAGTTTACAAGCAGCATTTTAGACTGAAGCAATACAAAGCTCCCCAAAATAAAAGAGTTTTTGCAGTCCAAAGGTCTTGATTCTACTCACACCAGTTCTATACTAGCATGGCTATATGGATTTCTCTGCAACAGCTGCTGACTTACAGAGACGCAAGGGAGAGAAAGTCGGGCTCAGTCACAGTCTTTCCCCTTCATCCTCTTCATATTCAAAGTCTTTTTTTTTTTTCCCCTTGTAAATTCCTATTACTAACACAGGAGGAAAAAAAATCCCTGGGATCCCTGGCGCATCCTCGGAGTGGCTGCAGCCTCATCGTAGATGACTAGACAACCACCACTGTGCCACATAATGAGGAGCACACATGCTGCACTGGGAGATACTAATGAGGGAGCTACAGCCCCCTTAGCCCTCTCCAGTAAATCCGTGTCTGCAAGCCATGTTTTATTTATCAGGCTTATTATGGCAGCACTAAGGAGTCATTTGAAAAGGGCCGCTGTTGTCCCAGGCACTGCATAGTGCCTGCTCCGACCAGCTTCCAGGGGAGATGGATGAGGCTGGCAAAAGGTAGGGGAGAGGGATGCTACACACATAACATGTGAACAATGTTGTGGCAGCATTTATCCCATCGGCCCCTATTTGGGTGGGGGGTCAGCCTGTTTTGAGCTCCTCGTGTTAGCTGAGCACTTCTTGGGAGGGATTCCAGGTCCTGGCGAACAGATTGAAGCTGAACTTGCAATGATTTCCAGGAATGCTGCTAAGGAAGTGAGGGCTTTGCAGGCCTGGAGAGACTTGAGTGCAACCTGCAGAGCCCAGAGACTCAGAGAGGCTTCACAGGAGCCTCTTGAGACGGTCACCTCCCTGTCCAGCACTCCTCTCTGCTCCTGCTTCCAGCAAAGATCCTGTTGGACTCCCATGCTTTCACCATGCACACGAAACACTGCTGCTCTGCACCAAGGCATGCCGCTGCAGCGCCCTGGTTGTGCTGCTGCTGGCAGTGTGCGGTCTCGCTCAGATCTGCATGTGTGCCAGAGGGAAAGGGGATTTACGATCCCTGCCCCCTTCTCCGAACATCTTCCTGACCCCTCTGCACACCTTTCCAGGGGATTCTCTCCACTTTGGAGAGTCACCCCTCTCACAGAGGACCAATATAAAGAGGAGTAAAAGGTGGCTAAAAGAAAGATAGAAGAGAGATGAATAAATCTTTGTAAAACATATACTGCAGGTCTCAGCAGGACTCTGACAAATTGGTCTGCATTCCTTTAACATATTAGATTTCCACTTAGCCTGCTCATTAGCAAGTTAAGCTACAAGGGCTGATTACATGAAACTTATGAAGAGGCATCAATTAAGACGATAAATTCACATAACATTCCTTCTGGATGAGAAATGACGGGTTTCCTTGGTTCAGTGTTTGGTACAACTGGACTCAGTTTCAGAAAGAGAAAGAAGAAGAGAGAAGTGTTAAATGCATGCATCTGTACTGCCACCCAAAATGATGGAAGCAGTTCACAAGTTTGAAGAAAAATGTATGTCAGATAGGAATAGAAGGAAAGAACTCTCAGTTTCCAAGGCTGAACTCTAATCTGCCATGTCACATCGACAACAAATTAAAAGAGGAAGTGAAATTCCCAAGAGATGTTGCTCTTACAAGGCCGGCCCAAATGGTGCTCCCAGGCTGCGGAATGCAACACTAAATATTTGCACATATTTATCACTTTTCGCCCACACAATATCTCATCTTATTTTGCAAACACTGTGCAGCAGAACAAGTTTCTAACCGCCAAAGTGTAGCCATGCTGGTCTGCAATGTGCCGGTGGCACCTATTTTGCGCCAGCATGCGTCCTGGGAAAACTGTTAACAAAGGCGGTTTGTTATCCTGTTGCCACCAAAGAGAGAATTTAGATAGGCCTTGCAGATGGTATGCAAACCCACACGAGCTGACAGAATCATCTGTCTTTTCTTGGAAAATACTGAGCAGCTGCTGATGTCGCAGGAGGAGACGGGCCACCAGCAGTATTGTTTCTGCAGTGAGCCTTTGTAGAACCAGCCTTAGTGATACTGCAACTTAATACTGACGTATATCTAAGTTAACTAGCTAATACTAGTAATAGCTCTGTAAAGTAGCAGATAAATAGTAATAGCGATAGTTCACCCCTGATACTCTTCAGGAGTCAGCCACAGAAAGAAGGCCCTCATCCAGAAAGTGCTGAACACCACCAGCCCTCATTCATTTCAGGGAAAATGAAAGGGGTTTAGCTAATATAGTAACATAAATGTGACTCCTCCTTTCCTGAGTAGCAGCACCAAATCTATTCAAGTGGAAAGTCATTTTTACCCCCACACTGCTGGGTTCATAGTCAGTAGCACTCCATCCGTTGAGATGCTAGATGAGGACTTCCGTCATTTTGGTTTCCTTACCCAGGATCATGTGCTAGGTGAAGGTGAACGGTTACCCCTTCCTGGCCTGGCAGATAGCAAATATGCATGCTTCCTTATTGCTCAGGACACGAGATAAGGGGTTTCCAGCTGATTCCACTTCCAGGCACTGCAAGGCCATGATAACCTGATCATTCTGAAGAGGAAATATTCTAAACAAATGCTGCTTGCACGTAAAAGTTTGTGCCTCAATTAGGATCATCTTAAGAGGAGGGGGAGAAGGGAAAGTGCTGTTCCTTTTGTGAGCACAGCCATTGCAATTCCACACCATCCGAGTTTGAAATACATGCTCCTTTATTTCGTTCCAACCAAAGAGCAATCAAACCTACTCAGGCTTGTGTTAATGATATACATTATACATACCAGAGACATTTACACTGCATATCAAAATCGATCAGAACATAAGGAAGTTAAAAAAAAAAAAAAAAAAAAAAAAAGACGATTGCCTTATGCTGTGAAGTTTGATTCGAGCATGATCTCTCCCGGCCTAATGGCTCAGACACATGCCAGCACAGGCTCCCGTGCTGCATTAGCGCTGCACTGGAATGAGGTAACATTCACAGTCAGAGGTGGGAGCAGACCGTACGAAAGGACATTTTGGGAAGAGGGCAGGAGGGGGTGAAATTACTTTATGCTCAGGTCGTAACTTGCGTAGTATCATCACATTGAAGACACAACGCTTCCTCGTCCAGTGCTTTTGCTACAGCCACATGCTTCCCATGACTTCAGGCTGCAGCTCCAGGCTGCTTTATTTCTGCCACATTCTTCTCCTCCCCCAGGAGTATGTTGTAACCACAGGTAAAGTCTTCAGGTTTCATTTGTTCATTTGTTTGTTTTTTGTTTTTTTTTAATCTGGACAGGAGAATTGGATAATGAACTAATTCTTCTTGTTCCTCAAGATTTATGTCATTTTCCAATTTATTGAATGTTCTGCACACACTGTATTTCAATTAAAGGCAGCAAAATTGTTAATGGTGTATTAATGACACACTACGTCTATATAAAGACACAAATATGTGTTGTGGCCAATTTTCTGGCCTCGTGAGATGACTGTTTTTTTCCCCCATAGTTAATTATCTGCGAACAGATGATAACTTTTTACCAGCCGGTATCTCTTGCTACTGCTTCACCACAAGCACTAGCAGCGCCCGCGCTGCTCACGGAGGGCGCCCGGCCGCGATCCCCCCGCTCACGCAGCCGGTTTGTATCCCAGCGCTCAGAGAACAGGCCTGCTCCTCCCTTCGCGCTGCGGTCTGACCCCAGGAGGCTGAAGCAGCCGGGGAGCGGATAGACAGGCGGCGGAAGCGCACCGTCAGCCAGCCCGGGAGGGACGGCAGGCCAAACCGCGGGCATGCATTGGAGAAGCGCAGGCGGAGCAGGCTCCGTGCCTCGCTGCAGCGCTAACACGGCGGCCCGGCGCC
This sequence comes from Pezoporus wallicus, assembly GCF_028554395.1. Classification (NCBI taxonomy): domain Eukaryota; kingdom Metazoa; phylum Chordata; class Aves; order Psittaciformes; family Psittacidae; genus Pezoporus; species Pezoporus wallicus. Next base: position 841,395 of record NW_026638681.1, on the reverse strand, counting down.
TCCCAGCGCCCCACAGGCCGCGACCGCGGGCTCCCCCCCCGGCGCCGCGCAGACCCCGGCCACCCGCCTCCGCCTGTTGGTTGATCCGTTGCGCGGGTAGGGTTGGTATGGGATAGGTTATGTAGCGCCGTGCTGACAGCCCGGCCAGGCCCGGCCCCCTCCCTCCCCCGCTGCGGGGCGAGGGGCGGAGACGGCGCGGCCGCCGCCTTTATCTGTGGTGGCGGCACGGGGGGTGGCACTGGGGAACACCTTGTTTTAAGATGGGCGTTATAAATACGGCGCTGGGGATGGGAGCGCAGCCACGGGCGGCAGCGAACTGACGGCGCGGCCGAGAGCGGCTCCTTACCACGGTGGGTGCCCCCGCCCTTTTTCCCTGTTCCCGCCGCGAATCGGTACCTTTTCCCCCGGGGCCCGCTCGAGTTCCTGTTTACCGGCGTGGTGCCGGTGTGCTTTCCCCTTAGCCGGTCCCAGCACGCGGCACGCGTGGCTCCGGCAGGAGCTGTGGATTTGGGGGTGGGTTTTGCGTTTTCACTTTTTCTGCACAGCGAAAGCGGCAGCAGCGAGCGCCGCGGCTGCACCGGGCGCACCGGGAGGCTGTCGGGGTTTGGGAGGGCGAGGATAAGGGATGGGGAGGGGAAGCCTGGAAAGGGAGAGAGGGCCGGGGAGGGAGGCGGAGAGGGCACTGACGGGAGGAGACAGGCCGGGAGAGGGAGGGAAGAAGGGAGGAAAAGCAGCCCCTAACCCTGTCGCCGCCGCCTCCCAGCAGATCTCTGCTCGCCAGCAGCCGCCGAGCCAACCCTAGCCAGCGGAGGAGGGCGGACAGTGCCGGTAGCGAGGAGGTCGCCGCTGGAGGAGCCTTGAGGTCCGAGCTGCCTGGCCTGGCCTCGTGTCGCTCGTCCTCCGGCTCGACCACCGTCATGATGCAGATTTGCGACTCGTACAGTCAGAAGTACTCCCTCTTCAACGCCATGAACCGCTTCATCGGTGCCGTCAACAACATGGACCAGACGGTGATGGTGCCCAGCCTGCTGCGCGACGTGCCGCTGCTGCTGGAGGAGTTGGACGCGGCGGGCGCCGTCTGCCCGCCGCGGGAGGCCGCCCTGCCCACCGGGGACCCCGGCGCCTATTTCTCCCGCAGGGACATGTACAGCCATTACATGCTGCTCAAATCCATCCGCAACGACATCGAGTGGGGCGTGGTGCAGCCGCCGGCCGGCGAGGAGGCGGCCCGCAAGAAGGACAAGCTGGGCGGCGGCGGGCCCGCCGAGGAGGGTGAGGGGGAGGAGGACCTGGAGCAGCAGTTCCATTACCACCTCAGCGGACTCCACTCTGTCCTCTCCAAGCTCACCCGCAAGGCCAACGTCCTCACCAACAGATACAAGCAGGAGATCGGCTTCAGCAGCTGGGGACAGTGAGTGCCGGCGGGGAGCGGGGGAAGGCGGCGACCGGACCACCGGCACCGGGTACGTCGCTATCCGGCGCCGCTGCTGCCGCCGCCGGCTCCGTAGCGGGTGGTGCTCCGGGGCTGACGCTTCCCAGGACTGCAGCCGGTTTTCTATCAACGCACAAGCCAGAGAGAGAGATGTAAATTAATCAGTACTAGTTTATTAATTACCCCCCACCCCCCCCGTCCTTGTTTTTTATTGTACGGTCTGGGGCGAGCGGGTGCCGCTCCTCTCCGGGAGGGGTGGCTGCACCCGTACATGTACGAGGCAGTGGCGTAGCTGGCGGATAGGAGGCTCGGATGCAAGCCGATGAATATGACAAAACTGGCATAAAATTGCTTCTGCTATCCGGGAGGGAACCAGGTGGGCTGAGGAGCATCCCTCTGTAGCGGGATGGATGGCGGGTCACACGGTTGTACATGTGCTGGAGCTTATTTAATACTTTTTTACTCAGATGTAGAGTATATTCTAAAATAAATGCAAATGTATTAACTGAAAGTGACTTAAACTTTTTGGTATGATTTATGTTTGCTTCATTAAATGATATTTTTAACGTCTGGAATTCTTCTTTTTCTGAATTACTTCCAGAGCTGCCTTACGAGACACAGAAATATGTGCATGTGCAAGAGAGAGGGTTTTGTGGCTTTTTTTTGTTTCCCAAAGGGAGTGATTACGTAGTGATGGTAACTCCACATATCTAAAATGGATGAATGACCATATGAGCTGCACCGTACATGGCCTGAGTTCTGGTAAGCTGTTCCCAGCTGGACAGTCCAGTTGCTCTGCATTAATGCTGGCATGAAGGTCAGTGCCCCTTTAACAAAATCCGAGAAGATCAAGTATGGTTGTTCTGCGGGCAGCGATTCATGGAGGTTGGAGCAAAGCCGAGGAATGACTCTTGCTTTTTTCAGGAAGTATCTTAATGTGTCGTGGGGAGGTCTTTTATCTCCTTCTGAATAGGTCTAGGATACTTGCCTCCCCCACCTCTTGAATGTCTTTCCTCTTATAATCCTCCATGGATACTAGAGATTAATAGGGTTTATATTACCCAAATTTTATTCAGTTCTTTTTCTCTGCTTTTTTTTTATTTGCTGAAGTAATGTGCCTCAAAATTGGGTGTTTCTATCATGTTGAAATACTAAATGTGTACTTGCTGATGACAACAGAATGTGTGCATATCACAGAGCATAACCATTTAATAAACATATATGGCCTTCCATAACATACGATGTTTTCTTCTTGGGCTCTGAATTGCCAGGTTTGTAGACATACTGAAATTTTACTTTGTATTGCCATCAAATTTAGGGCTTGTTTGGTTGTTTTGGTTTGTTGAGGGTTTGGGTTTTTTTTTGGTGGCTTTTTCCTTTTAAAAATAGAATTATTCTTTCACCTTTAAGGATATTTTGGTTAATTTCCTTTTCAACCTAATTTAAAACAGTAAAGCATGAACTCTCCAGTCATGGTACTAGTTGGCAGAGGCTTGTATAATTAAAGTTGTATGTTTAAAAGTGTGAATTTTTGGAGGTTTTGCCTTCTAAGGTAAAGAAGTTTGTAAGGCTGGAAGATTTTTAGTTTGGAGATGCCTCTTCTCTTTGTAATGTTGTTAACTCACTTACCCCTCCCCTCCTGGGGCGATGCCAGGAAAAAAGTCAGGAACAAGGAAGGGATTACCCTGGTTTCCTAACATGTCTGCTCACCAGTCTTGCTGTAGTCTAATGTAATGTGAAAGATGCGGTGCCTCATGGTGGATAGTAAAGTTTTCTTCTTCAGAAGGGTAGAAAGAGAGAACATGTTCTGCTGCATGGATCCCTTCTGCCTTGCACTCAGCCCCCTGGAAACCACATTACAGGCTCTGCTCAGCAGTGCTGGTGAAACCTCAGAGGAAAGCAGCTAACACAGTTTCAACAGCGATCCTTTTGAACTTGCAGTTACATCTCCTGGTATGGATTTAAACAATGCTGGTTTAAATATTGCATGAGGGGCAATGTGGTGCTGGTTTAGGTTATTGAGTAACGTCAGAAAAAGAGTATTACATTAGTGCAGTATCACCATGAACGACACATCCATTATTGTTTCATCTTAAAAACAAGAGAGAAGTTTAGCATTATTTGGCAGCAGAGGTGTAATTTCCTTACAAGTAAAGCTGTGGGTAACAGAGGAGGTAGGGTGATACCATGACTCAAGGGTTTGTCTTGCCTGAGTGACTAATGTGCAGTTGCTGAACTGCACATGGCTCCCATGTGGGGGCACGGCCGCGTGGCTGGTGCAGTCCGGGTAATCCCAGTTCAGCCATGGCAAAAAGTGCTGAGACTCACAGGAGCAAAGAGACACAGACGCCTCCCACTTGGGAGCAGCCTTAGAATTCCCCTTTTTCAAGGTCAAGGGAGAGGATTGAGGCTCTTGGGAGCAAGAAAGAAATCTTGATGCCATGGAGGGAGGGGGAGAACAACCAATAAATACAGGAATGAATTTCCCATGCAAAGGATGTGGAAAAACAACTTAGCTTAAAAGTGGCAATTAAATAAATGCTAGTTCCTGATGCAGCAAGCAAGGATGAGATTGTGGAGTCTTATGCACTGATTTTTATATGTTAGATGCTGAAATAGGAAAAATCTCCATAATACAATTAGGTTTATTATTAGCAGTTATGTTTTTTTTTGAAGGACTGGATTGTATTAAGTGCTCCTGATTGGGCACAGAGTTCAGCAAACCTTTAGTCTGCTCTGGGGCAGTGATTCTGACACTTGATAGTGACAAATGGCATCAGTCTAAAGTAAAAGTATCTTTATGATGTCAAACACTTTGATAGGTGGTCTTCTTTCCAAGGCATGCGTGAACAAAAAGACAACTTCCTAAACTGCCATAACCATGCACAAAACGAAGGAATATATATGTGCACTGTGAGAAGCAGTTGTCATTTTTAGCTCACCTAAATAAAATAGACTCAATAGACAGTAAGGCAGACATTAGAAGAGTAATAAATGAGATTCAGAACAGTGCGCTTACAGATTGATTACAGCAGAAGGGTATATTACAGCCAAGGAGCCTCAAGGACGTCGTTGCTCATGAGATGCATCAGTTAATATACAAAAGTGCCCAGTACGTGTCATTACACTTTATGAGTCAACTCTTATTTTGTGTATACAAAAGGAGAGCAGCGGTGGAAAGAGCCAAGCTTTTGTCTCAGGGCCTGTCTGTATGGATATATATGTACAAAAATAAGGACACTGGGGGTGGCCGTGAGTTCTCTGGGAAGAACAGCCTTTCAAAGCCTGCTTTGACCTGGATGGATGGCAGGTCTCTGCTGGATTAGGTGTGCATTTCAGGAATCCTCTCTGCTTCTGGCACTATAAGGTTTTCTCCATTACCCTCCAGAAGTGGGCTGCTGTATCCGCTTCTGCCTAGGAGCAGATTAAAAGTCTGAAATCAGTATCTTGACACCCACTGGGACTAGACCCACCTGCTGCAGTCCCATGTGTTTCTCCTCTGCCTCCTCAGCATACAAACCCCTTCTGCTGCTGCAAAGGGCACAGCGTGGTCAGTGCTTGGTGGAAAGCAGCAGGTAAGTCTGAGTCAGGCTAGGCTGCCAACTTCCTACTTTCCCTCTGAAAGCTTTTTCTTGCAGAAGGTTTTAAACAGATCAAGATATCTGTGTTTTGTGGTTTATTTCCCTGCCCCCCCCAGGCTCTTGCACCAAGACACATGAGTCATCAGTAGATTGGCTTCGCTGAAAGATGTGCTTCTGTTAGTGCCAGATGGAAGGTTACATTAGGATGTCATTACTATGGAGTTAAGCTCTGCACCCTGTTCTACAAGGGGAGGAAAAAAGAAAGGGATAGTAATCTTCTCTTCATGCCTGTGGGTTCTGTGGAAAAGTCTGCAGTGATTTTCTCACACAGACTTACTTCACAGAAGCACTGGGGGGGAGGGGAGAGAAAGTGTCTGGAAATACTGCTTTTTCTGATTTATATCTTTAAACATATCTTTTTATTTTTATTATTTACATCTAGCTAACAGTGTGCTAGGCAGTACATTCCGACAAGCTCAACTATCTCAGGTGATAATACACATGGGGAAAAAGAGGAGTCTGGTGGGTTATAACCTGCCATAAAGTCTGACGGGATTGCAAGCAAGGTGAGCGTTGCAAAAGCAGTTCCAGCTTCACATGTGTTTTTCTCTTATTTATTATTGTCTGCTAAACAAGCAGAAATACCTGATGCATTGGTTCTAAATGTTGCAAAATAGTTTTCCTTCCAGGCCACAGATTTGCATGACAAGTTTGGGTCAAAATCAGTTTTAAGTTATAAACTCCTTTCCAAAAGGAAATTTGCACGCAGGAGTGCAGTAATTGTATATCTTTTTGTTGGTAGCCAGCTACCAGAGTCGACACGCTTTATAAAAAGTAATATTCCTTCTCTGTTCAGACACACTCCTACTTATTTGACCTGGAGTCAGGATGAGGAAAACATCTTCTAGTTTTTGTGTTCTTGAATTTCGTTCTGGAAGAGATGTCACAGAAAAAGCTTGGAAAGTTTAGAGAGAAAATAGGTGCCTCTGGATTAAATCACAAAACAGTGAATGAGCTTGCCTTATAATGTTTGTGAGGTTCGTCATAGCATCAATTAAAGCATTGTATCTTTTTATCATGTTTATCTACATACATCTGATTCTGATATAATTCTTTCATTTTGTTCAAGCCTGTTATCAACTTTCAGTTACAGGCAACAGGGTTGATGACCCACAGGCACAGACACACCCCTTAAGACTAGCTGAGCCTTTTCAAGTGCATCTCCCTTTTCATCTGCGTTTGAACTGAGAAGATGGGCAGAGTGCCTAAAGCTGTGACTCAGGGTATATCGCAGAAGCATGGCAACCATCTTGCTGTGGGATTGCTGTCTGGCCATTGACTTATGTGCTGGAGCAGGGAGAGGATGCAAGGTGAAGCTTTTCTTCAGGGATTTCCTCCAGATTGTGCTGTGGTGGAGAGGGAGAAAGTCAATAACCAACATGGTTTTTCTGTGTGTGCAAAGAAAGGGAAATGATGGAGCATCCTTTCACCCCTCCTGAGCTGGAGGGCTGGTGCCCATACACAAAAGCTTTCCACCCCACTCAAGGCAGAAAAGATTTATTTGAGGTCTAAGTTAACAGCTTTCATGGTTTATCAAAACACATGGGAGTTGACAGATTAAAGACTTGCCGAGTCAGCAGTAGTCTGCCAACAAGCAGATGTTGCATGGATGGACGCTGTTTCAGTGCGGAGATTAGATATGTTGGATAGACTACACCCTTCCTGCTTTTTTATGGGTCTGTAGGAAGCTTGACCAGTCAGCTGGTTTCACTTATACCACAACTGGAGGAGATTTCACTGGAATCCAAGAATGGTCTTCTTTTTGTGTGCAAAGAAATAGTTCACAAGTATTTCAGTGCAAAATTCTTCTCCCCTTGTTTCTCTTGCAGGTAGGCTGTCTTGCCTTTCTCTTGCAGGTAGGAGACACAAGGCCTCAATTAGACATACCTCAACAAAAGCGGTTTTCCAAGGTTTAATATCTGTGCTTCTGCAATATTATATTTCACCTTACATTTGAAATGGCTTCCTCAGACTTGTCATCATAAAGAGGGGAATGAGCATCCTCCCCTCAAAGTCTGGAACTGAAATCTGGTTTTCTTCTGTTTTCAGGCGGATTAAGCAACCTACAGAACTTCTTGCACTCTGGATGTCCTGGTTTCGGCTGGGATGGAGGACACTAGACAAGTTAGTTTGCATTGTATTCTTATTATCAGAGTATTTTGAAATGGGAATGCATATACTTCTCATAGCGCATACTTCTTGAGCCTGATGTATGCTGTTAACTGAAGAGCTGGGCAGACATGCACTAACTAGTTAGAGTACACTGACAGGTACAGTGGAATCTGTCTTTTTTGCAGGGCTAGTTACTTGCTTATTTAGAGCACTGAAGGGAGAAGCCAACAAAGCCACCACCAACTCAAAGCAGTTACCAAGTTAACAGCTACAGAGGAACCTGCTCCTGCAGCTGTGAACAGCCCACACGAGGACAGTGGGCACAGCCTTTCTTTGAGACAAAACTCTTTGTCTTTTAGCTCAAAGTATGAAGTCCGTCTATGGACAGATTTTCTTATCTGACTACCCAGCAGTGGGTAATAAGATGTCTCAAGACACCTACTTCTTGCTTTCCCACGTGTGCTGTCCATCACCTTCTTCTTATGTACTCTTCTTTGTTCCCCGGAGGCCATTTCTAGTATGGACTTGTCCCTGTGTCTTTCCATTTTCGCTGTCCCATCTTTCTGAGACTTTTCCTTCCTGAAACTAAACTCATTTCCTCACCCAGCTAAGTCTCAGTTTTGAACTGAACTGTAATTGGTAATAGCTGCGTATGAGGTGATTTCATGATAAATCCTTGTTTGAATCATGTAATTAAACCTGGCTTCTTTTATTAATCTGTTATTTTCATGCAGAGGCACTGCTTTTTTGAAACTGTTTTATATTGATGGCAATCACCAATCCATACTTTGAGAAATATCAGAGTGCCTAAATAGCTATGCTGAAAGCAGAGTCAACAACGCAGAAGGCTGGTTTCTGTTGTTAATGTGTACTATGCTCATCTTTTGATGTGCCCTAATAATTGCCATTAGTATTAATTGTAGCATCACACTCACACTGAGAGGAAAATACACCCTGTAGTGAGCCTGTATAGCAACAAGGAAAAGCAAGGGAGCTGGCAGATCATGGCCTTTGCATTTATGATGCTGGCTTTTGTATTCAAGTAATGTAAAATTCAGGGTAATGCAAAAAATGCCTCATTTAAAGAAGCTGAGAAATCTGGTTTCAATAAAACAGACAATGTGTTTCAGCTTTGACTGATATTGTTTGCACAGGATTTAGCAAAGACTAAAATAATTCCTCATTTAGGTGAATGCAGACATGTAAGTCTGATTTTTAAAACCGAACTAAGAACACATGCACCATTTTCAAAGGGCTATGTATTTTAAAACCTGGAGGTGGTTATTTCATAGTATCACAGAATGGTTCCAGTTGGAAGGGACCTCAAAGATTATCCAGTTCCAGCCCCCTGCCACAGGCAGGGACACCTCACCCTAGACCAGGCTGCTCAAAGCCCCATCCAGCCTGGCCTTGAACACTGCCAGGGATGGGACATCCACAGTTTCTCTGAGCAACCTGTTCACAGCACCAAGAGGGCTGGTCCCATCCTCTCCGCTGACCCTCACCCCTGGCCCTGTGAAATCCCTGTTTACATTGTGCTGGCATCAGTGCTCATACAGCAATGGAGTTACCAAACCAGGGAGCTGCTCCAGCTGAAAATTAGCAGAGGAAAAAAGCTTTCAGCTGTACTAATTCCCTCATTCTGCAAAAGGTGTAGCTATATAGGCTGCAGGGTCAGTGTGGAGGAAGGGTTGGGAGCACACTGCCAGGAGGCAGAGTGGGAGCTCCCCACTTAGCAGGTGCTTTCATGTAGATCGGATTAAGCGGGTTGTGAAAGTGTCTCTGAGTCCCATCTTCAAAAGAGAGTGGTATGCTGATGAGTTTGAGTATCACTGAAACCGGTGGCTGATGGGGCGAGATCCCGAGTACAGCTTGGGCACAGCAACATGCACTGATTGGTGTGTCACCTCATTCCCAGGCACTCGCTTGAAGAGGGGATTGAGTGCACCCTCAGTAAATTTGCCAAAGACACCTAGTTGGCTGGGAGTGTTGATCTGCCAAAGGATAGGAAGGCGCTGCAGAGGGATCCAGACAGGCTGGATCGATAGGCTGTGGCCAATGGTATGATGCTCAGTAAGGCAAAGTCCCAGGTCTCACAGTTGAGCCACAACAGCGCCCTGCAATGCTACAGGCCTGGGAAAGAGTGTCTGTAAACTTGCTTGGTGGAAAAGGAGCTGGGGGTGCTGATTGACACCATTGAACATGAGCCAGCTTGTGCCCAGGAGGCCAACAAGGCTGATGGCATCCTGGGCTGTATCAGCAATAGTGCAGCCAGCAGGACCAGGGCAGTGATCATCCCCCTGTACTGGTGAAGCTGCATCTCAAATACTGTGTTCAGTTCTGGGCCCCTCACTGCAAGAGAGATATTGAGGTGCTGGAGTGGGTCCAGAACTCGAGTTGTTTAGTGTGGAGAAGACTCAAGGGGGACCTTTTTGCTCTCTACAACTACCTGAAAAGAGGATGGAGAGAAGAAGCAGCTGGTCTCTTTTCCCAAGTAACAAGTGATAGGACAAGAATTAACAGCCTCAAGATGCACCAGGTGAGTGTTAGATTGGATATTAGGAAAAATTTCTTCACCAGAAGGGTTGTTAAGCATTGGAACAGGCTGTCCAGGGAAGTGATAGAATCACCATCCCTGGGAGTACTCACAAACCATGTAGATGAGGCCCTCAGTGACATGGTTTAGTCCTGGGGTAAAGACTGGACTTGACAATCTTAAAGGTCTTTTCCAACCTAGTTAATTCTATGAGTCTATTCTGTGCTTCTCACGCCAGAGCCTGCAGTCCCTATGCTCCCTGTGCCATCCGCCTGTGCAGCTGAAAGTGGGACCCAGTGACGTGGCATGAACCACTTGGTGCAAGCACTGGGAAGACAGGGCTGGTTGCACCTTGAACCTCCAGTGCTTGGATGCCTCCATCCCCTCGTGGTGGCCATCACCAAGAGGAGGTGCTTCCACATGGTCTTTAAGAACCAGGTATTCTTTTCCTTTGGAGTACAGATGACAGAATGCTGCCTCAGCTGCCAGGCGGCTTCCCAGCAAGGGGAGGCCGCTGTGAATAGCTTCCCGAAGAGCACCTGGAGTGTGTTACAGAACGGTGCTGCCAAGTACGCCATGGCAGCATTTTTTGCTTGATAGGGAAGGCTTTAATATTTATGTAGTGTGTGGGAGGGGAAGAGGAAAGAGCAACAGGAATGCTGCATTCATCTTGTGCAGGCACCAACGCGTGCCAAGGCCCAGGCCTTGATGCAGGGATGAGAGCCCAGAACTTGCCCACCCTGAAAGTGCCCTGAGCACGAAGTCTGTCTTGTTCTCTAATTAAAGGATGCCATGCAAAATAGGCTGTGACTGGAGGGCTGAGAGCCAGGAGAGCAGGTTGCTCCTGAAGCGCCAGGAGCCACTCTACAAGGAGCCTTGAGAGGTGAATACTCAAGAGGATTGAAAATAAGGTCTCTTCTAGCCCTCAAAGGTGCTACTGGGCTAAAGGCAGAGTATTTTGTGTGGAGCCCTTACCAGCAGACATGCTCTGAGACCACTGACGAGGCTAAAACCATTTCTCTTGGGGGTTGTGATTTAGAGGAGCACAGATTTCAGTATGGCTCCCTTCTCTGGCTCAGCTCCCCTTCTGCGGGAGGTAGGATCTGTCTGTGCTACAGGAACAACCACACTTCTTCTCTTTTTAACGCATCACTGTGTAAAGCAAAGTTTTCTGTTGCTGCTGCTGCAACCAATGTGGGTAAATTGCTGAGGGAGGCAGCCTCTCCCACCCAGTTTTGCCCTGTTCTCTCTGTTGGGTAGGCAGCACTGCTTGGTGATGGTTTTCCCAGCTAGCCTGCCTCTTATCCCCTCCCTGTGGCACTGGAGTCTTGCCATGCCCCACTCCATCTCTCCTCTTCTTTTCCCTCCCTACTCTTAGAGCAGCTGTCTGGAAAACACAGGAGGATGTAGGCAGAAGCCCGTACCACCAGGAACACAGGGGATCCTGCCTTCATGGGAAGGGGGAGCAGAAAGGAAGCCTCTGTTGTGGGAACAAGGGTGCTAATCTGTTCCAACCTGATTTATCTCCTCCAGGTCCTGAAGCCAGCCTTGCCTAGTATGTGAACTCGTTCTGAAAGAGATGCCAAGCAGTTCAGTGCTTGCAGGAATAAGGTGCTTTTGTCGGGCTGTAAAGAACATTTTAGAGAGCTGAGAGGTTTGGTGTGAAAGCACTGATAATTAGGTTCTTTTGCACTGTCGCTGCTTGGTGGATGAAGAGAATGGCACAGAAAGCTTTATATCTTGAAATTAAATTTTTTTGTTCTCCCTTTGCATCCTTTACCAGATCTCAGACCTGGAGCAGTGCCTAGATGGATGCTGTGAGCCCTGATGTGCCTGGCAGCTCTCAGGAGCTGTTGCACAGGCCTATGTGACCCTGGCCAGCCTTCCTGCCCAGCTTCCCTTCACATGGAAAGTGGGAGGCAGGGGAGGATGTTGTTCACTAGGCCCCCATCTGACAAGGAGTCAGAACCTAGGATAAGGAAGATGCCTTGACATCCACAGTGCCCTTTTGGTCTGCTTGTACGTAATGGCTTACCGAGAAAATCCTGGGGAAGAATTCCCATCAGAAACACGGCTAAGGGCCCTGACCCATTGGCTGAGCCAAGCTGTCGCACAGAGTGAGGATGTTGAGGATGTTGATGGCAGTGGAAGCCTGCCCTCTGCAGCAAGACCTGGGCTTCAGGGGCTGCCATAACAGCTCCCTCCTTCTCCTCTTTCTCCTTTTGCTCCTCCTTCTCCTCTTCCTTCATTTCCAGGTGCAATGCCTTTCTCCATGAAAACTAGGTTCGGTAGAGACTAGCTGTCAGACTCTGAAGCACTTGCTGCTTTTGAGTGTGTATTTTGGACAGGATCCCCTTCCATCTGCATTGATGCAACTATTGTTTGTATACACAATTTTAAGACGGGATTTCCTTTTTTTGCTTCCTACTCCTTTTAATATCATGTAGCAGCTAGAAGCAGGGAATAAAGACTGGCACCATATGACCAACCAGCTGTCTGTGGACTTTCAGAACATATTGTGGGGAATACAATGTGACTACCTTTGATGCTTCATCATTCAGTCTGTGTTGGCTAAGCTATATGCTGTCTTCTTTCCATTCAGTTCCCCTGAATGTCATGTGCTGGGTCAGTGCATGGTTTATGTGGCAGTATTTTGGGTAAAAATAAAAGGTAATGTGGTCCATCTCCAGTGCATGGTAAGAGCCTCTTCTGGGAAAAGCAGCATGACTCATGCTCTCTGAGCATTTACTCCAAAGTCATCCTTTCTGTTGTAGAGCAATGTCATCAGTTTTCTCTGTTTCCCTTTTCTAAATTGTTTTTAAAAGAATGAGAGCAGGCCACCTTTGCCCCAGCCCCAAGGTAGCAAACATAAGTGGTTAGGAGTGAGAACACAAAAGGATGTGGAGCAAAGCTAAGTATAGATGCCACGTGTTGACTAATGCCAGAGTGATGGTGAGTTGGCTTTAACCTCATTCTTTTCAGTTTTCTCTGAAGAGGAAACACAAACGCATTTTAAAGGTCTTTTCCATTATTTGTGGGTAGTAAGGATATATGAAGATACGTAAGTATTCTTCAGTTCCCACTAGGAAATCAAGATGCTCTTACAAAGGGAAAAAAAAGCACCCAGAGGTGTGCCTAGAACATAGTGCATGATCTGTCACTTCTGCTTGGGTCTCTTCTGTTCACTGCAGCAGGAAAAGGCACTTAGTGGGCACTGGGGCAAGGCTATTCTCTGTGCCACTGAAGGCATTTATCAGAGAAGGGCTTTTCTGAGGATGTCTCCTAAACTCTGCTTCCTGGTGCAGCCGGTCTCTAGAACCATTAGGCATAAGCTCTTCAGGATGAAATTTGATGTGTGGAGGTCCCCAAGAAACTGACCCCAAAAGCGGGGACATTCTTTCAGGAAAGAGGTAAAAGTCCTTTCATTACTAATCAGATGAAATTACTCATTTCTAGGAAGCCACACTTTCTCTGAGTTGGCAGATCTGAGTTCCTCCAGTATACAGATGACAGTATTATACACTGCTACTTTGCCAGCAGAAATACTGCCTTAGTTACACAGAAATATGTAGTGTTTTATTTGACAAGTGGTAAAAACATGGTCTGCTTTACTTCTCTTTAACATTCTGATTTTTTTAAGCGGCTACTGAGGTGCACTCCTATGCATTCACCTATTCAAGGAGGATAGGTTCTCATAAAAACTGTATGATGATTGTTATTGATTTTTACCAATAATGTTCTTTTTTGTGTGTCCCTTCTTCCTTTCCTCTTGCATTATTTATACTGTAATCCCTTTTCCTCTTGAGCACATCAACATGATCTTTCTTCACAAACCACACACTGCTGGTTATAAAGTCTACTGATTTTTGCAAGCAAATTTCCAGCTATTATTTTGGGGTTGTAATTCATTTGAATAGACATAGAATTATTGTCTTTTCCTTCCTGCAAATATTTCTCTAAATTTATGGAAGCTTGTGGAAAAATACACTGTATTACTTCAGCCTTATGGACTGAGATTAGGACACGCAGTGGGTGTCATGCTGTACCTGCTGCAAAGGCTCAACACAGCAGAAAGAGCTGCTAACTACATTGCCTGGAGTAGAAGGTTTGAGTAATCAAGAGAGGGGAAATTGTGAGTAGCGCATGAGTTAGAGTTGTTCGTATTTCCATCTTGGCTCCTGCCAAGGAGAAATGAAACCTGCAGAAACCTAATTCTAATTGCTAGAACATCGTGATGGCAAATACACTAATTTGCTGCTGATGCATGTAAAAAGCTGTGGTGGCTAGATAAGGCAAGTCAAGGCAGTCCTAACTTACCAGCACAATTTATTTAACAGAATATAGCTGATTTGAATATTGGTGAATTAAGAGGTTTTTGAATTAAATTTTCTATGACCCTGTGGGTTGGTTTGTTGGGTTTTTTGTTTTTTTTTTGTTGTTGTTTGTTTGTGTCTTTTTTTCCCTTCTTTCTCCTTCTCTTCCTCTCTCTTTCCTTTACCTTCTTAAATAAGCTGGTTGGCAACTTGGGGTGGTTTTTCTTTCTGAATTTAGCACCTGTGTTTTGGGGAAGTGCTTGCCTACAGCAGCCTAGCCAGGCTTCCAGGGCTGGAAGCCTGCTTTCTAAAGCACATGTGTAGATTTACTTCACCTCTGTCCCTCTTCCGCTTTGGAACTGAAGAACTCTCTGGGCCATAGGGCTATATTCAGTCCTCTGCTCCCCATGTCATCCCCAGCACCCTTCCCTGAATGTTACTGCTTTACCCAAATGGTTGCCTTGCAGCCCATGGAGAGACCAAGAAAAGGCTTTCATCCTCACTTCCCATCTCCTCTCTGCGTCCAGGAAGAGGATAGGATACATTTGTATGTCTCCACCCTTGTTGATTTCTGTGTTTTTTCCATTCCCTCCTGGCCTCACAGAAAGACTGAGGACTTCAGTAAGGGTCTTTCTTCATCTTCTTGCAGTTTTTGGGGACAGAGAGGAGCAGGATCCACTCCTCTTTGCTTTTGTCAGGGCTACTGAATCCCTTCCAGACCTGATCGTACCTCTCCTGTGATCCAGTTTGGGTGAAGCACAAAGTTGCCTTTTCATCCTTACTTTCCGGAATAACACAGATGTCTGGGAGAAGCAGTGGCTGTGGGAAGATGACTTTTTAATGAACTATGAGAAAGAAATAGCTGAGGTCATAATGGGTGTATCCTTCTTTACCCTACTCTCTAGGTCAGAATAACCCCCCTGGGGAGTGCTGAGTTGTTGTAGTGAAACACAGATTTCCATGGAGATCCTGATTACAAGGGAGCGGATCATGTTTCAGGTAACATGGGCTTCCTCTAATGTCCCTTTTTATCCACCTATCCTCTACAGTCCTTATTCACATCCATTTTCTTTTTTTTTTCTTTTGTGCATCCCCTGTCAATCTCTCTTCTCTCATGGGTCTGTTCCTGCTCCTGGGGAATTTAATCTCAGTCTTTCCATTGACTTGGATGACGTCAGGCTTCATGTCCTCTTTTAGGGCAAAGAGAGAGAGACAGTAAAGCTCTTCTATTTAACTGTGTAAGCGCTAATGACAGTTTTCTCTAACCCGCATCTCTGGCCCTCTGTTTCCCTAGCAGACATAGGGAGGGGCATGGAGGGAAGAGGTGAACTACTGGATAAAACCACCACACACCAGCCTTTTCAACATAGTTTGGAAAGGAAGAGGGAGGGAATAAGAAAGATCCTAATCTTAATATACAATATATATTAGGTGCTCACATACAACAGTGGTGGGTGTGGACTGGAAAGCTCAGCAGCTGCCTAGATGGTAGATTAGGCAGATTGTTTGCCGTGAGAGATAGATGAGAAAGAGCAGGAAAGACACAAGTAGGAGCTGGAGCAGAAGGGTGTGAGGTGGGCAAAGGGAAGAAAAGTTTAAAAAGTTCATGTAGAGAAGACAGGCATGGAGACAGGAACTGGGAAGGGGAGGACAGTCAGAGGATGCAGGGAAAAAATGATGGGAAGATGAAAGCTGTGGGAGTCAATCCAGCTCCCATTAAAGTTGACAGCATTACTCTTTAGAGACAGTAGGTTTGGCTCATAGGGAGATTTTGAAACAGGACAGAAGGAGGAAAGGACAACTGGTAGACAAAGGACAGGCAAAAAGAAAGAGCTGGAGGAAGAATAAGCTAAAATGGAAATAGAGAAGAAAGAGCATTAAAAATGAATAGTGTGAAGCATGCTTCGTATATTGGAAATATGCTGGGAAAGGGAAGAGAGATTGAAACCAGAGCAAAGAAAAATGCATGAGATCATTTTGTGATTTCAGATTTCCATCCTAGGGGATATGAGAGTCCTGGCTGTGGGTTGAATCCTTGAGAAAAAGCTGTGGCACATGTGAAGATGTGCAGGGGAGAAGATAATTACAAACTATAAAATGTACTATTTTATACAGATTAGATGTGGCTTCACTTTCCTCTTAAGCTTTATACCCCAGAAGTGGAGTGAGCTGGTGACAACATGATGGGGAACTAGGTAGGGAAGATGAGGAGTAGTAAGTAAAAGGACTAATGACCAGATGCTTTGCTACAGATCTGTGTCTTGGTGTTGATAGACTCTGACGTCTAAGGAAATGAAAGCTTCAGGTGAAGCTCTTCTTGAAGCTGGGGCATTATGAGTGTGTCTCCATTGTGTTTTCTCTGGCATGTGAGTTCTCTGCCGACAAAGCATGACCTCATGCTTCGGTCTTTGCCCCAGGAAGCACATGGATACCCAGATGCCTGTTCCTACAAAACCTGCAGAAGTTTGGTGTCTCTGGCTGCATCTGGACTGTGAAACCCCATGAGCCTCTGCATTCCTGGGTCACATGCCCTCACTCTCACCCTGTGTGTGGGCAAAACACAGCCAAATGTCAGTGCCCCTGTCACTTTCAAGAGGGAAACGTGTACAGGGAGCATGTGGCTTCCTCCAACAGGTACTGCAGCATGTTTCACCTCCAAGTTTGCTTAGCCCAGCAGGTAAGTGCTGTTAGAAATACCAACTCCTCCATCCAACCTGGGTGAAGTGGGCTGATGTTTCAAGACTTGTTAAGGGAGATCTGGGCATTCATGCATGCACAGAGCAAAATCACATGGCTTTTTTTTTCCTGGAAACCAGGCTTAAAGAAAGGGTCTTGATCAGGCATCTTTTCCAGAGAGAGAAGATGGCAACGGGCTGCTTGTTGAGGGACAATGGGCTGCATGGGCTGTTGTGGAGTGCTGGTCCCATGCCTACACTTGGGAACAAGCAGGTCCCAAACCTTGGAGAGGTTCATGGTGCACAAGGGTCAACTGTCTGAATACCTCTGGGGTAGACACTGAGACCTGCCTGGTGCGAGCTCGATAAGGTCCCTGCAGGGAGTTGAGGTGAAAGAAAACTCAGTCCAAAGTTTAAGCAAAACCTGTGCCTGGGGACACTGGTTTAGCTCCTGTGCTTCTCCTCTCCTCCAGGACTACACCAATACGCTTCACATCATGGTGGCACTAGCTTCCACTCACTGAAGTCCTACACAGAGTCCCACGGGGGAAGCCAATGCTAGAGTGGGCCAGACCTGCTCTAACAGCCACAGCTGGGCTGTTAATGTGAGAAATATTACCTCCCACCCTTCATTGACCAGCAATGCAGCTGATATCCATGTGGAAGGAAACCTGCCATAATGAGGGGGATGTTTGTGCTGAGATGAGGTGCTTTTCCATGTGCTCTGTCTTCTTGTCTATGCATTTTCATGCCATAAGCAGGGTCTGGTGAGATTACCTTGCTTTTCTGCTCAGCATCATAGCAGGCATCGATGGCAGTGGTGTATAGCTTCACTGCCTGAGCTCCCTGTGCTCAGCCCAGAGCTTAATGCACAGCCCCGAGAGGAAAAGAGGGTCTTACAGAAACAGGATCCCAAGCTTTAAGAATCCCAGGAAGTTTATGGCAACACATTTTGAAGAAAGACAGACAAGCAGATAAATATATTCCATTGCAAACACTTCTTAAAAACCTTGTGAGGTGCTGAGAGCATTCAGTACATACAAATCACAGCTGCAAACTTCCCAAAGCAAATTTCTGAGCCTCCTTCTCTAGTAGTGTCCTTTTCTACCCCAGCAAGCAGGTATAGCCCCTGAGAGTGGCAGAAAGCAGTTTCCTCGACTCCTTAAGGTTTGATCCCAGTCCTGGAGAGTTTGCCATAAAGTAGGATATGTGTCACAAACTCTCAGGTCCTTTTTACAGTTGGAAAATAAAGATGTGTGGGGTTTTGGCCACAGCCATTTACAGTTTAAGATCCCTCGATTTTTGTTTTCCTGAGCCACTGCAGCTGTATACGCAGCACAAATTCCCCAAGGCTAGAGGGGTTTTTGTTTCGTTTTGAATCGTGATGCATTTTGTTCACTGTTCTTCAGTCTGTTTATTGATTCTCAGCTTTTTTCATGGCTTTAAGTGCCTCTTGCTTTGTACTCCTCCCTTTCCTCCCTCTCTCTCCCCCCAAAACATACCAGCCTGCATTCTTGTAGGCTGAATCTCAATTTATGTGCTGCCTTTTTAGGAGCATGGTTTTTTTCCCTAAGGCTTGCTGAAAAAGAGCTGTCCATTAAGGGCTTTTTTTTTTTTTCCCACTGCAGAGTAGGCCTTGCCCTATTTTCTCATGGTGAAACTGTTGAAGACAAAATGTACTTTTTTCCATCAGCGTGGTTTTGAGTTGTTCAGGATGAAGCACATGAGAGCAGGTGGGTGGAGGAAGGGTCCCAGTGTTTGGGTACTTTTTCAGCTCCAGGACAGGGCATATTTAGCAAATTGTTGCTAGTGCCTGTTTCTGCATGGGTCTGTTCTCTAGCCCCGAATAATCCCCTCTGAGTGCCAGGACTGGCTGTGCTGTTTGGCTGCTGATCCGTCACTTCCCAGCACTTGAATAACTGCTACAAAGCAGCTATTCCAGAAACAACATTGCTGTGAGATGAATGGGTTTATTTAAGCTTTGTGCATTATTGTTGAAAAAATACAGGGCTAATGCATGAAATTTGCTCTGTGTTGATGCTCATGATAAGGAGTAAGAGAAACCTTTGCCAATATTTTACTCTCTTATCAAAAAGAAAAATCAATAGAAGTGCTTCCTGGCAAATAGTTTGTTTGACATGTGGTCTGTCGGTCGGGGTATTCCAAAGGCTAACAAATACCCAGTATCCAGAGTAACAAATACCCGGTATCCATAATACTGTGTCTCCCTGGAAGACAAACAGCCGGGGGGACAGAAGGGGTTGTGTAGCATTGCAGCATGACCTGTCTTTGTCCTCAGCATCCACTAAGACACTGCCAGTCTGAACACACCCATCTGTTCCTCCCCCTGTGCCTTCTTTTTTTACCACTTTTTAGATCAGTAAGGGAAACAGTGCACAGTTCCAGCCATGCTCAACATGGTACTAACCCATCAAGGACTTTTCTGGAGTCTAGTGCAGACTGTTAGTGCTGGACTAATAAATCATGATTTGTTCATGATCCTAAATGTGCTTTCAAATCCAGGTAACACTTTTCAACCAGGATCTTTCAACCCCCTCCTCACCCTTAACAAACACCCACAAACCCATTTCCTACAACCCATGTGTTACTTGCCCTGGAGGCACAGCTCTGATAGAGGAGTACCCTACACTGTCCTCATGCTCGCCTATACAGCTCCAGGTATTTTCAACTCATAATGCTCTGCAATGTGTCTCCTTCATTGCTGCTTTTGATTAAGGTATGCTGAAAAAAAGTAGAAATGATTGGCTTGCTATCCCCTGATTATGCTCCTGCTAACATAATTCATTGTCATTTAGAACATATTTTGCTGCTAGGAATGTGATTAGTTTGGATTAAGACACCATTAAATAAACAAGGCTAGATAAGAGTAAGATGGCTGCAAAAAAAGGCAGTGTCTGTGCATCTTGTAATTAGCCAGGACAGGAAAAGACACACCCAAACCTTAAGGGTGGAGAGAAGTCCAGAAGCAATGTATCCACCATTTTAGAGTTAGTTTGAGTGTGATCAGTGGTCTTAAAATCAGTGAGTATATAATGATTGGCTGGGGAGTGCCTGTATACCACCCACACAATCTTCTCGATGGTTTCCTCACCTTCCTAACCTAGTGAGTGCTGGTGTAGTGCTCACTGGATGCAAATGTCCAAATGTCTAGTTAAAGCCATGGATCTCAAGCTCTGTACTGCATGTCCCATAATGTGGGAGAGTTTAGGGAAATTAAAGTCTCATCCTTTTTGTCACCCTTCTCTAGAGTACGTGCAGGTTTAGGTGGTGGTTTATAGACTCTTTAACAATGCTCTGAAGTCAAAGAAGTTATTGCTTCCATCCGTGAGTGGAAAGATGAGTTCTGCTTCAAGAGCTTCTGGTGTTGACGTTTATATTATACCCAGGTGGAATATTAAAATTTCCATTTTTTGCAATGGCTGCAGAAATATCGTAAACCAGGTAAAGTTACCATGGCCATGCTCAGCAATACAATACTGTTAAGTAAACATAGGATCAAACCTTTATGTTACACATCAAAGGAGTGTTTATAACACTTTCTGCATATCCTTAGTAAGTCCTAGGGCCAGATTTAGCTGAGAATCAGAATGCATCACTATAAAAATTAGTATTTTAATTCTCCTCAGCCTGAATTTCTCTGAAACCAGCTTTGCCTCCCTCACAGTACAAAAAGCAACGTGGTTTTGAATTGTTCAGAGGGGATACTTCCAAGAAAAGTTGTCTGTGCAAAGAGTAATGTAAGTGGGCTCTCAAAAAATTATTCTGCAAGTTACCTGACCTACTGTTTTGGTTTTTTTACATTAATTTGGTGTTTAAATTTGATCCGCCACATCACTGAGAATAGACCTCTTGAAATTCCAACTCTGTCCAGAACTCAGGAGCTGCATAAGAAAGTGTTTAAAAGCTGCAGGTTTTGAGAGTGGTCCACAAACGGTGACAGCTGAGCTTCCTTCAGCATGTGTATAAACTCAGAATTAGAAACTTGAATATAGAATTGGCTGATGTACTTTGTTACCAGCTTGGTACAGTTAACAATGTGGATTAGTCTTTTTACAATGCTTTTATAGAGAAATAGAATTATAGAATGGTTTGGGTTGGAAGGGACCTTGAAAGTCATCCGGTTCCAACATCTTTATGCATCGCTCCTAAGCTTGAGGAGATGATCCTTGAATATTCGCCAGCTTTCTTGGGCACCTCTACCCTTGAGGGGTTTATCCCGTGGTACTGTACCAAGCAGATCCCTGTAAAGGCCAAAGTCTGCTCTCCTGAAGTTCAAGGCAGCAAGCTTGCTGTGCACCTTCCTCACTGCCCTAAGGATCTTGAACTCCATCATTTCATGGTCACTGCAGCCAACGCTGCCTTCCAGCTTCCCATTCTTTACCAGCCCCTCCTTCTTGGTGAGAACAAGGGGCAGCATAGCACTTCTCTGCTTTGGCCCTTCTGTTACTTGAAAAAGGAAGTTATCATCACTGCATTCAACATAACAAACAGAAACTTTTGAACTGTAATTTGGTTAAGGGTGTCTCAGCTAGAATGGAATTTGCTCAGTATGTATTTTCCTTGTTTGAAAAATTACGCTTTTAAAAAGCCTGAATGAACCCAGAGGTGGGATTTGTTAATCCACCTGTAAGAGGTGACCTGTCAGCAGCGTCTGCTGACTTTCCTGGAATAGCTGGAGGAGGCTGGCAGGGGGACAGTGACCTGCAGACCAAGACTTTTGGTGGAATATAATCTTTCTGTGTTGACTTTTGAGTGACATTAGAGGTGGTAGTGACATTCATTTACATAATTCTGTTAAGTAAGCAGATGATTCTTATGTTGCCTTAGCCCTGTGCAGCACAGCCATGAGTACATTGGATATATGCAAGAATATGAGAAGCATGGCTACCGTACCTTGGAGGGACAAGGGGTGGAATGCTTATTAGGAAATAAAATAAAGCCAGCTATGTCTGGATCCCTCGAAACTCGATTTGAACAGGTGAAATTCCTTCCATTGATACAACTTCATCTACTTCCAACAACAGCCTAGGGAATTAAATCTTAAAGGAAAAAAAATGTAAAATGTAATATAATGAAAACCTTGAGAGGAATGCTGTACCTGTGCAGCATATGGTACACATTTGGTATGACCCTTCACTTGTTAGTATTGCACAGGAGCCTTGTGAAGAAACCCTAGCAACCCAGATCTGCAGCATTTTGCAGTATAAATCTACCCTGAAAAGGGTCTGTTTAGCTTCACCCTCAATTGTTATGCTTCCTGAGCATGCCCAAATCAGGCCATCTGAATTTAATGATAGAA
The DNA here is from genome assembly GCF_028554395.1 of Pezoporus wallicus. NCBI lineage: Eukaryota > Metazoa > Chordata > Aves > Psittaciformes > Psittacidae > Pezoporus > Pezoporus wallicus. Next base: position 819,366 of record NW_026638681.1, on the reverse strand, counting down.
TAAGTTGTTATGACTTCATTGTTCTTTCTCTAAACCAGATCCAGCTATGCTTTGGAAATGTGAGCTGTGCTGGCCTTTACTTTATAAACAGGAGCGTTCAGTGGATTCTAGCTGTAGCAACTTGACTTTTGGGGTAGGTGAGCCAGAAATCATCAGTCGTGATGAAAGGGTCAGTTCACAGGGCTGGTAGGATTTCCAGCATCTAAACAGTGGGAACTGAGTGCACTCTGCCTGCTATGAGAAGATGCAGGTCCACGGCAGTGCCTCCAGTCACCTCAATTACATTACAACGTGTGTACGCAGGCAGTCAGGGAGCTGTGGGACACACCAGTCCTGTCTTGAGGACTGAGACCATGCCAAATAGAGAGCAAACCTTCCCTGGGATCCAGGCACAGCTGCAGGGGAGCAGGGTGTAGCTCTGCACAAGTGCTCCAGCCAGCTCAAGGTCTCTGTCAGCTGGACTGAATGTGTGTTAGAGAGGTGCACCAAAGCTGGTTGGGTCCTTCCCATGCTGGGCAGCTCGTTCAGGGCCAGCTCCGCTGTATCCGGGCAGTGCTGCTCCCTGCAGTGCAGATGCTCTGAGCCCTGCATTGACATTTTCAGAGCAGAAACAAAATTGTACCTTCACGCTTGCTGATGCTTCAGCTGAGGCTGGTCTTCCTCTGTGACCTAGGGATCTTTTTGGCAGCAAGCAATTGGCATGCTACAGATGAGACAGGATGACCTCAAAGGCAGGCAGACAAGCTCACTGCTCAACTTGTTTCATACCCGCTGGTGCCTTTCATCAACAGCAACAACAAGAGCCCAGTAGATCATGCATTTGCATCAAAGTCCATATATTTCCATATAACCCAGCAGAGACTCCCAGGAGCCTGTACTTTCTCATTATAAAGTTTGCTGTGACATTGTAAATTGCTCTAATTTTCCTCCAGACTTGTTCCTTAAAAGAGCAGAAATGGTGCCTATAAAGAGGAAAAACAGAAAGCTTGGCAGGACTTTGCTGTCTGAAACTCTGCTTGTTCACTCTTATCCCCGTGTGGGGAAGTCTCAGATTTTAGTCAGACAAAGAGGTGGCGAAGTGTTTCACAGCAGCTTTCACCCAGTCCAGAACTGAAGCCCCCATCTCGCTTCTAGACCTCTGTAGCTGCTGAAACCAGAACTTCAGATCCCACAAGCCCAGCAAATTCAGGAGTCTGACATCTGGATCTGAAATCAACCATCACAGTGTGGTCCCTTTGCAAACTCTAGAATTTTTAATCTGATCTCAATCCACTTTGCCTGCCACCACAGAGAGCCACCAGCCAGAAAGCTCTTAAGCGATGTGCTTAAAATAGCTGAGCCACTAAAGGGTGGGAGCTGGAAGGTGATGAGGGGCGGCTTTCTGAACCACTACCCAGCCATAAGGGACCAGGCTGCTGTTTCCAGTCTACTTCAGAATGAAGTCAACCAGGGGAATTAACATCTCTGTCATGGGGAGAGTAGACTCATCCCTTTGACATACCCTTAAAACAAACCGGAGCCCATGAGACAGCCAATTGCTTGGTCTCAGGTGGAGAGGGAGCAAACCTGTGTGCTTACTCACTATTGGATTTGATGTAAAGTTGGACAGTTAAACTGAAGAGCCCAGAGAAGAGCTCAGCTGCAAAGCTGCGTGCTCCACACCCAGCCTCAGCATTTCATAGAATCATAGAATGGTTGGGTTGAAAGAGCTTAAAGAGTGTCTTAAAGACCTTAAAGATCACCTGGTTCCACCCCTCCTACCATGGGCAGGGACACCTTCCACTAGACCAGGTTGCTCAAAGCCCCATGCAACCTGAACACTTGGGCATTTCCTTGAACACTGCCAGGGATGAAAAAGCCACAACTTCCCTGATTGACCGGTTCCATTGCCTCACCACCCTCATAGTGAAGAACTTCTTCCTAATGCCTAATCTAAATCTACCATCTTTCAGTTTAAAACCATTCATCAAAGTCATTCATTTCACATATCACTTGCTAGGTAGGTTGGTTTTATTTCCCAGTTTCTATGCTCAGTGTCTTTGCTCACAGAATTAAATCCCACACGCATCATAGCTATATGCCCCTATGGTAAATGAGTGCAAGTTGCTTCTGTAACTTCTGAATTAGATTGGCTCCTTGGCCTGTGCTGCATCACATCTCAGTGCTCTCCTGTGTGATTGGATGGCACACAACGGCACAGTGCAGATTTTGGGATGTGTTACTTCTGTTAAAGGCAGATCCCTTTTCTCAATGGAAAATTTTAAGCTGCTCCCACCAGTGACATCACGCCTTCTCCACTCCCACGGCCACAAAGGCGTATATTGATTGGCATGACATTTTCCCTTAATGCTTTCATTGTTTCCAGCATTTCATTTGGGTTGTTGTTAGAAGCCAGAAAAAAAGACAAAAGGCAAAGTATGTTAGGAAGGAGACCCAGCCTGTGTGCAAATATTCTGTGAGAGAGAATCTCTGGATCCAGGCAACCTTCAGGGAATTTGCTTTCACTGGGGGTTCTCCCAAGGACTTGGGATGACTCTGTCATCCAAGCCCCCTGAAACTGACACCTCCTTACTGCAGCTCACTGCAGTCTGGTGCTCGGGGTTTGGTGCCCTGTGCAAGGATCTGGCACAGGGTTTAAGAGCCTTTTTAAAATGATTCCTGTCAGCCACACAGAAGATCAACTTTGAGAGAGCTCCCAAAGCCATGCCAGGTTTGCCTTGTGAGCTTCTCAAGACTGGGACACAACATCCTGAAGGGGTATTTGTGCATGTGGTACAGAACACAGCACAGAGGGGGAATGTCACCCTTTGCACCAAGTATCTTACTAATGTGGCAGCAGAGGTCAAGAGTGGACTCTGGTTTTGCTTCGTATGATATTTATCCAACTTCTTCTTGTCCTTTCATAGAAATCTGGCAGGGGGCCTGATGGGGGTACTGAGTCTTCTAAACACATTAATCATCAGGAAGGACAGAGCAGATGAGCCCAGCTGGTGGAGGTGAGCTCTTGGACTACATGCAAGGATCCTTGTAAGGTGTAGCTCCTTCCACAGCCAGGTAAATCATTTCCACACAGTGATAAGCACTTCTCTAGATGAATCTTCCAGACTTTTCTGACCACCCTACTCTCCCCTCTACCTGCCTCTTTAAATAAGAGTTACCCACAGTACTTCCAATGAGCTGTTGTCCAGAATGATGTGTTAGTTTATAGACAGATAAACTGACCGTTAAATATTTCATTAAATATTCCCTAAGAGTTGTTTTGTGTCTAAGGGAGTTTGCAGACATCCATATAGACCCCTCTTAAAAGTTAATTTGTCTGGCAGTCTGGACAAAACAGTACTCCAAAGGTTAATAAGCATGAAATGAATGGCTTGGTAAACCCAAGCTAAATGATCATTTGGAAAAGGGAGCAGCTACCACTCTGTTACATGATGCTGCTGTCGAACCTGCACAAACCTGCTACCTAAGTGAGGAAGAGCCCAACAGAGAGGGGCCCTAGGTCTTGTCTCTCAAAAACCTCTGGCCTTCGTCTCACATAGTGCTTGAACTTCTGGACACTTCTAGGCACCTTTTGAGCTCTGCTGGGCTTTGCTTTCAGAGGAGCTCTGGGAGGGCATGGGGGGGGTCTTTAGGAATTTAGGGGAATGGGGGATTAATGGGGTGGGTTTTTTTCGTGGGTTTGGTTTTTGGGTTTTTTTGTTGCCTTTTTTTTTTTCCTCAGAAATTCAGATTTGTGAAAAAGAAGCTAGTCTCTCAGTTAGCTGAGATCACAGAATCATAAAATTGTAGGATGGTTTGAGTTGGAAAGAACCTCTTAGAAATCACCTAGTTCCAAGCTCCCCGCCATGGGCAGGGACACCTTCCACTAGACCAGGTTAACGCAGTGTGAAAGTACCATGAGGGCTTGCCAGTGCAAGCTTTGGTGAGGAGGGAAGGCTGAAGAATGTGGATGTGCTCCAGGGTGGTGATGTCTGTGCTTGTGTCCCAGTGATATAATAGCATACTTATGCAGAAATTGTATTTATAATTTTGATGGCATTTCCCTCACCTGCAAGACTGACTCAGAAGTTAAATCAAATTTGTAGTCATGTACAGTCCCCTGTGCTTTACACAGACCATTTACTCGGTCTGAGGTACTGCTGCAGAGGATGGCTTGTTCCATTTTTTCCAGCTACGTACACCAAAGAGGACTGGTTAGTTCATTACCTGATTGCATGGGGTTTATTAGATGCAGGTAGTGGGCACAACAGGTACTGGCATGGGACTGAGGTTGAAAGAAAGTGGTATGGCAGAAAATGGGAAAGAAGGCTGGGGATATGGCTGTTGTAAGAAGGGGAGATGTGAGAGGAAGACCTGACAGCAAGGTGAGGTGAGGCCAGGCCAAGCCTGGCCTTACTTAAAATGGCCTTTGTCACCTGGCAGCAGCAATTCTATGTGCCCTTTTTATTTTACTTATTCAGTTGAATTACTTTAAGCAAACAAAAGTGAACCAAAACAACCTTGCCTTTTGCCCTGGGTTTGGCTCAGGGAAGTGGCCCTTCTCTGGCAAGTGTCCACAGACAACTTGTGTCTGTACCTGCACGTGTGCCCCAGTGGATCCTGCTCCTTACTAAGCTCTAGAGAAGCCTGTAGATGTTTTAATCCTAAATCTTGGCTCCAGACAAGTCAGTTGTTCATGTGCATTATCAGCTGCGTGGTGTCCCCACTCAGAGCAGCTTGCCTGGAGTGAGGCTGTATGGGCGAGGGTTAGGTTAATGGCCAGGGAGACTGTGGGGGTTCCCATCCTGCCCTGCTGCTGCTTAGCAAGCTAGAGGAGTCCCAAAACAGCCTTTAACATTAAAAAAGCCGTCTCTTGGGAAGGAGCTGCATGGCTGGCCAGGATACCTGTCCCATCTCCTGTCCTGGAGCGTCTGGCCCCAGGAAAGGGCTTCAGGGCTTGCCAATCCCAAGTCACAGGTCAGGTCTGCGTCTCCAAGATTTTGATGGAGACTAGAGATTTCGGGATCCTGGCCAAGAGGAAGAAGATAACAACCCTAGAAAAGCTGGAGTGGCAGTTTCTGCTATAATTGCAGGTCCTGTGTGGAAGGTCACTTGTCAGCTCAGGATACTGCTTGTTGATGAGGCTGGTGCCGGGCAGACCCAGGTGATGCCAGACAGGGCCTGGAGCATCTCTCCTGTGCTCACCTTGTTCCTGTAGCTATAAGCACTGGGGGAGACCCTCCTCACATCCTCAGTGCCTGCCAGAAGCTGGGGGGGACAAGGCAGGGGAGCTGGCAAGCATGCCTGCAGCCCCAGGGGGTTAAAATGAAACATGTCTAGACCTCTGAATTGACAGATCTCTTCTCCTCCCGGCTCCTTTTATCTCAAGGAAAGGAAACCAATTTCCTTTGCAAAGTAATCTGAGCTCCAGGAGTTAAACGTGCTATTTAAAGAGCTAGGCAATGTTGTTGCACAAGGAGCTTACAGGCTGGAGAAAGCTCTGCGCCTCAGTGTAAAAAACTAGGCTAATAATGGTTTTCTGCCTCATACAAGCTGGTGAGAATTAGCTAATTTTAGAGGCAGTTTGGAACGCAGCCACAACATAGGTGCTAAGTTTTATTTATTAATATTCCTATTCAAAATACAAGAGTAATTACTATGTGCATAGCAAAGAGTGCATTTTCTATGCTATCAATTCAGTCTTAATGGTTCAGGTAGTGCTTACATTTATCTGTACTTCAAATTAAGAAAAGTGTTGCACAAGACAGAAATTGTGTGCAGGGCTCTCTACAGTGTGGTCTTTATTATGCTGTTTCAAACTCATTTCATGCTGAGCTTGTCAACACCAAACATCTGGCTTTTGCTGTAGCACACGATGCCTCCTGAATTGTCAACTCCCCACCAGGAGGAAGGGGCTCAGGAGAGGCATGTGGAGGTGGAGGGGCGGGGAGGAGCCAGATTTGTTCCCTGTGGTTTCATTGCCAGCAAGAATGCAGAAGGGGTTTGTGCTTGCTGTGGAGGGTGTTGTGAAGCCCAGGTAGCTCTCTGAGCTTGGGATGTAGAGGTATTCCATATTCATTGGTAGGGATGCAGGGAAACATGCTCACCAGAGGGTTTCAGGCATGTCTCTGGGTACCACATGGTCTTTGTTGATGCTTTATCTGCCCTGTAGGTAGACCCTATTTTCAGAGCTCTAATGAGTGAGTAGTTACAAAATACTGGGATCTCACATACATCTTTGACCATTTCATAATTTACCTAGAACATAGGTTTGAGTTTAGAAGGGCTTAACTATTTCTCTGTGCACATGTGTCAGTGGCTTAGGGAAGACATCCCAGCTGTACATGCTATGAGGTAGCAATGGTCTCTTCCTTCATGCTTGGATAGTAATTGACTTAGAGGGACCTGGCTCTAAGTGTAGCCCCTGGATGCCCTGGTAGTGAATATATTCCATGTTCCACTCTAGAGAACAAAACCTTTAAAAAGTTCAGAAACTAAACTGAAAAATAAAAATATTCTATGCAGCATTTTCTCCCTGCCAAGTCTGATAAAGTTGGAGCGGGAACAGGAAAAGTCTGACCATGGAGAAATTGTAGCTAATAAAGAGATATAGATATGCATGTAGAAAGGTGAAATGTTCTCAGCTCCAACTTATCTAGGAGGTGCAGTAAACTCTAACACTTCCTAGTACTTCAATCACACGCACAAGAACTTCAACTAAAGACAACAGATATAGATGGAGAGAATCTCATTTACTCCCCTCGGCTTCGCAAGAGCCTGAACTGGAGTTCAGGGAGGCAGTACCAGGCTAAAATTTAAATGCATTGAGACAAAAATGGTGTCACTCTGGGTGATTTTTAATGAGAAATAGGTCCCAGTGAAGAAAACTTGGTAAAGCACAAAGTTCAGAATTGGTCTTTGCTGTGGGAGCAAAGAGACATTCTGAAGGGTGATTCAAATCATGAACAGAAATTGGAGGCGTGCCCACTGTGACAGTCTGAGCTCAGCTTAGATGTAGATACAGAAGGGAAGTTAATTTTTAACTTTTACTAAGATTTTTTTTCCCATTAAACGATGTTTTGTAGTTCCCTGTGATGCAGTGTTATGAGAAACAGGAATATATATAATGATTTCACATTTGTCTCAAAATGTGTGAATCTGAGACTTGTGTGTTGACTGTTTGTCACTGGATTTATGTCTGACTCATCCACGCTTTCCACTGCTTCGCTGAGAATTGCTGTTTGTTTCCAAATAAATTCATATTAATACTGGCTCTCCACACACTAAAGCAGGGGGAAAAAACAGGCAGATTCTCTTCATCCTGGAAGATACCCTATGCCGATGGTATCCATTTCACCCATGCCCCTGTAGCTGACATCTCCTGTGGGCTCAAGGGGAATATCACTGCCTAGTGCCTCCGCAAGCTGCTCCCTCAGTTCCTCAGTGCCTGGGTCAGTGGGGAATTTCCTTTCCAAGGTACATGTCAGACTCTGCTGTCTTATGGGTAATATGTATTTTCTTCCTTGAAATTACATTTTCCTTTTAACCTGGACTCATGAATTTGATTCATTTCCACCTTGTACGTATATCTTGAAATGGAAAAGAAATCTTTAAAATGGCTTGAAGCTGCCGCTGAGTGTAAGGTAACTAGAGCTGACAGTGGGCTTGCAATACACAGAGCTGTAAATCACTTAAATGTATTGCACATAATTTCCTGGTGCCTGCTCTCCTTGGGAGCAGAGGTCCACTGGGATGAATGTCATCGCAGTGTGTAAGCTCCTGGGTTTGATGCTCCTTTTGTTTGCGACGGAAATGGGGGTCACCTCTCCCAAGATGAGAGGAATGGTATGGGCTGCCACAGGGATGCCACCCACCTGACTTCATTGTGGGCTTTCCTTCTTGCAGATTCAGGGATCTTGTACTTCCTCCATCCTACAGAATGCCCAGTGCTTTATTTCAGGTGTGCAGGATGGGTGGGAGCTCGCTCTCTTCAACTGCTGCTTCTAAAACGGGCAAACTGGTGTGGAAAGGGTCTCTGAGTGATTGAGGGCACTGTGTTTCCATATCTCCCCAGAAACTTTAGATGAAGCCTCCCAAGCAGGAGTGAAAAGCTGTGTATTTCACTATAGAACTGTCTGGAAGAGATTTTTATTGTGTCTGTTCTGTTAATTATTAAGTAAAATCTCCATGCCATTGCTAGCACATGCAGATCAGCATTTGATAGTTTAAAACACAAAGCAAGTAGACCCCACAGGGTAAGAACACACAACAGCCTCAGAAAATCTCAAAGCAGTCATTTTCTGAGGTTATCTGTCTGTGCAATCATTGCAGGTTCTGCTAAACCACCACCTGGAGCAATGGTGAAGCAGCCATTACCACACCCGGTAGACCCCTCGCATTGCAGGCATTTAATCCTGCTGGGCTCTTCTGTAGATCCAGCCCCATCTGGCTCCAAAAGCTGCCAGCTGATGTGGATACCTTTGTGAAGATAGCTTTTGTTTTGGTTTTCTGTAACCGGGGCATGTTATACAATTACGATATGTATTTATTTCTGCCCTCGCTACTTCCCCTTGAAATCATGCAAGCTGTTTAAATCTCCTTGGCATTTTCATGGAAGGGTGGATTCTGGGGTGGGGGGATGTAGCAGCTATGAAATTTCCTACTGCTGATTTCCCCTGGGGAAGGGGGGACCAAACACCGGCACCATCTGCATGTCTCGGGAGGCTTAAGAGCTTGCCCCCTGAAAGTCAGCTAAGTGGGATCCAGCGCCCCAAAGGCTGGGCTGGGGGGATCTCAAACGGGAAGCTAATTATCTCTGTCCTTTTGAATTAAAGAACCGCACTGCTTGAGAGCAATTGCGACTGATTTCTGTCCTTTGGGAGCTGTGCATGAGAACAGATGGGGCACGTGAGCCAGCAAACAGCAGAAACACCTATCCCGGGTCAGTGCTTGCTCTTTGTATCTGTACCAAAAGCTCGATTCTTCATCAAACACTCGTTTCACAAAACAGCGCAAACATTGCATTAGGAAATACAGGAAACAAGCCAACACAACAGCAATCTGGATATAGGTCTTGCACCTGCTGTGAAGTGACCCTGCCTGGCACAGGGTGATGTGAGGTACTGTCACGGGTGAGAGGTGAGGGCGAGCAGGCATGCTTCGCCTCCTTGCTGGTGAAGTTGCATCAGAAGTGGCTTGCAGGAGAAAATTATTCATTCCTGTCTGCTAGCTGGCCCTCCCCTCCAGATCTGAAATATACCCTAATGAAGGAAAAACATCTCATCACAAGTTCGCTGATCGTTTCTGTATAAGATCCCAGCTTTTCTAGTGCTGAAGCTGCTGAGGAAATCAAAGCGTAGCTTGCTTATGCCAACTCCCTGCAAAACAAATTACCTCTGTGAAAAAATCTTCCAAATCTAGGCTCTTAAAGGTAGGATCCAAAATCCCTTCACAGGCAGCAAAGCACCCATGACCCAGGGCAGCTGAACCTGACGCACCCACAGTGTGGCTGGGTCATGGACAGTCCCTGCGTAGGGAGTAGAGTGTGGTTTGGCATGGAGTAAGCAGAGAAGTGGTCAGTCAAGGTGCTTCCCTCCAGGCCCTATAGCCCTAGATGCTCTGGACATGACACTAGCAGTGCTTGATGGGCTCCCTCAAAGCCACCGCTATTTCCTCTCATGGTTGGGTAGGTGAAAATAAGAAGACTGCTGGTGTTTTATTATTTTTCTCCTCTAAAGTATCTGTGCTGATGAGTCTCTAATTTTTTGGGGGGGCATGCCAGTGGATTTGCAGCATAAATAATCCAGGGGGATGTGTAGCACTGAGGTCAGGCCACATCCATGACACATCACTTTGTATCTTCTTTGCTCTGGTCTGTTCTTTTCTTCTTCCCCTGGAAATTCAGCTGCTGCCCTCACAGTTTGTCATAACATTATGCAGGACAAATAAACACAACTAAATGATACCTTAGGGGCAAAAAAAAAGAAAATAAAATATCCTAACTAGCTCAGAGAAGCACCTTGGCAAACTGTTGATGCAGTTATGACTTTCCTTGGCAGCATGTGGTTAGTCTGGGCAGCCAGAGGTCCCTTCTCCGCCCATGTTGCCAGTGCCAGGCAGGGCATTGCTGCTGGTACCAGGACATAGTAGACGGGTGTGCGGGAAAGCCACCTGATGTTTGGGGAGTGTGGAGGTGATTCAGGTGTGAGTCAGTTCTTCCTTCTTTCTCAGACCTTTTGCATGAATAAAGCAAGTTTCTGTCTCAGCATCCTCACAAGTGAAAGGGCTGGGGAGGGGACAGGGTAAAGTAAAGGGAGCAGAAAAGCCAGGTTTGGGATGGGGCTGAGGAGAGGAGGGCAATCCTCCTTCCTGCTTAAGTCCTCTTCAGGAAGTTCCCCATGATGTCCAAAGGTCCCTGCCACAGCTGCTGTACTGTTTTCTGCTGACTTGGCAGTCTTTTCTGTACTTTTGTGAGGCCACATTTGGAGAGCAGGGATCTGCATCCTGATCCAGCAGGATGCTGCATTTTACGATCAGGGAGGTGAAACACTGGCACAGGTTGTCCAGAGAGGTGGTAGATGCCCCATCCCTGGAGACATTCAAGTATTCTTTCTTTAAGAAGCCCTGCAAAACAGAGAGGAAGAAGGAGCTGGAGTGCTGCCTGGCTGATGTGCTGTTGGGAGCTTGAGCTGCTGCTGGAGGGTCTTGAAGGAGCTCTAGGACACATCAGAGTCCTATCATGATGTGAGTTAATATCAGAGGGGAAAAACAATTGCTTGAGCAAAGATGACCAGACTTAAAAAGTAGAAAAAACTAAGGGTTTGATCCCAGGACCACAAGAAAGAAAACATGGATGTGGGGATCACAGGAGAAATCATTATCTGGAAATGGATAATATGGCATCAAATAGTCCCATGAAATCCCAGTCCCAACCTCCCCAGTCTTGAGGTTGGTTTAATAATTCATATGATTCTATGAATAATCATAGCTTAGCTGTAAGCTAGGAGGAGGGCTCTTTCTTTGCACAATGGGTTGTTCCAAAGGACTTTAGAAATCAGTTACAATATATTTTCAGGCTTATCTGGTCTATAAAGAGTTTAAAAATGTTTGAAAATTGTCACATAGGAAGGATTTGAGAAGAACACTTGTCTTGCCTTAAGGAAGAAGTTCAGTATAGTTAAAACCTTGGAAGCTAAGAAGTTCATCCACTTTCAAACTTCTCCTTGCTAAAAATAGCATCCTTGTTATGCAAACTTGGGCCACAACAGAAGTAGATCCCAAACTTGCAAGCGGTTTTAGGTTTTTTTCTCTCTTTTTTTTTTTTTTTTAGCTCTTTTTAGAGATTTTTAATTGTGCTGGTGAATTCTGACATACGGGTATAACTTTGTGCTAAATACATTCAATATCACATGTAATAAACCAGTATATAAAAGATACTGTCCTGATATTCTGTTTTTTTGGGGGGTGCTGTTTGATGTTCTGGTGGATTTGGGGTATATCTATGTCTCCTTTCAGCAACTTTACTTTGTTTTAACTTTCTTAATACATAGATAGGAGATTTCTGTTTCAGTTGAAAACAAAGATCCTTTCACAGGACCAAGTTATTCTGCTGTTTGTGACAATGCAGACCAGAAAACTCTTTCTTATAATATCTTTCATGAAAACATGTGTTTGTTTCTTTTTTTAAAGAAGAATGCTTTACAATTCTGTAAAATCCCAAGGATGAGAGTTAAAGCAAACATACTTAAAAGCAAAGAGGAAAAATAAGCGAAGAGATCAAAGGAAGGCTGAAATGTGCATAAACACCATCTCCAGGAGTGGTGCTTTAGCTGGCATACCACGTACCGCAGAGCTTTCAATAAAAGCCTGAGATCTGGCTGTGTGGCTGCTAACAGATTAAGAAATGCAAAAACGTGTTTTCAAACATGGATAATTTGACCTTTAGTTGAAATTCAGCAAAAGAGGAAAACTGTGAACCTGGCCCTGCAGTTCATGGGCTGGAAATAGGATAATCGTCCTGCTTGACGAATTTCCCACTGCTAGGGGTCTATTTGCTTTTCTCCTCGTGACAGAGGGACACCTCCTCAGGTGTCCCAAACCCTCTGCATGTGGCTGTACAACTGCAGGGGGTTGTTACCTCCTTGCTGGAGTTCTACACGTCACAGGAAGGAAGCATTTAAACCTCTACCCACTGTAGGGGCAGCTTTTTGAATGGTTAACAGTATAGGTGCTGGGTTGCCAGTGTTACATGAGGGAGGGCTGGGACTCACAGGGAACTTCACAGGAGTTTCCCAGGAAGGCTGTGTGTGCTACCGACATGTTCTTGAGTTTTATTCATTAGCTGCATTTTTGATCAACCTGGGTTTAACCAGATTAACAGTGACTTCAAATCCAGCGAGCAACAAGTGGAGAAAGAACAGCAACAAAAAGGAAACAATGCCCTTTATTACATATTGATAACAGACAAAGCTTTGCCACTCACCTAAAAGTAAGTGAAGCTGATGTGTTGTTAGCAGTGGTGTTACAAACGGTGAAGTGCTTCAGGCCTGGGACAAAGCCTATTGCGGAAGCTGGCAACGTAATGAAGCACAGCAGTGTGACAGCCAACTTCCCTGCTCCCACAGTACCTTCTGGCAAGTAAAGGCCAGGGTGGGTTACGTGCCCTGGATGAGAGGGCTGGAGCTCAGAACAAGTGGCTTTTATTCCCGCTTCTCTGTTTAATGTGCTTTTTATTCCTGAACCATGTCAACAAACTTCTTTCTTCACTTTTCAATCAACAGGCTTTACTGCATGGAGTGTTGCGATACTTAAAGTAGCCTGACAAAGTGGCTGAAATATGTTACCTATGTGTAAAGTGCTAATTTTTTTCAAGCATAATAAAAGTGGCTGGGGAAACTGGGTACCTGAAGCATTGGGAAATGATGACAAAGTTAATGATGACCATATGGAGAGCCAAATAGAAGCAAACCCTTCTTTATTACCATTGGGAGTGCAGATATGATGATTCTGGGAGCAGGGCTATGGGTGTTTCCAGAGATTCTCATTAGAAGTAAATGCTTTTATGGTGAAGCAAAATTTCAGGCCAAAGCAAAGAAAAGCCCCCAAAGTAAATTTCCATGCCTCTGCTGAATACAAAGAAGGCTGAAGTGTGCCCATGTGCAGAAGAAGCAGAAACCTGAGTAATATTTAGGTCAGGCTTTATGTCCACTGAAGCCAGAGGTTATTCCCAGGGATTACAGAGCTAACAGCACAGATCCTGATGTAAAATTGAACTTTAGCTTTTACTCATTTTTTTGGCACTTGTTCTAGGTACTGGCCATTTCCTAACATCATAATTATACACAATAGTATTTTGCCTTGGAATAGAATAGAATAGAAATCTGGAGATCATTTCCACTAAATATCATTTTCCACTAAATATTTATCCTGAGAATTTTCAGTTATTAATGTGCATTTAATCCCCTTCCAATGTCATTGAACATGAAAATGTAAATGCCTAAATAACTAATTATATCCTTGGAATCTGGTTCTTGTTTCCCCCTTGTTTTCCCATTATTTTAGGGACATTTTCCCCAAAGCAGAATTCTGTTATTTTGGCATTCCCTGCCAGCCCTATCAACCCTTCCAGATGTATCTGCAAGCGAAGGAGTTCTGGCCCTTGGATGTGCACTGACCAACAGCCTATCTCCAAAACATATTTCTCCTGCGAATGAGTCACTGGATAGCGAGTTCAGCTGTGTTTATTTTCCTGCCCTGCATGATAAGGGATGACGCGTACTGCAGATCTTGAAGCTTCTAATGTAATTTAAACCTGCTTGTAACAAAGAACAGAGAATAATATCAAACTTCATTTCAGTGCACTAAAGGGAGAAGGTGCCATCTGTTCTTTATATTGCTGTTAATGAATATGCAGAGAAGACGGACCCACTCGCCACCCAAGCGGTGGGGCAGCTGGTGAAGCAGGAGCAGCAGGAAGAGACATCCCCAAAGGGACTTCCTTTCAGCGTGGCAACTACCAGTGCATCAGGTACAGACACACCCCCAGGAAGGGGACCCTGAGCTAGGATCTGCGAGCGCCTCAAGCTCAGGAACAGCTTTAAACTGGGAAGGTGTATGGGGATCCCATTTATGTAGCCAGAGTCTCCCATCAGGAACCAAAATGCCACAAGCATGGAGAGCATCTGGAGCAGCCTCAGCTCCTCCAAGCACTATGCACAAGCACTATGCACAAGCAATTGGTGCCAGAAAAATTGCTCCTTGCATTCTTAGTCATTTGTATTTAACTCAGATTAGCTGTGAAAATGCATGGCAGAAGCTTCGTCATGGTGTGTGTTATGTCAACAGGAAACAAAGGAGGTGTACCTATGACTTGTTGCATGTGGAGGCAAGGGAGGAAAGGCTGGCAAGTCATCTCAAGCTGCAGGAATACCTTTATGGTTTTAGGAGTAAAGTCTGTGGTAAGATCATGTTATAAGGAGGGTTTGGATCGAGGCCTTCTGGGAGAGATTAAAGGTAGGCACAGAATTAATGCATGGCAAAGAATGAAAGCTTGTCAAGAAAGAGAGGTAAATTATGGAAGGAGGAGGACAGTGTCTTGACAGAAGGAACAAAGTGAAAAATCAAGATACTGCAGGTGAAGGCTTTACCCAAGTGGTCATGCGAAGTTCAAAGTCAGACTCTAGCAAAAAATGGCCTGTAAAGAGGCATGACCTGTGACAGCCAGCATAAACTAACCCCCAGGAGGTAAGTGTGCAAAATATCATAACTGCATTGCTGTGCAGCAGAATTTGCAAGAATCAGTGAACTATGCATAGCCTGGACAGAGAGGAAGATGCTTCTACCTCAAGTAAATCCTGCAGAGAAACAAAGCCAGTGCAGGCTGTCAGGACTGAGCCAGCCACCTGAAGGAAGAGGAGCATCTGTGGATCCCCACGGGTAGTGGGTAAAAGATCCAATTTCTAGCAAGTGCAGATGGAAATGCTGTTTGAGTTACTGTCATGCCTCTGGTCCCACCAAAAGGATGCATCTGTGCTGAGCCAGAGCAATGAAGGAGGGGTCAGAGGGATGTCCTCCAGGAGACATAGATCTTCTGAATCCAAGGAAGAGGTCGAACAACTCATACAGTGGGGCTTTGCAGGGCCTCTTGGTACACAGTGCTGACCATCAGGGGTTCAGAACATGAAGCACAGTCCTTGGTTCTGGATGTTTTCTTAACCATAGAGTATAACCATTTTCCCTCTGCGTATCAAACCTTGGGCTCTGGCTTCAGGAAGATCATCCCACAGGATGACTGTGCAGTGTGTTCATTCTGTAATTGTACCTCCAAATGAAATGGAAGAGGGCCAATGGTCTCTGAGCAGACCACTGTTGTTCCTCATAGACCTGTACTTTCACAGGGTGTCTTCATGGCAGCAGCCTCTGCCTCCCAGGCAGCTACATTGTTCTCACTGGTCTGGTGCAAGCAGTTTCCAATGATCAGAACATAAGGACAGTTTTCTCCTCAATACCGGCTTTTTTCTTTTCCAGACTGTTTACTAAAAAGCTTGCTTTAAATATATGTGTCCCTCCTTAATTTATTGATCCATGGGAGAAAACTGCATTGTGTCTGAAACAGTAAGGCAATCTAAGGTGGGGGATGATCAAATAAATTATAACGAGAGTGTCAGAGGCATTCCAGATCCCGCACCCTCTTCAGATGTCAGTACACCACAAGAACCAAGCAGAAGCAGGAAGTGAGTGTTGAAAGCCCATGTGATGCTCTTGAAGGAGGAATCAGAGGGATTTCCTCCAGGGAACAAAGATCATCTGAATCCAAGGAAGCACCTGCAGCAGCTCTTCCCTGTCCTGCTGGACACAGGTAGGACTTCTAATCACAACAGTGCTCCCAGCCTTCCTGGTGACTAACACCAGTGGACTCAGTGGCACATGTTGGGTATTTAATAGGCTTTTCCCAGCTACCCTTGGTCATCACTGCATGTTGGTTGACAATGAAAAGCTGATGGTCTCTGGACAGTGGAGGACCAATGCAGCAAGGAACCAGGTCATCATTGGTAAGGTAGGCCTGGATTTGAGTATGCAAACTGGGGGAGCACAGGTGAGAATTCAGGTGAGGGTCCCATACCTCTGTGCAGCACATGCTTCACCTTGAGGTATATCTGCATGCAAAAGGGAAGGGATTTCCACTGGTACTTTGGTACACATGGAAAACCGCAGCTTTCTTCCCAGCTCCCCTGTTGCCAAGGGCATGGTCTTCATGTGTTGTCAGGGCCACATCCCTCATTTTCTTGAAGCTTTGCCCATAGACTGCTCTGTAGCACATTACAGACCTCCAAGCTGCACTATTTGATGTTGAGCACTACAAATCTCAAAAACTAGCTCCAGAAAGAATGCATACATCCATAGCTGGGCATCCTTGTGTCCTGAGAGAGAGAAGCACACTGCTCAGAGCTTTGACTTTGTGCCCAGGGGAGTACAGGGGTTGCTCCCAGAGGGAAGACCCTCTGGCTAAGGTTCGATGGAGGCCCCTCACAAAGACCCTAGAGCTACTCTTGGGGGAGGAAAAGTGCTAACAGGAGGCTGGCAGGCTGGGGACAAGGCTTTGTTAAGGATTTCCCATAGAGCTGTTCACAGAGGCTGTGCTGGGACCCTGCTGGTACATTGCAGGTAGAGAAGAGGATCTTTCCACCCTGGCTTGCTCCAGTAGCGTGGCCCCATACATCCCAGCTCTGCATGTGCCCATGCAGGCCCAAGGGCTCCCAGGCACCAGCTGCCTCAACTTCCACAGAGGATCGGGATACCTTCCTGGTGTTCAGCCCTTCTGAGCCCTCTGGGTGGAAATGTCTGCAGTGAAGTCCCTCCATAAATCTCCATCTCTCTGCCTTTGCCTTGCATTGACAATCCAGCAGTTACTCAATATTTATAATCCACTGAGGCCTAGAAGTGTTACACAGTCTATCAAAATATGTGTATTATTTTATATCAAATCTAATGCTGAATCCACTCATATGCTGTAAGTAATGTCAGCTCTTTCACCTTCATCTTCCTGGCATTGTGTGCTGATGGTGAGGAAAAACGCTGGGGTTTAGTTTATATGGTTAAAACCTTTGTGGCATAGGGCTGATTTGCAGGATGCCTCACGGGATGCTTTTTAAAACAAGAATTAGTCCTTCTCAAGTTTTCCTGTTGTTGATCAGGATCGAAAACGTATGTGGGAACAGCATGTACAGAGCCCACAGCACTGGCGGTGACTGGAACCCATCTCAATCACTCACTTCTGACGATCCATACCTAAGGTACCATGTTTTTCCAAACACAGAGGAAGACGTGGTCTCTGCTTTCTGCTCCTCAGGCACCCCGAAGCATCACATTGTGATTAGGACACTCAGAATCACAGGATGGGAGCTAAATGCTAAGATTGTCTATGGAATTGCTAATGAGGACCTGAAGATGACATGGTGAATGATAGCAGATCAGTAATTGCTTTTCCCCTATAGTGGCTGAGCAATTAGAAATGGAAGAAGAAAATCAGGGTGAAATCTGAGACCTGTGCTGTTTAGAGTACCTGCTTCTGTTTATTTTTAACCCTTTCTTTTATCCTGCTAATCCCTTCTGTGATGTTTTCTCTCCCTCAGTCTGTGCAGTGCTGCATTATGTTTGCAATGCCCTGTCATTCACATCATGTCTGCAAGCTGCCTTCTTCAGACATGAGCCTATTTAGACAAGTTGTCAGGCTGAATGGGAAAAATCTTAAATCAATGTATTTCAGCATGCAATCATAGATAAGCTAATTTACCTGCTGCCCGGTTCAGCCTGACAGTTTAAATTGAGGTCTTTCAGGCATGGTGACTCTGAAAGCCTCCTGATTAACAGAGCCATTTTTATTAGTAGGGTGACAATGCGATTGTTTTATGGTAATTGTTATCATTTGGACCTGTGTATATGCAAATGAGGGAGATTAAAGTAAAGAAAATATAAAGATGATGAATATGCAGCACACAGGCAAGGTGGCAGAGGGATAGAAATGTCTGCCATATTGAAGTTCCCTGATGTGGCCAGGGAAGAGCTGGCTGCCTCTCCAGGAGCAGGAGATCCCCAGTCCATGGTGGCAGCCAGCAAGAAAACCACCTGCAGGTATGAAACTGCACCTGCTCTCGGTCCCATGTTCCTGCTTTCCTGTGCCCTGCCAGCGATCAAGGTGGCTGCCTCTCTGACAAAGGGCTTTGGGGATGGAAAGCACATAAACGGGCAAAAAGGCTGAAACAGTAGCACAGTCACATCAGCACAAGTGAGACTTCTAGAGATGGACCCACTAATCCTAAAGGTACAACCTTTTTGGGGTGGATTTAAATGTATTTCAGCTGTTCTTTTGCTGGCTTTCCTGCTCATTACTTCCTGTCACATTTATTTTTCTTGCTTTGGTGTTTGATTTGTTTTATAAAGTGAAGTTTGGATTGAATACATTGCCTATCCAGGCATGGAGCTTTCTAGTCCTCATTGACAGGAAACCACACAGCAAGAGTACCCCACTGGTAAATCTAAACCCTCACCTTTGAAGCACTACTTCTATAAATAAAAGATACTCCAGTCTCTATCCCTTCAGCTCTGCTGCCCCTGAAATCAAAAGCAGAACCCCAGTGGCAAGGTCTGGGCCCTCAGTGTCACGGCTTTCTCACTGAAACCACCAGGAGGTCAGGAGTGCACAGATGCTCACTGAGCCTGGATCTGCCCACTAGGAGCTGGACTGAGATCAGCAACTCACTTTAGATAAAGCACCAAGCATGAGATCATACCCCTTTCTTTCCTTTTTTACATTACATTACAGGGGCTTACAGGAAGGGGAGCAGGACAGCAAATTTTGTCTCTATTATAAACATGTCAGGCTTTTTCTGCTCTGTAATATATTTTAGTGTCCGCCTGGGAGAGCAGGTCTGGCAGCTCCCTGCAGCTACAGCTGCACAGCCCAAGCCACTGCAGCCTCTCTTTTGCACCACCTGCTATAAATGAGGAGGCCAGTGTAGCCCCTCCGTTCTTCTTAACGTGCCATGATCCTCAGCTATTTATGCGTGCCTTGCAAGCCTCAGCTACTCATTCTCACTGCATCCCTGAGCTGCCAGTAGCTGCTGTTTGCCTGCTCCATCTCTTTCAGAAGAGCTGCTGGAGTCCAGACTGACTGCCTTGCCCAAGACCCTGAAGAATGGTGATGGCAGCAAGAAATGGGGCATAGTAAGGGTCATGCCTGAAATTTTTATGCACCTGCAGATGGGATTGCATTGTTTTTGCAAGGAATCACAAGTGATATCACAAATTTGCTGGCATTTGTGCCTAAGCAGGTGGGCCATGCAGTGATGTATCAAAGATGCTATCCTCCACCAAGTATTGAACGTCTGCTCAGGAATCTGGTCCTGTCCTGGAGGTCAGGAGGGATCACAGGGAGCGTGCACTGTGCTGGTCTTGGCTGGGGTAGAGTTAATTCTCTTCACAGAAGCTGCTATGAGGCCATGTTTTGGATTTGTGCTGGAAACAGCATTGATAACACAGGGATGCTTTCATTATTGTTGAGCAGTGCTTACACAGAGCCAAATCCTTTTCTGCTCCTCACACCACCCCACCAGCGAGCAGGCTGAGGGTACACAAGGAGTTGGGAGGGGGCACAGCTGGGACAGCTGACCCCAACTGACCAAGAGATACCCCATACCATATGGCATCATGCTCAGCATATAAAGGGTGAGAAGAAAAAAGGAAGGGGGCGAGTTTAAAGTGATGACATCTGTCTTCGCAAGTAGCTGTTACACATGATAGAGCCCTGCTTCCCTGGAGATGGCTGAACACCTACCTGCCTGCCCATGGGAAGTAGTGAATGAATTCCTGTTTTTCTTGTGTGTGGCTTTTGCTTTACCTGTTCAAGTGGCTTTATCTCAACCCATGAGTTTTCTCACTTTTACTCTTCCAACTGTTTTCCCATCCCCACTCTGGGGGAGTGAATAAGCAGCTCCATGGGACTGAGTGGCCCACCGTTAAACCATGATGTGCACACATTCCTTAGAAGTTTAATTACTTCAGGTGCCAAAGATAGGAGACAGTACTTACATAGCAGAGGTTTGTCATGAGTGGGAAAAGCTGAACAGACTGAAGACACATTTCTCTCTCCTTTTCTGTCCTGTTTCTTTCTTCTTTTCCTCTGTTTCCAAAGTATATTTACATTTCTTTTTCCTTATGAGCCTCTGTTGTTCTGTGCTACTGCCATTTCATTCACCATAACAGAGCACTTGTTTGGTTTGGCATTTTGTTCAGCTACTGTGCGCATCATAGACTCAACTATGGATCCAATCAAGGTCTCTTACCACTCCCCTCCCTCACACTCCAGCTGGCAGTACAGAGATTGAAAAACTCAAAGGGTCTCCACCAAGCAGAAAGGATGATAAAAGTGGTTTGTCATTGGGGCTTACCTCTGGTTCTCTTACATTTACCATGATATAGAACCTTCCTTGCAGTCTCCTACCCCATGTCAGCTGAAATGTAGTGACTTGCTGCAGTCCCAGTGAAGCAGTGACTCCCTTGCTGCACCATGCACTGAAGGATTGCTTCACTGCCTCCTACCACCTCAGGCAATTTGCTCCTGTGTGCTAGGCAGTACCATCTGTGGGAAAAACCTATCCCAAACCTCTCACTGCTCACACAGTTGTTCCATTTGATGTCTCTCCTCTAAATTCATCTGCCAAATCGCATCTTCATTCTGCAGTTTCACCACTTCTACTGCTTTCAGCAGTGTTTCCCTGAGAACCTGACACGATAAAGCCACAGACATATTCCAAAGTGCTCTTCTCTTTGAGGAGCATTGGCCAAGCATCTTGCATAAGGTACTTTCATTCATGAAGTGTGTATACCTGAAGACATGTTTCCAAGGTGTCCCTTCCCCACATCAGTGGCAAGCATCAGTGATGGCAGTCCTGTTCAACTCCATCCCAGCAAGGGGCTGACAGCAGCTCACAGTCCAGAAAGACTGAGCTTTTAAAAGCTGAAAGGCACATTGCTGGAACGAAGTCCTACCATTTCAGCTGGAAAATCTGTTCAGCTGGAGCTGGGTTGCAGAAAAGGCTGGCTATTTCATTTTACATGAGACACCAGCAAGTAATCTGATGATTTTCTATGACTAATACAATAGGTCATATTTGACTGGTTGGTGGAGAGATGAAAGGTTTCATATTCTATTACCAAACCCCTGAGCCATCCGGTTCCTGATGACTTCTTTCAAAACAAAGGGAATAAAACTTCTCAATTGTGCAATGCATTCTGACATCCTCTCTTAGATAGAAGATGCCCATTGCTTCATATCAGCAAATGAGATCAATGCCTGCACCAATTACAACTTCCATGCACCCCTTTCAGGTATTTCTGATCATGCACTTAATGGCAAATATATCCTCCTTCTTGCTCAATCTGGTATTGCCCATCACCGAGAGCCAGAGGGTGGCAAAATAGAGGTCAGTGTCTATTGCCACATTGAGTGTTTGTTTCCAGCAGGACAGTGGGGCAGGATGGCATGAACAGCGCAGAGCAAACCTGGCTGGAGTGTGGAGCTTGGGAAGGTGCTGGGGTCTGTACCACCCATCTCAGCTGCGGTGACATCAGTAGGCTGTGCTGGAGTGAGCACTCACTGAGGGACATGTCCATGTCCTCCTCCCTGTCCCCTGGGGTGGCAGCTGCTAGCCAGGCTCTGCTGAGGAGCCGGGCACTTCTGAGTGACCCATGTGAGCTGGAGACTTGGGTGAGGAATGAGAGCCTTTCCTATTTCACATCCTTTTTCTCTGCTTATGCTTTAACACCAGGAGCATGCGTGGTGTCTCCTTTGCTCACAGGCTGGGCCTGACACAGCTTGGCACATTTTGGGGAGAATTCCTCAGAACTGCTCGAATGCCCACAGATGCTCACCTGCTCAAGGAGGGGTGACATATTATAGCCTGAATCCTAATCTGGGTGAAATGCAAAGTGCAGACAGAAACCCCCAAGGAAACTAGGTGTTTTAAAGGGGAAGCTGCTGCCTTTGTTTCCCAAGCCAAAGCCCTTAGAACAGTCCTGAGATGCCACCACAACCTGGATATATCAGCCATGCTGCTGCCTTTTGTATCACTGAACCTGAGCACAGCTTCTACAGCCATAGAGGCTCTCAGCAGCCCAGGCAAAAGCCTGTGGTCACTGAAGCTCATGCCACTCTCACCAAGCAGGTGAAATTATCTGAGCTGGTTTGCTTAAGTGACAGCTCAGTGTCAGTGATGTTTATTAGTTGTGGTTGCAGTGCAAACCTGCCCCAGGGACAGAATTTTATCCTTCAGCACTTCCACCACTGTGATGTGGGGTTTGCGTGTTGTCTAACAAAGGCCCTGAGCCCCCTCCACATGCTGCAGCCTCTGTTCCAGCTGGTCCTGGGCCACAGAAAGATGTGTGCAGAGGTGCCAATGTGTTTTGACTTTGGCCTGCTTGTCTTTATAATTTGAGTTCAAGTCATACACAGACCAAAGGACATAAAATGGACATGTTTATTATACCCTATTTACACTTAACCTAGTTTAACCAAGCATATCATAACATTGTGAGGTGCTATCTGGGTTTACTGGGATGCTACCTGGGATTATTATGTGCACAAATTCATGGGACCTGATAAAATCCACCCACAGGTCCTGAAGGAGCTGGCAAATGAAGTTGCTAAGCCACTGGCCATCATATTTGAAAAATGATGGAAGTCAGGTGAAGTTCACAATGACTAGAAAAAGGGAATATATATATATATATATATTCCTGAAATATATATTTTCCTGAAGGAGAAAATGGAAGACCCAGGGAACTACAGCCCAGTCAGTCTCACCTCTGTGCCTGGCAAAATCTTGGAGCAGATTCTCCTGGAAGGCATGCTAAGGCACATGAAAAACAACAAGGTGCTTGGTGACAGCCAGCATGGCTTCATTAAGGGGAAATCCTGCCTGACCAATTTGGTGGCCTTCTATGATGGGGCTACGGAACTGATGGACAGGGGTAGAGCAGTTGATGTCATCTACCTGGACTTGTGTAAAGCATTTGACACTGTCCCACACGACATCCTTGTCTCTAAATTGGAGAGACATCAATTTGATGGATGGACCACTCGGTGGGTAAAGAACTGGCTGGACGGCCGCACACAAAGAGTTGTGGTCAATGGCTCAATGTCCGGCTGGAGACCAGTAACAAGTGGTGTCCCTCAGGGATGGGTGTTGGGACTGGTCCTGTTTAACATCTTTGTCGGTGACATGGACAGTGGGATTGAGTGCGCCCTCAGCAAGTTTGCCAATGACACCGAGCTGTGTGGTTCGGTTGATACCCTGGAGGGAAGGAATGCCATCCAGAGGGACCTTGACACGCTTGTGAGGTGGGCTGATGCCAACCTCATGAAGTTTAACCAATCCAAATGCAAGGTCCTACACCTGGGTCGGAGCAATCCCAGGCACAGCTACAGGTTGGGCAGAGAAGAGATTCAGAGCAGCCCTGTGGAGAAGGATGAGATGTTGGTCGATCCGAAGGATCATGCTGGTCAATGAGAAAATGAACATGAGCCAGCTTCAGTGTGCACTCACAGCCCAGAAAGCCAACTGTATCCTGGGCTGCATCAAAAGGACCGTGACCAGCAGGTCGAAGGAGGTGATCCTGCCCCTTTACTCTGCTCTCGTGAGACCTCACCTGGAGTATTGTGTGCAGTTCTGGTGTCCTCAACATAAAAAGGACATGGAACTGTTGGAACAAGTCCAGAGGAGGGCCATGAGGATGATCAGAGGACTGGAGCACCTCCCATATGAAGACAGGCTGAGAAAGTTGGGGCTGTTCAGCCTGGAGAAGAGAAGGCTGCGTGGAGACCTCATAGCAGCCTTCCAGTATCTGAAGGGGGCCTATAGGGATGCTGGAGATGGACTCTTCATTAGGGACTGTAGTGACAGGACAAGGGGTAACGGGTTTAAACTTACACAGGGTAAGCTCAGGCTAGATATAAAGAAGAAGTTCTTTACTGTGAGGGTGTGAGGCCCTGGAAGAAGTTGCCCAAGGACATTGTGAATGCTCCATCCCTGGCAGTGCTCAAGGCCAGGTTGAACAGAGCCTTGGGCAACATGGTCTAGTGTGAGGTGTCCCTGCCCATTGCATGGGGTTGGAACTAGATGATCTTAAGGTCCTTTCCAACCCTAACCATTCTATGATCCTATGATTACATATCCAATAAGTACAGTATATTATCAGCATATTATAGCACTAATATCTATAATTATATATGTTTATAGATACCCCATCACAGACCAGCAAGGCTCTTGGTTACGTTTGAGATACGCTCCTTGTTGCATCACATTCACAAATCATATGGTACTTCTAATTATGTACATTTATAGACGTGTGCTATATTTATTGCACACTATAGTATTTGCATCATCAGTCCAGGGTCATCCTGTTGATAGGCCAGCTGATGTTTATTTGCTTAATGTCTTTTGAGTCTTTAAACATCTGTCTATTAAGTGGTGGGTGCCGTACAATGGATTCATCCAGCAGTTAGACCTGACTTATATAAGTGATTAAGCCAGTGAAATCCTGGTTTCCCTACAAGCCACTGGCCAAGCATCCGGCTGTTTCAAAGGAGTCAGAGTCTCACCACCTATGGCTGGTGCTACAAATCTGCTCTATCCGGCTTATTTAGGAAGAGCTCTCTTTGGTGGATTGAGGGTCACTGCAGATGTGATCTCATCTCTCAAGTGAAAGGCTGGACAAGAGGCAGTAGCACCACTTAAAATCTGGGCTGCCAGCTGCATTTCCTCTGTATTGCTTCCTCAAGTGTAAGGTTTCCTGGGTCTGCAAATAGCATTGGTCTGCTGTGCTCCTTTGGTCCTTTCCCTAATGTCTATTGAATCACTACTCTCTTTGTACTACATAATTTAGTTCTGGTTGAGTACAGAGTATTTTATTTATTTATGTAGTCAAATTTTTTAAATGTATCTCTAGGCATCTCAGCAGTACACCGGGTGCCAACCACATAAATTAAATATAACAGCATAAACTTAGACAAAGGACCATCCATAAATAACTCCTCCTCAACTCACACCCTTACAATAGCCTTAGCTTGGAACAGCGAAATAGATGGGCTTTACAGCCTATTGGGAAGGTTAATAAATCTGGGCACTGATGGACCAAAGGAGAAAATGAGTTTCTAAATTGAGGCACCTCCTCTCCATCCCCTTCATAGAGATGCCTTGCCTTGAACTCTTCACCTATCTGGATCCTCGGTAGGAGATCAGATCCTGCTGGCCGATTTAGGGCTAGAAACACAGACTATCAGGGACATCTCTGCTACTGTGCTGCAAGCTAGCTGAGCACAATCTGATCACATGGATATCTTATTTTTAAATAACTTTTGTCCACAGCTTCAAAAGTGATTTAATTTAGCACTATATTCAGTTACCCATTCTAAACCATATTAGAGATAGCTGGGTAGTCAGAAGATGTCTATTCACCCTTTTCTAAATATCAGGCACTTTTTATACATGTCAGACTGAGCACCAAAATCACTGGTTGGTTTTGAAAAGGTAAGTCTGTGTGTGTGAGTATACAGGGGAAAGCATCCTCTTTAGAAGTAATTTGCTGAAAACCAGTTTTACTATTTTGTTCCTGCCCATGGCAATTTATGAAACACAAATGAGATATTGTACCAGTAGCAATGCTGAAATAAATCACTTCAAAAACAGAACTGAAATTTTATTTCATTACTAAAGTAAATATAAAAATGCTTTAGCACAGTTTCAAATTAGATTAGGGTTTGGTCAAACTTGTTATAAATCCAATGATTGTAAAGCAAATGGCTGGAGATGAACTCTCAGTAGAGCTCTGTTGCAAACACAGCTAATGTGATGCTGTGCGGTGCAGAGCAATAAACAGAGAGAAGCAAGAGGTGGATCTTGTGCCTGCAGTACAGGAATCAATGGCAGTGACACAGCATACTATGTCTGGCTCTGCTATACAGTTCCTAAAAGGGTGCTGAGAAAATAGGGAAGCGGATGGAGCAAACCTCCAAAACTGACTCACAGCCTGGAGAAAATGCATTCCTAGGGAGTGGATGTTGAGTTCAAACCAGGGTCCTACAACCCACCTACAAATGAGGATGGGAGACCATCGAAGAGGTCACACCACAGGAGAGAAATGCCCGCAGAAAGTGGAGTCCTCTGCACTGGCAAAGGAAGACCAGTGAGACACACTGTGGTTGCTCTGCCTCTGACTCTGTGCTTGGGGTATCTCCTCTGCTAGTTCTATACCTGCATCCACCCAGGGACCACCAGAATCTCATTGTACAGATGTGCTTGTGCAGAATGATATTCTGATACCATGGGCTCTTTCTCAGAGGCAAAAGCAGGTAACACCAACCAGCTGCTGGGAACAGATGCTCACATCAGAAACATGGTGTAACCCACAGCAAGAAATTCACAACTGGCTTGGGTAGAAGCCTGGTCATCTGGAGGGACTTTGGGAGAGGCCTGACAAAATGCTATTGCCTGTAATGTTCGACCTGAGTGCTTCTGCCCTGATGCAAAGTGATGGGATCAGTGAGCTGGGGTGCTCCCACCAGCCTACACACCCGTCTCTTCTTGCTCTCATCTTGCAGACCTGCTTCAGCAACAGGAGGAGTAACCATATCACTGCCAAAGCTAGCAGCAACTGGGATGGCTGGGTGCCCTGCAGCCTTCTTCCCTCAGGAGAAAGCTCCATGTTACCAGTTAGCAATCAGCTTCAGCTAGCTTCTGATTTCCCACAGGGTCTGGTTGCCTTCTCCTTCACCTCCACAGGGTTTTGGTGGGACTCCTGCTGGAAAAGCCCGTAGGATAATGCTTGCTTCGCCCTAAAGCCTTAGAACGCAAATGTCAAACTCCCATCTGATTTCTGAGAAGGCAGGACTTGATCTCCCCCGAGAGTCACAAACCTCCGTTTAGCAACACACTTTCCCTCCTCAGCAGGAACATTTTCAAGCTGGTAGCGAGGAAGGTGTCTTGTTATTATTAACCCACTTGAGGGTTGATTCAGAAACATGAAAGTTATTGGAAAGATGCTCATTGATATGTAAAACCCTGCATCATAATGACCAATAAATAAGATCCATTGCTGAAGAGGAAAAATTGAAACTACAGTTGCAAATAATTTCATAGTAGGGGAGATGCCATAATCTGTGCAACATCCCAGAACTGACAACATGTTTTCTATATGCTGTGCTATACCCTCCCCTCACAGCACCTGCTCTAATGTAAATGAGCATTACGCATGTTCATCAGCTGAACAATAAGCTCCGTGGAATGAATGATTCATTACAAAATGGTTTCTTTTGGAAGAGAAAGAAGGTTTTGTCTAGTTTTTAGAAGTACCACAGGAAAACTCCATTTATTTATGACTGCTTTTGTTTGATAGTAGTTTCTTTGTTCCTCTCTGCTCTTGCTTTTCTAGTGCCAGTTAGCAGCAACATTTGGCAATGGCAGCCAGGGAAAGAAAGGAGAGGCAGAACCATTGTCAAGAAGGAAAAAGAAATGTGTGCCTAACAAAATAGAATTTAAGCAACATGTTTAAGCAAGCTAACCAAAGACACAGACATTTGAGGTTTGTCTTCAAATGTGTTTACATTTTCTAGTTATTCAAGCCTGTAGTTTCCACTGCAGATCTGATTTCTTTCTTCGGGTTGTCCTGAACAAATTACTTCTGGTCATGAGAAGTCCATCCTGAACACCTAGTTGATGTTTTGCTTCACAGCTATGGTCTAGAGGGGGATGCTGTTTGATAGATACAAGCAGATACGTATCTGTGGAGGCTTTACTGAATGTACTGAGCGATCACCAATAGCCATTATACACTGATACCAGTCTACAAGCTGCTTTTAGCCCATCACCTGCTCTTAAATCAATGAGCTGTCCTGGGAGGTTATCCTGTGACAGCTGTCATAAGGACTGGTACCCAGCACCT
This sequence comes from Pezoporus wallicus, assembly GCF_028554395.1. Taxonomy (NCBI): domain Eukaryota; kingdom Metazoa; phylum Chordata; class Aves; order Psittaciformes; family Psittacidae; genus Pezoporus; species Pezoporus wallicus. The sequence continues at coordinate 791,394 of NW_026638681.1, read as the reverse complement.
CCTGTGACTGCTCTTGCTGAGTTGTGGGACCTAACATAGCGTAGGCCTTCCCTGCAGCTACAAACAAGTGGGGTGTTTTGTAAGCAATCAGAAAGCCAGGCTTGCTGGCTGAAGTTGTTTGGGAAACAGGGGATATCTCTGAGCCCCATGGTTCATTAGCAATTTCTGTACACCAGAAACGCCAGGTATTTGGAAAGTTTGTGCACAAAGTGAATTTCAGATGAGCTTCCATCCATTTCCAACATACAGTGCATGTTCTGCATATGGTCTCTGAGTAGAGCTCTAATAATGTGAGAGCTTCTTGCATTAAAATACTATCTACCTGCCTTTAGTAAGCTGTTTGTCCCGTAAGCCCTTATAGGCATTCAAACAGACAAGTTCTTTCTTCCTCGGGATTAATTTCAGCATTTAAATGCACTGCTCAAGAAAGACACAGCCAGGCCTGAGGATTTTAAAATACAGATTAACATGTTTCCATGTTTGGAGGTATTTTTATTTTACAAGAAATTCATGGGCAGGAGGGGAGAATTATCTCAAGGGGGTACAGGAGGACATATCTGCCCACTGATAAAATAAAAGGAAGGTGCTAGGCATAAAAAGAAAGACTTGTGCTCCCTCTTCAAGGTTGCCCTTAATAAGTTTGCAAAACAGATTCACTAGTGAAATGAGCAATGGGAAGTTGTATGTACAAAGTAAGAACGAGAACAGACACACAGAGTGAATCAGGAGCATGCTAGAGTCTGAAAATTTGCTGTTCACCTTATAATTCAAGGCACAAGAGGCATAAACACAACGTGATGCAAAAAATCGATGTGGGTAAACAGTAAAGGATACTTTGGGGGAGATTGGAGAGGAAAGGTGTAATTGCTGCTGAGGAATGTTTTGAAATAACTGAGATAAGAGGCATTAGGACAATGGTATATGGGCCTGGCTCACAGTGATTCAAATCAGAGGCCAACCCTAGCTCTTGCGACAGATTAAAGAATGGCTTAAGCAGGCTCCTGGCTGGGATGGCTGAGATAAACCCAGCCCTGCCTGATCTCCAGAGGACAGAGCTGAGGTACCAATTTACCCTTTCCTGGGTTTCTCTGCTTTCACAGCCCTGCCAGGACCCCTTGCAATTAACTGTGACATTTCCTGTGGTGTTGCAGAGAATGCAGTGGTGGGTCTGGTCCACCACACTCATTTTTATGCCTGACCAATCCCACTGGCTTCAGTGTGGCATTGAGCACACAACCAGGCATCCCTAGTGCAGGCTGTTGGGTGCTGCACTTGCCTTACACCAAAAAGACATTTAAATAATGTCCAAAATCATGGTCTGACCTTTCCTGGCTGTATGATATTAGGATTGGGTTAGGGATGGGGCCCATCTGAGAGGCCATCTTCACCACCACCAATGGCAGCTTGGGGCTGGACTCAGCAGCATCCTCAAAGGTTGAATCTGTTCTCAGCCCAACCTGCTGGATAGGAAGAGCCACATTTTTCCCTCTGCTGGGGAGCAGGGATGAAGCTCAGCAGGTGTACAATGAGGGCTGGCGGGGGCCATGAGATGGCATGGCCAGCAGAGCTGCGAGCTAAGGCTGGGATCAGCCAGGTGCTTATGCTGCTTGTTGGGGGTGTTTGGAGCTATGGTTCCACTAGAGCCTGTGGTTCCACTAGATCCTAAAGTGGAAGTGGCTCCCAAACAGGGAGAAAGAGATATGTCTGCTCCTAGTGCAACTCTTCAGGAAAAAACAGGTATTGGTGAGCTTAAAAGATGCATGGTAAAGGAGAGAAAGGACATGAGGTGGGCTGGCAGGAAATGAAAAGCACTGACATGTAAATCCACACATTTTATAAGCCACACAGTAGTAAATACCATGAGAGTTAGAACAGGTCACCGTGGATGATTATGGAAGCACAGGAAATAATCAAGGATAAGAGGGAGACATATGTGGAGTGTAAAATGTCACTCTGGAAGATGGAGGGACATGTTACAGGGTAGAAGGGACCAAGAAGTAACCTACATACAGACACACTAGAAAACATAAGAAAGAAAAACAAAGAATGAAAGAAATATTGCACAGGAGGTTAAGGTAAACAAGAAACTCTTGAGATATGCAAGGGAAAAGCTCTCAGGAGAAGACAGCAAATTTACTTGCAAGACATAGTAAGGATAATTTATTGATGTGAATTGGCCACCTGTAAATGGAAAAAAAAAATGTAATTAACTGTTTTCCTTAATATTCCCAAAGGAAAGCAGCAGGAAAGAGGGCAGGGGATACCCTGCACTAATTTACATTGTAGGAGGACAAAAAACACTGGGAGAAAACAAGGGGAGCATGTCCTGACTGTCAGAGTGCTGAAGAAGTGATGAATCCTGGTAGGGAGCATGGTGCCAGTGAAGTGAAGGAAGCCAGGCCCCCCTGAAAGCAGGGCAATGGGAGGTGGGTGCACAGGGGTGGGATGGGATCAGTGTGGGGGTACCTCTGCTGTGGGCACCATGGGAACGGGACCATGAGAGCTTCTACGCCTACCTCATCCACTTCCCTTCCAGACCAGTCTGCTCAATGCCTTGTTGGAGCTTACAGAGGTGCCTGCTCATGAGAGGCCCAGCAAAAGTTAGGGATGTTTCCAAAGTGCAAATTTGCCTTCAGGAATGCAACATGAACCATTTTATGATAAAGCAGAGGGGATGGAGTTATACTGGAAAAGTTACAGTTGGACTGCAATCTGTGAAGCTTGCCAGTTCTTATGAGTAGGAATCTGCCTCTCAGATGTGCTTCGCTCCAGCAGCAGGGCTCAGGCACTCAGTGAAACTAGACATTAAATAACTCTCTGATTTGATACTGCAGTACAAGGCTTCAGCAGCATCTGCAGTGTTCCCAGGATGAGGTCCCATTCTAAGTACGATCTTCATTCACATTGCCACCCCAGATGTGCATGGAGGGCTTCATTCACGTTGCCACACCAGATGGGAGAGCAGCTGCAGCTCTGCCAAACAGTGGGAAAGCTTTGAGACATCCAGCAAGACCAGGGGCAGGCCAGGATGGGAACAGGAAGGGTACTCCTCAAAAGGGTCCAGGCAGCTGCTGGAAGGATGCTGAGGACAAGGGAAGGCAGATGAAATGCTGGAATATAACCCTGTTGTACACAAGTTTCAGAATTAATGGGATCCAACATTACATAGCTTTTCTGACCAATTTAATGAGCCAGTTTATCAGGCTCACCTAACCTTCCCCTCAAACCTGTGCTATCAGCCTGTCAGTGTCTGGGCGCTTTTTTTAGCCTCCCCTTTTATGTCTGTGTAAGCTCCAAGGGCAGATACTGTATCCGGTAAAAGGACTGTTCAGGAGACTGATAAATAACCTGTGCCAAAGAGAGACAGCAGCATTCCTCATTTGGTTTTGGAGGACAACTCCCAGCTGCATCTCTGTGTTGGTGCCCGAAGTGCAAAAAGAAAACTGTCACTCATCTCTGCTCTGGATTTGGATCCTCACTCCACAGGGAGTGCTGGGAACTGGCCAAGGGCCATGTCCTAAAGTTGCCTTTCCCTTCCCTAAGGATCCCTATTGGCAGCAACACCAGCTGCATGCAGCTCTGATGGGTACTGGCAGCAGCATGTCTATTACAAAAATAGTATACTAAGTTGCTGGGGTAGAAAACAGCTGTACTGAAATGAAAGACTGCAGCACCTATTGATGTTTATTCTCTAGGTCAGCTCCTAAGGTTTCCCTCTTGTTTCATGCAGCTAAATATATGTGTCCAGCTGCTTCCGTAAACTTCGGTGGTAAGAGGCAATCTGCAGCAAAAGCCCTACTCCTGTGTGCTGCTTCTACCTGCCAGGCTCCCTGCTTACAGACAAGCCCTGCTCTTACATGTGCATTTTCTCCCCAGAGGCCTATTTCCTCAGCAGTCTCCCAGGATTCATAAACTTTATACAGGCACCAGTTTTCATCTCATGCCTTAAAGATTGATGGTGTCAGAGTTGCGCTTTGGAAATGCTTGGTAGAGCCTTCTGCTTCTCAGACAGGAAGCTTTCAAATATATGGGAGCCTAAAGACCATCCTGGCACTTGAGGGGACCATCACCTCACATAGATAGAACTCACATTCCTCCTCACAAACAGAAGGCTCCCTCCAGGCCTTCATCACTTCACTTTGATCTTTGTGAGAAAGCTTTTCCGGATGCAGCCTAAGACATTAACACAGGGCAGCTATGCATAAGCCACCCAGTAACTGATACTTTCATTTTGAAGCAAAAATACTTATTTTTTTGTGTGGTTGAACTAGGGAAGGAGGTGAACAGCATACAGAGAAGGCAGCTATACCGCTGTAGCAGTGTCCACATGGAAGTCATCTCTGTTCCTGTGCTAAGGTGCTAAAACTTCCCTGTGCATATAATGCTAGGGTATTTGGTTGTTCAGGGTGGAGCTTGAGTTCCACAGGGCACAGGGAAGGAAAAATATTGAGGCATCACCCTTGTCCCCACTGAAATAAATCTAATCAGCAGGACAGTGAGATGATGAGATTTCCCATGGGAGCCTTCCAATACCTGGGGTCACGTGTGCTTTGCTCACAGGTCCAGCTCACCAGGTCCAGCTAACCAGGGATCATCAAAAGGCAAATTCCAGCTTGGGTGGTACCAGATGGGAATTTTGGTCAGTGTCTGAGGCACATCTTTCTCCCACACTGCCCTGGGACACCCTGCATGTCTATGGCTGTCCCAAGTTTTCACATGGCAACCATGCTGGGCCCCCTCTTGCTCTTGCCACAAGGATGCTGTGGAGCACCTGGCTGCCCAGAGCCAGTGCATCCTTCTTCTGCTGCTGTCCTGGTCCATGCATCCTGAGGAGCTCAGTAAAGTTGGCTTGGTAGGAACAGCATAGGTATTCTGCTTTCTAGGCTCACCTCCTGCATGTCTGCACCGCACAGTTCATCCACTTGACCCAACAGGGGAACACTGGTGTCCCCATATATCTCAGCACCTTGTGCCCTTTCAGACACCTGAGGATATCTGAAGCAGGCAGATTCAGCAGAGGACCTGCTGAAAATTCCCACCCTCCCAGAATGGCAGCTGGGAATGAAGCAGGATACCCTAGAGAATCTCGAATGACACTGGACACCTATATTTAGGTACCCGAATCCCACCCAGTGAGTCAGCAAAGCCTTTCCCAGCCATCCACTCCCTAGTGATAGGGTGGGGCAAGAGGGATGAAGCAGGCCAGAATTTCCCTGCATTTCACTGCCAAGCATACCCTCAAGGTAGCAGTCATGGGAAATTCATGAGGAGTATAAGAGATAGGGAGACTGTTTCAACAAGTCTATTTTAAAGCATCCTTTCAACAGAGCTGAATCGTTGCCTGGAAATACTACAGGCTTGTTTGGGGATGCTGCCATTCTCAAATGGGTTCTTCAAAAGAAAGAAAAATTACAGGCCCTTTTAAATCTTTGTTTGCTTCTTGTTAGTCTATGTTGGATGTCACTTCTAAGTATAGTTCATTTTTAATTGTGCATGGAGTTATGAAGGCTGCCTGGGGGTTTTGTCGAAAAAGGATGGTAAACAATGGGTCTGTCATCTCCAGTGTTATGGTACACAGGCTATGTGAGTGAGGAGCACATGAATTCAGAATGAAAGCTGACTTTCCTTGGTGTAGGTTGTCTTTCTGGCTTCTGGATGCTTTGAGCACACTGCAGTGGGGTTTTTTGTTGTTGTTTTCTTGCTTTGTGAAGCAAGAGATAAGTGACTGAGCCCCAGGGCATCGTCAGGGAGCCAGTGGGCTGCTTTAACCACAGTTACCCAGAAGAGTGGGGCTTGCTGCAGCTTTCAGGTCTCCAGTACCTGAACACTGTGTCAGCAGTTTAACCTGTGTGCTCCCTGACTCCTGCAGGGTGGGAAAAACCTCTCATGGGGGTAGCCTAATCTAGGGTGTTTGGGTTTTGCACCTGAAATTCTTTGAAGCCTGTCCTTTCCTAGCTCCACAAAGAATGAGCACAACTTTTGTTTCACCCTTGAGCAAAAGAGAGAAGGCACCAGTGACTTGCGTTTTATTAAAGCCAGGCCAATTGCTTGGGGCCTTCTTGTGACAGGAATTATCAATCTTAAATATATATTGTGGAACAGGCTGGTTTTGCCTAAGGCCTGAAGGATGAGAGAGGCCTTGCACTGCTATGTGCCTTGTATAAACACTCATTCTTTGGTGCCTGTGTGTCTGGGGAAGGCCAAGCTTTCTGGCCTAACTGCTGCCCCTGCACCAGAGACATTTCTCCCGGCAGTGCTGAGGTGCAGTGCACATTGTGCACACACAAAAAGCGGCATATGACCTTAAATACATTGTTATGCTGATTAGAAGGAGGAGCTTGGGAGCTGTCACTGTTTGTTTTATCAGTTACCGGGGTATTTCTGTGCTCCTCTCACTCAGGCTGGCAGCCTTCAGAAGCTTGCACCTATTCTGTGAGCTCCCTGAGCATCCCTGGGATCCAAGGCATCTACCGGTGTCACATGGGATTCTCTGGTACCCAGCACAGGCTTCTCTATTACCCTCCAGTGATAAAGTCTGCAGGAGGTGGGCTGTGATTCAGCGATGCTCTTTTGGCTCTGAGCCTTGGATCAAAGTTATGTGGTACCCAGAGCCTGGCAGTGGTGTGTCCTGCAAAGCCCTGATTCACTCTGCCAATCCAGCATCTCTGGGATCTGTTTGAAGGCTGTGGGCTGCCAGGTGTCCTGCCAGTTCAGGCATTTTCTGTCCTCCCACAGCCCTCAAAAAGGCAGCATAAAAGCAGAAATTTATATTTTGCTCTTGGCTACTTCATCAGAAATATCCACACCTGCTGCCAGGCAAATTGCTAGTGGAGGGGGATGCTGCAGTCACAGAGGGGAAGCCCCTCACTTGTCTGTGAATGCACTGGGTCTGTGTTCTTTTGTTCAGGCTCAGAGAAAAAAATGGTTTTTAATGTTTCCTCCCATGAGAACATAGGATCTAATTCTTCCCTCCCTAAATCAAAAGCAGGATGAGAAGGCGAGAATCCAGTTTTGTCTCATCTCAGATCTCTGTCTCAGGATACAGGGATTTAAGATCATTGAGCCTCAGTAGCTTCCAGCTAAGAGAATGACATCCGGAACAAACACCAAAATTGGCTAAAAGGGATCACTTAGAGAATAAAAGCAGGTTGGGGATGACTTCTCATCCCAGATGAAATTAGTATAATTATATCAGCCCTTTCCTCTCAGGACCAAGTTGCCACGGGGCAGTTTGTTTTGCTCTTCCTAATACACACAATGTGTTTTTCAGACTCATTCTCCAGTCACCACGGTACCTGACTGCTGCCTTCCCTTGTGATGCATGGGCAGCTGCGAGCGTCTGCTTCCTCTGCTGTCTTCACAGCCAGGGGAGACAAAAGCAGCCCTAGCACTTCTTCTGTCCCTCCTTTTGATGGCTGCACAGCTTTTTCCTGTGTTAAAAGACAAGATCAGAGAGGGCAGGCTGCAGTCCTTTCCCCCCGACCACCCCCTTCCTTGCGAGGGCAGTACCTTATTCTGCAGGACAGAGATCAGCATTGCACGCTGATCTTCAGATGGTATTTTGCAGCAACGCTTCCTTTCTGGCTGCTAGGCTTGGTGTCCCAGCTGTCTGTTAGCACAACTTCTACTTGTCCAGAGAGCCCTGGTAGAAATGGATGACAATAGCCCCGGAATTTCACAACTGCTAAACAAGTGCAGACTGTGTATAAGTGTGGGTTCAGTGGGATGCCAAACCATTAGCTTTTGTTCATTTTGCTGTTTAGGAGGCACCTTTAATTTTGATTCTTTTTTTTTTTTTCCTGTATTACAAAGTGATAAATACTTAGCATTTATTTAATTAGCTTGGCTACAATACAGACATTCCATGATTACAAACCGAAGTCAGTAAAAGCCTGATGTGAATGGTACTTTTTTGTACCATTGGAAATTAAAAATCAGTTGCACTGTGATTAAATTGATTCCGGGTGGTTTCTTTTGAGTAATTATGTTCAAAAACAGTCTGCCAGTCCAATTTGCTATCAAATCTCACTTTATCATTTGCATTTCACATGCAGGTGCATAGACAATATAAACCCAACGTCCTACAAAATTACCATCCTTTTGTAGGACTGAAATGCTGATTGTTTATTATCTGACTTAATTTCTGCTGGTTAAATCTGAGCAGTCAGATTTAGCAACATTTTCAATCAACCTTACAAATATTTTAATGCATTTATGTAACAATTAATGTGCAAAATAGTGCAGAACAAAGTCTACTGCTTAAATCAGGGGGCTCATCCCCTGGGGAATGGGATGTCCCCATGGCAGCCTAGCACAGGACCACACATGAAAAGAATCGTGGTGCCCACGATGTCTGTACAGAGGAAGGGAGCCTGGTCTGCTGGTCCATAGCTCCCAGCAGTGCTGTGCTTTGGAGAAGGGCACCATCAGCACATGGCAGCCCCTCGCAGACTCTCCTCTCTGTGGGACCACCAATAGGAAGGACTGGAACCTGGATGAGTTTGGGCCAATGACCCAGTCCCAGATTTGTTCTAGTGCACCTGAAAATAGTATTATGGCCGTTGGACTGTGCTGGCAGATGTGAGTGAAGCCTGAGGCTGACTGCAGGGCAGGAGGCTGGCTGCATGGGATGCACTGCTGCTGCCCTGAGCTTTCAGGGTGCCGCTCCCTTCTCAGGCATGCTGAAACAAGATTGTCAAAGGCAGCTCATTTATTCACTGTGCGGGTGAATTCAGCCGGGCACTAGAGCAGCTCTAACATAGCACTGTCTGCCTTTATTTATCAGAGATGCTGGATTAAGTCAATATTGCCCCAAAGCTTTCAGTCATCTCCAAGCCATGAGGCACCATTCCTGTATGAAGACAGGTAGAGGCAGATCCTGTGGCAGCAGACGGGAGCTGGGATGGGCTGATGGAGCTGGGATGGGGACCCCAGCCCTGCAGGGCTCTCCAACCTGGACATTTCTGAGCTTCAGAAAGAGCACTGAGTGCAGGCTGGGACGGCTCTGGTGTTATTGTTGTACAGGCAGTGTTGTCCTGGATGTCTTGCTTCCCCTCTGCACAGCATGCCGTAGCTGGTAGCGATGCTATTGACAAAGAGGTGACTCATTTCCACCATTGAATCTCTCCCACACAATGCATCTATATCCTGTTTAATTTCACACCTATCCTGTTTGCTTAGCTAGACAGCATTACTGTTCTGTTTGCTGAATTTTAGATTGTATTATAAGGAGTGAATTTTATATTATACTATATGTTAATTACTCATTTAATTTTAACTTGGTAATATGTTTATACTGCAAACAGATAGGAAAATTACTTATAAGAGTGTTTTAACTGGATGTGTAATTTGAAGATACAAATTTAATACGCTATACAAAGTCTTCTGGGGCAAACTTGCTGTGCCCTTACTGAGGTAAATGGGAGTTTAGTTGAGCAAAGAAGCAGTTGTAACGCAGGGAGTATTTTGGGATTACTGTTTAATTACAATAATTACTACTTGTAAGTCACACACTTGGATGTTGCGCATCACCAGATATGATCCTGGCTTTGCTGCAGATGGGCAGTGTGATGTTGAGTAAGGAGCGCACATCCCGAGCTCTGAATCTCTTACTCACCGCTGCAAGGAGTTACTCATGCTGCTCATTTTGCCATAGGAGTAATGAGAAGAGGAATGCCCTTGTTTTCACTAAATGCTCAGGAGCTCCTGAGGTGGAAGGATGCTACTGGGGCGGAAGCCACATTGCTTCACTACAATGCTTACTTTTTTGGCCTGGGCTAATGTGTTGCACCCAGCAGAGGCTTGATACCAGAGCACTGGGAGTTTTGCGCAGCTCCCTGCCAATGCCCTACTCAACCAGCTGTTGAACCTCCCTCCATCAGCCAGAATCCTGTTACGTGCACTCTCCTTATCCTCCCAACCCTCTGCTTCTCCTGACCACACTGAAATAGCACCTTTAAATTACTCCTATACTTAATATAATTTAATGGAGGAGCTGAGGAAAGGGACAGCAATAGGGGAAAGACCAGAGGGAGCTGTTTAGGTGGTACTGCAGACCTTGTCAGCCTATGAGGGGCCCCACAGCAGGCTGGGTAGACAGTTTCCAGATTCCCTGCTGTGTCTGCCCTATGTAGACTAAAAAGTTGCCATCCTCTGTTTCTGTGGTGGATCTTAGTATTGCAAATACTGATCAGATGAATGACAATGAAGAGGCTGTTCAGAGCACCTGGAGGTTTGGTAGTAATAAAATTTTGCTTGCTGTGAACACTTGTATTTGAAATTTCCAATTTCAATGTGGAATTCAGTTTTGACCTCATCAGCATACCTGTCATAGCATTACTGGCAGGTTTGCTAACCCTTTATTTAATGTTCTGATCTACTGTTTGTTTCAACTTCAGCAAAACCCTTCCTTTTCTCCAATAAAGTGTGGTAGCCAAGCTAAACAAATATCAGAAAATCCTTTTAACTGTGTCCACTTCTTTTGTTTGAATGCCCAGAGCTTCCCACACCATCACGGCACTGCTCCTACACTGCAGCCTTGCAGCAAAGGCACATCATTTCTGCTTATCCTTGTGGTTAGGGGCACCAAGAGCCACAGTGTTCCAGGTCTGAAGGACTTTGACTTCCACATTTCCACTTACCCCCAAGTAAGTAGAAAAGGAGCACTCTAACAGGTGGAAAACATGCTTGGCTCTGGACTAATAGCTTCCCTGCTTTACCACCGGGAGCTATATAGGAAAGGGTCCTGTATACTGCTTGGGAACAACTATGCCTATGTGACAGAAGGGAATCCCTCTGGGTTACCTCTTTCCTTCACCCAAAACACTACCAAGAAGCAATGTCCATAAACTAAAACGCAAGACGTTCCGCCTCAACATGAGGAAGAACTTCTTTACATTGAGGGTGGCAGAACACTGGAACAGGCTGTCCAGGAGGGGTCGTGCAGTCTCCCTCTCTGAAGACATTTAAACTCCACCTGAACATGTTCCTGTGTAACCTGCTCTGGGTGGCCCTGCTTTGGCAGAGGGGTTTGGGCTAGATGACCTTCAGAGGTCCCTTCCAACCCTAATGACTCTGTGATTCTGTGATCTGCTGGAGCTCACCTCCATGTGCAGGCTGGAAAGCAGTCTGGGAAGGAAGGACGAGTTAAAGGATGCGGTAGGGGATGTATAGCACAGTGTCCAAACCAAGACAGGCCACAGTGAAAGGGGCCATCAGGAGACACAGACATCACTGGGATGCACTGCTCTGCATGTGGCATGATGTCCAGGTGGATCCAGGACATCCTGGTGGATGTCCAGGAACTGAGCTTTCTACAGCACTTTGAGGGTGGCAAAAATCTGCCCAAAGAGTTGTACTGAAACATCCATTTCTCTACTCATAAACTAGAGGAGGGCCTGGAAATGGTGATGTGCTTGCCCGCAGGTAGGGCAGCTCCCACCAGTCCCTCTGTGAGAAACCTCACATGCTGCCTGGCAGGCAAGACCAAGACCCATCGCTCCCAGTCACCTCACCCAGCAGCAGGGTTCTGCCTGCAAACAGATGTCGTGCCTTGCCCACATGGGTTTCAGGCAGCTGTCCCCCTTCCCTCTTCATTCCTGCTCTGCTGACCTGGTTTGTGGCTCCAGACCCTGGGGCTGCATCTGCAGGCATTCCTGCAGCACAGCATCACGCCCTCCTAAATCAAGTGCGAAGTCAGAGGCTAAGCAGAGATTAGAGATCAGGTATTTTAGTCAGTGAACATCCTAAGAACTTGATCCAAATGTCTTGGCTTAAAATAAATAACCCACTTTGAATCAGGTTTTGCTTGTGAAGGATAGACCTCCATGAGCATAGAAGAGAAGTAAGAGAGGAATTAGGCAAGCATCAGGAGCAAATCCTGCACAGTCATGCATGGCAGTAATACTGTACCAAGCAATATGGATTCACTAATACTCATGTTTCTCGGTTTAAGCAAAATGCCTTAGTTTTCCATCTGTGTAGCTTGCAAGTATTCTGCTCATAGCTTGGGTTCCTGTGGGACTGTTCCATACGGCCGGTCTAGGAGGAGAAAACTCAAGGGAGTAAATGGATTTTTTCCCAGTGGTTTCTTTGGCTTTCATATGAAGCCTGGAATGTTGCTGATGCTAAAAATATATGCAATTTTGGCTGCACACAATTAGCCATGCCCTTTAGTAACTTGATCTGATCCCTCTGCAGAACCAGCAGTAAAACCGGTGTTGGGGTGATGCCATGTGATGACAAGCCATCCTGGTTACGCCTTAATGGTTCAAGAAGACAAACTTCTGCTGCTCCTGCCAAAGAAAAACAGGTCCCTTTTAACTCCAGCAACCAAATCCCACTCTTCTTTGTGCTAGTGCATCGTCCCACCCCATCTTCTGGGCTGCTCCATGATTTCAGGAATTCCCATCAGCCCTTGGGCTTTGTGTAATGACCTGGGCAGTAAAACGTCTCTGGGCTATACCAAGAGTTTTTACATGGCTAAGGAGGGGGGTGCTGATCGTACCAGGGAATCCTGTTCCCTGGCTAAGGTGGGAAGCGAGAGTGGGGGTAATCAGTCATCCCCTGACAGGCTCAAGAACTCTTCCCTTGGTCATAGCCTAAGTGGAACGATACCATTTCTACTGGAGTTTTGGAAAATCTCTAGTAACTACTGACTCAGGTAGTGGCCAGGATGGAAATTTGCTAATGACCAAAGTCATTATCTTGAGACCCTATAAAGAGTGGTCCTATGGGAGGCCCTTTGAGCTCCAGTGGACGGCAGTGGATGGCGACCAGCATCTCCCTCTGAATGGTACACCTCTCAGAGCTCACAAGCTCTTACATTTGCAATAGTCAGAGGACCAAGAGACAGGATCTAGTCTAAAGTCCCCCACTCATTGATGCCTGGCCCTTGCCCACTAAGGAATGACAAGACATTAGATGTGAGTATTTCACTGACTCGAGGGAAATTTTTAACAGGTATACGTTTATATGTCTTTGTGTAAACGTGTGTATTTAAGTGCATAGAGATTGTTACAGCAATTGTAGTAAGTTCTATTGACTCACTGTAGAAGATCCACCTTAAAACTGCAAACTGCTGCTAACACTTGTAACCCTTTAGATGTATACCATTAACCAAGTCTGAGACTAAGACTGGATTGAGCCTCACCTAGGCTCCTTTGGGAGTTTAGAAAGCCAGGGGTTCCAGTCTGAACCTCATGACTCAGCAGTACAGTCTCCCTATCTGTTTCAATTTCAATCTCTATACAAATCATTTTAGCTTAATTCTCCCTCAGTTTTTCTCTATGCATTCCATTAGACATGAACCATTGACCAAGTCTGAGACCAAGGCTGGTTCCAGCCACACCTAGGCTTTCACCCACAAAATTCTACCTTCCACACTGTGCCCTGTACTGAGTGTGCCTGCATCACCTGCACTTATAGCTATTAATTTTGTTTTTTCCCCCTGTTACCGTTCTGTCTCAAGAGCTCCAGCGATCTGAAATGGTCTGGAAAACATGCTGATGCTTCAGTCGCTGGCGGCAGGCTATTTCCAGTGCACTGAAGCCTCTGTTTTTGCCAGGCACATGGCAAAGTCTCCATTGTGTTATTGTGGCAAAAAGGATCCAAGGAAGAGCCTTTCCCACAGGCAGCCTGCGGTGCAGGCACACAGGGCTGGAGCTGCCAGGGCCCTGCTGCAGGCAGACCCCAGATGATGAAGACCACAGGCAGCCTTTCTTGGGTTCACAATATGGAAAAGTGTCTTTTGAAGGCATGCTTGTGATGTGTTTGCAGACACCTGTTGCAATCCTGCGTAAGCAAAGCCTCCTCACTCGTGCCATTTCTGTACCTTTCCCTTGGTCCTGCTGTCCTCCTGCTCTCCTGGTGCCAATACTGCTTCCTTCTCCATGCACTCTGACTGTGAGGTGAGAGCTTAGCCTCAGCGCACTCACCTTTGGCTAGTGTTTTTTAAAGTAATTCAGCTACCGAGCAACTTCTTGTTCAACCAGGTGATTGCTGAGGCAGTTATTCTTAGTAAGTAAGCCCCTTTTTAACTCCACCCAAACCCCGGGATATTTTCACAGCAAGCCACTGTGACACAGCAGGGAAGTGTCATTTGGATGCTAGGGTGATGGGGCAGGGAAAAAAGACAAGGACATTGGTTTTGTGTTTTCTTTGCTGTGATTCCCAGCAGCATACCCTTGCTGGGTTAGAGCAGGGTCTCTGTTTCTGGGACACAGTGAGCCGAACAAATTAAAAGGTAAATCATCACACTGCCTTGCTCCTAACCAAATCCTGCTCTTCCACAGCATCTTTGTTGTCCTCAGGTAGTGGGAGACTTGCGCTTATTTTTCATCCTAATTCTCCTGCCCTGATGTGCCACCAGTTCCTCTCCCTTCTGGCACTAGTAGGGGGTGTCCCCAGGGCTTGCTGCCCCTGGGCACCATGCCTGGGCTGTTATGCCATGGTACTTTAGAGCAGCTTTAACCCTGTCAGCTCCACTAATCCCTCCAGGGTGGGAAAACACCATTTAATGGGAGTCACGCAAAAGTGTGCAAAAACCACAGTGGCAGGAGCAGCAGCAGGGTAGTAGGGACATGGCAGAGGTGCCCCAGACCCCTAACACATGGGTGTTACCACTGGTGATAGGTTTCAGGGGGCTCCTGAGGACAACCTTAGCTGAAGGCCACAGAGGTCTGAACCCAAGGTCCCCAGGGCTGCAGCCACAGCTTGGCCCCTGCACAGTGTCCACACATCATCACAACCACTGTGTACAAAGAGTCTCGAGCTGCTGTTTCCACGTAGAGGGTTTTTTTCTTCTTCACTGATTTATGGAAGAGAGTAGGGTCTCCTGGCATCCCCCAGGATTTCTAGGAAAGGTATTTAAAAGGAAAACCCTTGGATCTGTAGGTTTCCATCAAAATAACAGCACCTATGATGACAAGCAAAGTATAAACGCTTAGGCAGACAAAGATAAGCACTGGTGGTGTGACTGCCGATTTAAATCAGATCCCAACAAACGCCCATCTGGGCAGAGGAGACCCAAAGCCTTTCTTGCTTGTGAGCCTAAGCAGAAGACCTTTATTTGAAGCTTTTTCCTGCTTTCATATGTCACAGCAGCAGTGTGCTCCAGCAGTGGAGGGCAGCTTTTCTCTAATTTTAGATCTTTCTCTTGAAAGATGGCAGCTGACAACGCAGACAGGCCTCTGAAAAGCATGGATTTGAAGGCATGCCTTTCTACTAAAGACGGACAAGCTGTGCAGCACGGCGATTCTTGCGAGATCAAACCGAGTGGATTTCAGATTCAAATCCCAGCCTGCTTTGAGGTCAGACTCCAGGCTGTGTGTCCTGAGCCGCTCGCCAGTGGAAAGGCAGGAGATGTTTTATTAGCGAAACACCACAAACAGTGAGTGCTGAGGAGGGGGAGCAGGAGCAGGTTGTAGCGTGTGTAAATGATTTACACACAGCTAACCCGCCGAGGGAGTCAAACAGATGCTTTACAGTCTCCGAGGGCCCCTGGCTGTATATATCAGTTTCTAAACAAAGCTTGTCGTACCTTAGTGAGTCATTTCAGGCAATGACTTGTCCCGCAAGGTTGAAGGCAAAGCTTCTCTGTTCCCCTCCTGAGTAGCCCGTTCCACCTGAGAAAAGGCAGAGCCAACCCACCACATGGGTGGGGGTAGGAAGCAGCCCCACGAAGTCATTTACACTCCCATTTTTGGGTCCATGATGTGTCTGTTGGACTTTCAATAGCAAGCTTAGGAGGTACCTCAACAAGCTGCTTACAGCATTTGTTTCAGTTGTTCAGACACTTCAGTGAAAACCTTGATACAAAACCAGAGCATTATGACCGGGTAGCCTCACGGCATGTGGTATTTTGCTATTTAGGGCAAAGTTTACACGCATACAAAGTGGGCAAGCAGAAACTAGTAGCTGAGTTACTGTTATCACAGATGTGTCACCCATCGTGTCCTCCCTTGGGGCAAAGTGACACATTCTCTCCAGGGCCCTTTTTTGGTCATTAGAAGGCAATGTAAAGCATCCATCTATGTACCTGTGTAATCTCACTCTGGCCATTGCTGCGATGCCCAGATAACAGATATGAAAATTAGGGGTTGTCTAGTAAGGCACGGGTTTCCTTCCGAATGACTTCCGATAGGGAGTGGTCAATCTGTACGGCACAGAGAGCTGCCCTGACAGACAGGCAGCCGTCTGTACGCCGAGCTTCCAACTCCCATGTACATTTGCATTCACTTCTACGTAATTTTTAGAAGGAATTTTGCATTGGACTTTGTTCAGGCACACATTCATCGTAGATCAATGTGTTGCAGACTTTAAAGGGATGCTGTTAGGCTAAAAATAATCTTGGCCAGTTTCCCTTTTGCTAATCGGTTGCCGATGGCCACACGAGCTGAATGGGAAATGACTGTCTCTGGTTTGCACTCCTCTTGCACAGGAGATGGAGACTGCAGAGCCCAACACAGAGCTCCCTTAGGAAGGCCTGATTCAGGGGAGCATCCCGCAGCATGGTTCAGAACCGTGGACCTTAAGCATATTCTTTCTGGAATATTGAGCAATTCCTTCTCTAACTTAATGAACTTTAAGTATCTATTTTAGCTTTCAGCTGCATGTTATCAGCCTTTTTTCCCCACTTTTGGTTGTAAAACATAAAGAAAAAAAACAAAGAGAAAAAGCTCCTCTGTCGCCAGGACCCCAGTGACTTTTCCTTTGCAGTCTGCTGCGCAAGGCACTACTGCAGATTTGCAAATGCTGCTGGAGACTGTTCATTTACATCAGAACATGCTGTTTGCAACTGATTTTTTTAAGCCCCCTCTCCTTCTCTATTAATCCTATGCTGTGAAATAAAATTGTGCAAAAATGATACATACAATGATTTTGACAGCAAACTAAATAAGTGGCACTGTAGGAGATGCCATCACTGATTTAGCCCGTTTTATTTAGCCAAGGAGAGAGGAAACATTTGCTCTAAGAAAAATCGTTCTCCAAAGAACAATGGATGGGGAAGAGGAGGCTAGTAGGCAATCACTGACTGAGGGCACTTACGTACAGGTAGTTGCTTTCCCTTTGCGGGGTAGGGAGCTATGCGTGTTACTCTGCCATCCGAAGAGGAAGAGTCTTATCCTATGAAGGGGAACTTTTCCAGTGGCTCACTCTCTCCTGCCAGATAAAAGCAAGTATCTGTCTTCATCTTCTTCCTCTCCTTAGACCCTGAGTGCCTTGCAATGCCAGCCTGTCTTCAAAATAACTTGGGGAGCATGCCTGCAAACACAACTTGGCAAAAGAGAGACAAGGAAGAGTGCAGCACAACCAGACACAGCAGTGCTGTGCTGTGTCTACCCTTACCCCATGGTTCCCTGTGAGGGAGCTGTATCCTTCTCAGTGCCCCTGGGATGGCTCTGAACCTGCTGCCAGATGTTGCTTGTGATGTTTGTGTCTCCTTCAGTGCCAGTGCCACCAGCTGGGGATTGGCACTGCTCTGCAATCTCCGCAGCACCAAGCACGCTACCAGCTCTCACAAATCATCCTCATAATAATTAGCAGCAATTAGGGACTTAATGGAGAGTATTTGGGGATTCCTAAGTGTGCCACATGAGTGTGGGACACTTTTAGGATGGTGGAAGTTGAGAAAGCTCATAAGAATGCTGGTGACACCTGATTGTCCCTGTTTCTGCACCTGCCTGGATGAGTTTGTTTGCATGCCAGGGGAATGCCACCTGGCTGCATGTAGTGGCATTCCTGGCCTACCCCAGAGCAGCTATGGAGGACCTCCAGCTGTGGCCCCAGTCTCACCCCCCAGCCCTTCTCCTGCCCATGAAACCCATGCATGAGCCCAAGCATGGGCACAGGGGCAAACTCCATAAGGTGGAGGTGAGCTCAGCTGCTTGTCTTGGACATGTGGGAAAATGCAGAGGGAACCAGTTTAAAACTGCATTAATTTCCTTTGCCCTAGTTGATCCTCAGCTCTACCAAGGCTTCGTCTCCTGGGTGGCACTAGGAAGTGACACAGAGCTTGCTTGCTGAGGGCACATGGCACAAAGTCCTCCTCCAAAAAAAACCTTGCCTAATTAAATTTCTCATTTTGAAAACAAATAAGGGTTCTCAGAAGAGACAATGGAGCCTCCCTGAGGTTGTTACTGTTGGGCAGATTTTTGCAAGTCATTAGGAACCTCGGGAAAATGCTGATCAAATGGCTGAAAATGCACTTTCCAGTGTCCCAGTAAACCGAGCATAGTAAGCCTCTGTGGCATAAGCATCTTCATAATGATATTTCTGAGGTAACAGGAGGGGCCTGGGGTGTTCTGATTGCCTTAGTTTCTAAATAAAGGTAAAGTGATTTGTACACATCCTGGATGCAAATGACCCCTTGCAGAAAGGATGCCTGACTTTCCTTATGGATTTTTGCCTCTGAAACAAGGAAAAGTACCTCATTAACGCTGGGCTGTGAGTGTGGCACTGATGTTGAAAGGGGTTAAAAATCTAAAAATGAGCACTTATGGTGGTCTGTCTGGAACCCTAGGAATGGGAATGGAAAGTCCTCGGGAGAAAAATACTGTAAGTGCTTATTTCATGGTCAACTATTGTTTTAGCAGGACCCGCGCCAGGATGTAGGGTTGAACAGTAACTTAGAGGTAACTGATAGGATAAAGGTATAACCTCTAGTTACCTTGGATGATTATAGTACTAAAAGCCACACCTGTAGGAGGGGATTTTATATGTAAATATAGGACCACCCTGGTGTAATGACTTGGGTAAGAATCAAGACATGCGTGCTTGAGATTTCATTATGTAAAGCGCTGGTAACCAATCACCTATTTTTATATGCTTACTCCCTTGGTAGCCTTTTGTATAAAAGGCTTTACCTGTTTCCTAGAAGGCATGCCAGCTGTGTTAGATGCCTGGCACCCTTTTCTGCAGAATCGTAATAAAAGCAAATATCTCAACTCAGTGTTGCCTGGCTTTTGCACACTTGGTAAAAGAACCCTGCTTGTGGGACAACAGTATTGACATGTGCCCAAGACTATAATTAACACAGACACTTACCACTTCCCATTTTAAGCAGCACCTTTATACGCTTGAACCTCTCCCAGCAGTTGAGTTACTCACCCACTAATGCAGATTGTTAAGCACTCTTTGGTGTAGCTGAAATTTTTCATGATTTTTGTGCTATTTCACTGGCAAATGACAAGTGACATGGAGACACGTCAATAGAAATAGGGAACTGCACAATTACAACAGCTAGAGAGAAAGATGGCTCTTAGGTCAGTATGTAAATTGCTGGGTTTAGAAATGACACATTTTTCCCTTTCATGTGGGATCTTGTCTTATCTTTCTGTAACTACAGGCATTCTGCTGTATAATATGGTCTTTTACTGTACGTCAAGTTATTTAGGAACATGTTAGCAGCAGTTTCAATTGCACAAATTGATCCAGGCACCGGAAATTTAAAATAGAATTTTTACCTTTATTGCCTGGTTTGGTTTGTGCCTGTTCTCTGCAGGTATACAGGGAGCATTAGTCTTGACTATGTCATTTCAGTCCAAATTCCAGATCACTGCTTGCTCGGGGTAATTTTAATTGAGCTGGTTGAAGGTGAAGCTCCCTGCAATGAATAATAATACCTGCTCTTTTAGAAGAATGACAGAGATAAAAATAGAATTAATTCAGAGATCTGGTCCTGTGGTCTAGCCACTGGGCACACATCCTCCAAATTAGATAGGACAGAATGGGAACTCCTTTGAAACTACCAGGCAGCCGATTTGAAATAAATGCAAAGGAATGCCTTCCCATACCATACGTCATCAAACTGGGGAACTCGCTGCCACCAGATAGTGTGGAGGCCCCCAGTGTGAACAAGTTTCAGGAGGACTTGGCCAGAGCTGGGAAGACAGGCTAACTGGTGCTGCAGGGCACATGCTGGAGCTTCAAGCTCCAGCCCAGACAGTCCTTCAAGATTCACATCCACTAGAAGCTGAGAAGGTGGCAGTGAGATAGATCATTTTCTGCTTGCCATGCTTCTCTTACTCCTTCCATCCCCATTCATCCCTGCCTGATTTTGGGAACTAGCTACCAGGCTGATCCAGAAACTTTGGTCTTACCCTGTACACTGCACTTAGTGTTGCAGTATGGTGCTTATCAAGCCATATGGTCCTCAGGAACACCAGATTATATAAACAGTCAATCTAGAGATGCTGTTTGCACCGCTGCTCCAGAAACAGCACAGTTCCACAGATCTCTCCTTTTCTTAGTACCAAGCTTTGCAGGCAGAAAAACATATTTTACTGGAAGGGCTACAGGCAAGCCAGCAAATTCAACCCAGAGCTGGCTTTGCAGTGCCTTAGTGACCCTCCAGAGGAATTCAAGGCAGACTGCAGTTTTGTGTGTGTGTGTGTGCTTGTTATCCTATCTTAGAAATCCTTTGGGAGGCCATGATCTGCCTTCAACTGACATGAACACAGCCTGACTGCAAATCTTTGTTTGAGGAAGTGATTGCATGACTTTTTAGCCCCCATGTAGCAGGTAGATGCAAAGTGCCTGCCCAATTATGTCTTGCGTTCTACACATTGCTCCTCAGTGCATAACGCCTTCATTACCATCACTCCCAAAGATGCCATGTCAGAGCTCAGCCCTCCATCTTTGGAGGGCTCATTGAAGTCAATGCTCTCAGACCTGTCCTCCTTTCCCTAATCTACCTACCCCAGGGGTCAGGAAACAGCTATTTTCCAGGTCTTCCAGAGAAAGCTGGGGGTGTGGGTTTCCCTCAAGTCCTCCTTCCAGGGCACTATTTTTCCCCCATGCAATCGCTCCCCCTGTTCATTTTAAGGCAGTGAGCATGCTGCCAGGACTGGAAATGACCCTGTGGTTCACCAAGGTGCAAACCACAGGTGAACACTTGCAAAGGTGAAGATGATAAGACTATTACCAAAATACTAGTATCATGATACAGGAGGCTGACAGGGTCCCAAGCAGTGGCTGTCTGCACAGCAATATAACATTCAAACATTTTTCCCCATTCATGCAATTCCATAAATGATCATAAGTGTCAGTTCTACATAAATACTATGGACAGACTCTGCTAAGAGACCGAGGGGTCCTTGTTCTGTGTAGATGCCTATATCCCAAGGGTGTCAGTGGGAGTGTGCTAGTTTTGCCTGTTTGCAGTGGCAGCCAGGTGGCTGATTTTAACTTTCCACACTCTGGCTGTGTGAAGGAGGCATGAATTGCAGGCTACGTGTAGTGGTTCTCCACAGACTGCAGTGGTGGGTAATATTCACCCTCCCAGGCCTCTCTGCAGAAGTTATGGTCCAATTTAGACAGGAGGACAGCGGGAAGAGCAGATCTGTAAAGAGGGCTGTCATACTTCTGTGTCAGGAGTTTTTCCACGCTAGCTTTAGAGTCAAAGTGGAAAACAGTGGTCCAGGAGACAGATTAGAAGCACATACAGACCTGGGTAAAGAGAAAGAGCCCAGAGGAAGATAAAATTTGTGAGCTTTCATCATCTTTTTATCCATCTTGGTAGCAGGGCTTTCGGACAAGATTTTTTGGGAGATTTCAATGAAGCATCTTGATGCTGACTGACACAGCGCTCATCCCCATCCTGTCAGATGCTTCTGTGCCTGCAGAAGGTGGATAAAAATTTCCTGATGCCCAAATGGAGTCTGGATCACACCCTGCAGTGTGAGCTGATCAACTGCCCCATGGCTCAGCAGTGTTGTTGACCTGGGCTGGTGAAAATTCTCACCTCGCAAACAGGAAGAGCTTCCAACTTACAGTAAGGTGATTTGTTTAACTTAGAGTTTTCCTAATATAAAGGTGTCTCCCTTGTGACATAACTGTACCTATTCGTCTGTCTTCAGGCCTGTTAATAATTGAGAAATACTTAGTGGCACTTCTTGTGGAAGTATGAATGACTGATGTCAGCAGAACCATGTCCTACAATGGACTGGACTTTATCTACAGATGTTTTCCTTACAGAGGAGTAATTGTCTGATTAATGTTAAGCTAAGCGTGTGTGGTAAATATGATGGACTTGCCTCTCCCCTTCTCTTGTAGGAACTGTGATATTTGGAGAATCCATAATGCAGGAAGTTAGACTGCAAGTGAGCCCAATACATGACAGCCTGGTGTATGTACTCACAGTCTCTTTTTTTTGTAGCAAGGACTTCTTTCTAAGCCGAGCTTCATTTTCCTAAGTTACAGGCACTTTATGGTTCAGCTGTAAATGCAAAGTTCATAATGGAGCTCTGAGACAAAATTCAGGAATACTCTGGTTCAGAAGCCACCAAGATGCAATAGAGAGACTCACCAAGCTTTGGATAATGTCCAGCCAGCTGGCCAATGGGAAAGGCACTGCAATTCAATTTACTCTAAGTCTGTTGCCTATGGGG
Organism: Pezoporus wallicus; assembly: GCF_028554395.1. Lineage (NCBI taxonomy): Eukaryota > Metazoa > Chordata > Aves > Psittaciformes > Psittacidae > Pezoporus > Pezoporus wallicus. The sequence continues at coordinate 769,006 of NW_026638681.1, read as the reverse complement.
AAACTGGATGCCAATGGCACAGGTTCACATGGGACTCCAGTACTATCTGTGGTATCTACAAGCATGGTATCTGTAATGGCAGTGGTATATATCACGGCAGTGCGGCTCTGCCTAAGCATCACAGAAGTGGACCGAGGATGGTCCATTTCTGAACCTTCTTCTGGACCTGAACCTGCAGCATGACCTGAACCCCCTCAAAGAGCATCTGTATCTCCCTGACCACTGCTCATGTCCATCACTGGAGATGAAGCACTGAAAAAGAGACTTCAGAGGGGCAACAGGGATTCTTGCAGTTGGAGAGAAAAATCCTTCTCCATGGCTCTGCTCCCTTGGCTGCAGCACAATTACCCCAGCAGTGGGGTGTGCTTGGAGGAACATACAGCTGAATGCTAAATTCATTTATTTCTCTGGTTGGACTATGCCTGTATATTTGCCAAGCACAACTGTGTGTCTCTCTCACCTCACATGGACATTCACTTGTTTCCTTCTCCTATTGCCAAGAAACCATCAAGTGTTTTGCCACAGCTGGCTGAGAGCCGCCAGCTGCTCTCCCATCAGGGTAGATGGAAGACAGAGGATAAAGAGACTCTTCTAATAAAGGGTGGGAGCAGTGGATCACATTCTCTTGGGCAGAGTGGGAGTTTAGCCCTAATCTCCCACATCCTGCCTGGATGTCCCATTCACATCCTACTCTACTCGTCAGCATGTGAAAGAAAAGAAAGTTCATAAAAATGTAAGCTGCATTTTCATGGTGTTATATACATTGTGATTGCACACACTGTGGATTTCTGCTTGAGTAGGGGGATCATAGGTTAATAATTTTTACAGTATTAGCACCTTTCATTCCCAAATGTTTCACTTTCTAAAAAGGGAGGGGAGGTGATTTTTTGTTTTACCCTGTAAACTACACTCAATGAAACAGGGTCTTCTTAAGAGCAAATTTATCACAATGGCTTAGGAAAAGAAGTAAAGGAATAGAGAAATGTCTACAAAGGGAATTTAAACAAGTAAAATGTGTAACTTGTGCTGGAGTCTGGACATGATGAAGGCCTGGTTACATTCTGGTACTCGGATGCAACTGAACTGTTGTTGGGACTATTTACACCACGATTTGTTTTATTACTGTCATAAAGTTCCCTACCTGAACAAGTGATTGATCAGGATTTAGAAGTGGGTCAAATTCATTGATCTATGATGAAGTTATTCAAACTTTCTGGGCTGCCAGCGCTGTTTGTTCAGTCAGCATATCTGCAGAAGGAGGCTATTTGCAGAATGGGTGGCTTTTTCAAACCTTCTTCCTCATTAACCTATTTTTCATCTGGAGGAGGCTGTAAAAATGCCGTGTGAGTTCAACCACCAGCCACACCCCATGAGTGGCAAATTAGCCACAACTGCTCCAAACAGGAGCCCTAGTAGTGTGCAAGGTCTGCCTACACTTAATTCTGTTCAAAGGAACCAATACCAGAACACAAAAAAACAGAAACCTCCCAACCTTGTGGCCAGAGATTGAGGCTGAATCCAGCTAACAACTTGTCCACCCTGTTTCTGCTCAGGGACTTGCCTGTCTTGGGTGTCAGACACAGTGCTTTACATCCAGCAGCATGGGGCTTCCACTGCCACAGAGTCAGCCCAACTCAGGGGTGGGTAAAACACCCTCTGTAGGTGCCGATTTGGCCTCATTCTTCTCCTGAACTTCATCCAAGAACAGCATGAGGCAGTGCAGCTGGAGGTGTTGTTTGGAAAACATCATTCATGATATGTAAATACTTGTGGGTGATTGCATAGTTAACATGGTCTCATGAAGGAACTGCTTGATATGTCAGTGTTAATACCGGCATCCCTTCGTTCCCCCAGTGTTTGTATGCACAGCGCATATTTTGCTTATAGAATACAAAGCAGGGTTGTAATAGAGATGTCTTCAAGCTACATTTATTTGATGTATTTGTTTTTACATTATTTTTATGCTGCTAGTGAATGGGCTGTTTGGGAATCAAAATGCCAAAGCTGAAGTATGAACAGGATCGCTCATCTCCATCCCCCATCATCCATGATAAAGAAATCAGAATGGTATTGATTGTGGCAGAGAGGGGAGTAGAGTATAGTACGCTAAGTATGCAAGACCATGGTAGGCGTTTTACACCTTGAAAATGGTGGTATTTTTCCTTAACTTTCTGCTCAACTTAGAACCGTGCTGTGTATTGTGGGACAGCATCATGTCTTTTGGGAAGACACAGAGGGAAATGCATTTCAGTACGCATAATTAACAAGCAGCTTCATCAAACAGCAGTGATTATGCATCACTCAACCTTGAAAAAAGGCAAGGAAAAATGTATTTCTTTAACCAGCACCCTGCGGGTGTTCAGACCTCTGAAAAGAGGGATCCTGGCAGAGCTAGTGCCAGGCTGCCAGCTCCTGAATTGTCAGTGTCTCATTGTGTCCCAGGGGCATTTCTCCCCTGTCCCAGTGACTCTGGGATTCTTTCTGGCTGTGGCTTCAGCAACAGAGCCCTGGGAGCTGGCTGCAGCAGCTCCTCTCTGCTCCCATGAGCGGCTGCCCCTAAGGCTGGGCTCTCCTGCATGCGGTTTAGCGCAACAGGGCTGCTGTGAGGCACAGGCTAGGGTTTATCTCTGGTTTGGAGATGCCCACACCAGGATGAGTGCTGATGCTTGGTTAGCTGCAACTGACCCAAAAAATGCTTCACTTCATCCATGATAAATGTGCATTCTGCCACTTGCATGCCTTTGGCCAAACTGCTGCCAGGCAGCGGCTTGTTGTCCTCCCCTAAGAGGCTGTGGCCAGGGCAGCCCTGTGTCTCTGAGACTCAGGTACCCAAAACACCTCTCACTCTCTCTGTCACTGCTGCTGCTTCCTGCAGGTTCTCATCTTTTTGTCTTTTGTTCTCCTGGATGAGGTCAGCCAGACTCTGCCTCCCCCCCCACCAGGGAGAAGCTGCTGAAGACCCATTACCTGTGTTGTGCAGAGCACTGGGGATTTGCATTTATCACTGCCCCATGTCTTAAACCCTCCTGAAAGCACTCTTTTTCTCTGTCGCCCATTGAGCAAGGGACATAATAACTTGCAAGCCCTTACTGATACCCAGGATACAAACACTGCTGTCTCCAAACAACTTGTGACACTGCATTCACCACCGTGGCCTCAGCCCTGTGGGAGCTCTGTTCAGACCAATCCAGCCAGGTACACATGGATTATGTATCTCTGCTTTGAAGCAGAACATTTTACTACTTTTCCAATGGTTACAAAATACTCCCTTAAGTCTGCATACGCTTTATCCTTCTTTCTTGCGGGGAAGTGGGAAAACAAGGCCTGAGAGTTTAAAAGCAAAGATATTTGTGTGTGGACATAGGTTTGAGGTCAATGTGTGAAAAACATACCTCTAACTCCTAAAATAAGCTGTGGGGGTCTTGCCAGTCTGTGACACGCCACTGCCTGAAGAACAAGCATATTTGCACAGGTAAGGATGCATGCTAATCGATTTGTACACATACAAAAGAGCATGCTTATGTGTGGACAGACCAGTTGTCACCAAACAGAAAATAAATAGAAAGCTGTGATATAAATGGACAATGGCACTTAAAATTCGGCTGTTTGTTTTTGCGGTGCACTTCCAAGAGGCTATTCGGAAGCTTGTACTCTGCATGAGCTAATGTAAAAGCAAGGTGAGATGTGCAAGGAGAGTAACAAGTTTTATCAGACCAGCTGATAACAGCCTGTAAAAGAGGTATCAGGCCACACAAGGTGGAGGTTTCTGTTCAGATCTGACAAAAAGTCAGCGTACCCATTGAACTTTTCTGGTTTTCATGACTTTCAATTCTTACAGTTGCTGTGGGATGCAGCTGTCAGGATCAGGAATACCCCACGTCACTGGGGATGCTGCCTGCATGCCGTATCCCCTGCTGCCCTCCTGTGACACTCACTCCTGCAGCCAGCAGCTCCCTGCCAAGTGTCCCTCTGGTGCCTAGTCTGGAACCAGGGCTGTCTGGAACAACTTTTGCATGGAAAATGTGGAACTCTGTGGTTAGACACACTCTGCAGGCATATAGCCAGGACATCGCTGGTCTCCAGCAGACTCCTTGATCCCCAGTTTCTTCCCAGTGTTCAGACCTACACTCTGGAGCTGTCAAATTTCCTCAGTTTGACCACTTTACCAGGCTGGAAATGGTCCAGAAGGGTTGGAAGCCCTCAGGTTCTCACCAAGTTGGTAACACTTCCCTTTCTTGGACCTGGGCCAGTCAGCTACAGAAGATGGATTTCAGGAATCCTTAATTGGAGGATGCTTACCTTGGAGCAGGTGCTTAATTTGAGGATGTTCAGCTCTTCGGGGTTTCCCACTTACCAACCGGTGCAGCCCCAGTGACCTCCACAATCTCAAAATAGGACTTCTGGAGGGGGAACTGTAATTTCTGGTTTGTACCACACTTTTTTTCCACACTGGAATGAGATTTTTTGAGGTTATTGCTGAATTTTGGGAATGTCCTGTAAACTCATCATTCCTCAACCAGTTCTTTGCAGAACCCTTCCATAGGAGCAGCTTCGCAGACTCCTCTAAGCACAGTTCCAAACAGGGGGGATGTTTTTGCAGGAGTGGAGAAGAGAGGTGCAGAGAGGCCGTTCAATTGTCTCCTATCTCTATATTTGTACCAAGAGAAGCTAAAAAAAGAAATGCTTCCATACCTGTGGTTGCACTAAAAATAACCATCTAGCTGGTTCTATATATATATTCCTAAGAGCATGACATGCAATACTTGCAAAGAGATTGAGACTGGAGAATAAATTACAATGCCAGAGGGCCAGAGCTGTCACTCACTTCATGCATGGTAAGCCACTGATTGATTTGGTCCTGCAGAACGGCTGACTTTTCTCTTTGTCTTCCTCTGACACAACAAACTTACAGTATTTTCTGGTTTACAAAAAAAAGTCCACTCTACAAATAATAATAGCTTATATCATCTGAAATCACAGGGAGTACTAAGCATGTAGTATAGAGGAGACTTTGGTTCATCTAGGGTTAAAACCTCCACCCAGCAGCACCAGCGTTATCAGTCACTAATAGTAACCTTGCATAGCCGCATGCATTAAGGTGGTATTGAATGATAAGGCTGAAGAGCAAAGCAATCTGTTGGGCTACAGCTGAAAAGAGTCACTGCGGCAGAGGGAAAAACTTCATCCCCTCCCTGGCTCTTTCTTCAGAAATGAGAATGCAGGGAGTCATGCTGAGGGAAGGAAAATCTGATTTCCCACTGCTAAGAGACAGGGTAGCACTTGTGAGAAGGATTTCAAGGTCACGGTAGTGATGCTATCAGTGGTGACAGGGGACAGGTGAAGGCTTTAAGGAGGCAGCAGTGTGCTGCTGAGAGAGATCATCCAATAGCTGTGGCAAGTCTGCTGGGGGGGGCACCTTCAGCCTTTTTTTCCTACATGTATGCCAGCAAACCTGGCCATCAAGGTGACAACCAAAAGAGGTGAGAGGTTAAAGAGCCGTGTCTAATGTGCCTGTAGAAAACTGGGGTGTTTGTGGTCCTGCTGTGCAAAAAGACCCCTCTGCTCTTTTCTTTAATTCCTCCCCCTTTGTCCCTGGGTACCCCACAATCTGTATTTGCATACTGACATAGAGGAATGACACAAGCTGGTGTAATCTAGATAACATACGGATCTGTAGAATGGGCCATCATCACACCCCAGGTGGTTGCATCCAGGGATGGGCACAGTCTCCACCTGGATGGCACAGGGGCTGAGCAGTGGCCCTGCAGCCATCCATCACCACATTCACCCAGTGGTCCTCATGCATCCTCTTCCTCCTGTACTGCACACTGTCCCAGCCAACCTCCTCCTGCTGCGGGCAGGTCCTAAGGCATCAGCAGGGCAGAGTCAGTCTGGGAACAAATTTGTTCTTCCTTTAACCATATGGATTCAAAAGAGAATAAAATTAAATGAAATGTCAGGGAATTGGGAGGCTCAGTGAAGGCCAAATGAACACTGATGATATCTTGAAGACCATGCAGTCTCAAAACTGCAGCTCTATCAGTAAAAGGCAGGAATTTGAAGGCAGGACCCCATTGATGCCTTATTCCCCCAATTGCACTCCAACAACAGGTCTAATCTTGGGCAAAGCACTTATTGGCTTGGCACCTCCATTTACTCTTCTTCATGTGACAGAAAAATCCTAAACCACTTCACAGGCTCGCATAAGAGTTTCATAACTAATATTTATAGGGTTCTTTTCCAAACACCATATACCTGGATGGGAGGAACTACAAAAGGGACATCCACATCAAAGGTGCAAATATACACAGTGAGTACAATAACTGGCTTTTGCAATGAGGCTACTGAAGTGAGGGCAGCAGCGTGAGAAAAGGTTGCACAACCCATCCAGGATACGTTCCAAGGTGATACCCAGACCTTACTTGACTAAGGCCTTTCTAGACGGCAATGCAAATTTCACCTTGTTAAGAGCTGGTACAAAGCATTCAGGAGCTCATGAGTTTAATCTGGACCCCCCTTCCCTCCATGATCCAATTTCAGAGGGGAATGAAAAAGCACCACTTAGCATGCACCAAGTACTCTGACCCACTGCTTGTTTTTTCACCAGTCCTTTTTGTCCTCGTACACTCTTGCTCTCCAAATTCCAGAGCTGATCTGGACACTTGAAAGCCTGCAGTCAAGGGTTTCTCTGATTATGCCAACACTCAGCAATCCCACTCGCAGAAATACTTACAGGTCCTTGGTGATTTTTTTGCAATTAGGGAACAAGTATACTCTTGCAGTTTAATCACTGGCGAGTTATGTGGGAGATCTGGATTGAACACTAGCTTCAACAAAACCTTCTTGCAGAAACATCCATAATGCTGAATCTCTCTTGTGCTTCCTTTCTCATATTGCATACACTGCAGTCCTGAGATCACTAGGAAATTCTGTGCACGATTTTGGGACAGATTATAACAATAACATACCTCTCGTCATACCCATAAGACTAAGAAGCTATGGGGACCTAAGTAATCTTACAATGTGAGTGGGAAGGGAGCTAGGACCCATCTTACACAATATTTCATTTTGCTGGTTTCTTTTTCCTAGCATTTTTCTCTGTTTCTCAGTTTTCTATTGCCCCGTGCTGTGAAATTGAGGACTGCCAGGGGCTGACACTGAGATGTTTTCCTAGGTGCTAATTTATAGCTTTAAATAAAAAGGAAAGTGAAGCCAACTTATAAGACTATGAGGGGCCGGTGCTGCTCCAGCAGGGATCAGCGGGAATGTGAAGGTGCTGCTTACCACATGCTGGCCCTGAGCACTGGGGAGCCAAGCAAATAGCTGCCATCACTGAGTGACATGGCTGCACCCTACAGACATGAAACACCCTGTCTAGCAAGGTGGGTAATGAGTCCTCTGAGGGGAGAGTGAAACTGAGATGAAAATATGCAACCAAGCCAGAGACAGCTGCAAAATTCCTGCTGTCCTTCCTTCTTCTGCCTGTTTTCTGGGGTCAGGTCCTGAGGCCATGCCCAAGGAGGATGGGAGGACCCATTTAAGAATCAGTATGGGTGCAGCTGCCTATATGTTATGTTAACCAAGAGCCCCAGGTGTAGTGGACAAGGCTTTATAAATGTAAATACAGTAAAACAGTTGCCTGTTGAGCACTGAGGTAAGTGCATGCCTGGCAAAACAGAGTTATCATGGCTGCACTACTTTCACTGGTGCCTTCTCCAACCAAAACTTTCCTTACAGCATGGGCCAAAGTCTTTTGCCTTTGTAGGGCTTTCCAGACAATGTTATTATGGCATTAAACAGACAGTATCACATTTAAATGCTGAAATTAGGTCTTGCTAGCTTCCAAGCTTGGTCAGAGAGACACCCCACCATTACTCTAATACAACAAAATGTTTCAAACAGAACTTTAAAACCTTTTCTGAATTCTCTGTTTGAAGAAGTACCGCATCATGACTTCCTATGCCTGCAAAACATGCAACAGTTTCCTTTTAAAGAAGTCTAGGAGTGAAGCACTTCCCAAGCAGACTCACTGCTCAGTGTCTAGTGGTCTGCTCTTGGCCATGCCAGGCTGTGAACTGAAGATCATGAATGACCTGTGGGGCCAGGAGACATGATCTCGGCTGCAGCCACATCAGGGTGCTTACCAAAAGCAGCTCTTTAAAGTGGCACATGTGGTAACCCCAGTGCAGGGAGCTGGCTTCTCCCTGGCTATGGTGACCTGATGTGACAGCACATGGCAGTGGACCACTTGCTATGGTCTGTTTGGCATGGTGAGCAGTGCACCACTGGTCTGCGGTGTTACGGTCACAAACCAGGATACGCTCCCCGTTCTTCTTGCTGCATGTATGCAGGAACTGTTCAGGAAGCACAGTTTTAGGGTCAAAGCCGGAAACTAGAAATCAGGGGAATTGATTCACTCTAGAGATCAGCCATAAAATCCCTGTGTGACAGACAAACCAGACATATCCCTGCTTCACAGTCACACAGAAGGGAAACATTCCCCTAGCATAGACCAGGGCTGTAGGAAGTACCTGAGCAAAACCAGATCCTTCACAGATATCCTGCTGTTCTCACTGCTGTGCTGCCTCTCTCTGTCCTCCAGAAGAGATGTATATAGTATATATTATAGTATAAAAACATGTCTGGCGTTTAATCCAGCTGCACACACAGAAGCAGCAAGAAAGCTTGTGGCTCCCACTGTTCTCCATACCCCAGCATTTCCACTTCTAAAGGTATCCAGATTTTGTGTTTATCTTTTTCAGAGCCTCTCAGTGCATGCTGAGATTTTAGTGCCTGGAAGATATTTTGAGGAATGAGTCTCTCAAATACAACTGCATTCCCTCAGGTATCTCTTGGGTCTGCTTGGGGTCAGGCTCTTTCCTACTTTTGCCACTGGCATAAGGCTGTGCCAGTGGGATGACTGATGCAAGGATTAAACAAGGGCCAGAATTTGCTCAAGATTTTGACTGCTGAGGCCAGGCACCAAGAAAAGTGGCATAAATCTAGAAAGGAGGCTGTGCCCAAGCAGCACAGTGGGTATCCTGAGCTGAGTGAGGGCTTGGAGGCATGCTGCACACCACCACCCAGCACCACACTGAGCAGCACATAGGCACCCAAAGCTGGAGCTGCAGGAGAACTGTGTGATCCCTGCTCTTCCCATGATCTACCTCTGCAAAACAAACCCACAGATTTCACTTTTTACTCCTTTTAGGAGGTTTGGAAGAAAGAGCGGAGAAGCAATGTTAGCACAACCCAGAGCCTCAGGCTGGTGCTATCAAATCCCAGAGGAGAGGAGCCAGGAAAGGGAAAAAGGCAAGTGGGAGGAGAAGCAGGGAGGTGTTCCTGGAATTGTTAGCTGCACATACAGGAAAAATAAAGTTTCCCTCCCTTTCTCAGTAGCAGAACAACCAGCAATGGAGACGCTTGGCTGTAAACACTGAAAACGTGTATGTCTTCAGTCATGCCTACCAATGTCCATTCTTGCAACAGTAGCCAAGGAAAGGCTGAATTCTCTTAATTCTGAATTATTTACCAAACTGTATATTAGACAGAGAGAGAACTGTTAATAACCACTTCCCTCCCCTATCCTCTCCTCTGCACTCAAATGTTAACTGTTGTGGAGCCTCATGGTCTCAGCAGTTTTCAGGCAGTTCCACTGCCTCTATGTCTCGTGCTGAGCCTGGGACTCCCAGGGCACTACACAGTGAACAGCCCATGAACAGCACCTACACCACCAACTGCTCATTGCAGGGGGGTTTGCACTAGATGACCTTTCCAAACCAAACTATCCTATGATTCTGTACTGCTGCCTGCTTCCCAACGCTGGGGATGTTTAGTAGTAAGAGGAGTGACTCTGCATGGTTTACTAATGAGCAGAGGTATAATAGGAATGATGCCTACCTTTTACTGAAAATAATTTCCAGGTAAGAAATTAAGGACAGGAAGGTTCTTTCTTCCCAAATCATATTTTTCAGGACAGAAAATGCAAATAAGCAAAACAACTGATTATTAACTTGTCATGGTTTAAACCCTAACCAAACAGCTTGTTCACTCACTCCCAGTGAGTGGTGCCGGGCTGAGAGCAAACGACGAGCCCCCACCCCCCCCACCCCCACCCCCCCCCCCGGGCTCTCCCCTTCCCCGCTCCCAGAGGAACGGGGAGGAGGATCGAAAGAGTGCAACTCCCACGGGTTGAGACAAGAACAGTCCAGCAACCAATGTACAACACAAATCACCACCGCTACCACCAACTACAACAATGATAAGGGAAAATAACAAGGGAAGAGAATACAATACCACCGGCCAAGAAACGAGTCCAACCCAGAAGCCCGTGTCCTTCCGGGTAACTCCCAGTTACCCCCCACCCCGGGCATGACGTGCTGTGGTATGGAATACCTCCTTGGCCAGCCTGGGCCAGGCACCTCATCTCTGCTTCCTCACGGCTTCCCCTCCTCCCTGGCAGAGCATGAGCCTCACAAAGTCCTTGGTCAGGGTAAACATCACTTAGCAGCAACCGAAAACATTGGTATCACCAGCACTGTTCCCAGGCTGGAAGTCAAAACACAGCACTGCACCCAGGCTGGAAGTCAAAACACAGCACTGCACCAGCTACCACGAAGGAGAAACATGACTGCTACTGCTGGACCCAGGACACAACTGATTTTAAAGTTTCTCATTCCTGATTTGTTTGCAGTCTCTCTTCCTGTGCAAATCATAATGTTCCTGCACCATAAGGTTCAATTTTGCTCAGCTTCAAAGAGGAAATTAGTTTCTATCTTGCAACACTTTATGAGAATGCCAAAGACAATACTTGTGTGTATTTCATCAGTCTTAATCTTATCTTCTCCAGAATTTCCAGTAATGTCTGTGAAAACTTTGCAGAATTGCCCCCTTTTATCTGCTGAAGAACCGCAAGGCCAAGAGCAGCAGCAATTATTTCAGATCTCTCAAAGACATCCTGATTATCAAACATCCTGTTAGATAGGCTGGGTCAAATTTAGTCCTGCTATAAAGTAATGCAACAGAGTTTAGAGTAGTCTGGCTTGCATCCATTGAGTATCTGTTTGGCTTTGTTTGCTTAGGTAAATGATCTCAGGCAAAATAATATTAATTTGGGGGACTTTCTTTATAGCATCAGCCAGTTATATTTCATATGGGGTTCGCTGGTTTAACTCCAGATCTATTGAACTTAACATAAGTTCTTTTGTTTCTGTGGGCTGTACAAGAGGGCGCTTATGGGCACTGTGACTGTCATTTGCTAGTTTTCATCTGCTTCTTTCCTGCAGATTTTTAATTTGGTCAAACCTAAATTTCCAAGATGAACTCATCTATTGCAACTATCCACTTGCTGAGGTAAGAGCCAAAACAATCAAACAATTTGATTATATGCAATGGTTTATGACCCAGTGAAATATGGGTTTAAATTTTGATCTGCCCCAGGCTCCCAGTGTAACGCTGGTCAAGTCACTCAAGACTTGCACCTAATTCTTGTTATATCACTGGAAGCTCCTGTGATAAGACCACAGTCTAAATTACAAAGCTGTGTTGCCTCGAAGGCTAGTGAAGGGAGCTGGGAGTTTCAATAAATTACCCTCCTCTATTGCCCATGTTTCTCCATGGACTATGGAGAAACCTTAAACCTTCTGCCATGTGACTAAAAGGACTTATGAAAAGTCCTGTCTTTGATTATTACATGGGGTTGTTTCAAATGTGTAAAGAGATACTTAATGTTTAGTTCACACAGTAGCATTGTGAAGATAAATATTAAATACAGTGAATTCATGAGATCACTCCTTCTATTCCAGATAAAGAGGTGGATGGGTGCCTATGTCGACTTTAGAAGAAAATCTGAAGTTTGGCTTGAATGTTGGCCCAGAAGTTAGACTGGTCTTTTAAACCTGTGCAGGATCTCTTTATGTTTCAAAACATAAATGAGCCTCTGGAATAATGGCATAACAGTGTTTTGTAGCGAAGATGATTGAAGGTCAGAAGAGAGAATATTACCTCTTCCTACAAGCCTTGCCTTGCTTTGGAAAAACTCACCTTGAGATTGAAGCCTGAGATTAAATCCAAGAGTCCGTGGGATGATTTGTGGAATTCAGTGTAAACATTTGCAAAATGCTCATGTTTACCTTTCGCCTTGCCTCGTTATCTTCCATCATGAAACGCAGGTGTTAGAGCACAACTACAACCTTGCCACACTCTTCGTGCTGTTATGAGCTTTTGATCACTTTAATCACTGTATTTATGAGTAGCTTGATCTATTTTTTTCAACTAATTTGACATTCTACAAGGTAAGAAGGTAATTAGTGATGTCTACTCTAGTGAAATAATGTTGTTTCACTTCTTCCCCTGTGAGCTTTACAGTTTGGCTATAGCCATTCTTAGATAGAAAACAATGCCTCCTTCCTAAAGAATGAGAAGTAAAAGACAATTTTAGGTAACCTAATTACACAGCTTACTCACATTTTGAATTGGCTCTCTCATTGATGCAGTGCAAACAATGAATTTTAGCTTTTCATTTGGTCTGGTAGGTCCACCTGCTAGAGTAGCCAGTGCTAGTTACCTACCTGGCCCTCTCTTGTGTAGTTTGCTGACCCTGTATTTGGCAACATGCTCAGGTACATGGCTAAAAACTAGGTTTTTCTTGTTTGGGGCATGGTTTTGCCCCCATAAGATGTTTTGAACAGGAGTTTCTGCTGTATTTGCTGCCTGATTTTACCTGAGTAACTTAGAAGGTACTTGCTATCTGAGTATTATCTAATTGTCCAATTTGTGTGAGTTTGTGCATGCCTCCATAAACAATAGGAATTGCATCGGAGGGGTAGTGCTTTCACCTTCCCAAAGGGACTCTTTACCTGTGTGACCTGACGGTGTTATGCTGCTCATTGCAGAACAGCACTGGTTCATTGCCCCTTGAGCAGCAAGTCTGACCTTTGTTTAGACAAACTACCTGTTTTCTCTGCCCTCTCTCTCTGATCTACAGCCATAAAGGAAAAGGAGGGGCCAGCAAAACTTCAAAACTTAGAAACACATAAGCCTGGATTTGCTGAAGTGCCTGGGGTCCCTGCTTCCCCTGGTGGGTGGTGACTAAATCAGAGCTGTCCAGGGCTTTGCCCAGGAGCAGATGCTTTTGCAAACCAGGCACAATGCAGTGCTAGGGGAGGTCTGGATGGCCTGTCCTGCACAGTGGTGGAGGCTGCTTCAAAACCTCCTTTCCAGGTTTTGATGATATGGTGCTGGCAGCACTCTGAAGTCTGGTGCAGGAGTGCAGCTGGTAAAGCATTTGCAACCCCTCCCGCAAATGCCCTCTCACCCTTATCTTTTGCAAAGATCCGGGTAGTCCATCCTTCTACATCAGCTTTCAGCTGCACTGCTGTGAATGAGATGCTATTAGGTTAGTGCTATACTACAGAGCAGTCCCCTGTGTTGCTTCATGCTTCTAAGTATAATGGTGGGAAGAATTTCTGTGTGTTGGGATTTCCCTTTCCCTAGGTTGCCCTGCAGGGCATAAGCTGCTGTGTGTGGCACTGCCCATTATAAACTGGCAGGAGCCAGATTTCACCTGGTAGATTTGGCTGGGCTCAGAGCAGCAGAGTGGGAGGCAGGGCATCCTTAGTTCATTAGGATAACCAGGCCGCTGCTCTTCTGCTCTCCACACTTTCCCTCTCTCCAAGGAGGGCTGATACAGCTGAGAAAGCAAAGAGGCAAGAGGGATTCCAGTCCATCTTAAGACACTTCTGTCTGAAGAGAGAGCACATGTATGCCACTTCCCTAAACTTCCAAATTTTAGATTCTTTTTAGAAGTGAAAGGCTGCTTCTGCTTGTTTAAATCCTGCACCTTCCTTAGCAAGTGCAAAGAGCCTTGTGTGTAGCACACAGAGGTCTTTGGAGCATCTCAGGCCTTTATTAATTCATTGCACCTCTATTACAATTGTGTGCAGAGCTCCCAGACAGTTTCCCAGGCCTTGCTGTGCAGATGCCAGATTGCTGCCCAATCCAGCCCCATAGGGGTCAGTGAAGGCACCAAGGCTTCCAGGTTCTCTCCCAGGGAGTGATACCTCTGATGCTCCTGCAATCAGCTGATGCCAGTAGAGATTGAGCACATCGCCAGAGCTGCTCATACCACTATGACCTGCAGTGCCTGACTATTTGGCTTGTATATTGAGGAGCAGAACTAGGGTTACCTGTTACCCTGCTCTTACTGTACAGGGTCTAAGTCCTGGCCTCTAGCAGTCATGCAGTGAACTGCTGACTATACCACAAATTTTGTGGTAAATGAATGGCCAAAACCTGCCTGCTCCCCGAGTAATAGTATTTCTTCCAACAGCATATCTTGAGCAAAACTCTTAGCCTGTCCATTAGAATGTGTCTGAGGGTGGATGAACAATTGCAAGAAGAGGAGACTAGGATTCTTGTAATTCAAGAGCTCCTAAGATGTTTGGTCCTGTACTACAGAAACCACATGTTTCAAAGGCAGCTGGATCTAGGCCACAAATAAGTGAAAATGGGAAAAAACATATCCACCTTGTCTAATAAATGTGTGGCTGGAAGCATGTGTGTAAGACAGTGACGTATGTCTTTGTATGAAGAAAAATTAACAGTCTGGTAAGAATCTGCAGGTTTTCATTATAATGGAATCCTGTGTGTGCTTTACATTACCAGACAGTCCAGGCCATGAGCTGGTGCCTGTTGTGCCCTCACTGCCTTCATTGCAGCCATGTGCTGGGGTCCTTGCTGTGTCCACCTCACTGCCATCTCCTCTGCCTGCTTTTGCTCTTAGAAATAGAGAGCCAGGCTTCAGCAAGGACTACAGCCACAACAACCCGTGCCCAGCCCTGGAATATCTTAAATGTCACATAAAAAGCACCCTGGGTTTTTTACGGAGAGAAGGCTTTTCTTTTGCTGGCTTCTTGCTGCAATAAATTGGCAGATGATGCTCTAATGAGAACAATAATGCACCCACCCTACTGCCTTTGATCATTTATGTGCTCTTTTGCAGCTTGTGAAAGGCTCTAAAAGCTTTCACCAGACAGGGAGTGTCACTAGCATTCTTTACCACTCTACTAGCTCTAAACTTTACCACTCTAAAACAGCTGAAGCTCGTTTTTACAGTGTTTGGTTGCTGGGACAATTAATGTCATGCTAAGTGACCACTATCCAGTTTGACCCAAGGAGCACCTGATTCTAGCTATTTAGCAGCAATTTCAGCCGTGGAGGCTACCCCAAAGCAGTGCATACAAACTGAGTGCTTCAACAAATTGCTTAATGGGTGGCATGCTGGGGTGCAATCAATTGGCATTAAATGTGCTGTGCCATTTTGCACCAGCTGATAGTTAGCAATAGTGATTGTGCGTATACTGGTACTAGCTGTATTCTCATGACAAAGTGGTCTGTGTTCTCCAGCTTTTTCCTCTACTCAGAGATACGCACGCAAGGGACGAAGTTATGTTTCAGTTTGCACAATTGTTTCCACTTGTTAGTTCTCTATCTACAGTCTCATGACTGTCTTTACTGTTTGTTAAGAAAGTTACTTGGCAGCTCAGATGAACTCCCATGGGAGGTTATCACCAGGTTGTAATTAAAATTACCCACCAAACAGCTGTTTTCTTTGGAAGAAATGTATTGTTTCATTAATCTGTAAACCCACAGCAATTAAAATCGGGTTTTGAAACAACAACAAAAAAGCTGTATGCATCCTATCTCACCATTTTGCTTGCCATTTCCCATGTGTTCCGCTTGTCTCAGTCACCTTTTCCTGCAGCATTTCAGTCTGAGTGACTGAATTGACAAGTGATCTTTTACGACTTTCAGGATACCTTTGTCTACTTTAGGACCCAAATCTGGTCTCTACTTATTTATGCATCTTTATCTGAAGGGGAATCGACCCTATTTTAATTGCATATGAACGGGATGATAACAAAATGTTAATTGCTTTTTCAGCCCATGCACTGATCTATATCTAGCAGAATCTGCCCTTGATGGCCCTGTAACACTGGCACAATTGCAAACAAATAAACACAGACATGCCTCTCACATTAGAAGAATCCAAGCATCTCTCCCATTGTTCCCAGGCTGCTCAATGCTTTTTCATTTCAGCAGCTGCATGCAGCATCACTGATGTGGAACTGCTCAGCACATATGCTAATATCACAAATCGGCTATTCTGGCCATCCTTACATGGGAGGTAATGTGGGAATTCTTTTGGAAGAAGGTGGTGGCTTGTTTTGCAGGACTGAAACCTTCATTCTCCATTGATTAAACCACCTGGAAATGGCTCACTCATCTACCTCAGAGGAATCCTAGGTTCACAATACCCCGTTAAAATGTAGAGGTGCTCAAACATGTATCCGTCATCCATAGCTTTCTGTGTCCTGTAACATACCTACTGCTGTGATAACTGAGCACCTGTCAAGATACTATATTGCTAGCCATGGAAATGGAAGTCCTCTTGAATTTATCAACAGAGGAACTTACATTGCTGCCTGGCAAGCTTCTCAGCTTTTGTGACTCAACCTTGACCTCGAAGGATCTACTTCTCAGGCTGAGAAAGCAGCAAATTCTCTTTGCAGATTTAATCACCGTTTCCTCTGCTGCGGGCTCTGACTGACAAGATGGTGGAGATATCTTTAGCTCAGACAAAATCATCTAAAAGCAATTGCTGCTACAAGACACAGAACATACACTTGTTCCGTAAGTTGGCTTTGGCATACCTGGTTCCCACACAACACCCACAGTGAAGTGGAAAGCTGCCCACCACCTGAGGCCACCAGCTGATGGCAATGTCAGACACTGAGACTCTGAGCCATATTTGAACTGCTGGCCCAAGTGTAAGGCACTATATTCTCACTGCCCATTGAGCTTCAGAAGGATGCTTATAGCCTTGAAAAAAAAGCCATGTTACAGACATGTCAAATTAGACTGCAAGCAGAAACCACCAGAGGTGAATGCTGAAAGATTCCCATCTCTTAACATTAGGTTGTCCCATTATAACTTCCAGTAAATGTGATTTGTCCTGTGCATTGATGTCTTCCTCAAGTAGTGCTTTTCACGGAAGTTCAGGTTTAAGGTATCCCCTTTCTTTTTCCAGGCACTCTCCATTTCCCAGAATGTGTCCCAGACCTGGAACCAGTTCCACTGCTGAGGCATCACATTTCTCACCTGCTGATTGCAATTAGCCACTGCCAGCTGGGGCCTGGTGAGCTGCTGAAGAGCTAACAAGAAACAGCATGAGGCCTCGGCAGTGTGTATGCTCTGAATGAACAAGAAACGAGGTGCTGAGTTCCTGATGTGGCTCCACCACAAAACAAGGTGCCCACATCCTCATCTATGTGTCAAAATCTGCTTTTGGAGGCTCAGCTTGCTCCTCAAGCTCTTACACATTACCATCACTTGTTTGCCAGAGAGGAAATGTGGGGAAATAAAGGTTATTACAGGTAAAAGCAACCCCCAAAGAGGTCTTGTTAATAGATTGTTCCTCTCACCCTTATCCTCAGGCAGCACCAATCATCACAATGGAGCAGTTACCTCTGATTGTGGTTGTTGCCATACCAGGGTCACACCAGGTGAGCTCTGGAGGTGAGTAAAGCCATGCCCATCCCCTGCTGGATGCTGGGATCCTGCCAAGCCTGCTGTGTGCTCAGGAGCATCCACATGGGCTCTGAAGCATGGTTCCCAGTAGTCTTTGCCTTGTTCTTTACCTATTTGTAGAGCAGCCGGTAGTGATGCTCACTAGTTTGCTGAAGCCTGGTAGATTTCATCTCAGAGCTCCAGGAGAAATTCCCCAGAAGTCTGTAAAGATAAGTCAGTCTCCCTCCACATGCCCCAGGAAACCATCCTAGCATTCTCTCACATATTCAGTAGCTGCCCAATGCAGAGGACAATGCAAGGCAGGCATGCACCATGTCATTCCTGAAAACACCAGTGCATGCCTATTTCAGAGGAAATTTTGTTAACAGGAATTATGACCCATAGTCTGTACTCTTATAGCAATGGGAGGCAGTAGATGGATCTACTTGGGAATTCATAACAACTCCCAAGCCAAGGCATTAAGAATGTGTGCACTATTAAGATCTTTCCCAGGACATGTCTCCCTCTTTCCATTTAAAAAAAAAAAAAAACAAAGCTTAACAATTTTTTTTTTTTTAAAGGCAGTCAGAAGGTTTGTCTTTAAAACTAGGAAACAGAGCAAGGGTTAAACTCAGACCAAAAGAAACCTTGGGCCCTGCAGATACTTAACTGAACTTCGGATACATCAGGTGTCTCAGGACTGGTGCTGAATTGCCCTGCTTTGGGCTGAGAATGGACATGCCAGGCTTTTCCACTAGAGAGTCTCTGCAGGCTGTCTTTCAGGGCCCCCTTCTCCGCTGTAACTGGACACATGTGTGCAGAAATAGAATGCCATCCCTGTGAATCCTTGCAGTGACTTACCAACACCACCTCGGCCTCACCAGGCTCCCTGCTCATAATCCTGGGCAATAAAAACAGCCCTGGGAGAAAGATTTTGTTCTCATCCATTGTCTTGTGAGGCCCAGCAATGACTGAAGATATACTCCAACTTGGTGCCATGCTCAGTTATGAGCATGTTATGTTATTAGCACATACGCCATATATGCTCATTGGCCGGAGCTGCTAAACTGAAAGTCCTCCCTTAACCAGCATTATGTTCATCATTATTTTAGTAATGAGATACTGTTATCACAGAAAGCATACAGACAGAACCACAGACTTATTTTGCATCGAAGGGAGGTCATTGTTGGTACTTCTTATTTGGTTGTTTTTTTACTGAGGGGTGTAAGAAGAAGGATAATTCCACTTTCTGACACTGAATGCAGAGGATTCAGAATGGTTTTAACTTCTTTGTGATCATGTGCTCCACTTAAGAACATTCCCTGTTGGCATCCACGTCTCCATCCACAGAGAGTTGTCATCCAGTCTTCAGAATGACACAAGGGCAACCCAAAATTATTTCCTGGAAATGAAATTTTCATGGTTACAAGTTAGACAGTTTACAACCTCTGTTATGATCTAAAGGACATAGGAGCGGAAAGAAATGATCACAAAAACTTGACGACCAAGCACATGCTATGTATGGAAAAAGTCAGACTATAACTTCCTGTAGATCTGCAGAAGACTGCTAAAGCTTGCTAGCCTAAAGGAATTCCTTGAAGGATTAAGCTATGCTGCTGTCTACCATTAAGTTTATAGCTGGAGTCTACAGGTTTTCACAATATAGCCTGTGCCTGTTGGTGAAAGCATGATGAACTTGCACATTTTCAGTTCTGTGGCACAGCTCTTTTAGCCACATGCCTTAATCTGGGAAGTTGCTGTAGCACCCTCATTTTGGTGGATTTTCTCCAACTGAGAAAAACATAACAATTTATTCAGCAAGTCAATTTTTTTTACTGGTGGATTCCACACTTTTCTGAATCTGTTCCCAGGGGAATCACAAAGGGGTTTGACCTCTCTCCAGGCCATTCAGCACTTTGGAATGTGCTGTAAAATTATTTGCCCTGAGCAGCATTGCAGGAGAAGCATTCATCAGTTCAGTTCCTTGTCAGCCTTTTCTTCTGAGGGATGCATTGCTGATGATGAGTCATAAAGACATTGATTTTAAAATTTGCTTTAAATTATAATTGCATTCATATGATTACATCGTGGCTCCCAGGAATCTAGTGAGTTCTGAAATATATAGTTGATGCCTATTCTTCCCAGGTAAGTACTATATAATGTATAAGATGACCTGGCAATTTTTTGGTTTTATACTCATTACTTTTTGAGAATTATGTCTTACATCTGGAAGATAGAGGGGTTTTAATGGTAGTCTCTGTTTTAAAAAATCCAGTGTAATGGTTCAGTTGGGTGAAACAGTGTATTTAACTGAAGGTTAATATCCATATTGAGTTAATATCGGAGGGGTTCCCATCCTGATTTGAGATCCCAGTGTCCTAAGTTGCTATAAATCATAGAATCATAGAATAGTTAGGGTTGGAAAAGACCTTACGATCATCAAGTTCCAATCCCCCTGCCATCTAGAACAGTGGCTAAAAGGATATAAACAAAAATGCATACTTAGGAGTGAAAATGAGGTGCAAAGGCTGGTCACCAGGACTGTGCAATGTCAAGCGTATCTTACAGTCCATATTGCTGTGGACTCATTTATTTACATAAATGCTTCCTGTCTATGCTAGAAGGCTGCTACTATTATTACTACTATTGTTACTAGTACTAGTACTATGATTATTACTGTTATTGTTATTTTCATCTCACACTTCATCTTCCCAGAGTGAACGCTCCTTTAAATACAGTTCTCTTTCTCTGACTTCATTCCTCATTGCTGGTCTTTGCCTACAGAGTTCTTGGCTAGCAGGCAACACCCCATGAAGCTTCCTGAAGTCCTCTTAATCAATGTAGGGGTCTTGCAGTTTGGAGGCAGTGTTTTTGTCATGCACCAAGCATTGTACCACCATCATGATCTGTTATCCAGAGAGAGAAGGTGAGCTGTTCCTCTAATATAGGGCTGACGGAGAAGGAGACAAAAGCTTCAGGAACATGTCATTGTCCATATTTTCTGCTATTCGATGAGAATTTTTTGTTCTGGGTGGACATTGACTGACCCTCTGGTAAACAGAATGCAGTCTTCACTTGTACAGTTTGTCTTTAGTGATCATGCAGCCAATCAGGAGCTTTCTGCTGTGGTGTTGTGGTCAAGGAAATAAAGCACTCACTTTACAGAACCAGCATTAAGAAATCTCCCTAGCTACCCTTACATTTATCCATTTTCTCATTAATTTGCTAAGTTGAAATGCTAAAATTAAAATCTCAAGGCATTAGTGAGGACAGCAAGAGACAGGGGAGGCGGTGACCCATGTCAGAACCTGATGAGGTCTGGTCTCTCCAGCTTGTTCACTTTCTGGTCCCTCCCTCTCCTTTCCATGTTTTTTTCTCAAGTACTTTGGGTAATAAGCTGGTGAAAGGTGGGAACCAAGATCTTCCTAAGGTTTAAAAGCAGACAACAAGGTTAGAAAATGTGATTGTCACATCCAAAAAATCCCAAACAAATGAAAATCCCACCTCTTCGCTCAGCAGCCTTTAGAAGTACTTTGAATATGATCAAAATTGAGGCTGTTCATTGCAACCTATATGAAACAGGCTAGGTTTTGTTCAGCTGGCCTGTGCTTCTCAGTAGCCTGCTGGCCTCTTGCTGACAATTTCTGACCCTGGCAGGCAAAAGCCCCATAGGGCTGCTCTCTGCTCAGGCAGACAAGGAAAGGGACATAATACAGGAGACAGTAAAGGTGTCTGAACTCACTGCTCTGTTTGGGCCATGAGGATTCTTGGTTTGTGGTTCTAGAGCTATTAAGTTTTCAAGTGCTACATAAATGCCAAGTATTGTATTCCTGGGGCTAAAAAGAAGGCAATCTTTCCTTCTACTACAACTGTAAGGTCAAGGTAAATGTGACTGTTTAGAAACACTGCAGTCTTGAAGCCCCTGGGGGATTTTAATGTGTTTTATAAACTTGTTTCCAAACCAAGCCATTAGGAAAACAAGATATTTCTCCATAAAAGCATTTCTTTTTCTCTCTTTAGGGACAGTACTGACTGCCTTACAGTGCTTTAACTCGATAAGAATCATCATTTTTATAAACAGACCCTTTTTCATGACTTGCTTGATCAACTTGGGAAGGCAGCTTTTAAGAAGTTATAGTCATACGCAGGAATAAAAAACCCACATCTTACCCCATCTGTTGCAGCCAGAGATGTAATAGAAACCATGTCCTTTCTCTGAAGGTAATGCGTAAGAAAAAATAGAGACGTATGCACTTGCTTTCCGTTCACGCTCAGCTGCAGTTATGCAATATTACGGAGGTAAAGGAACAAGCTCTTTCACAATTTGATTGCAGAGCTGAAGCTTTTTGTTTCCTTACAGCAGTTTATGGTGGGAGATGCCAATATTTATCCAAAGCTTCACCTGTATCAGGAGGAGATTTCAAGCTAGTGGCTTTTCAATACCCAAGTTGGGACAAAGGGGGCCTCAAGGACAGACAGCCCAAATAACTGCAGTGAGCTGTGGCAGCACTTGGAGCCAGCGGGGTCTTGCTGTGAAATGAAGAGCAAGCAACTGGTTGTTCAACAGTGGATCAGCTCTGGGGAAGACTAAAAAATTTACTTACATTGGAGACCTTAGTTGCCTGCCTTTGTCTTTATATCCAGGGTCTACGGACATCAAGCAGCTTTGGTTTGCTTATTGTCTCAATACAGGAGTGTCAAAATGTTGACACTTGGGGCACACACATAAAGGACCTGTTCTAAATGAACAAGAGAGGACCCTATCTGCTGATTCTGTTAAGGGGCTGAGAGTCAGATAGAAACCTCAGGAAACTTCTGAGTGTCACAGGACTGCAAAGTGATTTCAAGCACTCTCACTGGCCTTAGCAAAGCCACACTTTTTCACACATGCCCCTCAGCCAGAAGTGAGAGCTCTTTTCCCTCCCCTCCTCACACAGGCACTTCAAACATGTACAATATTCAGTCAAATAAAGATTTAGTGCAGAATCTAGGAAAAAGAAAACAAGCAAAACCCCAAACAAAAACAACAACAAACACAAAACCTTATTCTGAGTCAAAATGGTTTTTAAGCAGTGCTGTCAAACCTGGAGTTTTGAGAGAGATCCAAAAAAGAGGGGGTTTGAGACTGCTGTTTTAGAGAAAATGTGTCACATGCACACAGAAAGAAATACATGTAAGAAAGAGGAAATATCTGCTTATCTGAGAATTACTACTCCTCAAACATGCCTTTTGTGGGCAGGAAAGGGAGGCAA
Organism: Pezoporus wallicus; assembly: GCF_028554395.1. Classification (NCBI taxonomy): domain Eukaryota; kingdom Metazoa; phylum Chordata; class Aves; order Psittaciformes; family Psittacidae; genus Pezoporus; species Pezoporus wallicus. The sequence goes on along the minus strand of NW_026638681.1, from coordinate 746,186 downwards.
GGTCTGCAGATTCAGCTGCTAACAGCATACCTCAGGCAGGCGTGTTACTCTTCATAGGAAAGGACTTTGCACCACTGGATCTAATTCCAGTCCAGCTCATGGGAATGGAGGGCTTTGGTTCCCTCTGAAACAGAAGTTACCAGCTTTCTACAGACCTTTTAAGTAGAAAACTCAGCTTCCTAATGGCAGTTGAAACTTTTACAAAGTTTGATTGAGAAAAAGGACACATACGTGTAGTTTCTTCCCCTTTTCTGTGCAGGTCAGACTGCTGGCGAGGGAAGTAGATTGTTCTGATCTCGAAAGCTATGACTAAAATGCTAAAATGCAAACATACTTTTAGAAAGTTACTGGTTATGGTTGAGCTCTCACTGTGGCAGCAGTCGGTTCTCTTCTGCAGGTGCTGGTGCAAGTAACATTTTTTATAAAGATTTTTTTTTTCTCTGTGCAGTGCTATCATTGCTAACAAACAGCCGCAATATTCATCACTTTGTGAGAAAAAGCATTAACTGCTGGGGGCGTGCAGCAAAAAGGAGGAATAACAAGTAAAGCATCTCTATTTCTACAAACTGTGAGACAAAATGAATGAAAAGGGGGAGGAGGCATTAGCAGAGGGGAAATAGGAAAGAAAGAGATTAAACTAGCTACATTGGGTATGGTTGGAAAAGACCATATATTGTTCTCAAAGCATAAGTCAGCTATATCTGGGCAGACCACATTACTCAAATTCCACAGAGATTTCTGGGAACTTCTCTGGGAAGTTACCAAAGATATGGTGAACAAAGGGGAAATACTATTGCATCCTTATTACAGACTGTGAGCAAGTAGTGTTCTGAGCAGTAGTGAATGCTGAGTCAGAAGATTACCATAGGATGTGTCTTTGATGTAATGGGGATGTAAATTAACATTAGGAAGACACTTGTGAGGCAGAGAAAGGGGTCTGTGTTGTCCCAGTATTACTTAGGATGCAACAGCCACCTTACTCAGGCTGGCACATTCTAACATCTCCTTACTCAGTTTCCCGCAGCAGAACTAAATGACCCACGTAAGGTTACTCAAGAAGCACAAGAATACCTAGCTCTGAATAACTGAAAGACTCCCTTTCTCTTAGCCAATTTCCTTAACTACAAAATTGTCCTTCCTGTGTGAAGCCTTGTTTTAAAGCAAATGCGGACCACAGTTCTCCTTTCCTCTACCATGCCACCAGCCCAGCCCTCTGTTACCCTATTGCCAATAAATACGTTATTACATTTATCACAGTAAGATATTTCTGCCTCCTTGGCCAAACTCTTCAAATTCCTCAGCTTGCAGCAAAGCCACTGAAGAACAACTTCTGCTGCCATTGCTGGTCCTGTTTCTTGCTTTCCGAGGTGCAGATGGAAATTTGTCCTTCACCTTGGAGTGATTCCCCATTCATCATCAAGATGAATGGCTGTCGATCCACCCTGTGCTGCTTGAAGAGGTGCCTCGCAAGTGACTCTGTGCATACCTCCCAGCGGTACCAACAGGACTGCTTCTCCGCGGTGTTTGCATTGGGTGAATAGTGCTCATAATCTGAGACTTAACGTCAAGTATTTTCTGCAAGGGAAATAAAAATGTCAACAGGAAGTGAAATGTGACCTGATTAACAGTTAGACCTCTGACTCTGCTTCAGTTTTGACTGATGTGGTGTTTTACAAGGATAATAATACCACTGATTCCTCTTAATTGATGGACCCTGATGGCGATATAAATTAAGCAATTAATACGATTCTCTGAGACTCGTAAAAACAAGCTGTGTGAAGAAATAGTCCTATTTATTTTTTTAACTACTTTAAAAACAAGTGTCATAAGAAATATTACAACAATTTTTTTTTCTAGGGAAAACCAGGGCAACTTTGACTCCTTAAGAGCCAAAATGTGCCCAAGGAGGCAAGGCAAATGATCTGCCACAGGCCGGAGTGGTTTATGGTAACCCAAGCTCCCTTTTGTCTGGGGAGTTCTGCGAGCCCTGATTTTCATTCCTTTTGTTTAAAACAAAACTAACCAAAAAATAATTACTGTTTCACATTTAGAGTCATGCCCGGAGGCCCCATTCAGGATCGGGAGTCTTTTGTGCTAGCTAAGAGCAAACACAGTGGGAGAAACAGGCTCTGCAGTAAATGGCTTGCGATCTGATTCCTGATGCTTTTAATGGTTTCTTCTGTGGGAGGTGGATTTAATAGTGAATAGAAGACCAGTGTGACCTTGAGTGGTGTCAGCTTGAAACCAACGGGAGTTTTCAGGAGAGAGCAGGAATTCTGGGAAAGCAAAAATTTAGAGGATTTGCAATACCCAAGTGATACGAAACAGTGTTTACAAACATTTACAAACAGAATGCTGTTGGATTCAATCATGTTTGCATCCCTCCATGCCTGCACTAATGGGCTTCCTGTGACTGATACATTCTCCGTGTTTCTCATTTGACTTCTGGTTTCTGAGCAGTCAGAGTTCATACTCGAAAGCTTTCCTCCACCACCATGAAAGCTCAGCAGTTGTGTTAATAGAGGCTGAGATTCTCTTGTAATGTCTTCAGGTGTAAAGAAAACAGCTTGTTCACCCAGAGGCGCTCAGTGCTTGCTGTTCTTTAATTCTCTTTGAAAAGTTACTCCCTGACACCGGGAGCAGAAGCCACACCACAAATTACAGGGAGTGAATAAAGCAGGATTGTTGCGCACGCCATCTCCTCCCTGCCTTTGAAATCTGAGAGCTGAGTAATTAGGAAAAGGGACTTGACTTCTTTTAAAGTCAAAGAGAAACGGATGCCTGTTTTCTGACAGTGATTTGAAATGCCTGCAATAAATGTTCCTGCGAGACAGGCAACCGGCTGCTGGTGCCAGAGGGAGAGTTACCACCATCCCACCCCTCCAAAATTGGAAATGGGTGAGGGATGCCTACATGCACATCCAACCATGCTGTACCTGCACTTCTAGTCAAACGACAGGGTGCCAGAGAAGTCCTGCAGGAGAGCCCCTGGTAACAGCTGTGTGACTGGAACAAGGGACGCGTCCTGCCCCTTCTCTCCGTACAGGAGAAGGGAAGTGCCAGGGTGCGTGGTTTTGCACGCTTCAATGACAGCCCTGTGACCTTACCTCGCAGCCATGTGGGCTGAGGCAGAAGGCTCAATAGTATTGACTAATCAGACAGGTACAAGGCAGGAGGAGCTGGCAGCACACCCAGCACTGCCCTATGCATTACTGCAGAGGTACCCAGGCTGGGAGAAGCCAGGTCTTGCTGCAGGGGCTGTTCTCTCACAAGGAGAGGAGTTGCTTTAATGGACTCAGTGATTTCTTTGTCTCCCAGGAAAAGACTGGGAGCAAGACTGGAAGCTAACCGGCTAGGCTGGGGCTCATGCACCACGTACCTGCATTGTAAAAGCTGAGTCAGGAAAACAGCCTTGACAAATCAGTGACAGCGTCGCCCTCTTTATGCCACCCTGCACTGGGGCACTTGGGATCCTGGGCTGACTTCAGCAGCAGAGTTTAAACAGCCCTTGATTATTTGTCAAAGATAGCACAACACAAGCTGGTTTTATTATACGGTGCAACCTGCAACTGCCACCATTTTTACATGTTACATTGACATTTCCCATTATCTTTTTCTTCTCCATCTCTCCTTTTCTATATGGACAGAATAGAAAGCTTTGCAACATGTAAACTAAGCAAAGTAACTACCTCCCTCACCTCACCCTTATTCCTGACTAGCTGCTGTAACTAGTCAGTCTTTGCAAACATCCATTGGGGCAGAGGAAGAGTTGAATTGAGTAAGTGTGTAAGGGTGCAACTGCCGAGCTGCCCTGCACTGCAAGAGCTGCTGAAAGGCAATGATGTCCTCCATCTCCTTCCTGGGAATTATCCTGGTTAGGTGACACAGTTTGTGTTTCTGACACTTCAGAGGAAACGGAAAGCAATGCAGTTTATCAGAGGGAAACGACTAGGTATTAGGGGTGCTTGTGATTACGGTGCATTTCCTTCATGCCCCTGGGGCTTTCTGCAGGGCTGTGTATCATGAGTTAGCAATGGCTGAAAGTGTGGCTTTAGCACCACCACGGTGTCTGTATCCCTGAGCACACGCGCAGACACTGAGGCCCAGAAGGATTAGGGCTGTGATTACTTAGCAATCTGCAGGGCTTTTTACGATGGGTATAGCACCACATCTGTAGGGCTGTACTGATCACTCTTTCTATTTCCAGCCCTAGCTTGGGGCCCCTGCACCACTCCTACACCAAGGTAGGACTGCAGCCCACGTGCCTTCCTAACACACAAATGGCATTAGTTTCCCTTGACAAGGTTTGTTTAATTTCTTCAGAAGTTAGTTTCATTACAAGAACATTCCTTTGTCATCAGCCCAGCTTCCACGGTGTATTGCTAAACATACAGGTAAACATACCTATACTGTATAGGCTTTCACAATTCTTTTGCTTCTTGAATATTGCTCATTCACGTGCAAAGTTAACAGAGTGGTGAGAGATGCTGACATGCACAGTTTGTGCTTGGGGCTAGGACTGGGAGAAGCCAGAGAAACAAATGCTGTTATCACATACACAAGAAGCCCATTTTTCATTTTACATAAAGCAGAAATTAAAACAGGGAAGTCAAATACTTACAAATTAGGTATATAGTTATCATTGCACATGCATCCTTAATATGGCCTTTGTATGTGTGAGAAACGCACAAGTACAAAATTTAACACTTACAACTTTACCAAACAAGACATCTTTCATGAGCTTCAGTCTGCCTCTGCAATTTCCTGATATAACTGAAACCTACCCGAAAAGATACAACCCAAACAAGACTCCTTTGGCAAGGTTCCTGACAAGCCAAAATGGGAGATGCAGCATCAAGCCACCCTAGCGTGAGTTCTGGCTTTGCCCACACACATACATTGCCAAAGAGGTGGTTGGGTCTAACACATACGATGACAAAAATAAAACACAGAAGACAAAACCCATGCTTTTCAGGGGCGGATGTGAATGATGTTGAGGGAGTGACTAAATTCACTACATTTCTGCTCTGTGAAGTTCACCCCTCTCCATCTTGATGACAATTTATAATAATTCCAAAATCTCCAGATTAATTCCAGCTGCTAGCACAAGGATAAAAGATGTCAGTAAGAGCTGTGTTGCTGGACTGCCTGAGCACAACAGAGACTACTTTCTCAGCTTTGTGAGCGATGCCTTCACCTTGCAGCAGAGACAATGCTGGCAGTACTGCTGCCTTATTGTGGGCACACAGAGGGCTGCAGTTGGCACAACTTTCTTCCAAAAGGCATGGAGACCGTTGCTATCAGCTTATTACTGTGTATGGGGCAGGGCACCTTTGCTGGTTGCTGTGACCTGGAGAGAGATGAGATAGCACAAGAGGCTGGTTTTGCTATCTTTGTCCCCCAGCTCCCCACTGGCTCTGGAGCAGGAGGGGTGTTAAATGTCTTTGCAGAGCGCAGTCAGCCACCGTCCTTGGAATCCAACGGGAAATGCAGGTTTATGTTGCTACTCTCCAGGCTGCTCTGGGCTCTGTGTACATGTTGATTAGACAGAGTGGCACTGACCCAGATATCATGGAGGCTGGACGAGGTGACCTTTAAAAGTCCCTTCCAACCCAAACTGTTCTATGATTAAGCATCATAGCTATTACTGAGGGCGTATTGAATTGCTACTACTTGCAGGCTGGGAGATCATGTCTCCTGCTAGGCTGCGTTCTGTGGCAGCATTTTTCAGAGCAAAGCTATTCTGCTCACCACTACTGGTGCTGCAGTGTTAAAAATGCTGCTTATAAAGTAATGCAGATGTCCTAGCACTGACTCTCTTAACTGCTGGGCTGCAGCATGCAGCAGGGGATTGAACACTCCTCCTCTGCCTTCTTTTTATCTGGCAAATATGGAAGGAGATGTTAAAAAGCTTCTTTTGTGTTCAAACAGGGGGTCATGGCATGAAAAAGCTAGGAAACCCTAAGGTTGTCTTTTTGCAAGGTAATTAGCAGCTAATGGAAGTTGGTCCAGGGTATGGATGAACTGTCAGCCTGCAAAGCCCTACCTGTGCTGCTGATGTGCTTCAAGGAGGCCAAGGGAAACACCCTTGCTCCTCATAGACACTGTCCCCTCTCCGAATACTGCTAAATCAACTTTGCAGTGACAGCCCCAGGGGATTATCTATCTTTCCCCACAGTATGCCACTTGGGTGGAGCACATGAGGGAAATGCCTTCAAGATGAAACACAGGAGCCACAAAACTCAGGGCAGGAGAATCCTGTGCTCCGCCAGTGGTGGGGCATTCAGAGTTAATGCATTTGTCTTCCCAAATTCTTGTCACACGTGATGGAGCCATGCTCTCCTGGAGATGGTTGAACACCTGCCTGCCAAGAGGAAGCAGGGAATTAATTCCTTGTTTTGCTCTGCTCGTGTGCACAGCTTTGTTTTACCTATTAAACTGTCTTTATCTCAGCCATGAGTTTTCTCTTTTCCCCACTTTTGTGAGGGGCTGAGCTGCCCACCAGGGTTAAACCAAAACATCAGCATTTTTGTTTTAGGCGCTATCCGCACTTACTTGAAGTCTTCAGTCTGTTTATCTGGGTCCCCCCTGGATCAGACCCTTTCGTTGTCCTTAGTTGTCTACAAATTCAGCAGTGAGGACCCTCACCAGCAGCCTCTCCCATTAGCTGTGGAGAAGCCACAGAGATTTACAATAAAAGAAAGGAGCAGATTTCCCAGTTCCTGTATCCTTCTGTTTTGGGGTTCATGGTTGAAGGGAGAAATTTTGTGGAGACCCTTCTATTGAGACTTTAGACTAACCTTGTTACCATGAATTATGGGTCCTTTGGAAAGTGGGACTTAATGTTAGCTCTCCAGCACAGAAGAGGGGTTTTGTCTATGGAATTAATGCTTCCTAATTATTCCAGCATTGCCCAGAGGACAATCCCTTTTGCATAAATATGACTGACTTACATTCTCTAGCCATGCTAGGAAATATTTCTGACCTGGAAACATTTATTTCCTTCAGAAAGTCTGTGTTTGCTTGATCATGATTTTTCTTTCTGCATTTGGCTAGGGCAAAAGCCAGTGGAAAAGAAACACCACTAGGAAAAACACTGGGGTAGTTTTCTAAGGGGGCACATGAGAAGTCTAATTATGATCTATTGGTAGTGATGAATATGTACATAACTGTATTCTAGAGGGTTAACATAGACAGCATGCAGTGTGTCTTTCTTGAGCAGAAAGCAGCAAATCCCAGTGGCCTTACTTGCCTTCCTAAATAATAAATCATCTTAATGAATGATTTCAGGATAAGCTGCCCATCCTGCTGAAGTTATTTAGGTGCTGTTGTCAAGAACAAGCTTTGGTGTCAGGGGCTGAGGACATGATAGCTGGATGCTTGTGATATTTAGTCAGGCAGGTCACAAGCAAGTCAGGACTAATTCCTGAGGTTTTTCTTTATGATGACTTTTTTTATTATTATGTATTAGGAGTGGGGGGAACACAATAACAACTTTGGGGCATTTTTAAATTAAACAACAAGGGTGAAAAGCAAAACCAAACTGCATGTAAGTGATTGATGCTGCTTACTTGCTCGCATGCTGCCAGGGAGCTCCAAGGACAGCAGCGAACAACCAATAGCAGTCAGTGGGGGTGGAGGAGGCCTTTTTAATTACATTACATCATTTTTCAAGATAATATTATTTTATCTCCCACAGGATCTTAAATAAACTTCTCAAAAACATATCACATTATATCTTTGCCTGTGGATTGCCTGCTCAGCTATGGTTAACCACTGACTCTGTGCTTAGGTGTGTGTTTAGATGGACTGTGTTGTCACTCTTACTCTATTGGAAGGTCTAGAAGTGATAGAAAATTGGAGAAGACTAGCACAAATGAATTCAGCATCCAAAGGATCCTGCACTTAAAGCTGTCAGAAAAGCCCTCCATCTCAGCATGCATGCAGCAGGACAAGCAGAGCAATGGCCAGCACAAAGGCCTGCAGCATAGATAGGAAAAGTCAGTTCTGTCACTGCAGAGATGTCCCCTCCCTGGGGAATTGGAAGGGACACACTGCATGAGAGCAGGCCAGGCAGAGGTGGAGAGTGGCCAGGTGAGACGTGTGGATGATGCATGCTAGCTACACTGGTTGTACTGGGAGCTGTTTTTTCCCCATCTATTCCTGAGAAGATGGTGAAGGTGTTAAACACAAAAGGCAGAGAGATCCTCTTATTCATCAGTAAAACAATAGGGTGCCAAGTTAGCTTGGGTGTTTGACGTCCATCATGGTGCTCCAATGCAATTGCAGTGGTCTCAAGAACAGAGAAGGGAAATCCTTTATCCTGGACCTTCCTGCACTAGAACTTACCTGCTGTGTTACATGATGTATTCTCCAGATTGCGCACTATGATATGGTCCTCACTGTGACAGGCACTGTCACGGTCTCGTATACATTGTTCAGTCCAGTATACATTGAGCCCTCCTGCTGCTTAGGCAACTTTTCACATTAATATGTGCACCTGAGAAAAAGTTCCAGTATTTCTAGGGGATCTTCTCTCTCAGCCGCAGGAAGCATGTGTTCAGGTAGTAGCTGCCCTGGCAGGATGAGGACCTAACTTGGGATACCGCCTTATCAAGGCAGGCTATATGCAATGAACGGTTGTGGAAAACAAAGTAATAGATCTTAAAGAAGATACTGAGAGCTGAATTATGCAATTAAGATTCTGTTGTGGAGTGATGTGATCCATGGAGACATGCTAGCATATGCCTCAGAACATCCCAAGTTCCTGACTTTGCAGTAGTCCAAACCAGCTGCCTGCCCAGACCATGTCATTGTTCACCATCAGCCATCATGGCCAGCTTCCCTTGTGTTCAGAAACACGGACTGTGGATGTGCCAGCCACTTTGGTAATGCAGACACAGTTTAGAAACTAGGGTTTCCTACAACTGCATCAGCATCAGCTTGTACTTATATGGTCAAGCCAACGTGGATACAAAGAAAACCTTACAGAGAAGACTGAACACAACCCATTCCATGACAACTGTGCCTACAGAAGACACCACACATCTCAGGAAGTATGCGATACAAGCTCTGCAGAGGAACCACAGGGACACTCACAAGGGAACTTTACTGGGTGGGCAGGAAGAAGGCAGTGGCATAGTTTTATTGCCCCCTCCTGTCCAACAAAGTATCTGCTGGGGGAGGCTCCGTTATTGCTGTCTCTACCAAGTGAACCGCAGGTCACTCATCACTCTGTGTGGCTTATGGGCAACCACCCTAAGGTAAGCAGGAGGAAGAATATCTCATGGCTCTATCTAAGGAGCACTCTGTTTAGGGACTGAAACGATTTTTACTCAGCCCTAATGCAAAGCCTGGAGAAGATTTCTGGAACAACAAGAGGGCAGTTGGGGTCCCAGCTCTACTTGTTTGTGAAAGAGAGATGTACCTTTCTTCTCACAGTCAAAGCCAGGTGCTTTCTTTCCCCTCAATTCTCATGGATAGGCCATTTCCTTCAGCACATTCCCAAAATAATTAGAAGACAGAAAAACATCTTTTCCCTCACAGCATACTGACACAATGCTAAGGTACTGCTAGGGCCTGAAATCAGTGCAAAAATAAGCTTGATATGTAAGACCTGAGACCCTACTATCTTCATGACTCCAGATTCCATGAGTGTCTCCAAGCAGAAGCTTGATAATATATCAAACTTTACTAACAGATGATTTCAAAAGCAAAAAGCTGTACAGGTCTGATGGGGAAGATGTACATTTCCCCACAGACCACTGGGGAAAATTAAAATAAAGGAGTGGAGTGGAAAAGATTAAAATGGAGACTGAGTGGCAAAGTTGGGGTGAGAAGTCCCCACATTTCCTTTGTGGTTTTATGCCTGTAGAGTCTGCTTTTGTGATGATTAATATAACAAACAAGATACTCACAAAAAGACTCCTAATCCTCACTGATCAGAAGTATAATGACGTGGAAGCTGCAGCTGTTCCAGTGGATTTCTGAACAGCAGGCTCTTGTTGAATGAGCCCCATGATTATTTATCTCCATCATGGGCTCTTTATTCCAAGGTATTTGTTGTTTTCCCTGCATTTAGACAGTCTGTCCTTACACACAGAAAGCTCTGATAATGGATTTTTTTTTATTAGCCTCTTCTTCCTCCTGCTTCTACAAACACAATGCATCCCCAAATCACTGCATTATGAAGGGAAGGCGCTGCCAGCGTTTTAACAAGGGCCTCCCACAGCATTCTCCCCATTAGCCTCATAAACACAGGGCAGTGCTGGAGCATGTGCTGCAGAGAGAAGGGTCAGGAGACTATTTATTCTCTCCGTTTAAACAAAAATGCTTTCTCATGAGCAAGGAGAGAAGCAAACAAATAAATTAAGCTGTGCCTTGATGGAAGCATTTATATTGTGTCCTTGGGAAATGTACCGAGTGTGGGGATAGTGCAGGCTAGTGTTTAACTTGGCTGATTTGAAATGGTTTGTGTGTAAGTGGAGACCTTGCAGGGGCATTGTGCAGCTTGATTTTTTTCTTTTTTTTTTAATATCTTGTGTTTGGTGCAATCTGCTCTGTTTCAAGGTAAAGCGCTCATTCTTTGGAGTCACCCTGTGACAGCACTGTGAGCTGGAGCCATAGGCCTGGGGTGTGCAGAGAGAAGATGAGAGGACTAATTGTGGTTGCTACAGATCTGTGACCTGATGCCAAGGGAATGCAGTTTCCCCATTTGCCAGATAAAGATGATGTTTGTGCACCCACCTCACGACTAATGTGCTACTGCTTGCATTGGCAAGTATTTTTACTGTTTTCTTGAGACTCACTGTAGGCAGACGTGGCTGATCATAGTCATCTCAAACAGGAGGAAAAACTCTAAGCCAGTGGTTCCTGGTTGTGTCACCAGCCATTTGGTTTAGTGCTGTGTGTAAACCTGTCCACTTGGTCCAGTTGGAGACTGGAAGTCCTGCTCAGGAACCCATTGCCTCAAAGCATGACGTACTTAAAGAAAAAGCTCTTTGGATAGTGTGAACTGCCATAGCACTCCTGATGTTTGCAGGGTTATGGTGGCTTACATCCAGCAGTGGTATGGCTCAACATGTCCATATTTATCAACATTTCCATATGAAAAGATGTGTTTCTATTATTGTATTTCATTTTCAGCTGGTTCTTTTTCTCCCTTTTTCCCCCTGGGATGACACCATTGGAAGCTTTTTAGTAACACTTCTCTCCCTGTCACTCACTGGACCAACATATGTTTTCTCTCCGTATGATTCTATTGGAGTTGTAAACTAAAAAGGCTGTTTGATTATCATTTTTATGCAAGGTCAGCAGAAAGAGCACTCCTGTTACTTTTAAGAGAGTTTTAAACAGTGTTATACTATTTTTTCTGAATATGTAAACACAGAAATGAAGAAGCTCATTCTTTGATGCACTCCTGCCCTCATTCCCACAGCCTTCCTCCTGGAAACCAGTGTCTTATAGGCTGTTCAGAGGAAGGCACCAAGCCTGTGAATTCCTTGAACTGGTTTGGCTCCACTTTAAAGTGAGTGATGAGCATCAATAAAACAAAACACAATATACAAATGAATTCTCCAAATCAGTATCAGGGTGGACATGGGATCCCCCAGCCTGGCAATTTTGGATGAATGAAACACGCTATTAAACAAAGCCATGAGGCTGTGTGCTTTCAGGGATTGGCTGGGATATGAAGCAGAGGGAGGAAGACTGGCAAGTTTGGGGATTCTTGACATTTCCAGGCAACTGCTTACTCAGCCGGGTGGATGGGACTGAGACAAAATGCAGCAGCTGAATGGACCAGACATCAGGCCTAAAGGGCAGTAGACAAGCCCAAACTCACAGAGTGGGTGGTAGCTTTGGCACATCACCTGCCCCTACCCTCAGAGGGTATCTCATCCAAGTTGTTGTATCACATCCGAGGAGTGGTCAATAGAGGTGGTGTGGTATGGGGATCTTGGAAAGGGCAGACATGACTTGTGCCAAAGCAGCAGGAGACTCTGCAGTTCATTCTTCACCTCAAGTACTTCACTGGATTCATCAATGACGGTGCAGCTCTTGCCCCCCACAGACACTGAGGTTTCCTTTAGCCCTAGGTCTTGTTCTGGATCTTCTACAAGAGGCTCTTTTTCAAGGACACTGAGTACAGCTCCCACAGCTGCATCAGCCCCAGGGAGCTGGAGAGTTCTTCTCAGCTCCTATGTGAGGGTGCACACCCTGGCCGTGTTCTTGTGACACACCAGGTTGTGCCTGAGAAGAAGACAAGGCTTGGAGGGAGCCAGGGGTGAAGCATGCACTGCAGCGGATGCCTCAGCTCTTCATCAAGGGAATGAGCCTGCCAGAGCACTGGCGTGGTAGTTCAGAGCTGGCTGAGCTGTAGTCACTGAATATAAGGGCATGTAGGAACCTGCAGGATGGAGGCAGCAGGGAAGGCAGACTCCTGCGCAGCTGTATTGATGGCATCAAGGCTAAATTTTCTGCTCTAAGTGATAAGAATGCATCATGATTATTATTAGACACTGCTTTTTTTCTTGTTGCAAACAGTTGCATATATTAATACTCATAGGAACTGGACAAAATTAGTTGCCCACAGCTTTTTATAACATCTAGAGTTCAAAAAAGCATGGGGTGCTTTTAGCCAGATTGTAATATTTTTGTCTTGCACAGCTGATGGGATGTCTGCTCTACATTCATCCATTTTCTGCTTAAAAGGTCATGTTTAATTTCCTAAATGAGCCTACCCTCCCCCCACCCCCCAGCATTCTCTCTCTATGGCAAGACATCACTGCATTTTTCCTTCCCTACTATGCTGAAAGGGTGCTTGTGCTTACAAGGTTTGTGTGCAGTGAGGGAGAAAAAACATCTGCCATCAGTGACTTTGCAGACATGGTATATTTACAAATCTTGTTAGTTGCCATGAATACATCATGCCTGGTTGATGCCCTTATGGGCAAAGTAAAATTGTATGAAGGGTATTCTCTTTTCTGCTCCCCTAAGGAAAAAGGCCTCATTCTGTAAAGGTAGCAGACAGGTATGAAAACTCCAGGAGATGGGGAAGAACATCCTGTGATTCACTTGAAACCAAAACCAACTGGCCATCTTTGAAAGTTCTGTCACAGGTAGGTAACTGCAGTCTCTCTTCTGAGTTCCACTGCTGCATGGGATTTGACACATGCCAATTTTGGTCTATGCTCCCACCTAACAAAAAGTAGTGCCAGAGGAACAGTATTAAATATTTTCTGTGGTAGAACTGTACACCACTTACTCCTCACCTATAGAAGTGATTATCTGATGTCACCATTGCTGTTCGTCTCCCCTGCTTAAGCGGAGATCCTCTCCAGTGTCATCTTCTGAGGCTCTGTCACTGTGAAAAGCTTTGAGGGGTGCATCTGCACTGTTTCAACCCCAAATGCCAGCTAACAATAAATACAGGTGTGTAGCTCTCCTAAGTATTGGTAGGAGTTCTGAAAAGGCATTTTCCTTTGTAAGCAGCTTCCTTTTAATGGTGTCCATTTTAATGAGACCCTCATTATCTAGTGCTTCCAGGAACAATTTCCTCAACTTCCTTTAGCTTGCTAATACCTCCTGACATCATCTTTCTGTTATCACTTGTGTTATACATTGCATTCCAAAACTCTGCTCCTTCTGTAGTTTGGTTCTGAGGGCATCACAGAGAAGCAGCTGAGCCTCAGGGTCTCTGCAAGACTGGTTATTTTGCTATGAGGCAATGGATTGCCATTAGAAGTTCATGTAAGAAGCAGTTAAGCCTTATGTAATATCTCTGACTCAGTCTAAGCAAAGCAGACACTCTGAACATGATGAACATGCATATGTCAGTATTCAGGGGGCCGGAATCCCTTTTCCATGCCATCATCTATTTCTGTAACAAGACCTTTTATTAGTCCTGATTCAAGCTTCTTAGAGTTTAGCTGAAGAACCTGGAAATGCTCACAATTGTTTGCATCGGATGAACAATTCTCCCAACCAGAACCAAATGGTAAAATTTGGGATTCACCTAGTTACAAAGCTAATTAAAGAATTGCTCCATTGCTTTTTGTTGAGCTTCTAAGTCTGAAAATCATGCTAAGCTAGGTTTTTTCAGGTACATCTGACTGTTCCTCTAGCATCTTTTCATAAAAAATTGCCTCCCCCTTTAAAAAAACTTACTGCCACCTTCCTGTTTTTATAATATAGCAGCAGCAAAGAACCATTTGTAGGGAATACTGTCATGGTCCTAAAAACCTTTCAAAATCTTTTCCTGCATGGAACAGATAGCACAAATAGGCAGAGTAGTAGACCATTGCATTCCGCTTTCCTATAGGAGCACTTTACTGATATTGGCTCATATTTTTTCCCCTTTAACTGTGGAGCCAATCTTTGTGTGCCCTCTTGGATGTGTAAGTTGCTCTTTGTTTGCCACACCACCTGAATGTCAATGGGGGCAATTACGGTGCTTTACAATTCATGGGTACTTTTGGGGCACATCTGCACATAGATACATGCATTATGCTCCCAGCTATATTGAGGTTTGTCTCTAAATTTGCATTCCTTTTTCCTCTCATGCTTGAACTCTCAGGTTTGAAAATACTGCCACTTACCAGCTAAAGAGTGCTCGGTCAGAGACTGCAGTGTGCAGGCTCTGACCCTTCCTGCAGTGTGCAGCACTCTGCAACAGACACAGCAAGCTGAACAAACGCTCTTTCCTATCCTGTTTGCCTTTTAAAGGCATGTGAAGGGAGCTGGCTCTATAGCTCAAAGAAAAGCAAATGTAGGAAAGCAGAAGTGCATTACAGGCCCAGTCCCGCAAAGTAATGAGCACACTCAGGAATTCCATGTTCCTGAGGTCCAGCTCCCAAGTCCTTGCACAATTTAGCGTTAGAGCTGAACTGTCTCACTTACTTAACATAAAATGCCCATTACAGGGTTTGTAAGCAAGGAAGGGATCAGGTTTGGGAAACAGATTCAAAGCTGCTGAAGGTCTGTGGGTGGCAAACAGAAGGCACAGAGCCAGAACGGAAGTAAAGGATGCAATTAAAACAACAGTACCAGCAGGTGAAAAGCCACGGTATAAAGCAGGGACAGAGTGCAAATCAGTGCAGTTCAATAGAAAAGGATGCTACCAGACAGAGACTGAAAGACTGGCAAGAGGCTGTTGGTGGCCACAAGAGATGATAAATCTGGAAGCAGCATGAGCGAGTCTGTTATCTAGCTGAAGCAGTCAGGCAGCACTCCTTGATAGACAAATTCAGGAAGCAATGACATTAAATAGATGTAAACAAGCTGTCTCAGCACTAAAATTTTGTTACTAACCAATTAAATTTCATTTTCTGCTCTTAGCTGGCGGCCCTGGCTCACAGCCCCTTCGCTCTTACTGTTCCACAAAGATAAAACACGTTGTACACTATTTCCATCAAAATCGGGAGATGGATGGAAAACCCTTCCTTTCTCTAATGAGGCTGAAAGGCTCCTTACCCTACGTATCAGAGAAGCCTGTCACATTTACATTAATTGATGCTGAGAGTTGTAGAGTTGTTCAGAAAGTGTTCAGGGCCAAAGAGGAATGGGAGGCCCACGAAAACGTGCGGTTAAAGTGGATTAGACTGTGCATTAGTGAGGCCTGCAATTTCCAAATCCAGTGTTCCTTCCTAAGGTTTAGTATTCACGCCACACCAAACAGTGCTGTGTGGGGAGCCAGAGGCCCTCTGACAAGCAGCTGTTTCATCCTCCAAGTAGACTATTTTTATTAATGCCAGCAAAAAGCCCACAGAACAGAAACATGCTGCTGTCATCACCTGCCTCATTCTGCCAGTGATTTTGTCCATGCAGGAGTTTTTGTAACTGTAAATGACAATGCTGCTTTTAATTCATACATTTCAGTCCTTTCAATGTTCTCAGAGCTAATGATTTCAGCACAACTTTCATTTCGCATCACCCTCATCATTTACTGAAATGGATCTGTCCTGGGAACGCCTTCTTTTTATAGCAGCTTTTACTTCCGGATGGAGCTTTTCATTTCCAGGCATGGACTGTTGTGCAACAGCCGACAGTAAACTTGAGAGAGAGAAAAAAAGAAATTAAGTTGTGATTTAGAGAAAGCAGAATTTCTGAAACAATGCAAAGGCTAAGCTGTTAGCCAAAATTCTGATGGCCTTTGTGAACAACAAACATCTGTAAACACAGGGTGATTCCTGGCCAGGACTGAGCCCAGTGTGACTTACCTCTCTCCAGATACCTGCTGCATCCTGCAAAAGGTTGCCTTTGAAACCCAGCCATGAGCACTGCGAAATGCCAGCGAGCTTCTCCTTTTTGACAGCAAATGCTCTTAAAGCCAGACCTTAAAAAGAGCATCCCTGGTCATTAGGGTGCACAGTGCTTCTGTACCTCTGAAACTGCATTTACTGTGTAGAGGGCAAAGAAAGACAGGGAGTAGGATTCATCACACCAACATTAATCACAGTAATAAAGCTGCCCAGAGGTGCTCCAGGTTGTAGCTTGTTCTGAAGGCAAGGAGGGCTGCATGCTCACTGACCCGCGGCCCTCAGCCCCTTGCCAGGGTCTCTGGGCAGGTGCAGGCCCTGAGGCACTGAAGCAGCCTTAGGCCTCCCTGTTGCCTGGGGGCAGCCCCACACTGCTGCAGTGCTGCTGTTGAGAGAGGAGGGGAAGATGGTGACCATGGCTCCTCCGGGCTGGGGGCTGGGGGCTGTTCATGACGTGCTGGCAGGCTATGGGAAGCACATCCGAGCCCCCCCAAGCCAGGCAGTGGTTTCCCAGCCGTGCTGATGGGGTGCCTGAGGCAGCAACCACAGGCAGCACTGCCTTTTGGACATAGGTTGCTGCTGCACACTTCCCCCAGAAATGAATTCACCTTGGCCATTCATCATCACCGCAGGCAATCTAATTAGAGCCCTGTCTGAAAAGGAGAGGCTCATTTATAATAGAGACTTTGTTATGGAAGTGTAATACCTCCAACTACATTTTTGCAGCAGGTTTTTTTTAAGGAAAATTAATTAATTGTCTGGTGCATTTTAAAATAACCAGCCTCCCGAGGATGGCGCAGCGGCTCCTCTCAGCACACTCCATCCCCACCCAGGTCGCCTGCTGTGTGACAGTGAAATGCTAAAATCACTTCGGCAGAGAGGCAGTCTCAGAGGCTGCTGTTTATTTTCTACAGCAGAGGAATATCTCAGGATGCAGTCTGCACCTCTGCCCTGTGGGACCGTCTCTAATTGCGCGCTGTGCGCTGCAGAAGCACTCAAAATGCACAGTTCAGAAAGTAGAATTAAACATGGAGGGGAGATGCACCCACATGTAGTACGCACCCAGCTTGGTCTTTGAAAGAGGTGAATGTAAGACTGCACTTTGAGAAGCACAAAAATGGATAGTGGAATAAGGCAGATAGTCTCCTGTTGACGTGCACGCTGCACAGTGACTGGTGAAGCGGCTTAAGAGCTGAGAATCTGGGCCCATGTGCTTGGCTCCTTCTCACACCCACTTTTGCTCCTTATTTGAGCAGTTCCAGTGATGGGACAGTTCAGGTGGGTGCTGCTCAGGAGTGGTTTCAGACATAAGTGGGGCCAGCTGCACAGTGGCAGAGAAAAGACTCAGCATGTCCCTGTCACTGCTGAGGATGTGTTGGAGAATGAATGGCGTGCATCTCACCAGATGAAAACCCTGGAGTGGACTGAAGTGCTCCTAATGTGGGGTAGGTTCTGTTCTGAGCTGTCCAGGATACCCCATCTCAGGTCACTTCAAAAAACAAAAGTAAAAGCAGTGGATGGAGGCCCTTTTTCATTATCTCCAGGGCTTGCTAGGTAGTCATATTTCTTCTAACTACACTTCTTCTTGTGGAGAGGTCAAGTATTAGATGAGGCATTGGTGCAAAGGAGCAATCACCCCAAAAATGATGAGTAAGATCCCCAGGCAGTACGAGAGAGGAATAAACTGCAGTGGCATTTGGGATGAGGTGTACTCCAGAAGCTCAGGAAAGGATCAGCTGAGTTTGGAAGTGAGCAGTGGAAAGTAGGATGTGGAAGAAAAAGAGTCTTTGCGAGAAAGAAAATAACCATACTGCAAGAAGATACTGGGAGAATGGTTCGACATTTTGCCTGTACAGGAGAGGAGAAATGGGCACCTGAATTTTACAGCAGGTAAGAAAGCAAAGTTTTCTGAAGAAAAGGCTAAGGACTGAGCAGGGATGATACGACCACTTCTGAAATCTTGCTTACTGGCTTTTATCTGTTGGTAGAGTGCAAAAAAAGAGATGGAGCCACAGCAGGGACTATTAGGAAAAGGACCTCCAGGAGACAAATAAAATTTGGCACTTTTGCCAGCTGAAGCCCTCCTATAAGTAGAATAAAGCACAAAGTACTGTACAAAGTGTTGTATTAAGGCTGTGCACATCTTTTTACACAGTGGCACTCTTTTTACTACACTGTGAGTTCTGTTACTCTCATGCTCTCTCAGGTAATGCTTTTAAGGCTATTCTGGTGTTTGGACTTGGACAGAGGGTCTTGCTCTCATTGCTTGGAAGAATAAATCACAAGACATGTGTGATACTACCTCATGGTCAGTGAGAAAACTGGTTTTGTGAGTTTTTTGCCAGCTGCTTCTCTAAATACTGTCCAAAACCAAAAGCAGACAGTCTCTATGCACAGTAACCTGTCCTCCTATGTGTATGGACGAGTGTTGGCAATCACAGGTTATTTTCTTTCCATGCTAACCAGCACAAGCCAGCCAGGTCTGGAAGCAGTGTAACCACATTAGCGTGATGCTGGGTGTGAACTAACAAACCAGGTCAGCATTTATCTCAAGAAGTCTGCCTTGAGTACACCCTATGACCATACACTCAGTTCAATCAAAAGACAGACAGATGTCTTTTCAGGTTGGAAACCAACATCCTTGTGAGGACAGGGAATAAATGCATGGCCAGGAATGGGTGGAGAACAAGGACTGCAATGAAGAGATTAGAGTGGCTGCCCAGCTATAGCATGCCTTCATCTCTGCAGGACTTTTTACTTACCTGCTTAATGGCTCTTACTTCACAGGGTTTTCATTACACATTTTTGTCTGTATCTTTGCAGTACTAACCATGGAATGCTGCATGCTTTAACCTGTACTTTTGCTATTTTGAGGTTGAGCTATGTCTGTTCTAATTAGGTATTCATACAGTGATAAACAGTCATTTCTTATACACATTATGCAGAACCTTGCATTGTTTTCCTGTATTTTCTGTTACTTCTTTTGTAGTGTTTAAGGCAGGACACGGTTCTTTTGAGAGAGGAAAAAGAAAGATGTTTATGAAAGGGCTTTTCTGCACAAGCATAAAAAATGGCAAGTGCAGTCCTCATAAAATTGGAGGCCAGCCCAGATCTTGGGACCTCTAGACCTTTTGCTAAGGTCTGGTGGAAAATGCCATGGAGCTCCACTAGCTTTAACCAGGCTCATGCAGTAATTTTGTGCAGGTCACTTCAGCAGGAAGCTGTGCACTTGCTCCACTGCAGCTCCAGACCTGTTAAAACAACAAGGGTCTGTGTTGTTGTCTGCATGTCAATGGTGGCAGCTGCTCACCAACAGCCCCCAGAAAATGCAGGATCTCCTTCAGCAATATGGGGACCATTATATATTTGGGGTCTTACAACATTTTGGACAGAATTTATTGACTCAATTTATTCATGTGGAGAGTAGTCTGCTGTTTGTATATCCCTGGGAGTATCTGAACAGTTAAACTGCACCACTCATGGTAATCTTTCTCTTTTTGCCATGCATTCAGAGTTAACACTGAAGAAATGTTAACACTACAGCCGTTGGTTTCTGTGCTGTCCGGTGGAAATCTAAAGGCTAGCTGGTATGACTTTACAAGTCCTGCTGCATAAACCCAATTTTGGTCACCTCCGTGTGCATGTTTTCACTCCTCCCACGTGGGTTATGTCAGTCCTTTAACAGCGCAGACCTCGGACTAGATTTCTGGTATCTCCTGCAGTGTCTTCAATGAAGTAATAAACCTACAATAATATAAACATGGTCTGAGCAAGAAAGTCAATCCTACAGTTTTTAAGGGGGGGAGAAATTGCCTGAACTTGACAAAATCTTGACTCTCAATGCAGAAGCTTACTCTTTTCATGCTTTAGTTGATCAATCTGGTTCTTTCTGAGGGAAATCCACAGACGCACACGTCACACACAAAACATCTATTTTAATGGGGGTGTGTAATAAAAAATAGATTCATTTGAAAAAATTTAACTCTGTTGACTGTTACTATATAACATGTAATACAGCCTAAAGCTATGTACTATGTAAAATGAAAGAGCATGCCAGAAATAGTTTGAAAAAGTATATGCTGTGCCTTGCATTGTTCATTGTTGTCTTTTTCTGAGCTAGACAAAGGTTACTATGTCAAAACAACATTCTGTGCAAAGACCATTTTACAACCGTTTACATAAAAATGGTAGATGTCACAAATCTATCTGCCAGTTAAAATCCCACACTTTTTTACACTGTGTATTCAAGTAAGCAATCCCACATGGTATATGTTAATGCAATATTTAGTTCTGCATTTATTGTGCACTCGGATAGAAAGGATAAGGAAGATGAGAAAAGGGGCACAAAGCTCTTTCCACTTAGAGTTTTAGATTGTGTGGCACATGATTTTCTTTCTAACACAACTATGAGAAAGCAGGGAAGCTGCTGTTGAAGCAACCTTGACATCAGGATCTGTTTCAGCTCGCAAGCTTTCTCTGCCCGTTAGGCCCCTTTCACCCTGTACGCCAAGAAGCCCAAAGGTTAACTAGCACCTGGAAGCTTGCTAGTACCAGGTGCATTTTTTACTACTAATTTTTTACACTAAGCTTTGCAATATGTGCTGTGCTTCTTAAAGTTCCAGCTTCTGGGTTTGTGTGCTTCCTTCAGCTTTAATGTAAAAGGCTTTCAGAATAAAGCTCGAATACAGAGCTTCAGGGATCTTAATGAACTCAAAGAGTTGAGGGACCTCGCTGTCACCTCCCCAGCCGGGAAGTTTGATGGTAAATCCCAGAAGCTGTGGGAGCTCTGCCTGTGCTATGACCTTCTCACATTGCTGGGCACAGCATCAGTGGGTTGCAGTCACCCGCTTCTTAGATGCCATCATGACATGACGGGTGCTCTGCTTAATGTTCCCTCCATCCAGTTCTCTCTCAGTGTATGTCTGGTCCTGTGATCCTCACCTCCCTTCTTTTTATTTCACTGTCATCCCCCATAATCTGCACTTTTTCTCCTTTTCTTTCTTTTTCCTTTAGACCTTATCAATATCAGGGAACTTTGAGGTTTGGTAAAGGCCAGCCTGGTCTCATAAAAGAGTGGCTGGCTTTCAAGGACAGAAGCCTCATCAATGTCAGCAATCAGTGAAGTTGCACAACTGTACTGTCTACTTAGTACGCCTACTGCCTTGTGCTTCATAGCATAGCCAGGCAATGGAGAAGACAGGGAAACTCTTTCACAGGCAGTTTTTATGGTGCTGAGTTGTCCCTAAACACTTTCCATTGCTCTTCACCTGATGACTAATTTGAGGATCTACCTGTTACTGCTGAAGCTGGAATTTTCTTTCCAAGTTATGTAAAACTGCCCCATGGCATTTTGTATTGCAGACCAACAGGTGTCAGGGGAGTAAATGAAAGGCCTCTGTAGTCCAGCAGAACCCGAGTGAAACCAGAGGAACTTTATAATGTTCAGTGGAAGAAGCAGAAAGTGTTTTTGAATCACCCAGAAAAGTCAAGCTCCACTTGTTTTTTAACATGGTTCAGCTTAAAAATGTTTTCATTTCTACCTGAATTACCAGGAAATTAGACTGTGCTTTAGAATTTCAGAGGCTTTATCTCTGGAGCCTCCAAGAGGGCTCACACACATAATCTGTGTGAACCCTTTCATCCATCACAGAGATGACGCATCAGGTGTTTGGAAGCACGGAATGATGCTACACAGCAGTAGGGTACAGGCAGTGAAAAGTGCCAGGTTTTATGTAAACTGTAAAAAGGAATTAGGCAGACTGGAAGCATTTACTCAGTGGGGACTTGTCTGGGGCATGTGCACCTTTTGTGAAAAATGCTCTAATATCTTCCATCAGCAGAAGCAGCTAGGGCCCTAGTAATGTGTCTCCTTCAGATAATAAGAAGAGCACTCCTTTGTAATACGCTCAGGGTAGAGAGACAGGGAGAATTGTATTTGCCAAACACTTCCCACAGCCCCTGACTATTTAGTATTAGTCTCTAATCTAGCCTTTACAAAGCCCAAAACTTTCTCAGGTGGTCTTTGGTGGGGTGTGGGCTTACAGTGAGCTGTACCAGGTCTGCTTGTGGCCTGATGCATTGTGCATCTTCCAGTGTTTATTTCCAGATTATTTTTGATTTCTCATCTTTATCGATGTGGATGGTCAAGTTGTGGAAACCATGTAATAGGAGTCCTTATAGGTACTCACTGGAGGAAAGAAGCAGAAAATAGCACATATCTTAACTGCAGAAGAGACAGAACATGGAGGCATTCAGGGCAACTGAGTGTGGAACCAGTGTTTCACTGAGACACCTGACATGAATCCAGGAATAAAAAATATCACCTGCTTTGGTTTTAGCTGCCACAATTGAATTTTTAGATTAGAAAATATGAGATCTGTCGTAAACCACAGGTAGGCTGATAACTTCAGTTGCATGAGATTCTTCTCTGACTTGAAGCATATGAGCAGGGAAGAGTTGGTGTCACAGAAGCAGGCTAGAAATTTGAGGGCAGGAGCAGTTCCTACAGAAGTGACCAGGTTTGCCTCATGCTGCATTGTTGTGGGAAACTTTTTAGCAGAGCAGAAAAAAAGAATCAGTGAAGTGGCCTTCTGTCAGTAAAAGTGTTTTTGTCAGAATGCAATTCTTTTGTGGAAATGTGTCAAAACTTAAAATAGGAAAATGAGAAACAATTATCTTTTGACTTTCTCATTTTACTGTGGTAACGTCAAATTGTTTCTTTTGTGCAAGTGAAAATGTTTCATTCTGATTTCTTGAACTTTCCTATTGCAACTTTTGCTATTGTATTTACATATTCCTGTTTCTAAATTCCATATTTATGTTGTCTCAGTGTTGCAGAAGTGCAGAATTTCTGGTTCTGCAGAAACACTCTTATGTTTTGTTCTGAGTTGAAGAGTTAGCTTGTTTTTAAAATGGTGAACTTCACCCCCTCACCCCAAACAGATATGCAGGGTTTTGTGGCACCTCTGCTTCTAAAACAGAATTCATTTTGCCCTCAATTTTGTATGCACAGCAAAACCTTCTGAGTCCAAGGTGGTGGCTGTGGTGGTTGTGGTTTGGATCAGTCCCTGTCCTGAGCTCAGGTTTTGGTTCTGAGGCGTTATAGCGATTGAGAAGTAGTAACCAACCCCTGAATAATATGTTTTCCCAGTGCTTTCTAGAGCAATTTGGATTCCTTCCAGCTCCTTTCCATAATTCTTTCAGGAGTCCTTCCTCTCAGGCCCGGGTGGTGCCACTCTCAGTTCCACCATGCCATCAAATCAGAATCCTTGTGGAAATGTACAACACAGAAAAAGCACCTGTCTGGAAAGTCTCCAGTTACCTTTCTGACTGTTTCTTCACTGTTTCCGTCTTCTGAGGTAAGCCAGTGTGCTCTGCTCATGCCTACTTTCTAAGCTTGCAATGCTTTTCCTTGGATTCTCTGCACCACTGACTTGTATGTTAGGTTGGCATTTAAAATGTAATTCTTAATGGCGACATTGAGAGGAATTAAAAAGAGATCAGAAAACAACAGTTTTTTAGGAAAAAACTGGGTGTGAACAGCAGTTCTTTTGCCTTGCTTCAAAATCCTTCAGCATCAGTCTGCAATTAAGGAAAGAACAAGAGAGATTCCAGAGACAGAGATGTTTTTCCCAAGAGGATGTGTGTGTGCAGAGGGGGGTGAGTGCTAATTGACTCCCTTTGCTCCTTGTGTCCAAACCAACCTGGCAATGAAATCAAGTGGGATTCAGTGCGGATGTAAACCAGAAAGGCAAGAGGAACAATGCCTTTCCCAGCTACTGCCTTATGTTTTCCCACTCCCACTGGGGCCTTGGGAGGCTGCTGCTGCATTGGTGGAGGATGGCTGCAATATGCATTCATAGCAAAAAAGTCAGTTCTAAAAACATTTCCAGGTGAGTGTCAGTGTGCTACTAATCAAAATGAGGATTGATTGCAAAACTAAAAATGAAGCAAACTCTTTGCATAATTTGGTGGACTGCTGCTGCGTGTGTGCGTGTACTTGTTTATGCACTCTTCCTTAAGCATTGTGAATTGAATTAATCATGGAAGGAGAGGCACACTGTGCTCCTATTCTTGATCTAGTTCCAGAGCTGGTTTATGTGTTTCAACTGGAGTAAGACCTGGGTTAGGAGATACGGGAGAGGCCAGGACTTGCTCTCTAACTGCTATATTTGTGGGCAAGATTTAAAGGCAGTTCAATGTATTTTGCATGACTTGAGAAATTTTAGACTGTATTCCATATTCACTGGGTCTGCACAGTAAATACAGAAGACAGTATAACATTTCTCGAGGGAAAGAGCTATTTCATCTCAGCTTCTAGGAATGCTCAAGTTAAATGTCTGGGCCTACTTGGGTAACCACAGCTATTGAAATAAAGCACATGAAATCCCACATCCGATTGCAACACCCCAGAAATGAAGCCTTAATGTTCCTGATAAGGCCCCATAAATTGCCAGTTCTGATCAAGCACCAGTGCCCCTGAAGCCAGGCTTATTTACATCAGCCCAGAGTCTGGTCCATGGAGTAGATACATGTTCTTCATCTCACTAAGACCTCACAAATTTCCCAGCCCTGCCTGAGCCTATAGCAGCTGTCTGTCTCACTGATACTGGTTTGAGCTGGATGAGTTAAGGTTAAGCAGATGGATTGGTACATTGATGCCTTTCAGTGGGCTGCAAATAGTCTGAACTAACCCACTTTCTCCCTACAAAGGCGTACAACATAAACAGCTTCCTGGCAGTGCAGATGGACTGCTCCACTCAATCCAGCCTTATTTTGTCCTGTGAGATGAAGCAAAATGACCACAGCTTATTTGATAGGCTCTAGATTCATTGCTTCAACCTGTTTTCTCAGTAAAGACAAACCCAAACTGTGTCAGTTACCTGAAGAATTGGACTGGACCCATTACTTTTAATACATTCCTTTGAGGAAGGAGGGAGCTTCTAAAAAGTTCCTTAAGGTTTCCTCATTTTCCCTCACATACTAATCCTGTCCTTTGGGATGCCACCATCAGTCCTTAGGTGTTGACAGGCTACTGTGCAGAGCCCATTGGCATGACAGGTCCTTATCCCTACATTTGCGCTGTGGGATGTTTTGGCAATACAAAAGGAAGGTTTTGTTAGCTGTCATGGTGAAAACAGAAGGCACTGGAAAACAGTAGTTTAAAGCTTGGTGCACTGTTACCTTAACCTTCAAGTGCCTCAGTTTTCCTACTAGTAGAGAACAGAAGTAAATAGTGGAAAATGGGGAAAATTAAATGAACCTACTAATTAACATCTGTAAGCCCCCTAAATTATCAGTGCAAATACTTGCGTGAGACAATCAGTATACTGAAAGGTTTGCTAATCTGTAGTCCCTTGCAAGTGTAGGTACATGAATAGCACTCTCCTGCAGGCAGGTCTGTCTGGAGTTGGCTAAGAGAGGCCAAGCAGAAGCAGCAAAGCACCTTTGGAAATAGACGGGAACTGCAAAGACAAGGGAGAGGTCTCAAAATCCCACGCAGCCTATAGGTTTCCCGCTGAGCTGGTGCTGCAAGAGGGAAGAAAGCATGGTACTTTGCCTCAAAAGCTTCTGACTTGCTTTCTGTGCCTGTCCTCATTTAGCTGCCAGGGGTGTCTGAAGCAGCACAGCAGAAAATCAGAACCAGCTAGGGACTTCCTCCCCAGTACCATCAGCCTGTGGGGGACTCACACTGGCAAAGCCAGAGCCTCCAGTTCATATAGAGCTCATGGTCACAGTGAAGTGGACTGAGGAGCAGTGAGAAGGCAGAGGATGCTGTCAGCTGGTGTTTGGATCATCAGAGGTACATCGCTACGAAGGATGTGAGGCATACATTTGCAATATGGCCATAGGCTGGCAGCATCAAGCTGTGAAGGCAGAAGAGGCTGAGAAGAGTGCTGGTGCTTTCTGTGCAGAGGTGGTCTGTGGCAGGAACACTGTACAGTTGGATGAGAGAGAAAGGGGAAGCCTCAGGGCTGCCTGAGCATGTTGAAGAGGTCATGCTGAGCTGGTGCTTTCCACCTACCTGTCATTCCCTCCTTGCTCAATGACCTCTATTGCTCCTGACCCAGTCCTCTACTCAAGGCAGTACTTTGTGTTGGGGCTTTTTTGCCCCCTCAGCCTCTCATCAAGGTATACATAAAGCTTCCCACTCCATGTGGGTCTGCAGGATTCTGCTATTCTCCAACAGGGCTAAAAACTGTCTGCAGCAAAGCAACTGCTCTGTGGAATTTATTTGACTAAAAGATTAGATTGCACAAAATGCATGAAAAGGGCTAGATCCTCATGGCTGTTATAAATCCTCATTTACAACATAGATCACAGCTGTAACCAACATGTAAATCACAATGCTCCCTTCTGGCTTGAAAATCTATGAATCTATGAAAATTGGCATAATTGCATTGATTTGAGGAGGGCTGCTGTGATTTACACTGGCTGGGGACACAGCCCAGCGTACGCCCATCCTGTTAGAGCAAATTACAATTCTCTCTGTGGCACGGCAGTTCAGCATCCAGGCAGGTTGGGTCAGCAGCAGCGTGCTGTGCCTCCCATCAGCAAGTACGCTGCTCCTGGGGCTTTGAGAGAAGCACGGCTCACAGCTCCCCACCCCAAACACTAAGCCTGTTTCTTTGCCTCCCTGTTAGGCTGTGTTTGAAAAACAGCTATTGCCCAGCAAAGTAATACAGCGTAAGAAATGTAGAAGTGGCAATGCCTTGACCAGGAGAAGCCTGTGAGGGGTTTCACAAGCTAGCTCATCCTGTCAGATGTGTGGTTCAGGAAATGCTTCTGCTGAATGCATCCTGCACTTTTGCCCATATACCCTTCTGAAGCCCTCAGTGCCAGTTCCTTGGCATAGCAAAGGATACAGGCCCAGTAAGCATCAAATCAGGTTCAAAGCTATTGAGTCTTTGCTGTGTGCAATGAAGGGATCACGTTTTCTGGCTGCTGCATAAGTGGAGCCTGATGCAAAATTAGGTAGGTTGCACAAAGAGCAAAGGGGAAATACAGAGAAGAATCCCAAAGAATGCATTTTATTCTGCATGCAACCTATAAGAAAGCTCAAGATTGTTAACTATTAATTGACTTTACATGGGATTGTTTTCAGGTAGAATAGCAATTCACCTTAAAGTCTGTGGAATAAGAATCAAAGTTGTTAGTCTCACATAGTATTTATGAAAGCCTTTGTTGACACTGAAAGCCCTATTTAAGGCTACACTTGCACTTGTCTTACAATGGCTTGTTTTCTGTTCTTACAGCTTCCTGAAAAAATTGTTACTACAAATTAAACGTTCAATGCCTGTCCTTTGCTCAGGAGCAGAAGTTTGTTGTTTTGGAGAGAAACATATTGACCAAGTTTCTAAGAAAAAGGCGGGGGGGGAAACCCTTTTCTATTATCAAATTACATTTGGATTCTTTTGCATACTATTTAATCTTGATTAAATCTGTGCGCCAAAAATATGTGGTTTGCTTAATTCTCACTCAGGCTTGGAGTCAAGGTCAATTGATTTTGGACACGATCAATGAACACTTTCTGCTGTGCTCGGAGTCATGCGAGCGCAAGTCACAACAAATAAATTTTGACAAGACTGTGGGAGTGCAGAATGTGGCCAAATTTGTATTTTGACTACACAGTTGTATCTCTCTAGGGATATTGATGTTGGTTTTGCATATTTTCATAATCCAGGCTTCGGAGGACTTTTAGGTTTGGATTTTTGTTTAAATTGTCTGGTTGTGGTGCTATGATGGATGTTCAGTTTCCCTGAAGATCTGTGTAAATAATAGATCTCATTTTGGTGACCAACCTGAAACTTGCAGCTTCTCATGAATAAACAGCAGAACCAGAGGGTTTCACCCAGCTCTGTTGCAACAGCCACTTCCAAAACAGAGTCCTGAGATTGTATCAGGTATATGAGTCTGCCACCAGTTTCAGTCATTAGCAAGTAAAAGAGACAGAGGCACTAAATTAAGGGTGTGCACCCTCCCTCTCACCCCTTCTTCCAAATACTGGTCTTTGGTGGGGAGGGAATGTTCGGTCATCCCACCTCCTTGGCCCCCTGATCTGCACTGCGCTCCTCAGGGTGCTCCTGCCTGTGCTTGACTGCCTAACATCTCTGCCATGGCAATGAAAGACAGGCCTGTGCTCTGAAACATCCTGTAAAATAATCAACCTGCTGACATATTTTGCAGTCTCATCCTCTACTGTTTTGAAAGGAAAGTCATCCTGGACACATTCAGTATGAAAAATGCCCCTGATTGCAGGTTTTACTGGCACTTGCCACAGCTGGCTCCACCACAAGTTTCTGTGAGATAGGTGTGGCCCCGAAAACCTCCATCCCACTCATGCCAGGCCTGTCCTGGCTTGCTTGCATGAGGAAAAGGGTTCACACTTGGTGTGCAAAAACCCTTTACGAAAAGGATCTCCTGACCTAGCTACAAACAGGAAGAGAATGTCTTCTCAAGCAAAGCACAGTCTTCTGTCCTCTTTTTAATCTTGTGCTGTTATCTGTCCTCCCCACCCCATTGCCAGGGAAAAAAAACTATTCCTTTGGCAAATGCTGCTCTGACAATGAAATTGCTTGCATGGAACACCCCTGCCTTGTCAGGAAACATGCTTTTGGTGGGTCTTTTCTGGCTGGCTGGGCTGGGAGGATGGTAACTCAAATTATCTCCATGTGCGTGCATGAAAGGAGTGCCTGACATCTGCAGCTGGCTACCTGATGGGTGGTGTGCCACATGGCTTTACCATCTACCCTCCCAGGGAGCTACCTAACATGCAAGCAGGGCAGGTCCCTGGCTGCATCCCTAGTTTCCCTGTGGCTGGTGGGCTGGTGCCTGCCACTGAAGCAGGTTGTTCGCTTCCTGCTTAGTGGATGTTTATATTACACTATAAAACGAAGCACAATATCAAAGCTGGCTGAGTCTGTGTTGTAAGAAAATCCTCTGATCTTGCTAGCTCTTCTCTGTGTTTAGCCTTTTATCAGGACATGAGCTCATTGCTGTTTCAGGCTAAAGCAGAGCTTTGTATGGGTGCTTTGCTTTCACTCTTGAAATTCTCTATTTGACTTGCAGCCTGTGTCAGAAAGGGCCCGATCACAAAAAAAAAAAGGAAATGCTTTTAGCAGGAAAGTTAGCAGTCACTTACACATCACTCTTCCAAGGAATACAGGTGTGCAAGGAGAGAAGAGTCACACATCTCTCTTTGAATCAGGTTCTCAGAGCATCTGTCTAGATACTAAAAATCTTCGGCAGAAGATCACCAATTTCTTTTATGTCACTGAGAGTTCTAGTTGCCTGGCAATACCCAGTAACATCCAAGTGCCTCAGAGGACTGGATGTAAACTGCAACATCGGTGCATTGTAAGTGGAGGCAGGTGTATTTCAAGGTTTTTACAAAGGAAACGTTAAACAGACAGTTGAAATGAGTTCTTTTTATTCACGTAATATTTTATTCCTTGTGATAACCGACTTCTGTTGGAGATTTATTAAATAATCTCCAACAAAACCTTCCCCAGCCTTTGTCTGATGTTTTAATTTTTTGTTGTTGGTCTGTGTGTCACACTCATGATTCTGTTGCTGCTGAAATTTAGACAAGGGGATGTCTGACTAGGATATCCAGAGCCTTGTCAAGATATGCAGGGCAAGACTGAGGGACACAGCTTGAGGTATCATCCTGCCTTGGTGCTGGCTGGGCAATCTCGAGGGGTGTCATAAGGCTCCTGACATGTGATCGTGGGATCACCTCCTTTGTGGCAATGAGCGTGGGTTGTGCAAAATGATGGACAGCTAACCAGCAGGGCCAAATAGTCAGTTCTTCAAGATATGACCATGATGCTTTCCCCACGTCAAGATTGTTAACAGCTCATTTAAAACAGTCCAGGAGACTTGGTGATAGATTTAGCTCAGCTTCCAGAGCTGACACACTGGCAACCCCAGCATAATACCTGATCTACTGCAGAAGAAACACTCATCCTTCTCGTTGGCTTTTCCCTCAATACAGCTGCCACCTAAGCAGCATGATTGTCTTAACTTGGCTTCCTAGGTCCTGTTTCCATGCTGTACTGCACAGCAAGATCAGGTACTCAGAAGACCTGTTCTGTTACAGAAAGACTCAGACTCCACCAGTCACAGGACTGCTCAGAGCATTTAAGCTACAATTTATGGCTTAAATCCAGGCTCAGCAGCAGGGGTTGCACACATTAGAGCCTGCCTCCATGTGGTAGCTGTCTGTTGCAGGAGTAAGAGAAAGCTTCAGAAAAAGTCGGCAGAGAGCTGGCTTTGTTTTGTTTTCTTTTCTGTTTGGTATTTCATCTGTCAGTAGAGTGTCTTCTTTTGGTTTTTGGTTGGGTTTTTTAATTCATAACAGAATTCGTCTTCATCATGTCTCTGAACACAGGACAGAAGGTGAATGCTGTTTGCCATAGCTGGGGAAATATATGTTTCAGTCAATTCAGTTTCCTTCCTTTAACAGTGATAGAAATGAATTTCAATAGAGCCTTGCTGTGAAAGTTACCCCTGCTTAACTTTCTGGTGTAGCCTGTTTATTTGTATTGTAAACTCTAATTCATCAATGACTAGTTCAAATTGTGCTTTTAAATTCAAAGGTATGTAAAATGAACGCATAAAGGACAGTTGACCCACTATTTAAGTGGTTTTTGTTGCTCAGATTACAGTTCCTCATAGTCTGGAATAACAAAGAGCTTTCTAGAGATGTCTGAGAAAACAATCTTAAGCTGTTTCCCAGGGGATCTGGGTTTCTTTACTGCATTTCTCCTCTTTCTCTTAACAGACTTGCAGTGGTGCCTGTAGCAGAAAGACAAGCTGATGTACAACAGCCCATTCCAAATGGAAAAAGGAGTCCAATGCTTCCTTTAGCTGTCCACCAAA
The DNA here is from genome assembly GCF_028554395.1 of Pezoporus wallicus. Taxonomy (NCBI): domain Eukaryota; kingdom Metazoa; phylum Chordata; class Aves; order Psittaciformes; family Psittacidae; genus Pezoporus; species Pezoporus wallicus. The sequence goes on along the minus strand of NW_026638681.1, from coordinate 715,047 downwards.
AAAACTCACCATCATGTGCATATTCCATTACTGGGTGAAGAACAGCTTGGCATCATTCACACTTCTCATCATCACAAAGGTGATGCTGGACAAGGACAAACTATTGTATTCTGAATCAAGAAAATAGGCCTAGTATATAGGCCTACTGAAGTCTCCCTCTCAGATGTACACTTGGCTACTTCTTGTTCTGCTTCTTGATCCCTCATGCTTTTAAGCACTGCTTGGTCTGAAGTGATCAGTGCACTCTGAACTTCACTTGCTTCTCCTGGTATATTCTCTAGAAATGAGAACAGACAGCTGTGCTGATCCCAAGAATCATGTTCACCTCCTCTTCCTGTGCCAGAATTTTGCAGTGGCATAAACTCATGCTTTCTCAGAATCTCCTTTCAAGGTTCTTATCATAAGTATTAGAAGTCAAATTATTCTTTGTTTTAGTAGCATAAAAAATACACTAAGGTAGACAAATCAGTGAACTATCATTTCTAAATAATTTAGCCAAAAGCTAAAAAAAGCTCGTTGGCTTTTCCCTTTAGCCTTCTCCCTTATAGCCTTCTATGAGCAAGTAACTAGGTGGCTGGATGATGGTAGAGTGGTAGATGTGGTTTTTCTTGATTTCAGTAAGGCATTTGATACTGTCTCCCACAGCATCCTCATAGATAAGCTAAGGAAGTGTGGGCTTGATGATCAGGTAGTGAGGTGGATCAAGAACTGGTTGAAAGGAAGAAGGCAGAGAGTTGTGGTCAATGGGGCAGAATCTAGCTGGAGGTCTGTGACTAGTGGAGTCCCTCAGGGGTCGGTGCCAGGACCAGTGCTGTTTAATATTTTCATCAACGACCTGGATGAGGGAACTGAACGTACCCTCAGCAAGTTTGCTGATGATACTAAACTGGGAGGAGTGGCTGACACACCAGAGGGCTGTGTTGCCATTCAGCGAGACCTGGACAGGCTGGAGAGTTGGGCGGAGAGGAACTTGATGAAATTCAACAAGGGCAAGTGTAGAGTCTTGCATCTGGGGAAGAACAAGCCCATGTACCAGTGCAGGTTGGGGGCTGACCTGCTGGACAGTAGTGAAGGGGAAAGGGACCTGGGGGTCCTGGTGGACAGGAGGATGACCATGAGCCAGCAATTGGGGCCAAGAAGGCCGATGGCATCCTAGGGTGCATTAGAAAGGGTGTGGGTAGTAGGTCAAGAGAGGTTCTCCTCCCCCTCTACTCTGCCTTTGTGAGGTCGCATCTGGAATATTGTGTCCAGTTCTGGGCCCCTCAGTTCAAGAAGGACAGGGAATTGCTTGAAAGAGTCCAGTGCAGAGCCACAAAGATGATTAAAGGAATGGAACATCTCTCTTATGAGGAGAGGCTGAGGGAGCTGGGTCTCTTTAGCTTGGAGAGGAGGAGACTGAGGGGTGAGCTCATCAATGTTTACAAATATGTAAAGGGTGAGTGTCAGGATGATGGAGCTAGGTTTTTTTCAGTGATGTCGAGTGATAGGACAAGAGGCAATGGGTGTAAACTGGAGCATAGGAGGTTCCATGTGAACATCAGGAAAAATTTCTTTACTGTGAGAGTGACAGAGCACTGGAATGGGTTGCCCAGGGGGGTTGTGGAGTCTCCTACGTTGGAGATATTTGAGATATTTGAACTGGACAAGTTCCTGTGTGATGTACTCTAGGTTACCCTTGCTCTTGCAGGAGGGTTGGACTAGATGATCTTTTGAGGTCCCTTCCAACCCTTAGGATTCTGTGATTCTGTGATCATCCTGTTTCCTACCACACTTTCTTTAGTATTTTCAAGTGCTTTTTGGGTTAAGGTCAGTCTATGGAAGCTGATGATACAGCCTTATACTCAGAAAAAGTGGTAAAATGGTTTTCCAAAATATCCATTTTCAATATTCCATTTTCTAGAATAATCGTAACAGCTTCCTTTTTCACACACTGTCACAATTACAACGTAAGAACTTTCATGGCTGTAAATTTTCACAAGGAAGGATGCAATGTATTTCTACTGTATTTGACTCTATACTGCCCCATGCATTGTACAGTCATTTCTATTTTTACCATTTTGGGTGGGAGGCACACTTGTCTTAGAATAGTAGAGAAGTATAGTCACTTAGAGTTGGTCTGAACATCTATGTAAATTGCAACAGGCAGAGAATCTGATTCTGTGCCTATAAATTTTATCAAACCAGCTGCTTGTCAAATTTCATTTTTGCTTTATTTAATCATTAGATATTACTGGAAGAAAATTGTACATTCTGCCGTTAGTTCTTCTGATGTAAATCTGGAATAAGAGCCTAATTCTTATCTCCTTAAGCCTGGCATGAGTGGAAATCAATTCCAGTGAAACTTACTTTTAGCTCTAAGTTCCATATAATAACATAATGTGGTCTTTGTGGTTCTTAAAACAGATGCATGGAAATAACAGAACCATAGAACGGTTTGGGTTTCTAAACCCAAAAGGAAGGGATTTGAAAGCTCACCCAGTTCCAATCCCCCTGCCATGGTCAGGGACACCTTCCACTAGACCAGGTTGCTCAAAGCCCTGTCCAATCTGGCCTTGAACACTGCCAGGGATGGGGCAGCCACAGCTTCTCTGGGCAACCTGTTCCAGTGCCTTACCACTCTCATAGTGAGGAATTTCTTCCAAATGTCTGATCTAAATCTACCCTCTTTCAGTTCAAAGCCATTCCCCCTTGTCCTATTCCTACCTGCCCTTGTAAAAAGTCTCTCTCAAGACTTCCTGTAGGACCCCTTCAGGTACTGGGAGGCTGCTCCAAGGTATCCCCAGAGCCTTTTCTTCTCCAGCTTGAATAAGCCGAGTTCTCTCAGCCTGTCTTCATAGGAGAGGTGCTCCAGCCCTCTCAGCATCTTCATGGCCTACTCTGGACTCACTCAAGCAGGTACACATCTCTGTTGTGCTAGGGGCCCAAGAGCGGAACGAAGTACTGCAGGTGGGGTCTTAATCCAGGCCATCTAATTTCATATTGTAGTATTTGCTTCTGTACGCTGTACTGTGTTCTTCTACATACTTTTGAGCATCATATGTTCATTGAGCTAGCTTTAGTTAGAAGAATAGTTACTGGCACATACTGAGTCAGCCATCAGGTTTATAGCGGAAGCAAAACTGACAATTCTTGCAATAGTACCTGAAGCAGAGGTGTGGCTAATTTAGCAACTATCTACTATTCAAAGAGGGATCAGCTTCCACCTTAATGTCTTGGAAAAGCTCTCCATGTGTTGTATGACCCTTTCTGCATACTTTCGCTGCAAACTTATCCTGGGAACAGAGTGAGTAGATGGGATTATGTGCCCTGATCAGTTTATCTTCTGTGGGATTGAGATCACTGCAAAAGAGTAGAATTGGTGCTTGAGATCAAAGATGAGAGCCTAAGTCAGCAGTTGCAATCACTGGGGGCAGGAGTGGCTGTGGGAAAGGTAGTACCCAGCCTGGTTATGTATAAAATGAACTGAAGCTTTGGTTCTTCACACGAAAGTACTTTCTGTACTGGGGAGAGGCACAAGTTATCATCAGTCTTAAGAACAGACACATACTGCGCACACGTGGGACAATGCCAGCACCTTTTAGCTAAAGAGATGTAATACTCCTATGGTTAAGGGGCAGAAGATATGTCTGATGGGGAATTTATCCAAACTGATGTCATTTGGCTTCTTCTTGGCAGTTCCCACGTACAAAGTGTTCAGAAAAGGACATCTAGCTAAAGGGTGTTAGCTCTCCAATTACCCTTGCCTAGTTATAATGGTTCCCAGAGGCCTGTTCTTTGCTATTATAAATTAGAATAGCCCTTAAGGTTGACTAATTTGCCTGTGCCCTTTACCAGGGATGAGGGTGATACACAGGAGATGTAGAGCTGCTTTCTCCCCTCATAGCTTCAGGGCTTTCTTATCCACCTCAGCCCAGCCAGCAGCAGGGATCAGTTATAATCCTGACTTCCTGCTAAGGGTAAGAAGAAGCCACCCAGGCAGGATGTCACATGGGCCAAACTAAACCCATGCAGAAACATACCACCATTCTGTTGTGCAGAAAGCCTGCACAGCAAGGTATTACCCTCAGCAAGCTGCTGCCTGCCTCCCTCTCCCATTTCCACACGTGCTGCCTTACTGCTGTGCTCAGTCAGGGTGCAGGCTGAAGCATCCTTGGCCTACCAACAGGGTACTGCTAGCTTGTCCAAGTATTTGTGTAGGACTGTGCTCCTGATGGCTTGTGCAGTTGCACCAAGACACCACTGATCACATTGTATTCACAGCCAGCATGTGCCAAGCAGCCCTCAGAAGTCAAAGCAAGCATTTCCAGTCCTCTGGCTACAGGAGGGCCCGAACATGTACGTATAATTTAAAGAAAAGGGAAAAGACCTTGTGTGAGGAAACCTTCACCTGAAAGGAATGGGTTTGTTCTCCTTTAATCTGTGTTGTTTGATTGCCCCTCTCCGGTAACAAACCTGGCGCACTGCTGCTGCATTTTCAAGGCCAGGCAGCAGAGGTAACTCAATCCTGGAACTGGTAAAGTGCTAGAGGTGAAGGTGCAAGGCAGGGATATTACCCCAGCCTAGAAGTTCCTTTAAGTTCATAAAAGTTCTGAGTGGCAGCTCAGATTTAAGAAGTTCCAGAGGGAGTCCCGCAGCCCCACCAGTGGCTGATGAAAGTTGGCACATCTATTTTGACAGTGCAAAGCTGGGAATGGGGGTGTCTATATCAGGTGTCATGAGGCACCTCACCTTACAACCTTTGTTAAGCTGTGTTTAGGTAACCTGAAGATCCTTGGATTTCCCTGTCCTGTCCTTTGCACCCTCCCAGCAGCCTGGAGAACTCACCGCCCCAAAAAGTAACCTTGGGAGTGTGCAGGGAACTTGAGTTATTCTTCAGCCATGTCAGTTCCCTGATCCACTTCTTCCAGTGGAGCAAACACTTGTCCCAGCGCAGCAGATAAGTGGTTTGAGGAGGGAACCAGTAGTGAAGAGAGACTAAGTCTACTAAGCCAGCACTGCCATCAAATAAACATGCCTCGAATTGCAGCTTCTGGAAGCTCATCTATCAGTTGTGCCTTTTCACAGGGTGACAGGGAACAGGAGCTGAGTCTAGGAGCTAAGGTTTGCGTTTGCTTTGAGAAGCAAATTTATTTCAGTTAAATCTAAAAGAAGCCAGATATTCTTTTGTTTAAGTTTATCCAGCCAAACTACTGTCAGTTGCCCTGTTTCGCTTTGAATTAATCTCCTCTGAGTTCACTGCAGTGCCTGGAGTTTACTCTGGAGGGAATGGGAGCAGAACTGAGCTATGGCAGCTCATTTCCCTGCGTTTTTCTGAAGAAAATGAATCCATGACACAGAGATACGTGTGTGTTACCTCCTGGCTTAGGCAGAAGGTAAATGAAGGCATCTAACTGCACCCAAATGCTTGTAGAACAGCTGTCAGTCACAGACTGAAATGGCCAGCAGGATGCTGGGCAGGAAGAGCACGTGAAGGACAAGGAGACTGACTCCCCTTTCACTGACATGAGTGTTTATCTAGAGACTTCTTTAGCACTATTGTTATGGCCCTGGAATAAACTGAGCAAACAGCAAGAAGAATCAGGCCAAAGTTCAAATGAGCCTGGCTCTTCATACAGTCACCTTATCTGGTTGCTCCCACCCCTTGTGCAGCACACAGTAAACATTGCTAAGGTATTTGTTATGGTCAATGCTGACGAATACCAGTTTTAATAGTCCTGCACCATGGCCAGACCACACCTCTCTCTTCTCCTCTCCCACCCCTCACACATGTTTTTTATAGGGCCTGCAGGTGCTGCAGATAGTCAGCTATTAGGGGGAGTTGGCTGATCAATATGAGGCTTAATTGTTTGCTCTGAGCTGTACCCATGAAAACAAACTTTTATTTTTTCTCTTTCTCTCAGCCCGTTTCCTTCTGTTGCTGCAACAAAGCAGTAAGGAACCTCTAGCCTTCGCACTGATTTCACCAGAACTGGAGAGTATTCAGCTGCACTCAGACCTTGCCCACAGCTTCAACGAGGTTTGGTGAGATTTCACAGTGGGAAAACAGTCTGCTCCTGTCTCTGAATGTGTGGAATTGCACAAGGGAATGTCATGAATGAAAATGTTTTTCTTTCTCAGCATGTCTTATGAAATCCCACTGGACAATCTGTGTGCCTGCAAAACTCTCCCGTAATTCTGAGTGTTGTGGCCCATCCCAAATCTTATCTCATGTTAAAGGATTAGGGAGCACGCCAGTATTTCTCCACCAAAGGTTTCCAAAAATGCTGTGGAGAAAGCTTCTGCTTTTCTTACTCTCACTGCCTGGGAACAAGTGGTGAAGCTGGAACCTCTATCTCTAAGTGGGTTGGACCAGTTCTCATCATTGCTCCTCCCTGGCTTGGGGCTGTCACCACCTTTCCCGGGGATGGCTGAGTCCATCCATCCAGATGTCTTGGGCATCTCTAGCCCGGATTCACTGCTGCTTCTGATTCCTGGAGAGTGCTGCAGGCACTGGGGCTGATCTAGGGAAGGAGCCAACAGAGGTGGGACAGATCTCACGTACCTGGGATGCGTTCTGTGCAGGGTATCAAGCTAGGAGATTTTCCCTTTTTTAGTTTCTTGAAATTTAAAGGGAAAGGGTAGACCAGTGATTCCCCAGATCCCTACAAGCAGATAGATTCTTAGCTGTTGCAAATCACCAGGATGTTTTTGGACTGAATTCCAGCCAAGAGCCTGGCCCCATGCCCTTTAAATGGAAGCAATACTCAAAATCAGCATAGAAAATAATGCCTTCTTTTTATATGTAACAAATGATCGCCCCTTTGGAGGTGCTAATGTTGTTAAATTCTTTTGCTCAGAGTCCTGCCAAGGAGTTCAGTGCTGGACAATACAAATAAAAGCCATCCCCGCACTGAAGGCTGACAACTCAAGATATAGACTTACTGCAGGCTGTTTTTTTCCAGGGACTAAATAGGAGAGCATGGTTTCATATTTAGCATTTCTGCTAATGATGAAGCACAGGACATATTCAGAAATTAATAAGCCTAAGAGAGGCGTTTTTCCTAGTTGGTTTGGGGGGGGGGGGGGGGGGGAGGGGGGTAGAATGCCATAAAGTGAATTTTGAAGAGTTCAGATGGGGATGTAGCTAGAGAGTAGTGTTTAGCAACGGAGAGGAAGACAAATTGTTCAGGGCAAAATCTCCCCACAGGAGAAACTTGCCTTAAAATCCCCTCTTAAATAAATCAGCAGTTCTTTTCCATATAATCCCATTTAATGCACATGTACTGCAAACTGACTAATTCATCACCCATGTAACAAAACTCACAGAGTTAAACCATGTTTTCTAATCTAACAAGAGTATCTGACAGCAAAGGGCCACTGAACAACTTAAGTACATTTCTTCAAAGGCCAAAGACAATTAACCAAACCTTACCTTACTTTTCTGGCTACATGAAGCCTGTATTTCTAGCCATGCCTTAGTTATAAATTCAGTCCATGATGTAATTATAAAGAAAATCTCGGCTGCAAGAATAAGGAAAGTAGCAGTACCCTTATTTTGGCTGCATAGCTACATACACCTGCACAGACAAACAAGGTACCTATACCATAGCAGAATTCAAACACTCATGCGTATTTCTAGGTTGTGATTCTCTTACTTATTGCTTATTACTGTATAAAGTTTTCCAGCTTGTGTCCAGATTTATATATAAATAAATATATATATAAATCTTGCCTACTTTCTACACAAATGTTAAACAATAAGGATTGATACCTGCCCTTCACACGGTCCTGGAGGTGATGCACACCTTTAGTTGCATGCTTTTGCCAACTTGTCTACATGGTTATTTACTCAATATTTACAACATACCTTTTATTAAAAAATGAATTACATTCGGTTATCTATTCGGAGGGTTTCATGTGGCACAAACCATTATTAAACATAGATGCTTACTCATGGTAAAGGAGGAGGGTAAAAATTACATAGAAAGCTGTATTAAAAGACTGAGCACATCCACAGATACAATTAGCTAACAATGTGATTACCATGGGATTGAAAACTGAGTGTTTTGGCATTTCTAAAAGCCTTCAGGAGCATCTGCACTTATAATACACTGATACTTTAATGCACTTTCTTACTGTAGATCTTGAAGTGTGAAATTCTTACTTAACAGTTTCCTAGGCTTATATTCTTTACATGACCTCGCATCACACTGGCATTCATAGGAATTTACTGCAAATGCAGGGTCAGGCCCCACTACAAGTTTCTGTTTTCTAAGTCTGTTAGGGAAACATAAGAAGAAGCAGATACTGCATGTGCAAATTTTCACTTTCATCTCTAGGTGGGTATGAAGAGTTGGTCATTAGTTAATGACGACATAAAAGCTGATATTTGTGATAAGCCCCCAGTTCCTTCCTGGAAGGCTGCAATCGTATTAGTCAGATGCTGTAAAAGTTGGGTTTTTAATTACCTCGGAGTCAAGTTAACTCTTCCCTTGCTGAGCTACTAGTAATTACTCATGGATATGTGTCTAAGGGAAGGATCTGGCTTCCATGTTTCAATTAAGATCAATTTAAATACAGTGTAAAAGACAAATCTTCTGCTGTGGTGTCCAACAAACATCTTTCCTACTTCTTTGTCATTATCCTTCTTGATTCAGGGTTCATATTACTTCCTTCATATCCCACCCTCAATTTCACATTTGCCACCACTGACAGTCAGATTACCTGGAGCAGGAAACCTGAGGACAGTCAGGAAGCAGGTCTGTACTGTAGTTTGATTGTGTCAAAAAGTCAAAAAAGACTGTGAGAGAGGATCTCAGGACAGCATGCTGGCAAGCAACCAAGAGGAGCATGTCAACTGCTGTGTTTTGTAAACTAGCAGCAATCCTTTTGCCACTGTGGATTGCAAAAGTGGCAGTGCTGCCAAAGTTTATATGCCTCTGGCATCCTGACTAAGAATGTTTTTGTTACCTTATAGGTATGTGCAATAGGGCTTGGAATTTTGCTAACTAGCAGTGAGATTTTTGGTTAGATGAACACATGTGGTTAAGGGTGTACCTGAGCATCAGAATTCTAGCTGGGGCTGCACCTGAACCAAGAGGAGATAGCCTTATTTTTGTATCAGTTGTTGGAGCAGTAATGGGGGAAGAGGGACATGGCTTCACTTAGGTCATAAGTCTAATCAGCAGTACTGTATTGTTTTGTAGCAGGCGCTACTCTGCTATGCGTAATCTGACTTTCTCCACGTTGTATTGTATAACAGAATTTTGCATATGCTCCAGCTTGTAGCTAATAAACATTGTAATGGAGCGTAAGACTGAAGACCAAAGGTTTGGGGTGGGGTTGTCTTTTTTTTCCTCTGTGGTCCATACCTTGATCTGTGAGATTAAATGTGCATTAGGTCTTTTCCTACTGAAGTTTGTCCTTCTGAGGTAAGGGCTAGCTGTCAGTAGGAACTTGATCTGAAGAGTATCTAGTAAGGTCTTAGACTAATCTCTTAAAGAAGTCCACAAACTTTCATCAAAGGATCAGGAATCTCAAAACTGAAAAGGTCGCTATTTTCATATCTGGAGTACATGGACAGATGATACCATCATTTAATTCTTGTATTATTTGCTGTTTTCTTGGTTTCACCAACAATGTAAGCAGTTCTGCACCATTCTTCTTTAAGTAGGTAAGTACTATATTCTAAGATGATCAAGAACCCACTTGAAGCCATCACTATTAAAGGTTCTCGTACAGGTAGAAAAGATAAACACTATTAAATGGAAATAGAATTGTGATGTTGAAAGAAAGAGGGTGAGAAAAGTAGCCTTGTAAAATGCAGGTACAGTTTCCTCCCCTGCTCTGTCTTCTTTATGACCTGCAGTGAGTAACTGAGAAATTCCACAGCCATTCTTTCCAACTTTGTTGACTCCACTCCCCTCTGAACAGGGGCTCAGAGAAAGTTCAGCTGTTTGTATAGAAGCAGCAGAGCTACATGGCCTGTGCTGTCCCATATAGTGAGCAGCAGAGATATGGTGTCTGCCACATGAACAGACAAACCTTTCCTACAGTGGAGAAGTTGCAACCCTGACTGTAGCTGTAACAAGTACAGGCACTGAGCTATTGCTGACACAGGTACACCCATCACACCCCTAAGCCAGAACCCTGCACTAGCTCTCAATTCTTTCATCTGTAAGAGGGTGCAAGAGAATTGCTATGCCTCACAGACATGAAGTTTAGATAGTTACAAGTGTGAGACACTGAAAAGTTACACTAGTAGAAGTACCTCGGAGAATTGTTGCTCTGTCAAGGTTAATGTAGTTTTCCCTAGGTTGTCCTCTTCAGTTGTACTTTTAAGGGCAGAGATATGGTTTTCTTAAACTCTGAGGAATGGTGCTGCTTGATGGCTTTTATTTTCTGTGATAGTCTATAGGGCTTTTCCATAAGGGATCAAAGCATCTCTATAGTCCTTGCTCACAACATCCTCCTTCTTCTTCCCTTTCATACTCCTTTGAACTTGGATATACACTCTACTGAAGTATTCAGATAAGTAGCAGAAAATTCTATCTGAGCTGGAACCAGTTTTATATAGTCTAGATTGCAAAACTGCATTGGACCAACTTTCAGCGGGGAGGTAAAAAAGAGGCGAAACGTCCTGAGGTGGGCTCAATACCCTCAAGGGTATTGGGATCTTGGCTCCTAAACTGCCTAGTTACTCCAGGCAAACTGAACCACTTAGCTCTCAAATCCTTCCCAATCATAATTTATAACAAAAGAAGTATCTTTCCCCAAGTTAATGCTTGAGCTTCTTCTCATCTTCTGTACCACTTTTCTGAAATGGCTGCAATACTAAGTTAATCTTTTTGGATACTAGTTGATGCTGCACATTAGATTTCTCTTTTTCATTCACTGAGGGTCCAGTGGTTCTAGCAAGCTTCAAAAGAGATTTCATATTTTGTTAAAGTACTTCACATTTCTCTGTATCAAAGTCTGGTTTGGTTTTTTTCCAGGACTGTACAAGCTCACATTACCTACCCAGTCTGTCTGTCCACACCACTTTTGTGTGTTGCTGAATTGCTCATGAAGGTTACATGGGCCTCAAAGCCTGCAAAGGGTTACTTTTGCCTGGGTTAGCACAACCTGAATTAATTCTCCTCTAGAAATCCTTTCAAGTGTCTTGTCCAAGACAAGCATCTTGTCCCTTTTTCCCACTGCTTACAAAGAGAATTTCCCTTCATAGTGAGGGTAGGATCTTAGAGGCCCAGCAAAACACCAGTGACCTAAGGTTACCACCTTTGCTTTGCAAATCATTTATAGGGAAACAGAGAGGTTGCAAAATCTGGTGAGATGTTTGCAGCAGAAGTGCCTCCTTTTGCTCTGCTGTAGCTGAGCTTCAAGTCTTCTTGTCAAATATTAAGTAAGTGTTCACTTAAGAAGCCTTGAACATGGCTTGAACTGCTGTTTATAATGTAACATCCCAGAACTTCAATGCTGCTGAAATCCCCAAATGTGCAACCTTCCTTAAAAAACACTGCCATTGTTGCAGTAGTGGTACAGTCCTGTTTTTTCCTCACCTTTCCTTTCTACTTAACCAGCTTAGCTATAGATCTAGTAAACACATGTTTTTACATAGTAGGGACAAGAGGTGCCTTCCACTTCTAAAGTCATCTCTGCTCCTGAAATGGGACAGAGGTGTAGTGTGTGTGCTGTTCCACTATGTTGTACATTCATGTTCCATCAGGGCACTTTCAGGCCTTACTGCTTACATGAGACATACAGCAGTCTGTTCATAACAGCAATCTGGTGTGTGTATACTCAGCCCTTCTGTTCAGGTTAAACTCTGTGTTCACCCCAGCAAAATGTTTTATCTGTTCCTCTGTCTATCCCTGTCATTCGTGGTGTCTTTCTGCCTAGCATATATGACTATTTCATTCTCTGTGCAGAACTACACCCTCTTCCCGAAGAGCTGGAAATGCCTACCAGAAGGATCAGCTAGCAGTGGTTCAGAGTTGAGCAGATATGGCTGTTTTGATTCTCAGAAATCATTATTTTGTGACATCTTCTAACAGGTAACAATATGTTTGTTCTTTGCCCATTGTCTCTGCAAAAATATGTCAGTTCCTGCTACTCGTTTGGAAATTACCAGATTGCATCAATGCCCTAGTCTATGGTCTCCTTTTCTAGGGTCACATGTGCAAGGGTGACCAGGAGAGACACTACCAAGCAAAGTAAAAAGCAATTTCATAGTTGGGAAATAAGCTGTTAATAGAGATTTCTTCATAGTGATAAGCAGTTAATTGTTGGCTTATATCTAAAATGAAAGGTTAAATACACATTTTGTATGCTAGTAACTGTTTTTTCCTGAACTGTTCAGGCCTTTCTTTTTTCATTCCTGTTATTTATTTGACCCCAAGAATAGCATGTGACTGTTAACCTCCCATGTGGATAACATGCTGACAGGGGAAAAAGACATTTGTCTTTCTGATTTAAAATTCTCTTATGAGGACAGAAAGAAAGAATAAAAGTATTCTCAAAAGGAAATTAATCCTTTATGCAGATTGTGCAAGAAACATTCTTGAAACCCTTTGTCCTCTGTGAAAACAAAACATGAAAGAAACCAAGAAGATATGAAGGGCTGATCCCAAAAAGGACCTATGCACATAATGTGGCATATAAACTGAAACACAGGTGCCTAAGTGCAAAGCTGCATACCTGAAGGCATCCACCTCATCTTCTATGTCACAAATTTTCTCTTATATATTCCTTAACTGGCTGGAGCTGTGCATCTGCTCATGCCTGGAAACCCCTCAGTTCTGAGAAAGCTGAGCAGAGTGACACCTATCCCATCTTTAACCCAGCAATTATGTACTCAATGCTTGTTTCCCCAGAGAGATCTACGCTGCTAAGTATTGTCACAGTGCATCTGGCACATAGGATTCAAATGGAATGGAAACCTTTTTTTTCTTTTAAGACCTGGCAGGGGCCTCTTATACAATAGCCTACTGGTTTGATACTCTACTCTTCACTCACAAGGCTCTACCAAAGTGACTCAAATCCACATCTTTCCCAAAAGTACCCAAACCACCAAGTTAAATGCCAATTTGGGCATAAAAGGGTATCTTAACCTAGCTGCCAGCTTCTGAGAGCAAACGTGGTTGTGCCATGTCCTAAATTATACCAGCTGGGACAGGGAGTCCCAGGATACACACACACACACTGGATTCCCCTTATGACAGCTTCTGTGGCAACTAGTGCTGTCACTGTCCTTGGGCACCCACCAAGTCCCTGTTCTGCACTGAGTCACACAGTGGTCCAAGGTAGCATGGACAGCTATACTAATGTGCTTTCAACAGCCTAGGATTCCTGAGCTACAGCTTCTTCAGATCAACATTGCCTCAAGGTGGTGCAGACAAGACAGTACAAATCAGAGGGAGCTGTAGTCCACCAAATGTGATGCTCCAGTTTACCAACCAAATAAGAAAGCAGGGTACCATCAGAATTAAAAACATATATATATAATTATATATGCCCCCCAATGTTTTTCCTTCCTTCTGTAGCCCTTTTCTTATGTTTTCCTGAAAGTAGAGTAATTAATAACGTGGGTGGCATGTGTTTGTTGCTACATGGTTACAGAAGAGGTGCCAGAGCCCTGTAATAAATTATTTCTCTGAAACATTAAATATCTGGATAACTAACTGTCAAGGATTTTCCATGCACAGATGGGAGTTGCAGAAGAACAGATCTGTGGGGTCTGAATCTCATGCAGCACAAAAGGGGCCCTTTCATGTTACATGAAAACACCCTGCAGTGTTTGAAATTAATTCCTTTGGATCAGGGAGAATCAATTTTGGTCAAACTGCCTTCAATCAAATGACTAATGGTTTTGTTAAAAATCTCATTGTCAGTCTTGAAGAGAGATGTTGATCTGGATAAGCTGTGCTGAGCCTCCCTGCACTCCCTCACAGCTCATGGCTTGAGAAAACTCTTCAGAAAAATATCCCATGCAGCATATTATGATGTTATCATGTGTTGGCACATCTCATTCACAGAGCTAACCAATCTGATTTTAAATTGCATGTGAATCTTCAACTAAATATAATCCAAAATTCATATTGGTTTATTATTTTCTTCCTCTACACCTGTCCCCAGAGTGTGTTCAGTAAGACCGTATTATTCCTTCCTCTGTCAAGAATATGCATTATGTCCAGGTTTTCATTTTGGGATCCAGGATCAGCAAAGCTGGTGGGCTTTCTTTCTTGTGAATTCTGATTGATCAGGGGAGTTCTGGTTTCTTAATTCTCTAAAATTCAATATTGGACCAATTCCACTTCTCTTTATCTGATCAGATTTTGGTATGGCATTAGATTAAAAAATGCCATTGTGGAGTGTAGCATCTGAAATGTAAAGAATTACTTTTGTTCAGTTGTGGTGAATATTATGTGCCCTTTGTGTGCAGGTCTTCTATTAGATCCAGCGGGTTTTACCTTGGATAATAAGGAAATGATTATGTGAGGGATAAGTTGATTATTCAGTAATTCCCCAGGAAAAAAAAACTGAAGCAAATTCAGGTGATAAACACCATCTGTATAGGGAAGAACAGTCTGTGAATGGATATGGTAAATCTCTTATATGTGCATGTGCAATATGCTCTTCATATCCCAAGTTGAGGTAGTTAGGTCCACTGCATAAGTCAGAAATCTTCCCCTCTAGACCATCACCAGGCAACAAAGTACTTGACCATGTCATGGACATCCAGTTCTTTACTTCCAGATTTTTCTTTAGGTTAAGCAGAGAAAAAGTAGTAAGTTTTGGGTGTTTCTGAATACTATTCTCAGTGCTGGTGAGCTCCAGTCTTCTTGCTTATTAGCATAGCCCACCTAAGGATTTCTTCTCCAGTTCTGCTCTGAGTCATACTAGTGATATGCTTGCTTCTCTGCATAGCTTCTTGCATCTCTACATTAGTATGACCATAAGTAAGGTTATTTTGGAAGACTTTCCATTGTTTTCTGCTTCTTCATGTTATATACATATCCAATGGGAAGTTGGTGCCAGGCTTTGGCTGTACACCATTTCTTCATATGAGCTACACAACAGCCAGAAGACACTCCAGACTGAGTTTTTCAACATGTCTTGATGTCCACTGGTGGCTTCACTGTTTCACTGCTGGGCTGTCATGTGGAAAATCCCCACTGCTTTGTTCCTTGAGAGATATGGTTATTGGTGGTCTCCAAATTCTGCCCGTGATGGTTAGGGAAGCCAAACTATGTGATCTGGGGATTACACTACGCCTGGTGCTTTGAAGGGCTCCAGAAAGTGGTAACTGTCCCAACTGCAGTGCAACATAGCACTTTTTTAGCTCACAAGCTGGTACATTAGCCTTCACACGTCACAACAGGCTCTGCTGCTGCACAATGCCCAACACTCACAGAAATTTAAGATTTATTCTTATGCAGAATAGCTGCATAAAGAATGAAGAGAATGATGTAGTGAGACTTGCAGCATTGTAAATGACTGTACAAGAGGCAAATAATGGAGAATTAGGTCCTTGATATTTCATGTAATGCCTCATTGATTCCAGACTTAGTACCACCTCATACTGCACGTGTGGTTCTAGTACATGAAACTGCTTTCTCTCAGGTAAAATTACAGTTGGAACCATAGGATGTTGGGATGCATATCTTTGAGTGGTTTTTCCAAATGTTGGGGAAGTTGATGTAAATTTTCTTTAAAGTTTGTCTTCCTTGCTTTGATTGAAGTTCATAATTGTAGATAGTGTTTCTAAAGGACTGTGAAACTGATCCAGACATGCTATTAACAGAGAATGGAAAAGATTTGGCGTCTGAAATGTCATGAGATTTTTTTTAACAGTGTGGCAAACTATTTTTGAACTGATATGTTTTTATTTACCTTATCAAAGGTTTAAAAAGCACAGTGATAACACGCTCATCTCATAGACATTTTCAAGATTAATAAGTTATCTTAAAACTTTCTGCGTTATCTCCACACTTCAGTTCGCCAAGCTTTCTGTGTCTGAACATTTTAGAGAGCCTTCAAGTAATTTTCAGAGGGATTGCTTAAAATTCAGAGCATGCCATGATGAAAGCTAGCTTCCCTGCAATGCTTTTCAAGTGACCAAGTAACCTACTGACTTGCGTTACAGTACGCAGTTCATGACATCCTGTCCTCATGAATCACTGAAATTGCTCTTTCCAGTCATACCCAAGGCTCTCCTCCTACCTACCCTCACACCCCTTCCTGTACCTGTCACCAAGAGTTGCTTTTACTGCCCTGGTTTGCAAGAGACACAGTTTAACAAATGCTTTACCAGCATTTGGGGAGTGGTATTTTCTCTTGTCTAAGCTCACACACATACTCATATCAGGCTGTGCATCTCATTCTCAATTAGAATTTTTTAATTAAATTAATAGCACTGACATAGCTGCATGGTGAAGTGCCATTCAAAAGTGAAGCCTGTGAGCCCTTTCAGGGGAACAGAAAGGGGAAAATGACAGTTTGGATCTAACTACAGAAGAGGTTGAGAAGATGACTAGAAGGATGCTCTATGGAGGCATGAAGGAACTAGCATGTGACATTTTCTGGGTCTGCATATGGGAAAGGATGTTTGGGCGGATACTACAGAAGCAGAGAACATCCCTAGCTGTTGGCCACAAGATACTTTGAAGAATGGTGGGAGGAAGTAGTGTTGCCCTTAGGTAGTCCTGAGTGCCTACTGGGCACTCAGGCTCTGTACTAAAGCAGTTACCATCTCTCTGCAGCTGGAGGAGGGGGAGGACTGTAGCTGTAGGTAAAAGGAGAATCAAAAGGCAGTGGCTGAGATTTGGGGCTTTTCACTGGTGTCTGAAGGCAATGTCTTAGTGATAAATCTGGACCTACTGCCAAATCTATGCCCAGAAAGCTTGTGTGATGTCTCTCCTTACCAAGAGGCTTCCATCTCCTGTGTTTGCACTGGTTAGTTGACATATTGTAAGCATTCAAATTCCATTCTCATCTGTTATATAGGATTCAGGCTGTGTGTGTGGCTACCTGTTATGTAGCAGAACATTCAGCCCAGTCCTAAAACACGTATGAGGACTTTCCATCTATATCTTGCACTTCACAACAATAGACTGGCAATGCTATCTCAGTTTTACGAAAGAGAGGCCAAACTGAAGCCCTGCAGTGTAATATGCTAAGGGTTAGCTACAATGTAGAGGCAGAGACCTGCTCTTCTCCCTCGCATGTTCTACCCTCTGCAGAAGTCTTTTTCTCCAGTATAACACAGAAGCAAAAGAGAGAGAAACTGGTGTAGGCAGAATGGCTAAAAAAGCCGTACTGGAGTGACAAAGAGGATTCTGGGTTTGTCTATCCTGTCTGCTCTGTGGAGAGCGGAGACCCCAGTCATACTCTGTGCTGTAGCTCAGGCCTGGACACCTCATTTGGATGGGTTGGGAACTGAGGTTAGCATGCTGGCATTGCTGCCCAGCAGAAACACTGAGCTCAACTCTTCTGAGCATGGTGCAGATGCTTTGAGAACATGCTGCAGGTGAGCTAGCACCAGCCAGATGTACAGAAAGGGGAGTGATCAGATGGCTCCTGCCATTTAACCCAGAGCTCAAAACTGTTCTTCAGTGAAAAGTGCAGAGAAGTGACTCAGAATAGCTAAAGGAAAAGATAAGCATTTGAACACACAGAATCACTGCTCCACCATCCTCCCTTACCCTATTCATCAGCCCTGCACGCTCTCTTAAAAGGAGGGGGCTTGTGGACACCTTGTTGGGCATTTGCAAACACACACATACACATGCACACATTTCTTTTTATTGCCTCACTTCTACCTGTAATGAAAAAAGGTCCCCGCTGTGGTCAGACTTCGTGTTGTTTGATTTCAGCACAGATCACAGTGATGAGGGCTTACCAAAGGCCTTTTGTGTGCGTATTTAACACTGCAGATGCCAGGGTAAAGAGAAAACTCAACACACTAAGCAAGACCATCTAAATACTAATAAAGACGAAGGGTGATTGGAAGGAGTGGAAATCAGAAAGCCCACAATCCAGGTAATTAAGCTGTAAAGCCCACAGAGAAAGGGCTGTCACCAAGTCATCTGATGTGGATGAAGACCAAAGCATGGTGTGATTCTTTGTCTCTTAATCCCCTCCTCCACTCCCCAGGATGTTCTTCTTTCTCTATAAAGAGTTTATATGAAAGGGGGGGGGGGGGGGGGGGGGGGGGGGGGGGGGGGATTATTTAAAAAAAAATCCTGAAGGATAAATCTTGTTATTCAGAGCACTGAACAGCTGGTAGTTTAAAGCACAGAACATCAGTTTAGTGATTAATTTACCTCTTTAAAATGCTGAACAATAAAATGCAGTAAAATATGAAATTGTATTTTGTATGGCCTCCTTCAAACCGACTTATCCTGGAGCTCTTCCTAAAGTAAAAGTGCAGCTACAGAGTTAAATAATCAGTATAGCAGAAGGGAGAGGTATAAAAAGAGATGTGCAAGGAATAAAAAGATCAGCTCTTCAGGAACCCCCCCTTCAGTCCATTTAATTTTACTGAAAGCAAGTAGCCTTTGCAATAATTTTTACATATTGATGAATTTTCGCCTTGCGTGCCCTTTCCCTCTCCTTCCATCTTACAGGAGCATCTCTGTGCTGCTCCTGCTGCTGCTGCTGGCACTCCCTCGCGGCACCAGTGTGCAGCTGATACTGCTACAGGCTATCTTACACTGGATAGCTGCCAGCTCTCCACTCTGCCTCTCCCCCACACCTTGTGATTAAATGTTACCTTTGGCGGATGGTTGCCCTGGTACCACCACCAAAGGGGATGCTGCCCTTTTGTCCTATTGCCCCAGACAGAGAATTCCAAGAACCTGCCATATATCTGTGTCTGTGACCTCTCTGGAGACACTGGGGAGTGAAGTTCAGTCCTCTTGCATAGATAGGTGTGACTGACATGCCGGCAAAAGAGAGTGTACATGCGTGTGTGTGTGTGTGTGTGTGTGTGTGTGTGTGTGTGTACACAGAGGGGAGAGATAAGAAAGGTGGAGAGGAAATCAGGCAGTTAATGATTTTGGTTATGGGGAGAATTGCATTAGTGTGAAGCATACATGGGCAAATTCATCCCTGGTGTAACATCACTGAGCTCCCAGAGACAACGTTGGGGATTCATTTTACCCACAAAAATAAGGAGCCACTCGACCCTCATTTGTCAAGCAGCACAAAGCAAAGATGTGAAGAGCCCTGTCGTGGGGGGTTGAGGGTTCTGCATGTTTTGGGAACCCTTCACATCTGCAGCATTCAGGTTTCCTGAAATAACGCTCTGCCTGTCTGTGGTGTTCTTCTTCCCCTGTGTAATAATAAGGGATTTAGTTAGCAGACAGATGCTAAACCCATTCTTACTGCATTTAGCATTTCAGAATAATGAATAGATTTGCAAATGATGTTTCGAGACTGCTTATTTTTCAAACAATGGCATCGCTAATGTTCCCAGCTCCTTTGACTTCACAATTGTCTTTTTCAAACAGTAAAATGTTACAATTAGCTTCCTGGGAAGGGCGGAGGGGAAATGTCATTTCTAAATAATTTCAAGAGATGCCTTGTAGAGAGAAAGGTATGTGCTGATGAACCGCTCAGCCAGACTCCCCGTTGAGTCTCCCTGTGCTGGTGGCACTGCTCTGAACTGGCACTGGTGTAACTCGGGAGCTGCCCTCTGAACTTCTGAGGCATGATTTCTTCCCTGGTGGTGCCGACGAGCTCAGACTCTGGTCCTGAGAGTGCGAGGGAAGGCTGCTGGCTTGACATGGAGCATAGAATTTGCCTGAATTCTTAAGTATTGGGCCTGGAAACCCTGACAAGCCTCATCCCAGGGATTTGAAGGTCATCCTCCCCTGAGCAGAGCGTATGGGGGTACTGCAGCCGGCAGCTGAGAAAGCACCTTGTGCTCCTCCAGAGCCGAGCAGCGTCTGTCTGTCTGTCTGTCTGTCTGTCTGTCTGTCTGTCTGTCTGTCTGCCTGCCTGCCTGCCTGCCTGCCTGCCTCGCTCGCTCTTGCGCTCTCTCCCCGCTAACCGGTCTTTAATACGGATCTAATTCTGACTCCATTGCGGTGCCGCGAAATCACATTAGGCAGCGTAAGGATGCTCGCCGCCCCTTCAAGCGTGATAAACTCTTGATTGCTTCCCCGAAGCTCTAATGAGCCCGCGAAGGCCGGGCGGGCGGGAAGGAGCGGTGCCAGGGCGTGAGACGAGGGAGAGGAGCAGGAGGAGTGGGCTGGGGCTGCTCCTCCTCCGCTGAGGGAAGGGGAACTGCCGGCTCCGAGCCCGCCGCAGCCCTGGCTCGCTATCTTTCTCCCTCGTATACTGAGACCCTTGTATATGCCCCAAGCGACAAACCAAGAGGCGGGAAGGGCAGGTCAGGCCGCCCCAGGCCGGCCGGCAGCCCGCCCCCTTCTGAGGGACCCCCCCGTCCCTGTGGGGCGGAAAGCGGCGGCTTATCGCGGTTCTGCGTGAGCCAGACGGAAAGGTTGCGGCAAAGGTGGGACGTTTGAGTGATGGGTTGGCACAAGGCAGTGCTTATCTCTTTAAGAAATGGAAATGAGGTCTAATTAGCATAGACTGGTTGCAATTAGCATATGAGTCCCGTTCGGGGACTTGGAGGAAGGGAGAGGGCCAGGCAGCAACTTAATGGGGTTTTATTAGGCGAAATTAGCCACCGCTGAACAGTCATAAAAATATCTAAATTATTAGTAGCTCTGCAATTTATCGTGAGTGCTTCCCGGACATGCTAATATCTATTGGGTCTGTGCTGTGCCTGCTAATCACAAAAACAAACCGCGGGACCAGCAGCATCTCTCCGCTCTACATTGTTATGCTGTTGTAGGCACGGTGTGACAGTTTTATACGGATATATATGCGCGAGTGTGCCTTGGTTTGAGGGGTACATTTTTGCTAATGCCTTATGAGTTATGTAAATGGAATACATTTGAGCAAAAATGACAAACTGGTCTCTAGAGGAGCAAGCTCACCTAGAACATAATGGGGGGATTGTGGGGGAGGCTGAATCATACGGCTTTTGTTGAGTCAGAATGAAATGCAAAACTCCTATAGTTGTGGCAATCATATGCATTCAGAACCCAGAAGAAAAGCCCCTCTGTATACGTGATGATCTTCAGAGACAGAGGATATAGAAAAACCACTCAAATGCATGTATTTTTAACACATCCGTGCTTGCCTTTATCCTCACACAGGTTAGAGGCTCTTTTTAATGAGCACCAACTACAATATCTGCTCTAGGAGGAGTCCAGTTATTGTCTCTTTCTCCAAATGTGATCAGCTGGGGGTTGGGTCCTGTGAAAGGGGAGTAGTGAAGAATCAGCATTTTTAATTCATAGTGAGAGGTCAGGCAGACTGACCCAAGATAGGGTCTGACAGAAAGTTTGCTATGAAGGTGGGTAAAAAATTCCCAACAGTAAGAATAATTACACCATTCTCACCAAGCTCCTTGCTCAGTGTCTCAAGAAAGAGGCGGTTCCTCTTCCATTGGCAAGTCTTTTCCATTGAATACGTACAAACATAGGACTTCTGGGCTGCGTCCAGCAGAAACTTAGCTAAACAGTAGGTGTGGATGCTGTGGCACTGGGAGAGGAATAACACCAAGGCTTATCCTCTTTGTCTTTTTATGAAACAAAGTGTAATTATCCCAAGCATTGCCAGGACCAGCATAAGCTCTTGACACCTGGTGGTGGCTGTGTTTTCACTGGAAGGACCAAAGGAAAACGAGGGGGAACGGTGTAATGTGCCTTTCAGGAGCCAGAATCCTTGTGTTAATTTGTAAGTGCTGCATTTTATCATATTACATGTGTAAGTAACATTATATATGTGTCATATTATATATGACAAAAAGGTCAGAAACAAAACCAGAAAAAAGTAATCTTAAATAGTTGGTATAGCCCACCTGGCCTCCCATTTTGGAGCAGGATTTGGAACAACTTCTGCATTTCATCTGTTTGATATGTTCAGAGCACAGTGAGCGTCTCTGAAATGTTGACTGTGGTGCCTGATGAGGAGCCTAATTTACATATTCTCAATTTAATCTAAAGTAGGCGCTAATTGATTACTGCTGAATGTCAGCACGCTCTGATTATCTGTTCAAGATGCTCTGAGAAAAACCTACAACCCTGAGGTGCAAGTGGGAAAGGGGCATTTGAATTCAGTATGCTGTGCAGGCTGGTTTGGGCTGGAACCGAGTTAATTTTCCCTATAGTAGCTGGTATGAAGCCATGTTTTGGGTTTGTGCTGAGAAAAGAGTTAGTAATACAGGGATGGTTTAAGTTGCTGCTGAGCAGTGCTTACACAGAGCCCTCTTTTCTGCTCCTCACACCACCCCACCAGCTGGGGGTGCACAAGGAATTGGGAGGGGACAAAGCTGGGACAGCTGACCCAAATGATCAAGGGATATCCCATAACATATGGGTTTATAATATTCATATAAACTAGGGGAAGAAGAAGGTATGGGGGGGATGTTTGAAGTGATGATGTTTGTCTTCCCAAGTCACCATTACATGTGATGGAGCCCTGCTTTCCCGGAGATGACCGAACACTTGCCTTACTGATGGAAGGCAGTGAATGAATTTCTCAGTTTGCTTTGCTTGTGTGCACAGCTTTTGCTTTACCTATTAAGGAGTCTTTATCTCAACCCACGAGTTTTCTCACTTTTACTTTTCTGATTCTTTTCCTGACCCCAACACAGGGGGACTCCTGACTCCCCAGCAGGGGAGTGAGCAGCTGTATGGAGCTGAGCTGCGGGTTGGGGTTAAACCACAACACCATGGAAGGACTGTTTACTCTTTTACCTCGTATTATATAAAGGTTTTAATTATCCAGGCCTGAGGCTGTTGAGTGACTTCTGCTTTGTCATGTCCTTCCAAGGCAAATAAGACAGATACAAATTGTCCTTGCTTTCTGTCCAGAATGATTTTTCTCAAACTAGAAATCTCTTGCAAAGGTTTTTTTTTTCTCATCTCTTCCCAACCCTGTCCTTAACAGATTCAGACTTCAGCCCTGAATTTCCTTTTGCTGACTTTGAAGGAACAGTATGAGGTCATAGGAGGAAGGTCAGGCTTACATTTAATATACCGTGCTGGATTTCAGGAGACAAGCCATGAACCTCAGCAGGGAAGTGTTCTCTGAATTCAGGACTGGGAGGAAAGCAGTGTGTAGTTGATCCTGGCTCTGTGCGCAACCTGCGCCAAATCCCATACCTGCTTTAAATCTCAGATTCCTCTCCTATGACTTGACTGCCTCTTCTTTGTAGGCAGCAAGAGCCATCTCTCACTATTATAGTTGTACAGCGCTTATCATAAGAAAACCTTGACACATAGGCTGATGTAATGCCACTAATCAGACATTTCCAGTCAGGTAAAAAAGCATTACAGCTTTTTACTCTCATACCTCAAACATTATTTTGGAACTCTTCTCTTTTGCTAAGAACTGAGCTTTTGCGGTTGGCTTGTTTGGGTTTGGTGAGCTTTCTTATCTGGGCACTGAGCCCAGCTTTAATTTGTTTACATATTTTGCAGCATGCCCGATTCTGTACCTGGAGGTAGGTATCTATCTATTATTTAAATGAATACCTACACCGTGTATGAGTAATAAGTCACCATGAACAAAAATTTTAAAAGTGAGGAAATACTCTCTTACTGTTTCCTTTTTTCTTTTTCTTTCCTTTTGTGACTGGCTACAATTAAGTAGCAAATTGCTGTTTCTTTGGATTACAGTAGGTTTAATCAACACTCTAGCGAGGTCATATTTTCCCTGGCTCAGCCTTGGTATGTGGGGCTATTTCCCCAATAGAAGTACCTTCCAGCTTAAATCCTGTCATGCAGAAAGGTTTTCCTTCATGTATGCTCTCCCCCTGTGGTTTTCACAAGAGCTCTGCCCTCCAGCTTTTCCAATTCAGCATTCACGATATGAACTTGTGTGTTTGGGAAGCTGCCAGAGGATGGGGAGCTAAGGCAGCAGTCAGTGCTGTGCAGAAGTGTTGTGGGGTTTATTTTTTATTTTGAGCAGTTAATCTCCATTAGATTGCCTAGCTCCCGTTATGCATCTCTTATATGGTAAAGGACTGTGTAGGAAACGCTGTCATTAAGAAATTTACATTTCTGTTAGTGCTGTTAAGGTTCTGAATGCTTGAACGCTGTTCAGCTATGTCAAGTAGTGGCTCTAAAACAACTTAAATATTTTTTCTTTTTTTCTTTTTTTTTTTTTTTAATCCTGCAGTACTTTGGCTTCCTCCCATGCATGCATTTCTAATATGCATTGGTCTATCCCAAACACTTGCCTGCCTGCTTCCAGCTCCTTCAGGTTTCCCCTATGCAGAACAACCCATGTTGTCTAGTACCCAGCTGAAGTATTGCTGCATCCTGAAGTCCAGCAATGTCAGCCCCAACCCTGTTCAGAGCTGTTCCACAAATCTCCCCAGTGGCAGGTTTTTGTACCCTGTCTCTGCCTCCTGTCTGCTCATCCTCTCCTGTTTGCCTCCACAGCTCCTTGTCACACTGACATACATTCATGGCTTCTCTGTCCTGAGTGTCCTGAGGCCCTGTTCCCTCTCACTCGCATCCTAGCCAGCAAGGCTGGACTTTCCCCAGGGGAAATGAAATGCAGATATGCTTGCCATAACTCATCAGATGAGGAGTGTGAGCCAGCCCTCACAAGGAGGGCACACCTCCACCCCTATTGAGCCTTTGGTCCTGCTCTTCTCTGTCTTCTAGTAACACAAAGCAAACAGCTGCTGGAGTTGGGAGACCCAGAAGAGGAGAGGTGAAGGCTTGGTAGCATTTCCACAGCACTTCTCCACTTCTCTCCCTATTGTCAGCTCTGTGCCTGCTCTCCTGAGCGACCTGCCCCCAGTTTGAGACCTGTGTCTTCAGAGCAACCCCACAGAGGGAAGCACTGGC
This sequence comes from Pezoporus wallicus, assembly GCF_028554395.1. Taxonomy (NCBI): domain Eukaryota; kingdom Metazoa; phylum Chordata; class Aves; order Psittaciformes; family Psittacidae; genus Pezoporus; species Pezoporus wallicus. Next base: position 690,127 of record NW_026638681.1, on the reverse strand, counting down.
TTGGAAACCCCAGGCACAAGGGCAGAATCACAGGGTGGCCTAGAGGAACCCTCATGTTTCCCCAGCCATGAGAAGTGTGCTGTGAGGGTACACGTCCTGCATCCCTTTTCAAATACATTGGAAAGGTGCAAGATGTTTCCTAAAGTCATTTTCATACTTCCTTCCTGGATCTTACTACCCTTCAGCAGGGACATCTAACCAAGACCTATGGATCAGGGCTCAGCCTTGGCAGGCACAGAAGGACCTCCACTTGGCCTGGCTGTTCCTTCATGCAGGCAGGTCATCCTGCTTCTCTCAGTTTCTTCTCTTTGGCTAGGCAATAAGACACCCCATGACTCTACATCCTTACCCTCACCTTTCCTTGCATTTCATATCCCATTTATTTCCATCCCTCTTCTCTGCCATTACCTCTCATTTGCCTATTGCCTGTGCACAACACTGCCCTGCTCTCAGCCTCCTCAACCCTCTTGTCTCCCCTGCCGGGTCCAAGCCATCCCCTCCTCCTCATGGCTGGCACCTCCCCAAGGTCTCCTCTCCTGTTTGGGCCCCTTTGTTCTTACAGTTGTCTGTCAGCTAGGCCTTTATGTGAAAGCAAATCAAAGGCAGTCCACTGTGAGAAAATGGAGAAGTGTCAAAATGACTGGGGATAAGAGAAAGCTGGGATTAGAAAACTCCATTTTTGTTTCCTCTTTCTTCTTCTGGTTTTGGCACAGGTAGCACCAGAGTAGTAAGCTGTGTAAATTCTTTTTTCTCATCCTAGGGAGGGCTAGTCCTTCTTTTATTGCAGAGAAAAACCTTCCAGCAGAACCAGGAGCAAACTATATATTTTGACTGTAAAATGCTGCATTAGAAGAGTTTATACAAATTTCTGTGTCAAGCTGAAGATTTCAACGAAATACTAGGGAGGAATTGCTGGAAAGCATAATTAATAATTATCCTATAACTATCACAATAATTAATGTGCAGTGTTTCGCTTCACCAGTTTTTTTCAAAATATTTGATTATTTCTGCCTTCACGGTGTGAATTTCAGGTGGTGAAAATGAGTTGCTTTGCACCAGTAGATCTCCTGAATATGCAATGAAGAAACCTGCAGCAGTCAGGAGCCCCAGCCAACATGGAAGATGAGACGGTGAGCTGGGAAACAAAGGTGAATGAGAAAGGCAATGGAAGCGAAGCATTTCGTGCAATAGCTAAAATACAAATCTCTGGAGACTTAAAGATATTGCATGAACATCAATTTTGCATGCCTATTGTCTGAGTGGTATTAGTGTGCGTAGGACTCGCAGCCCCCCTTCCTCTGAATGAGGGGAGCGTCATAGCAAATCAGGAAATAGCATAATTGAATCAGCTCCAGCACGTGACAGGGCTTAAAAACCGCTTGGACGGGGCACTGAAATGGCAACATACCCCAAGCACCTTGGCATCCAGCTTCCCCCACTGTCCCCAAATTAATTCTGAAAGGAAAGCAAGATTTAAGCCGCAGCAGGAGACAGTCTAGTCATGGATTTCAGATGAGTGGTCTCTTTTGACATCTGTGAGACTTTATGGCTCAGAAGCTGGATGAAACAGCTTTCTGGAAACTTCTCTAGAGAAAAGGCAGCTAAAAAAATGTGTGTCATGCTTATGCTGTTTACGGAGAGCTTGTTTTGTCCATGGGAATAAAATAAAATGCCAGTAGTTTACCACTGAGATAACATGTGAGAGTCAGAACATGCTGCCACAGGTCTGAAAGATACCGTTCCTACCACTCCCTCCCCTTTTGCCCCTACATAAAAGTTGGCAATTAGTTTTTACTGCACATACATGAAGGGAGATACATGTTTTGGCCTCTATGTGAGAGCAATAATTCTCTTAAATTGATGTGTCAGCAAACTAAAACTCAATATTTTTTTCACACAGTGTATTTTGCAGTCAGAGGACTTTCACTAATCGGAGTAAAGCAATTTGGCTCCCTGTCATTGCTCACTGAAAACATATGAGCTGGTTGGCACGTTTGGCCTCCTAGATTTATCAGTGTCTCCCATCTAGTGCATGGGAGGTTCAGGGCTGCAGCTCAGACAGGAGTGAATTTTTATGAATGCTTTTTCCCCTCCCTGAGAATTCCCAGAGCGAGATTTATTCCTTAGTTTCAGAAATATTTTATTTATTGTCCATATCCCATATCCTCTTTAGGTCAACTCAAAGTCATATTTTACATTTTTTCTCAAAGTCGTATTTTACATTTTTTATTTGTACTACTATGTCTTTATTACTTTGTTCCTTAAAATAAAACATGAAACAACCCAAAATTTGGGGGAAGTACTGTTCCCATATGTCTCCTTTCCTTTTTTCTTGTGAGAGCGCTGTGGTATGAACATACACAGCTGTCCATTCAGCAGGGCTGTATAAAATGGATTTGCTGCATCTTGCAGCAGGTTCATGAAAGGCCAGCTTTGGTGTCATGTCTTTGTCATGCTGCCTTTAAGGAAGTCCTCACCTCCCTCCCAGCTGAATTAGTACAGTTTACACTGGTGCTCTTGCCAAGGTAGATGGGATAGGCATGTTTTAACAGTCAGCCTTTACAGCTTGATTACACTAGAATATTTCCTTTTGCCTCACTGACTCTGTATCCTGTAGTCCCCCTCAGTCCCCCTCTGTCCCCCTGCAGCTCTGGGAATTCCTTTTTGCTAGCTCTTGAACTGTGTTTTTGCCTAGAGGAATGTTTCTCAGCTTTTGGATGATGTGAACCACAAAAATGCACTGGGATCCCACTGCAACCACCATATCACACAGATCCAGTTACAAAGAAAGGGCTGTTCTGCACCAGGTGCGGCAAACGATTGATATGCAAGTTATTTCAAAGCTGTGCCAAGGAGAATGCCTGTTTGGGGCAGGAGAACTCTTTGAATGTCCAGACAACTCTTCCAGTGCTTGCTCTTGACAGAAGGGCAGCCCAGTCAGGGGCAGCCTTCACTGGGGATAAGGAGCGTGGTTATATTCCCATCCTGGGCTTGTAAACATCCTGACACAGGACTTGGACCACAGCTGTTAATACCACTGTGGTGACAATCCTGTGTCTGTGTATTGTTCCTCTCCTCTATGAATGACCTTAGTGTCAGATGGGACCTAAAACGCAGTACTTCAGTGAGAACCAGGAGGAGGTATTTTAATCATGGCTGAAAAAACTTTTCAGTGTATTCATTTGAGGAATTAGTTTCTTGCCAACTACTGTCCTAACGCCCCCTCTTCTCTTAGCTAGTCTCACCTGAAATTATAAGTACTTTTAAGGCTGGCTGCCTACCTGGCTTGGCAAGAGGCATATGGGCACTGCTGTCTTTCTGGTTATGGGCTTTAACTTGCCCACATGGTTGTGAGGATGTCAGCTGACTCCCATGCATGAGGCTTAACCATCCAGGCTAAGCCTTCAGCTAGGACATGCCAGTCTGGAAAGTGGCATCTGTAACAGCTTGGTCTTTTCCACAAAACAGACATGACTTCTGTGCTCAAGATAGAAGTGGTCTGTTCTGTGCCTCCATTTCAGCCTTTCCCTGGAGGTGACCTGCTGGTCTCAGCAGCTGGGGAGGACATGCTATCTTTGGCTTCTCATGCTTTTATTCTACCCTTGGCACGTCGTGGAAAGAATGCTAGGAAGATTGGTTAATAACCAGAGAAAAATGTCCCAAGCCTTTGGAAGTCCATTTATCCTTTTAATCACACTCTCTTTAATGAGCTGTATTTTTCTTACTTATCATTTCCTTTGTTCATGCCCATTAAGGTGTTATTCACAATTTTAGCTCAAACAATAGGTCTTAAATAAGAGGATAATATTAAGTGCATCAGCACAAGGAGGGGAAGCTGCTTTTAAAAACTGAAAGTACTGCTTGATTTCCACTTTCAAAGCATTTAATTTCACCTGGTCCACACATTTAATATTTTCCAATAAAATAACTAGATGGGGGCACATTAAAATGGTCTCAGTTGAGCTGTTTTAATAAAAGGAGAAAGTTTAAAGAGCTCTGCCATGGATGAAAAGCTATTTAAAACAGGCAGGTTGGATATTTCTGGCATGGATGCATGAGGTATCTGTCTCCACCTCTAATTAAAAGGCCTATATTGTTCAGTGCTACAACACTCCACATGACAGACATATTAAAGACCCAAGAGACCACCATGTTGTCCTGTGTTGCGTCTCCCTCTCATAGTCGTCCCAAACATGTATAGGTGACTGACCCTGCCTGCAGTTCCCCTGCAATTTGGAGATTCAATCTTTATTCCTCTTAGTCCTGCCAGACTGTCAGGGCAGTTGCAGCTTTTGAAAGTGAGTTATTCTGGGTAACATTGAGCTCCTGGAAAAACGACAGTCTTTGTGCACCACATGTGGAACAACAGAGGCCAGAATTGACAACAGCATTAATGATACCAAGAAAAGTTGCTTCATTCTGCATCCTTCCATATAAATATTTCCTATTGGCATTTCAGAGGGAATTACACCTAGGAAAAAGCAAATGGGTGCTTTTCCTGCAGTTGTTGGCATACCAGAACTAGCCGTGAGCTAGGTTTCTTGAATGGGGAGCAGGTATCACTAAGCAATTCACAGCCTGTGGGATTCTGCTGAAAATAAAGCCAAAAAGGCTATCCAGCAGGCTAACAGACTGAAAAGCCACATGAAATACTCATGCATCCTCCTTCTAGGAGGGGCAGCCATGAGGGGAGATCTTGAGGGGAGAGGAGGAGAAGCCATGAGGAAAGAGGAGGGGAAGCCATGAGGGAAGATCATCAAGGGAAAGGAGGGGTGGCCATGAAGGAAGGGAAAGAAGGGGCATCCATGAAGGGGGATCATGAGAGGACAGGAGGGGTGGCCATGAGGGAAGATTGTGAGTAGAAAGAAGGGGCTGTCATGAGGGAAGATTATGAGGGGAGAGGAGGGGCAGCCATGAAGGATGATCATGAGGGGAGAGGAGGGGCAGCCATGAAGGATGATCATGAGGGGAGAGGAGGGGCAGCCACGAAGGGAGATCATGAGGGAAGAGGAAGGGTGGCCATGAAGGGAGATCATGAGGGGAGAGTAGGGGCAGCCATGAGAGAAGATCATGAGGGGACAGAAGGGGCAGGCATGAGGGGAGATCATGATAGGAGAGGCGGGGCAGTGTTGTGGTTTAAGCCCAGCTGGTAACTCAGAACCATGCAGCCACTCGTTCACTTCCCCACCACTTCCTCCCCCTGCTCTCAGAGGGATAGGGAGGAGAATCGAAAGAATATAACTCCCATGGGTTGAGATAAGAACAGTCCAGTAACTAAGGTATAACACAAACCACTGCTGCTGCCACCAGTAATAATCATGATAAGGGAAATAACAAGGGGAGAGAATATAACCACTCACCACCTGCCGACCTATAGCCAGCCCGACCAAGCAGTGATCTAGCCCTTCTGGGTAACTGCCCCCAGCTTATATACTGGGCATGACATGCTGTGGTATGGAATACTTCTTTGGTTAGTTTGGGTCAGGTGTCCTGTCTCTGCTTCCTCCCGGCTTCCCCTCCTCCCTGGCAGAGCATGAGACTCAGAAAGTCCTTGGTCAGAGTAAACATTACTGAGCAGCAACTAAAAACATCGGTGTTGTCAGCATTGTTCACAGGCTGAAAGTCAAAAACACAGCACTGCACCAGCTACCAAGAAGGAGAAAAATGACTGCTACTGCTGAACCCAGGACAGGCAGCCATGAGGGAAGATCATGAGGGGAGAGGAGGGGCAGCCATGAGGGGAGATCATGAGGGGACAGAAGGGGCAGCCATGAGGGAAGATCATGAGGGGAGAGGAGGGGCAGCCATGAGGGGAGATCACGAGGGGACAGAAGGGGCAGCCATGAGGGAAGATCATGAGGGGACAGGAGGGGCAGCCATGAGGGGAGATCATGAGGGGACAGAAGGGGCAGCCATGAGGGAAGATCATGAGGAGAGAGGAGGGGCAGCCATGAGGGAAGATCATGAAGGGAAAGGAGGGGCAGCCATGAAGGAAGATCTTGAAGAGAGAGGAAGGGTGGCCATGGTCATTGAAGGGCAGTTGTAGGGGGAGATCATGAAGGGAGGGGGGAGGCAGCCAGTGACTCTAAACCTGGCTGAAATTCTCTTAAGAATTTGGCAGCAAGCATGGTGTTCTCCAGGGGTTTCTCAATGAGGGAGAATTTTGGAATGGCCCCCAAGAGTTTCCCTTCTCCTATGTAAACATCCAACACAAAGCATGATGATGTTTGTATGTGATGAGACAACCATTATGTGACTGCTTAGAAACAGTATTAGTATTCTTATAAAATGCAGTTACTGTCTAGAAGGAATACTCTGATGGCAATAGCAGCATTAGAATTCTTCATACACAAAGGAACTAATTAGTTCTGTCATCAAATAAGAAGTGTGGGTAGTTAATTGTTTCAAACCCCATTTCACAGCTAGATGTAGGAGCAAGTAGGACTGTGTGCATAAAGTGATATTATGGAAAGGTCAAGTGACCTGTGTGAGGTTAGACAGCCTAGGGAGTAGCAGAGGCAAGGATTTAGACAGTCTTAGTTTCCAAGTTGATCTTCTGTTTATTAGATCATATTAGATCTTGAAGATTGTGTGGATATTGGTATGCTTTTATTGGCCATTTCAACTGCATGTTATTTCCCCATGGTTTTTAATCTTATCCTTTAAGGCCAATATTCGTTGACAAAATTTATAACAACATACAGCAGATTACATTTTAATGGAGGATTCCAAAGTAATGAGGTGTATTTTCCTCTGTTGTATCTAGACTCGTTGGTCCCAGTGCAATCTCACCTGGGATAAGGACACTGGAAACGTTAACTGACAAAGTGCTGTTGGGGTTTTAACCACACCATCAGGTAGCAGTGCCAGACACTTTTTTGTATGTGTTGGCACCTCTGAGAAGAGCTGCACTGATGTGTGAAACAGTGAGACAATATGTTTGAAAGAGATGCAGGAAGGAGCGGAGGGAAAGGCTGAATCACAGAATGGTTGAAGCAAGAAGGCACCTCTTCTTGCTTCAGATTAGAAGTTGTCTAGTCCCATTCCCCTTGGTCAAAGCAAGGTCACCTACAACAGGTTGCTCAGAGCATGTCTGATCAGGTTTGGAATATCTCCAGGGATAGAGACTCCACAAACTCTCTGGACAACCTGCTCCAGCGTTCAACCACGCTTACAGTGAAAAATGTTTTTTCCTTCTGTTTAAAAGGGGTTTCTCTCTTGTTACCCCATAACCCTTGCTTGCCATCCTGTTCTACCACTTCCTGACTTGATTTCCGGTAATCTCTCTCCCACGCCAGTCCTAGTATAATGTGCTCTTCACCAGGTTGGTGAGCCTGTTGACAAAGATGCTTTGTTCCACTTGATCAGGCGGATCCAATCTCTTCCTGCTCAGGAACTTGGTCTTGATTGGTACCCCTGATGTGCCAGGGGTAGCTGCCAGGGGAACCTTGCCCTATAGCATGGCACCACTGTGGCTGAGCAAGGAACACTGTCCCCAGCAGAGTTTCTGGCCTCCCTCTGCATGTCCTTCTGCAAAGTGCTGCACAGATTGGTGGGCGAACATCACCAGTCTGCTGAAATTGGGCTGCTGGTGGGACACAGCACAGTTTCATTGATTCTAATAAGGCTTGCTAGTGGGACTCAGCAGTGTCCAGTGGGAAATGGCAACTCCAATGGCAGAATGCTCCTCGTTTTTTCTTCACATGATATGAAATGAATAATCTCATGAACTTCAGCAGACAGCAACTGAGTTTGGGAGTCTTTCTTCTTGTGTCATCTAGCCTACTGAAGAGAAACTACTGCAAAACAACAAATGCCACTACCCATAGCTCTTGAATTTTCCAAGGCAGCCTTTCTTCCACTTGATGCATGGCTCATGCTGCTTAGTTTGAGATCTCATGAAATCATAGTTGCGGGTGGTATGATTGTTCCTTGAGATGCAACTTCAGCACTAGGGATGTTGCTATCCCCTTCTGTGCATGCTCTATATTCCTGGATGTGTTAGTTCTTTGCTCCATTTAGTGATATAAAAGGTAGGAATGCAACTGCTTTGAACAAGTCACAGGGGCTTTGGAACAGAAAAAGGAATATATCTGAGAAACAGGAGAGTATCCGAAAAGAGAGGAATTGTCAGCATGAGAGACCTCAAGCTGAGTGACTGAGAGTTGACATTCCTTCTATTTATTTATAAAATTTGTAACTGTGGAAATTAGCCTTAGAAGCTGTAGACCCATTACTGTTAGTTTTATCGTTCTTCTAAGACATACCCTGAGGCATTCCTGGAGATTGAATCCTACTGTACTTTGCAATAAGCCCATAATTGATTATGCTATGGAGCTTTAATATGGGTTGAGAAATGGAATCCAAAGTAAATACATTCAAAATTTTGCTAGCAGGCCAAATTTAAATCCGGTTTTCTGAACCTACCAGGATTATTCCTTCTCAGCTAATGATTTAATTTGAACTAACCACCCTGAGAGGTGCAATATGTGGGTAAGTCCAGGCTATCTGCTTGCTGGGCTTCTCTAAAGAAGTTTATCCTGTCTACTTCACCTCTAAGTTTGTAAAGACAAAATTAAATTCTAACATTATTCATTATAAATCCTACCTGGTGCTTGCTCCAGTAATGTTTCAGATGCCTGCCACCAATGCCACCATACACCGATTTGCTGATTTCTTTCATTTCTGAAAAACAAGTATGTTGCACCATATTCTCAGAAATGAGGGAGAACTGAATTAGGTGGTGGTGGTTTGTCTTTATATTTCTCAGCTTGAAATATGGCCCATGCAGTTTCCTAGTCTTTGTTATTTTTTTTTGCTGTTAACTAATTTGATGAAAATCTGTCCTTTCTAAAAGAAGCTTGTTCACTTTGCTCATTAATGAGGAATGAGAGAGATGTTGGTCTCTTCTCTCCCTTTCATTCGAAAGGTTCCTATTTCCTTTTCTCAGTTTCTAAGGACCCTATTATTTCCTTTGATATGCAGGTTGCTCCTGCTGTCTGTAGTTAATTCCAGGGCTTAAAGTGGGCTAACTTGTAGATCTGGTAGAAATTGAAGTTTCTTGAAGCACATCATTTGCTATCTAGGAGGCATCCTAAACAATGATGCTGCTACAAGCAAAAGAAATTTTGTTCACAAGTGACAGAATTAGCACTGTTTTCTGACCATTTTAAATCCTGGATTTCTTTCTGGACCTGAAATCTCTAAGGCCAAATTTGTTTGTGAGATTCAGTCTTCAGAGTTGGTTTGAGGTGGAGAGGTTGATTCACACTATATATTTATTTGAAAATACTTCTCATGAAACGTTGTTATTGCCTATGTGTGGTCTTAAGGGAAAAAATAATTAGTTTCATATTTCCCACTGGAAAAGAACTCTTTTTTTTTCTATTTCACACTTTCTCATCAATAGCTAAAAAATTGGTTATTTCCCCAGAACTACTACACCACTGGGTCTGCTCCATTAAGAAGTGATACACAGGGATTGTGTGTTTCTACAGACAATGTGCTAATTCTGGTAAAGTCTGCTTTCACATGTTCTTACCAAATGTGATTATACTGTATGTTTGGTTTTCTATGACCAGGTAAAAGGGACAAATGCAAACAAATGCAAAAGGCAAAAATCTGTCACATCAAATTGGAGAGAGCTGCAGTGCAAGAATAACTTTATTTCATGTTACCTTCACTGCAAAAGAAGCCAGGATATTTTTGGCACATAATATTTGCAGCTGCACATAGATCAAGATGAAGCAATAGACATATGTGGGAAGATGACATAGGTCATGAGAAGTACATAAACAAAAAATCCCTTAACGTAAGCTTCTTTAGCAGGCATAAAATATTGCATTTGAATGAAGCTTTGGATCAGCTAGAGAGTTGCATTGAAAGAAAAGCGAGTATTTGGTAAATTTTGGAAGAAGGACCTGTTCCTCCTACCACTGAACTCAGTCAAAGTCTGGAGATGCATACTTACTGTTATGCAATAAATTTAAGCTTTAACGTTACCTTTTCTCACTTTTTATTTGCTCTTTCATTGCTCCAGGGAGACTTTGCATGTAAACTAGCCAATTTTTTTCTCTGGCACCAGGAGGTACCTACCCCTGCGTACAGTAGCTCTCTGCAAAGCTTTGCCATACCAAAATACTTTGTCCATTTGAAGACACCACCTACAGCTGTTTGAAATAGGAGTAGATGATGTGATTATTAAAACCCGAGGGTTTCATGTCTATTGAGGATCTTGCTTCTGTTGCAACAGAGGGTTGACCGCAGAGATCCTAGAAGAAAAGGCTTGATGCTGTGAGCAAATGTAGATCAAAGTGTAGAATCATTGCCAACTGCTTTGCATGAAGGAAGAACTAGGATTTGGAGGGCAGAACCTAGCAAAAATGTTCCTGTGGCTTTTCTGGATGGAGAGACAAAACCTGCATGGAGATGAGGCACTGGTGATGTGCAACTGGGCTGAGCACCACTCAAGAAATGGAGCTGGCATTCCCTAGGATAGTTTCTCTTGGTTTCTTTCTCACAAACCTATTTTGACTTTAGAAAAAGTCTAGATACTTTTCCCTGCAGTGATTATGCTGTTTGATAGTATTGATGCCTATTACAAAAGTGGACAACCTTCCCCCATTGTCCTTCCAGCATGAGAGGAAAAAGAAATGGCTCCAGGAGTTACTTGGAATCTTGCTTGTGCAGGGCCATGATTCCCTCCATTGTAACAACTCATACAGGCGCAAGAAACTATTGAGAGGCTGACTGATGGTACTGCTCTTCCTTGTGGGAAGCACTAACTCTCATACCTCAGGAATTACAAAAACACACACACACAGAGGGTTATCTATGTGCAAGTATGAATGTCTGTATTTAAAATGCACAAAGCTGGAGGGACAGTGAGTAGCCTCTTCTCCTAGGTATGATTTTATGTGCACCTCCAGGGAAGTTAAACCACAACATTTAGCACCAAAAAGGATATTTCTTGATTTTGAAAGAGAGGATTTACCGCTAAGAATTTTGGTTCTCATTCGCATTTGTAACCTGGCATAGTTCCCCCTGCCTTTATTTGTTTTAAGTGAGACAACACCACAGATGAAAAAATACATATTAGAGTGGTATCTTTCCCCCCAGCTCTATATACCTCATTGTAATTCATGAGTGCATTTATGAGGTCTTTATTAAGACAGGCCAGATTTATTTTTCATTTGTGCTAAATTGTTTATGTCCTTTTAAAAGTGCACTGTATCCTCAGCAGTGGGCTTTTGGTTATCTGCCTGACAATGATGAAGTGTTATGTTTTAACAAGTGCGTTAAGATCTTGTCCTGGTGCATATTCTGTGCTATTTGTGAGATGATAGTGATAAGGGGAGACAGATATAGAATGGACCAGGTGTGCATACATCTTAATTTTTTGGTAAATTGCTCAAACCAGTCTGAGTTGGTGGTGACCAGTTGGCTTATTCAATAAACCAGAATTCCTAAAGGAATTTCCTTCTGTTTAGAATATTAAATCAGGGTCATTTTTGCAAAAGAACCCATCACCAATCTGAAGATCTGCTTGCTTATTCTGGTGACCAGATAACAGCTGGTTAATCCAGTGAGAGGACTACTACCAGTCCTATTTCTAGTGAACCTATTCTTTTACTAGTAAGTAGATTCTAATTAGCATGCAGAGTCTGGAGTGAATTTGTTCATTTTAAACATGCTGGTCAGGTTCCTGGGCCTGTGTATTCTGGCTAGCCTCTGGCTAGCCTGGGAATAAAATAAGTGCCTTGCCTGCGTGCTGCAGCTTTTCCAAAGGAGTATGCACGAGTAATTAACAAAAGCCTCTGTCTGCCCATACTAGTAGGATCTGTGTGGTTCCAAGCCTCTCATGCCTGATGAAAAATCACTCACCACAGAGGCCAGCAGCCTCAGCAAAGGGGGCAGAGCGTGGCCAGGACTGGAGGCTGGGGCATGCGCTCCTGAGCAGGAAGGGGCCGTTGCAGCATAACTGAGCCCAAAGCTTCAAGTTCAAGCCAGCCACAGCAGTGGGGTCCTTAGGAACGGGCAAGGCTGTACCCGAGCTCTCAAGTCATGAGGCATCATGCAACTCAGGTAGGAAAAACAAAACCGTTGTGTGCTAGTGTTGCAGTATCAGCCCTACAGATGCATCTCATGAATATTTCCTCCTTTGGGAGGAAGAGGAAAACTTCTGTGTACCCTAGGAAAACTCCCTGTCTCTCTCAAGAAAATGAGCCTCTTAACTCAGTGAGGAAGAGTCTATGGACTATAGCCCTATAGCCAAGTTTGAAGTTCTCAACTGGTGTGGATGTATAAGATCTGATTTAAAACAAAAGAATAGGTGCTCTTAATGTTTTTCTGATATATTTTTTTTCCCTCTCAAACCTTCCAAGAAACAAGGCTATTGTGAATCTTTTCTCCGTGTTAATGAAAACAGCCTCAGGATCTTTTCGCACCCAGTTCCACACTTTGCCTTGTCATCGTATTAGAGAACGGCACAGCATAGAGGAGAAGTAGAAGAAATCTCGCTGTGTGAAGAACACGACAGGAGAGTGACACAGGTTAGATGCCTATCAAATCAACTCATTGGCATAGAGGGGGAAGGGAGGCACATGGCCATTTATTTGGGGAAAGAACAGACGTGATTTCCCAGTCTGATAGATTGTTTTGTTTCAGCATACATTTCATGGCTTCAGGAAAATTGGTTTTGATTTACAGTAGAGAAAGGATGAGAAGAGTGGAGGATATTGTGTTTAACCCTCATCTGACTAGCAAGTACAGCCATTGATCAGATACTCATATTGGCACTAGAATTTGCTTTTTCCTTTTCTACATGTGATTTCTGGAAATGATCCAAAAGAAGCTGTCTGGACAGCTGTAAAGACAGTGTCATGCATACCCAGATGAAGTTTCTCTGGGCCCATGTCACACAGAGACTGTGCTCTTCATGATGCTGCAGGTGGAGAAAGTCAGGACTATCCTGCCTTCTCAGATTTTGTGTCCAAACTAAGGACAGCAGCAAAACAGCAGCAAAAGAGGGATCTCTTCCAAGACCCTGGCCAGAGCTCCAGCTTTTTATAGCTGTCAGCCTAGTGGGGAGTTAATGCCAGCTTGTAATTACTTAGGCTATCATATTTATGGCAAAGTGACATATGAAGAAATACTTGACACCTCTTAGCTTGTCAGTAAGATATCTGAAATCCTTAAGAGCTCCATTAGCTGAGCTGTAGAGTCATCATCCTCCTGATTACCTATGGAGAGCTGGGACAGGTTGCCGACACATTAAAGAGGACACCTTGTGTCTTGCCACATTGGAGTTTGGAAATTCTGCACTTAAGCTGCCTTTGCAAAATCTCATGGGGTCAGAGCATAATTGAATAATTTGGTTCCAGGGCAAATTTGAAAATTAAACAAGGACTTGAGGGAGGGGCCCCTATGGAAACCATGTCAAGGAACAAACAGCATCAGAGGATTTCAGTGATGTTTGTATAATGAGGATAATGTTTGCTTGATCCTTGCAGGCTTTAACTGGCTGTCATCCTTCTACAGAAAAGCAACGGAAACTCCTTGAAAGAAACCAAAACCAAATTGAAAGAAACCAAAACCAAATTGAAAGAAACCAAAACAGAGGTGTGAAAAGTTACCTAGAATTTGAAACTCAAGTTGTCTGGCACAGTTTTGATAACATACATTATGACACATGGAAGATTTTTGTTATGGAATCATAGAATGGTTTGGGTTGGAAGGTACCTTAAGATCATCTAGTTCCAACCCTCCTGCCATGGGCAGGAACACCTTTCACCAGACCAGGTTGCTCAAAGCCCCATCCAACTCAGCCTAGAATACTGCCAGGGATGGAGCAGCCACAACTTCTCTGGGGAACCTGTGCCAGAGCCTCACCACCCTCATAGTAAAGAATTTCTTTGAATATCTGATCTAAATCTCACCTATTTCAGTTTAAAGCCATTACCCCCTGTCCTATCAGCACTATATTGGAGCAGTATAATTTGTAGAAAATAATTTCCATTGCCGACACCTTGTTTGCCTGTTGAGAACTCAATGTTGGAACTGAAGTATGTTAGAAATGAGGAAAAGTGGTGTATTTCTATTCTAAGATGTATAATTTTTTTTTAACTCAAGCCACTAGCAAAGCTTTGGGGTGATTCAATTAAAGGAATTAATGACCGTTTCTTTCTGGATGCAATTCCTTTAATTTAGAGGGACTGCCCAAAGACCTTGATCTCAAGGGAAGCACACAACAGTCAGTAGCCCTCTTTGTCAAACTTCCAAGCCCTTTTCGGACTCTAAACATCCATTCTCACAGATATTTCTCTGGGTCCTGCCACCAGAAATTCCGTATCCCCTTCTGAGGTTTCTTTCTGCTTTTTTTTTATTTTCCCTGCATTTGCATCTTTTTCTTTCTCTTGTGCATTTGTGTACATACAGATACAAAGCCTTCTCTTAAAACTATATTTAGGGAACCTCATCCTTCCATGCAATTTAGATTCCTTAGAAGCTTCAGACATTTTCATCTAGACCTTGAGATGAACCCATGTTTTGGCTGAAGGGTGCTATTTCCTCAGCAAGCTAATTTAATAAAAGTGCTTATGGCCTCTTACACCTTAAATGAAGGGAAGATGTTTCACCCAAGTAAGTTTAACCCAGTCAGAATGCCATCACAACTTTAAATATGTTTTCTGATGCTTAAACTATACGGTTGAATATGGAGATTTTATTCCTTGGAAGTACAGCGTCTGGAACAGAGAGGGAGACCTTGATCTCATTTCAGGTACACAGGTGCTGTTTGTACCCCTGAAACATAAGGAGTAGTGGTAATACAGTATAAAACGTTTTTCCAAGCACAGCCTAGAGCTCACAGCCCTTGTAAAGCAGAAAGCATTTGTGTCTGTGCTTCATGGCTGTCCTCCATGAGCCTGAATACAGAAGGCAGATGGAAAACATGTCAAAAACTCCCGAGAAAATCTTACATGAAGAATAGCAACATGTTAAAGATGCAGTGTGAGAAGCTTCATAGCTGCAGCCCTCACTTTCACTCAGGCAGCCCTGAGGGATGACCCACACCCCAAAATTTATCTGCAACTTCTCCTAGTCCTCTTTGAGTAGATCACTAGCAACACTGTTCTGCCTTTGCATGGCCATGCGTCACTGAGCTACCATGAGCTTTTTCCAGGATTAACTCTGCTCTGCTCCTCAGTTGGTTTCAACGGGTTTAGCAGGCCTTTTTTTAGCCAGCGTGGAGAAGCTAATGCTCTTAGTCCTCAAGCTTTTTAAAAAGTGCTCGAAGCCAGATCATCCCCTCCCAGTTTTGCCACAGAGGGGATGTAGCTAGCAAAAAGCTCTCAAAGATAGTTCGAAATCTCTTGGAGGAATGAAGCTTAAGAGACCTCAGCCTTCAACCTCCTTGTCCTTTCAAGACTGCATTGCACAGCAAAGCCTGTGCAGTGTTTGTGAAGAGCTCTGTCAAATCCTAGAGGACTGCACAGGAAAGTCTCATTCCCAGGAAAACTGTAGGGAAATAACTAAGGACAGAAAACTTACAATTCACAGTGAGACAAATTCCTAATGATAACTGTCTAAAATTTAAGCCTGACCTGTAGAGTTAATCTTCACGATCCCAGAGGGAAGGGGGTTGAGGGTGAAGCCTAAGAGTCTATGCACAAAGCCCCCAGCAGCTTCATCTAGTCAGTGTTGGGCTTCCTAGACCAATAGGGAACATTAGTAATGCTGGACATGTCTAGTTTTTAGCTCTGCAAGGAAATATCTCCTTCCTTCCTTCCCTTCCTCACAACCTTTCTGACCAGAAAATTATTCAGGCACCACCAGGAGCCCTCTGAAATTTAACAGGAGTTTCTTCAGCCTCAGATCCCTGCCTGCGATACAGCCTGGCAGAGTAACCTCTGCAGACCTCCTGCACCACTTGTGAAGAGCTGCACCACTGACCAGATACCCTTCTCTGTGTCTTTTGTGGTTGGTGTTATTACTGACTGCGTGTCAGAACAACAGTGCTCCTGCTTCAAGCAGAGCCTTCCACTCACACCAAGGCTGGGCAAACTAAAATCAGAGTAACTTCAGTCTTCCAAATATCAGTATGTTGTGGTTTGGACTGTAGCAACAATCATTTGGGTCCAGACCCCAGTATATCAAAACACCAAAGATCAGGGAATGGGAGAAAGGTTTAAAATCCTTCCAAATTTCCATAAAGAAGACAAGGCAAAACACAAAGCAAGCCTCCAAAACACAGTAAACTTCTTTGGAGATTTTTGTTGTTGCTGTTATTTTTCCATACAGAGCCTGTCTGTGCTTATCCTTGCTTACTATTTCTACAAGACATTTAGGTAGACCTTCCCAGGAGCAGAGCGTAAGTCAGCCTTAACCTTCTCACAAAGCTCTCAGCTTCTTGGCAGCTTGTGTGAATGACATGCATGGGTTGTGACTGCATGAGTCAGTCGTTCATGCTAGGGTCTGTGCAGAGGACAAGCCTCCATCTGTGAAAGCTGGGCAGCAATATTTTAATGTAGGAAGGTGATGGAGAGCATTTGGCATTTTTTTCTTGAAGACAGGGGTGAGAGAGGAGAAGCCTTCTGGCTTTCTGGGGGTGCCTTGGTGGTGAGTGCCTGAGAGCCACATTACTGTTGTGCTGTGTCTGAGAAGCCATGCACCATGTCCATTTGTCGGGTTCTCAAAAGTGGGGTTGTGCCCTTCTGGATTGACAGCAGAGTGGGACAGAGAGAAGGCCTCCTGGGTCCTGTTCTGGTGCTTTATTTGTGGTTAAGGTGGATTTCTTGATTGAATAGCTTCAGTGAGACTGTTACTAAACACATTTTACTTCTTAAAGAGTTGAAAGAAAGCTGGCAGGATGCCTTTTGCCAGGCACAGTACAAGGATCCTCAAATGTTTCCCTGAAAAGCTTAGAAGATAAATGAGCTTCATATAAGTCCAGGGGGATTTTTTGGTTTTGTATCTCTTTTGAATGTGTTCCCAGGCTTCTGGACAGTAACAAGTAGCGTGTGTCCTCTCACAGGAAAGAGTCAAAGCACCTTCAGAGGTGGAGGGGGGGGAAGATCTTGTTTCCTAAGTCATACACCTCCTGCTCACCAGGAGCAGTACTGAACTGAGTGATTTGAAAACTTCTGCAAGATGGACAGGAAACCAGAACTGGCTGTGGCCCGTCACTGGTAGAAACAATTTTCTGACGGCAGCTTGGCTTCTAAGTAATTTCAATTGGCACAGAGGTTTGGAGGAAGGCTCGGGTACATGGATGATTCATCTCACACCCTCTCTGCCCATTTTCAGGCAAAAAAAAAAAATGTTTAGTTTAAGAACAGACTAATGGCTGGTTATATAACCTTGTTATGTACATGAGAGAGCTATGCAAAATGGCTTTTCATTCTGGTTTTCCACTGACTCAGAGATTTTGTGTTTGTTAAATCAGGCTATAACGTAGCAGTGATGGAAGAACTAGTGTAAACTAATTGAGTTTGGACTGCTTGAGCACCTGGACTCCCTCTTTCTCTGCTGCAGCCTGGTCACACCAAGTACACCCTGTTGTCCCATTCTAGGGGAATTAGGATTGTGTCTTCATGAGGCTGAGCTACTGTCAGGTGGAGGGCTGAAATCATGTGAATAGTTCAACGTGTGTACAGCACCTGATTGATCTGCAAAATGATCAGGAAAGAACTCTCCAGATGAGATTTTAGCTAGCGTTTGCTGTTCATTATTTCTTTTGTACCTGACCTTGAGATATTTAAAAAAATATTTTCCTATTTAATCATTTCTGTTGTCTGATTTTGGTGAGGGTTTTCTTTTCTTTTCTTTTTTTTTTTTTTGTCTCTTGACATCCAAGTGTAGGTTTTTTTTTCCATCATCCCAACAGGAGGAACAATGAGTCCCATGAGCTGAATGAAAACCTTGCCAAGAAACCCAGAGAGCTCAGAGAATTCAGTTGGTCCTATTGAAGTCTGGATATTTGTCTTAGAACTGTAGAAGGGTTGCTGGAAGATTTGTAATTTCAGAATCATTTGAGGTTGCAACTTGGCAGAAGGGATCAAGTCTGAGTGCAGAGCAGCTTTCAATCTGGAAATCCATTGGCAGAACTGTGGGTGTCTGAGTACAGGGGATGCTGGAGAAAAGCCAATGTGATCTTCTGCATGTGAAACTGCCCTAGGCCTTTCTGCTCCAGGGCAGTGTCTCATGGATAACAGCGTCATTCATTTATCTTTTATTTGTGAGCTTCTGAGTACTTTTTTTTTTAAAACATACCCACACAGCAACACACACACAAACATAGAAGTATATAATGTTCTTGACATACATCCAAAAGAAAACATTCATGTGTCTTGTTAACTGATAAAAGACCAAATAGCCTCCTTGGAAAACACACTGTCCTATCCCTGGTTCTAAGTAACTGCTTAGTAGCAAGGGAATTGACCCATCAGTCTCACACCTGCAGAGCATGCTTTCCCTACAGCCCACCCACAGCCTGCTCTATCACAGCTGGGTTATCCACCTTGCCAAGATTTGCTTCTGGAACTCGGTGTGGCAAGGCCAGCATTCAAATGAGTAGGGGAGAGTAGTCAGAAACAGAGGTTTTACTCACTTGCATGTAGGGTTATTGGCAAAAGTATTGAACTTAGCCTGAGGGGTGTCAGTGCCCCAAGTACTGCCTGCAGAAGGTGACCTGGTGTAGTTAATACCATCAGTCATGACAACTCCCAAGTCTATATTGGGCCATTTAGCACTTTGAAGTGGTTTTGCTATACATATTAGAAGTTGGAAGCCCCTCAGTGCCAAAGTTGGTGGTTCTTTCCTATTATTAGTACCTTAGAAAATTTCCCAAGCTGCTTCCCCTTCAAAATGTGAACACCCTTCCTTGCATGGATGGTCCATGAATGATCCACAGCAGCACAGGGGTCTATAGGAGATATGGCTGGAGAGAAAAAACTTGAGATGAATTTGTATGGGGTATGGGCCCATGTCCATGGGAGGAAGGCAGGCTGGAGACCACTGTGTCCCCTTTGAGACACTGCAGGTCACCATGATGCCCCAAACGGTATGGAAGGTGATGGCTGTGACACCAGCATCCCTCAGGCTTGCTGGAAGTCAGTTAAGTAGCATGGCTGGCAACGTCTCACCAGTGGCAGCAATGCGCCCAGCATTTGCTTACACAAGAACTAATGGGAACATGTAGGTGGAGGAGAAGTAGTCTCTCTTGACTTTCTCCATGGGCTCCCAGACTCTTGATGGAAAAAAAGCCTTTGACATGAAAAGAGATGGCTCCTCATGCTGTTTTAGCCTATGGAACCATGCAGCTGGATGGCTGTCCTTAGAGAAATAGCTGGTTTTAGCACAAAGCAATCTACATCTGGTTTTCCTCTCATTTTCATTTAAATTTTGAGACTGGAATTGAACCAATTGTATGCATGAAAACTAATGTGTTCATCATGATTGTTTCAACTTTTTTGTCCCCCATTTATTATTAATTTCAGGACACTGTTTCATGTTCTTATACGCCAAAAAAATAAATTCACAGTTGAAGTAAATCTGTCAGGGTTTAAATAAAATTAATTGCCTGTTAGAAAGTGACAGAGGCCAAGGAATTCTGCTCCACATTCTACCCCTCTCTCAGCTGTTTCAGCCTCAAATGGCATGGTGCTTAAGGTCTTCCCTGGCAAAGTGCTTCTGGTAAAGGTCTACTGTGAAAGGGCTTCCCTTCCCCAGTAACATTTTCACTATCTCCATGTAACTAAGGCTAAAAAAACGTTCCATAACTTTATTAAAACGCTTTTCTTTCTTAGTTTTGCATTGTCAGTGGTTTCTGAGCTGGGTTTCCTTGTTACCCCTCATAAATTTAAAAATTAATGTGGCTTACATGGGATTCACTTATCCATGCAATCCATAAGAAAGAATTACTTTGAAAACGACTTTTGGTGTAACTTCATCATAGAAATGACAAGGACAAAGTTTAGTTCAGCTTTCCATTCTGTCTAACCTCCTGAATTTTTAAGAAGGAAGTAAAAAGTAACCTAGCAGTAAAAGATCTGTTTATTTTTTGCTCTCCTCCTGCTTTCTGCAATATTTGCATATATAGTGGCATGCTTGTTATATATCTTCATCTAAAAAGCACTGTGAATTTGGTATGCAGGGTATTTTTCACTGATGTACAGTGGCTACAAGTCCAGGCAGGTGCGTTTATTTTGCTCTCCTGCACCAAGGTAAATCTGGAGGTCTTCATTTCCCTGAAGAACCTCTAGATTTAGATGAGCATAGCTGAATATTGAATCTGCCCCACTGTCTCCTCAGCGCAAAGACTCTGAAATGGATTTGTGAGTCTCAAATAAGTCCCTGAGGCATCCTAGTCCACACTGTAAAACCACCGTATGTAAATTGTCACCGTTAAATAAGTTGCTCAGGCGGGAGGGAGAACAAGATGGGAATTGAAAGTTACTCGGTGCTTACACTGGGTTTCAGACAGGGCTGCCTTTCCAGTTCAGAGGTCACTGAGGTGGACGGGTAGAGATTGTATGGCTGCCATATGGGCTGCACGGGGCAGATGGGGAGGTCCTCTCCATTACTGCCACATTCTGCAGAAGAACAGAAACAAAAACTGAAATGTAAACCCTAAGCCCCTTTCCATTTAGCCATAGGAACGGGGTGGAAGAGGAGAGCAGGTTCTCCGTTCAGAGTATTTCTGTGATAATTCATTAGCTGATGTGTCCCATTTTTCATCTCTTTAGGGAAGTCTGCTGAGAATTTATTGCTGAGCCATTAATGAATTTTTTAACTGCCAGGGAGCAATGTAAATAAGTGGGATCCTAGATTGTCACACAGCCATTATCAGGTCAAAATGCATGCAGAGGAACTGTTGCTTCAAGTCTGGGAAGAATACAGGGATGTTGTCCGGGAAACTGGGGACCAGGTTAGGAAAGCTAAGGCCCAGTCAGAATTAAACTTGGCTAGGGATTTTAAAGATAACAGGAAGTGATTCTATAGGTACATTGCAAATAGAAGACAGACTAGGGACCACATGGGCCCCCTCCGGAAGCTATCAGGAGAACTGGCTACCCTGGACTTGGAGAAGGCTGAGGTTCTGAATGACTTCTTTGCCTCAGTCTTCACTGGCAAAGGCTCTGACCACACTACCCAAGTCTTGGAAGGCAGACGCAGGGACTGTGAGAATGAAGACCTTGGGCCCACTGTAGGAGAGGATCTGGTTCAAGACCATCTTAAGAACCTGAACCTGCACAAGTCCATGGGACCTGATGAAATCCATCCACAGGTCCTGAAGGAGCTGGCAAATGAAGTTGCTAAGCCACTGGCCATCATATTTGAAAAATCATGGCAGTCAGGTGAAGTTCCCAACGACTGGAAAAAGGGAAATATAACCCCCATTTTCAAGAAGGGGAAAATGGATGACCAAGGGAATTACAGACCAGTCAATCTCACCTCTGTGCCTGGCAAAATCTTGGAGCAGATTCTCCTGGAAGGCATGCTAAGGCACATGAAAAACAACAAGGTGCTTGGTGACAGCCAGCATGGCTTCACTAAGGGGAAATCCTGCCTGACCAATTTGGTGGCCTTGTATGATGGGGCTACGGAACTGATGGACAGGGGTAGAGCAGTTGACGAGTTGACGTCATCTACCTGGACTTGTGTAAAGCATTCGACACTGTCCCACACGACATCCTTGTCTCTAAATTGGAGAGACATCAATTTGATGGATGGACCACTTGGTGGATAAAGAACTGGCTGGATGGCTGCTTGCAAAGAGTTGTGGTCAATGGCTCGATGTCCGGCTGGAGATCAGTAACGAGTGGTGTCCCTCAGGGATCGGTGTTGGGACCGGTCTTGTTCAACATCTTTGTCGCTGACATGGACAGTGGGATTGAGTGTGCCCTCAGCAAGTTTGCCAATGACACCAAGCTGTGTGGTTCAGTTGATACGCTGGAGGGAAGGAATGCCATCCAGAGGGACCTTGACACGCTTGTGAGGGGGGCTGATGCCAACCTCATGAAGTTTAACCATGCCAAGTGCAAGGTCCTACGCCTGGGTCGGAGCAATCCCAGGCACAGCTACAGGTTGGGCAGAGAAGAGATTCAGAGCAGCCCTAGGGAGAAGGACTTGGGGGTGTTGGTTGATGAGAAAATGAACATGAGCCGGCAGTGTGTGCTTGCAGCCCAGAAAGCCAACCGTATCCTGGGCTGCATCAAGAGGAGCGTAACCAGCAGGTGGAAGGAGGAGATCCTGCCCCTCTACTCTGCTCTTGTGAGACCTCACCTGGAGTATTGTGTGCAGTTCTGGTGTCCTCAACATAAAAAGGACATGGAACTGTTGGAACAAGTCCAGAGGAGGCCACGAGGATGATCAGGGGACTGGAGCACCTCCTGTATGAAGACAGGCTGAGAAAGTTGGGGCTGTTCAGCCTGGAGAAGAGAAGGCTGCATGGAGACCTCCTAGCAGCGTTCCAGTATCTGAAGGGGGCCTATAGGGATGCTGGGGAGGGACTCTTCATTAGGGACTGTAGTGACAGAACAAGGGGTAACGGGTTCAAACTTAAATGGGGGATGGTTAGATTGGATATAAGGAAGAAGTTCTTTACTGTGAGGGTGGTGAGGCACTCGAATGGGTTGCCCAGGGAAGCTGTGAATGCTCCATCCCTGGCAGTGTTCAATGTTAGGCTGGACAGAGCCTTGGGTGACATGGTTTAGTGGGCTGTGTCCCTGCCCATGGCAGAAAGGTTGGAACTAGATGATCTTAAGGTCTTTTCCAACCCTGCCTATTCTATGATTCTAAGTGGAGGGGTAAGTCTTCACATAGAACCATGCAAGGCCCTCACAGAAATGCTGTTGTCTGAACCCTCTACCCACTGAGTGTGAAGCAGTGTCCCCTGACGAGAACATTTTGATTTTGCAGCTAATCCCTTGACAATAGTTTTTTGTGGCTTCATTGCAGCAGAAGATAAAGCATACTTTAGTGCCCTTGGTCTCGGCCTCAGCTTCCACTGGCCAGGAAGAGCAAGGTTTACTCGTATGGCAGTGAGTTTTGGCACAGAACCCCCTGAATCATCTGTGTCCATGGTCAGTGCTGGCCACTGCCATTAGCTGGTATCATGGGACAGACTTTTCTAAAGGGAGAGGGCACTATGTCCTTGCCCGGGGTAACTGGGGAAGGAGGTACAGCGTGCTTATAGGGCAGCTTCATGTGCTCTGGCTGCTAGAATAGCTCATCACATGCATCTGCTACACCTATGGCTTAGTTATGTCCCTGTGGATTAAGCGGAGTGAATGGGAACAGTATTTTGTGACAGCCACAGCTGGCAAAGAGGAAAGCTTTTAGTGACTGTCAATTTCCAATATTTAATTTCATTAAAACCCTGAACCCTTTCAATAGAACTAGTTATTGCCTTTATAAACATAGAAAACAATTAAAGCAGCAGAATTAATGATGACACCAGTTCTAGGAAAAGTTGTCTCCAGTGCTACAGTTTGATTTGTCCATCACAAGGATCTTCTTTGTTTGCATTTCACTCTACAGAGGAGAAATAAAAAACCTTTCCCATTCCAAAATAAATAATCATGCATGAAAACCAGACACGTTGAATATCACAAGCAAGGACTCATGTGCTCAGCTACCTGAAGTCCAGAGAAGAGTCACATTAATGTCAATGTGCTTTGGATCATTAGCTCTTAAGCCTCTAACGATGTTCCCTAATGACCCTACTGTTCTTCCTCCTCCATCAGGCTATCTCTAACCTGCAGGAGCTGTGCTAAGTTTTCAGGGGTTTGCTGTAAGAGAGCCTTTGAAAAAACATGTAAGTATCCAAGAAATATATGAGACATACCCGTTGGGAGTCTGGAATGTAATTTATAAGAGGTTGTATCCACAATATTCATTATGTGAAGGCTCAAGTTCTTAGTCATTTTTTATTTCATTCATTTATTCTGCTACAGGGACAAGAATAAAAAAGAACACCTGTCCCAAGATTAAGACAACTTGCCATTAATTTAAAACTGCAATATAGATGCTGGTTACAAAATCAGCACCTCCTTCCTCCCCTCAGACGTGTATATGCTTCCATATACTAACCAGCAGTCAGCATTTTCTCCCGGTGAGGCCCAAGGTTGGGGCAGACCAGTACTGTGATGCTGCCTTCAGCTTTTCCTGGGTGAGCTTTGCCACCCACACCCTTTGCACTGCATGGATAGAAAGCTCCCTTCTCTGCAACACAGTAGGCTCTGTTTTGAGTTTGTCAACACATCTTCCAGTACCTTTCTCAAGGTGACCCTGAACTGCTGCTGTTCAGACTTAGATATTCAGGGAACAAGACTTTCTCAGCCTGCATCTTGGAGAAAGTATGCAGCATGGCAGCACTGAGGAAGATGAAGAGAATCCTCCTGATCTTTATGCTGACCAGAAAAGGCACAAGAAAAGTCTTTGTAGGCAAAAACCTGGAGGAAAATACAGGTAAATGAGTCAGCAAAAGCCGTTTTGCTGCCAGACTGGATGGCAATGCAGCATCCTCTGCGCAGTCTGAGTCCTTGCAGCCAGCACAGTCACCTTGAGGAGTTTTGGCTCCAGCCAGCTCCAGGCATCTAAACGGATGCAGGTGCCTGAGCTCCCTGCGCCAGAGGCAGCCACAATAAGTGGAATGAATTGCCCTCTAGAGGTGCTTTTCTCCCTCTCCACTGAGCTTACTGGAAGCCTGGACAACTACCTTGGACTTGGGCCTTTAAAGAGCTATTAAACAGCCACAATTCCATGTAAATCTCCAGAAATCCCCTTCCTAAGAAGGAATTGACCCTCTTAGGATCATCTATTCTCCCTCTCTAAGGTCTTAGTTGAGCACTGAAGGAATCATTGTGCAATAAATATTATTAATACTAGCAAACTGACTCTGGCTCTAAATACACACACACCGGGAAAACAAATTGAAACAGAAAAAGAGGTCTTTGTGGTAACACAACTTCAAAGCTGAGGTTGTAATCACATAGAAGCTAAGGAATGCAAATGTGTGGTAATCAGAGTATTGTAACTCATCCATACAAATGTTAATAGTATTTTCTCACCATACATTAGCATTAATGGCTTAGGTTCAAATTCTGCACTGTTTTCTACAATTATGACTCATTTTTCAGTTAAGGGGACTATCCATGGTAATCAGCATAGCAGGATCAGGATTTTTAAAAGCTTATGTGAGCGTGGTGTGTGTGTGTGATTCTCCCTGTGCTAACTTCTGAAACCCTCGAGCCAAAGCAAACAAAATACAAAAGCACGGTACAGGCTGCTTAGTTAATTCAGTTCCTACAAGGTCTGTGAAAATAGGCAGTTGTGAAGAGACTTGCCACTAGATAGGATGCCATGCTTATGAGCAAGCTCAGCCTCTATTAGATGCTGGAGACCCTACACCAGTGAGAGAGCCTTTCTAAATCAGGGGACAAACACTACTCATCTCTCTGGCTCAAAGCCAGCCATGCCTGAAACACAAATCCATGCATTTTGTTCCTCTCAGTGCCTGCATCCACAGAACTGCTTATTCATTGAACAGTGTCTCAAAGCAAGTGAGAGAACACATCATAACATATATTTTAATAGACTACATTATGCAACTGCCCTAAAAGAAAGGTAAAATAAGCACATAGGTTGCTTTGGGTATACAACCTGACTGCTGCCCTTCCAGACAGACACTGTCACAGCAATACAGAGTTCTGGTGGACCCAGGCTCCCACACTCCCGCCCATACGTTATCTGAACATTAATAATAATTAACAGTAGTGCCCAGATAAGATATATTCATATGGAAAGCAATGATCTAGACAGCCCCTTTGACCTACATCATGCAGGGAAAGTTTGCTTCATCATGCTTTCCCCACCTGCTTTGGCTTTGGTGTTCTCAGGTTCACGGGTAAAGTGCATGCAAAAGGTAAACTTTTAAGCCAATATGATTTTAGTTACCTAAAAACTTAACAACAAATATCATGGGTTTCCATTCTAAGCATGGCTTGAATAAACTTCCTTTTCCTAAGTTAGAAAAGGAATATAGAATAAAAGCATGCATGAATCTGTATCACAGCTACAGTGATTAGCAAGGTGCTATAAGCCAGAGAGAGTTGTCTTTACTGTGTTAGAAACAGTCCTAGAAATTAAGTTTATTCCTTTCTAGGTAAAACCAAGTCTGTCTTCAACCCCCCTCCTTCTGTTCCTAAACGAGGCTCAGAACTGGTTGCGCTGGAGACTTTGG
Organism: Pezoporus wallicus; assembly: GCF_028554395.1. Lineage (NCBI taxonomy): Eukaryota > Metazoa > Chordata > Aves > Psittaciformes > Psittacidae > Pezoporus > Pezoporus wallicus. The sequence continues at coordinate 663,882 of NW_026638681.1, read as the reverse complement.
TTGATGTTTGTTTCTAATTTACCTTGCATTTGTAATCCCTAAGCACTCAAAGCAAACACCCACAATGCCAAGATTCCAGTGTGGTCGGGGATGTTTTAGTATCTTCACTTCAGAAGTCATTGAAATGAAGTATGGCAAGAAGAAGTGGTGTGTCTTGTCCCTGAGCTGGCTGGTGGAAGAAACAAGAACAGAGTATAAGGAGACCCCATGCCGGGAACCTTGGTCTAGGTTGGACCCCTCCTTTATGGCTCTCATCTGAACCCTCAGCAAAATGACCCAGAGGGTTCAGCATAGGCTTACGGACAGAAAAAAACAGACCCACTCTGGTTTAGGTATTCATGGTTTTCTCAGTGACATTGAACTTTGAGCTGAACTTCACCTGTTCTTCTCCCTATTCATCAGCTTCCCCTTGCTTATATTCTTAGGTATGGATGAGAGTGGATGGCAGGTTGCTGGGTTAATCTGCATCTAATCCATAGCACAGTCATGATGCTGAGCAGAAACCGTGTTTTGCTCCCTGCAGGAGTAGCTATCCTGCCTGCTGGGGATGGGAAATCCAGCTGGTTGATGCACTTCTACCACTTTTCCACTACAGAGAGTGTGGCAACAGGATTTCATGTCTGAATGGCACCAGTTTTGTGACCTAGACAGGAGCAAGCCTACGTAGTCTTTTGTGGGCAGAGAAGAATGCTTTCTTCTTGAATTTTTAGTCAGCAGTACCCCGAGAAATACTTCGTATCCTGCTGCTTCTACACAGCATTTGGAAATGAGAATAAGGTAGGCAACCCTGGTCATGAGAGTCTCAGTTTTCTGTCTCAGGCTTGTTATTCTTTCCACCATGAGTCACTCCTCATGAGTGCGGCCCAGTTTACCCACCCTTGCCCCCTCCTCTATTAGTGACAAGAATGACTGCGCAACAGCAGTGTTCGTATGCTGCAGGATGTTCTCTTTGTGTAAGCCTTCTTTTGTATTTTGACATTTGCGAGTGTTGTCATCCTTTAACAAGCAGGCAGAGCCTAGATTTCAAAGGCACTCTCTGCCTGCAGTGATGACGTCAGATGAAGTATGGATGTTGCATTTTGTACAATCAGGCCCACAGGTAAATAACACTGGGATGGCGTGAACCTTCACTTGTCCAGACACACAACCCAGGCTTCAACCTCATTTTTAACCTGCTTTCCAAAGGAGAGGAGGTTTCTACAGTTGTGCCTGTTCATTTGACCTTCCCATAACTTATAAGCCCATTAGCAAATTTCAACTGCATTTGAAAGAGAGAGATGTCCCATATATAATAAGACCCCCAAGTCATTTCAGATCAGGCAACTGAAGGAAGACTTTACTAATTACCCAGTGAGGACAAGGCCACTGTGTGACTCCCTCTATCATAGACACTAGCAAATCCACAGAGATTCGCTTGCTCTTGAGACCCGAGCTGGTAGCAAACCAGACCTCATCAGTTTACTCACAAAACAAACCTGTGCCATAAGTTAATGAGGACCCTCTCCCATGAATTTTGATATGTGTGAGTGGTTTTGCTCTCACAGGTAATCCTACTCCTGCCCAGACATCCTGGTTCTGCTGTGGAAGCTGTAGTTTGCATGACTTATTTGGGGAACTCCCTGCCTGGAGAGTTGCAGCTGATTGAGTTCTCAAGCTCCTTCAGCAAGGGAAAGATGATTCACATTTCTCTCAGGTCTTTGAGGGGCAGGGAGCAGAAACACCTCAGTGCTGGATCAACCTTAAAATAAAAAAGCTAGATTCACTAATTCAGTGAAGGTGGCCAGGGAAACATAGAAATGATTAAAAAAAATCCCTTAGGTCAATAACCAGCCTGCCTTTGGAGAGACACAAGGGTTCGGTAGGTGTAAGTTTAATTAAGCCAGCCAAAAACTGAAAAGAAAATTAGAAACCATTTCCAACAATGCCTTACAAAGCCTTCCCATCAAAACAGATACATTAATTGAATGGGAGCTGAGCTGTACTTTGATACATGAGCCCCAGCCCAGGGTGCCTTCTCACTGCGGAAAGAAGCTTTGTGAGGTTTCATTTAGAAGCACAATCTCTTACCGTTATCCTTTCCTTGTTGGCAAACATGAGCTCCCTCTGCCCTTTTTTTTTCCCCTCCTGCAATTAAATGTTTAATTAAAGTAGCATGACTCCCTTTCATTTGGAAATGTAATTGAGGACACCAGTGTGTAAAAAGTAGGCTGAGAAGCGAGCTGGAGTACGCACAGCAGAGAGCTTCGGGAAGGCCTACAGAAATGCAGCTCTTAATTTGCTTTGGCGCTACATCAAATTGTGGTGCTGTTGAAGAGATACAGCTGCAGGAACATCTGGAAGGAGCTGATAAAGATGGGTTTGGTTGGGTCTGAAGCATGTGGCCGGTGCAGCTTGCTCTTTTTTTAATCCTGAATGGTCAGCTCAGCACAACTGGGAGAGGAAAATGACATTCACAAAGATAGAATTTGGTAAGTTTTCTTACACTGATTCAAGGAGAGCTTGTTGAGTTGCTTGATAAGCAGGCTGGTGCCTAATAAGGATTTTCTGCTCTATCTTGTAGATCAGTCTTTGTCAGGTTATATGATGGCTCATCACCCTGACATGTTCCAGGACCAGCAAACACCTCTGCTCTAGCTGCATGGCTCTTTTTACCAGTATCTTTATGAGACCTTAACAGAAACCTGTAGTTACACAGATTTTCTGGTCAGCCTATTCCCAGCTATTGGCTTGAAGATGCTGCAGTGAACTCTTATAGCTTGGTTTTCTCAAGCAGGCTTCAAAGCAGAGGACAGGAATTCCTGCTTTTCTGTAACAGGGTAGAATCTCTGAGCTTTTAATGCCTTCTGAATTTTTCATGCCAATAGTATTACATTTCTTCTCACACATTTTTAATAGAAAATGTTTGAGTTTGAATTTTTTTCCTTTCCACATTTAATTGGTGACCACATACACCCTGTGCACACTAAAAATTTCTGCCCTCTGCTGAGGGCAGAAATGCTGCAATGGGGAGTCACTCTTCATAGGCTGTGCTTGGGGCTTTTTTTACCTGTTATTTCCAACCTAGATGAAAGTTTGTGTGGTACACAGGCTTGATTGATTGAGGTCAAGAACAAGCCTGCTTGATTCATTACTGGAACAGTATGTGTGCATGTCTGATTGATAGGGGAGGGCTTGGAAATGAACCCAGGTCAACAGTCGAGCCCAGGGACTATCTAGAAGATCAGGCATAAAGTAAAGACTGACGGGCCACATCCCTCCTCTGCACACTCTGGTGTGGATCCAGCCTTCTAATGCTCTGACCAGCTTCTGACCAGCTTCCCATGCACACCAGTGATGCACTGCCCACGTTTGAAGGAGTGAGTGCTGGAGTCAATGCCATAGAAACATTGAAGTCAATGCCACGAGAACATCGCTATCAAGGTGGGTGACTTTGCTCCCCAGGTTTCTCAGGCCATTCATTGGAAAGATGGACTAGGCTAAAGCTGGTAGATGCTGGTGCTCAGTGTTCACAGTACAGCTGGTCAGAAATTTTCTAGCATACTTGTCTGGCATAGCAAAATCTAAAGAAACAGCATTGAAACACACTGAAAACATACCAATTTTGATGGAATCCTCCCAGAAACCAGGCAGATGTAGGATGACATCCTCCCCACCAGCAAGTTTTGAAAGCTTCCCTACCTCCTTCCCTCCCCTGGCAGGCTCGTGGGGAGATGATAGGCAGGAGATAGAGGCTGCCAATCCGCCATTTCCTGGGTTCCTGGCAGCAGGACTTCCCATGGCGTCCCAGTTGCTGGGCTTCCTTTCTAACAAATGGGCCCTGGGAGTTCACTGAAGAGAGCACATGGCTGGCCAGCCTACTCTGTGAACTCTCAGGGACTACCTACTTCACCCTGCAGAAGACAGAATCCTATCTTTCTATGTTTTCCTTCTCTTTTGGATTTGATTGAGGCTTGTTTCTTTGGCTGGGTTTTTTGCTTCCTTGTCTCCTTAGGTTTTAAATTCAGAATTTCCCAGGGCATAGGAAGAGCAGTTTTTAGGCATTCTTTTAGCAATAACTTTTTGTAAGAGGAGACATCTTACAGGCTTTTTTTACCTCCTATGATGCTTCTCCTTGTGGAGAGCAGAAGAGAGAACTGGAATCAAAGTTGTAATGCGGCAGTGGGTGCAACATGTATTTTGCTGTTTCTTCCCCAGTAGCCTCCAAGCTTTCAGAAAATCAGCTGGTGAGGTACACATCACTGTGGCTGTCCTTGTGCTACCCCCTCTCAGCATGGCAAACCCACCAAAGGCTACTAATAAGGAGGCCTGACGTTGCCTCGGGCAAGATTACACTTGTGTGACCATCACGTCCTGGTCAGAACAAGACACTTCTCACAGGCAGCGCTCCAAAATGCTGCTCACCAGTACTTTCCAGGGTATTTGTTACACATCAGTTAATCGATTTTGAGGATTTTAGATCTGGGGAAACATTTGAAGGCAGCTTTGTGGCATTTCTGTGTCAGATGCACACATGGTTCAAGGTTCTGGTCTATGCGTCAGTATCTCCTGGCTGCTTTGCCCCAAGAGATGGAAAGGGAGGCCGAAAAGGGGAATGAAAGGCCAGCTTCCTGAGGCTAAGCTGTCCTGGAGCAGCGTCAAGACCTGTTGGAGATATCAGCAGGATCTCCCCTTCAGTAAATCCTTAGGGGTCATTAGGTGATGTTTCTTTCTTGGTACAGCTGCAATTATGCTCCATTGCCTCTGTTCTGCTCTGCTAGCATTGTTTTCCCACTGATTTAGTGTTGATCTAACATAACTGTTGCATCTCATTCCCATCCAAAGATGAGGTATAATTTGAGGGAGGCCTGTTTTTCATTAGTGTTGAACTTGCAGCACAGGAACTTTCTCTGACGCAGTTCACAAGGGCGTGAGGAGCTGGGAAGGAAGGAGAGGGGGAGCGAGGGAGGGAGGGAGGGTTAGTTATTACCTCTGTTTCCTCTGCTGGAGCGTGGGCTTCTCTACCAAGCTCTGCCATCTCTCCCAGGGGCCAGCAACTAATTCCTCCATACCCCTGTGCGCTGGAGCCTCTCTTTAGAAGAGACTTCCAATCATGACAAATTATCTGTGCTGATTTTGTGACATGAACTGTTACCCATTAGGGAATGAACTGACACCAATAAATTCATTTCACTTACAACCTCACACTGTGCATGAATTGAAGTTCTAGAGGTGAAAGACATAAATTTACCAGGTGGGCAGACACACAGCTTCCCCCTAAGACTGTGCACTTCACCTCTGCTTTGTGCACGGCTTCTGCTGGGCCAGCCCGACATTAATTTTGCATAGAGTAGATTCCTCCTGTACCACGCACAGTCCACCTGATTTATATTTGCTTCAAGTAGCTGTGTGAATAGCCTTACCACAGAACAGACTACTGGTTGTGCCTTCGCCAAAAAAAACCAAACAACCTCAAACCCAAACACAGCCTTTAGCTTTACAAGATAAGAAGTGGTATTTGCATAGCGTATTCTGACTTCCAGGCTATAGAGAGTCAGTAACTAATGAGTCTTCCCTATGCCTTAGTGGAGCAAGTGAGCCAGCATTATTTATTAGGGAGAAAGGAGTTCCCATATGTGCAGATCTACATCATAGTCATTGCAATAGTAAATTCATGAAATCGTTCCAGCAGATAAGACTCTTCTTCTCCCCAGACACTGTCAGTCAAGTGGATGAAAGTCTCACTCATTTACCCAAATGAAAATCTCACAGTGCCCTGGCCAAATAGAAACTTCCAAGCATTTAGTTAAAAAGCCTCTTATCATGTAATTCTGCAGAGGAAGGACTGGGAGAAAAAAATGAAAAGGCTTTCCCAATAGGAGCAGACACAAGCAGGAACAGAGGCAGAAGAAAGTAGTTGTCTTTGTGTTTCCACCTTCCTGAGAGCTCCCGATCAAAATGAGGATCCCTTTAGATTGTGTGGACACCAGGTGAAGGCAGTCCTCAGCCTGGAGCACCCGCTGACCTTGTACCCCCTGCCACGTGTTTTGAACGGCTGTTTATGAATGCAGCTTACTGGACATAATATGAAACAACGGGCCTTGAGGATGAGGTCTCCCCTCTCCTTTTCTTACAAACAGCTATAGGAAGGATTAGGCATGGCCATGAGTGACAGGTTTGTAAACAGGTATTAAAGGAAAAGAACAGACAGGAGTTTGCCTTTCAGCATCCTTAACACATGGACAGGTGTGGGTGCTGGGGGATGGATGAAGGGGATGGGGTCACAAAGACTGCCTGGGCTAATGTGCCCTCCTTAAATTACTTCTTTTAAGACAGAGCATTGGGCATGAAGGACTGTTTGCCTGACCCAGCGGGGCATTTTGTGCATTCTTGTGTTAAAAGGGAAGGCTGGAAGCAGCCTTCAGAGGCCATAGGAGGGAAGACATGGGTTTGCTGGATCTTCCAAGTACAGTAGGCACTGGAAACACCTCCAGGGTTGCTGCTGGCTGAGCCATTTCCTTTTTGCTTTCATCTAGGAATCAAGTATTTTCCCATCCCTCTGAGGAGCCAGGCCTAGCCCCAGCAACAGAATACAAAGGTCACATTTCTTATGAATGTGCAAGAGAGCCTGAAAAGAGCCAGTGGCTGGGCAATGAAATGGTCTTTTTTCTTTCTGCTTTCTTGGGTTTTGGGGGGTTTGTTGGTTTGGGTTTTTTTTACCTTTCGGTAAAAACATCAAGTATCGTGATTTGGGAATGCTGTCTAAATACACCACAGTGGTTGTGGCTTAGAAGCTTTATTCCTATCTTCACTTGTACATTCTGTGCTCTCTGCCTGAACTTCATTAATTCAATGAACTGAACCTTATTTTTGGTAAGCATCCTGTTGACCTCTCTGTAACTGCAGGAAGCTCTTCACCATAAACATTGCCTCTCTCTCCAGTCATAGCTTGTCAGCTCCACAGAAGAGAGATTGTGGTCACCTCTCTGCCTGGAAAGTGTTTATCCTGCTGTCGTAAATAAAGAGGACAGACGAGGAATGGATAAGGAGCCCAGAAGGATCTCTGGGGGAGAGATCAAACCCCAGACATACCTCTGAATACAAATTTCCCCAGAGCCTTTACATTGCACATGAGAGGGAGAACCACATTTCAGCTCTTTCCATGTTTGCTCCCCATGCAGAGCAGCTGGACCCTAGCCCTTGCTTTGGGTTGCTGTGATGGCCTCGCCTCCAAGCACCCCTAATGCAGGCATATGTGAAGGCAAAGTTGAAGGCAAAGGGGAAGACGGGAATGGCAGGGAGTTTGACCACCCCTTCCCCAGACCATATCCCATGGCCAAAGGGGTCAAGAAGCACACCTGTGCCTTTGGCACCCTGGACTTGAGTGGTCACTCAGGGAGGAGAAGGGAGGGAAACTCAAGTTCCTTCACAGCATCAGTGGCAGGTAGGACCTGCTCATATTGAAGCTCTGGTGCATGAAGAATTACACTCCAGTCTGATTGTTTTATAAAAGTCTGTTCCAGTACCTGTTCAGAGCCACGATCACACCTTCAGTCATGTGGCCAAGTGCCTTTTAGTTTTAATCATTTGATCAAATGCCCTGGCGAAACAGCCATTTGTTCAAATGATTGAAAGTTTGTCATTTGACCAAATTACTGGTCTGGCAGGATGACTAACGGGTTATGCCACAATGCCAAATTCTATTAGTGTCACCTGAAACAGACAGGTAAGGAAATTAAGGGTTAAGAGAGGAAGTTTGTAGAACTGTTTATTCCCTCACTATGTACACCCTCACCCCATACATAAGCGTGGTCCCAAGAAACAGGGTGTGAAATCACTAGGATGGCTCCATACCACCTGAGCATGTAGATGGCTGGAGGAGCCTCATGTGGACATACGTCAAAACTTGGGGAGAACAATTTATGTCACTGAAGGAGCACAAAGCTCTTGGATCAGAAAAGATTGTAGCTGGAGTGGCTGCTTGGACTGAGGGCTGCCACTACTGGGACTAGACGGAGAAGAAAACATGGCCAAACCATGAGAAGAGAATGGTGGCTCAGAGAGAGCAGTCCTGGGCACCTTTAGTGCTACAAGCATTAGCATGCTTTCAGTGCCTGGATCAGCTGGGAACACTGCCATCATTTCCTCCCTCCTTTCCTCTCATGTTTCTGGAGCTGTGTTTCTGAGTAGAAGGAAAGGAGGGGGTAGAGAAAGACAGACAAAAACGTAGCTGCTGGAAGAAGTGAGAACTGACAGCAGCCATATAAGGGGGTATTAACCTTTCATAAATCTGCTCTCTGGCCTGTGACTGGAACTGGGGAATAAATATCACTCTTGTAGTAGGTCTCCTGTGTGCAGCATGGCTGTTCTGGCACACGCTGGTTTCCTGTGAATTGCAGTTACATTTACAAGGTGTTAGTATAAAGGTGAGATGGATTTTGCTAACATTAAAGAGGCAACAGACCTCAAGCAAAAGGCCAGCCTCGAGGAACCGGCTTCCTTTGTGTTTCAGGAAGGGTTTGCCATGGACATTCCTGGTGAGCGATGCCCTTATGAAACACACACACCCTCTACAGCCTTGTCCCCATGTGGGTGCTGCAGTTTGACTGACAGCCCAGACCTTTAAGGATCCAAGCAGGAGGAGAGGCTGGATCTGGTTTCTGCCCCTTCCCTCTCAGCTGCCCATGTTTTGCTTCAGGAAAAATATACAGGGGGATGGTGTGCCACTGCTTCTCATCCAGACGTACAGTTAGGCACTTGTTTATCCAGAGCCCTGCCACGTGAACACAAACAATGACCCCTACACTAATTCAGATACAATAATAACAGTCTGATTATCTGACTTGAACTCTCAACCTGCAGACGTGACATACACCAGTCCAGGAAAAGCATGAGCAAATGCATGTGTGTGCATGTGCATGAGCATTTGCACGCACGTGAACATGACCTCTGCCTCTCCAGGCCAGCTCCCTGCAGCCTCTGGACCAGGCAGAGCGCTCTCCATCTCAGAATGAATCATCTCACTGCAAAGGCGAATCATGACCTGGGTGATTGCTGCCTGTCACTTCCCAAACAGCTCCTTTCTCTTTGTGCCTTGGACTGGATCAGCGCATCTGATCAGTGTATCAGTGCAATACTCCCCAGAGTCCACTGCCCGGCTGGTGGACGTGCCGGCTTGAAGTGCATGGTTCAGTGCTGTGCCAGGCCGGTGCCATGGTGTCATAGCACACACAAAAACAGGGCAGCAACTCAGCTTTACCTGTGCCTCCTGTGGCTACAGTATCTTTCCTCACCTTGTGACATGAGTGGGAGTGCTTGAGAGTCATCAGGTTGGTGTGGTTCTTGCTGCTGTCTCTCATTCCTGCCTGAAGCCATCAGATAAACGTGATTTGGGAGTAGATTTAGATTAGATATTAGGAGGAAGTTCTTTACTGTGAGGGTGGTGAAACAATGGAACAGGTTACCCGGAGAAGCTGTGGCTTGTCCATCCATGGCAGTGTTCAAGGCCAGGTTAGATGAGGCTTTGAGCAACATGATCTAGTGGAAAGTGTCCCGGCCCATGGCAGGGGGATTGGAACTAGGTGAGTTTTAAGGTCCTTTCCAACCCAAACCATTCTATGATTCTACAATTCTATGATCTGAACTCCAGCTTATCCTCTGTGTTTCTTTTCCTCTTCTTCCACTTGAAACGTATGCCTCTTCATTTAATACACTGCTTTCTGCCTACAGGCTCTGAACTCTCAGGCTGCATGAGCCAGCTTCCACAGCTGACTCTAAAGCTTATAATATTAGGGAGGTGTTATATAGCCTTTTCAAACCTACATGTACTTGAAGACTGTCTGTACTGTGCCTGCAAAATTGTATATACGCAAGTGTGGAGAAAGCTGGTGTTGCAAAGACCCATATTGGTCATAAAAAGATTGTTCGTTTGGCCTCAGCTTGAGGTAAATATCTCAAGCAAACCCATTACGTATTCTGTATATACACAATGGGTTTGATTTGAGATGTATTTATGCTCAAGAATATTACGTATTCTCTTTATACACCATGCAAGGTTAAATTTTTTTGAAAATTTATATTTGCTTTTTATCACACAGACATAAAAACGATTTATGGCCAGACCTACTGAATCTATTCGAAAAAGTCAATTTATTCTTGATTAACTCCAGAAGTGCTGGTGATCACTAATTCACTCCTTGCTACTTATGTATTTAGGAGATGAACCCAGAAAAGTTTAGTTAAATTGTTCTGGAGGAGACTGAGAATTCAGATTTGGCCCATTATAGATAGGGTCGATGTTAAAATCCAGCCTTATATTGCAACTCCTGATTGGGGGCATTTAGATTTATAGTTGTGATTTGGACCGGTCCCTAATCAATTCCTAGACAGTACTTTTTCATCAGCTCATCTGACAGCAGGAAGAAGGTCAGGATCATAAATTCCCCCTTCCTGAGTGCAGGAAACAGCTCGGAAGTGAGCAGCAGAGCCGGGACTGGGCACCAAGTCCAGCCCCTCATCCCCCCTGGGGGAGAGCAGGGTGCCTGCCACCCCCCTCTCAGGAGCCCAGCTTGCCTGAGGGCACTTGAAAAGGCTGACCTCATACTTTCCAGAGCCAGATGGGTCAGCCTGGGACATCATCACGGTTCTCCTTCACCCAACATATATCTCCTGCTTTTGTCCCTTCCCATATTCCTTACCACAGCCTCTCATGCCCACAAAACATCTGAGGTATGCTGTGCAAGCCAGGTCAAGTTACCCTCGGAAGGACAGCAGAGCACGAGCAGAGAGAATGCCTCTGGCTTGCGAGACATGAGGTCCTCAGCGAGGTCCCCTGAAGTTGGACTCTCACTGTTACGTTTAGCTGTTTGCATAAGCCCTCTGATTTTCAGCACTGTGATTTTTGTTTCTAACTTTACACACAGGCTTAGCTGACACTGCGTAGGTGAGTCTGAGCTGCAAAGTGATCGGGGTCGGCCTCAGTCCAAACAAGACACTGAGCAGAGAAGAGGTGAGTGCCTTTTGCTCCTGGGCCACTTCTGCGGCTCTTTCTCCTCCACCAGGAGCTGTGTAGCCTTCAGAGCTAAGGCTTTTTCCTCACACCCTCCTCTAGCTCCTGAAGCTAAAGTCCTCCTGGTCCTTCCCATCTCCTTCAGCTGCTCAGAACCGCCTTCTCCTCCCCACATCCTCGTGCTTGTACCCACCGTGCTCCTGCAGCCCACTTGTATGCTGCACCATCAACCCTTGCACACCCCACAAGTGGCCAACAGAGGCATTGAGGGTGTTGGTTTGTTTGCCCACCTCAGAAGGGGTGCCCTCACACTCCCTTACCACCACTGTGAAGCCCTTGCTGGATAGAAACATCACAAAGGTGTCACATCAGAAATACCTGAAGCACTTGTGGCCAGCATCAGATGGCAATGACTTCAGTTTGACTTGGTTGGTGCAGGCTGCTGCCTCTGTAGGGAAAGCTCACGCCACGGCCATTTGATTCACTGTGCTCTGCCTCCATCCGCCCACTAGGAGTAGGAAATGCAGTAAGAAACCCAATCCACTCATCCCCCAGAGGCTGGAATGGACACAAAATTATATATGCACCCCCATCTAGCTACTGTATTGCAAGCCTTTAAGCCCTAACACACAAATGACTAAGGCGTGCAGTCTGTTGCTACCAGTGGCAGCAAATCAGACAGTTTGGATTTTGTAACATCTTAATGGCAGCATGGTAAAACTCTGCCCAGCTTATCAAAAATGAAACCAGTATTTGGTGTAACAGTATTTATCTACCACACACCGCCTAGTGAAATATATCGGTCAAGGGGAGTTCCCACAGAACAGCTCAGCTCGTAGCTCCCTGCAAAAGCTGCAGGAGAATGTGAATTATTATGAGTAATTTTAACCAAGTAACAGATACAGTTGGTACAGTCAGGGTTTTCAGAGGAGCTCAAGCTCCTGATAAACATGTCGCAAGCTAAGATAACTTTACCAAGTCCTTTAATATGCTACGGCTCCAGTCACTGCTGTCTGACACCTGCAAAATGGGGGAAGGCAGAGCAAATGTCAGTAAAATCACTTTGTTTTAGACCAGTATATCATCTGCCAGTATATCATCTGGTAAAGCCATGCCATCTCCTTCCCCTCTGGTAGATGCAGAAAAAGCTCTTTGTTTACCTTGTTCTTAACAGAAGATTTTACCCAGGAAGAAAGCCTTTCCTATCTGATTTGGGGAAATTATTTAGAACCCACCCACACTGGGTGGCAAGACTCCCATATCCATTAGTGATAAAGCTTGCATCTTTGCAGCTTCACTGCTGTAACTTTTTGCCACGTTGCTGGATCTGCACTGTATCTTGAACACCTAGCTCCAAAAACAATGGCCTAGCATTTCATTTCTTCACATTGAGCTGACAAGGACAAAGGAAAGAAACAGAGCATTGCTGAGCCCACAGCACTGGGAGGTGACCACAGCACAGCACTGGGGAAGCAGAGAGCGCAGGTTGTGGGAAGGAAAGAGCAGTGCCCATATGGACAAGAGCTGAGGGAGAGGACCCCCTGTGCTGGAGGGACCGTGGGGTGAACTGGGGTGAGGGTCTGTGGCTGTTTCCTTGCTTCTGAGGAAGCATGGAAGGACAAGGTCCCATTCAATTCTATGCACACAGGGGGGCACGATTCTGCCCAAGCTCTGTGGAGGCAGTTTGCCTGGCACTGCTGCTTGGCTCAGGGATGGGGCACAGCCAGTGCCCTCCTGGGAGGGTTAGGGTTGGTTCAGCCTGTCAAAGAGCAAAGTGAGAACTGCAAGGTTGGATCTCAACCTCCTTGGACACTGAAATATTCAGAGAGGGACAGGTAGGAATCAAGACCTTTTCTTCAATGCAAAATCTGAAATTGCCAAGAGGGATTTTCAAATGAGTCTCAGCTCAGGGTGGTTTTTCAGATCAGCATTACAGGCATCGCTGGGAAGTGTTGCAATACATGGCTTTTATCTGGCAAATGACCACTGCTTCATCTCTGAAGCCATGAGGAAGGGTTCATGGTTTTGATTTTTGCAATTTTCTCTCTTTTCTCTTGGCTCCTCTCTTTCCAGACATCCTCTATAGCAATACAGATGACAGCAGTCTGCATGGCCTGTAGGAATAATGCAGGGCTTGGGGAAGGAGAATAAGGCATTAGAAATCACGCAATCACTCTGGGAGATCAACTGGGGAGTGAGCAAAAATCAGCTTAGTTTTATCAAATATTACTTTTAAATGACATGGAGGAGAGGGGAGACTGAGGAAATCTCCTCCAAGGCATTACAAATCTGTGCTAGAGAATGGCTGTTCAATGAAACACGTATTAAATAAAAATGCAAATCCTAAAACCCAATATAAAACTCCACACAGCCCCAAGACTGAGAAAGGTCACCATTCCAGAAACAGCAAAAAATTCCAAGTAATCAGGGCAAGGTAGAACCCCAGCATGCACGTAAGCGCTTGCTGCATTCCCTGCGAGAGCCTTGTCAGCATGGGAGCCCCAAGGGCACTTCTGGGACTGGCAGATTTACCATTTACTGCATGGAAAATATTAGCCTAAACAAACGTGATAATAGGACCAGAATCAATGCAGAAACTGCCCACACCCTTTGATGGAGAAATAGATACAAAAAGCAACTAGGAGGCCCCATCTCCATATAATCTGCTTAACAACAGTCTCACTGTCCCTGCCTTTTTCCCTTCAATACACATCCTGAAGATGCCCAGTGCTCCCTCAAGCCTTCCCATGTGCACGCAGTAAAATGTCTTGCCCCAGGCTTCCACTTGCACTGCAAGATGAAGGGCAGGGTGGGAAGCGTGGCACCCGTGCTGCCTACGGCACAGCGAGGCTCAGCAGAGCATGTCCCTCACCTGAGCTCGGGGCCTGTCCTGCCCAGCAAGCCCTCTGACCCTCAGTGCTCATGAGCAGGAGCATGCGCCCAGCCTCATCCATGAGCATGGTCAGGCCAGATTGGGCCCAGGTGTGAGGGTGCTGCAACCTCATCCACCAGCCTGCTGCTCTCCTGAAGCCTGATCTGCTTTCACATTCATTTTACAAGTCTCTTTTCACCTTTATGTCTGCAGCTGTGATGAGCAATCCCAAAATGAATGGGCTTTCTGCTCACCCTGTTTATTCAGTGTGCTGACCTAACCCTCTTTCAGAAAATCCTGGGGCATGGCAGGCCAGACCACTCAGCCACTGTCCCAAGGACCTTCCTCTACCATGGGCCACAGGATTTAACCAGCAACATGAGACCTGCCAGAGCCTTCCACTCCGCATGCTCCGGGCTGATTTCCCATGGCCAGCAACCTTGTCAAAGGGAATTTCCTTTGACACTTCCACCAAGGGAGAAAGTGTTGTCAAGAGGGCTTTGAAAGCAAAGCTGCTGCTAGCTGATTCACTTACAGTAATCCAAGCCAGTGGAAGAGCTCACAATCACAGCAGCAAATAGGCTGTTAGACCGGTGATGCTCATATATCACAGGCAGTGGGCACGGGATGCATAACCAGGATGGGTCTTGGCAACCTGGCAGTGCAGAACACAGGGCCTGAAATTAGACAAGAAAAGCCAGTAAGTGTGAGCTGTCCCAGGGTTTCGCAAGCCTTATCTAGTGCCTGGGAGGGACACTGTAGAGAGGACAGTCCAAAACAGCCCCCAGGCTGGCAGAGGGGGTATGGCACCTTACACCCTAGGTTTGAAGGGCAAGCATGGCGGGTGTGGGGGGCCAGGGGGAAACAGGTTGCTGGGAAGTTGTGATGAAAGAGAAGAACATTGTATGCAAAACAGAGGCTCAAAGTGCAAAAGTAAGACCAGGAAATATGCTACCTTTTTTATTAACCCATCTGAAACAGCAGGACAGAGAACAGTATTGAGACATAGTTGCGGTGGGAGAATGCACAGACCTTTCCTTCTGGCACCACTCCACCACTGGCAGCCATGCAGATGAGTTAACAGCTCCAGTATCTAACCCCAGACACTGCTGTGGCAATTCAGAAAACAAAGCTCCAGGTGTCCTGGCTGCCTTGCAGCACTGTATCTCAGACCTGGCACCTACACCTTTGGCTTGTACTTCATTTAGAAGGGAAAAGATCAGTGGCCTGGTCTTTGCACTGCTTTCTCCACCCTTTACCTAGTCACAGCGGCTCTCTGGAGAGGTTACCAGGCACAGGAGCGATGATGGTGAGTTTGGGAGACAAGCTCAGACCCTCCTGTGCCCAGCTTTCCCTTTCCTGCCTGTTCCCACCAAGGCTGATGCAGCAGAGTGCAAGAGCAGCTCACGCATACAGGGCAGCTTTTCAGAGTAAAAGGGGTTTTGGATGAACAGGAGCGGTGGGTGAGCCCACCTCTTGGGGAGTGAGTGCAGTGTAGGGCTAAGAGGTCACTGCTCTGCTTGTCAGGGCTGGGCTGGTTTCAGTGGCCTTTCCCCTCAGTGGTGGCCGGCACTGTTCCTGTGTCACGCATCACCTATAACTCATGGAAATAAAGCACGTCCGACACCCCTCCGAGACATGTATTCTATATGAAAATTTGGTTTATTACTGTCAGACCCACAAATCTGGATCCGCTGTGTAATTCTAACGGCGTCCATCAGTCAGACAGACACATTTAATGAGAAGGAGAATTTATATCGCTACTTCCTGCATCGGCTGCTGTCAGAGTACAAGAGACAGTCAAGATCTTCCCTTGTGACATGGTTTAAGCCCAGCCAGTAACTCAGAACCAGGCAGCTGCTGGCTCACTCCCCCTTTTCTTCTTCCCCTCCAGGGAGGAGAATCAAAAGAATGTAAACACCACAGGTTGAGATAAGAACAATCCAGTAACTAAGGTATAATATAAAACTACTGCTACTACTGCTACTCCTAATAATAATGATAAAGGAAATAATAAAAGAGAAAATATGAAACTAAAAAGGGAAAGGAAAAAAAAACAAACAAACAAAAATGATTAACAATACAATTGCTCACCACTCATTGACTGATACCCAGCCCGACCCGAGCAGCGATCTAGCCCTTCCTTGTAACTCCCCTCAGTTTATATACTAGGCATGATGTGCTCTGGTATGGAATACTTCTTTAGCTAGTTTGAGTCAGGTGTTCTGTCTCTGCTTCCTGTGGCTTCTTGCGCCACTCCTCCCTGGCAGAGCATGAGACTGAAAAGTCCTTGATCAGAGTAAACATTACTGAGCAACAACTAAAAACATCGGTGTTATCAGCATTGTTCTCAGACTACAGCTGAAACACAGCACTTCACTAGCTACTAGGAAGGAGAAAAATAACTGTTACAGCCGAACCCAGGACACCTTGCCAATAAAATAGTCCCTGAAAGAGTGCCAGCATCTCAATGTTTTGGGACAGCAAACCCATGGGTATACGGGTGTCCCTTAGGTGGATGCAGTTCTCCTATGCTGGACACAGAACCAGACAGTCTCTCCCACATAGCTAGACAAGGGATAAGCAGGCAGTCAGCAGAATAGATAGAAATGTATAATAGATGAACTTGCTCAGCACTCGGGAATAGATATTCCTTGGTCTTCTCAGGAAGCAACATGTTTGATTTCCTCTAGCTATTTTTTATGAAGTGCTGTGTTGTGAATATTGACACATTTGGGTGTATTTGCATCAGCTGTAGCAGTAGGGGCAGGACAGATTTCTTCAGATGCACATGGCAAGTCGGGTGCCTGGCTCTCATACACCAACACTGCTGAAAATCCCCTTTTCCCTCCATCCTCCATGTCCTTTTTTCAGAAACCTTTGCTGCCATGCTGGCTGCTGCAGAGAAGTCAATGAGGGTTAGAAGGAAAGGTGCCAAGGTATTTCAACCCTTGGTAAGGTCTCCTGTTTGTCAGGGGCAGCCGTATCCCAGCTCTCCCCCTGTTGTACCTTGCATTACACTTGTCCCCCTGGGATTGCCCTGCTGTTGAACTATAGCCTCCAGCTCCCTCTGACTACACATTTACATGCACGACTTTCAGCCATGACCAGGATAACCACCTTCATGTTTTTGATACGTGGCATACACCATCAGCAGGGAGCATCTTCCCTAAATAAGGAAGGGATGTGTGTTTCAGGAGATACATGTTTGGGGATGATTTTGCTTCTCTATTAAAAACTTGCTTCTATTAAAATCAGGCATCTTGCACTTTGAACCCTTCAAAAATCAAAAATAGGAAAGAGGCTGAGAGTCTTCCTTTTGAAATCATCCCGCTTTTGCTCATTGACTGGATTTAGTAATAGTTTCTCTGGAGTAAAGAAATTTTGGCTGCCTGGATTTTGAGGCAGATGAGAGACGGAGAAAACAGCCTTTCCTTCCAAAGTCAATTTGGACCAAGATCGTTTTCCTTCTGCTAATAGACAGGTTTGCTGGCTTACAGTAAGGTACTTGGCATGCACTCTTACTGCTTTACCATGGAGCAGAGATCACAGGGAACGAAAAGACCAAAACTGCATTGGATAAGGCCTTACAGCACCTATTGTTGAATCTGACAGCTACTACCCTGCTTGCAATGTTACTGGCAAAACTCATACATATGTGGCCCCTGCAAAGAAAATGGTGTTGCAGTTTTTGCAATTCAGAAAGTATACCTTGTGTGTGGTACCCAGCCTGAGCCATCTCCTGCGCAGCATCAGATACTCACCCTGGGACACCACTGTCAACTGTCCCTGACAGCTCTGTGTTGGCAGTTTTTAGGCAACGTTACTGGTAAAATGCTGAAATTCCAAAACCTCAGCCTTGAAAGTGCTGAGCATCCTCATTTCCCTTTGATTTAAATGGGACACAGCACCTTGCAGGATTTGGCCCTGTGTCAGCAGATACTGCCTGATCTGCTCTGACTGGCTGTCAAGACTGTCTTTTTTTCCATCTTTTTTTTTTCCCAAGGAACAGATTTGTCTATGATTTTAACTTTGCAAAAGCAAACTAAGACAAAAGCTAGTCTTCCGAAGACAGCGAAGAGAAACAGTTCCATTTCTGTCTGTGTTTTCAGTGTTTGCAGCTCTAAGGGTACATATTAAGTGACTAGGGGAAAAAAATGGGATGCTATTCCAACAGTGGAGCAAATTATTCTTCACAAGCACAGCTAATCGAGGCTGCGGGGTTGCAATCATTCATTATAGATGGGCATCCGAGGAGAATAAAATGTGTCTTCTATCCAGCTGCTAACTCCAAAATTAGAGGAGCCAGGCAAGTACAAGAAGTGAAGCTGCCTGTTCCCAGAAAAAGGCCCTGCTTCAGTGGGAGGGGAAGATTCCTGCCCTCCGAGACTCTTTTACAACTCAGCCACTCTCCTGCCAAGTTCTCACTATCAATACTTGCACTGTTTAGCATGATGATTCTGGTCAGGTATTGCTGCTGTCACACAGAAATCAGATGTGGGCAAATCAAAGGTGGGCATGAGGTCGGCGATGTTATGGTGTCCCTGAGTTGTTAAAGCACCGGGCTAGCTGTGAAGCTGACAGGGGCACGCCAGCTTTTTTCAAACCTGTGAGTTGCTCTCATCGGGAGATAGAGCCTGGTTACACTGCTTTCCCCTGGGAAATTCCCCGAGGCAGGAAGGCAGTTGAACTACCATGGTTATAACTTTGATATCCGAATGAGTATCTGCTAGCCCCAGGCAACTGGGCTCCTGTTAATTTTGACCAGGGAGCATGATACACTGTGGCAAGCTGTGTCACTTAGGATTGTGTCTGCTTAGACACAATGCCTCTGAGTAATGTAATTTATATTTCATGCACAATTGAAGCAGCTAATGGTATAATTCTCCAAGGGGGAAACAAGTTGTTACAGCATTAATTACATCGCAGTTGCCTTCTATTTTAATTTTTCTTCTCCTGCCCTGCGCCGAGCACTTTGAAGCCATCAGCTCAAGAGCAGCCATCGCTGGTGCCGCAGAAGGATCTCTCCCTCGGTAACCATGGGGAGTCCCGGGTGCCCTCCCCGCCGGCCGGG
Source organism: Pezoporus wallicus (assembly GCF_028554395.1). Lineage (NCBI taxonomy): Eukaryota > Metazoa > Chordata > Aves > Psittaciformes > Psittacidae > Pezoporus > Pezoporus wallicus. The sequence goes on along the minus strand of NW_026638681.1, from coordinate 644,952 downwards.
CTGCGGCTGCAGGCTGCGAGGGCAGGCTGCCTCTTGCGTGCGCGGCCCGAAACTGCAGCCTGCCGCCGGGAGACGGCGTCTGGAGCCGCAAACAGACGGGCAGAAAGCGTCAGACAGGTCGGGAGAGGGTCTCGATCCTGGGCATCCCAAGAGGTGGTGAATAGCCGGGCACTGGAACAGACTGCCCAGGGAAGCGGTGGAGTCACCGGCCCTGGAAGTGTTCACAAACCGTGCAGATGAAGCTCTCGGACGACTTGGCTTAGTGGTGGACTTGGCAGCCCTAGGCTAACGGTTGGACTTGGTTGTCTTAAAGGTGTTTTCCAACCTAGCTGGTTCTGTTATTTGTTGATTCTATGAATACTTAGGTACCCTGGGATTTGGAGGAGGGAGAGCTGCGTGCCTGTGTGTCTGCTCCCTTGGTGACTCTCTGCAGTGCTCGTGACTGCTAGAGAACAAGAATAGCTCAAGAAGCACGGTTAAGAGTGGACAGAAGCAATAAAAAAACTTCTGTTGTCCCTCCACTGGCTCGGCTTTCCCGCCTCCACAGCAGTCACAGAGACGGTGCCCCTCAGCCACTGCAGCAACGAGAAAGATGAGCACAACACTAGCAAAGCAAAGCAGCCCCCAGGTATCACAAGGAACCTCTGTCACATTTGCTTCTGACGAAGAGCAAGTGGTAGGAGCCTCAGGGTCTCACCCCGTCTCGGAGTTCGGGCAGCAAAGGAAGCTGGGTATTCCCAGTGTCTGGGAGCTGACCCGGGGAGACAGCACTGAAAAGGCTGACCCAGCCCGAGGCTGAGCCGTGCTGAGTGCAGGGGAAAGCCCTTATGCACACAGCTGAGGCATGGCGGCAGCCTCGGGCAGGCAGAGCGGCCGCGGCAGCCTCAGGCAGGGGGTTGGGAGCTGCTGGTTGTGTGCGGCTTTGAGCTACAACGGGTGCTTCTTTTTCCAGTTTGCCTACGGCATTAAAAAGCACGGAGCCAGCAGCTGAGAGAGGAGGAGGTGTAAAAATAGAGTCAGAGCTCCACAGCACAATGTGCCCGGTCTGGATGTAACCTGAGTGTGCACTGCCGTCAAAAAGGAGGAGGGCAGGGGAAAGGAAAGGGCAGGATTTACACAACTTAGGCTGCTACGAGAAGGGCTGAATTAAAAATAAACCCCCGTGTGTGTGTTTTGGCTCAGTGGCATGTCTGGGAGGGAGCACAGCACGCTGTGCTGCCAAGGGTGAGGCTGGGATCAAGAGGAACATCTGTGTTCGGGCTTCCCACACTGTCAGGAGCCTGGCAGGGTAGTACAGATGACATCTCTAATCAGGAGGAGGAGGAGGGCAGTGTGATGGGGTGGATGAGGGAGGTGGCCTTTGCCTGTGCTGAGAGCACTGCCTGTAGCAGCAAGTATCGTATTCAGTGAAAGCCAGCAACTGCCTTCATGGTGGGAGGCTGGTAGCCCAGATCACAGTGCTGCAGAGCTCCACGGAGGATGCTAAGGAACATTTGCGCTCACCGTACTCAGGCACTAATTTTGTGCAATCATTTATGTCAAACTGTAAAGGAACTGAGTGCAGATCCATATGGAAAATGATGCCGTGCATCTATGCAGAGATATTCCAAGCATACCATGGGACATAAGATCTGAAGGAGGAAGAACTGGAAAATTATTTATTCACGGAGAAATGCAGCTTGTAGGAAGCCAAGATTATTCGGTTCAGTTGAAGTTTAAACTGGAAAACAGCTTTGGCAGGAAAGCAAGTATGAAGAAATTGTTTCTAAAAATTCATTAATATCTGCTTCATATCGTCTCTTCCAAAAGGAAATATTTCTATGGGGAAGAGAAATTCAAGTATCGTTCACTAGGGGACTCAAGGACCATTCTCCACAGGGAAGAGCACAAATACATATATATTATGTGCCCTCAAAGTGGTTAAATATAAATCAGTGATTAAATAATATTAGCATATTAACTATTCACTGATGTTGGGACTCCACCTTCCCAAGTGGGTGTTCTCCCCCCAAGACTGTTGTGTCCCTCATGCTCTGTTCCTGACTCTCTGGGGACACTGCTATTTACACAGGAGCCGGCGAGGAACCACAGTAACCTCCATCACTCTGGGATGTGCTGTGGGCTAGTGGCTGGACATTGTTCAGCAGGATGAAATACTGTGTTTTGGTGTCTTTCTGCAGCAAAACCACAACTGAATTCCATGCTGTACTATTTTAGCTGTGAACCTTAATCGACCATTTTTAGCTCCTGAGGTATTTGGAGTGTCTTTGCATCATGCAGCCGGGATGTATCTTTAGTTCCTTATGAACCCAGCTCTGGTTGGGTTCCCTTACCTGGATCCCTGGATCCCTTATCTGAGGATGTGTACCCTTTTTCCTTGGCTTCCATATAAAACCTGAAAACCGCAATGATCCGGGGGGAGATTTGAAATAGGTGTACTCCTGTGGGGTAAATCCTTTTAGCTGATTGAAGCATTTCACGCGCAGCCAGGAGGTCAGGTACAGATAGACCCATGCTTGCTCCGGCCATGCTCAGGGATGGCTAGGCACAAGCCACCTCCAGCCTGGGAGCCAGATTGGGTCAGCTTGGGCCCAACTCCAGGCTCACTGGGGATCTTTCTGCTACAGCAGTGTCTGAGCCAGCTCCCAGCATCCACCCAGCAAGCCCGGGTCTGGCTGCAGTCCTCATAGCTCCAACACTGACCCAAAGTGCTGGTCACCCACTGAGATCCCCTGACTCATTGGTGAGGGAAGTTGCAGCAGAAGCCAAGGTTTGGGTTCCTGTCTCTGCGCAGACTTTTTCTCTCTTTTTTTTTTCCCAATACAGGTAATTCATGCCAGGATTAGGGGGCTGTATGCAGCTTGTCACCTTGGGAGATAAGGCTAGTGATGTGGGGAACCTCCACATGGTGTGAGGTGGCTGGCTTTAGGCATTAAGGATTTCTTTAGCTGTTTGTTAAAATCAGAGCTGGGACGTACACAGTTTAGAGCTGGAGCTGAATTTCTGCTTCATCTCCACTTGCAAGAAAAGTGTGTCAATTTTTTATTCTTTTTTCAGTAAGCAGTGAGGTAATTAGAGGAAGAACAAGGCAGATTTGCTGTTCTGGGAGCTGCTGCTGTGTATCTGGGCTTCCACAGAGAAGGCTGGGTATTGCTATGAAGCTGTTCCAGAAGGAATGTCAGAAATACGCTTTTACTGATGAATAGGCAAAAGCCACGCTTTCAGATAGGAATATTTACCTGCCCTGCCATACACCCCAGCTGCTGCTATGCCCAATACATAATAATCCAATCCATTTTAATATCCTTCTGCTCTGCAATAGCCAGGAATCTCTCCATTTGGAAGAAAAGGGCCGCATTAACATTCAGACTGTAATCCACACATCCTAAGCACATTTATAGCTACTGCCATATACCCATGGACCTGGATCGGTGCTGGACTTCACGTTCCCTCCAGCTCCCTCAACATCCAGAGGTGTTTGATTCCAGGATCTCCCAGGGCTCCATTTCTCAAACTTCACACACTGATCTCAACCAAACCTCTGTAACATGCTTTCTGAGCCCCACGCTGCCCCATCCTACAAGCCACAGACACACAGTATCAGCTATGACCAGCCAACAAGATGAGCAAGTTGTGCTTGTGGGAAATGGTCCAGGAGGAGGGGACAGGGCTGTGGCACTGCCCTCAGAGCACGAGCAGCAGGAAGGGACCACTCAGAAATGAGACCCACCGAGGCTGCTAGAAAGGTACACTGCTGCATGGTCTGGCATCCCCTGCCCATCCTGCCCATCCAGCCCGTGGAAGGTTGGTCCATTCCCGAGAGGTTCAGAGGAACATGCACAAGCTGTTGCTGTACGTAAGTCTGCAGCCTTACATCTTTGCCCTTGACGGTCCTCAGTCAGACGAGGTGCAGCCTGGTCTGCATGCATAACCACCTTTTCAGCTCCCATGATGGACTAAAAGCATCCTAGGCACTTAAATTCAGCCCGACCAGCAAGCAGGTCCCCTTGTCCCTCGCGCCACCTTGCAACGCTGCTCCATCTTCAGGCAGCATGGCAGTGCCAGCGTCCAGCTGGATAGGTGCCAGGAGTGTGCAGGAAGCTCTGCTCACATCTGGGGAGGCTGGAAAGAAGAGCCAGAAATGGCCAGTGTTTCATGAGGAGCCTCACTAGGGCTGGCCTCACGGCCCTGCTCTGCAAACCAGCAGGGTTCAGGTAAGCTTTGGTGAAGCATCCAAATTCTCTTCTGATTCCAGCCATTTCTTGCTTTCGGCTCAGCACCAGCCTAGCAAAAGATACAGCAGAGGGAATGGAAAAGGATGCAAGAGTGTGCCTCGTGAAGAGTAGCCCTACACTTTTACACATGCTGAAATGATCTTTGACCCAGCCTTGGGCCCCGTTGTGAAACTGTCCACGGCTGCAAATGCTCCCTAGAAAGTAAATGATGACAGATTTGTGTTCAACCAGGAAAAGCTTTCTCTCAAAATGAAGCAGATTTTGTTTTACTCACAAGTGTGAGGAATGAGGGACTGACCCAATTTGTCTGTAGGCTGGTCCTACCACCCTCAGTGATGACCCGATCCTGCAACAACCCATCTTCCCTTGACCCAATGGCCTCGGTTTCTTTTGGTTAGAAGCCACGGTGTAGAAAGGGAAGGAGTCAATAAATATTTGCTTCCTATCCCATTGCAAGAATGGGATTGAGCCAAAACACGCAAATCAAGGAGTGCATAAGCTTAGCCATCACAAAACAAAATGAAAGCCAGGGGCAAACAGACTTTGGCAGCTATTGGACGTGAATTCATCAGGCACGCTGAAGTGCTCAGCCTGCATGTCCATTTAGTACCTATCAAGCCTATCCATAATGGTGCTAAATGTGCAACGGGCTTGCAAGCAAAAGCTATTCACCAGCAAGTACCCTAAAACCACACAGTCATTCCACAAGAAACACCACAGCTTTCAGATGGTCTTCTAATTCTTGCTAGATATATGAGCACTCTTTCTTGTGGCTGAAATGGAAGTTACATAGCCCTACACTGACGTATGATCTGCTGCTAGGGCAGAGACCTCAGCAGAGACAGAAAAGTGAGATTCTAGCAGTGGGTTCGTGCAGCTCTGGCCAAGCCTCCTCCAGTGCTGAGCTGGGTGAACAATATATGTATCAGCAAGCCCTGGCCAATTCAGGATAGAAAACATCAGCCACATCCATGTCATGCCATCCAACCATAAGCACATATGAGAGGGCTTGGGGCACCTCTGCAGACATGGGAAAGATGTGAGACCTGACAGCCAGTCCAGACCAGCAATTCACAGGACTCTTTGGAAAGGAAAATAGTCAAATGGCATAAAAAGAAAATCCCTCCTGTGCACAAAACCTGATCCCAGATGAGTCTGCTTTATGCAGGAATCACCTTGTGTTGTATCACCAAAGAAGCAGCCCTTGCCACCTCACAAACAGAAGGCAATCCTCCCAGATTTAATGCAACAGCCATGTGTAATGACATACACAGTTCATCACAGAGGCAGGTAGCAGGGTCCTTCGCTCTCATTCATATGAATATAATGCCCACAGCAACACAACACATCAACATTTTTAGAGCCAACAGTTTGACTTTCATTGCTCTGTTATTTTTAATCATTTTAATCTGCTATTTTAGCATTCCACTTCTTCTCCATTTTACTTCAAAACAAGACAAAAATATTCAGCAGCAAATACCTGTTTTTAATGGCTTGAAAAATAATGAAGGAACATTAAGCAGTTCCCGAGCCTTCCGGAGCATTGGTATTTTTAAAGATGAGATTGATCAAAGAGGCTGTGAACTCTAATGGAGATGGATTGGCTCAGCATGGTAATGCCAGCACAGAGGCCAGTTCAGCGTGGATCCCAGCCTCTTCCTTTCATCTGCTATGCACTCCAGTGGCCAAAACCTCTTTGCTGAAGCAAGACCCTGCCAAGTACGAAAAATCCTATGTTTTTTATAAAGGCCCAGGGATGGGGATTTCATTTTTACAGCAGTTGATTGCTTGTGCCACTGCTTCGTTGCAAGCAGGGAACAGAAAAATCCTCTCCCCGAGGCTGCTCTCATGTGTCTGAGCTATCCCAGCCAACACTGCACCATGCCTGCATTGCGATGCAGGCAGTGAGGAAGACAGGAGAGGAGATTTTACTCCACTTCAGTACGTAGGCAAACCTCTGCTGTGAATCTGCCCAGTCTCCCCATGAAGAGGGGCTCAGCAGCCGGTGCCATGGGGATGGCAAAGACCCACACAGGAGGCAGCGTGGCTCCCAATCCCACCTTTGTATTGGTCTGAGGTGAGGCCAGCAAAGACTCTGCCTTGCCACCAGCACTGGGGAACCCTCCCTTCACACCTTGCTGCTGCTGCTGCTGCTGCCGCTGCCTCCTCACTCAGCCAGGGACCATGCACGCAGCTGGCTATGGAGTAATGCCTTGGCTTGCCTTGCTTTCTGGCTGCTTGCTGGGTCCCTGAGAGGAGAATAAGCACCCTAATGGGGTTTTTTGTTTGTTTTCCTTTCTTTTTTTGTGGGAGGGACCCACCAGTTTTATAGCAGCCTATAAATCCAGTGGTACAGGAGGGACCTGATCTCAGACACCCTATGTTTGCCAGAACCAAAGTCATGAGCCCTGGGTGCTAAATGAGGTGAAAGCCACTCATTCCCTATTTTCAGGCAGTGCTGGGATGTTGACAGGAATAATTGCTTTGGCAGGGAACCCAGGCCTGCATCTGTTGCTTCTTTAAAACCCACTCTGCTACCTTTCCCTGTGGCAGTGCTGTTGCTTTCCTCTCCCTGGGTGAATCCAGCTGAGCTTTTGGATGCAGAGCAGGATGACGAGACATGGTGCAGCAAAGTGAGGAAGTGATGGGCAGAAATATCTTATTTTGGTGGCAGAGTAACCAAAGGAATGGCTCATGGGATATGCACAGCACCCTGCATGCAGTTTGCACATGCTTTCTGTAGTAGAAGCCTGGAACCAAGAGCTTGAAGAACCAGGAGGGAGGCCCAGAGATAGACTGAGACATAGGGTACTGAGCTCAGCATCATATCAACATGGAGCCCTGATGTCCAAGGGCTTTGACACCCACCAAAGGGGACTCTCTGGGAAACTCTTCCCCAGATCTTTCCCGCTGGCAAAGCGTCAGCACCAAAGCAGAGCTGCAAAGCCTCCACACCCCATCCCCTGGAAATGCACTGCTGCTTCTTTATATCCCCCGAGTCTGTAAACCTTGTCAGGGGATAGCCTTTACACCCTAGATTTAAGACGATGTAGTGACTATAAATATTGTGCTTTGAATAAAGGAGTTGTGAATACTAGATAAGTCCATTTATTGTTAAATGTCATATTTAAACGTTTTAACACTTGGCGTCCCAGTTGCTGCACCAGCCGATGAGACCACACAGCCCCTCAGCATACAGCAGTTTCATTGCCAGTGGGCAGACAGTGTTGCACAGGTAGGGGAGGAGGCCACAGAGCGAAGTGACTGTGCTTTAAAGTTTTGCCAGCATAGCTGAATGTAAAGAAAACACCTCCCCAACCCAGCACAGTGCCAGCACACTCTCTTGCACAGATTCACATCCTTCCAACAGACCAAACCTTGTGCCAGCACAGCCCGGTACAAAGCTCTGGCTGGCCCAAGGTCTGGTCACACTGATGCTTGCTCTTCATCAATACCCACTAATTGTGGTGGTGGATGGGGAAGCTGTAGTTGCCTGCCTAATTAAGCAACAGTGGAGAACTCTTGAGCTACGCAGCCACTGCTCCTTCATTTTGCATTAGTACCTTGTTATCACAATGGTAGCACTTTATAAATAAGCAAGGTACACACAGATTATTGTGCCTTTTATTTGTGCCACTGTTATTTTTCATTTTGGAAGCTGGTATCTATTTGTGCTCTGTTTTTATAACTCCAGCTCTTTTCTTCCCTGACTGCTTTAAGAGTGCAGTAAGTAAGATTTAATGCACTTGAAACATCACAATTAGCCCCTTCATGCTAATAACTTAGAGGAAACAAATAAATACTAGGAATTGCGGCACTTTGGAAATTCCCTGCGCTGCAGGAAGCAGGACTGCTGTTTGGGGGACATTGATTTTTTTCTGAATCCATCCATGCAGGATTCAAGGACAGGACAAAACACTATTAAGTCAGCAAGCAGAATGCAGTAAATAATGAGTGAGCTGGAGAGGGCTGAGGGTCTGCACTGACTGAGTCCAGATATAAATTGTGGTGAGCTATCCGTCTTGGCATCACGGTGACACTGTCTCTGGAGCACAAGGGAAACCCAGACGGGTAACAGGAGCTGGAAAAGCCATCTGGGACTCCAGAAGTTTTGCATGTTGTTTTCACTGGGGACACAGAACCAAAGCACTTCCCCTCTTCTATGAGAAGCACTGCTGCTCTGGAAACCTGTATGGATAAATGCCACTGATACTGCTGGAGCACAGTATGTCTGTGCCAGATGAAGGCTTTAGCCACAACAGGGGAAGTTGTGCTAGGGTACCAGGGCTTCTACCAGCAGGGTTTAACTGGTACAGCTGTCTCAAACCATTTTGCTGTCATAGTATTGCTGCTATACCTATGGTGGGGAAGCACTTTTCCTTGTGTAGAGATGCTCTCTGGCCTAGGCCTTGTTTGTGAAGGAAGGAGAGGGGAAGAGTCCAACAGGTAAAAGCTTTCCACAGAGCAGCAGGAGGGAGAAGGCAACCCATTAGCTTTTCTGCTCCTTTGTTTGCCTCTGTCATTTCCAGCCCTCCATGTACTTCAGCACATCAGCTTCCCCCAGAGTTCAGGGGAACTAATCAAGTACGTAAAACACTCTCTGTGATCAAGTATTTGCAGGGCCAGGGTCCTGGTTAAGTGACACAGGGAAACTGGAGAAGAGATCACTGCTTGAAGACTCACCCCTAGTCTGATGACTTGGCTGTGTCTCGTGCTTTGGCGCACACAGGGCTGCAGTGCTGGCATCCCTTCAGGAGGGCAATTCAGAGCATTCCTGCAGAGCACCAAGTGCTGCTTGTGAATCCCTTTTGCCAATTTTGTGATTTAATCACCAGCCTTATGCTTCACCATGGTTTTCCTCCAAAAAGTAACCACATGCAGCAAGAATCCTAGCTTTCCTTTTCTGGAAAAAAGCAGAAAACCAGCAGTGCCTTGGGGTGATTAAGCCCCTTTTCTCCTCTGGTAGAGACGGAGAAAGGCACTGACAGGGATTGGCAGGTGCCATTTGGCTGTGGTTCATCTCTCATTGAGGGCAAGAAGCCACACTCTCCTGTGACAGTAACATCTTGAGTCAGTCCTGAGAGCATTGCCGAACAGTGCCCAGTAATTTCACTTCCTCTTATTTGGGGGAATTCTCTCTAAAACTTTCTGCTTAATGCTTAACATGTTTGCAAGCTGGTCACTAACTCAGTACCTGGCACAACAGAGACACTTCATATGTCCTGTACTTGCAAGTTAAGGACAGAACAAGGGGGAATGGCTCTAAAATGACAGATGGTAGATTTAGAGAGATATCAGTAAGAAGCTCTTCCTTGTGAGGGTGGTGAGGTACTGGCACAGGTTGCTCAGAGAAGCTGTGGCTGCCCCATCCCTTGGCAGTGATCAAGGCCAGGTCGGATGGGGCATGGAGCAACCTGGTCTAATGGAAGGTGTTCCTGCCCATGGCAGGGGTGTGGAACTATGTGATCTTTAAGGTCTCTTCCAACCCAAACCATTTATGGTTCTATGGTTCTATGTCAACAGGCTGCCACATGGCAGGGGATGAAGCCGCTATGATAAAAGAAGGGCCAGTCTTGAACTTCAGAGCTGCAAATATCCCTGTTGCACAGCAAGCTGTGGAAACGGCCCCTCTTACCTCAGCCTTACTGCTGCTATTTCCAGGTGCTACTGCTTTTGACTTCTGCGTGTCAGTGTTTCCATCTGCCTGGCCCCTAGCCAGGCTTCACTCCCTGCCTAGTCTCTCTTGCTAGTCTCTAGTCCTTGATTCTCAGTATTTCTGAGCAGAAGTGGTCAGTTCTTACCCCATGGACCACAGCAGTGTGACATCAGGCATTTGGGCTCAGAGGAAGTGATTTGGTGGCCTACTCGAACTCCAAATCCAGGTGAGCAGCAGCTGGGCTCTCCTGATGATAACCAGCAGCAGCACTAACAGCAAGCCCTGGAGCTTGTTGTTAACTCCTTGCTTATCCAATTAGGAATTCCCCTACTAAAGAGAGCAGGTAGGAAAGCTGAGTGAGTCTGGCACAGCCTCCAAGCAGGAGCAGTGGAGGGATGAACAAACCGGCTATTTTGAAGCGGTGGTTGAGCTGTACATGGCATGGTTTATACGCTCTGCAACAGAGGGGTACTGCAGCCCGTGCACAGGGAAAGCCCCTTCTCCCCTGCGCAGGTGGTGCTTGTCAGGAGACATGAGGCACTAAAAGCTGAAAAATCCCAGGGCTTTACCAGATCAAGACGAATTTTTGTTTCAGAGAACAGCCTTGTGTGTCTGGGCTGAATGAGAGTACCCTGCCCCAAAATGGGCCATCCCCTCGTGGATTTGAGCCTTGCTCTGAACTGGGAATACAGATTTCAAGCTATTTTCTTAATCCCAGCTGGGTCTGCAGCTCTCCTCAAGAGCTTCTTCCTTTTTCCTTGCTGAAAGGGAGAAGAGGAAAGGTTCAGGACAGCTATGTTTTCCTGCCCAAATTAACCCCATCCTGTTCCATGGCTGGCTCTGAATCCTAACTGTGAGACTGGGTAGCACCATACCTTCAGAACAGTCCCTGATTTGGGAAGCTGTATGGGCTGCATGTGTGGAAGGTGCTGACTGTGCACCTCCTGCCACACATTGTGCAATTCCAGGCAATTCCCATGTAACTCCAGCTAGCACCTCCCCTCTCTTCAGCCACCCCTTTCCTAGAGCTAACCAGCACGGAGCTGTGCACAGAAAACATTGCTGGCTTTGTTCCTCTTGGGGGCTCAAACTCTTAATCCCTGACACTAGTTTCTCCTGGGCAGGGGAGTACTTGCAGAGGCGTTTAACCTGGCAGTAAAACACTTCCTTGTCCTGTGCTCTCAGCAGGAAAGCAAAGCTCCCCTGCACTGGGAGAAGGCAGCACTTGCAGCATACCACAGCTGTACGTCCCTGCTCAGATGTGCTGGGAAAGTGCTCACCACCCTGAACTACGCAGAGTATCAGCCTCTTGCTGTGCTTGTCCCAGTCATACAGTTGTGAGCTCTGACCTCTAGCTGGTCCCTTGCATCCCCTCCTGTCTCCCTATCACAGTTGGCTGCCCTTGGCATCCCTTTGGGGTGCTCCCAGGCAGTGATAAGTGGGGAAGGAGCTGGGCTCCATCCAAACCTCTCTGGGAATGCAGGGGCACCAGAGGGGATCTCCTGGTGCAGACCCAACAGCACAGTGCCACGGCCTGCACACTGGCAACCCAGGGCACACCATGTGGCCAGCACAGCCCTTCTCCGCTGCCTCTGTAACCCTGTTTGGCAGGCAAGCCTTTTGCCTGGCTGCTAACACTACTGCACATGCACTTAGTTTTTTAAGCGGTTGCTCACAAACAAAAGTGTTCAGATGAAAAATAAACCTCTTAAAAATCCCAGCCTATTCACTCCTGGCAGTCTGGTATTCCTTCAAACTGTCAGACTTAGCAGATTGTTTACTGGAAACGGTTCAATTGGCAGGACCTTCTGCTGTGCAGATGAAATTTTAAAATCCTGTTTCTTGTTGCGCTCAAAGTCTCTCTTTCCACTACATGGCTCCGCAGAATTATTATTCACTTGCTTCTCACTGAGTCGGAAAACACCCTCTCTTTCATTTCCGTGGTAAAAATGTGCAGGGGATATTAGCCCTCATGCTCCAGGACACAAGCCAACAGCCAGGTGCTTGGGTTGGAGAGAAAACTTTCCCCGATGGGTACAGTAATGCCGAATGGTCAATTAGCCCCCGAGTGTAGCACGTGGCCAAGGTGTCTGGAGGGATGGAGAAGTGATGCACAGCATGGCATTCTCTGTGGGCCACCCCACAGCTCTCCTCCTCTGGCGAGCTCCTGCAACTACTCCTCTTGCAGATCTAGGCACTTCCCTTCCTGTGTGCAAGTGCAGCAGGAGAAAGAGCTTTAACCTGCTTTGTCAGTGTCCCATTGCTGCCTTTGCAGTGTGCCCTGTGAGCAGCTAAACCTGCAGAGCCAGGGCCTCCTGCTCTGTTAGCCTCTTCAGGCCAAATGCTTCGCTCCCTTTTCCCTTTGATTAGATGAATGGCTGATGGTCACCAGGAAAGGCTACAGCAGTCAACTTCATAAAGTTTGTTAGGTTTAAGGCAGAAGAATCTGCCATGGATCTGGGGTCTTCCCTGTCCCACCCTCCCATGGTCCATGTCTGGAGTTATGTCCCAAATCTTACATTTTGTTCTGTACACCTTTGTCTGCTTTTTCCTCTAGGGAAAACGTTTTTAGGATTTGCATTTGTGCCTTTGTTAGTTGCCTTCTAGGTAGCTCAAGGCTACACATGCCTTCTGAGCAGGATACCTTCCTCTTGGGCCTTGTATTCTACACTGCTTCCTCCAGGAAGCCGTGTTGGTGTCCAGCAAGGCTTGGAGGTGTGGGGGACTTTCATCCTGAGCAATGCATGGTAGGGTGGCAACTCTGACCCAAAAGACTCTGCTCTGGCCTCTCTGACCTGATGCACTGCTTTTAAGGATGCCAGGATGTTTAGGAAGTTGCCAAAGCAGAAATGCTCCTCTGCCACAGTTCTTTTTGCTCATCCCTGTTTCTCAGCCTGTTGCTGACTACTTCCCTTCCCATGCTGCTGAGCTTTAACTAAGCCCATTTCCAAACTGCAGCAGTCCCAGAGGAGCCATACTGGTGCACAGCTCCCATTGCCAAGTGCAGGAGGAGGTGCAGGATTTCCAACACCCACTGGTCTCATGTCACTAACCTGAACGTTGTCTTCTCCTGTGCTGGTGTCAAAACAAGCTTCTCATGCATTCAGTGAAATAATCTCCAGAGATGGCCTGGCGTGCCATTCCCAGTCGTCAGGTGATGTTATGGTAGCCCATAACCACTCTGTTGGTAGGTGGAGCAACTTTCTTTATCATTGTCTCCTCCCCACTATTCCAACCAGAGATCCTTGTTCCCTTTGCTCCCAGCTGCACTTCATAACTGAATAGGTTACACCCTGCAGCTTCATTCTCACTATGGTGCTCATTCATGGTCACCTATGGCTCCTGTATACTGCATTATCCATGCTGCTCTTGTCCCAGCCTTGTGGGAAACCTGTCCCAAAGCCAGCCTCTCTATGTGATGAGTGCTTTTTCATGTTAATAAAACAAAAGAGCCGCAGCACAAAAATGGAAAATTAACAGGACAAAACCACCCAAACAACAAGTAGCACATCCAGCCCCAAGCCCCTGACTTGACTTCTTCTTCCTGTCACATTCCTGATCCCTGTGCTCCCCCAGGGGACACTGAGATTCACTGAGCAAGCATTCGGGTTGCAGGGAAAATACCATGTCCCCCACTACAGGATGAGGATGCTTAAAACAAAGATGGTGAATGAGAAACACAAAACACCAAATTTTACAGCTTCTATCCTCTGCATGTTGATGGGATGGAGGGGGAGCTTGTATATGTGCCACTGAACCAGCGATGTCAGGGATGGAGCTGGAATGCTCTGTGGCAGCTCATTTCTCGCATAGCCGAGCGGAAGGTGATCCTCCCTGCAGTGAGGGACAGATAAAAAAGGATTGGGAGGGCATCACCAGCAAAACTGCCTGCTGCCAGGAGGAGATGCAGGGCAGGGTGGGCCCTGGGGAGACACCTGCTTAGTTCTGGGTCTGAAGATGCCCGGGCTTGCTCTGAGGGAGGCTCCACCAGAACAGTGCAGGCACACATCTTATGCTTGCTAAAGTAGCACAGATATTCTTTTAAGATGTGCTTTGGGATGGGAATGCTCTGTTAACCAGCAATTTGTATTTCTTCTCGGATACAAGCAGTTCTTATTTTAGCTCCCTCATAAAGAGCTCCCCACTGACTGGAGCATCCTTCCCCACTCGGGCTTCCCTGAACACCTCTGGGGCAGGAAATGAGCCCTGGCACCAGGTCCTTAACCTTGGTGCCCTCTGGATGCAGGTGGGAGGGACATAGTGAGCCTGCACATCACCTCTGCGCTGCATTTGCAAGTTCAAGATCTCCTCTCTCCCAGAAAATCGAGTTGTCTGGTAATGATATTCCCCAGTGCTGGTGTCACGGTCAGATAGATGTAGCTGTGTCTAGAGGTCACTGCCATGGGCTTTTTCCTTCACGGCATAGGTGGTCCTGCCCCCATCCTGCCTCCCGGTACCAGCAGGGTAAGGCAGACCCCAGGCGTCACGCATGATGTACATCACAACTGCTTGTAGGATGGCTGTCTTGCTCTGAAATAACAGCTGATTCCCCGCTAATAGATTCAGTAATCTGACATGCGGGCTGTAATAATTGTATCTGAACAAGGCAGGCTCCAGCCTCTGCCAGCCTTATTAGAATGAGTGATTGTTTCCATCAGGGATGTAGCTCTGGTGCATTCACCTTTCCCAGGCTCTGAAATACAAATTGAGCTTCTGACCTTGGTGGATATGACAGCTGACCTATTTCTTCGTTTTTAAATAAGGGGAAAACAGACTTTGAGGGGAAAGTGCCTGCTTTCTGCAGGCCTCCTTCTGCTCAGCTCCTGTCTATCGTGAGATCTTAGTTAAATATTTGGCCTGCCATTATTAGCCAGGATGACGGACTGCCTAAACTGCCAAGCTCCTTATGTGAGGCACAGAGATGCAATCCTCTCTTCCTGCTGGGTTTGGGTTTATTCCTAATGTCTCTGCTCCACAGCAAGGCACGGGGATCAAAGGCAGCTCCTTTGCACTGTGGCTGTGCAGACCGCTTGGTGTTTGTACAGCAGGGTGTACAAGCACCCGGTTTGTGTCCCTGGGTGTTTGTACAGCAGTAACCAGGGCACTGAGCTAGGAACAGGGATCAAAGCTGCACCGCTGCTGAGCAGCGCCTCTGCACAGGAGGGTCTCTCCTGGAGTGGGGGATGCATAAACCCCTCTGGCAGCAACTGGGGAGCACTAGGGCTGATGCGTTTGCAGTCTTGCCCTGCCTGGAGAAGGAAATGCTGCCCACCTAATGCATGGGAAATGCAGGACCAGGGAGGGGATGACTCCCAGGAGACTTCCCCTGGCAGCCACAGAGCCATCTGCTGAAATAAAATCACCTCCCGTCCCCAGCCAGCAGCCTTCCCCCTGCCTCCTTCAGCCAGCAAGTCAACAGGCCTCGGTTGCTAATCCTAAATCCCCAGTGGTGTGTCAGGCAAGGCAGGTTTTCCTGCAGGCTGCAAGCTCCATCCCGTGCTGTGGCTGTAAATACAGCTGGGAGGGAGGTTTAGCCACAGTCTCCCCCTTTTCCCACATATTGCTTTTCCTGAGATTAGACATCAAACACCCCTGAAATATCACCCAGGTCTGCAACCCGCACGTGCTTCGGGAGGGGGCCAGCCGCGCTCCCGCAGCGCTCTGCCCTGATTTATGGAGGTGTGCAGCACAGCGCCATAAATCGAGGCGTACATCAGATAACGTCATGGGAGGGCGGCATGCATTTTGTCAGCGCTGGGATGCTAGCACAGGGAGGGTAGGAGCAGGGACAGCCCCGGGGCGTGCAGCTTGCTTTCCTTTCTCCATCACAGATGGTAAGAAAAAGCTGTCCCGCCTTGGTGGCTGCGCCGGAAACTGTGCCTGAGCTCAGCACTCGAGGCACCAGCAATGTCGTGCGAGATTCCTGCTGCTTTGCCTTGCTGCTCCTCTTTAAGCGAAGAGCTTGCTTATAGACCACGGGCCAGTCCTGTAGGGCTGGGGATTCGACACAAAAGAGGGAGCCGGGCAAGGCATTAGAGCAGCGGGAAGATTTATGTCTTTTACTGTCCATCTGCAAAGCAAAACAAAAATAGCTGAAACACCGGTTTTCTGCTTTATTGGTTCTGTGAATAAGCATATAAATTTCTACAACATTTCTAGAGGCTTGCTGAAGGGGGAAAAAATTCATCCCTTAGGACCTGGCCAGCAGCAGTGGCAGCATATGGTCTGCTGAAATCAGTGGCTGAGTGTGTTTTGTGTGTGTTAGCATTAAAAAGGTGACTTTGCAAGTAATTTCAGAAGTGGGAAGGGGGTTTCTCTTTTTTTCTTTTTTTTTTTTTTTTTTTCCTTTTTGAATCCTGTGTAAGCTGATGCAGCTGTCATAGCCAGTAACTCTTGAGTAGGGGAGCTAGGCTGTGGTGCTCTGTGAAGCACGAAGGGGTGCTGGCTTTTGGCCACCTTGGGAGCAGGTTCTGCCTGTTCCTGGGAGGCAGAAGGGAGGAAGGCAAAGTTCCCAGTGCAGGCAAAGAGAGGAGTCGGGGATGTTTTGTTTTTCCCAGCAGCTGCGGCTCCCTCGGAAAAGGAGTTGGGGCCCTGTAAGTCCGTAGGAAAGTGGCTTCAGTCTCCCGGCTGCAAAAGGATGTCAGGGGAGCGTCGGTTCAAAGATGGAACTCACTGGGGGAAAAACAAATACAAATAGGCAACTGTTTATGGTAGATAAAGTGTGGCTTTTTCTCTTTCATCGTTGACTAAAACCTCATGTTCTTTCCGGTGAGGGAGGCAGGAGCCTTAATGCGCTGTCAGAAAGATGTCTTTCAGCCCGCAGCACCTCTGGATGTTTATCTCCCTGCCATTGTGCTCCAGCGCTTTGAAATGTAAAGGGAGGACGATGCTAATCACGCCGTTGCTTAAAGATCAACAGCCAGGCGAGATGTACTTTGTCACATTTTCTCTTTGGTCTCTCTTCTCCCGTAATGAAAACGGTGACATTCATTCAGGCTCGCACGCCAGCGCATGGCGGTGGGGTTTTAATGAATCACTCGTGGCCTTTCCCTGGGCTCTGAGGGGCGCAGCCAGAGCTATCCCCGGAGCACGCTGATTGCCACTGGAGCTGCAGATCGACCCGCTGGGGGAGCACATCTTGGTGTCACATCTGGTTTCCTCTGGTTTGGACCGAATCCATCCTGCATTGCTGAATTACCGTTTGCTGAAGTCAGGGAGGATGCAAGATGTAACCAAAGGCTGAAAGGCAAAAGTCTAATGTGGGATTTCTTATTAACGTGAGAGCAAGGAGCTTTAGGGGTATAAAAAAAGGAGGAATGTGGAATAAAGGAGAGGAATGCTTATCTGCACAAGGAAATGAACCTCAATACATAAGACATCCCTTCCTCCCATGCTGGTCTAGGGTAGTAAATAACAGAGGAGAAAGGAAGTAGGCACAGAAAGCTGGAGCAGTAGTTAATGGAAATGATGTGCCTGAAGGGAGAGGGATATTTTCATTTTAAGACAGGAATTTCTCGTGCTCCTGTCTTCATCACTGTGATATTAACATAGAGATCTTCACTTCCACTTTCCACTATATCCTGCACGTGAGGAAAATGCAGCAACTCAAAGTTGTAGAAGAAGCTCAGGAAGAGGGAGGGAAATTTAGCTCCTCTCCTAATGCCGATTAAGTAGAGCAAACAAAGAAGAGAGCAGAAATGTGAACCACCAGTTCTTCTCCAGCAAAGGCTCCACTCAATCCTATTACAGGGTTATATCAAAAGCAATAAGACAATTTTCATCTTTTGCCTGCCTGATGGCCAAGGGAGGTATCATCAATTGGCAGTGAGAAGGCTGGGATGCACTGCAGGTAATGCCGAGTAACGGAAGAAATTCAGCAGCAGTCTATGTGTCAAGCATCGAAATACCACCCTGATACACCAGTTGTACTGGCTTTCCCCAAGCTTTTTTTTTTTTGCCCCATTCCCGTTCTCCTCCGGGAGCAGCTCCCTGTCTCAGAGACTAAAGGTGATTAAGCGCTTCCTTGGAGCACAGTCAGGGGGAAGCAACGGCTCATGCACAAGCCGCGGTCCCTGTGCAGCCTAGGAAACGCCATGCATTTCTGAGCAGCATCAATCGGCTTTTCCTCTGTTGAGTGTTTCTGTAGCTGCCACGGATGTGGGGTGCCTGGTGCTGGGCAGGATCAGGTCTGAAGATGGCTTCAGGTTCCCACCAAAGCCCTGGTTACCTCAAGGCACAGTGCTGGCAGAGAAAGCAGCACACTGGCTGCTGAACTGATGGATGTGCATCCCTGGCAAAGACTGCTCACCAGCCTGTCCATAGCAATGTGAAATTAAGGGGTGAGCTCTCCCTTTGACAGCCAGTATGCAGCTGACTTAAGGACGAGGGGCTACACAATGCTAAGCACACCACTTACCTTCCGGCCCCCTTCCAACATGATAAATACTTATTTAGATGGTGCCCTGCAATGTGCGGTTGGATACGACTCATAAATCCTGGTGTTAAATCGGTAAAATAAAAATCCAGTGCTGCGTCAGCTCAGCCTTTGAGAAGGCAAAGCTGATAAATAGGGTTTGACTGGCTCTTTCTACACCGATGCCCCAGAGCAACACCCTCTGCACAAGTGTGATATTGCTGCAAGCTGACAGTACAAAGGACAGACGTGTACCCGTGCCAGCTATTGAGCTGGCTGCCTGGATTAACCCTGATTTCCTTCCTGACACTCCTTTCTTCTGCCGAGGAGGGAAACCAGGCATAAGAGCGAGTCCCTTTGCCTATCATGCTGAGAGCATGGCGCTGGCAGTGTAATTCAGCATGCTAAGCCCAGTTTTCCCCTCCCTGCTCCCTGCTCTGCGGTGGTACAACTCCGTAAGAGCAGAGGATTTACACCATCTTACACAAGCAGTGTGAGAAGGATCAGGCTGTAACAGTCCCAATTCTCAGATTCCTGGAAAGTCAGAGATCAGCTGCCTCGCAGCTCTCCTTGCATCCGTTAGGCTCTTTGTATCAATAGGAATTTCCTAGGATATGGGCACAGGGAGGCCATGTGGGACAGCATCCTGCACACACCTTTCCAGAGTTAGCCTAAATGCCTAGGGGAAGAGTGCCACCACCTCTGAGAGCAGAGCAGCCAGCTCCTGCCACCCTGCACTGCTGTTGAGACAAAAAAGCGACAATAAATACAAATCTTATCTGTTTAATAAGGTGATTTCCCTGTGCAGGAGGGAGGAGCCTCTCAATCGGGATGGTAACCCTGAGCGCAACCTTATTGGGGAAGGGAAGAGCAAGAGGCAACTGCACTTTTCCCACTGCCTCTTGGCATGTCCCCAAGCAAGCCTGGCTCGTGGCAGTGCCATGAGTGGTACCTGCCCAAAAGGAGCTTTAGTTCCCAGAGGATGCTCTGCTCCTCCCTGCCGTCTGTGTGCGTGCTAGTGGCCAAGCTGATGAGGTGCCAGGAATCTGGTGCCAACATACAGAACCAGTACGCTACTTTTCTGCTGATTCCTGCTCCCACCAGCTGCCCAAGGCTTTGCAAGAAACCAGCCCTGGAGGGAGGCCAACTGCCCAGAGCTGAGCAGGAGCAAGGGAGAAGATGCTGGCTGCTGGAGGGAGACACCTTTGACCCCTCGATGCCTCTGGATGGCCCCACAGGCAGGCAGCCCCTTTGCCAGAGAGTGGCAATGCCACATGTTGCAGCTCAGGGCTGCAACCCTCAACTCTCTGGTATGGGGCTGCTTTCCACCATCTCCACTTGTCTCAAGGACACTGCAGGGGATGACCTGTGTCATGTCTTCATCAGCCCTAAGTGACAGAGATGTGATTTTCCTGGGGGTGAATTCATTGGAATGTTGGGTAGGTCAGAAATTGGCACTGTCAAACCTGTCATCTGGTCCTGGTGTCAGCATCCTGAAACACATCAAGTGCAGACTGATGATGGTTATACCCACTGCAGACTGGAGATGGGAAGGGAAATGACATGCAACCACTCACATCGATTGTGGGAGGACAGTGCAGAGCTATAGCACAGGCCAGGTGTCTGTAATTCACCGTGTACTGCTTGGAAACAAAGATTAGAGCTGTAGCAACATTCAGTTTTCACTATCCTCAATGAAAAACTGAAGGTGAGAGAGGGATATGTCCTTGAGGCTCAGCCCAGCAAGCAGGATTTTTTACTCAGCTCGTACAGTGGGGGAGGAAGTACAAGCAAGTTTGGAAGCAAGACAACATTTACAATGAAAAGGCAAAATGTTTGTGATCACAAAATGGTTTGTGTTCTTTTTAAACTGTCTCCTCTTGGCTGACCGGTGGTTAAAGTCAGCACAAGTGGGTAAACTTCAGCCTGCAAAAACTGCAGCCAGTGCTAGGATGCTGTGTAATAGGTTGGAGCTGAGCAGGTGTGGGACCAAAAGTCTCTGCTAAATGAGAGTGCTGTGCAGGCGATGCCCTTGTTAAAGCCTCAGTAAATAGGCTCCGTCTTGCTATTTGTCCATCTAAGACAATATTGTAGAGGAACTGTACAGATTACCCTCAAATAAGTAATTCTCTGTATGCCTGTTTGCGTATTATTTAAATAAAGAAAATGACCTGCATCTCAAATCCAAACTTTCCTGACTTCTCAGTAAGAGCAGCATATTGTAGTTTCCCAATGAATTTTCTCCCTTATTGCTTAAATTTCAGCTGAGGAAAAAAAAAAAAGCATCTTGTGCTCCTTTCTCACACATCTGAATTCTGAAGCATCAGCTGTTTTGTGGGGGAGGGATAATAACTCCCTGTTTTTAACATCCAACTCAATATGTTTGTGAAAGGGATTATATGGCACCTCGTCCACACACAGCAAGGGATTGAATGTGATGACCAGGGAGGGCACCTCCACTCTCATGTTTAATTCAGGCATTTTTTTCTGTCTCAAAGGCAGGGAAAGAAACTGAGGCGTTTGCTTTGGAATGGGAGGTCAAATATAAATCTGAGTTAGTTCCATCTTGAAGGTCTTTTCCAACCTGGTTGATTCCATGGCTCCATGACTTGGCCACTCACTGTGTTACCCCAGTCATGCCTACAGAAGACCTGGGGATCTGCACTCTGGCCTCAAGGTTTCTTCCTGCCCTCAAGCGCTGAGCAGAAGCAGTCAGTAGCCCTGTCACCTTCTTTACAGAAGGCAAGAAGAAGGTACTGGGGACAAGGACACTTGTCAAAAGCCACCAGCATGATAGGAGCAGGCCGGGGGTGCAAACAGCCTTCTGCTTCCTAATCATGGTCTGCTCCCGAGGTGGTGAGTAGAACCTCATGAATGTGATTACACCTGGTGGCCTTTGCTTCCATATGCCTTTGGTTTGAACTGGTGTATGAATGCAACTGACTGAAGGAAGAAGTCCCAGGTGCAGGTGGGACCTAATACTAGACTCAAAGAAAATGGAGGGGTAGAGGGGTGGTAGGAGAAGGGGGGTGGTGGGAAGGGGAAAGCGGTCATGGGGGGAAATGGAAGAAAGATTAAAGGGAACAAGGAATATGATAACAAAAGAAAGGAGAGAAGATTTATTGGGGAAATGAAGACAAATAATGCTAGCAGTGGTGCTGAGCAGGAGGAAGACAAAAGGGAATGAAAAGCAACGGGAGAAAATCATAATAAAGCTAGGTAAAGAGAAGCAGAGGAGCGAGTATCCATCCTGCAGCCCCCATGATGGCTGTTATTTGCAGATAGGAAGTGCTGCCTGCAGAAAAGCTGATTGAGGCTGATTGAGGGAAAGAATGAGCCACATGTGACAGATGTTAGTCACTTCGCGTAATGCCCTACTGGAAGGCACTCGGATGCTGTGGGGATGACGGTACTTGAAGAAACTGCGTGGAACAGCGCAGCCCTGGGAGCAGGCAGGAGGGAAGATGAATGGCAGGTGCACTCCAGTGCCCTGATCTCAAAATGGGAAGAAAAAAAGAGCACGCCAAGCGGTGGCTCTGCCTTTTACATAGTTCCTGCCTCCCTCTGTGCTTGATCTCTTGCTCATCTGAAACCAGCCGAAGGCCTGAAGCAGATGGGAACTCCCACTCATTCCTGGAGGGAGCTGGGCTGCCTCCATGTCCTCAGCATGCCCCTGCTCGGAGCAGCACGCCTGCTGGACCCCAGTGCCACTGTGACCTGTGCTGGAGCTTGCCCTGGCTGGGGATGAGGCCAAAAGTGGCTGCCCTCTGACCTCAGCCAGAGACCCCCAGAATGGGTGCGCAGCCCCTGTGAGTGCTGTGGGGGATGCTTTTGCCATCGTAACCCCACTGTTTCATGCCCAGAGGAGGGCCACGGTTCTGTTTGGGGGGCTTGGAGCACCTCCCTTATGAAGACAGGCTGAGAAAGTTGGGGCTGTTCAGCCTGGAGAAGAGAAGGCTGTGTGGAGACCTCATAGCAGCCTCCCAGTATCTGAAGGGGGCCTTCAGGGGAGCTGAAGAGGGAATCTTCATCATGGATTGTAACAATTGGACAAGAGGTAATAGGTTTAAAATGAAACAGGGAAGATTTAGATTAGATATAAGGAAGAAATTCTTCACTATCAGGGTGCTGAGGCACTAGCATAGGTTGCCCAGAGAAGCTGTGGCTGCCCCATTCCTGGAAGTGTTCAAGGCTGAGTTGGATGGAGCTTTGAGCAACCTGGTCTAGTGGAAGGTGCCCCTGCCAATGGCAAGGGGGTTGGAACTGGATGCTCTTAAGGTCCCTTCCAATCTTAACCTAAGACTTTATGCCCTGGGCAGATGCAGCCATGCCACAGCACAGCCTCTGAGCCACAGCAGCGTCCCTGAAGCATCTGCCTGCCAGGGAGATGGGTTCAGCTCTCGATTCCATTTTCAGCCCTCGCTGAAAGAGCTGGCTGATAGAGGAGTACTTGCAGGCAGAGTTTGATTTGTGCTGTGTACTCAGCTCTATTCCAGTGGTGGAAGTGAGAGCGGCTCCAGCCCAGAAGGTAGCAGCTCAAAGGGAGGGATGTATTGAGCACCACTATCAGGATCCTTGCAAATTGTTTCTAAAACAATGTCTCAAGCACATCAATTACTTGGGTGTTTTCGAAAGCAAACTTTGGGAAAGAAAAAGAGCCAAGAAAGCTTAATGGAGCTTTTGTACCTTTATGTCTAACTTAGGCTAGTTTTCTTTACTTTCTATATTTAGAAAAAGTAAACCGTTACTAGCAAATGGCACATTGGCCTTTGTGTGTGAGGCCCTCATGGTCTCAAGTCTTTTTTTTCTTACTTTTCTGCCCCACCTTTTAAAAATGCAAGAAAAAAGCAAAACTTCTCCTGGACTACTTCACTTTCAGCATTTCCAGTGAAGCAGCTGCCATATTAAATCATATTCAAATACAGCCCCAAAGAGGTCGGGAGCAGCGTATTAGCTGAACTGTTTATCTGCAGCCAACCAAGGGGGGATGGTGCTGCTCAAATCAATTTTCCATGCTCCGACTGGCCCATCTTCTTGACACTTAGATGTCACCGTAGTACTGGTGATAAAAAGGCCTGCCAAAAAGGGATGGATTTGGATTCACGCAGAGTCCTACAGAGCCAAATGAGAATTGACAATATGAGTCTTTAGGACAATTTTACAGATAAAATTAACCAGAAGAATACATTTTCAAGTTTGCTTAATCTAATCTGCTTTCTATTGCATTGAATCTTGCTCCCATCCACTGTTGCCATTTTAATATTTACAAGCAATACCGGCTTCTTTTTCCTTTTTTTTCTTCATGGAATAAATATCAGGCACATAAACCAGGATACATATTGCCATGAAATGCCAGCCAAGAGAGAATCCACACACCTGGTTTCTGTAAAGAGGAGGAGGAAGTCCTTCACATGGATTAAAAGCAAGGAGAAAAAGTATCAGCATGTTAAATTCGGGCCCGAGGTATAGTCTTTGATATGATCTGAACCTTAACTTTCCTTAAGTTCATCTGGCTTTGGTCTTAATCTTATTATTTGGATAACTAAAGAGCAAAGGCTGAACCTCAGTTCCAGACCTGGTTTTGAATTTAAAATAGCTGAGAGAAAGTTCAAGACTATCCTTATTCTAGCTTACCTCTGCTACAAACTATGCAGGCCCTTGTACATCTGTGACTATCATTCATGGTCGTAGAAATCAGAAACTCTCAAAGTGAATAATAATACATAACACATGTGTAACACTTTACATCCTTCAACGCTACACAACTGACCGAGTGTCACAATGAACCTGTGAAGTATTTTCTCCCTGCAAAGATAATGATTTCATCAGAACGCTGACTGTATTGGTCAAGGACACCCAAACTATACAAAAGCAGAGGTTAGGGCTGTCTGGTAGAGCTGGAGCAGGTGAGGATAGCTGCACCTAACCTTCTCTAATACACTGCATTACACAAGACTACTCACATGCTTTTCTTTGACATATTCATACAGAAGTTTTCTCCATTTCTGGCTGACTATTTGGGGAAGCATTTCAAAAAATTATTCAGCTGGCTCTCCCAGTGGAGCTGGAAGAAAATACTTGGGTTTTGTCTATGCTAAAGCCATTCTGCCAGCACCTCCTTTGAGTGTTTTCAGGGCTCGGATCAGTGATCTTACCTCTTGCCAGGGAAAAAGGAATAATTTTTTGATGGCCTTGTACGCATTTACTCCAGCGTTGGCCTGCTCTAACCCTCTGAAGGACAGCCTCCATTCCTGCCTCAGCGCAGCCCAGCCACAGTCACTGCAGGTCCACAGCTGTTCTGCCAGGGCTGTCCTCCGGGCAGCAGATGCACAGCCAGATTTTCCCTACACTTGCTCCTCTGGGCTTTCAAAGGCACCAAAGGAGCTGGATTCTGGAGATGTAAACATCAACAGGATGACTTGGGTTTTCAGTGCTCCTTCTGGCACTGCCTGGATACGAATGGGAAGTGTCCAGCATTAGCACACACAAGAGGCAAAGGGAGCCCCAAGATGGAATGGATGAAGAAGGTCATTAATACGGGGAGCAGTAGCAGATGGGGATGAAAGCTATGCAAGTCACCCCAGAGGACAGAGTCTGGTCATCTTCAGACCCTGGCAAAGCACTTATCTCCCATCCCTCTAGATGCTCAGTGAAGAATGGTTTACTACAGCTACCAGCCAGCCACACTGTTAGCTCAGCTGGTGGAGATCACTGCCAAAAGACCTGCTGGGACAAAGCACCATTTAAAGGTTGGCAGCCTTCCTTCTGATTGTACCCTTGCTTGCAGAGGGGTTTCTCCCTTTTGCTTTTTAAAAGCTGCTGACAGTACAGTTGGAAAAGAAGCAACTTGGACCGTGTTGAGCATGCGAAAGGGAGCACTGCCATCAAATGACCTGTGCAGCTGGGTTTGGTGCCTCTGGGTACAAGCACATCACTAAACAAACAGCCAGGGAGTGAGGTGGAGCGTGGGGCATGGGATCACATTCACTGCTGAATTTTACCTCTGCTCCTTGGCTCTGACCCAGAGCAGGTGACAAACGCTACACCAGCCTGGGCTCCTCCTGCTACCCCCACTATCTATCTCTATAGCTGCCCCAGCAAACCTTGCACCTTCAGCCACCCCTTAAGCCTTTAAGCTGTACCTCATGCTATGCCATAAATTTTCATACCATGAAAGTCAGTTCTGGTGGGCTGCAACGTAGCCCTCCCATTAGTTCAGTTGCCTTAAACTGGATAAAGAATGCACAAGTGGTCATAGTCACATTTCAGACCACAGGGGCTGGTTCCTCCAAACCCAGAGAAGACCCAAGGCTGTACTACTCAGGCACAGCTACTCTGCTTTACAGGAAATACCAATATACAAGCTATGTAGTGTTCCTTGTCTTGGGGACATGAATCAGCTCCTCCGTGCCTTTATTTAGCAACCTTGATGTAGGCTTTATTTTTGAGTTACAATACTGGGACATCAGGAAAGACAGAGCCAGACCTCTTCAGACCTCGTGGCAGGTCACAACACCCTGGCTGGGACCTTCACTGAGTTCATGTCCTTCCTCTGCATCAAGGCAGCAGGCAGGGAAACCAAGGGAGGTTAGATTCTGCTGTCTGAATCCCATTTATTGGGCCAGCAGTTAAATCACAGGCACTTCTAAAAAGCAAAAGCTCAAGTTTTGGTCCAGAACCAGACGTGTCCGTTTCTTGCACTCATGAAAAAAACATTGCTGCCATTCCATATCAGTGGGAAAAGCTTAAAAGCTTTGGCAAACAGATGCCATCCTCTGGTACCCAATGGGCACTGTTGGGGTGGCAGGAAGGTTTGCACAGAGAATTAGGCTGTTGCAGTCAGGACTGCTTCATCCTTCAGTGCCCAAAATAGCCATTGGTAGCGAGTATGACAGGAGATGTCACAGTCATAGGATTAAGGCAAAAGGCTTGACACACTGATTTGTATACCTCACCACTACCACAGACCTCAGACTGAATGCTAAGAAAGTGTCTTAACCCAAAATTTGTAGATTGCCAGGACCTGCTTGATGAAGTCTCCATTTGTGGAGTATCCAGTTTGCAAGAGGAAGGGTCAGCTCTGCGCTGACTCTGTGCTGTGGCAAGAACCAGAGGAGCCACAATCTGGATATACAGATTTCTGGGTGAAATACAAGGAAAAGCCAAATGTCAAAATTGGACACCTAAAATAGGAGACAAAATTTGCCATAGTTTTGTCTCCTCTCTCACCACTGCTCTAAGCCCTTTTCAAAGAGATGTGATAATCCCTGTGGGGCTCAGCCTCTGGCTATTGGTGAGAGCCACTGCCTACTAAGTGACCGGTCCCACAGCCATTCCCAGCAGCAGGAGGGGCATCACCCACTGAACACAGGCACTTTCACATCATGGTAAGATGCATGATAAGGAATCAAACCACAAAGCAGGGAACACAGAAATCAAGAGACACACTCAACAACGTGGCAGAAAAAGGAAGAAAATACCCTTGGCAGTAGATGGAAGGATTTGCAATGCCTGGCCGGGACAGGCTTGCACTCACTGCTGGCTCCAGCCAAATTGATTTCCCTGCCTTTGCTCCGCCAAGCTCTGGCACAGCACTGAGCTCCTGTGCTGCTGAAGCGGGAAGTGTGCTTGTCAGGGATTGCTTTCTCTGGTGCTTTCTCCTCCCTCATCTTCCAGCATACTTTTCCCCTATGCTGGAGTTCATCCAAGGTTTTGGCAGCCCAGGTTGCTCCACAGGGCTTCACCTCTCTTGGCAGGCAGCCAGAGGCTCCTTGGGGTGGCAGCTGCCTCTGGGTACCAGCACTTTCAGGGGAGGCTCAGCTGGCAGCCAGCAGATCTCTTCCTCTTATTGCGCTTCCAGTTTTCAGCTCCGGATGCAATTTCCACCCTTGCCTCCACAAAGCCGGAGTCAGGATGGACAAAAATCAAGCCTTTGAGAATCCTCTTGCTTTAGCAACTCACTGTCTGTGCCCCCCAGCTTGGGAAGAGAGGCAGGATCCCATTGCAGGCATCCCAGGTGCTGGATCACTTGCTTGCTTTGGTTGCCAGCTCTCCAGCATTGCTCTCTGAAAGGCACCTGCACCTCCAAGGTGCCAAGAGGCAGTGCCTGAGTTTGGAATTAAATGCAATAGAAATGCATTCAGGCTGGAACAGGTCCCTTACACTTTGACAAGGCCAGCTGGGGACTCAGCCTCTTTACTTTGCTCTCCTGCAGCCCACTGTAATGCTCAGGTAAAGTCAGAGCCTGCCCTCAGAGAAATCCCTGCATAGTGCATCGATTTGAAAGACATCAGCATTTCCTCGGGGACAGGAAGGGAAGAGCTGCCACCCAGCTGTAATTTTTTTAGTGCAATTTTCTATTCTCTTCCTCTTGAAAGAGATTTTCTGTTCCCCAGAATAATCCCAAAGTGCTTAAATTCAGCAGTCCCTATAGAGGAATTAATCAGAGTTCTTTCCCCCATGGTTTGCCACACTTTCTGTTTTCCAGGCAGTCTCCAGGCTCAATCAGTTCCCTGCAACACTGCTGCAGCAGTGGCAACTGCATGGGAAGAGGATGCGGACAGGCTCTCTGCACAGAGTGTGTACCACAGAGCCAACAAGGACATGAAGGGGTCCATGAATGGGAATCAAGGGGATGACACACCAGTTTTCTGAGAGAGACCTCAGTATTTTCGTGGGAAAGAAGACATTTATGCTGAAAAATGTTCAGCCAGAAACCCAAGCATCCACTGATGTCCAGATCTGCCAGCTGACTCCCATTGTTCTTGACCCAGTGTTGGTTGTTTTAGTTAGTTTTCAGGAAATATCCATCCCAATTTTATTATATCACGTGGGTTTGGCAGCTCAGGCTACACTAAGCTCTTCTCAGACCTTCCTGCATGCATTCCTCTGTAGGGCTATCTTATGAGGAAGCCAGAAGCATTGCACCCCTGAGAGTGGCTAAGCCTTTGTTTTAAATCAGGGAAATGTGCATTGTGGTAGGTGCCCTTGGGGACTCAAATCTTTGCCAGGATTATCGATGAGGAGGGGGTGTGAAGATGAAGGAGTCTTCTGCCTCTTTTCAGGAAAGATGTGGTGTTAAGTGAGATGCACTGTGTTTCCGGCATGAAAGATTAACAGCAGCAATGCAGCATATTTTTAAAAATATGATTTTTTTCTTCTTTGTTCTTAATTATAGGAATGCTGTTCAAAGCATATGCAAAAGCTATTAGAGAGTGACCCGGAGAGGAAAAATCTTCAGGCAAGGCAGTGGAAGGAGTGTTAGATATCCTATTAAAGGTGAAAAAGAAGACAAAATAAAGCGATGACCACAGATGTGAGGAAAAGGCAGAAAAGAGGAATGATGCAGGGGAGAATAAAGAAGACTAGGCAATGTTGCAAGGCTGGAAGCTGGTCCGGAAGCACTGCAGTCTCAACCTGATTTACACTGGTTTTTTGACAGGGCACCACCAGGTAATGGCTCACCTTCGAAGCCTGGCTTGAACCATTACTGTCATAGGCAGTGGCTGAATTGCAATCAAAACCTAGATCCGATTCCCAATTTTGGAGGTGTTCAGATGTGAGAGTTTTATTTAAGGCTCCCTTTTAATAAAAAAGTGGGCAAACTGTGATCAAGGGGAAGGAATTGTCTCCATTTTCATGATTCACATCTCCCGGCACCCACAAGATATGCATTTCCATGCTCTGATCTGCGCCGCTCTGAAGGACACAGCTGAGAACAGAGCAGGAAGCTGCCGACTAAACGGCAAAAGGAAGAAAGAAAAACGCAGTTACATTTTATTCTTCCTAACATTTTGCTAAATTGGTTCAGCGAGCATCCCTGAGTCTGCAGAGACGGGAAGGGGAGGGGGAGAAACTTCATTAAGTGAAAGATTCTCAGAGATAATTGGGAGGCCAGGGATAATAGCGGCAGCCTGCATTGTGCTGGGAAAGGAGGGCGCTTGCTTCGTATTTGTTAATTGAAGAAGCTGAGAGCGGCTTTGCGAGGGGCCGGGGCTGCGGCTGGGCAGCTGAAGGGGATGGATGTTTCTGCTGGGTTAAATAGACATTAGGGGGCTCCATATTTTAAAATATAAGTCTCTGAGTCGCGCTGGCAGCCTGAGCAAACAAGCGCAAACAGCTCGGTGCGCAGCCTCCCCCATCCGCCCCGCTCCCATCGCACCCAGGGCTTGCTCTGCTAAATATTCCAGTCAGGGGAGGTGCCGCTGGCCGAGGCCAGGGGACACAGCCAGGGCTCAGCTGCCCAGAGGGAGGGACAGAAGGAGGGAGGAGGGAAAGAAGGAAGGATGGAGAGTGGGCTACGTGGCCAGGCAGAGGCACATGGAGTCTTAGAGATTCACTCTGGTCACTGTTTGTGGACTTTGAGAACTAAATTCTCCCCACAGCTCAAGTCTGCAGCTCTATCATGCAGACGTTGGGGGTTTGTTAAATAAGATTGCAGTTCTGCTCGCTGTGGAATAGATGGAGATCGGTCATCTTCCGAAAGACTGTCTTTTTTGGTAAATGCCTCCAAAGTGCTGCGCCTGGTGATGTTATTTGCACATCTATCTGTTTGTGCCCTAGAAGTATCCAGATGAAAAGAATCTATATCTGACTAATTAAAAATCATTAACATCATAATGTCTTATTAGTTGCATGAATACTGCCCTGTCTTTCTTGTCTCTTCTGTGCAAATCAGAAACATTTTGGGTCTGATTCTCACTCAGCCTAAGGCCCATTTACTCCATGGCAAAGTCAATCAGTCTCAGAAGGAAAGCAAGAGAGGGCTGCACCTACTACAAGACTTTTCTGCTCCCAGCATGACATACAGAGATTTCAGCATGAAAGACAACCCGATTTTTGAATGTGCAATGCTGTGCAATAGGCTGGGTCCTGCAAACTGCCCAAGAAAGTGTTTTTGCCGACGTCAGTTATTGTTTCCCATGCAAACCGCTTGCGGCTCTAGGTCCGTTGCGACAATTAGTGATAAATCACTGCAGGGAGTTTGGGCCATCCATTGGAAAAGCTCCCAATAACCAGTTACCAGGAGGCCGCCAGGGCACACAGCAATGTCATGCTTCATATTCTCTCTGTTTTTAATGGCGAGGGGAGGAGGGTTACAGTTTAGTTCTGCATATACTGTGTCAGGGTAAAATAATGTTCTTTTCTGGCAGCACTGAATCAGCACACATCCCAAATTTGCCTTCTTCCGCTGCACGTGCTGCCCCCATGGAAATCAGTGAAAGCTTCATGCAGGCATACAAGGGCAGGATTTAGCCTGTAAATCACAACCCAGATCATAAATACATGCTTGAACCCTCCCTTAATATGATTCATTAAGAAGGAGCTTTTACGGTTGGGGTGGTTTTAATTATCGTTGTGTAATTTTATTGTTATTGTTTCCATTAAACATTAACAAAAGTTCCTTATTTTTGGTTAAAAAGATCTTTCTTAGATTGCACAGTAGTTAATGAAAACCACATAAACACATGCAGAAAGATACCAGGACTCTCATTCAATTAAATATAAAACTTAAAGTAGAAGTTCTAAAAAAAAAAACAGATTGTAATGAATCATAAATAAATATGGAAAACTAACAACTGCCTTGGGTAGAGTAGTAAATTTATAGCCCAAAGATTTGCATTTTTAAGGTCTGCATCGTTGTCTGCTCTGTGTTCACTCTCACCCACAGAAGATGCACACCCTCAGTGCCAGAGCCCCTGGGCTCACCTTGTTTTCCCATCTTCTCTAGGTGAGCTCTGCAACTGCCACCATGGCCTGAGTTAAATCTGCCTTTGCCCAGCGTGATCTCCAGCTCTTTGAAGCTGGGATTGAAGCTACTTTCTAATGGAGGAGTGAGAAGTCACAGGCACACTGGGTTTCCTGGATGTTTGGCTGCTGGAGGGCTGGAGACGTGCCCAGCGTGCCCAGACATACCCACGCTCACTGCGAAGAATACAGCTGGGACCGGCAGGCAAGACCTGCCTCCCAGATGTGTCAGAGGAGGAGCAGGAGAAATACAGGGAGAGCAGCTGATTCCTCACCTTTGCCTTCCCCCATGCCAAGAGGGGGGTCTGCAGCCATTTGTTAGGCTGAGGTTGCCCTGTTTTTCCAAACCAGTCCAGAAACCAATAGGCTGTAACTTCCAGGCAGTCTTTGGCACCGGTGTGAAAGGAGATGGATAAAAGACTGCTTCAGCAGGGACAGAGTCCCTGAGCCCATGGTAAATTATTTTTTGTTGAAAGGTATGAAGTAAGAAGGGTTTAGCTATGTAAAAACAAACCCTCTTGGATGCAATAGTTCAACAATCCCATAAGGACCAGCTCACATGCTCTTGAGATATCTATCAAAGACATAGCACATGCATGGACTCCTGACCATTGAATGGTGTCAAACCACTAGTCACAAGCCTCAGAACTCATCCTCCAGCCTCGAGATTCCAAGATTAACCCAAACATTTTAGCTTCCCAAGTGTGATAAAAAATTTGGAAGCTCTTCCAGTACTTCTCCCACTGAAAGCAAAGCAAACCAGTCTCCAGACCAAAGGTCTCACTGGAAGCACAGGAATGTCAGCACTGAAAGAGTTAATGGGTGAGAGAAGTGGAAGGATTTGATAATGGCAAAATCTCTGAGGCATCTGCTCCAACGTGATGGGTGTGTGTCAGTCTGTCTGACACAGCTGTTGCCATGGTGGCAGAGTTCTCCCAAAAATCACAGAAAAGGGACAAGATGGATAAGTGCCTTAGCAAGACACAGGAGAGGGGAGATGGCTGCACGTGGGGAATGACCTGGCTCTTGTAGGTGGGGCTTGGTGCTGGTACTGGGGCCAGTGAATGTAAAAATGAGTCTTGTGAGCTCCATGGTCTTTTCCAGCTGGACAGATGTTCCAGGGGCTGGAGCCAGCTGCTAAAAGAAATGAAAATCCCTGGAAGTTTCACCCAACCTAACCTCATCTCCACTACTCCAAGGAATGCAGCATGGTGTGGAGAGCTGCTGCCTGCAGTATTCACAGGAATGGCTGTAGAGAGCCTTGAGAATCAAGGCTTTCCCAGGCAGTCCAAGAGCTTGAATAGTGTGTCCGTGTGTCTGCTGCAGCTGCTTGGACAGGCAGAAGTCTAGATGGGACTATAAGTGAGAGGAAGCCCCTCAGCTGCCAGCAGCCAGCAGCACTGGGACAGAAGGGCTGGGAACCCTAGGCATGCCAGGAGCTGGGGCCGGATGGAGCTTGCAAAGCACAAGGGGAACTGAGGCCAGACCTCTGGGCAAGCAGGGAGGGGTGTACACACCTTTGGGCTTGGAGGGGCTTGGAGGGATGTGGGAAGAATGGGCTGGGGCAATAGAAGTTGGGATGGGGGTACTGAGAGCCTGGTGGAGAGAATTTGGAGTGCTTGGACCCTGGAGCAGGAAAGAGAAGAACTGGAGGGGCTGTGGGTCATGAGTTGCTGGCACTCCTAAGGCCAGTCATCACTTGGGCCCTTGTCACCATGGTCTATGCAAGCATGCAAGGAAGTCCTAAGCTGGGGCTACTTCAGCTCCTATGCAGCACTGGTGGTGCAAGAAGCCCTGCTTGACCAGCAGCTGATGGTGGCATGGGGAGGCTGGATAATCCAACCAGGGACTTGCGGCCCAACAGCAGGAGACCTGCCTGTTGACACACTGAATCACCAGCAGTGTACCAAGCAAAGGATTTTTAAGCAGGGATCAGCTCCTACAAGCAAGACAACAACCAGAGCAGCAGAGCTGACTGCTCCAGGGCTTACACATCTTGTAGCATGCAGTTTACAGTACGTTTGTCTTTCCCTCCATCGTGCCCCTCTGATAAGAGCAATTTGTGGTTCAGTGCTCCCTAAGGAGCAGGCTGCCGCAAAGAGGGAACAGTGAGCTGCCCGTGCGACCAAGGAGGTTATCTTTCATCTCACCAGCAGGAGCGTGGCTCTGGCGGCCCGAGCCACGTGAACCTCTGCGGCTGAAGCTGGCCAGGATGCAGGAACTGGCGCCAGCACAGGGGTTGCATCGTTCCAGCGCGGATAGCGACTATTACAGAACAAGTCAGAAGTATGCTCAACAAACCACAGGCTTAAAAATAAAGGAAAACACATTTCCTCTCCTCGCCAAGGTGGGAGAAGATGGCGCTTTCTTGGGCACTGATTTGCTAGCACAGTAAGGCTGGGTCTTTAAAAGCTGTTTAAAAGTGAAGCCAAAACCAAACAGCTGTTTGGGAGCATGGGGTGGGGGGACCCACACAGAGCCACCTTTGTGTTCACACACAGTAGGAGCAGCAAGTCATGGCCAGACTGGAGATACCAGTGAGTTTTCACAGGTCTGATGCACACCTGTGAACCACATCGCGACAATTACCACTTCTGTACCACTCCTTTTTAAGTGAAAGGAAATACTTCCCACTCTTCTGAACCTTTGATCAGATGAAATAATTTCCTATTATGCAGGGAGTTAATGAAAGTTTCTTTGGATATTATGGTAGACATATTTTTAACTCTATGTTTTCCATTTTTAATAAATCCAGACCTCCAGCACCGAAGGAGGGCAACATTAAATAGAAAAGTGGTTTATATGCCAAGAGTCTTTTTTCTTTTTTAATTGATAGAGTATTCGGTTTTGAAGGATCATTTACAGATTATTTATCTTGGTCTCCAGTGTCCAACTCCAATATCAAGAAGATGGACTGCAAGCCCTTAATTACACTTGCATGTCCTGCATGTGTTAAGAACCCATAAAACAAAGCACACGCACGCTTCCGGCTTGTAGTAGTTTGATGAAGATTTCTAAATCTTTCAAGCTGCCAGTTCATTGCAAAAGATGGATTACTTCTCTCAGGGTTTCATCTACCTAAGTATTCCTGTCCTGATTACCTAACTGCCCCATATTTTTCCTGCCCCTGAGCAGCACTCAGAGTTCAAGTGAAATGGTGTTACTGCTTAGCATAGAGGTGACAGGCAGTAGTGGTCGGGCTGTATTGCGGAAGATGCTGTTAGGGAGGCATGTGGTACACAAAGCGCAGGAACACCATCTCAGCCCCGTTGTTGCTGCAGGTGACAGACAGACAAGAGCACAGAAGCATGTGTCCAGTCAAGCTAGTTGCACATAAGATCTTTGCAACCCAAAGTTATTGTGTAAAAGGAGATACAAACCCATAATGTGATGGTGAGTATGATGGTGGGTATCACTGTGCTTAGGTGTCTACACAAGAAGAGCCATAAATGCCTATTGACGGATGACATGCTGGGGTCCTGCTGCCATCAATTCCCAGCTGGATTCTGCTGGAATGACAGGCAGCATTTCAAATGAGACTTAGGAGCATAAAGCTGCATAGCGGTTTCAAACCAGCCAAGCAAGCTGTGGGACTGCCCAAGGGAGACCTGTTCTGCAGCACAGCATGACTAGGGTTCAAACAAAGCAGCACTGTGATGTGAGCAGGTCTTGGAGTGGGCAGCCTCCTGCTCAAGGCTTGAGGACACACGTGTATATGTATCTACAAGGGAGGTTTTGTCTGAGCAGGGGAGATGAGTACTTTCTCCTCTGGAGCCTCAGGGATCTGCATGGCCAAGGGACAGGAATGTCTGCTCTCTGGCTTCAGCCACCAGTTGGCCCCTCAGATACAGAGTTCCACACCACCTCTAACATTTCGATGTCATAAAGTAAAATAGGATAGCAAGCAAGCTTTTTTAATAGTATGACATTGCACCTGAGATTTTAACTGCTGGTAAACATAGGCAGGGCTCTTAATGTTTTTTGCAGGAAATAAAAATTACCCCTAGGTGCAGTGCTTTCATTCTGAAGCTGGCTGTGCTACATATTGAACAGCACAAGAAGATGGTGTTTCAAGTTTCTCCTCTCCTCCTTTCCCCTTCCTGCCAGTGTATGGCCTTTATTAGCATTATGGCTGTGTAATTTCTCCATAGCCATTTCAATTCAGTGAGAACCTGTTGTTCATTTTCAATGGAAGGAGTAGGTACAGCATGGAATTGAAGCCCCCTGGCCTGTGATGTGCTGCCTGCTGCTCTTCCCCATGACTTCATGTCAAAGGGGCTGGGGGGCTCCCCACTGCACCAGCATCAGTGCAGAGTTCCCATGGGAGGGAAGCCAAGGTGCCTGTGTTTAGGAGAAGGAGAGAAGGATGCTTCTCCCAGCCATTGCGGCACAGCAGGATGCAGTAAGCAAGGGGAGCATCTCAGAGACTGGGGCACACAGTCACATCCTGACATGGGTTTGATCTGTCAAGATCCTGCCCAATCCCAACATCAGAGTAAGGCTGGGCAACAAGCAAGCTGAGATAGACACACATGCACCAGCTGGTGCTTGGTACTAGAACAGGAGGGAGCGGGGCAGCTCAGGGGGGCTAGAGAATAGGGGTACCCATCTTGACCCTACACCCACCCTGCCTAGGCACCCCACACAGACTATATGCAACCCTTTGGCTGATCCTGTGGCCTGGAGGAGAGCCAAGACCTCCTCTGCTGGGCCTTTGAACCACTCTCCTCCCTTTTTTAAGTGGGGTTTGCAAGCAGTGCAGAGGGGAGCAGGAGGGGAGCAGGAGGGGAGCAGTCCCTGCTCATCATGCCACAGGGCCCCCCCTCTCCTTGTATAGAAAGATGAATTTGTTTCCAGCAGATGAATTGCAGTCCCTGCACCTGTGGTTATCAGCTCAGTGCATTTTAAATTTAACCTGCATCATCTATTTATACATCCAGTGCCGAAATATGTTTTTCTTCAGAGTCGGGGCGGGAAGCAGCCCAAGAGAGGGGAGCAAGGCTGGCTGGGGAAGCTTTACAGCCAGGCTGATGATCCAATTAAGTCAACAAAGAGCCCCAGTGATGTGATCTAAGGGTTCAGGAGCTGGGAGTAAACAGGGAACCGTGGCAGAAGGCAAAGCCAAGCAAACATATGGAATAAGTTACGGGGGAGACGGTTGAGGCAAAGTGCAGAAATGAGTTCAAGAGATGCCTGGGCTTTTCTCAAGAGACAGAAAAGGACTCGAGGGGGTCTGCTTGAAAAAGCAGGAAGGGGAGATTAAGATAAAGCCAAAAGATGGAGGCCTGCTGTGCTGACCGGCCTCTGCTTGTTCCTGGAGCTCTTCCCCCCCCCCCCTTTTTTTTCCCATTAGACTGTAACAGATATTAATGTAATTAAAAGATGTGGGAACTACTGGAGAGATCAGCAGTAAGTTAAAGGCGAGCAGAAGAGAGTAGGAGTGGGAGCTACCTAGCAACCAATGCACAAGAGCCAATAAAATGTACAGATAGGCAAAATACAGGGGAAAAAAAACAATAATAAAGGCCAGGACCATGCAAGACAAGCTCAGACACTGCATCCCCAAAGTGGCATAAGCAGGAGAGTTGACAGTTATACAGCTGGGGGATATGACACCAACCCCAGGGTTCTGCGGTAAATTCCCACCTGCCCCTATTTCTCTATTGCTGTGGCTTCATGCCATGGCTTGGTTGTGTCCAAGCCCTGGGCAGCACTTCAGGATTGCCTGTGTAAGAGCCTGGCTGGGTTTATGGCCGGAGTGGTGCTGGTAGGCAAGTGGAGAAGGTGAGAAGCACATGTCCCCATGCCAGGCAGCCAAGGGCAGTGGAGGCAGCAGAAGTGAGACCTGGGAATCCAGAGGACCCTAGTAGTGGGGCTGTAACCCCCAGGGATGGCAGCATCCTCATGCCCCCAGAGCAGCCCACCCAGGGGCTCCAAAACCCCAGATCAGTGAGGGTAAGCCATGCTCCTTACCCAAGGATGAAGATGGGCACTCCACAGAGTGTCTCCGCTACACTTTGACTTGCTTAAGTGCTTTCTATAAAGCCTATTTGCAGTTAAAGTCATGCAACTTTTTATGTGAGGCAAGACCTCACATTTGATCCTGTAATTGTGGCCTGATTTATTTTTTTAAGGAATACAGCATTACAGAAAACAGCACCCAAGAAGAGCTCATCCTTGGTCTCGCTGTGCTTTCAGGAAAGACTGTAGCCCCCATCCAGCAAGCAAACTCACAGCTTCCATTTTGAGCCTTACCTCCACATAATTTTTGGATGTAAAACTTGTCTGGCTTCAAAGTGTGGGGAATTTTCCCAAATGTTTGAGCAAAATCAGACAAGCTTTCTTTTAAATTACCAGGCTTTAAAAAAATATCACTTACCCCAATTTGAAAATTTGCCCCATGTATTTCTTTAATGTGGGGCTTTATTTACTAAACTGTTGTTACTATATCACAGGGGTTTTCACCCAGGTGAAAAGTTTTGATGGACATATTTTTCCTTTTCTTGGGAAATACGGCATAATTAAGGGATCGAGGGGTAAGGAGGATGAAACAAGATTTTTCCCTTCCATGCCTGCTTGCAGCTGATGTCTCCACTGGTGTCACACATGTCACCTTACCATTGGCTTTCTCCAAGGCTCTGGGTAGGAGCAGCCATGGTACTGAAGAAGCGGGCTAGAGCACTGCATGATTCATGGCAGGGGGGTTGGAACTAGATGACCTTAGGGTCCTTTCCAACCCTAACTATTCTATGATTCTATGCTTCAGGGCTCGACCCCATCCCTATTTTCACTTGGGCCCCACTCTTGATGCTGCTCTGTGTTAATGCCGGCAGCTTCTGATGTGGCTTCCCTTGGTACACTTGCGTCGTTAAAAGTAAGCACATTCATGCTTGCAGGATAAGGGACTTGTTTTGCAGTAATGGATTTGTTGCAGAATTATAGCTAACTAGCTGTGTCTTCTGCAAAAAAGAAAAAAATTGGCTATGCTGGTTTTTGAGTTTCAGGCCATTAAAAATTACTCAGAATGTGCAGTCACTCAGTAGCAGCTTTGTAGATAAGGATTTAATTATAAGCCCTGCACTCACTTATACTCTTCGAATACCAAATGTATTTTGTGATTGCTTTCAGAGCACACTATTTTTTTTCCCCAGAAATTTGAAGGCAATTGAGCAATTTTACAGTTGGGAGTCCTGATTCAGCAGCCTTCCCTGTTCAGCAAAGAAATGATGTGCTTAATTCCAATGGGACTTGGGCATATGCCTAATTGGGACCAATGTTTAAGATCACATTAAAATTAAAATCTTAATTTTTGTGCCATTTCTGTGCCTCTGCGTGGAATACAATTTGGTTCCATGACTCAAACTTTCATACAGGGACGCCTTTGTGAAATCTCCTCTTTGCTGGGGATGCTCTTGCATGTAATGCACAAAGCCCAGGAGGCTTAATGGAAACTTCGCATGCAGTTTGTATGAAATATACTTTGAATAGATTCTATGTATTG
Source organism: Pezoporus wallicus (assembly GCF_028554395.1). Lineage (NCBI taxonomy): Eukaryota > Metazoa > Chordata > Aves > Psittaciformes > Psittacidae > Pezoporus > Pezoporus wallicus. Next base: position 606,400 of record NW_026638681.1, on the reverse strand, counting down.
CAGTGTATGTATATATGTATGGCATTTTAATACAATGTATGTATTCAAAGAAGGAGGAAGAGAAAAGGAGACTGTGCAGATGCCCCTGGGGGTTTAGCCAAGCAGTCCAGCATAAGGATAGCTGAAAATAGGCTTGTAGCTGGAGATTTTCCCTGGCCAATGACAGCTTCCACCTTCTTTCTGTTGTAGGGGTTGTTTGTTGGGTGGTGTTTTTTTTCTTTTTGCATTTGCTTTTGCAGCATCTCTTGCTTTCTTTTGCCTTCTCCATCCCACATCCCAGTTGTTGGAGAATTAAGTGATTCAGGACTGCTTTGTAATGCTGAGCTGGTCCAAGGCACCCACTGGCTGTGCTGGAGACCGAAGTTCAAGTGCAAGCTCCGCTCAGCTAAAAGATTTGTATGCAGCCTTTCCTCATCCTAATCATTTGGCTACTGGCCAGGCAGGCCTGATATTATATCCTCCTCCAAACTCTGGCTTTAAGGAGAAATTCCATCCATTTCTCCGTGAAAGTTTATAGCAGCTGCAGTGCTCCTGGGGAACAAATCAGCCCTGATGAGCCAGCATTGTCTCATGGAAAAGCCATTTTATTAAAAAAATTCTAAACAAGCCATAGCCAGCACGCTGGGCTTTGTCCCTGTGCTCTGAATGATGCGCGATCTGCAGGCACTGGGGACCAGGATGCGCTGCCAATCCTCAGTAACCTGAGGGTGACTGGAGAGCAGGACCCCTGTTCCTGCGATCCATCCTCTCCTGCATTCTCATCCAGGGGGCTGGGGAGAGTGTATTTGTAAGCAGTCCCTGGAGAATACATGTGGAGCACCATGATCACTTAGCCAGGTGGGTTAAAGCGATAGATGTGAGCAGAGCCCTGAGGGCCACTGGTGTGGGTTTAGGGGCCCTAATGGAAATGTGTGGGGTTATTCGGAGAGTGCACATGGGACATCATAGTGGTTGAGTGGTTTTGTCCTGCTTACATCAGCACTGTGGCTTCACCAGAGAACAGAATGTTGAAGCCAGGGGATGGGGACTCTGGTTGCATGAACCTTCAAGAGAGAAACTGTATCATGTAAGAGGACCTCCAGTTTGGGCTGGAGCTCATGCTCATCCTCCCTCTTCCCTCACAGTCTGGGACACTAGCAAACCAAGCTCAAGTACAATGAGCCTCCCCAGGTAGGAACCACAGCACTGAACCCACACATGACCCCAGAGACTCGGCATCCTCATCCAGCAGCCTCTACATTTTGAGTAATTAGCAATACACAGTCTGGCACATCTCACATCCAAGCATGCCATGTGCTGAGCCTTGGGTCCTTTCAGAGCACCCTGCTCACTACAGGCCATGCCATTGGGACCCTAAATCACTGAGGATCTTCTCAGCATCTGCTTATATCAGAAGAGTGCACTGCTTCCCTGCTCGTTTTAATGTCCCTTCTCCTGGGGAATGTGAAGCTTTGAGGAGTCAGAACGGCAAGCCCCATGGAGGTGTCCAAGGGAAGCGCATCTCCCTTCCACCCCCTTCATGACAGTATGTCTGGGGACAGCAATAGGTTGCAGGGCAGTTCTGCTTTAGGAAAGTTCTTGCCAGCACACTGTACCCTGCTGTACTGCAGGGTAGTACCTGGATATTAAATAAGGAGCATGGAGGCTTTTCTCACCATTATAATAGCACTGCAAACTGCTATGTTATTTATTGTCATATCATTTTTGCCGAGGGCTTTAGCTTGTCTATTGGTCGTTAGAAGCAGAAGCGTTTGCAAAACAGCTTAAAAAACCATCTTGCATTGTTATTCCTCAGCTTCCATTTCCAAGCGTTTCACCTCAGGAAAGCGGTGAAACTGCCCGCACACAAAATGCTGCCAGATGTAGAAAGTAAACGAGCTGAGAAAACTAAATGCTTTTTATCATTTCTTTCAGCTGGAGTAATCGTACGTGCTGCTCGGAACAATTGCGGGATGAAATTTTCAGAGGGAAGTGCGATTTAGCTGAACTTCAAATCCCTTCTGCCTGTTGTTCTTTTCACACCAGCTGGAACTTGTGCCTATGGCCAAGTCCTAGAGGGTCTGTTGAGTTTTCCATGACATGAGCAACTCCAAAATACAGGTTCTGCCCATCACCCATCCTCTTCCTCATCAGTATCCATTGTAGCGCACACCACTGCCGAGAGCAAATAACCGCAGCGCGCTGCCGTTGGCAGCGTGTTTGCTTTTCTGCCCCTCCAAGCTCTGCACGTGTAATTGCAGAGCATTTGGAGGAAGGGCAGAAATGAAGGTCAGGACCCCACAGCCCACGCTGCTGCCTGCACTCTGACCAGCCCTACCTGCCTGCTTTACGTGATGTGAATCCTCAGCAAGCCCGGCCTCACCCTGGCTGCCAATTGAAGGGGATAAGCAGAATAAAGTGCGGGCGCGATCTCCCAGGACAGTGCCTTATGGAGAGGCATGGTGTTCCCAGGGCAGTGTCTCTGGCTCCAGCAGTGGCAGGGATGTCTGCCGCTGAGCAAGGCAGGCAGAAGCAGCCTGCCCGCCCCTCTATCAGTAGCCACTGGCTGCCGGCTTTTGTCATTCAGATGATGATGTCCCTGTGTCTGAACTGTATTGGGCTCTTAATATGTAGCAGCCTGTCGGGCAGCTTTAATTAGTTTTTCTCTAGAGCAGGCTGTGATTTGGGGGGGCTGCAAAAGGCATTTGCGGAGTTTCAAATGCAAGGCAGCTCCGGCTTAAACGTGCAGGATCGTGGGATTAAAAGGAGGGTTAAAGATGTGCCCTTTGTGATATGCTCCAGCTCCGGGGGCCCGTGTGCACAGCACTCATGAATATACACAGCTTGGTGCAGCTCTGCAGCCTGCCAGCGGAGCTGCTGCAGCCCACACAGCCAAGCAAAGGACAGTCCCCATGGGCCCTGTGTCCCCGTGCCGGAGGGAGACATAGGCATCCCTCTGCTCCCCAGAACACCCTCCAGCCCCAGGAGCAGCCCGAGCCCCACAGCACTGCTCCACAGAGGACACTCAGGCCCCAGAGCAGCACCCTGGCATTGCTCTAGCCCTTTGCCTGCTCTCCGCTGCTCATCCACCAGCTTCCCCACCTCACCCCATGGTCCTTCCACTCCCTGTTCATAAGGTTCCCCAGCCCAGTACCTCTTTCAGTGACACCAGTAATGACCAGGGTAGCACCTTAAGGCCTATTTGCCTTAATTTTGGCTGCCCCCAGTCAACCAAAAAGTCTGTACTCCCCCATCATCCCACCCCTGATACATCCTGTATGACCTGTCTGTTCCAGACCACCAGCACCAGGGAGGGCGGCCATGTGCTTGTGTGCAACCTGGGAACAATCTTACTATGACCCAGGGTGGACCCACGAGCCAGAAATAATAATTCCATGTATTTTAAACAGCCAGAGGAGACTGGCTGAGACATATTGGGGGAATTCTCTGCCAGCACAAACAATATGACTTACAGAATTAGTAACACAAAGTATTGTTAACTGTCCTGGCTCTGCAAAAATAGGCTGCACAGGGCGGTTTGAGAAGGGCAAGACTGGTGGCACAGGGATACGGTTGAAAGGAAACCAATTAGTGGCTTTGTTCATGGCTTTTATGGTGTTTCATGGCCTCTCTGGTTGTGCATATTCTGCACAGGTCAGTATGACCTGTTGTCTTCAGTTCAGCTGTAGCAGTTATTATTTTCTCCTTCCTAGTAGTCAGTGCAGTTCTGAGAACAATCAGCAACCGAGAACAGTGCTAATAACGCACTGATGTTTTAGTTGTTGCTAAGTAGCACTTACCCTGATCAAGGACTTTTCGGTCTCATGCTCTGCCAGTGAGGAGGGGCACAAGAAGCCGGGAGGAAGCAGAGACAGGACACCTGATCCAAACTAGCCAAAGGGGTATCCCATACCACAGCACATCATGCCCACTATATAAACTGGGGGCAGTTACCCGGAAGGGCTAGATCGCTGCTCAGGTTGGGCTGGGTATTGGTCAGAGGTTGTATTGTGAATCGCTGGTGTTTATTGGGTTTTTCCCTTTCTCCTTTTAGTTTTATATTCTCTCCCCTGGTTATTTCCCTTATCATTAGTAGTAGTAGTAGTAGATTTATATTAACTTTAGTTTTTGTTATAATATATATAACAATATTATTATATATTTAGTTATTGCTCTTGTCTCAACCCATGGGGTTTACATTCTTCCAATTTTTCTCCCCATCCCACCCAGAGTGTAGGGAAAAGTGACAGGGTAAGCAAACAGCTGCGTGGCTCTGAGTTACCATTTGGGCTTAAACCGCAACACCAGATTCGCTGGGATTCAGATGTTAGGTTTTTTCCATGTGATAGAAGTAAAATTGGCCAGCCACTTCTGGGACATATACATTGCTCCACAGCAGGTTGGAAAGGCAGTTTGGCTCAAGGCAGCATGTGGCCTGGCCCAGCTACTTCTAAAATGAAGGCAAACCTATAGTGACCAGAGCAGCTTGTTACATTGGATTTTGAATATCTGAGGAAAAAAAAAATCCTAGTATGGAGCAGCTCCAGCTTTCCTCATGTTTCTCGGTCTGTGTTCACTCCTGCAGCATGAGATTCCCACTCTGCCTGACAGCATGTTGAAGGGATCATTCGTACTGGCTTTCTTCTCAGTGCAGCAGAGGTGAAAGCTGCACAGATATTTAGTAGTAATAACCCTCACATTCCAGCACTTTGCAGACATTTACTGCAGGCAGCAATATCTCTGTTCTACAGATAGGGATTTTAAGAGAGACAGGAATAACCTGAATTGCCCAAGGTCCCAAAGGAGAAGCATGGTATGATATCAGAGCTGCAAGTCTAGTATCCTTACCTTACAGACCCATGCAAAGCCTGTTAGACAAAACCTTTCTGTATTATAAGTAGTTTCTCTTTGGGAAAACCAGTGATTCAACTTCCATCCCGTGTCCATTTGGCAAATTGCTTCTCACAGCCCGTGAGCTGCTTTTGAAGCCTGTCCTGAATCTCCATGGTTCCAAATGCTTCTTGTTGGCTCCGTGTGACCGTCAAACCTCTTCTTTACGACCAAAAGCATTTTTAAAACTTGCTAGAAATTAGTAGTTTATTTTTTAAATGCTGGAATACTGAATGAGATAAAACACATTTGCTTAGAGAGGCTTCTTGTGCAGCTGATCAGCTCAGCAATGCATCGTTCTGACAGAAAGCTCTCCCCTCTCCGTTTGGTAAACACAGCATACATTATTCCTTTTTGCATGATGACATTAAATAAGGGAAACATGCTGTGGATGGGGTGGTTTCCTGTGCTTCTGGTTTGATTCAGGTGGTTTTCAGACAACAAGATCTCAGATCCGGGAGAGATGCAGCGACTGCCTGCATGGGTTAAAAGCAGCTTTGCCACTGACTGCCTTTCTGTCCTTGGGTTTATGACTTAGCCGGAAATATTCTCAAGTTCATTAATTTTAGGCTTCAGGGAGGGCCGTGGGGTTTACTGAGCCTTCCTGAGGTTTTACTCCCTGTAACTCCTTTCCATGGGAAATAATAGTCAACAGCAGCAAATTCCTGGGTCGGCCCACCAAGCTCCTTGGGCCCCTAAGCAGAGAGGACCCAAGCAGGCAGGATTAGCCAGAAAGCCAACCCGGCCATGGTATGGGCAGAGTCAGCAGCCGGGAGTTGTTGGTGAACATGCTGGCACCGCTTAATCGGATGTTAATTCCAGGGAGGGAAGGAGCTGGCTGGAGCCTGCAAAGGGTGCTGGCAGCAAGGAAAGGCACGGATCCACTCCCCAGTCTGCTCTGCAGAGAGCCGGGATGTGATTTGGGGTGTAAAGCTGTATTAATGTCCAAAGTGCTGCTTGGCTCACACAGGAATTCTTTGTGTCCTTAATGAAGGGAAAAAACAGGGCTTTATTCCGAAGCTTTGTGTATAATCAGATGCCGTGTTGTAAGGCTCTGGAAAACACACCAGAAATAATAATTGGGAGGAAATAAAAGGTTTAGTTCAAAACAGTGTGTGATTTAAATAAGAAGTGAAAAAGAAAGTGCGCAGGATTTGAGCATCGGAAGAATGAACTTTTAATTCATTTGCATTGAGATTACAGGGGGAGGGGCAGCATTTAAACTGGTATAAAAAACTAGTTTAGATGTAAATGAGAGATAATGGTCTTTGGTAAGGAAATAAGCAGGGGGGATGAACTTTGGCCATCAGGAGCCCGCCACAAGTCCTGGCATTGTCGCTGGAGCTGGAAGTCCCAGATGCAGTAATTAGCAATGAGTTTGCAGATCTCAGCACCAGCGGAACAAAAGGGCATCACTGCGGAGCCTGGCTGCCAGCTGGGAGAAGGGGAGGTGAGCTGGCACCCGCAAGGGATCATTACCCAGCAGTTTGCAGAGGGGAAAAGAAAAGATCTGAGGTTGCAGCCTGGGGCAGGCATAAAAGCAATCAAGGGTTTGTGGGGTTTAATAGTTCTCAGAGCCCTGGCATTTTCAGCTGAAAAATTCCCTCGGCAACTGAGCCAAAGGGGTCGAGTTTTTTAAATAGGTCCTGCAATGCCCATGGAGACAAGTGCTGCTGTTCTTTAACCCTTGAAAGCTCAGCTGGTTAGTTCGGATCAGGGAGGCGTGCCGCTGGAGAGATGCGATTTGGTTTATCCCATATGCCTGTGCGCACCTCCTTGAGAAGGAGGGGGAGTGGGAAGCAGATCACAAGCCCCTGCCTGCTGTAGCTGCTCTCCCCCCTAACCCCCTTCCCGGGACGGTGTCCTTTGCACATTCCGCATCCTGCAAGGGCACCATTCACCAAAGTCTGGCCAGCAATCTGAGGTTTGTTACTGGTGTTATTTGTATTTATTGGTGAGCCGGTCCCAGTTTGCTCTGGGAAAAGCCCAGCTCTGCCTCGCGGGTCCCTCAGCCCGTGGAGGGATTGACTGATCTGCTTACTGCTATCATGTTATTATATTTTAATAGCGCACAAGGAATGGCCTCCCTGGAATGCAGCATTTGTTTCTGCTGAGCCCGTCGTGGCCCAAAACCTCCAACCCAGGATGGCAGCTCCCGGCGTAGCAACCCCCCTGCTTGTGAAAGAATGTGCCTCCTCTTCCTTCCCAGTGTGTGGTGCGGAGCCGCTCGCTATGGGCACATCTGATGAATACCGCCTGTTGCCACCTCTCAGTGGCCTGCCTAATCCCAGGCAGATTTGTTACAGATTTACATGCAGAGTGACCTGGTTTCTGGGTCCTGTCAGGAAAAAAATAACCCTGCTGTCATTCGAGTGATGCATGAGGCAGGCAGCCCCTGGGTCAGGACCAGGCTTCACGTTCCCAGGACTGGTAGAGGAATGCGATTTGGCCTCCTGCTCCTGTACCACCGAGCTTAACGCTCCATACAGCACCTTAATACTGCTGGGGGTGCTGCCAGGCAAGGGTCCCGAGCCCTCGCAGCATCACTGAGCAGGTCTTTATCCGGGCTTTCACTCACATTTTGTACACCATGAGATGGGGTCCCAGGAAAGAGCCCCCAAACCCCTCCCCAGAGGCTCCCATGAAGCATTTGAAGCAGAAGAGCTTGAACAGCCTGAGAGCAGGGAGAAAGAGAGGTTTCCACTGCAGGGAGAAGGGCAGCTGTTTCAGTCCCCCACTGAGCTCCAGGTTCACAGCCAGTGCCAAGGCTCCAGGCAGGAGGACAGGAGGTGCAGCCCCATCCCTGTCCCTGTGCACACGCACATCAGAGGAGCACCGCTCTTCTACCTAGGTCTCCCACACAGAGACATGGGAGGGCCTGCAAAGGTTGCACAGGGAAGAAAGCACCCAGCCTCCCATAGCCCTCACCCTGCCTGGGCTCCAGTGATTTACAAAGCAGGTAGCTAGTGTGTTTGTGCTGTGCTCAGGCCCTATTTTTGAGTTTCTTACCAGCATGTGTCAGGGAAAGTCCTAAACCTCACCACAAGGATCATTTATTTCTCTGCTCCCCTAAACTAATCCCATCTCTCAGTGCTGCCCAGCAACTCCCCTGACTGTGTGCTGCCTGCTGTGCTCTCACCCACTGCCACACTGCTCCAAGGCCACTGCTCCTGCCCCACAAAATGTTCATGTGCTTGTGTGTGCATGTGTAAGCACACACATGCATGCGTGTGGGAAAAGCAGGGAGGGAAGGGAAACAGGCCTGTGTTTTCTGCAGTCTTCTGCAGCTGACCATCGATGCAGGCAGCTGAGGTTTGCAGTATGGGTGCCAGGGTCCCACCTCCCTGACGGACTCTAGGAAGCATTTCTGTGTCAGTGTGAAAGGCACTGAGTGCCCTGGCATGGGTGACCCGGAGAGGAGGAGGAGCAAAGAGGACACAGGTCTCTCCTCCTTCCTGTATGCCTTCCTAAACCTAGGCTGTGCCACCACTCACTGTGAGCTGGGGCTGGAGCTTGGGTCCCCCCAGTCATGCCCTGCAGAAGGGAGCTCCATGCTGATGGCTTCAGGGCAGCGCAGTATGGGGAGCCACAGGCTTCACTGCTTTGTTTTCAGTGAGGTGAGAAAAGGAGACGTGGCTGTAACCCTTTGATAGCAGAGGTGGGTGCTGCTCCTCCATATAGTCAGTCCCTGCTCTGACACACAGCACAGCTCTGAGGGCTCTGAGGCTGGAAGCATGCCATACAGTACCTTTGGGGGACAGATGTCTGATTCAATCCAAGGCTTCCTAGCAGGCTGTTTGATACCTGAATATGCACAAGTGGATGGAAGATTGGTATTTGAAATGCAGAAGTGATGGAGGAAAAAGCATGAGTCCCTCCTTGAAACAGCAACATGATACTATGGGCAACAACCATCTGTCCATCACGCTGGCTGGCCTGCTCCAGGCAGCACACAGCTGGCATTGCCAGGGGCGCATGGCTCCGCTGTGCCAGGCTGGGATGTTGGGATGTTGAGGTTTTTAACTTCCCTGTTACTGAAGAAGCAGCAGGCATTCCCAGACAGATCCACCACCCAGCCACAAAGATAGAGGGATGCCAGGAGCAGATTCTGCTCCGGGGCTTGATAGTCATCCAAAATGTGTCCCATCACTGGGAGAAGCAGCTAAGGTCAGGATTGTCCTGGTGCAGAGCGGTGCAGGCTGCTGCACTACAGCTGCCCACAGCCTGGAGAAGCCAAAGGCCAAGAAGGGGAGGAGAGGGCAGTGCAGGCAGGGAAGAGCTGTGCATCCTGCAGAGCTGTTCACAATAACCACTCTTAGCATGCTGTGCTGCGCAGATTGGGATTGCAGGCATTGCCCGTACCTGTTGTGTAAACTTCTGCTAATTCAGCAGCAGTGAGGGTGGCTTTTTCTCCCCACAACCCCACCTTTTCCCAGCAAGAGAAGCCTGGATCAGCAGCCCCCATTTAGATGACACTTCAAATCCTTCTCTGTGCGCATTTGGGAAAAGCAGGCAAGCTTTGGTCTGGGAATCAGGGCATGTTTGGGAGGCACCTCTCTAACTCCCAGGCCTGAGCACCCACCCAAGCTCAGGTGAAGCAAAACCAAGATGGGACGTGCTGTGTTTGTTGACCTCCGTCCCTGTCCTGGTCCTCTTGCTCGCTTTATTTTTCTAGGCCATTGAGAGAAATGAGTGCTTTGCCACCCAGCAGGGCAGAGGAGCCCCCTCCTTTGCATCCAGGAAATCTCAGATCCATTGGCAGTCTGGGACAGGTTTCCCCCTTCACTCCAGTACAACTTTTGTCCCTCATTGCTGAGGGGGGGACAGCAAGTCACACAGATTTGGCTATCTCTGGTGCAGGGGCAGCCCCTGCCTCCTCCTACCCTCGTTGCCCATCACTGATTTCTATTTCCAAGCTGGCTCTTGATCTCCACGACCATTCCAACGCACCTCAGGTATAATGTCTCCAGGGAGGCTGTGTACCTTCTCCACGTGCTCCCTGCACTCCTGGAAAGGCTGGGCTGATTGTATTCACGCATCACTGTGCAAAGGCAGGGCCGCTACCCTGCCTGGAGGATTTCTGTCTGCAGGAGGATCCCTGAAGAGAGGGGAGGGATGCACAAGGGAACAGCAGTGGCATGCCTGGCCTTGGCTGCTGGGGACATGCGTATGGGGCTGGTGTGGCAGGGGCAGAGGACAGGCAGAGGGGAAAAAACAGGTAAAGAGGAAGCAGCTCAGGCTGTTTCTCCATGTCCCAGGTCAGCTGCATCCCCTCTCTGCACCCCAGGCTCCACCAGCCATCCTGCTTGGCTATTGAGGCACATTATGGCAAATCTCTTGCACACCCCTACCCTGCCTGAGGGTGAGAGCACATGCACCAACACACACAGTTTCCAGAGAGCCTGGGGCAGAAAGGGAGCCTGTGGTGGTCCTTGGTTGCGGGCACAGTGGTCCGCATAACTTCTGCATAACCTTCTGAACATGGGGCTCACAGCAAGTCCCCCTCCTGCCCCACCACTGACAGTGCTGTCTCCAAGGGGAGCCATGGGCATGGTTTGGAGGCTTTCCAGCAACCCCCAGCATAACTACAAGGCAGCACATCATCCCCACCACCAGCACAGGAGCACATCCTGGCTGCTCCCATCCCACTCCTCAATTTTCATCTGGCGTCAACATCTGCTGCACCAGGCAGGAGCGAGCTGGAGGAGCTGCCGGCTTTAAACTGGCTCCTGAAGAGACCTCTCCACTAGTAAATTTTCCAGTTAATCGTGTCCCGGTAGAGGGGACATCCACAAATCAGCAGTGCCCGGCACTCTGGAGCAGCACTCCCTCCTATGGGTACCAGTAATCCTTCAGAAGAGCGGCCAGGGAAGGGGGGTGTTTTTTCCTCTGTTCTCAGTTTGCTAACTGCAGGCCTATGATGGCTCTTCCAGCGTAGCTGTTATCACCGCTCCTCTTCCAGAGGCAATTAGCCCGCTTCCCCCGCTGTTTGCACAGGCCTCACAGGCAGCAATGGAGGAGATGGGAAGTTGAGAAGTTAAACCTGATTGCAGAGCCACAAAATCAACAGGACGACAGCAGGGGCTGGGTATTGCCTGAAATGGGATGTAAAGCTCATTTTCATTCATTTGGCGGTGGATGCATTCCCAGCTCAGGGAGAGTGGCTGGCTGTAGGTCATATAGCATGTTGTCTTCTCACCACAGGGCTTTTGCTCTGCCAAAACCAGACCAGCCAGGTGCTTTTATCATGAGTGATAACCCTTCTCTTGGGTCTGGAATGCAACACTCCTGGGGTGCTGTCCCACTCCAGGATGCAGGTGACAGTACCCCACACTTCTGCAGAGCATGGGACAATGGTGACTGTCCCCTGCCGATGTGCACAGGGCTGTGCCTTCAGACTGCAGCACAAGGCTTTCTGCAGGCAGTTCACACCTTCTCATTCAAAATACCTGCCCAGTCCCTGTGTCCTTCCTCTCTGCCTGTGGCAGGGTTTGGGTAGATTTGGGGTGTACAGTGCTGGACCAGCACAAGAGGGCTGGCACAGTGCTGAGGTGACTCTTTGCACTTTTTCCTATTGCAGTCAGAATACACTATCAGAACCAAAAAAATGCATGAGAAGACCTGGATTCAAGCTGACTCTGTCCCTGTCCCACTCCCACTGTAAGCAGCATCAAGATGTAAGAAAGAAAAGCCAGAAGGGAAGCTACCTGGCATGTATCACCATGGCTGGCTGGGAAAGCCCAGCCTGACACCTACCACCCATTATCGAAAAGGAGCCCTAAATCCATATGCTAGTTTGGGGGTACACAGTCCTCAGCACCTCCCCTAGGTGCAAAGACCTGCAGCAGGCACCTGCAGGCGAGCGAGTGCCTCAAACTTAGTCCTTGCTGTAATCCAACCTGGGTCCCTATGCCTTTCATCCCTGCTGAGACCTCAGACTCTGCTTGTCCTTGTTTGAACCCCTTTTTAGGGATCAAGCCCTTATGCCAGGATGCTGCTGCCTCCCCCCACAGAAGGCTATTATCTTTGCTTCCAGTGCAAAGGCTGAGAAGCATCTAATCCCAGAGATCCAGCAGGTCACTGCAGAGAGGGGACATCTCCTCCGCTGGCCTCTTGCTCTGTTCATCCAGGCAGAAGATGCACCAGAGCCCTCTCTTGTCTGCTGCCTGTGGGAAACATCCCCTGGGACAGAGAGGCAAGCCTCCTACCGCTCTGCAAGGTTAGAGCTGCTGGGGCAGCCTCCTCCTGCCAAAATCACTGCTGTTGAAATCGTGCTGCTGCAAATAAACCGTCTCCTGGCTAATTACTAGGGAACGGTTCACCTTCTATTTATAGACAAGCCTGCAAGCTTGCATTGAAGATTACCCCGCGCCTGCTTCTCTCCAGCTCTGTGCCGTGTGTGTTTCTCTCCCTCACTGTGAGTCACACTGAACCAGGCTCGGATTCCCGTGGGGCCAGGGAAAAGAGAACAGCCATGTCTGTGTGCCAAAACCAATGATTCTAAAGCCATCGAGAGCAATTGCTTTAGCACTGGGTGGAGAGGGAGCAGTGTTTTGCAGAGCCAGGAGCCGTTTCTCAGCTTGCCATGCCCAGACTCTGCCTGCTGAGTGCTCCCTCCACCTGGCCACAGCCAGGGACCTGCTTCCATCTGCTCAACATGCTGTTCGAATCGTCCTGTCCAAGTTCTATGCTCTTTCAAGACAAGGCAGAACAAAGATGGAAGGAAAAAGAGGAGGCCCTTTCAATGCCCGGGCCTGGGGGGCAGTCAGCGTGTAACGTGGAAGCAGGGAGCAGCTGGACAGGGGACAGGCAAGGATGGCAGCATGCATGGTAAATGCAGCACAGACCTGCGCAGCAGCCACGGGAATGCACACCACGGCACTGCCGCCAGGCACAGAGCTGCATGCTGTGCCTGCTTTGCCCTGCCCGTGGCCACAGCAAAGAGCAGAGGCTGATCCATCTGCCTGCCGAGCAGGAGCAGCCGGTGTCGCGGCAGTCCTGGTGCCGCCTCGGGATGGCAGTGCTCCCTGCCAGGAGATCGCATGGCTTCCGGAGAGCATGGGTAACACGCTGAAAGCAGCTCTGGAGCCCACGGGCATCCCCCCTGCGTTCACGGATTCAGGAGGCACGGCCCCAGCCAGAAGGAGCGCATCCAAGCCTGCCTGGCGGGGTTAACCTCGGTCCCAAAAGCCGGTTAGGCAAATTAGCACGGCGTTTTCCCCGAGCTAATTAACTTCCCTCGCAGCAGGGCTAATGAGCTCCAGCACAGCGCTTGGCTGTGGCAGCTAGCCGGCCCCCAGGAGAGCGGCTGGCCTCCAGGGCTCGCTGCAGCCTGCGGAAGGGCACGCACCAGCTCGCTCTGGAATACTCCTTATCCCGAGTGCCCGCTGCGCAGCATCACCGGCCTGGGCGTGCTCAGTCTTCCCAGTGGTCCTGGAGACAACCTTCAGTTTGGGGAACGTGGGGGGGTCCCCATCTTGTTCCAGGCAGATCCAGGATGCTCCTCAGAGCAAGGCAGTACCAATCAGAAGCCTTGGCACCTTCAGGCAGTTCCAGGAAAACACTGCAGGATGACAGCAGTTGGGGAGATGCCTTTCAGCACGTCTCTTTCATTTCTTGGGGAGCACAGGCACAGTTCAGCCCTGTGTCCGCCGAAGTCAGTGGCCGGTTTCCCTTTGATTTCAGTGGCTGGTGAAACAAAGTGTCTTCCACATTCTCCTCCTCTCCTCCCTTCCCAGCAAACCGCATTTATTTTACCCTCCACCGGACTCTTCCAGGGATCGATGGGGCATCAAGATGATGAGTTAGTGCCTGTAGTGACAGTGGCACTTTCCATTACTACTGATATACCTGAGGGACACGTGTCTCCCAAAGACGCATCAAGGCTGGGAAATTCAACAAAGAGACCAAAATTGCCATTTGAAATGAAGCCACCCCAAACCTCCAGTCCTGCTGCTCAGGCAGGACCTTCCCAGACCTGCAAAGACACATGCCCCCCCCTCCTTCCGCCATGGGGGACAACAGCTCCAGGGACACCAGCATGGGTGCTGCAAACATGGAGCAGGGTGCAGGCTGCTCTAGGGGCTTTGACTTTCCCATTTCACCAACAGGCTTTCTCACGGAAAGCCATTTGGATAAACACTTCTATCTGGGGAATGATTTCCTTCCCTGCGTATCTTGCATAACGAGCAGGCGCTGGGCTTTTCTGAGGTTGCATTATTATGACATTTTAATTGGCTCAGGACGACGCGAGTCTCAAAGCCAATTTGGCCATGACGCTTTCAGGCAGGACTGTTTTCTGTCTCCATTTTGATAGATACTTTACATTGGTCAAAATGGCCTCGCGCTAAATAAAACAAAACCTCCTTTTATTTTACAGCTCATAGACGATCCGGTTCCTTCCCCCCCTGCTTTCACTCCAGCTTGAAACATGAACCGTACCTGTTCCTCCCCCCCTCCCCGCACACCCAGGGCTGGCTGCCGGGCAGGCCCCAGCTGGGATCTGCCTGTTCCCACTCGCCTTTGTTTCCCCACTGTGCAGGAGCCGGGGCTGAGCCAGCACGCTCCGTAGTTCCAGGATTTCAGGCGATGAGGATGCTGCGAGCTGCCATTCGCTCAAGCCAGGAGGGATGCTCAGGACTGACAGGATAACATTGGATCATCCCCATGTGAGGCAGCGCTGATCTTTAATTTGTCACACCCGGCCTCCTTCCTCCTTGCCTTGGTTTGTTTTCTCTTTCCCGGTGCTGCTTGACAGCCCGATGCTCCTGCTCCAACACTCTCCTGCTCTCACCGAGCTGCCTTCCCCATCTATAGGGCAGCGTCCTGCAGATCCAGCTGCTCCCATGGAGCCACCCCACTGCCTTCTGCTTCCCTCCCTCCCACCCTTTGCTGCTGGGATTTCCCCTTGCATCAGCGCTGATAATTGCTGGGTGCTCTCGGCAGCACCAGGGAGGAGTGTAGCAAGGCTGGAGGAGACAACCTGAAGGCTGGGGATGGGGCACCCCACCTCCCCATCTTGCTCTCTACAACTACCTGAAAGGAGGATGGAGCGAGGAGGTGGCTGGTCACTTCTGCCATGTAACAAGTAATAGGACAAGAGGTAACAGCCTCAAGCTGCACCAGGGAAGGTTTAGACTGGACATTAGGAAAAATTTCTTCACTTAGAGGATGATTGTGTGTTGTAACAGGCTGCCCAGGGCGGTGGTGGAATCACCATCCCTGGAAGTGTTAAAAAAACATGCAGATGAGGCTCTTAGTGACATGGTTTAGTGGTGGACTTGGGGGTAACTTCACAATCTTAATCAAGGGTTGCACTTGATGATCTTAAAGGTCTTTTACAAACCTAAATCGTTCCGTGAGAGCCGCAAGGTCACCACCAGAGAGCTTTTAATTAGCAATGGCCAAAACCAGTGCTAAGGCCCAAATCAAATCCTGTCTGTAATACAGTGACACAGCACACACAGGCACCAACCCAGGGATACACATAATTTATCTGCTCCCCTGCTCTGCACCTTGCTCGCTTGCAAGAGCAACGCTGCAGAGGCATCCCCCAGGATCAAAGGCAGAAGGGGCAGAACTGCCAGCTATCAGTGTGGAGCCTGTCTGCCCCAGCCTCCTTAGGACTGATAAATCTTCTGGGTCAATAAACTACCTCCAGTTTGTGCCACATCTCAAAACCTTTCATCCTGCTCTGAGCTAAGCTGCTGAGAGACTCCAGGAAGGAAAGGTGCAGGATCAGGTGTGACGCAGCTGCGATGGGTGTCACCCTGCAGCTGGAGGGCTAGGTAAGCCCTGCCAGGGGCTTGGGTGAGACGTGCATGTTGATGTCTGTAATTTACCACCCCAGGATCCTGTGTCAACAACTTCCCTAGTATTTCTTTCCCTTTTTTTAAACCAACTTGCCAGGTGTTGCTGCACGGCCTCAGATCCACTTTTTTTCTTCTGACTTCATGCTTTCAATATGATTTAGAAAAATTGCTTATAATAAGACTCATTCAGCAGCTGGATAATGGTTGTCAGGAGTTAAGAGGCACTGTGGCATGCTTAGCACAGAAGGATATAGTGTGTCTGGACCCTAGAGCTCTGTGGGGTTTAGGTAGTTCATGTTAAGGGTAGGATATGCAATGGTGGGGTACCAACCAGGGCATTTCTTACAAGTGATATGAGGGTTGCAAGACAGAGGACAGTCAGTTAATGGTCTCAGTGGTGAGTTCACAGCTGTAAATCCAGATTAAGAGAAGAGTTCAAGGTCTCGGAAAGGCCATGTTAATCCCTTCCTAACCTTGGTCTTATATACTTGATTGAATGACTGGCTCTCCCCCTATTTGGCATCTGTGACCTACCTGCTAGGTGCTGGGGGGAACATGGGCTGCTGCTGCCCATGAGACCTGACAAAGCAGGTCCCCATCCCTTTTGGTCATCAGAGCACAGTGCTTGCAAAGCCACCCCTCCGCAGCAGGACATGCCTTTCTGCTCCCCTATTCCTCATGGTGCCACCTCAACCACCATACAAAAACCCTTGCTGGTGCTGGGGGTTTTATGTTTCATCTTTTTTTAGAGCAGGAAACAGTGATGCTTTTGTGGTTGGCAGGTCTTGGGCTTGCCCTTATTTCCGCCAGGCTCGCTCCACATAATCCAGAGCTAAATCCATGAGCTAATTGGCTTTATTTATTGTGCAGGGGGTTATTTGCTGTCGCTGCTGCTTTGGTTATTTGTTTGGGGCTGGGGTTTTGTTTTTCTTTCTGCCTTCCTCTCAAGGGCCTCTGTAATTGTCACCTCAGGCATCAATTACAGCTCAGTGGTGCTTTTGGGCACTGTCCGAGTCTGGGAATTGCACTACCCTGGGGAGGGGGAGCCTGCATGTGGAGGTGCCACGGAGTGATGCTGTGGGGAAGGGATGGGGACACTGCAGGGACGAGCCCTGGGGTTTCATAACCAGGGATGCTGGGATGTTTGCTGTCTTAAAGGTCTCCCTGCTGAAGCTGAGCTGCATAAACTGCTGGATAATCAGCGCTAGAGGCTTTTCCTCCCTGGCAGGAGAGCTGCTGGATATCGGCCACATGAGTGTTTCATACTTGCAAGCCTCCACTTTGGTTTCAGCTTCTCAAAATTCTGCCAATTTTGCAAGCAAAAAACTGAGGAGTTTATTGCATGGTTTCTTACTAGCAAAATCCTCTTGGCTTTTTGTTGTTTTTTTTTTTATTTTTGGGGGTGTCGTGGTTTAAAACCAGGCAGAGCGCCTTCACTCACCGTCCCCCCGTCTTTCCCTCCCCCTACTCCCGGAGGGACAGAGAGGAGAATCGAAAAGAATGCAACTCCCACGGGTTGAGATAAAAACAGTTCAGTAACTAAGGTATAACACAAATCACTACTGCTACCACCAATAATAATAATGATAAAGGAAATAACAAGGGAAGAGAATACAACATCTCACCACCAGCCGACCGATAACTTGCTCCCCCCCCCCAGCCTGACCAAGCGCCAACCGATACCTCCTCCAACCCTGCAGTCCCCCAGCCCTTCCGGCTAACTCCCAGTTACATCCTGGGCATGACATGCTGTGGTATGGAATACCTCTTTGGCTAGCTTGGGTCAGGTGTCCTGTCTCTGGTTCCTCTCCACTTTGCCTCCTCCCTGGCAGAGCATGAGGCTCACAAAGTCCTTGGCCAAACCAAAACATCATTGTTATCAGCTCTGTTCCCAGGCCGAAAGTCAAAACACTGCACTGCACCAGCTACCAAGGAGGAGAAAAATGACTGCTACTGCTGAACCCAAGACATTATCCACCCCTTATTCCATACCATTCACGTCATGCTCAGATCCCACATTTTCAATATACCATCACTCTTATCTAAGTGCATGGACCAGTAGCTATAAAGCTGCTGCATCCATCTGGTCCGTGATGTCAGGCTCCATCTCTTGTAACAGTCTTCCAGAGCAGGAGAGACTGTGTGCAGTGTTCACACTTGTGAATAACCTGGGTAATAGTGCCCATTGTTAAGTCCACCCCTCGATCATGAGTCCATCTCTATGTTGCATCTCTGCTCTGATGGCCTGAAGTGCCATGGGCCCACCAGGCTCAAAATAATTCACTGTCCCCTTCAGCAGTTTCTGCAGCTTGTTGCTGGGGACTCCATACAGCTGCCTTCCATCTCCGACGCTTCCAAAGCACTGGAGGGGCCCAGTGGACTAGATACTTGCCCATACTGTCCCACACACCCTGCCACTCTTGACTGTCCAGCTTTGGGGAAAATCTCCTGGTCCTCCTATATCCTCGTCTAACCCCAGACAAGACCCAAACCTGACTCTGCTTAACTTCTGAGGTCAGACAAAACAGTTGTGGGTAAAACAGTCTGTGTGTGTGCCAACATGCTGATCCCCATCACAGTCAGCAGGCAGGTCCCAAGGGTACCCAAAGGCCATTCAAAACCTTCAGAACTCTCAAACGATGCTGCTGTGCTTGTCACTGGGGCTGGTGTAGCTGCTGTGCTTGCCGGCTCTCCCACCAACGGCTTCTCTTTTCCTGAGTCCAGCTCTTCCTCCTCTGCCTTGCTGGGAAATGCTGCGTGGTCTCCTGCATCCTCCTGGGGCTCGGCGGGCGGCTGCTGGGGGATGCTCTCGGCCGTCGCGGGCTCGGCTCCTCCGCGGGGCTCGGCTCCTCCGCGGGGCTCGGCTCCTCCTCCGCCTTCTGCCTCTGCTCAGCAGCCGCGTCCTTCCTCTCCTCGACCGCCCCGACCTCCTCCACCGGCAGCTGTCCCCTCGCGGCCTCCGGCCCCGCTCCCGCCGCCGGTTGCTCCCCGGAGCCGCCCTCCCGGGCCTCTTCAGCAGCCGCCGGCTCCCGGGGCCGCTCCTCCTCTGCTCCCCGCGGCCTCACCAAGACGGAGGCGAGGGCGAGGGCCAGGACGGTGAAGAGCAGCCGGACGGCCAGGTACAAGTCCACGGCCACGTCCGTCCCGCCCTGCTGCTGGAGCCCGCCCGTATTACAAGCCATTGCCATAAAGCACAGTGAGACAAGAACCTTAGCCCAGGCCCCACACTTGATAAACACTAACACAGCAAATACCGGCTCTAAGTAATGTACTGCATTCTGAAACTGTGAGATCAAGAGGAACAACTCTGAGAGCCAATAAATCAGCATTGGGATGAATGACTATTTATCCAGCCAGATATGTCATTATCTCAACCCCTCTTGCCCCATGTTGGGCGCCAAAAAGAACTGTTGTGGTTTAAAACCAGGCAGAGCTCCTTCACTCTCTGTCCCCCCCCTCTTTCCCTCCCCCTACTCCCAGAGGGACGGAGAGGAGAATCGAAAAGAATGCAGCTCCCAAGGGTTGAGATAAAAACAGTTTAGTAACTAAGGTATAACACAAATCACTACTGCTACCACCAATAATAATAATAATGATAAGGGAAATAACAAGGGAAGAGAATACATCACCTCACCACCAGCTGACCGATAACTCGCCCCCCCAGCCTGACCAAGCACCAACCGATACCTCCTCCAACCCTGCAGTCCCCCAGCCCTTCCAGCTAACTTCCAGTTACATCCTAGGCATGACATGCTGTGGTATGGAATACCTCTTTGGCTAGCTTGGGTCAGGTGTCCTGTCTCTGGTTCCTCTCCGCTTCACCTCCTCCCTGGCAGAGCATGAGGCTCACAAAGTCCTTGGCCAAACCAAAACATCATTGTTATCAGCTCTGTTCCCAGGCCAAAAGTCAAAACACTGCACTGCACCAGCTACCAAGGAGGAGAAAAATGACTGCTACTGCTGAACCCAGAACAGGGGGTTTGTTGGTTTGTTTGGGGGGGGGGGGGGGGGGTGTATTGCCAAAAAGTGCAAAGAATGTTTAATTTCTCCTGAATCAAGCAGAAAACATTGGTTTTGGTTTTGTTGGTTTTTACTGTTTTCCCCAAAATGGGTGATTTCCTTTTCTGCTGTCCCATGACCTGTTTTCCCCTCCAAGGGACAGAGGTTGGGATGGAGTTACCTTCCCAGAAGGCTGCCTGAGGATCAGTGCACCCAACTCATTATACTCTCACAGGGGTACCACTGGAGACCGTCTCAAAGCACCACTTGGCAGGAAGTAAGAAACATGCTCGTGTCAGCTGGCTTCCCTTTCATCCGCCGCCACAGCATCTCCTCAGAAAATCAGAGTAATTAACATAGCTCTGTCTTGTCCTGCCTAACACTTTGCATTGCACCTGCCACATGCTAAAAGCCTGAGTTCTGGTTAGAGTAGGAGGAGGGGAACGAGGGAAGCAAGCAAGACCAAAAGCAGAGTGATGGTGTGCAGAAGACCTGAAGCTGCATCCAGGCTCCCCACACCAGCCCCACACAGAAAGGCACAACCCCACACATGTGGGCCCAGCCGCAGGGATGCTCAGGGCCCTGCTGCCTTGGAAGCCAAGTCCTGGGAGTCAAGCGATAGGATTAAGAAGTCAAACACACATGTTGTCCACTGGGTAAAATTAGTCCCTGCTAAAGCGTTTCTTAATCCTAGGCGCAATTGAGATAATCTAAGTACAGATTAACCAGGTCCAGCTGGAGTTAAGCTCCTTGCTCCCCATTTATTTTTGGCAGGAAGAGATTAATACTGCCCCAGTGCACCTTCAGACACACTGGGCTCTGCCCAGGAGAATGGGGTGCGGAAACTCAGTGCAGTAGATTGGTTTTGCAACAGATGTCCCAAATCCTATGGTTTTATGGTGGGAAGCTGTGCCCAGGATTCCATGTCTCAGGTTTCTCTGAATGCAGAATGGTCCATCTTTTCACTTCCAGGAAAAAAATAAATTAAAAATTTGCCCTCAAAATGCAAATAAAATGATGTCAATGTAAAACTATTTCCAGGAAGCCCTTCCTTAGGGCTTTTCTGTGGGGTAAACCAGTGACAAGCTCAGGGAGTGATCTTCATCAGCCTTCCATGCAGCAACATTTGAAAAGCTGCAAGGTTTGGTGACATAAAATCCTACTTCATTTCACAAGTCTCCTTTTTACTTTCCTAGCTGAAGGCTCACGTCTGGCGGGGGATGGACACGGGAGCTGAAGGCCATTTTGCTTTTAGGATCTCCCTGCTATAGCGTTTGGATTTCTTTGAATGAAACTACCAGTGAAGGCCTGTTGGGCTTGTAAAGCTTTGAGAATATTCCTATTATTCTGAGATATTACAGAAGATTGTTTTGCAAAATAAAATTAACTCTTTGCCAAAATATCATAGTCTGCCTTTAAGGAAGAAAGGAAAGGAAAAGCATAGGAAATGTTAAAACTTTAAATTTTTAAGACCCTTAAAGCAGCTCTGTTTCTTTTTTTCAAAAAAAAAAAAACCAACACTTTTTTTTTTAAAAAAACACATCTATTTTTCAGTCTGTCAAACATTTCTGTTTCATTTTAAGGTAGCACCATGGAAATGCCTCACATTACTGCATTTCGATGCATCCAATATAAGACGTGTTGCCTTTTGCCTTCTCACAGGCACACGTGCGCACACAGATATCTGTATCTCCACACAGAAATCATATACTGTGAGAAAAAGCTGGGTGCCTGGCTCCCTTGGATCTGGAAGCTCCTATGTGCTGTGTCAGGGGCACTCTGGGAAGCCAAAGGGGCCATGGTGGGGGCTGGCACTGGATGCCAGGAGCACTCCTTGAATGCTGCGGTAAGCCCCCTCCAGGCTCACTGTGTATAGGGTTGCTCTGAAAGAAACCATCAGCTTTGAGAGGGAACTCTCCTGGAAGACCTGGGGCACCATAATCCTGTCTTTGAAGGAGGACCCTGCCTGGGGAGGGTAACAGGCCAGTTGGATGAGTGGGCACCTCATTGTTTAACCAAGAACCGTGTCTCTCTGTGGCATCCCGGAAACATCTGCTTAGGTTTTAAAAATAGGCACTGACTGCAAGGATTGATTTATTTTTTGCTACCAAGGCCACCACACCACCAGACTGCAAGATGACTGATCAAATGACCTTTCTCCCCATTTACTGCCCTTCACAGAAACCTGTCATACCCGGGTGCTGCAACCACCTCCAATGAGAACAAACAGCCGTGCGACTCACACAGTGCAAATGCTGCACGCCTCACGTTTGTGATGCCTTTAACCAGCACTCTTAAGCCAAGGGCTGCAATTAGACACAAGCTGTCAACACAGCTTTTTGCAGCCTCTTGTGCACCAGTAACCCTCTGCAGCATCCTAAAAGGAGAGCTGCCAGTCCTGCATCAGCTACAGGGAAGATTGCTGCCACTTCATCCTCTTCCACCATCCTGCTTCCTTACACTTCCCTTCCTGTCTCCAGTCGGATGAAGCAGAGGGCATTTGCTCCAGGGTAAAAAAACCATGAGTTTCCCAAGTGGCGCTTTCCTTCCCTTGAGGAGCACAGCACTGTGGAGTGTGGTTATTAACCAGACAGTCCTGAAGGACACTTTAAAACAAATTAAGAGAGCTGTTCTGCTCCTGCCGCTGATTATAGCCATGCCTGCTTCATTTTCCTTATTTTTTCCCAGAGAGTGGAAAAGAATGCTTGGAAAAAAATCTCTAATTTTCCTTTTTTGCCAGATCAGGCCTCTGTGTAATAGCAAACCACAGTGCTCGCCGCTCGCTGCTCTCTCTGGGACACGCAGGCTAAGAGAAAGCATGCAATCTGCGGGAGGCCTGGGGCCAGAGCGCAGCTGTCCTGACATGCTATCCACCCCTCGCCTCCCTGCTATGGCTTTAGCATCTGAAACGCAGGAGACATTCAGGTCTGGAGGTAAGCCCTAGTGGGAAGGAGCGCAGTGCCAAGTCCTGCAGGTCACCAGTTAAGCACTTCAGCACGGAGCATATCCCTCATAAGCCACTTTTTGGAGATAAGCTTATCTGGACCCGACAGCTGAATTTAACCCTGAACTTTTGATCTTGATTTTTAGCCTCGGCAAGCCTATACATTTCCTTGATATTATGCACACTAGATTTCAGCTCCCCCTCTACAACAGCTCCATCGCTCCCTTAAAAGGGACCTGCATGGCTGCGCATGACAGCATCATCCAGTAATGCCCTTGGTTTCACAGCCAGCCATGCAAGTTAGACAGACCCCCAGCCAGGGAAGGCCTTCGATTAATGACAGTGGGGCTCCAGCGGGAGAGGAGCAGGGATTTTACATTTCCAGTGATAACGCATTCGAAGGTGATATCGCACAGGGAGCGGATTATAACCCTGGTGCTTTTCTATGCGGGCTGTTGGAAATTTGTTTTCAGTGCATAGAAACAGATAGAAATGCTCCTTCTCACTGCATGAAAAATGCACTTGGTAATAGTCTTTCTATTGCTGGACAAGCTGACTGCATTGGGGCTGTCAGCGCCGTGACAGACTAGCCAGGAAGGGGTTTGCTAATCAGTTTTCCTAGCATCAAATCAGCATCTGCTATATGCGATCAAGGAAATTGAGGAATCTCAATGTTTTTGCAATATTGCTTAGTTGGCCATGAAATATGGGTGGTTCTGAGAGGAATGGCTTATTTTGCTCTCACAGAGATAAAGCAACTTTGGCTAACAATGAAGCATGGCTGCGCAATGAAGCCAGCTAATAGCGGCACTCTGATGAGGGCAGACACACAGCAGCACCCCAGCAGAAGGGAAGGGAGGTGTAAACAGCTTTGCAAATAAGACATTATTAATATGGTTGAACTACAGAGGGCAGAAGGGATTTTTTTCTCCTCTTTCACTCCAAAAGCAATATTCAGAAAATGCCTTGGCTCCCACATTTAGCCAAGAAATTAAATTCTTAGAAATTTAACTGGATGTATTCTAGATTCATTTTTGTTCACTAGCACACAAGACCAGTCTTCCTGGGCAAGGTGTTTGCCTGGAATTGGGCTGGGAAAACCATTCTCCTGGCCAAGAGGTGAATACACACTGTTTAAACAGAGCCAAATTCCCACTTTTGGAAATGATTTAGGGCTCTATTTGCCCACATCACCCCTGACACCAGGGTCTGGGCTCTGCAGGCTGTCACTTCTGAAAATGTACCTTCTTCCCGTGCCCAAACGGGTCTGTAGCACCTCCCTGTTCAAACCTATGACACTGCCACAGCAACAAAAGGCTCCCAGGGTCAGTTTGAAGCGGTATGACTGTGTGGTTCATGGAGACCAAGAGGCTCACAGTGGCCAAGGGGCAGGCCCTTCACTCTCAGGGCAGGGAAGATACTCATACTGCCATGCATTCCCCAGCCCACCTCTGCAATGGGAGTACCCAGCTCACATGCAGCTCTTCCTGGCCAAAGTGCTGTCTTGGTTTCTGCTTTGCCAAGGCAGCTGTGGTAGCAAGGAGAGAGGAATTGGCTTCCTTCCTCCCCCTCCCTTCCCAGCACCAGCATTTTTCCTAAGGATAAAAAAATATAATCCCAGAGCAGGCCTGCTGTATGCCTGCCTTCCCTCTCTGTCCAGCCTGGGACTGAGGCAGCCAGCACTGTGCAATGGGTCTGGATGTGAGGACAGCACTCCCAGAATGGCAGAGCTCGGCACTTGGATGTCTCGGAAGGGCAGGGACAGCCTAGTTTTTGTGGCCCTTCCGAGATTTTTAGGCCACTGCAGGGCGGTCAGTTAAGATCCACACTGAAAAGTGCAAACCTGTTCCTGGGACCGAAGCACATAAACCCCTTTCATGTAACAGCCCTGTGATATAAGCGGCAGCCAGGGATTTATGCTGTCTTTGAAGTAAATTGCATCCTGGTGCACTATAGCATGAAAGTTAAGATTTAGCATTGCCAGGACACTGAAGACCCTGGTGAAAGCAAGGGAATAAATAGCACGGTGCTCTTCTCGCTGCCTTCTGCTGTGCAACTCGGCTTCACAGACCTGCCTCCCCTCTCTGCCCCTGCTTCCACTTGCATTGTGTCGGGGAAGCAAATTGGTCACATCTGCATCCAGCCAGAGAGGAACAAATGTGCTGGCTAGGCAGCAAGGAGCTTTCTGAGGGGGGATACCTCAAAGTAAAATGAAAGGCTGGCCATCAAAGGTAGAAAACAGACCAGCGGATGAAAGGGATTCTTTGCTTAGCTTTGGTAAGGCTACAAGGTATTAATAAAATAAAAAAAAAAAAAAGGCACAAGAAAACTGGGCCATCCAGAGCAGCACGTTTTTTTCCCCCTCCCCTTTTCCTTTGCTCATCCTCTGTCATCAGCAGAGGGGAGGGATTGGCTTTCCCCCCATGCTGTGGCAGGAACTGTTTATCTTCACTCCTCAGGACGCTACCATTAGCAGGGCTTCGGCATGTCGTGATGCTTCATCATTAGCTGGAGGTGCTTGATCTGGCTGGAGAATAAATGAGCCATTCCCCCCAAAGAAACGGTCACGTTTCATGGCCAGCTGAGCAAATATTTTGAAATATTCCAGCTCTGCAATTTCGTCGGTCAGATAAAACAAAGGGGGATCTCATACAAAAGGGATGAATTCTTGCGTGCGCTCTCCAGCAACCCCACTGAAGGTGGCAGCGGTAACAGGGAACCGAGTTCAGCACAGCAGGGAAGCACATGCTCCAGTCCCATGGAAAATCCCTGTGGTCTTTACAGTTAATCATGTCCAGTTAATCATGTCCAGAGGTGGACGAGCGCTCAGCTGATGCACTGAATCATGACATACAGGCAATTACCCTAAATCAGAGCAGTATCTTCCAGTCCCAAAAGGCTCCATTATGCTTCACCAGCTCCTGAAGGGAAGGCAAAATCTCCAAGCGGCAGCTCCGCGGTGTGGGGAGGATGAAACAGCCAGGTGCTCCTCTGTCTCTGCCCCAGCACTTTTCTAACCTCATGAAAAGTTCTGGCATCTCTTTAAATCCAGGCTGCTGAGATTTACAGATCCAGACTCCCCGGGCAGCTTGCTGAGTTTACTCTGTGTTTCTCCCAAGCAGCTGCATCAAGCCCACAGGGGCTGAGACTTACGGGCCGGGCAGTGTCTGGCCTCCTTCTTCTCTCTCACTACAAATATGTGTCTTCCCCTCTTCTGAGCATCCTGGCCCCCTTCTCAGGCACTCTGCTGAAGCAAAGGCCTCTTACCACCCTTTCATTGCCTGGGCCCAGTGTGACACAGAGATGCCCTTCCATGCACACTAACGGAGATGCAGAAGAAGTTGCTGCCTGCTTGAAATAGCCCTCTCCTTGCCGTGTGCCACTGGCAGCAGCTCAGACAGCCGCTGGGATTTAGCTGCCAGGGCATCCCAACCTGTGCTCGCTTGGCATCCGTGAGGAAAGGGCCCCTGAGGAAGGATGCTCATTAGCTGCAACATCTCTCCTGCTGGCCAGCCTCCCGTGGCTGTGCAGCCAAGGCCTGGGAAAGATGGTTTCTCCTGCCCAGGGACAGCAGTGCTTCGATTGCCTCCAGGCGCTCAGCTCAGCAGTATCCCTCACTGCATCACTCTGTGATTTGAAGCATTTTCCAGCCCACTGCTTGCTAGGAAAAGAGAAATATACCAAAATAAGAGGGTTTTGAGGAGGGAATGTGATGCTGGTGCAGATGGATCTATGTCTGGGCAAAGGAAAAGGAGGGCCCTTCCCATCCTGTGTCTCTGAAACAGGTAATCCTATCCCAGGAACAGCTTTGGCTTTCATTTATAGGATTACAATATCATCACACATTAAGACACAAGCTAAGCCCTATTTCTCATGTGTGCACAGGAAAAAAGGCCAGGCAGGAGGAGGGCCTGCGTATTCTTGTTTAGGCTCAAAGACTAATGTGCCCAGCAAAGCAAATTAACCCAAATACCACGATTATGCAGGAAAAAAAGATCTGCCAGAGAATGTTATTTCACCAGTGATATCCTGCAGTTTTCCGCCAGCAAGAGTTCAAGAGGTGGCGTAGTAACAGAGTACACCAGGGCAGGCATTTGACTGGAAGCATTAAATACCTCGGAAAGGTGAATGGCCAAGGTCTTCCTGATAATTAAAATGTGTGCAGTCTTCACAGACCAAGGAAGGGACAGATCTATTGTTTAAACAGGTAATTAGAGCTGTATTTTAAGCAAACTCGGGCTCTAACAAGCCTTCTTGGACAGGAAGAGCACCTCTCCTGCTCCTGGTTCCAGCATGAGTAACTATAGTCCCCCAACGGGCTGCTGGGGGATGGACACAGAGCTCCCAGACCCAGGGGATGGACAAGGAGATCCCAGCCCCACTCCCTGAGAACTGCATTTATTTTGGGGGGAAAGAGATTCCTCTTTGATTTCACATTTTTCACTCCCTGTCTCCTTCTTTCTGCGTTCAGGTTCACGAGAATTGGCTGAGCCACATTTTTTTATTAGAGAGGCAGCAGAAAAAAAACAGGACCCAGTCAAGCCCCAAGGGAAGGGAGGAAATAACATGAGCCAGCGCTGGCTCACTTAGTCACACACATACACACACACTCACCATCCACACAGCAACAGAGAAAGTGCAGCCATCTGGTAGAGCTGGTGTAGAAGCAAAACCAGCCATCACCCACCCCACAACCCAACCCCAGGAGACTAGAAAGTCTCCTCACCAGCCAGACCCATGTGGAGGAGCTCCGGGGATGTGCCAGAGTCTCTTCCAGACAGCCAGGGATGCACATGCTTCCACTGGAGGATCCACATTGGAATGAGGCAGGGAAAGGCCCAAACCCCCCTCAGTGCTGAGGATGGGGAGAGGGAGCCATGCTCCTGCAAGGGGCTAATCCCTTCTTCATCTCCCTCTCACTGCTGGAGCTTCATCAGGCTTCCACATTAGCTGGCGGGGGGATGCCAACTTCTAATTTACCCCCTTGTACTCAAAACAGAGAAAACAACCAGACCTGGAGGGAGGCAAGGAGCTGCCTTTGCACCATCAACATAGTCGTCCATGAAAAATACATAAGGGGTAGACACCAGTGATGAGGAAACGGGAGAGTACAAAGAACTGCACTCTGCTGCCCAGCTTTGCAGCCACGTTATCCAGGTTACTTTGATGGGCCAAAAAAAAAAGCCAAAACCAAAACACTTCAAACTGCAAAGAGCTTTGGGAGCAGCCTGAAAAACAGGCTTGTGGGAAGCAGTGGCCTGAGGACACTGCTCTGATATACCGCAAGGTAAGACAGAAGCCACTGGAAAGCGAAGGGAACAGCCCATGGTTGTGTGCTGGCCACAGGGATAGTTTTACACTCCCAGTTTGTTTGCAGCCTGGCTTCTGAAGCCAGGGCCACTGCTTTGTATGGAAAACTCAGGATTAAATTTTGGTCTGTATGTTGCTCTGGAGTATTGCTCCAGAGTTGAAGACTGATGCTAGTAAGCACAGAAGGGCCAGCCTCTCTTGAACCTGGCATCATTCTTTGGGAGTAGAGCTGGAAGACAAGGCACAACACAATGGCAAAGGACATCATTACCCTTTCAACGAATCACCACACTCAGAGTCACCTCTTTGACAACCAAGGAGGGCTTTGGCCCATTCCCTGAAGTGGATTTGGTGCTTAACAATTTTTCTTAAACACCAGGTTAACCTACAGTAATAGCAGTACTGTAGCATGCAGAAATCTTCTTTCTCCTTTCCACTGGAAAGCGTGGGAAAGAAGATGAGTGAGGATATTGTATTGCTGGTTTCGACTGCCAGCACAGTGCTGCATAAGTTTCAGAAATAATTTCTATTTCTTGTGAGTCTTGGGGTATCAGGAGGTTTTGTTGCAGCCCCAGCTCCTGGGGTCCTGTGACTGCGAAGCTATCACTGCTCTCTTGTTTTCTCTAGCCCTAATTCCTGCAAGAAAGGTATTAAAATGGAGGGAAATTAATGATGTTACATGATGGAGGGAAAACTGGGGAAAAGATCATCTGTATGGTCTTTTAAGAGCAATTAAGGTCAGATTTCCTGTACTTCATGGCTGGAGGTACTGGGCTGTTTGGCTGCTGGCAGGACCCACGGTGCTGGTGAGAGCCCACAGTGCTCTGACTGCTTCCAAGCCAGAAGCAGGAGAGGATGTGAGGTTAGTTCAGGTCTGGAGGAAATTCCTCCCCCATACTTCTTGACTGAAACATCCCTTCAGGAGCTGTCTCATGGGTGCTGGTGTGTCAGAAGCTGTGAGTGTCTGCAGTGGCTCCTGGAGCTCTTACCCCAGCCTATGAGAACCAGGGCCTGGGGGCATGGTCAGCAGGGAGCCAAGTTTCATGGGGCTCGATTGCACCATTGGGGCATCTTGTAGCTCTGCCCTGGCACAGCCAGACAAACCCTGGGCTTCTCCAGGAGTTGGGACAGTACAGAGCAGCACAGCTCCACCCTCTGCCCTCCACCTTGGGATGATTTGAGGCAGCTCAGAGCACAGACGCCCCAGTGACTCATACTGCGAAACTGTGGGGGTTTTTAATTTTTCCCTTTTTTAAGAGTAGGAGCGCTGCTCCATCAGTCAATTACTTGAAGAGCCGCTCTAATTTGGCACCCAATTGTTTCCCCAGCTGCCGCTGTGTCTGATCTCTGCTGTGGGAGGCAGGAGCCGGCTGCCTGCAGAAGGGAAGGAGCATAGGCACTCAAGGGAGGAGGAGGAGGCAGCGGGGCCTGGCTGCAGAACAGCAGCATTCAGAATGCAGCAGTACTAAAAAATCAGGGTTACAGGTGGCTGCTGGATAATAAAAATGACTTCAGGAGGTCATGGGAGGCACAGGTCCTGGCAGCAGGGGCTGGTCCAACCACAGCGGCTGTCTGTGAGCCACAGCCACTGCTGCTCAGTAATGAATGTGGTGAGACATTTATGGCTTTTTCCACTGTGGATTCTTAAATCACTTCACAAAGGTTGCTTAACAGCACTGTCCTCTTCCTCTCTTCTGCTCTGTCTCCCCCTCCTATTTATATCTTTTATATTAATAAAAAACAAGTGACTTGCCTCCCATCACGTGAGAAGTCAGTGGCTGAGCCAGCAGCAGAGCGCAAGTCCCCGACCTCCATCTCCTGCCCTTTCGCCCCTACAAGCACTCCCTTTTTTCCAAGAAATCCAAGAATAGGCTCTGTACCACGACAGCTGTTTTTCAGTCAGCAATGACTTTTGACTGAAAAACATGAGGTTGCTTCCAGCTAGGAGCCTTGATTAAAACTGCACTGCCTCCCAGGCACAGCGAGGGGCTGCTGGGGTTGTGGTGAGGGAAGCTGGTGAGATGCTCCCCGCGCCGGGATGGAAGTACCCCAAAGCATGAGGAGGCTTTGCTGTAGCTGCAGCAAAATATGTGTCTCCAGGCTGTAGCTCCTCTTTCACTCTTTAACACAAGCATTTCCATATTCTGTCACACAAACACATGCATACATTCACAAACATGCATGTAAATGCCTGCCTCAGCCTGCGGTGCTCCCACCAACCCGCTCCTCCAGCCTCACCACAGGCAGGCGGGCTGCCTGCATACCCCAGCAGAGAACAGCCCCTGCCTGCACAGCCCCTCAGCTGCATTCCTGCCCCTCTGTTTTACCTCCTCAGGTCTGTTCAAGTTGGGACTTACGCAGCAGCAGTTCCAGCCAAGGGAAAAGAAGCAGCATACTCATTTTGGAGAAAGCCCATCCATGCTGTGTGCAGTGCAGGAAGGGATGCTTGTGATCTAGACTCTGCAACCTCTTTTTAGCGTGTCCTCATAGTGCATAAACATGGCACATGGCACCTTTATTCTTCTTCTCAGTGGGAAAAGTAGGATTACTCAAGGCACTCTCATGCACATGTGTACTCACACATGCATATAAACACACATGTATGCACTGGTGCTGCCTGCAGCAATGTATCAGGCTCCCAAAAGTCATTCCCACAAGTTTGCTTCACCAGTTTGGACCTTTCTGCCTTACTCTGCCAGGACATTGTCTGCTAAAACAGCCTGCATCCCCCAGACAGCAGACAAGCCATTGCACCCCCCAACAGAGCTCTCCAGGTGAACCTCCTGCGGTTTTGAATTCAGGCCACTGCATCAGCAGGTGATGAGGGCTGAGACCCAGGACTTGCTTTGATGTGCTCACGGCAGCTCCTGCTCAAAGGCACTTGTGCTCCCCATCAGCTGGCTTCTCCTGAAGGCTTCCTGCCAGAGGGAAGGAGACACAGACCCATGCTAATGGGGCTGGGTCACTTTCCACCAGTCCAGGAGAAAGTCCCAGCCAGATGGAGCCAGGAGAAAGCACTACCAAGTTGTTGGGCAACTTAGGATGTGATGTTGGCTTCACAGGAAGCTACTTGGCTGCATCTCCCTGAATCAAGATTCAGTGATGCCAGGAGACAGGCACAGCGGGGAAACTGAAAGCAGAAAATGGCAGAGTGGATGGCAACTCGACATTAATTCATTTTTACCATATGTCTGACTATTCATTACACTCTACCATTCTGTTCTACAAGACTCCTGGGGGTCTTCTGTGCCATTTTATGGCTAGCAAGGGTCTTCTTCGCTTGCAGCACCACATTACCATGTGCCCAGCCTAACAGCTCCCAAGGTCCTGTGGCGGGAGCAGCCCCATCCCATGCACAAGACCTATATGCTCTGGCACTCTGAGCCCATCCCCATCCCAGTGCACCACAGGCCTGCAGGGTGACCTGGTGCAGGGATCTATCCCTGGGGAGCACACAAGCACAGGTGACACCTGCAACAAACACTCTCTGGCACCTGCCAAGAGACCCCTGCCGAGAAGCAATGGCTTTTTTTTTTATGGATTTGCAAATTATTCCATATTTCTCTGCGGTCTCCCTCTGGAGCACGTTCCTGGCACAGGACCAAGCCCCGGCTCCAGCAGCAAGCTTGATTCATCCTGGCAGGCAGTGGTCCGGGAAGGGGAGCATGGCCCAGGCTGGGAAGTGAATGCCACAGCTTTTTATGTGTGTGCTATCTGCAGTGGCAGCAGCAGATGCTTCTCCTTGTAGGTGGGAGGGTTGAGTTATCCCTCCCCTTGCCTGGATCCAGCTGCCCAGCCCTCCATAAGCCACTGTGGCTTCTCACCCTTGCTCCCATCACTTGCACACAAAGCAGCAGTGAGCTGCCTGTATGGCTGCCTACACTCTGCCCTCTGTGCCTCCCAGGCTGAGCTCTGGTCTGGAGTCTGAGCAGAACACTGTCTTCTTTAGGCTACAAGACCCTGGACCAGCTCCTCATGGATCAGTCCCCTGAGGGACTTGGAGGGGAATCAAGGGCATGCTGCAAGGGGAGGTGCAGGGGTCACTCTGAATGCCAATAAGAAAGGCACAAGCAGGTAGTGTAATAATAAAACTGTTTTGTTAATCAGACAAAATAAGAAGGGGAATATAAAGTAATTCTTATGTCCCTTCAGATGCTGGGAACCCCACTTTCATGCAGCTCCAGATGAATAGCCACAGCACAGACCACAGATCCCATCATTGAGGGGTTGGGTCTCCCTCCTATACGATGGTGCCTTTAATCTCATGCGACAAACAAAGTCATCTATCTTCTTCTGACAGGCAGGGACGTTCTCTCTTTCAGGATGTCTGCCAGAGCACAACACCGATGGCACGAGGCATCTCAGCATGTTTCCTTATGCTGCTGCATACATGGGACTGCAGCACCCCCAGTACAGGAACTAACAGAGCAGACATGGCTTGCCCAACGACACTAGCTCCTCAAATATAATGTCCTCCACAAGGCTCCCAATAGGGAGAAGACCCTTATTTTTCTTTCTGTCAGACATGTCCTTTTCCTCTAAGTTTTTGTGCCTGCTAGTGACCACAGATTGAAGCTCAATCAATGTAGCTGCTGTCATTGCTTCCCCCAAGGGGACATGCAATTAAAATCATCAGTGTTGCTCTGCCTAAAACATAGGGGAACACTTTGCCTTCACAAACGGTTTTATTTCATCCCTTAAATCAGAGCATCAACATTCTCTTACAGGAGAGCTTTATTTTTTTCCCTGTGTAATACTGATAATAAAATAAATGTGCTATTTTTATTTTAAGGGGTGCCAGGTGGTTATACCTGAAGGACTACATGGACTCAGTACAGCAGTGACCTGTGTCTGCACAGGTATGCACATTTCCTGGGGATACCAAGATTGCGTCTGACATGAGCAACCATTCACTGACAACTGTATCAAGACAATGAAGGCTCCCTGTGTCTGCTTCCTTTGCTGTCACGGTCAAAATACAACTCCCATTACTGTGACACCCCCCCTGGACCTGGAGAAAAGCACCTGAGCAGCAGTGTGGGAGAAGTCCCCAAGGCTGCATAGGGAAATCTGACTCACAGTCCTATGTCTGCAGCCATTCAAAGCCTGAAACACATGTGCTCAAGTAAATAATTGATGCTTTTGGTGTTTGTCCATCCCTACGGCCACTTGGTAACCCACTTCTTGAAGACTTCTCATATCCTGCTTCCATTCTGCTGAAGTGTCTGGTCCCTTACAGCTGCACTCCTTTGCAGCCAGCTTTCCAAATAGTCAGAGTTTTCCTGCCGTCTGCTTTCATTTGAGATCCCCATTCTGTGCCAAACCAGGAACTGGAACAGGGCTGAGGAGAGAAAAGTATTTTAAAAGCAGTATTTATTTCATACACTCAGATGCAGTCTTCTGCAGCACTAGGATGATCTTGAGAAAAGGGGGAAAAGGCTGCAGATATTCCCCTTAGTGTACCTGGGAGCACAAAGGCACACTTCCCCTCATGCTGCATGTTTGATTTTTGCCAGATTGCCTCCACGTAGGAATGGCTTTTTCTTCCATGGAAAAGGAAGTGTCCCTGTTGAACGCTTCAGGAACCTGACTATTTTTTCCTCCTTTTTTGCATTCACCTCCTGCACAGTTCCATGGCTCACGCTGGCCAGCACCCCTTTCGGCATCACGCCAGCTGTACGAACCAGCAGCGCTTCCTGAGAGAGCAGGAAATCACTGCTGTGGCTTGCGCGGCCAGGAAGCCGGCTGCTGCCCGCAGCGAGGCAGGGCTCTCCCCACCCTTCCTGACAGCGGGTTCCATGCTTTTGGTGTGCGCAGGCAGGGATTTACTGACCCAGCATTCTCCCTTTTCCTGTTCGCAGTGTTGATAAGCAGCCTGCAGCCATCTCACGTTTATTTAACTTAATGAATGAGTTTCACCAAGAGGCGCTGTGAAAATTCCACATCTAAATCGGTATTTGCGCTCGTATTGGCACATTTCCTAAGGAACCTGAAACAATTTATGTTGGTTTATCGGCTGCCTGCTATAGCTAATTAATGTCATGAATTAGCATGGAACAGTCCCAAATTCAGGTTTTGTCCCTAAGATTGGAAGATATCAAATCACTTGCACAACACAATACGTATGGTACATATATGTGTGTGATGCACGTATACCAACTACAAACCTAAGCAATCAGAGATAAGAGCTTACTGACATTAATCCACTTCAAATCGTGGTGCAAACTACTTGAGAGACTAACATGCATTCAGTGACCTTGCAGAGCATGCGGTTGCTTGGCTGACGTGACACAGAAAGGTCCTGAAATAAATTACCAAAGAGACACTCAAAAAAGGGCAGGTTAAAGAGGTACCCAGATGAAGCCAAATAGCCACCAAGGATATCAGAAAGGATCACATCACTCACTTCTTCAATGGAGTAATGGTAGTAAGGCTAATTACCAAATATCTGAGCAAGGACTTCATGAAAGGACTGTTCCTGAGGAAGAATCCTGCTGTTGGAGGAGCACTGAAGCCAGATGAGGAATTTGGATGGCGACATTGCAGGTACCTGCTGACAAAGCTCATGCCAACACAAGGGAGACCTGCAGCTCCTGCAAGAGACCTTGCCAGCAAGAAGCAGAGCACCTAAGGGAGAGCCAGGAGGGTGAACGTGGTGACCAGTGTGATTTAGTGCTGGGACAGGCTCTGTATTAAAAGCGTCTCTCCCAGTTCCTTGGAAACAACTGAGCACTGAAAGCATCAAAGAAATAAAGCTGTTGCCAGCTGGAGGAACAATAGGCGAGCCAGAGCTATCTTTAGCTCACGGGATTAAATTCAAATTGCAAATGCAAAGGCCTGGAAGAAAAAGCCTTCCCGCACTACCGAGCGCCAGCATAAGTGCACAGCACAGCCTGGCACCATCGAGCATCCGCAGCTCTTTGGTCACCCCCTGCCATACCCTTACCCAAATGAAGGGTGAAAGCAGAACCAGAGGGAGGGGGAGCCCATTCCTGCCTGACTGGAGATCTCCCAAAAGACCATATTTTCCCCTGGGAACGATGCTCCCAAGAGAGTACTGTGCCTCAGCAGCAGCCCAGCACATTTGAGCATTGGTAGCCATCCAGCTGCAGCCACACACACCTCAGCATGGGCCAGTTTTCCCTGCTTCTCTCTCAGGGAGAGGGGAGCAGGCGGCAGCTGGATGTACAAGCAGTCAGCACAGCCTCCTGCAGAGTCACCAAGGGACTTGTCATGGCTCTAGGACAGCAGCACAGGGTCTGGTTTAGAGCCAGTTCTGAATTTGATGAGAGATGATAAAAGCTGACCCAGTGTACCACATTCCTCTGACACCTTTAGGCTGGGTGGGAGTTCGTGCCTCTTCAGCCTACAGGCAGTGGCTTTGAATCCCTGTCCCACCAATGGCTCTCAAGGGTCCCTCGCAGCACAGCATGAGGAAAGCAAGTCCCCAACAGCAGTTTTCAGGCTCTATCTCTTCACCAGGAAATCTGTACAGACTGAACATTAAAAAAAACATCCCAGCATGGCTCTCTGGAAACCAGGACATAGAGGAGGATGACTGGGAACACACCCTTGCTGCTGCCCTCTGAAAGGGGTTGCTGATGTGGAAGCCTAAGGCAGATTTGGGTGGTGTAGGTTGCATTGAGGGACACATTGTGTTGCCTTTAAGACACTTTTAAGATGTTGTCTTACAGCATTGTCTCGCTTTAAGATGTTATCTCAAGTGTGCTAGCTAAGGGGCTGACAGCTTACATAGGTCTAACAGCACACCTCAGGCTGGCTGGCCATGGGGTATCTCTGCACCATGCCCTCCAGATAGTTAAGCTTGCTCCAAGCCAGCTCCCACTACTCCCAGCTGCTGGCTTGGCCAGTAACCCCACCATGGAGCTCAAGATACGGTCCCAGCAGAGCTCTGGGTCACCATGGGTATGCTGCTACCTGACTTCATTCCTTGACAGCCATCCCAGGCGGCTGTGGGGGCTGAATCCACAGGGCTGCGGGTGGCATGGCTGGCCCTCTCTCACACAACAGCTCGCACTCAACTGAACAAAGTGCTGGGTCACTGTGGCCCCAGATAAAGAGACTTTGAAACTGGCTCCTGTGGTACCAAATTGGAAAAGCAAGCTGCAAGTCAGGGATCGCAGACACTGCAAAGAGAGAGCAGGGGAGGCTGTTGACTGATAACTCGCTTAATGAATTGCAGGCTCCAGAGCCAGTTCATTCGGCTGGGGAAATCCAACAAACACCTCGCAGCCCAGCGCTAGGAAATTGGTTTAATAGTCTCAGCGCCCGTAATGAAACACCACCGGAGAGCAGAGGTCCCAGCTCTCACCTCCATGTGCAGTTTTCATGTTATAAAAAACCTTCTCTCTGATTCCACCAAGTGTTTCGAGGTGTTGCTTTAGAGTCACAACAATGGGTTTTAATGACAGTGCAAATGACAGTCGCAGAAGATCAAGCGTGCAGCCGTCCAGCTAGAGCTACGTGCGCAGCCTGCCAGCAGTGCAGTGCATCTTAACTCCATGCTGCAGTCATCCGTGGTTCTATGTTTGCTATTTTGCTTTTAAGCAGCAGCTTAGTGGTATCTGGAGGGCATTTGCTACTCTAATGCTCAACCTGAATGTGCATGGAAGGAAGGGTTTGAACAAGTGGCTGAGCTATTTTAGGAGGAAAAGTAAGGAATTCCTCCTGGCTGCTGCAGCACTGCCAAAGCTAGGGGAGAAGGCAGGGGAAGCTGCACTTCCGTCCTATCCATGCTCCCCAAGGCGGGGAAGTGATGCTAGGAAAGCCCCTCAAGCTGCAGCCACTCTTATGTGCTGACACCGCCTCCATCCTTGTAGCACCAAGGCAGGCGTGCAGCATGCAGGGGGTTAACGGTGAAGTTATAACTTCAGCTGTTAAAATTTATGAGGTGTAAAATACAAATTGCACGTGGTGGATGAGCTGTCTTTAAAGTTTATAGATTGCTTTCCCCCCACCCAGCTCCAGTGCAAACCTCTATTGGCACAGGCTAATTCGAGCTCACCAAAGGGGGAAGCACAGCCTTGGTGGGGCGGCACGAGTTAGGCAAGGGTCAGCCAGGGCCCATCCAGACTGTGTTTATAGATGTTTGGCTACAGGAAGCTGGGGGAAACCCACATCCCACACATGCATGAACAATCACAGATCGGAATTAATCATTTATACTCATTTCTTCCTCCTTTCAAACTTCTCCATTTGAAAGATATGAAGTACTGCCTTTGAAGTTTATGCTCTTTTGTTTGATTATTCCCATAGCTCAATTTAGGTATTTTTCCTATTAAAAAAACAACAACCACAACAAAACATTTTAAATAGATCCCACAGCAGTAAGTCTTGCATGGGTTTCACAGAAGAGGTTTTTCATTTTTTACACCAAACTCCAGTCTCACTTTTTGTGCACACCATACAACTTAGCATACATACACCTTCCAGAACCAAGCTTTCTGCGTGTTTGCTCCTACTGCTCCCTTCTCCTCAGCACCGTCCTAGGGAAGGGGGAAATAAGTTAAAAAACGGCAGGTGCTGACATCCATTTGGGAGCACCATCCCTGTCTGAAAGGATTTCTCCGTGCCCTAGGTGACCCTATATGTTCTCACCCAGAACTGAGTCACCAAGGACATTTTACTTACATAATTGTTTCCCCACCCAAGAAAGACTTAGGGATCAGAGATTCAGTGCAGAAAAAAATATGTAAATATCCAGAGCACAGAGAATAAGCATCAGCTTATGCATAGCTGGCTGAACCGAGCACAAACAATGATTGAGAATAGGATGGGCTGGAAGAGGAAATTTAAATATTTATCCTAAACGCTCTTTCTTTGCATTTCTCGAAATAAATTACTCCCAGCAATTGCAGGCAGAGATTGTTGATTAATTCCAGCAAAAGCAGAGAGATGGGAAAAATTACTGTACATCGCCTATTTCTGAGTTTCAGACGGCGCTTTTTATTTTTCTTTGTAGTCTTTGTAATCGGGCTTTTTGACTCCAGGGTGATTTGTGGGCGGTTTGCAGAGGAGTTTGCTGCTCACGTCATATGTACAGATATAGATAGCAAAGCACCATCACACGTACCGTATGAGTAGGAAATGATTTTCACCCAGGGAGGTGGAAACACAGGCTGTAACCTGGCCAGAAGATACTGGGGTGAGCAGCACAGATGCCCTGAAGATCTGTCTGACAAGAGAGACCTGTGACGGGGCTGCTTGCACCCCAGTCCCTTTCAGCCACCGGCAAAAGCAGTGAGGGCCAGGAGGAGAAGCTGAAACCAAGATGCTGTTACAGCTGGTTGAGCCCCGGCTGACAGAAATGCCCCGGGGCCACTGGCAATCGAACATAAATTAGAGCAGTTGTGAAGCTGTTTTAGTTTATACCCAGGCATCGGTCCAGCCCCAGCTGCCTCAGCAGCGGAGGAAGGTCTTAAAGCAGCCGGTCCATCCTCGCACGCCTAGCCCTGCACTGCTGCAAGCTGCCTGTGCAAGGGGGCCTCCCTGTCCCCCATGAGCGTTTACTCTCCCTCAGCCAAAACGGCTCTACTTGTTTTACAGTAGCAAACCACAGACTGGTTGTGCTGGTGTCTTGGTGGCTTTAGCGAGGCTGCAGCGGTGAGCCTTCCTGAGGTACAGGGGATGTCCCAAGTAAGGCGCTGTGATTCACTCCTCGTCAATCTGGTGAGGGGAACTCTCCACACAGCTGCAGAAAAAATGTGCTTTAGAATTTTCTTGCAGCCACAGGAGCTGAACTCTGAAACTCCATGAGGAGCTGCAGTGCGATGCACATAATGAAAGACTGGAATGGATTAAAAACCGTTGCCTCACAGATTAATCCCCCTGAAACATGGAGACGGTCTGAGCTGAGGTCTCACTTTGCCTCTCCCTCCATGCTCCATGCTCTGTGACCGGAGCACAGATCAGTCCAGCTGTGAAACAGTAGCTGTGTTGCAGCACACACAGCAAAGGCAGGCACTGCGGCCGGCACTGCCTATGACAGCCAGCGTGTACGGTCACCTCTCCCTCTGCAAGGGATTTTCTCATATGCCAGCTCAAGCTGGGTGCTCAGCCACCCCTTGTTACAACCTGCGGCAGGACCTCTGGCAGAAGATCAGTCCCTGTCCCCAAAACCCCAAACCTCTGAAGTGCTGGGGGGGGACTCTCTTCCCAGCTGCACTAACAGTGCTCTGCTGTTGCCAGTGGCCCAGGGGACAGACAGGACAGTGGCCATACCAAGGGTGCTTGCTTCTGCCTCCCTCTTCAGGGTTCAGTCACAGATTTGCATTGCCTGCAAGGAAGCCAAGGCAGAGGCTGAATTTCTCTGCCATGAAATTTGCAGAGGACATATGAAGAAGAGATTCTTTACAATGAAGGTGGTACAATACCAGCACAGGCTGCCCAGAGAGGTGGTATATGCACCATCCCCGGCAACATTCAAGGCCAGGCTGGATGTGGTTCTGGGCAGCCTGACCTGGTTGAAGATGTCCCTGCTCACTGCAGGGGGTTGGACTAGATGACATTTGAAGGTCCCTTCCAACCCAAACTGTTCTATGATTCCATGACATCAGAGGGGCTCTGCAAATTTTGAAAAACAGTGCAAACCAGCAGCAGCACATGCAAGAGAACAGGAACATACTGCTGTCAGCTCTGCTAGCTACCTTGTAGGTTAAGCTATGGCACACACCATAACCAATAGCTGGAAGTGAACTAGAGCACCTTCCTTTTCTCCAGTCACTGGGATTCAGCAAAAGCCACACTGCCACTTGCAGCCAAGCCTTTGCAGGCTGTGCCACTGCAAACAGGGGTCTGCAGGCAGTAACACAGCACATGGTGACACAGATAAAATCCCCATAGCTGAGACTTTGCAGTGTGAAACAGATTCCCCATGCTCTCACAAAACATTATTGCTTCTTCAGGGAATGTGGCGTCTCCCTGGTTTCTCTGTTTAAAGGCATTTCTAATGTTTCCCTCTGATCTACTTTTCTTTCCTGTAACCAGTGAGTGAGACCCTGGGGTTTTCTGGAAATCCAGTTGAAGGCTTCTCTGCATCTGTGGATCCCCTGTGAGGTGTGGAAGCCCACACACCCTGCTTGCTTGCATCCAACATTGTCCTAGGGGCAGCAATTTCTTCTAAAGTCACCTACAGCACTGAGCAGAAGGAAAGTCGTCTTGTTTTGGCCAGAGCTTTGAACCACTGCGGTTACATTAGCAGCACATTAGGGTCTAGGTGTTACTTTCCTCATTTTTCAGTCGCCGTCTTGGTGCTTCTAATAAACAGACAGCTAGAGCAGAGAGGTTGTCAAAATGTCCCTGCAATGGACACTGGCACCACCACTTGACATCAGGCAGTGCTAACATGTAATAAGCCAATGTCCCTGGCCTCTGCCTCCATTCAAAAGCCTAGGACTGCTTTTCCATACCAACCGTGCTAGATGCTGAGTTAGCTAACACAACCAGCCTGCTGCCAGCGCAGTCTGAGCTCTTCCACCTTCCTCACAGCCCGCTGAATCTCAGCTCAGACTCCCAGTGAAGAAGGTGGTTGGGGAGCCAGCAAGAGCCTTCCCACCAGCGCTCTTTGCACGTCCAGCACAGGTAAAACTGAGTACTGTTAGCACTGGGACTTAAGAGAAACAGGAGGCTATTAAACCACTTAGCAGAGCCTGTAGGGAAAGAGTCTTGCTGGTTCAAGATACACAGAGGGATTTTAAAAAGCAGGCTTAGGAATAAAAAGTGAGACGATTTTGCTCAGAGGCAGCGCTTTTCAAGAAACCTGCACTGTAGTGACCACCTGAGGTTAATCCAGGCAGAGTGGGTGGCAGGCATAAGAAATTACTTGATTGTGAGGGGTGGACCAGCTGAATAAGGAATTTACTTGTGAGAAGGGCAGCAAAGGAGGGCTGGAGGAGTAAGCAACGTGGTGGTGAGCCTTTTCACAGCAAGTGATTAACCGCTGTTTCTAATGAGCAGAGGGAGACTAAAGCTGACTGCTTCTTTAAAGCCATTTCGATAACATTGGCCCCAGTGTAATACGCTATTTGTTTGTGCCTACTGGCAAGGACAGCAAGTCGCTACTGAACATAATCCCCTAGACCAGGCGCCGTCAGCTCGTTTAGAAGTGTCAGCAGCAACGTCCAAAAGGGCCCAGGCCCCATCACAACAACCATCCCAAGCGCTATTTAAATGCCTCACGCTCTTTTGTGCTCTTTCTCTCTCTTTCTGCCCTCGCTTTGCCCTATTCTTCTCCCTCCCCGAGCGGCGGTGGGGCTGCTCCCCAGCCCTGTGCCCTTAGGCTCCTGGGAGGCTCAGGGTGGGCTGTGCCTGAGGCCAGGGATCCCCGGGTGACCTTCGCATCACGTCCCTGCCAGTTCACTGAGCTGCCCTTTCTGATAAGCATCACTGCTGGCAAAAGCAGGCAGATTATTGATGGGGGGGCCCAGGGAAGGAAAGGGCTGGTGGGAGGGAGAGGCGGATCAGGCTTGGCTATTTGAGGAGGCTTGAGCGCTGCTTTGCGATGAGGGCTGCTTCTGGGAATCTGTGTTTCTCTGATAATTGTGATGAGTACACATGCTTCCTTAAAATAGCTTGAAAATATTATGCAACAGGGCAATTAAATGCAGCCCCAAGAACGGGCTGAAAACAATGCTGAACTCATGGCCCCAGCTGAGCCTTTTTGAGCAGGAACACAGTGCTCCTTAAAAGCCACAGATTCATAAATAGACACTGCTTTTTCATAAACTCTGCTTGCTGCTATGATTCAAATAATTCCTTTTACAAAGGTACTCAAGATCACCCTCAAACTCAACAATCTGAGCATGCCAGAGCCATTACCATCACAGTTCATACAAGGAGCCCAGCATCACAGAGTTGCTCCAGGGACAGGAGTGCCTGGGCCAAACCACTGGCAAGCAGATGGACCACTGTTATACTTCTTCTAGGGGCATTGATGACAAGGCTACTTGTGTTTTGCCTGAAACACTGATGCTGAGTCTTGCTAGAGGCTGGGTAGCTCTGGAGTGGGTAGACACTGGGAGTGCCAGTAGGTTATTACTTATTATTTATATTACTGTAATTCCTTCTCTCAGCAGTTTCTGCAGCCCT
Source organism: Pezoporus wallicus (assembly GCF_028554395.1). NCBI lineage: Eukaryota > Metazoa > Chordata > Aves > Psittaciformes > Psittacidae > Pezoporus > Pezoporus wallicus. The sequence goes on along the minus strand of NW_026638681.1, from coordinate 564,361 downwards.
TGCCTTTGGATATGTGCCATCTTTGGCAGGCAGGTATGACAAAACTCATAGGAGATAGAGGTCTTTGCGTGAGAAGGGGCACACTCAATTTTCGTCTCTGAATTCGCTACCTGGTTTTCTCTGTTGCGAAACAGAAAGTCAACTGGCTGTGTGCCTCTCAGTTCAAAATCCGCTAAGGGCATGCAAAATACAGTATGCTGCTATTTGTACACTTGGATACACAGTGCCTGATTTGCCTGGAGACTTCACACATGTGCTCACACATAATCTCTGCCCCTGTAAAGGATTGCCTATAGGTCCCACTCTTGCTCTAGCTCTCTTGAGAATTCCTGATATATCCCTCCCCCCTCCAAGGGCTCCCATTTTTTGTCTGAGTTGCCCTACACTTCATTCCCTGTCCTATTGGGATGAAAGACCACTTCACTTGAGAGTGCTTCCAGCTTCCAGTACTGGTGGATCCACACTCTGCAGCGCCTCATTGACAAAGGGTGACTGCAAAACAACCTGCAGAGTGTCACCTCAGTGCAAGCTGACCAAACCTGCCTCCAGGCTCAAGTGAGGGCGGTAGGCAGGAGACTTTGTCTGTAAAGACTTTGTCTTTAACTGCTTTTAAAGGCAGTTTTGTCTAAAAGGTTGATTATGATTTAGTGCCATTTAATCCCATGGCCATGGCAGCACAGAACGCACAGCCGATGCTGTGCCAGGCAAGAGAGGTTATGGGGGAATTACGGACTTCACTCCTTGCTGGCAGCCTCGATATAAATACTCCTGCCTGACAGCTGCCGGGTCTCTCCACCCTTTTTTCCTTGCATGAACTTGTGGTTGCTGTTAGCCTTGCAGGATTCTTTGAGGTCTGGCTGGAAAGGAGCAGATGTTCCGCAAACGACACCAAAAGCCCTGAGCCGTATGGTGGCTTGGACCTCCCAGGGCTCCCCACTCGCACGTGCTGGATAGCAGGGAGGGTTTGCAATGGGGATGGGCTTACCTCTCCTGAAAAACATCCTCACAACAAACTCTCATTAACAAAGTTCCACTCCTACAGTTATTTTTAAAATGAGGCAGAAGCAGCAGGCTGAAGCTATGTGTTTATCCATACAGCTGTGGAGAATAACGCTGTAAAATAACAAGCTAGCTGGTTTCTCTGGCTACACCTCCCTCCCTCTCAGCAAAAGATCCTCACTTCAAAGGAAAAAAAATGTAAGCCTCCCCCCACCTTCCTGCATTATGTTTTCCCCCCACCCCGAAAATCTTTTTCCTCTGCAATTCCAAAGCATTGCACAATTAATTACTTCGAGACAGCATCTCGCAGCATGGCTGAGCAATAACGAACAAATCCTTGCAGCTCACATGCTGGTGGCCTGAGAAAAAAATGACTTTTAATCAGCTGAATGAGCAAAGGAGCAAAGCCTATTGAACTTGAGGATAAGCACAGAGCCCGGAGCAGCACGAAGAGCGGAGCGTGGCAGCGGTCTCCTCAGTCTGGCCTGCTGCAGGAGCCTTCTCTGGAGCAGGTCCCTGGAGAAGAGCAGGCAGGGCACTACCTTGTGCACATTGAAGCTGATCCGAGGCTGCTTGTCAGGCAGGTGAAATGGTTTGTAAAACATTACGGTTTTCTCTCTCTCCCACTCTCTCCTTTTTAAAGCCCCATTTTTCAAGCTCAATGATTCCAATGAAAGTAATTTTCATACGTTCTCCATCCTCCGCCAGCACAAGGGAAGGCACAAGAAAACTTCAGCCCTACCTTGGTAGAAAAACGTGAAGCAAAAGTTGTGCTTTCCCTCCAAGGGTATTATTTCCCTTTTCACTACAAACATTTTGGGACCAGCACTTTTACTCTCTGTACAGCTTTACACATGGAGATCACCCCACATATGGAGATCACCAGCGTGATTTCTATCCCCTCAGTCTGAACAACAAGGAGTATCAACAATTCTCATTCTATTTTCTGGTCCTGTTTCCGAGCAGGGTGGATGCAGGTTTCTATGAAGCACACAGCTGTTTGTTCCTACCTTTCCTCAAGGTCTCTATCAATAAGGTCCTTTAACATCACCTTGCTCCACACTTCAAGCACCTTTTCTTTTAACCAGAACCTGCCATCAGGAACCACCTCCCATCTCTGTGTACCTACCTTGCTCCTGTTACAGACTTCTGGGGTTTTTCATTACTTCACTGTATATTGTTAAGGCACAATTTACTAATATTTTGACAGTTAACAACATGCCGCTCACCCAGAAAATCCCTCAAAGGCCCATATAATTCCACTTACAGATTGTATCTTCATCTGACCAGTGAAGGGGTATTTACTCACTACACCAGGCTAGTAAGAATTCTCTACTTGGGATGAATACTGTGAATTCTTTAGCAAAGAAATTGCCCATTCCTTGCTAAAATTTCAGCCCTCTACAAGCATTGACAGCTGCATGGGTTGAAGTCACCCAGCTTGTGACAACACTGTCACATTTTCTTCTTCTCAGAATTCCAGGAGGCTTTTCTGTCAGCTCCAGAAAAGGTCTGCAGCCGGCTCCTCTGATCACCAGTGAATCACCTGGCCCACACATCAAGCATTGCCTCCTCCAGGGTGGAATGCAGCATGGGACGTTATGCAAAAATTAATTAGTATTGCACGGGCTGATTAAAAGCACTTCCTAGGGAAACAGGCTGCTTCTGCGTTCCCCTTTTTAACAGGAAAGAGAGGATGAGTTTCTCCCCAAATTTACCAATACAAAGCAAATCTGTTAAAGCTGATCTCCACCTAACAAATTATAGCTCTCCCGAAAGCCTTAACTATTTTACTCCAAGAACTAGCTGTGATCTTTCCAGTGTTTCTTGCACTAACTGGGCGTGATAATACCAAGCCTTGGAACCCCACTTTGAGAAATTGCCCGTATTGTCTGCAAGTGTCACAATCACATTCTCATCCATAATTAGTGGTGCACGGAGGAAATTCCTGGGGCCCTTCTAGCTCGCCACGGTCTGTCCCTTCTGCTTTGGCCATGCTTGATGTTGTACAGGGAGTACAAATGTGGCTTGATTGGATTAAGGCCTTTATTTCTGTGAGGTCTGCTACTATTCACAGAGGTTTAATTACATTTGTGACCTCCAAGTGGTCCAGGAATGTGTGTCAAGTCAGGCACATAGGAAAACGAAAACATTCATTCTGCAAAAGCTTTGGAGGTGGACAATGCCATTTGAATCTCTCATGACACTGATACCAAGAGAAGGGCCACAGCAATGCTTTTGCTGAGCCTCTAGGACAAAGGTTTGAGCTGGAAATGTTCAGGAGTCCATGTGAAGGCAAGAGTCTTTTTATTCTTCCCTAGTTCTTATTGCTTAGTCAGTCCAGTTACACTGGGGTAGAGTGAGATCCCTTTTAAGACACTGCATCCCCTGGCACAACCTGTAGAGTGTTTTGCACTGGAGGACTTGGTATAGCCCCTCTCTTCCTTCACACCACAAACCTGAGGCAGTGGCAACTCCCTTCCTCAGGGCAATCCCCTCTGTCGCTGACTCTCCTCTTCATCTTCTGCCTGCGCATGGGCTCTGCCCTTCTCCAGTGCTTTGTGGAGAAAAAAAGGAGCAGCTCAGGCCACGTTTCATGCAGTTAAGGTCTCCCTGTTGCTGGAGACGAGAGGCATAACAGACTGCAGTGGAGAGATGCAAAGCAGAGCACAAAATCAGTCTTGTGGACTTTGTGGCTTCAGTACCTAGTAATTTTGGTAGATTGGGTAGAGCACACTTTTCAGGTTGCAACCCTGCCATGGTCTAATTGCATCTACCATCACTACTTCAAACCCTGTGGGGGCACGGGCATGAGTTTGGCATACTCCATTCAAATACTTTGGAAGTAGTCTCCCACTTTGGCAGCAGGTGGTCCTCATATCTCAGCTGGAAAGACACTCTTTGCCTGTTTTTCTAGGCAGCTGATGGGTGACCTGTGCTGTTCCTGACAGTGTGATAGGGACTCTCCCAGCAACATAAATTTCAATAGCAGCAGAGGCAGAACAGTGGTGTTGCTTCCAGGAAGATGGCAAGAAGCCTGTCCTATCCAAGGAAGCATCTCTGAATGGAAGAGATGACACAAAGCAGATGTGTCTCAGAGAAGAAGTGAGGGAGATTGTACCTCATTATGTCTTCATCTGAAAGGGTGGAAGGGTTATAGACAGAGGTAACATGTTTCATTAAGTGAAATAGTGTGTTTGAGAGAAACAACCCAGATTTTGAGAATGTAAGGACTCCACCAGGCCTGAAATAGAAGCAACAGTCTTACTAAGGTAAATATGGATGAGGGCAATTTGGTTTATGCTAAACAGCAGGAGAATCTGAGGGAAAAAATAGCTGACATCTGTAGGGCAAGTTGGGGGCCTCCAGGAAGGAGGTAACAATAACAAGGTGGAGGAGACAAGCCTAAAGAAGGTAGCTCATCTTTCATTCCTCTACTTAGGGTCCAAGGTCAGGAAGGTCCTTCCTCATGCTGAAGAGGAATGGGGCTACATCCTCCCCACCAGCCTGCAGCTCTCTCCCAGGGTAGTTGACACATGGAGAGGACTGGGGGATGCTGAGGTGGCTTTGCCTTTGATCCAGTAGGTGTTTATGGTATTTCAGACAAGGTCCAAGTGAAGACAAGAAGACCTGTCTTGGCATACAGTAGCAAGTCAGTTAGTACTGGGACATAGTCACAGTGCAGAGGGTAAAGGAGGAAATACAAGAGGGATGCCATGATGGTGAAGGAAGGAAGCAGAAGATGAGGAAATAAAGAGCTGGGGAAGACAAGGAATGACTGACAAAAGCACAGTGGAGGGGGATGAGAGAGAACAGAGGGAGCTGTAAATGGCTGACACCACGCTCCGTACGTGGCAACAGGAAATTATAGAAAAGAGGACAAGCTCTTCTAGGAGAGGGGAAAGATAATGCTGCTAAGAGAGAACTCGTAAATAGTGGAAGGGGTGAGGGGAAGACACCCAAGTAATGATCCCACCAAAGCAAGGCTCCTGTCTGGTCTGCCACAGCAGAAATGGTGTTTCCTGACAAAACTGGTTCAAGGATCCAGAAGGAGCAGCCTAATCACCAAGAAACACTTAAAATTGTATAGACAGTCTATAATGAAAAGTCCATAATGGAAGGCAAGAGAACTCTGAAAAGAATCCCTGAGAGGTTCCAACTGGAGTACTTCCAAATAGGGTAAGATTGGACCATCAAGAAGACCTTTTCCCAAATGTAGATAAATATGCTGAAAATACACCATCCAGAACAATAGCATAGCCTGCAAAACAGCAAACGCCACTATACAGTTTCAAAACATGGTCTTATATGTGCAGGAAGTCTCTGGGCAGATTTCTCATTCCAGCTTCTTTGAACATTCCTGGAATTACAGGAAGAGAACATGGACAGATATCATCTCATTAGAAGGCATTTAGGATGTGCGTCTGTCATTCAGGATGAGTTAAAGCCTTGGAGATGAAATTGCCTTCTATCCCCAGGCACACACTGAAGAACATCTCAACAGAGTTTTCACCCTCATCAGCCGTTTCCTTATTCAGAGAGTCAACAAAAAAAAAAAGAACAGTCTAAAAACTAGGAAAAGTGTAAAATAACCATATTTTGAGTGCTCATTGTAGTATGTGTTCCTCTTCTCAAGCTTTGGCTTTGTGTCTTTATTGGGTTGGAGTTCTTTTAACTATGACCCTAAATCTTACTGTCCTTACCCCTTAAATACAATAATCACAGTTAATGTGGAGAAGGACACTCAGCAAATGGCGCTGGGGCTTTAAGGTTTCTCTTCAAAGATGTTATCAATAGTCTCTTGGCAAAAGAGCTCATGTCTTTCCTTCTGTCTGATGGTGCCCAAGTGACTCTGTAGTTTAAGCAAATAGCTTAGCAAATGTATTTCTAGGCAATCATCCTCTACACCATTCTCTGAGCACCAATGTCAGAGAAACAAAGTGCCCCACTGCTCAAAGGATCCAATATATCCTCCTTCACTCTCCAAAGCCTGCAGTTTGTAGTAAATGGCCAATGCTATCAGTTCAATACCTGATCTTTTCCCCTCTCTGCATTGCAGAGGTCTTCACAAGGAGATGAAGAACAGTGGTCAAGGCTTTGCAGGTAAGTACATTCATATATAACAGGGAGCCCAGCACCAATTGCTCCCATTTAAGCGGGGGAAGCAATTCCATGACTTAAGGCAGTCAGACAGCGAGCTCCATATTAGCAGACAGCTTGGCTTTAGGTCATAAAGAGAAGGGCCAAGATGGTGTTTGGTCCTCTGATCTATCATTCTGCCTGATTTGCAAAGCACCTTGCCCGTGAGCTTGGTCTCTATTCAGCCACAGGAGCACAGACAAAATTCCATGCTCAAGGAATGCCGTGGTCTCCTGAGTCCACCTGCAATGAACCTGTGGACACTGTTCACTCTCTAAGGGCCAGCCAGCTACCAGCCTGTTTGCCAGCTGGGCCTCCACACAGCTACCCCCCATCTGCGGCAGATGGCCGGATCCACAGCCCGCAGGGTAGCTGCCAGCATCTTCCCCAGGAGCGGCAGATCAGATGGACTCTTGCACGTTGTCCTTCCTGGCTCCGATTCACATGTCAAGGTCAGGCATGGCTGAATAGAAACCACAGAGGCGCCTGTCATTTAATCTGGTTGCCGTGGTCTTCCCTTTTCTAGTGCCTCTGGAGCAGAGGCTCTCCCCAGCCAGCCAAAAGGAAGGAAGGGAGAATGTCTGTGCCTTTTGGCAGCACACTGCGGGGGAAGGAGCATGGAATCACGGAATGGTTTGGCTTGGAAGAGACCTTAAGGATCATGAGAAGGTATTGGAGGGTCTTGTAACGAAGGCAACATCCTTTCTTCCCAGTTCTTTCATCCATTTTTCCCAATGCCTCACCGCATTGATCCAATGTGCAGATCTTGTCATTGCATTTTATCAAGATGTGTCCTTTCGCCTGACTGAGAATTCATTCTTTAATAAACTTTCACATTAAAAGCCACTTAGTGGATGTAACAGGGTCATCAGGACAGAGTGTGAGAGTCACTTACAGGGGTATAACCCTGCTGTGTGACCCATTAGCCTCTATGAAAGTTAGGGTACATGAGGGACAGACACGGGCTGCAAAATCATTTTGCACGTGGCTTGTAGCCACCTGTGTATTTTCATCATTGTTGCTGGATAACATCAAGATGGATATGAATATGTTGCTTATCTGAGGTTTTCAAAGGCCTATTTGGCCTTCAGCAAGGAACGGGCTCTCTGTGCCTGTCCTATGATGTGTAATGTGGCAGAAAGAGTAACTGCTCCCTCAGTACCCTTCTCACATTTCATACACAGAGGAGGAAGGCTATTCTCCCCACTGAGTAATCTTTAATGTCTTCCTTTTTCTGTTTTCATTTCGGAGAAAGTTTGGATGTTGCATTTTCTTTAACAACCTGATGAAGTCTGAGACCTTCACTCTGTATTTCATAAATCTTGCTGAACTGAAAGATACCTCCCGTGAGTAAAACCAAAATAAAAAACTGAGTAGACTCTTTAGGATTTACTTTAGTTTTCCCAATTTTCCTATGATTGTCTGTGCCATCTCCCCTTTAACCTATTTTTCCATCTGCTGCATGTTACAGGAACTTTTGCATTATTCCTACAACACATGCATGCGAAACAGACCAAGGAGTCCAAGAAAAGGCCTAAGAAGTCTCATGCTGTTCATACTTGATCATTACTGAGGCCAATCATAGCTGTGATGCTCATGGCTAATGTCTTGATCCCAGACATGCCGAGGTTAGCTACAGAGATGTGGTGACCCAGCTTCCTCACCCTCTGCAAGATCAGCCTGCAACCTTGAACTGAGGCAGACACTGGGAGCTTGTCTTCTCCTCGCACTAGCGATCCTCCCCTCCAGGCAGGCTGATGCTGTACTAACTGGCCCTGGCAGGATCAGCTCCTCTAGAGGGTACTAAAAAGGGAACAGCAAAGTTTCACTTTCAGCTCTCCCTTATTCTGATGACATCTGTCAGATGCACGGCTGCTGGTGGTGTGGAAGATACTCCTCTGTTGGGAGGTGCAGTGTTGAACACCGGCATGACTGACAGCAGTCTCCAGGCTCTGGCTGCTGCTGAACATTGTCGGTGCCCCTCATATAATGATGACTTACCTCTTCCCAGATTGGACAAGAGGAGGCCTGTGAAAAGCACCGTTGCTTGTAAGTAACTGCTCCTTTCAACTTCAATGACATGTCACATCCATCCTCAAGCTCTTCCAAAAATTCCCTCCTGGGACTTTGCTTTCCCCGTAACTTGGAGTGACATGCATTGGCAAGGAGGCAGACAAGGGTCTAGCTCGGCCTCAGTCCTGCCATGTGTAAATGAAAAGGCTGTGTGGCAGGGGGGAAGGAGAGGGCTGTGGCAGAGTAAATAAATTGCACCCTGCATGCGTTATGCCAGCGGGGCTTCAGAATGGTTCTACGGGCTTTTGTAAATGGGAATTCGCCTCCTCAATTGCTCAGGGCAGTGCTGTCAAACAGTGTTGCCAGGCTTGTGCCTCATCCAGAGGTCTCAAATATTTCCCAAGTCACCCCACTTCAATTTGCTTTCATAAAATGATGTTTCCCTTTTGGGGAGGGGAGAGAAAGCAGAAAAGCAAGCCCAGAAAGCCCACCGAGAGGCCATGGGAAGAGGGAAGGGGAGGCAGCAGGTGAGTGGGAAGGGACGGGAAGCTGCATGACAAGGGCTTTCACAACGCAGGAATTCAGGCTCTTCCCCCAGCGCTCCCCCCCTCACACCCTTGTTTGAATTTAGGATGCATCCTCCTATGGCGTCGTAATTACTAAGATTACCAAATGAATCTTTTGCTTCTGTACACACCGGGCATTCAGCGGAGCTCTAATAGTTGTCATTAAGTTTTCAGGGAGGTGGGAGAAGATAGATTGAATGCATGCACTTCAGCGCTGCACAGAGCCCATTGATGGCTGCTGAGTAATGATTTTTTTCTAATTGGTGGAGAGCAGCGGCCCTAATGGATGGAGCCTCTCTGTGCATTTACACTGTCTCCTCAATCAATAACCCTCGCAGTGCCTGGCACAGAGGAGTTCCTGAAAGCCCCTTTGTAATAATGGATTGCTGGAGGTTACACAAACCGCTGCCTCCCGCTGAGTCAGCCCTCTGTCAGGCACCTCGCGCTTCCCCGGGGCCCCGGCTTTCCAGACGGGACACCCGCAGCGGGGCCCTCGCCTCGGGTCTCTGCCCTCTTCCCGCGGCCACCGGCACCCCGCAGGCTCCCCCGGCTGCTGGGGGGAAGAGGGGGGGGGGGGGATTGGTTGCCTGCAGAGCCCGTGCCAACCTGGGGGAGTGGGAACAGCTGGGTTGCTCTTTATTGGCTTCAGCTGGGGAAGTTTGGCCTTTGAGAGGAGGCTTTGTGGGGTTTGCTCCCCTTCTCATCCTAAAGAGAAATCCACACATCAGAACCAGAGTCTTTACTGAGGCCGAAACCATCGAGAAGTCAGGCTGCACTGAGCAGGGCTCTCGACTTGGCCAGGCTGTGTAGAGCAGGAGCCCAGCTCAGGGAGGACAAGCGTCAGCCACTCATGAACCGTCTCCCTGCATCACATACGCATGGGCTGCTTGTATCTTAGCTCTCAACATCCTCCCGTTTTTTGCTTTCGTTTTGGGGGTTGACATGCGAGCAGCAGTTGCAAGACGGCACTTGAAATTCAGCCTTGCTGAAGCATTTGCAGGAGGCAGGCAAGTCTGACAGATGGGGGGAGACATGAGAAAAGGGGTATTATAGAGTATCTTAAAAGGGAGGTTTCAACAGGGTGCCAGCTCAGCCTTCCTCTTCCCCACACAAGAGAGCCTTTTACTGGAAAAAATAGAGGGGATTTCCATGGTTTGCTGAGATTACAGACGACTGAGACTAGGTTTCTTCGCTGCTACTCTCTGGGGAAATTGTGTCCTCACAGTCCACTGCAGAGCATTTCCAAGTGCCAGCATGTTGCCTCTGTTAACTTTAAGCCCCCCAGGAAAGGTGCCCATTTCTGGGATCTTTTACAAGTGAACCTGCCCTCACTGTTTGGTGCAGACCCCCATAACTCCGGTTTCCCAAGTGCCCTGTACTGTGTCTGCTCTTGTTGGCTTGCTAATGAGGTTTTTATATCTCATTGTGTACCTGGGCTTTTCCCAGCTGCATAACTCCATGCAATGGGCCATAGTCCACACCAGTCTCGGAAAGGGATATTACTGTGGAAAGGGGAGGGAGAGCTTGGGATTGCCCTGCTGGCACGGCTGGCTACAATCAGTCCCTCTATGAATGCAGATGGTCTGGACCTCCTCCAGCATTGAGGCAACTGGCATTTTCTGTTGTCCTCTCCAGTGCTTGGGGTCCTCAGGGCTTGTAATGATCTCTGATCCTTCTCCCTGAGGTTGAATGCAAGTTTAAGGTCTGTCCCCAGCTTGCCATGGTTAAAAGCTGAAAGCACTGAACGGTAAGGCACAAGAGTTGTTTTTGCTGGTGGGGGAACTGGTAGGGAGGATCTGGCCTCAAAACTTCACACTGAGACCCAGACCTACACCTTAGCAAGTGGCTGTTTAGGGCTGGGTGACAGAAGGCACCTCAGTATGCAAACAGCATGATCTGGTGATTCCTCCAGGGCTAAGGATTTAGCAAAGAGTGGGTCCCAACATCTCTGCATCGTTCCCACTAGGCTGGGGATGTGACTGGGGACAGAAGGGCAATCTGGGACTCAGCAGTGACACTCTGCATGTCCTTGCTTGGCATGCTACCACTAGAAAGCATCCCCCAGGATGGACTTCAGCAGAGGCTATTTCTACACTGTCAGGCACACTCTTTAGTTTCAGCTGAAGAAGTGGCAAGTAAAAGGGTTGTAAAGGAAGAAATATTTTTTCTTGGTTCATGCCACAGCAAAGACTACTGAATTGTTTTAGGAGATGGAAGTCTGATTGATCCCCATTGTCACTCCTGACACTCCATCCGAGTGTGCTGAGTGATTTTCTCTCCCTATCACAAGGGGAATCAGTCATACATAAGCTACTTTCTCACTGAACAAGGAATGTCAGAGGGAGAGGGAAGCATTTGGTCTTGATCCTCTGTTTTTCAGCAGCGTTTGTCTCCAGGATGGGCAGAGGTCCAGGCAAGAGGAAAGTGAATTATTTCAGGCTCAGGGTCCACCCCTACATACCATGGCCCGTGACTCCCACCCTCTGTGAGATCACCCTCAGATCCTCCTGACCTCTGAGATCATCCCCAAGATCATTATGTCACAGGATGAAGCAGCCCGCTTTAGGGGCTTGGGGCTGCTCTTTGTGGGTGCCCATGCGCCTAAGGCGGCAAGAGTGTGCACTGGGAGGACAGGGTGGCAGAAACCCCAGCCTGGTGACAGAGGTACAGGCCAGAAGGAAGGAAGGGGATATTAAGAAAGAAGGAGAGGCCAGAGAGGCCCTTTAGTAGAGGACAGAGGGTCTTGGAAGGGAAATCAGAATAATGGTGAGGCAGATGAGGAGTAGCTGAGGCGTTCCCAGAGGCCAAAAGCAGAGGACAACCTGTTTCTCTGCCACTGCTGCCTTGCAAATGGGATAAGATCCCCAGCCATCAGTGAGGAGGGACTGGCTGACCAGAGACCAGGGACAGAAACAGACCTAGACAGGCTTACAGAAGATCTGGGTGGAAACACCAGAGGAAAGAGCAGGGCAAGAGATTTTTTTTTTGTATCTTTAATTAAGATGTTTTAGAATCCTTTTGTGAGGAGCATTATCACTTAAGCAAAGGGGCAGGCCACTTGAGCAGCGGCAGAGAAGAGATCCAGAGCAGTCCTGTGGAGGACTTGAGGGTGTTGGTCAATGAGAAAATGAACCAGAGCCAGCAGTGTGTGCTCGCAGCCCAGAAAGCCAACCATATCCTGGGCTGCATCAAGAGGAGTGTGACCAGCAGGTCGAAGGAGGTGATCCTGCCCCTCTACTCTGCTCTTGCGAGACCTCACATGGAGTATTGTGTGCAGTTCTGGTGTCCTCAGCATAAAAAGGACATGGAACTGTTGGAACAAGTCCAGAGGAGGGCCACGAGGATGATCAGGGGACTGGAGCACCTCCTGTATGAAGACAGGCTGAGGAAGTTGGGGCTGTTCAGCCTGGAGAAGAGAAGGCTGCATGGAGACCTCCTAGCAGCCTTCCAGTATTTGAAGAGGGTCTCTAAGGATGATGGAGAGGGACTCTTCATTAGGGACTGTAGTGACAGGACAAGGGGTAACAGGTTCTAACTTAAACAGGGGTAGTTTAGATTGGATATAAGGAAGAAATTCTTTACTGTAAGGGTGGTGAGGCACTGGAATGGGTTGCCCAGGGAGGCTGTGAATGCTCCATCCCTGGCAGTGGTCAATGCTAGGTTGGACAGAGCCTTGGATGACATGGTTTAGTGTGAGGTGTCCCTGCCCATGCAGGGGGGTTGGAATTATATGATCTTAAGGTCCTTTCCAACCCTAACTGTTCTATGATTCTATGTGTGCTGGAGAAAGGAGCTGCGCCTGGCAGAGAGGGACTGGAGCCACAGTGGGGCCAGAAGCCAAACCAGGGAAGACGTGGAGATGCCGTGTACACTGTAAGGGGCTGCTGCAGGCCAAATCCCACAGGGCCTCCAACACAGGCAGCAGCAGCCTGCCCCTGCGCAGGGGGACATGGAGAGACCATTCAGGATTGCAACTAAACAGGACTCCCTAAAGGGGAAAGCTATTAGGAAAATACCTCAATCGGGAAAAGCTCCTTTGCCTTCAGAGAAGAGGAGCCAAAGCAATGGCAAAGGATAGACATTCAGCTGTCAGTCCTGACTTGCCAGTGCAGGTGGTGGCAAAGGGAAAGGACCTGACTCATGCGCTCCCTCTGCCATAGGTGTGCTAACTCATCAGTGTCACAGGAGTTAAATATATTGTTTTTCAGAGCAGAACAATGCTTTACCTATTTTACAGCCATTGTGTAGGCTAGAGCACCTCTGGCCCTGTGTCCCATCACAGCAACAGAGATCCTTGCAGTGGGACTCACTGATGGTCTTGCAGCACAACTCTGGGAAATCAGAGCACAAAGATCATGAGAACCTGAAGGCATCCAGCCATTCATTTATGCTACTGCTTCTTCAAACTCCACTTGTAGTGTGTGGCTTAGATAAATCAGACTGGAAATATTGCCATAAACTGTACTTCCTATGTAGTTTTTGGAATCAGAGAAAACCTGTGGAGTCCATCCAGGAGCTCAGATGAGAGGGACTGTGATAGCTCAGACAGAAGTGTTCACTCCTGTCTTTTCCTGCCTCTCTCTTCCTGCAGTGCACCTTTTCAGTGCAGGCAGCCTGGCTGCCTATCTGAAAGGAAATTCAGTGCTGTGAAGCAATGCAAGATGCCCTCTCTTGCTTGTGGCAATAAACTTTTATTCTTGGCTTATTTGCAACCCTTCTTAATCTAGAGGAAATTATCTTCACTTGGGAAGCATAGCTCGTTCTTTGTTTATAAAAAGCACAAACTTCTCACCTACATTGGTAATTTCTCCTCTGACCTGACAGCTACTCAAGGACTTCAGACCTGTCTTCTGCAGCTTCTTTTCCTCACTTTCCTCCATGCTTTAAAATAAACAGTGTCTGCTTTGGACTTTATTATCGGGCAAATCAAACAAAACAGGATCTTTCCAAACTGCTCCTCAAAGCAAGCCCATATTCCCACAATTTTTGTAAAAGAGTTTACAATAAGTGATGTGAGAATGCCCATTTCTATTGTGAAAAAATAAATAAATAAAATACACCAAAACCAAACAGGAGCTGCCTGAAAGAAAATTGACACAAAGGAAAGGAGTGCGGGTTCAGTTTCTCTGACAGTCAGTGTGATACAGATTGCATGAGAATTTGTTTCAGTACGCTTCTTCAGCACACACCAGACAGGAGGGTGTTTCGGATCTCATCTCCTAACTTCCCTATTGGAACTGAGGCTTGCATTTATGTGGATTTTTCATTTTACGCTATTGTTCAGGGTCCTGCTTGACTTCTTACAACCTTCCTGCCCTCACCTTTTCCCTATCCCCTTGCCACAGCCCAGAGAGATAAGGAAAAACTGAGGATGTGCTACTGACCGCAGCTCCAGCAAACTTGAGTTAATCTTCGTCCTTTTCCGGCAGGAAGCACTCCCTTCTTAGAGGCATTACCCAGACCACGGCTATTTACAGCAGTCAAGAGTTCAACATGTTTTCCCAAAGCAAGTTCCCATTATAGCTCAGGGTAAAGGCTCCCCAAGAAAAGCAGACACATCTCTTCCATACTTCCCATCTCTGGAAAAAAACAGCTGAACTGACCCCTCTGATGGTCTCCAGAGTCTCCCAGAACATGGAGTGAGCCAGCCTTAAAAGGAACCAAGGGATAAATATCCTGGATGAGTTTGGGATGCACTCCCTCAATATGTGCAGCAGCTTGAACTCTGCACAGTCTCGCTGGCCAAAGAACAGCAGCATCCAAGGCTCATAGCTGGCTTGAGAGCCTAGTTCCTGGCATCTCACCCTGCTTTCCCCTCACGGTACTTCAATTTGACACAAGAAAGTCTCTTCTTCCAAGTGCCATTTCAGTTCAGTCTTGCTGCTTCCAGGCTTTTTTTTCGGCTGACATGGAAATACCACCTCTTTGGAGGAGGAGATCCCTGCATTTGACTCTTGGGGCACAAGACCAAAGTAGTATTTAATAAATTGTCACCTTTGCCAAAAGCAGCAACATCAAACCCTGTGAAATGGGCAATCACTGCAGCTTGAGCTGGTGTGCTGGCAGAGTGACAGCAGATTGTCTCTTGGCTGCTGCTGAGCCAGGTTCAAGAGCTTGAATACGGCTTTGAGCTCTGGCAGTGAATCTCAGAGGCACCGCATGCCCGAGCATCCCAAGGGCAGTGAGCCCCCCTTGCATCAGTGTCTGCCACCCAGCCTGTGAAGTGGTGTTGCATCAGCTCCAAGAGCAAGAGGGAAAAGAGTGAGAGAGAGAGAGAGAGAGAGATGTTCACTCAAACTGGCAGCTGCCTTTTGTTTCGCGATGGCAGCTGCCAGCAAGAGACAGGCAGGGCAAGGGAAAAACACACAAGAGCAACATGCTAGATGCAAAGCATATTACACGCTAGATTTAAAATCAAATAGCATGCATGAGGGGTAAATATTCAGCATAATGCATGACGAGTCAGCCCCTCCATTCTCCTTCCAGTTCCTAGGAGCTGTGGGACTGGATGTCCGCAGGCTGTGCTGGCCATCTTAGAAGAGAAGAGAGGGGCAACACTCAAATTTTATAAGTAAAGGAAGCAAGTGCCTAAACATCCATTTTCTTCACCCACTTGAGTCAGGTGAAAGGAGAAGGGTGGTCTGTGGGTGATGCTGTGCAGTGGGCCCGTTGTTTCTCTCTCATTTCTGACAGCTTGCTTCCTTTCCTCACAGGACTGTATATCAGTCGGTTTAATGCTTTTGGCAGGGCGACGGCTCTGGAGCCTGACCCTCCTCCCTCTGCAGAAGCAGTGCTGGCAGCAGTGCTGCACATCCCTCTTCTCCTCCAGCTCAGCCTCCCTAACAGCCTGGACCCAGCACAGCACCCCCAGCACCACTTCCTGCCCCAGGGGAAGCCCTTTGCCAGGGCACAGTCTGCTTTGCAGTAGCTGCTGCCACTTGGGCCATGCTGGACAAGGTCTGTACCTCCAGTGATGAACATCCCTGGCCCTTCACCTCCCTATCTGCCCATGTTGTTCATCAGAGAGGCATGCCAGCAAGGGTGGGTGCATGTTTCCAACCCATTTCCCAAGTGCATGGTTTGACAGCATACTACACTGGCTCTGAATTCCCTGGTACCGCAGCAAAAACACTTCGGCCACGTGGCACTCACTCTGCTGGTTTTAATTTATTTTAATGGTTCTGACAGGCCAACTTTGTACCAGCAGCTTCCTCTGCCAGATCAGATATTGTTTACCCATCCCACTTTAACTTTATGCCATGTTCAATATCTTCTTTCTGCACTGAGCCCACTTCATGCCAGATCAGGTATCGCCTGTCCTCCCTCAGCCAGCACAGAGCATAAAGCTGGCATATGTTCCCCACTGTGCTCTCTGGCTAATTCAGCAGAAACAGGAGCACATGCTTGCACCTGATCCAGACCGTATTCCTCCTGACGAGTGGTCTGGTGTTGCATGGATCTGGTATTCACTGCCAGGAGGACCAGACACTCCATGGAAGAGGGTCTCCAGCTGCCCCCAGCCCTGGCCAGAGCAGCAGGAGTACCTGGCACTTGTAAAGATAATGCTGGGACACTGGCAAGCCATGTATGAGCCATGAAAATGACCATGTGCCAATGGGGGGGGGGGGGGGAAGAGGAGGGAAAATGTCGTGCTTTTCATACTTCAGGTTAAGAAAGCAGTGAGATAAGTGGAGTTTTACCTGAGGCTGAATTCAAGCTGTAAGCTCCCTTTATTTTATTTATTTATTTAAAAAAAAATAAAAGAAAACAAAACCGGGTTATTGTGTTTTTCCTGCTGCCTCTGCCTGGCAGAGCTAACTTAGCTAAGACAAGCAACACTGAAAAAAACCACCTTTCCTTTACGTACTTGCTCTGATCAGGGAGTGTAAACATACCTGAAGCGGGTCTGAGCTCCTTTTTATGCAAGGAAATATTTCAGAGGAATCCAAGGAACCACGACTCCTTTGCATGTGAGGCAGAGAAAGAAACATACTGTCTGGAAGCAAAGTGACTCTGAATGTGGCCATGGAGATAAAATGGGGTTTTCAACTCCTGCATGCAAGAGCAGCATTTCTCAAAGACAGCTTTTTTCTATTTCATCTTCTTTCTATTTATTTTAAGTGAAGCCCTTTTTATCTCCTTTTTTAGGTTTTAATCTTTATATAGAGCATACCATGACCCTGACAGAGGAAAAGCAGCTAAGTCCTACCTCCTCTATGAATACGTTTAGAAACACCAACTGATCAAAGTTAACACTGTGTGATGAGCAACTGAGTTACTCCTGTTACCACACGTTCCTGGGCTTGACAGACTGCATCATTTGGTGTGTTGATGTATCAGGATTTCATACACCATGAATATTCACCGCGCATATTAAATTAACCAGGTGAGAAAACACAGGTTTGTTTTGCATGTTAACTCTGTGTTAACGCTGCCCCTAAGTGGTTAAGTTGGTTTATTGCAAGTTAATTAGCCCTCATTTCAGGCAGTTATTTATTTATTTGTGGAAGGCTGTTGTGGTTTTTTTCTCTCCCAGCTTCGTAACTAGGCCTTGCCTCTTTCTAGCTTGTGTTCTCATCCTACTCTGTGTGGGTTTCACATAACCGCAACATTTACAGTCAGCTCAGCTTGGAAAGCTTGCATAAAGGGAAACATGGATGCCTACTACATGTTTATTACTCAATCCAAGCGTGGCTGTGATCCCGTTAGCAGGCTCCTCTCCCTCAGCTCGTTTTAATTAGCATTTCAAGGGATGCTTGGTACCGCAAGCTGGTGAAGTTTGAAGTTACAATGCGCCGGTTTTTGCATCTTTCCTCCTGAATCGATGTGTCACTTCACAATCATTGCATTACCCAAGCAAGCCTTTTCCCAGGTGCCTTGCTATTTACCCTTGCACTCCCATCCTTCTGCACGGATGCATGCAATGAGCTGAGATCACACCTTCTCCTCTCAGGGCAGCTTGTTGCTGTTGGAGGCATGGGGAGGCCAAGCAGAGCAGCTCAACCCTGCCATGAGGTCTCAAGCTTCCCTTCTTCTCAGTGTGTGCCCCGGGGGCAGGTGAGGAAGGAGGGCAGCCACACACAGCTCGCTGGCTCTGAAGGGCCTCACACTGATAGAGGTCACTCCATGAAACCTCCAACCAAATACCTGTAGAGCTTACTGACTATATGGGATCCGATGTGCCTTTTAAAATCATCCTCCATGGATCTCCTTCTTTTAGTTGCTTCCAGGCTGCAGCTGGGCAGCCTGGAACTGCTCTCCAGTTTGGTTTTCAGTGGCTAAACAGCCTCCCAGAGTGCATTAAGCAGGTGACCACTGTGACCCCTTCAAAGTCCAAACTTATTTTGCTCCTCCCTTCATTAGAGAGCTGAGTCCCTCCGGTCAAAGCAGATTTTCATTTCTGAAGCACTGAGCTCCCTTTGGGAGGGTGTGTAGCAGAAGTGCACATTGGTGCTGATCCTTGTTAAGCCAGCAGCAGGCAGAGTGCTTGCACACTGGGCAAGAACCTCCAGAGACCTGGATTCAAATTCGCAGTCGAGTCTCTAGATGAGGAAAGCAAACCTGGTCAATAACGCAGTAGCAGATGCCTGCGCACCTGCACTGCACCAGGCAGCATAGCTATCCATCCTTGCTCAGGCTGTGCGAGCAGCATGGGGAGAGGAAGGTGAGGAAGAGCAGGGGCAGTTCAGCTCAGGATACCTGGATATATTGGCAGAATCTGTCTTTGATGATCAGCCTCTTCTTTCCACAAGCTTTACAATTCAAATCTAAGACACCGTAAAAACTGAACCTTCAGGAAGGTCTCCAGACTTCAGCGCAGAGCTCGGGCTGGTTTTCCTTCGTGCCACCACTACCCTTCACCTTGAATAAGCAACATTTGTCTTCACTCGCGATCGTGCAGACCGGAGTCCGGGGAGGAGTCTCGCTGCTGCCTTGAGCTCCTTGCAGCCACACGCCACCTCCTTGCAGCGCATTCCAGTGCCGGGGCTCGGAGGGAGGTGTCTGGCCTTGCAAAGCAGGAGCTGGGGAGCGCGGTGGGGATGAGCGGGCATCCGTCCTTGTCCTTTCCCCAGTGCTCTGCTCCAGCAGTGGAGGAGGGCTGCCTGCATCCTGGCCTTGCGCAGCATGGTTGGACACGGAGTTAAGGAGTCCAGACACAGGGAAGCAAAAGGAGCCACAACGGTGTGAGAGGAGCTCACTAATCTGAAAGAGGCTTCGGGACAGCATCAAGAGGGGCACCCTTATAGGGTCCCTGCTTCTCCGCTTCTGAAAAATCTGTCACCGCATCTCTTCAGTGCTATGTTTTTAAGCAGGGTTGAGAAAGTCTGTGTAAAAGCCTAGGGACTACCTTAAATACCCCTAGCCAAGCCTTCTTAAAACTCCTATTAAAATACAAACACCACAGTCAAGACAGCAGGCTGGAGGACTGCCCAGTAGCCAAATAAATCAAAATATTCCAGAGATCCTGTTTGCGAACGCCCATTAAAGTCTGACAACTGGCTAATACCAAAGACAGCATGGATCTGAAAGACAGAAACAACGTGCAGGAAGGCAAAGCAGCCCCCGTTTATTTCTCACCCTTTCAAAGCAATGCTTCACTGCTTTAATGCTGTCCTCTTCCCAGGGGCTGCAGAAAAGGGTTTTCGGTGGCCAGATGACTCTCTCAGGACAGCCGGGCCACAGAGGCTGCACAGCCGTGGGTCCTTGCACCCCCAGCCCCATGGCCAGCACCAACCACCCACCAGCCTCTGCCAGGGACCTCCCAACCCAGGACCGGGACTCAAAGCTCAGTGCCAAGGTTCAGGCCAGCATGAAAAAGAAGCATTTATCTGCATTTGCTGTCTTGATGATGTCTGCAGGCACTTTATCTGTTTGAGAGGTTTTGTGGTTTTTTTTTAATCTGTGCTCTTTATCTGTTTTCTCAGATAAATTAATAAATAAAAGACAGAGAGGCTGGAATAAAGGACAGAGAAAATGAGCAGATTTTGATCTAGTAAGCAATTTAAATCTGTGCTGGCAAGCTGTATTCGTTCATTCATTAATTCAGTCGTGTGCTCAGAAAACCCCAGCAGAACTCCCTTCCAGCACAAGAACTTCCGACTGTGAAATAAACCCTGCGTAACCAGATTAACTATGAGGTATGCATCAGCCAGGTCTTAGGCATTAATTCAAGCATACTTTGCCTGCACTGTACATCACCAGAGCCTGGATTCTGGATCAGGTGTCACTCACTGGCAGGCATAAACTCTGTGAAGTTTCCTGCCTTCCACCTCCCCCTGTATTGCTGTTTCTTGCTCAATAAAAAAAAATAAAAGTAAAAATTATTATATGTACTGTCAGGGAGTCTTGATTCGGCTGTTAATAGCAATGTTATCAATGCCTTGTCTTTCAGTCTCACATAATTCAAAAGGGGCTGAATGGTTTTGTTCTGGCATTACAAAAATGAATCACTTCTGGGTTTAGCCCAAGCATAGAAAATCTCACCTTAAAACTTCAACATTTGTAAATTCAGAATACATTTAGCATGCAGAAACTGATGGGCAAGATAGAAATCTCTGCATAAGCTTAGTGCAGTCTTCCACCTAGCAAGTCTGTGCTGTACTGAATCACTAGATAATTACTGCCTGTGTGAGTGACTTCAATTATGGTATTATTATGTTATCATTTGATAAATGAAGCAGGACAGCAGACTTGTTTTAAAAGTAGAGAGTGAGAGGGCTTGGGTTATTTGGGGTTTTCTTGAAAAGGACAAAATCTTCAGCTGTCCTGGCTTTCCAACATTTTTTATTATTATAGCCATCTAAGGTATGGTTTATGACACAGTTAAATTTCATGTGTAGCCTTTACTGCCATTTCAATACTTTATTTCAATTTCGATTCTTTATTTGCTATGGCAAATCTAATACACGATAATGGTAAAACTTCAGTCACAAAGTGAGCTGGGATCTTCCACTTGGTACCAAGTTGTCCTTTCTCTCCTCACAGACACAGATGCTAAAACAAAACTGTCACTGAGTTCTCCACTATGCAGATAAGTTAGGGCTCCCAGGACCTTTGGAGTGCCTACTCTGCAGATGAAAGTCTTGTCTTCCCATTTTTATTAGTCTGGTACCCTTCAGAGATACTGGCTCAATTTTGGGTTTTTCAGCAAGTGCCTTTGCACACAGCATATATGTGTTCCTGCTATCACTCTGAAATATAGAGAGGTCGCTTACTACCTGGCCCAACTAATTCCATGGCTTTTACTGGACTGGAATTTGGAGACATGATGTATTTTTTCTGTGTGGCCTACAAATCCCACTTTTTAAACTGGATCTTTCCACACAAAATACTCACCAAGTCATTGTTTTTCTGATGACATTCGGCCATCAAAAGCCACATCATAGGTATCAGGGATGAAAACACGCAAAAATGACTTTTTTCTTTTCTCTCATCTGTCCCGGGCAGAGAAGAAGGTTCACATGCAATTTGTCTTCTTCAGAGTCCTCCACTGCTGTTGATCAGGTTTTAGTCCAAATAATATCTGTGAATGTGTTTAGCTTGTTAGCAATGAAAATGCTTAGCTGACATTGATTTTGGAGCTACATGTTGCTGAATAAAAGCTGGTACTTTTGCTCCTGAGCCATCAGATGAAATGCAAGAGCATGCTCAGACACTGGCTGAGATGGGAGTCTCCAAGGTGCATGTGTTAATATTGCAGTGAAAAAAGCAGCCTCATCCCACAGACTTTAAGGAATGTATGTGGGGTTTTGGTTCTTAGACAACTCTGAACATCGTCTTTTCTCATATCAATATAATCTGTTTTCTGTTTTCATGAGACTTCAAGGAACAGTGAAGTTGCTTCAAACCAATTTCACCATGTGAAGAAACATTAATAGTGTTTCCAGGAGAGGAGCGTTCTAGGTATTCGTCTTAGATTCTGCAGTCACAAACAGACCACATGTACTTTTCCTTTTGACAGCAGTCTTTAGCATTGCATATTGTATAATATTCTGTAATTGTAACTTTAATTTATAAATCTTTGTAAATTGCATGGGTGAGAGACACATAGTGACTTTTTGTTCTGGGATATATACTCACTTAGTAGATAAAAGACAAAGGACCTGCTAGCACCAGAAATACTTCACCTCTGCCTGCACTGAAGTCAAGTCATACTGGAAGAATTTTTTTCTTAAGCCTCATAGAATAAGCTTCTTCAGCTTCCCCTTTAGAGCAGGTTTGACAGATCACAGATCATTCTGCCAGACATTTTTAAGCCATTTCCGTTTTCACAACAGCCTTTGCAAAGGAGACAGAGGGGAGAAGGAACTAAACCCTTTCGTTGTCTACCTCATGTCCTCCCATGAGCACTGCCCAGCGTGGCACAAGATCTTCCATTTGCCTGATTCTCAAGGGCCTCATACAACTCCCTACACCGACGGTGCTCATCTCAGGAGAGGACATTTGCTCTGATTCACATCAGAATAACTCCTTTGGTATGGTGGTTAGTTACAACCTTTTCTGAAGTCATAGCCTATGTGTCTCTCTCAGAGATTCTACTTTCAAACCCACAATCTCCTTACACTAGAAATATCACTGAATGCTTTGCTTTCTTTTTCCCCTCACTATTTCTGATCTACCCAGGCTCTGTAGGCTCACTCCATCAAGGGGTCCAGATGCTCTGTAGATCTTGCTGATATCTCTATTTACTGTGACAGCTGCAAACTGTGTCAGGGTGATTTTCTTCCCCAATACACAAGTCAAAGTTCACCGACTTCTGTAGTCAGGTTGGTGCAAAGAAGGGCAGAACATGGCAGGTGAAAACAACAAGACTTCTTGATACTTTTGCTGCAAGGCTCCAAGGCTTCTGCTGCTGCAAGGGTATATATATGTCTCATGCTGTCCAAATCCAGCACTTCAGCTCAGCAACCCCATGGATTTCAATCTTCAGATGCAAGCACAGCAATGTAGGTCCAGGTTGCAACTTTCTTTATGACTTGTCTTCAGAATATAGCTTGAAATGTGGGGACCAATTCAATGTCATTTTCATTATTCAGGCTGATTTCTTGAGTTCCCTGCCAACAGCAGAGACCTTAAGTGTAAATGGTAAGATTTCTGACAGACCTATGAGGCAAAACCAAACTCTCATTCCAGCTCACAACTGAGGACCAGATTAACTCAAATCTGTGTCTCAACACTGCTAACACATCCCACACAGACAGCAGCCCTCAACTACACACACAGCCTCAATAAAGGCTGTGTGTCATTTCCTTCAAGGGTAGATGGGGACAAAGTGCATCTGGCAAGTACGAGGTTTACTGTGATGGTGCAATGGCAGGAAATGCCACAGAGCCATTGGTGTATTTCAAAATACATTCTAAGCCACAGAAGAGACACTTTTTTTTTTTAATTTCTGGGTCAGAACAATATAAAATGGATATTTCAGTTGCTTATACAAACTGAAACCACAAAAATATGCACCAGAACTCTTAGCCTAAGTTTATATACCACTATGCTTTACCTATAAGGCATTACAACATTTCAAGTTGTGAAGAACTCCAGAGAATCCAAATAGACCTCATCTCTTGATATATGGATTTTCTTGTGAAAACATCACTTTGGAGCCAAGAGAGATAGCCAGACATGTCCTGCATGCTAGGCTAATTGTATGAGACTATTATTTATTCCATTCAGTAAGTGTGCATCTGGTAGTGATGATTGCAAAGCCTGTAAGAAGGCTGATACTTCCTAGCAAGTGACATTTTTATGGTTAATAGAAACTGTCATAGAAACCACTTGGAGGGGGATATGTACAGGCTTGATCTTCAACTTAACAGTAAATCACTTCAGATTAGAATTAGATATCATGACAAAATCCTTCATCCTGTAAATTTCCAGAATTCAAGTAGCAGTGGCTTTGGGAGAAACTGTGACAAAACTAGAAGAACAGTTTCTCATTTGTTTTTGACATCTAGTGTGCAGAAGATCGTGTCTTTTCCGTAAATGATACCACATTAAAATGTGTCTGCGCTTTTATTTCTTGCTATTCTATTAATAATAGGAAATAGTCCTTCTTGTAGGCCACAAGTCCTAGGGCAAGAGGTAGTTTAAGGATGGAAGAGAAAGATGGGCATCATGTCAGAGACACCACAAGCAGCATCAAGCCTACAGTGCTGTGAGAATGGGTCATCCCAAGTCTCTGCAAATACAAGTGAGTCACGAGCACCCAGTAGGCCTCGTACCATCAGCTTGTTGAGAGTAGGATGCAAGGCCTGATGCCATAGGTGAGGGAAGTAAGGGTGTCAGGGTGTCTCTACCTAAATATTCTTATTAGTAATTTGGGACAGCTATAGACTTCTGTAGTGTTCATGCCACTGATCTCCTGCCAAATGCCCTAGCAACCTCAAAGTAGCTTTGTGGTGACTAATGGTCAAAGGACATAGGTAAAACAAAGTCTGTGTGTAGAGACAGTATCTTTTGTTAGACCAACTGATTATAGAAGGGAAAATGAGACAAGTTTCTGGGCACAGAAGTCCTTCTTCAGGAATCTATAAGCCACTTTTTGAAGTGCTTCCAAAGAAAACACAATCAGTACAAATGATCAATATTCTCCTGAGCATTAGATCTCAGATTTGCTCCTCCAGCAAGCAATTGAATCAGAGTCAGTTTTGCAGCATCAACCCCTCAAAAAAGCCCATTACCCCCCAGCAATCACCGAGTTACTCCCAAAACCTTGGAGCAGTTGTGTCTGAACCATTCCTACCCATGTTACACTGGTACTCCTATCCTGCCTGACATCACCCTGCTGCCTGGCTGTCTGTAAAGTCTTATTCCATTTGGGCTTGCCCTTGCATGACAAGGAGATAAGACCTTCTTTCTTCCCAGCTTTGTCCTTTGCATGGAGCTGGAGAAGCTCTACAGAGCCATGGCTCAGCTCATCAGGAGACTGTTCAGTGTGGGACAGAGGGACCACTATCTTCAGTCCCTGTGTCTAAAATGGTAGTAGTAGCATTCCTGCATCCAAGGCATAGGGTAACTTCTCCAGGGAAACCCAAATTCTCCACAGTTAGGAGAAAGCCCCGTGAGAAAATAGGGTATGAAACCAATGGAAGTTAGAAACCTAGGCGTGAAAATGTTTGGGATGGGGTGTAGCCATGGAGCCAGATTATACTCCAGTTTACAAGTCCCCAGTACCCTCCTCCCACAGCAGAGGGATGTTCCCTGGCTGCTCTCTTTCAACTGGGCTCTGCTTCCAGGAGGGAGAACAAATAACCATTTCAGCAGAAGTGACGCTGCACTGTACAACACCTCTCTGCAGCCCTCGCCAAACCACCAGTCACGCGCTATTTACCACAAGCTGGAGAATTCACTAAATCTGGCCTATTTTGAGTCAAACGGGGGCAGTTCCAGCCCTCACGAGGACAGCCCTGCCAGCTGCCCTCCCTCTTGGACAACAGGGAGAGAAAGGGGACATCCATCTCTGGTATCCAGGCTGTGTGCACGCAAGGAGACAGGTGGCTGGTGGGGAGCTACAACGGAAAGGCAATTGCACGGCACCTCTCACGGAGTACAGGCGTGTGTAAAAGGCTGCAAGCAGCCTGAGCCAATTAATTTCCATACTCCCTTTCAGTCAGATGTGGAAACGAAACATGTTGCATTCAGCACAGGACACTCAGTTCAGGGGGAATCAAAAAAGAAAGGGGGGTGGTGGAAATGATTCAGCAATCAGCAAATTCAGAGGAGGGGCAGCAGGAATGGGTCTGGAGAGATGAGTCAGCATTGGCTTCAGGTGATGGAGGAAAGGAGGCATTTCTGCTCTGCTGATTTGTGGAGCTTGATTGAAGTCAGCCTGGGCACTGGCATTGCATCGGGACGGAAGCTGCCTGATAGGCTGTGAATGCTGTGAGGGGAAAAATCCAGCAGTCACGCAGGCAATGTCTTTATTAAGTGCATTTTGTGACCTCCCAGCTGATTGGACATTTTTTTACAGACTTATAGTAGATTTATAGCAGATGTTATAGATGGTGGGGGAGAGGGGGGCTGTTGTGCAGGGTTTTTTATGCGTATGGTGACAGTGTGTGGGGTACTGAATTTTAAGCAAGGCTGCATGAAATTCAATCACTTAATCTTAAATTACAAGCCACTGGCTGCCAAAGCAATTTTTGAGATGGAAATTCTTCTGATTCACAGATTCCTTTGCCTCTTTTAAGGAACAAATGAGCAAACAAACTAGGAAAATGTTATTTGCTTTTTCAGAATTTGCTAACAGGGAAAGATTAGATTTTTTTTTCGGTGGTATTTGGCAAGGCCTCCTTTCCCTGCTTGTAGCAGGTAGCTAGGAGAATAATGGTTCAGGATGAACAGGTATCATTTCCAGCATGTCTCTATTGTATAGCCAAGAGGTGAGCCTGCTGTTTAAAATGTTGCAGGGATGTTAATTAAGGTATACCCGAGATTACAAAACCTATTCCAGTTGCCTTCAAAACCCTAGAGGAAGCAATGGGCCAAAAATATTTCTAGAAGATATATATCCCAGAGTTTGGTGATTCTGAGAGTCCTTAGTCAGACAGGTAAAACCTCTCGGAATTACCCAAGGATTATTCACACAAGTAATTGTTGCAGACTCAAACTGTTCTGTGCTCACTCTCTGGTAACCAAGTTGTTGTAGGAAGAGCACTCTTCAAAGGAGATAAATAGCAAGGCATGAATGCTTAAGCTGGTGCTGAGAGGAATTAGACCTTCTGAAAACCCAGCCCGAAGTCTCATGCCAGCTTGAATCATGCAAAATGTGTAGATGGGTTCAGAGATCCCATTCTGTTGTCTGGCCTCAGTGCAGTACAAATTGTGAGCCTACAGTTGTAGTTTCATACACGTGCAAGTCACAGGTAGTTCGGACCTGAATCCTGCCTGCAAGCCTCCCTCCTGCCCCACGGCAGCTCTCTGGGGGAACAGCAGGGCTCATCATCGTGCAGAGCAAGAGGATTTGTTGGGAAGTGTTGCTCTTGCAGTGCCGCCCCTTTTGTGGTGTTCCCCATGCCTCGCTCTGACACAATGAGTTCAGGAGAGAAACAATGAGCCTGAAGTGGTAGTGCTGACCACAGAAGGGGCTTCAGGTCCCGGGTGCTAGGGGCCTGGGCTTAACCCCAACCTTACAGCCCCAGCAGTCAGGGCCATGCAGTGTTAGGTGCCAGACTGTGACACGCTCATTCCCTCACACTGAGTCTCGGCTGCTACCCAGTTTCTGACTTTCTTCATTGAAAGGTAGAAAATAACAACAACAGCAGTGTTCTGTGGTATAAACATCATGAACCGAGTCATTACAGGAGATTTTTGTTCATTTGTTTATTTTCTAGACACATCAGACGTGCCTGAGACAGTCATACATGATCCCTGTAGTGTAAAATTACTCTCCCAAAGAAATAATTACCAAGCAGGTAATCTTCTCTTAATAAATGGTATATACATGATAGCCCACTTCCCTAAATTTTATTCAGCCTAGAAAAAAGGCTGTAAAACCTATGTGGCTTTCGCCTTTCCTCCTGCCCTTTACTTCGTGAATCAGGACATTCATGCATTATTGAGGCCTGCTCAAAATGGAGCTACCTTTAAAGCAGACTCTCTGTATTGAGGATTACATGTGGATTATCTGTAAGAGATCATTCAGAATCAAAGCTAAGCGCTTACCCAGAAATCCTTTGTAATTCCAGTTGCCCCTTATTTTGGCTAGTAGCAACTGAGGACAATTGGATCAGCACTGTGTACCTGTCAGCCGTGCCGAAAGTCTCCATACAGTCCCAAATTCCATGCCACATGATTACCAAGGGAAGCTCAGCGCTGTACCTTATCTCTTTCATAAACCCTCTTAATGCTGTGGCTGCAGGATCTCCCACACACCACCGAATCAGCGCCTCCTGCCAGTCACCCGAAGCGGGGCTCTGCCTGCAGGTGAACTGATTCAGCAGGGCTAGGGACCACCACGCCTGCAGCCTCCTTAGGAAGGAGGAACCCCACATGGGTGAATGGGGATGTGAATGCAGGAACAACAATGCTGACGAGTGAGGGCGGAGAGAAAGAGCCAAAGGCAATGGAAAGGCTGCCCAGCACTGATAGGTCTGTACCGATGCTGCTCCCAAGAGGGTTCGCTGCACCCCTGGGACACATGTCCTCCCCACAGCAGAAGTGCATCCCCCCCCGCTTTGTCTCCTAGCTCCGGACAAAGGGAACAGGCTTCCCAAATGGGGCATGGGGTCCAGCTTGCCCACCCACACCAGGGATCCCCTCACTGTGATCAGGCCACACGCCAAGCCAGTTCTTTGAGAAAACACAACCTTTCCCAAGCCACAAAAGAAGGATGGCTGAAAAACCCAAGCCCCTGCATCTCCCGCTGCAGCAGCAGTTGCCTTTTTTAAGCAAATCCCTGCCTGACAGAGAGAAGGAAAACAGCACTAAAAAAAGAGCTGTTCCTTGGGTTGTATCCATTTCGCATGCACATAAAAGATGAACTTCCCTTTGGAAACAAAACGCACAGAGTTGCGGTTTGAAAGGGGCCTCAATTTGGCTTCGACCGGGTGCAGCTAATTGCAGTTGCGAGCGCCAGCAGGTGCAAGCAGGCAGCTGAGGAGCCCTCCCCTCGGCATGGATGGCTCCCGGCATGTCCCAGCCTTGACAGAAACACGGCTGAGAGACATGGGTATCACATACTTCATTTGTGAGGGGCTATGCTCAACATGGGCAAGGGGGAGAAGGTGCTGGAAGGTTCTAGAAGGCTCCAGAAGGCTGGCAGGGCCACTGTGGTCCAGGGCAACGCTGTGTCTTGTCTGGGAGAGCCCTCCGTGGTCTCTCTGTCACCCAGCTGCAGTTGCATGCTGCCCGGGCCCTGGGTCCTGCTATGGAGTCAACACCACCACCATGTCAGGAGGCAGAACGGCTGTGACAAGAAAACTGCAAACACCTCCGGTCTTCCCTTGATTTCACAGCCAGGGAGACGCTGTCTATACCCTGTCTCATGTGCTGGCCTCCCCTTCATCTGCCCTGAGCTCAGCTGAGGGGCCAGTGTGGGCTCCCAGCAGCAGGCAGGTGGGAGCTGGAGCACAGCATGGGTCCCACCAGGGACTGTGCAAGTCCTGGCCAGGGTTCCATCCATCACAGATCCCCAGGCCAGCCAGCACGCCTCCCTCTTGGCTGCTGCACCCAAGACTTCACTGATGCTGGGCTGTTTGTTTTCTTAGATCGAATGCCCACATGGACCTGACCACAGATTGTGGCAGTTCCGCTGTCTATAACTGCAGACCAGGAACCACGCGTTGGTTCCCTGGCATTCTCCAGGACAGCTTCACTCCAGACAGGGGCTGCTTCTTCCTCTGCTGAATTTTAGGGTGCTTCTTGCCCTGGCCAAAGTCAGGATGGCAACAGCAAGAGGAACACAAAGAGCGCTTTATCAGTATATTTCCTGAAAGCTCATTTTGTCTGCAAGGCTTTTAGCAGGGCAGACAATTACATTTACCATCTTAATTCTTACATTCTTTTTATATCTTTTAAGAGGTAACTGAATCACCAAATAATGCACAGGCTTTCATGAAGGAGATCTATGATCCCATCTCCCACAGCCTTCTCCTCCCACTCTTACCCATTTGTCCCCTTACTTAACAGCCTGGGGTACGAAATGAAGAGCATGAGCCACTTTGGGCAGGCACTGCAGGTTTTCTGCATGGCATCTGGGTACTCTGAGGGACAGTGAATTGCAGGGGTGCAGACTGCAAAGGCAGAGCAAGCCAGCTTGGTTACCTATAACACGTGCAATGAAAGACACCTATGAATTCATTCCTGAATGAACTAGAGTACATCTTTGGCAGGAGAGGGGGGAAATCTAATCCTGATTTAAAGTTGTTGGTGATAGTCCCCACAGTCCTTGGTAATTAGTTCCACTGGTTAATTACCCTCACTGTTAAACAGCTGCACCTTATTTGTAGTCAAAATTTGTCTGGCTTCCAACTTCCAGTTGGATCATATTATGGTTGCGTCAGCTGGATTGAAAAGCCTTCTATTATCACATTTCTGTTCCCCATGTCAGTACTTAGAGACCGTGATCAAGTCATTCTCTCAACTTTGTCTTCGTTAAGCTAAACAGATGGAGTGTCTTCTCCAGTCTGTCACTTCAAGCCACATTTTCCAGTACTTAGTCATTTTGTTCTGTGGCCTTTCTTGGATTCATCCTCACCTCATCCACAACCTTCTTGAGCTGTTAGACACACTCATCTTTTTCAGAGTCAATCCTCTGTAGATCTGGAGCTTCCTGCAGTCCTAGGACTGTAGCCTGTGTTCTGTTTCTGAATGTATATCCTAGTGTTTGACTACATAGAAAGGTACATTTTTGGGTTTGTACCTATCTCATTAAAGTGATCCAGACCATACTGCCTTAGTGATCTATCTGTTTCAGTCTTCAGCCAGCGTTCCTACTGTTAAGGAGTTTTCCTCATACACAGTGAGGCTGGACATCCTGCCTTCCCTTCCCATTGCTGAACTTTCACATTGCAGCACTTTGGAAAGAATGAGGTGGAGGATAGGAACTGGTGTGAGGATGGGACAGTCCAGCACTCAGCTTTTTTCCTCTGTTGAAAACAGAAGCCTAACCTTTGCTATTGCCTTCCACAGTGCTATCTCATTTACTTTAATGGTAAAAGAAGTTAGCCTTAGCGATGCAATAGGTTCTGACTTCACTACTGTCTATGGCAGAGACACCCTGCCTAACTTTAAACAGAGTGGGTATCAAAAGCATTGAAAAGCCAAGCTAGAGCTTATGATGCTGTTTCTCAGTGGATCAGCCCATATAGGGGTGGACACTATTTCTTCTTAAGCAGTGCTTGCTGAGGAATCAACATCTTCCGTGGGTTTCCAGACAGCAGTAAGCATGCTGCTTATGGCACATAAACTCTATCAAGGAGGGACACAAAAAGAAGTCCAGACTGTTGGTTTTTCCTTAAGGGAGATATGGACCAGCTTTTCTGGTTCCCGCACAGAGCTGGGACTGTGGCTCCACAGCACAGGCAGCTTCTCTCTGCATAAGTACTCACAGGACGCAGAGGCACACACAGCTTCAGCCAAAGCACAGAAAAATGGGGCAATGCAGGCAGTCCATGTGCATCTGTGCCTGTTTCCTGGCTCAGGGAATGTGACTGCAGGGTGATTTCCCTGTGATTCCCAGAGGCTATGCACTGAATCCCAGGCCTGCATCACCAGTAAAAACGCACACAGAGGGTCAAGGTTTCCACTGATAGGCAGCCAGTGGGAAACTGGAAGTTAATGCATCTCTTCTTCTTTCCTTTTTGATAGTAAGTTGCCTCAAAACTAGCTAAAGCTTTGCTTGCCCACTACAGTGACTTCCGTAGGGCCATGTGCATGTAAAGAAGTGATGGACAAAGGTGTTTCTGTGGCAATTGGCCCCACCAGATTTGCCCACCCTGTGAAAATGCCTGAGGATACTGCCACTTTCTGATCATCTTGTTCCTGGGTTAGGGAAACAGCCATGTTGTAACTGGGGGTGATCTGTGTTCTGAGTATTGCCCTTGAAGCCTAAACTATGCAGAGCAAAGCCTTGGGACTATTTAAATGAATGGGAATTTTGCCAGTGATTTCAATGAATCTATGATTTCACCACGACACCTGTCACATGTTAGCTACATCAGTATTGATGTAACAAGCTGAAAACCAAGACCTGGCCTATGCCAGTTTAGAGTCAGTGGAAGAGTGCTAATACCAGTATTTGGGGAACAGCCAGACCCAGATACGGTACTTTCATTTTTGATATAACTGTAACCAGGCTTGGGGGCTGTGGAGCTTTTATCATCCCAGTAAAAATGATCCTCCTCTCATCAAAATAGTTATACCAGTGCCAAATCATTTAGGAGTCATGTCATGTGTCACTGTGATTGGGATAAACTGCCTAATTCACAAGTGCACTCTAACATTCACTTCACTAATGCTTACAGAGCCCTCTGAACAAAGCAAAAGTACTATATTGTTTCAATACCACATGGATCGAAACATTATTTTTATACCATGAATTATTATTTTCAGACCATAAAATCATGTTTAAAAAAAAAAACAATGTAAATAATTCATCACAGAGATCTAAAGAAAATAACCACCCACAAAAATTTAGACCAGTCTCAGCACAACTCATAAATGCCCAAAATATCTGGACTTAGCAGCAAAAGCCTGGTAAAACATTTCAGTTTTGAAATAGAAAAAAAAAAAAAACAAAAAAAAGCAAAGTTCTAGCTTGAAAATAGCTTCTCCTTTCTGCAATTTTTTTTCTCACAGTCCAAATAACTGAGTGAAAAAGAACCCAATCCAATTCCCATAGGTCTCATTAATGAACCTGCAAAGGGAATGTGTTGGAATAGCTGAGGGCTCTCATGCCATTTAAAACATGTAACAAACCCAGAAATTACTTATCCTCACTGTTGTGTATATACTAAGTTTGTGTTCAGAACTGTGCAGCTGGAGATTTCTGGCACAGACAATATGCTAAATCTTCTGGGCATCCCGCTGCGCCCCTTGCCAAGCTGTTGGTTGCAAAGCCAGAGCCAGGTCCTGTCTGCCTGCAGAAAGTGGGGGACCTCCTCCACAATTAGCCCCATTCCTTCCAGCAAGATCACTCATAGCCAGGCCATGCTGGGAGGCTGGTACCCACTGCCCAAAGGGCTGAACTTCCCAGCTGGGAAGTTAACTGTGCATCCTCCCCTCTGGTATTGCTTTTCTGAAACATACTGAGGACGGCTCCATATCCCTACTTCGTTTAGATGTGAGGCCAAGAACTGAAGGGTGTAAATGCCCTGGTTGGTCTGCCCCAGTGACTGGCAGGAGGTGCTGGGCCTGAAGCACACCTTGGGTTTCCCCTTGCTGTGGAGGGAGTGGGAAGCAGTTGCTGGACATGGCAGTGTTGCTCAGTGCTTTGGGAACTGCAGCCATTCGTTTGCAGGTGTGTGAATTCAAGATAAATTTAATCCATCTGAATGTGAGCCTCACCTTTCCTTGCAGTGCTGTGAAAAGGTGCAGCCTAAGCTCCAGCCTAGCTCTCCAGGATATTTCATTTTTCTGTTCATACCAGTTTGGCTCTTACATCCTATGCAACACCAACATAGCTGATCCAAAATGAGTTATCTGTGTCGGGGATCCTGGCTCAGCACAGCACAAATAGAGGACCAGATGCAAACCTTTACTTTGGGTTCCTGCCATCTCAAATATACATGATGGAGTCAGTTTTGTTCCAAAGAAAATGAAAATTGTCTGGGTTTTTTTTTCCTGCCATGTCCTTCGCATAGTCTGCTTTTATTTACTGAGATGGGGGTTACTCAGGCTTTTATCTAAGTCTTATTTAGGAAGATGGAATTGCTAGGTCCCTCCTGCTTCATCAAATCCAGTCCCCTGCTCTGGTAGGCAATCATGTCTTATAATGCCATTCATAAACTGATAAAGTACTATCTTAAAACTAGTTGGGTTTACTGGGGTCTTTTTTGTTCCCACTGCTCAGGCTGAAAAGGTGCTCCAGAACCTCCTATTTCAGTCACACTTTTTTGCTCAACACGAGGGCAACTCCAAATAAGGGAAGGCAGTCCAAAAGGAATAAATAATATTGTGTGGGGAAGAAAAGCAACTAACCTACACATTATCATTAAACAACAGGACGTGACAGGCAGTGTAATATTTCTGGTTTTGTTGTGAGTCAGGAAGATGAAGGTCATGTGATATCAGCTCTCTCTGCAGCACAATAAACCTTATTAACATTATAAGATAAAAATAAATATTCAACAATTAAGGGGGAAAAGGGTCACACGTTTGCATCTGCTGGGGATTATTGACAGCAATCTGACATTACCGTCAGCTAAACCCGCTGCTCTATTTTGTCCAGAGTTTCTAAAGCCATTATATAATGATCAGTCTAATAAAGTCTAGATTAGAGGCATTTCTCTTGCGTACAAAGAGATTGGCTTTTGAGTTGTCTTGTGGAAAAGCAACATTATTCATAAGGAGGGAGAGAAAGGGTTAGTTGTCTCTAACAGCGATCCTGATAAAAAATGTAAACTGTCTGAGGCCATTTTAAACCTCTGGCAATATTTTATGCTAACAGGTTTATGTCTGAATTAACAAAGTTCTCTAACCACTTAGTCTGTTAAAATGCAATTATTTTCGGTCCCCTTGCTAGGAAAGCATGTGCCAACCTAAATTTGGATTGTATTTATTACCATTTGCAATCACCTGGTGTCAGAAGCCACGTGAATACTGTGAGTTTATCTGATTTGAGTCTGGAGCATCCGAATGTACCTTTCAACTTCTTTCTTCATGCTGTGCATGTCTAGAGTGTTTTGCAGTAATACCATAAGCCCCTACAAGTGCACAGAGTGATAGGAAGGAGCAGAGTAAGATACTGTCCCTTGGGTACCACATAGCTTGGAGGACGGTGCTGCATCTGAATTACCCTATATCCACTGACCCAGCATCAGAATGCAAGCTGCCTTTCTTCTTTTTTTCCCTTAAAAAACATGGGGAGAGCAAGTGTGGGGTGGGGGGAGGAAAATGTCACTTCACTCAAAGATGCTATCAAGCCAGGTAGCACTGAGGTATGACTCCTCTCATACACCATCATACAGCACACGTGAAGCTTAGCAACAAAGCACTGACATCTACCTACCACAGACCTGCTGCTGCTTCAAGGTCTGGGACCCCAGACTGAGGGGTGAAGGACCTTGAGACAGCTCCAGCCATGCTGGCTGAGGACCATGGTGGGTGGGGGGCCAGTACCTGGGCTGCAAGTGCTTTATGATGTCCTCAAAGGCAGGAGTCACTAGCGGACACAGGGCCCTGCACTGACACAGCTGCATCGCTTCCTCCAACTGAGCCGGCCCAGCACGATGCTTTGCATTTCACTATTGTTCATTCCTAGCTAACTAAAATCCTCCCAAAACTTCAGTCAGCTGCAACATTCATCCTATTTCTGCCAATTCCAACCCTGGAGGACTGTCTACACTGGCCTGCAAAATCATGTTAACGCTGTTCAAAAATCTTGCCTATGAATACTTTTTTTTGCCTGAGATGCCATAGCAGTTTTGCTTGGCTACCAGGGGTAGGGCTCAACTGTTAATTAATACTGGTTTGCATAAGGCAGTTTTACAAACCATGTTAACGAGATGCTCAACCCAACTTGTGTTATCACCTTTGTCAAAGAGATTGTGTTACTCCCGACCATTCAAGAGATGATAAGATGTTTTTTCTCTTGTCAGCTCAAGCCAGGCCTGAGATTTGCAGCACAGGTTTTGGGTGAAAAGCCAATACTGGAAAACTTCAGTCCTGAAAGCATCAGGGGCCTGTCTACAAGAAGCTGGCCCTTGCAAGGGGTGTGGAAAGCCAGTCTGGCTGACAAAGGCTGCCAGATAGCAATATATTCTGCTCCATTCCAGGCAGCTGGTGAAACGCAGCTCCGGTCCCATTTTCTCTAAAGTCTCCATCTACACTCGTGTCAAGGTTTAACCCCAGCCCCCCACAGCTGCTCACTCACTCTCATCCTGATGGGATGGGGCACAGAATCGGAAGGGTAACAGTGAGAAACTCTTGAGTTGAGATAAAGACTCTTTAATAGGTAAAGCAAAAGCTCCACATGCAAACAAAGCTAAAGAAGGAATTTGTTCACTACTTCCCCTGGGAAGGCTGGTGTTTCAGCCCATCTCCAGGAAAGCAGGGCTCCATCACACATATCGAAGACTTGGGAAGACAAATACCATCACTTCGAACATCCCCCCCCCCCCCCCCCCCCTTTCCTTCCTCTTCCCCCAGCCTTCTATGCTGAGCATGACCCCCTATGGTATGGGATATCACTGTGGTCAGTTGAGGTCAGCTGTCCCAGTTGTGTCCCATCACAACTCTTTGTGCACCCCCAGTCTCCTCTCTGATGGGGTGGTGTGAAGAGCAGAAAAAGCCTTGGCTCTGTTGTAGGCGCTGCTCAGCAACAGTGAAGGCAACCCTGTGTTATCAACTCTGTTTCCAGCAAAAATCCAAAATATGGCCTCATACCAGCTCATGTGAGGAAAACTAACTCTATCACAGCAAAAAACAGCATAACTTGGGACATTTTGCAGACAATGCTCCTGACCACAACTGGCACAGTCACAGCCCCAGGAATTATATGAGCCCTACTGCAACATCCAGGATCCTCAGATGCTCTCTCGGTGAGAACTGTCTGCACCCAGAACCACTTACCATCAAAGACCAGATGGGGTTGGATGACTTTGGTCAGCCATGGCTGTGAGCATGTGGCATTGTTCTAAATTCTTTGCCAACCAGATCAGGACACAGGCAGGTCAGCGGGTTCCAGCATTTAGAACAGCCCCTGTACCTGCTGCTTCTTAGAATCATAGAATCATAGAACAGTTAGGGTTGGAAAGGACCTTAAGATCATCTAGTTCCAAACCCCCTGCATGGGCAGGGACACCTCACACTAAACCATGTCACCCAAGGCTTCATCCAGCCTGGTCTTGAACACTGCCAGGGATGGAGCATTCACATCCATTACAGTGCCTCACCACCCTTACAGTAAAGAATTTCCTCCTTATATCCAATCTAATCTTACTGTGTTTAAGTTAGAACCTGTTACCCCTTGTCCTGTCACTACAGTCCCTAATGAAGAGTCCC
The DNA here is from genome assembly GCF_028554395.1 of Pezoporus wallicus. Taxonomy (NCBI): domain Eukaryota; kingdom Metazoa; phylum Chordata; class Aves; order Psittaciformes; family Psittacidae; genus Pezoporus; species Pezoporus wallicus. The sequence continues at coordinate 527,981 of NW_026638681.1, read as the reverse complement.
TCCCCAGCATCCCTATAGGCCCCCTTCAGATACTGGAAGGCTGCTAGGAGGTCTCCACGCAGCCTTCTCTTATCCAGGCTGAACAGCCCCAACTTTCTCAGCCTATCCTCATACGGGAGGTGCTCCAGTCCCCTGATCATCCTCGTGGCCCTCCTCTGCACTTGTTCCAACAGTTCCATCTCCTTTTTATGTTGAGGACCCCAGAACTGCACACAATACTCCATGTGAGGTCTCGCAAGAGCAGAGTAGAGGGGCAGGATCACCTCCTTCGACCTGCTGGTCACACTCCTCTTGATGCAGCCCAGGATACGGTTGGCTTTCTGGGCTGCGAGCACGCACTGAAGCCGGCTCATGTTCATTTTCTCATCAACCAATACCTCCAAGTCCTTCTCTGCAGAGCTGCTCTGAATCTCTTCTCTGCCCAACCTGTAGCTGTGCCTGGGATTGCTCCGACCCAGGTGTAGGACCTTGCACTTGGCATGGTTAAACTTCATGAGGTTGGCATCAGCCCACCTCACAAGCGTGTCAAGGTCCCTCTGGATGGCATTCCTTCCCTCCAGCGTATCAACCGAACCACACAGCTCGGTGTCATCGGCAAACTTGCTGAGGGCGCACTCAATCCCACTGTCCATGTCAGCGACAAAGATGTTGAACAAGACCGGTCCCAACACCGATCCCTGACGGACACCACTCGTTACTGGTCTCCAGCCGGACATTGAGCCATTGACCACAACTCTTTGTGTGCGGCCGTCCAGCCAGTTCTTTATCCACCGAGTGGTCCATCCATCAAATTGATGTCTCTCCAATTCAGAGACAAGGATGTCGTGTGGGACAGCGTCGAATGCTTTACACAAGTCCAGGTAGATGACATCAGCTGCCCTACCCCTGTCCATCAGTTCCATAGCCCCATCATAGAAGGCCACCAAATTGGTCAGGCAGGATTTCCCCTCAGTGAAGCCATGCTGGCTGTCACCAAGCACCTTGTTGTTTTTCATGTGCCTTAGCATGCCTTCCAGGAGAATCTGATCCAAGATTTTGCCAGGCACAGAGGTGAGACTGACTGGGCTGTAATTCCCCGGGTCATCCATTTTCCCCTTCTTGAAAATGGGGGTTATATTTCCCTTTTTCCAGTCATCATGAACTTCACCTGACTGCCATGACTTTTCAAATATGATGGCCAGTGGCTTAGCAACTTCATTTGCCAGCTCCTTCGGGACCCATGGATGGATTTCATCAGGTCCCATGGACTTGTGCACGTTCAGATTTTTAAGATGGTCTCTAACCAGTTCCTCTCCTACAGTGGGCACAAGGTCTTCATTCTCACAGTCCCTGCGCCTGCCTTCCAAGACTTGGGTGGTGCAGTCAGAGCCAGTGCAGCCGTTGCCAGTGAAGACTGAGGCAAAGAAGTCATTCAGAACCTCAGCCTTCTCCAAATCCTGTGTAGCCAGGTCTTCATCTTACAGTTCCTGCTTTTACTGAGACGAATGCTACTTGGAAGGCAAGGAATAGAATAAAAGCAAATTTTGAAAAGTTCTGCAGAGTAGCCAAAGTTCAAATAAGCTTTGGCCTACCTACATTAGCTATCAAGTGGCTAACTGGCCACCCTTGTGTGAGCTATTTTTGCCTATCTGCCTAGAGAGGCCTCGCTATTAATGCTTTTAAGAGCTGTGGCACTGGTTTCCAGGAGTAACTCAGCAGAACAGAGGCACAACAAGAAAGGTGTCCAGATAGGAGCACAAATCTTGCCCAAATTTAAATGCATAATGTATGCCTGTAGGCTTCTGTATCATATGAAAGTTGAGAGTTAGGCATGGGGAAACACATGGACCTTAGTTTGGGTCATTAGCAATTGCTGGATACGCCTTTTAAACCCTAGCAGAATATGATGTTGCATGAAATACCTGATTACATACCCTGTTTAATTTTACTTTCTGTCTCCTGCACAAACGCACACATGTAGTGTAAGTTTCAGAGTCTGCTGCCGTGCAAAATTCATGAGGACTCCATGACAATAGTCTAACACACTGTGGACGAAAGCCTGGAGTCCCGAGCCTGCGTGGCAGCACAGAGAGCTAAAAGACTGAGCTGGGATCCAACTGTGCTGCTGTCATGTGCTGTATGGGTGACTTTTTGATTGCTTTTGATTCCATCCACTATGGAAGGAGATAACATTTGTTTTATTTTCCTTGGAGGAAGGGCACATATTTGCCTTGATATTTCAAAAGAATTAGTCCTCCTTCATGTCCCAATTGGCTTTTAGCCCATTTAGACTTTTCTATAGAGCTTTTAAATCCAGGAACAGACATAGGCTGAGCTTGTGTCTGGGGACTGGACATGCTCAGGGATTCTTCCATACAGCCCTGTCAGGTTTCTCTCTCCCTTGCCTGACACAGTGCAGCCCCTATGCAATGTACCAGCCACAAGCAATTAGCACTGCAGTCCCAAAGGACTTCAAAGCGGGGAGTGTTGTACTTAAATGGTGTACTTACAGGGCAAAAGTTGGCTATTCTTTTTCTTTATGCAAAATTTATTCAGGACTTAAGCATTCAAGCATGTGTTTTCTTCCTTTGCTGTATGCCAGAAAGGTCTCCTTGTCAGTGGAAAAGACATTTTCCTCTCTTACCCTTCCAATACTTGCTCTCAACCTGAGCTTCCCTGCTTTAGATAGATGCACTCTTTTAATTTTAGATCAATGATGCTTTGCTGTTAGCCAGATACCTTGAAATCACTCTTACATCAGGTGAAAGTAGAATACAAATGTTAAGTATTTATTTACAAATCCCAAAACAGAGCACACAATTTAAAAAGATGCATGCATAAAAGTGCTGAAGTCTTTCTGTAACCATTCTGTTAGTCCAGAGAGATTCAAAGCTTCCCATCAAAATACATGGCTTCTTTTCCTCCAAAAGCTTAATTACCTTTAAATGTTTCAAAAGGCAGTCTTGCTGTTCTTCTGTTGAAAACAAGCACTCTCACTCAGAGATGCAAATGTCAATGCGTTAGACCAATGTGTTGCATCCTGTTCTCGACTTGACTGAATCAGCTTTTCCTTTAGTTGGTGAGGGTTAAATCCTCCCCACCACCACCAGAAAAAAAATGATGCGATGTGACTCATCTTCGCTGCAAGTGTGTCTGTCTGTTAAATGGTGTACTTTATTTCACTCCAAACCTTAGCCAACACACTTACAAGCATCTGTTAGGGACAAACATGGGTAGTTCATTAATCACTGTTGATTGAGACCAGACACCACAGTCATTGACTAGTATATGGTGACAAAGAGATGCAGGAGTTCCACTCTGACATCTTCTGTTTTCAGGACTACAGAAGCAGTCTTATTTCCTACTTGCTCCAAGTTCAGACCCCTGAGTTTCTGCCCACCTCCCACTCCCTGCCAGCAAGAGAGTTAGCAAGTGATTAGTGCATGGGAGAGCTGCACTGAGAGACTGCTGTCCACTTGCATGGCAGGTGCTTGGCTACCACAAAGGTAGCCAAGACATATAGGAAGGGAAAAAAGAGGATAGTAATAAATACTGAAGGGGATGGCGCTTATTCCTCAGGCTGCCTTTAAGTAGCCTCTTGTAGCTAAGACTGCATCCCCTTGGTTTGTGAGGATCTCTGAGTTCTGAACACCACTGCAACTCAGTTAGCTGTGGGATTTTTGTTCTTGGGAGAAGATACTCCCAAGCCCCGTCTTAGAGGGCTGATTAACTTACTTCCATGCAAAGAAGGGAAAACAGTTGGTATTAAACAGAGTGCTCTCTAATGTGATGTTTAGGAGGGAGCCTGACAAAAGAAGGGCTGGAAAATGTTACTTGATCACCTTCACAAGGTGACTAAGTCACCTCCACACATTTGTAACTGGATAACCTCTGTCCTTTAAAGACTCACCCTACACCCTTTCTCTAAACCTGTGTTGGGCATGAAAGTACTCCAGCTGTTAATCTCCTTCCCAGCATCCTGAAGGCCTCTCCCTGAATTTTATTCCTTCCAGTGAAGACACATATCCTAATCTGACCATCCACCAAGGCCTCTCCTTTCATTCCACCTACAACTGCCAGTTACAAGCATAATAGAGATACCTTGCCAGATCTCCTCACAATATATTCAGTCATTCAAGAAGCACATCTTTTTTTTAAAAGCCCCTCTCGAGTCCAATGGAAGATTCAGCAGCTATCTGCATCCCTGGAACAGGCAAGGGTTCTTGCCAGGACAAGGCTGTCTAACCAACATACATAAAATTGCAAGAGACTCTCCAAAACCTCTCATCAGAGACAAATTAATTTGCTGTATTCTTCTCCAAGGTCATTTTTAAATTGCCTGCTGGAGGGAGACCGCACTAGCAAGTTATTCTCATCTCCTGTCTGAACCAAAGCTTTGTGTTTTTCTTTAGCAGTCCCTCACTGATTGCTCTCCCTGTAGAAATTATGCTCCTTCATGTGAGGCTGCCATGCTCAGCTTTCTGAAGGCTAAGACAATCAGGTTTCTGGGGCCTGAGTAGAACCTCTGGAATCAGGAGGGCTGAATGCAGGTGCAGGAGTTCCTCCGTGTGCAGCACAGATCAGGCTTAGCATTCCCATCTCTTCCCTAGTCAGATAGATGAAACAAGGACCACTCATGAGCCACCTCTTACAATTCTGGAATGAGGGGAAGGTCAGAGTTACTTCCTTGTTTTGGATGAAATTCACATCTCCTCTGAGCTTTGCCTATATCAAAGCTGGTTTGAAACACAACTGCATGATTTGGAATGATGAGATGGCATCAGACAGCACATTCCTATATTGTTGAGTGATTTTTTCAGTGAAAGATACAACCTTCATCAGGCCTATCAGCCCAATGGCACAATCCAAGTAACTCAGTCTGTTGTCCTGAATCTTCTCGCTCTTACACTCCTCCAACTGTGCTCCATCAGTGACTTTAACAGTTCTCCCTATTTTGCACCAGGAGGAGAAAGGCACACAGACTTACTGCTTTAAAAAAGAAAGGAATAGCATTTCTAGCAAAATGTAGCACAACATGGTCTTGATCCCACAGGGACAGCTTTAAGGGAGCCCTCCTATGCTTGTGGTGCTCTTCACACCACAGCTTCCCTCTTCACCTAGGGCCAGGAGGGAATAATGTTGTTAAGACCTAGATACTGTGTGTCTTGAGTGCTGCCTCTGGCTGTCTGGCCTCTCTGTAAAGGAAGGACAGTGTGTTGACCATTGAGTAAGAGGAAGGAAGCTAGTTTAGCGTAACCACAGCCCATTTTCCCTTCTTCTGGTATAGCACAAAGTGGAGTTTGATCCAGTCTGTGCACCAAATTCTATGCCCATGACCTCTTTGCTTTTCCTTTATGCTTCCATCACATTTAGCTAGGTAACAACGAATAGGCCAGGAGAGAGCAATTCCTCTGTGCATGTGCTTCAGGAAAAGTCTAATCCCTGCTCTAGCCAGTAAATCACTCATAAAGAGAAAAAAAAAAGAAAAAAAAACAACCTCTTAGCATGAGAAGAAAGCCGAGACCAAATTCCCCATCTACTGCTCACACCCACTGCTCTTAGACAGGAAACCTCTTAAAAGACCTCTGCCGACTCTGGCTCTTTGAGGATCTGTAGATGCACATGTATGTGTGTGAAGCAGAGATAGAGGCATGTCGAAGTGTTGCTTTCTCTCTGCTGATGGTTGCAGACAGACACGACACTTAGAGCATGAGATGGCATCGCGCCCAATTTACATCAAAGCTACTGCTACCTCTTCTGCACAAAGAAAAACCAGCCAGAATCCATTTCAGTCACTTAATTCTTGGCTGTAGGTACAGTGGAAAGCAGCATTCAAACCAAGGATAATTGTGTCCAGAGAACACCTCTAGAGTGATCTGTAAGTACTCACTGTTCAATATAACACTCCATTTTACAATCTCCTCTGTCCTATTGCTGGTAGCAGGTGTATTCACAGCCTTTTGTACCTTCCTTCTACACTTTGATCATGTTACTGCACAATTCCTAAACTTCTCTGAGATTCTCAAGCACTCGCAAAGACCTAGTTCCATCGAGGGGAAGAAGACAGTGAGCATCCTGCCTCTGCTTACGTTACAGCAGTGATGCTGCTTCACCGGTACTAAGCCTCAAGTAGAGGAAGGATGCAGGATCACTGCACTATACATGCTTCCCCTCACAAGTGACATCTTCTAAGTTCATACTAAGTTAATCTGTACATCCCCATGCTTTTACTGTTATTGTAACATTGACACTAATTTTTCTAGCTCACAAAGGGAGAGTACAACTTCCTGCTCTTCAAAAAAAAAAAGAAAGCAGGTTTTCTTGGTTCATTTCCATAAATCCCAATGCATTATGCATTATCTCATTCAAAGGTAAATAGTGGATACACACATGGATGAAAGATGAAATCCTGGAAACTCTAAACAATTGGCAGGAGGCATAACCATGGCAAATTGATTCTGTTCCCCCTCTGCAAAAAAGAAATGAAAGAATATTTGTGCATTTTTTAAATTACATGTAAGATTTGAAGACATTTGGGGATTCGTTTCTTTGATTCTTTTTAAATTTTTTAATGAAAGTGCATAGTGATTATTGGAAAGTTCCTTGAGATTGAAAGATTATTTTAAAACAAAACCCTTGGCAACCTTGCTCACTGCCTGTCTACAGCATTAGGGACTGAAGTACATGAATAACAACGCCTGCGTCCATCATAGCAATGATGTGCAGAGGCAAACAGAGACACACAGAGCTCCATCCAGAAAAGAAAAAAATCCTTAAAGAAAATTGTATTACCCCAAAGAAAAAAGTTTAATTTAAATATGTGGGTGATCTTGCTTGATTGGTTGGGTTTATGTCAACCCTGACCCTACAGTAACCCCAGTCTTGCTGATCAAAGGGATTATGCCACAGGCTCCAGGGCTGAGTTCATAATCTATCAGACTTTGCCGTATCTGTGTATTGTGTCTCGGAGAGCTGCAGTTTGCTATCCAAGGGCGTCAGCAAGCATTCTTGCTGTCCTTAGTGACCTTTATTTGGACTCAAAGTGGTTTAAGGTGTTGAATGACAGTCTGATCACAGAAGTCTTTGTTTTCTGTCCTGTGTCCTAGCCTGGCAGCAGGAAAATCAGTGACAGCACTGTCCACAGATTAGGTATGGGGCTCTGAACACACCAGTTATTACTACTGCTGTACATGCACAGATTTGGTGCCAAGTTGATCAAGCACACAGATTCAGCAAATCTCTGCTCCTTCTCTACCCAGAAAGTTTAGCATACCCAGTGCACAGCACTGTAAGCAGGCATGCTAAAGAAAGCCTAGCTGCCACAGCCTTGTTGGCCAGTATGATAGTAATTATATTTTATGGCCACTGGTGCCAGATAAGCCTCTCTTTTCTGTCCCAGTTCATTCCTTACTATACCTGATAGGAAACGTGCATGCGTGTACAGGTGTATCTCATGCTGTCTGGAAGGGGGTGAGGAAGGTGCCTGTGTGAAAAAACATGCAGCCTCCATGCTAGCCTTTACAGCCATTGCCCTTTGCTAAGGACCACCCTGCTTCCCTACAGGCAGATGCGTGCTCTTGCACAATGGCGTGGCCCTCTGCAATCTCTGCATCTCACTTGATGAAGTCCCTCCCTTCCCTAAAATAAAGGAGATATGAAGCAGTGTGGCATTTGGAACAAGTCCAGGTTGGACGAGGCCTTGGGTGGTATGATTTAGCATGAGGTGTCCCTGCCAATGGCAGGGGAGTTGGAACTAGATGATCTTAAGGTCCTTTCCAACCCTAACTGTTCTATGATTCTATGATTCTAAGTTCTAGGTAATGGATCAGAGGAGCTTATGTTCATATTGTCACACTAGATGGGCTTCTTATGTAGACTAAGACCAATAAAAACTGTCCCATCCTCCCCTCCACTTCCAGCCACGCATTTTCTTTGCTCTTCACACTGGCAGTAGCATCTGGGTAGCCTAGCAGAAAGGTGGAACAGGGAACTCATCTGGCTGAAACCAAACATTTTTTTACTGAGCTGTATCCCATTTCTAGACAACCATTGGTGCTTATTCTCCCCCACACTCTCCCGTGCTCTCCTATCTCCACAGCCTGGCACCTGTGCTCTTCTATTCTGTGTATCACACTTTAGTGACACTGCTGGTGCATCTCACAACCAGCCATGGCTCTGTACATCTCCAAACAGTGCATACACTATTTCAGTGGTGTTATCCTGGAAGGAATACTCAGGCCCTGTCAAGACAGGAAGGCAATCAAACACACTCACATCATTATAATGACACTGATAAGAAAACGTTAACACTACTGAGGATGGATTCATGGTCTAACTGTATCCCAAGGCCTTTGAAAGTGCTTGAAGAGGATGTATATTTCCTCTATCCCTGTTTCACAACACAGAAGACTGGCCAGTTGCATGACCTGATGCTGCAGCATTTGAGCAACATCTCTATTGCTTCATCCCACCTCTGTAAAGCAGACAAGGAACACAAACTCACAACCTCAGTTTTCCCTCTTGCCAAGGTTACCAGTCTGTCCTCTGCAGCCCTGAGCTGCAAGCAGGAAGGAGCGTATCCACTATTACATTCCTTCAGAAGGAGAGAGGAAGTGCAGGGTGGAGGAACAGCCACCAGCTGACACTGCTTGCCATCACAGGCATGCTTGCTCATGACAAGGCTCAGGACACTGTCTGTTCCTTAAAAGTTTCCTTGTTTACTTATTCTCAGGCCCATCCTCAGCACCACGTACATGCACATGCATATACACATGCACACACCAACACACACAGTAACCTACTCTTCTCTCAAGAGAAGACTGGAAAGACAGACTGCCAGGGCAACAACCCACAGATGTTTGACATTCTACAGGTGGGCTTTCTGTCGTAGCGGAGTATCTCACTTCACAGATTTTGACTTCTGCCAGTTCTTCCTGTCTGTGTGGGACATGGCGACCAGTAGACACAATTCCAAGTTCACTAAAGAAGGTAGGAGAAGAGCAGAGCCCTTTTTCCTCTGCTTCCTTTTGCAATCTTGCAGTTGCTAGCAAGGCCTCATACAGGCCCTCTTTGAACTCTTAAAACACTGAGTGTAAACCTTTTCAGGCCTTTAATACCTAATTAGAACCAGGACATTGGTCAGATCTCAGCAAATAGAGTGGGTCTGTTCATCACAGTTTTTCCTGTACGCTACTGCAGTTGTGTCAGGACTCAGAGCAGTCCCACCAGTGTTCAGGTTTCATCTGCCATACCTAGAGGATTTCATTACTCCCTCAAATTGTTTTTTCCCTATGAAGATTTCACATTGCCAGATAAGTTCCATCATAGCCTGCAAGCAATAGAGGCTCCTTGTCCCCCAGCTGTTGGATATAAAGTGGCAGAGCAGTGGGGTCTGTCTGGTTGTTTTATTGTCACTATGGTCAGGAGAATTTATTTTTAGTCAGTATTCTTCTCATTGAAAAATGCTTTTTCCATTGTCCTGAAATGATTGTCGAATTCAGTGTGGACTTACCAAATTGCTTTCCTGGAAAAAATGTCAGGATTATATTCACAAAGCTGAGAGGAAGACAGCCACTTTTTATTCACTCATAAAGGATGTGGGAGTCCTGGGTTTAATTTCCTCCTCTGCCTGGGGGAACTTGAACCAGCATCACTTATCTCTCAGGAGAATACCATAAGGTTGTGCTGTGCTGCATACTAAGGTGGGTTGTTCTTACTCTCCGCCACTGATGTGTCCTGGTCTGTGCAGGTCTTTCTAGACCCTCAGCTGAAACCCTCACATGGAAATGATTCACCTGGCTTCCCCAGTCTGTGCTAATGAGTACTGGACTATTAAGGAACATGAAAGTGCTGTCGGCAGAGTGCCTCCACCAGGATCCCCCCTGCTCTCACTACTGCAGCACTCTCCTGGGAAATCAGAAGGGCAGATATAGCAGCAAAAGAGGGCACTGCACATCCTGCATAAGCACTATGTCAGGCAGACCCGCACACTAAAGCTCATAAGGAAAAAAAATACAGCTTAGTCTCCTAAAGAAAATTACTTGTACAGTCAGCACAAGTTAAAGATAGGAAGACCAAATTAGTTCAAACAGAAAGCCTTCCTGATATCACCCTAAAGCTGTGCTGAGCTCAGGGCTGATAAACAACATGAATGCCAAAATCAATGGACCAAAACTGGTGTGCTCACTGGCGGCTGCTGGCATAGGATAGGCTGATGGAAAGCAGAAATCCTGGCAGTTACCACTGCCAACTTTGAGACCTAGATTAACACTATGACACTGTCAGCACTTAGTTACCTAATCTGATCAGACCTTCTGGCCAGCTTCTGGACAGAAGACACGCAGATGTCATTGGTAGCTCCACCAACTTCAACACAGTCCTGAAAACCCACTTGGAAGATGAGATTCGGGGTCCTGATACCACCTCTTTCTTAGTTGCTTTGTCATTTCCTCGCATGCTTCTCGTGTTCTCACTCCCTCACCTTCTGTTTAATCAAACTAGCCTAGACAAGAGGGGTACAGGCTATGCAATACAGCTGTAAACTGCAGTCAGGGAGACACCTAAAAGCAATGTCTGAAAGAGGCAGACAGTGGTACAAATTTCATAGATCTTAGAGGGGCTATTGTGCTTGTCTTTTTCTAGCAGGGAGACAGCAAGTAAAAGTCAGCGCCAGAATAGGAAGTCACATTTTTTGTCTTTGCTGTCCTTTTCTCTCCCCTTGCACATATGTGTGTCTTCAAGTGATCAGAGCTGAGTCAAAAAATGAGTAATAACAACAGATCCAGTCTGTCTTGTTGAGTGGCTCTCTTTCCCCAAAACAGCTACCACTGCTATGAATTTAAATAAAGGCAGGGAGGCATTGCTATAAAAACTCTCAACAGCTAAAGGAAGAGGAATAATGGATGCTTTTAAGAAAGAAAGCCTTACTTAATACTTTATTTTTCAAGTGCTTAAACTGGTTTTCCTCCTTTTTGTGTATCTTTAATTAAAGGTTAAAAGACTTCTACCAGTGATTGTTTGCCATGGTAACCAAGTAGACCGAGGTCTCTGAATTCAGAACCCAAAACCTTTTTAAGTGTTTCATGTTGCACAGTGTCAGGGTCACGTTAGCATCTTTGGCTCGCGGAGCTTACTCCTTCCCCTGAAATGAAGACGGCTGTGCTCTAACAGCCAGGCCACTAGACTAGAGAGGGGCAGCTCCCTTACCTCCACACTCCCCCTTTGAATCTAGCCTCTTTCTCTCACTTCTCCTTAAGGTGCTTGAATGTTTCATTTTGAATTAAATGCAGTTTTCATTATGAAACAAAGTTATTTCTTTGCAGTTTGTAACGAGAGAAACAAAACCTAACCAAACTCCTGTGCTCCTGCTGAAGTGATGTTTTCTTCTTTTCCTGCTGAACCAACCTGCACTCATTCATATCTTGCTGTTATTTTTAAGAGTGGGGCCCAGCTGTCTGCTCTTCAGGGGTACCCCTAAGACTTCAACAGCAAAATGCACGTCACAGTATTTTCTAGTTAGTTAAGAGAAATGACTGGCAAAGTCATTTATGCAGTGTGTGTTGTCTGCATCAATGCCCGTGTATGCCTTTATTACATTAGTCACCCCAGCTACTAGAATGACTTGCAATTAAGATTGCAGTAGTACCTGAAATGTCACATTGCTTGCCTCTGTTCTGAAAGGGGCACTGTCTAACCAGATAAGGCAAAGAAAGACATATGAGGGCATGACCAAACTTACCCTTATAACCACATTAGAATGGCTGAAAATGCTACCACACCTAGTAGAGAAATATCTCTTAGATGAGGCAGAGCCACTAGCCATGTGCAAGCTCTCAGTCTGTTGCACTGCAAAGTAAGATGATTTTCAGACATTGAGGAAACTAACCCGTTTCACTTTACGTTTTCAATAGACCAGGAGTACATGCCCGCACAGTTCTCCTTCCTGTGAGAGAGCCATCTCCAGCCACAGTGGCACACATTTCTTAAGTTACTGTAGCATGACACAGAGCATTATCTGAATGTAGGCTGAGTTGGAATGAGATGCAAACAAGTCAATTAGCATGAGGAGTACCCACATGGCTGATGTGCTGCATTGGTTTTGCAACCTCAACCTCTGTAGACAGAAGCTGGTGTGAGTTCACACTTACTCATGTGAAAAGCAGAGCCAGGACTTGCTTCTCCGGTAGGATGTGGCTGGTGGCCCCTGCTTGGGAGCCCTGGAATTTCATGCTGTCTTCAGAGCAGGTCTTTATGGATCACAGCCCAAGGCACCAATGTAATTCCTCTCTTTGCCTTTCCTGTGCATCCTCCATTGCATTCTCACGAGTGGAACAGTACCAGTATTTGTTTCCAGGACCCTTTCTTTCATACTGCATAGATGAACAATTCAAGCAGATAAATCAATGAAATTAGGAAAGAACAATAGCACCAATAACTGAACGTTGGGGTGGATATACAGTATAGGCAAGCCATCAACTTTCCCCTGATGCTCTTTTAAATTAACTAACGTAGGTGGTCCAACTGTGTCACAAAAACTCAATCACATGTGGTTTTTCATAAGACTCACTCACTTAAATCAGCATCTTAAAACAAAATTAAAACCAAGTTTCTCTAGAGCAGTGAGCTTATGCTTGCTCCCATGTTTTCTTCTTCAAAGTTTTTCTGTTTCATAAATAACTCTGACCACAAATGTTTTCATATTTAATGTAGGGGAAAGAACAAGATTATCTGCTTTTATTATCAGTGGACATATTAATTTGGACAGATGATCATCTGCCAGATGCTCTAAGAGCTTCTTTCTGTGGAGCTACGTTGAACTACCCAAAGGTTTGGACATTTCATTAGCAAGTACTTGAGGTGCTAGTTCAGGCTGCTGTGTTGGTTTTGGATGAGATACAAACTTCTTCTAAATGTTTTTTCTGAAATGAAAAATTGTTTTGTCAGTTCCCTGAAGGCTGCTCTGCACGGCTCCATGGCCAGCTTCTTTCTTTCTTTCTTCTTTCTCTCTTTTTCTTTCTTTCTTCCTTCCTTCCTTCCTTTCTTTTTCTTTCTTTCTTTTCTTTCTTTCCTACTTTCTTTCTTTCTTTCTTTCTTTCTTTCTTTTCTTTCTTTCTTTCTTTCTTTCTTTCTTTCTTTCTTTCTTTCTTTCTTTTTCTTTCTTTCTCTTTCTTTTTCTTTCTTTCTTTCTTTCTTTCTTTCTTTCTTTTTCCTTTAAAAATATTCCCTAATTGCTGTCTTTCCTGAGCCTGTTAATTTTTACAGTTGTATGTCACAGTATAAAGTTTTATGCAACTGCAGAAGTCCTTACTGAATGTCAGTGGTACTCCATGAAAGTACCTGACTAAGTAGTAACCATCCAACCCTTGGGAGTTATAGACTGCTGCCTCCAAGGGCATAATTAACAAGTAGCAGAATTTGCCATGTGGGTCATGTTCTACAAGATCCTGAAGTATCGGTATTGATTATGGTTAGATTAGATTAGATTAGATTAATTAGATTAGATTAGATTAGATTAGATTAGATTAGACTAGGTTGATGGTAAATGCTTATTTAAATTATGAGATTTTCAGGCAAATAGGGAATATCCTGTCATGAGCACCAGCAAGTATATTTTGAACCCAAACACACTTTAAAATGACAGTTATCATCACCACATATGCAATACCTTAAAGCATGTATATATGCAAGAGACCTAGTAGGCCAGAGAAAAGCCAAATTCCTGTATTTAGTACCATAAAGGCACAAATGAGTTCAACACTCAGAGAGGTAATTTTACATTAAAAAGAACAGCTTATGGAAACCTCTGTTCTGTGCATGCCTGCCAGCTAATGGCACACGTATAGAAGACAGTAGCAAATACAGCTGGGCTGGCACACCATGTGTTACTACGTTGATGCTGATTCTAAGGAGACTTCCATGAACTTGTACAGAGGAGAATGTTATTTTTCAGTCTCTCAAAGTATGCAGATGGGATTATCTTGAAAATTCCGTGCATGTCAGAAAACTCCTGGTTTGTCCAACAGAAATAGAAATAATCAAGACGATTTTGCTGCTCAAGCCAGGGTGCCTGTTACTATTTAGATGTGCTAGAGCATCCGAGACACCTGCACAGAGCTGCAGACATGACAGAGGACCTAACAGCGACCATGCCTTTGCAAAGCTGCGGCTGAAGGGAATCCTGAAGTATCTCATATATCTCTTGTTGCCTAAGGTTAGGCAGCTGAATCTCACTCATTTTTTATTTTCATGTGCAGCTTGAATTTTCTAATGTCTTCTGACCCATTTTTTTTCTCCTCCCCTCTCTTACTTCTTTAGTAACAAAGTGGGGAAAATCTAGCAGAAGGAGAGATAAGGAAGAAAAAGGGGGGAGGAGAAGGAGGGAACAACCACACTAACAAGAAGGGACATCTCCTAATTTTGAAAAGTCTAAACAAAAGGAATCAGAACTGTAAAAATCCTCACAACAAAGCATTTTCCTTGGTTTAAATTGACTTGTAGTTTTGCCTTATCTACTCTACTTACTGATGCCTGGAAAACCCTCCACGTCACCTATGAATGCTCTTTTCCCAAGTACAAATAACTGGCAGATTGATTCAAAAGCCCTGTTGTGCCACAAGCAATTGGATGATAGAAATGGAACATTGAAGCTTCTTACAATGTCAGCCCAGGTTAGAGCCTCCTGCATAGTCTGGAAGACAAGTTAGAAAGACACGAATGGTGAAACTGTTGCTGACCTCGTGGATGGCCTCAGTTGCCCCACTTCATTTTCACCGGGATAGCAGGAAAGAGTAATGAACCCCAGTGCAGTGTCATGAAGAACCATGTCAAGTATTATAACTGCAAGCCCTCTTAGCTGCCTGCAAGAATTATTTCAAACCTTCATGTGAGAGAGGAGCTGGTTTTACTGGCAAATGAGCATAGAAAATAAGAGTAGAAATTGCCCTTCTAGCAGGAAAGACAGCAGATCTTCAGACTGTGATGTCTGTGGGTGTTTGTGTGTGTATGTGTTCAACAGGGGAAGAAGCAGTAATTTACTGCTTTTCAAAAAGC
Organism: Pezoporus wallicus; assembly: GCF_028554395.1. Classification (NCBI taxonomy): domain Eukaryota; kingdom Metazoa; phylum Chordata; class Aves; order Psittaciformes; family Psittacidae; genus Pezoporus; species Pezoporus wallicus. The sequence continues at coordinate 512,954 of NW_026638681.1, read as the reverse complement.
AGCAGATGGATCTAACTCCCTTGATATTGGAAGTGCTTGGTCCTAGAGTTGTTGATTTGACTTAGCTCTCTTCTCAGCCAAGGCTCAATGAAATGCTATGGCCCCAGTCAGAACTACCCCAGGACATAGCTCTGAAGAAGCAGTGGGGCTCAGTGGCAGAGGATCTGGGGCTTGCCACTGGCCAAAGCCTGTGTGCTTCTTCCTAGGAAGCCTCCAAGAGAAGTTATCATAGATCCTTGAGAAATCAGACCATGGGAAAAAAAAGCTGGGCTCCCACCAACCTTTCTAACTCAGGCACATACTGAAATATGGCAAGTTTCAGAAAGCAGATATATGCAGTTCACCCAGGTACAGAAAGCTGCATTACAAAACTCCTGTTGCTGCTTTCATGTTACAATGCCTTCAATTTGTTCTTTTCCTCTGAGGTTTTATCTTCTCCTGGGCATAAGGTACTGCCAAGTCTCAGGTGCTCTGCCATTAGGGTTGCCTAGTTTTGATGGCAACAACATCACCCTGACCAACCCGATACCGAGGGCCCTCCTCTGCCCTTCAGGCAAACATGTAATAGCCCTGTTTGCTGCATAGCTGGCAACTGAAATGCAATGGGAGTCTGACAAAGAAAGGCTCTGTGGCCCTGGCACAGATGACAGGCCAACAGTCAAGGGCAACATGGTGACCTCACCAGCTTTGACAATCTTGGCGGGTGGAAAATAGCAGGAGTTTTGCATTCATCTCTGTGACATCAACCCTCCTGTTGCCTTGCTCAGCTCTCACAGACACATGGGTCCAGGCAGAGCAGAGTGGGCAGCTATCATTTCTTCCACAGTACTGAAATTTCCAGCCAGTGTGTCCTGTTGGGTAAGCAGTAATTCCACCTCTGCCAGTGCCCTCTCATGCTGTGTGCAGCCTGGGATGAGGCAGGGGAAACACAGACCTAGCTGTGCCATGATCAATACAGCTGCAGCCAGTCATGGACTGCTACTGCTGCTCAGGAGCAAGGAAATATGGCACAGCCACTCTTCATCAGCATCTTTGTGGTGTAGCCTATAATCCTCCACACATGTTCTACCAGGCAAATTATCAAAGCAGAGCTGTGAGTGTCAGCAAAGACTCTCCAGTATCCTTGGGTGATAATGTTCAGTTGTTTTCACAGGCTTTACTTGAGCCAAGTTTGCAAAAGCAGGCAGAGAGCAGTCCAAAATTTAGCACAAGGGAAGCACATAAATCAGAGGCTACAGGCAGGCTCTGTCTTTGCCCAAATGTACTGCAACCAGCAGACTTACAGTGAAGGCAGTGTAACTTCACTCCTGCCATTCCCCAAAAAGTCTTCCAATCCTCCCAACATTGATTTTTTCTTTCTGTCAATAGCAGGATCCTCTTTCTCTTCCATTGCAGTCTCTTCATGCCAACTATGTCTTGCCATCTAAAGACTTGGACCTAGCCCAGCCACTGAGACCTGCTCAGGCTGGGGTGAGGCATCCAAGCACCAACCCTGCAAGCTGGGAAATTCAAGAGATTTTATCAAAGTAGGCCACTGCACACTGTCTGCAGGACCTGTCCTCTGATGGCCTGACTCTGTTGTGATGATGGCAGAAAAGGAGAATGTGCCTCGTCTTTGCTGTAGCAGCTCACAGCCAAGGTGCTAACCTGTGCCAGAGGGAAAGCACCAGCCACATCTTCCTTGTGGCTGCTCTCCTGCAGAGACGATACACTCCAGCAGCATGCTGAGGTGTGTACTCTTGGTTGGCTGATGCCAACCTCATGAAGTTTAACCATGCCAAGTGCAAGGTCCTACGCCTGGGTCAGAGCAATCCCAGGCACAGCTACAGGTTGGGCAGAGAAGAGATTCAGAGCAGCTCTGCAGAGAAGGACTTGGAGGTGTTGGTTGATGAGAAAATGAACATGAGCCGGCTTCAGTGTGAGCTTGCAGCCCAGAAAGCCAACCGTATCCTGGGCTGCATCAAGAGGAGCGTGACCAGCAGGTGGAAGGAGGAGATCCTGCCCCTCTACTCTGCTCTTGCGAGACCTCACCTGGAGTATTGTGTGCAGTTCTGGTGTCCTCAACATAAAAAGGACATGGAACTGTTGGAACAAGTGCAGAGGAGGGCCACGAGGATGATCAGGGGACTGGAGCACCTCCTGTATGAAGGCAGGCTGAGAAAGTTGGGGCTGTTCAGCCTGGAGAAGAGAAGGCTGCATGGAGACCTCCTAGCAGCCTTCCAGTATCTGAAGGGGGCCTATAGGGATGCTGGGGAGGGACTCTTCATTAGGGACTGTAGTGACAGGACAAGGGGTAACAGGTTCTAACTTAAACACAGTAAGATTAGATTGGATATAAGGAGGAAATTCTTTACTGTAAGGGTGGTGAGGCACTGTAATGGGCTGCCCAGGGAGGCTGTGAATGCTCCATCCCTGGCAGTGTTCAAGACCAGGTTGGACTAAGCCTTGGATGATATGGTTTAGTGTGAGGTGTCCCTGCCCACGGCAGGGGGGTTGGAACTAGATGACCTTAAGGTCCTTTCCAACCCTAACTATTCTATGATTCTATGATTCTAAATCATCCTAGTGTGACTTGGCAAGTTTCTGAGAGCTAAGGTGGCCCTTGGAGCAAGCCTGAACAGCCCCACCACGGGCTGGCTGGTCACCAGCAGAGCTTCTGCAGCCTTCCTGCCATGGAGGTGATCTGGAAGGAAGGGTTGTCACTGTGTAAATGTGCACTCCTCAAGGCAGGCACATCTTTCATCCCTCTGACGGCACCCAGCATGACAGAGGGAAGCAGGAGGACAGTGCCTCACTGACCCCTTTTGGCACTGCCCAAACATAAATGTTTATTAATGATAATAACACAATAAAGAGAGCCAAAGAAAGAGCAGACCCTGCAAAACAGTGCAACAGTTACCTGCCAACTGAACCCTAGCAGGAGCAACAATAAACACAGTACAAGTAGAAATTATCAAAGACAACTTGGGAGGAAACCACAAGAAATGGCAGTTGAGCCTTATTAGTGCTATAAATCATAGAACTGGTTTCAGTTCCTGCAGCTCCTCACAAGCCGTATGACGCTGTCTCTCGCACAGCAAGCAACAGGGGTCTGTGCAGCCCGGAGGCACAAAACAAAGCAGGCGGGGAAAAGCGCTGCTTTTTACGAAAGTAATTCTTAATTTAATTGTAAATCAAAGGCAGGGGGGTTCTGGTGCTGCCTGTGAGCGATGAAGAGCAGAGCGAGATGTGTGCGAGGTGGGAGAAACATGGACTTTCTGGGGTTTGGAAACTTCTTCCAGTGCATGTTCCAGGAAGACTTTTTCACAAAGCTATCTGCTTGCTTCTTTGTTAATTTATTTATTTATGTGAACATTTAGCACCTCTCCACTCTGCATTTACCTGTTTATCCTTAAGCCCATTGTACATCTTGGGGTTTTATTCTCCAGGGGTTATTTTGACAATGGGAGCTACTATGTTTGACTCCTCTTCTGGATTGCCTCTGACGTGGAGGGGGCGGAAGGAAGGATTGGTCCAACTCACCTCTAATTTTAACAGTATTTGAAGCTTCTTGAAATACAACATATTTTACCTGGGACCCTCCCATTCACAGCCATTGAAGTCCATCATTGATTATCATTTTCCTGCATAAAAAATTCACTCTCTACTGAATTCTCTCAGCAGGACTTCAGACTCACCAATAACCACTGTTATCTACCTTGTCTGGGAAAGCAATGAACCTAGGAATTGATAATAATCATTACTTATTTTTAGTATTATTTAAGAGCCAGCAATGTGCTCAGTATGGTAAAAGACCAAAGACAGAGGCAACCATGGCCTTAAGAAAATTATTTTACTCTAGGGAAAATTCTGGCTCCCAGGAGTAGCTCCAGAGACTTTAAAGGGAGTCCCCAACCCAGGGACAAATCCCAAGCGTTAAATTGTGCTTTTAAAGCATGCCTAAACAACAGCACCCTGATCATTATGTGATGCCCCATGCACTGCTGTATCTCAAGGAATACCTGGTATACTTCAGGTAGCACAGTGTGGAGCAGCAGAACAAATGACAAAGACTCAGGATGGAGTGCTCTAAGAAGTTCAAAAGAGGAACAGGTGCAGTTCTGTGTCTTAATGGGTTTGCTTTAAGTTTGAATTATTTATTATCTTCTCCTGGCCAGTAAGAAGACAAAAGTCACACAAACCCAGCTGCTTTTGTTCTCAGAAACTTGTCCTTGGCCATCTCACCAGAAATACAGTAAAAGCTTTCACATCCTCAGGCTAGATGCAGGATTGCATCTGGGACTGCATATAAGCAGAGGAAGTACCACCAGGATGGTGAAATCTGATTACAAGGCACCCATGCAGGCATTGCAATACACTCCAGCTTCTTCGTGTCCTCTACATGTCTGAAACACCCAATAAATGAAGGACCATTGGTGGAAAATGATAAATACAAGGCAGTATTTTTGCCCTGTCTTATGTTATTCCCCTGCAGCAGTACTGATCTTTTGGGTCAGATTCTCTGAACCAACTGAGTTGTGCTTTCCAATAGCGCAATCTCAAAGGAGAATGCCACTGTGGCTTCAACCTGTTATGCAAACCCCTGTTTGGTCCTTGATGAAGCACTTCAGCTGGAGACATCTTAGAAAGGCTGAAGTAACCCACTCTTCCAGTCAGACAGGGAAACTGTTGATTCTGCATTGCCAGCAGCTACCCAGAGGGAAAGGCATGGCTCAGGTGGACCATTTCCAGACCACAGGTACCGCACGCAGCTGGGGCAGAAGCAGAAGGCAGGTTGTTCATGCTTCTGAGTGTTAAGCAACCAGCAGCAAATGGTTCACATAGAGACACTTCTCTGCATTCATTGAGCTGCAGGGGCCGGTTCCATCTGTAGGCTTGTGTGACGTTAGGGAGAGAAAGATCTGCAGCCTGGCCCTGGCAGAGGACAGCAGCTGACACTATGGTTTGGTGATCACAGGCTAAGCCACCCCCTACCAAGTGAAAGAGTCCCAGCCTCCCTTGCCTCCTAACACTAGTTCTCACCCTAAGGTAATCTTCATCTTTGGTTTCATGAGAACTGACCCCTCACACATACTTTTTTTTCCTTGGTTAGTTTCAATCCAGATTAATTCTCTCATTCAGGTCAGGTCTCATTCTCTCATTCAGGTGTGGCCTCCATGCTCTTGCATCCAGCTAGTGAGTGAGCACTGGGAAGCAGGACAAGGAAGCTAGCAGGAGAGCTTTCTTCTGCTTACTACACCAACTCCTTATTTCTTATTGTGGTTTTTGTTTTGTTGGAGTTTTCAAAGGGGAACTCTCAGTTACGGGGTAAAACATTCAAACTCTGTCTCTCTGCTTATGGCTCCAACATGTTCACAGTGATCTTGTGCTCCTAAACAAGAAAATCTCATGTGAACTTTTCTCAGACATGGACTGACCACAGGCTCTGCTAGCATGCTTCCATGTTACGGGCATCCTCATAAAACTTCTAGGGTACACAGTATGAACTCCACAGTTTTGCTGGGCACATGCTTTATGCTGACTCCAGTGACTTGCCAGATTTCTGGGTGGAAAGATCATCTACTCCATTGTCTGAAGTCCAAGATAACCTGGATTTCTTGCAGCCGTACTGCCAGCCAGCCTGCAGCAATACATCAAGTATAGAAACATTTTATGTGCAGCTGTTGTTGCTGGTGACTGGAAAAGCAAAGCAAAGACTAATAGGATATGTGGCTTTGTTCTGACTCAGTCTGGTTGATCTCGTGTGTGTGCAACCATTGCTTTCAGTAGCAGTGAGCATCCAGGAGTCCTAAGTGGTTTTGCAGGGGACAGGGAACAGGTAACACAGGGAGCAACATCATGAGAAGCCGCTGCTCCTGACTTGCTCTGCTGCACAGCATGGGAAGTCTCCCTTCTGGATGAAAAAAGCTTCCCCTTTCCACAGGACTTGCCATGTTTCTGCTGAGGGGAAGGAGGCTGGTATGTCAACTCATCACACAACTGTTTGCTAAAACTGGCATCACTTGTCTGAAGATGAGTCAGACCACAGGAAATGAGGAGAGGCATGTGCAGCTGAAAGAGGAGGAGTCTGAGCCTCTCAGATAGGGTAGCTGCTGGAAAGGAAGGGTTGAGATGTAATATCCAGTAGCCCTGGACCAAGCAGTCTTGATCCATAATCCCAGCATCCCTTCCATTCTCCAGGCAGCACAATGAAAATATTCACTGTACTGACTTTTAAACAACTTTTAAACGATTAATCCAAAGGAGTCTTCAGGAACTTACTTTGAACCTTCAGGTCTTTTGGCACTGAACAATTAAAGAAAAGAACAGGATTTTTACTTAACAGAGCACAAACACAAACTAAGCTAAAGGTCTGGGATACTGGGTTTGTAGCAGTGATGCTGGCTGCGGCTTTGGCGTATCACTGACACGTCCAGGAGGCTATTTCCCAACTCATAATGTGTAGTGTTTATCTAAGGATGTGAAATGCCCGAGACGGAGCCAATTTGCGTATGACACCAGTCATATTGCCAGATCCAAACAAAACTGATTCCAGCATTGGGCTGAGATACTGGAAACAGAAATGGCCTTGACACATGATGGTGAGCATCTGCCTTGTCTTGATAATGCTCCTGTCTCTGCTAGCTGCCTTCACTGTCCATAGCCTTTGACTTCTGTTGGAAGTTTCCTCCACCCAGGCCTCCCTGTGCCATACTAACCCAGCTTCCTACTTAAAATAAACTCCTAAACTGCATTTCTGCCATCCTGCCTCCCTCCATCACTGCATTCCCCTCTAGAGTGTAACCAGGATACAGCTCTGTTGCAGGGAACCAGCATCTGATTAGACCTTCCATTATTTTCCACCCCTCTCATTACTTAGAGCTATTCTGAAGACAATAGATGATCAGATGTGCCCAGGGAAACAGCTGGGGCAAGCACAGAGACAGAAAGCTAACTGGGGAGAAAAGGCACCAAGAGAAAAACAGTGAACCACACTTTCAAGTTTTGCCAGCATAGCAAAGAGTGTGGGAACAAATTACAATGTCAGTGAGATACCTCTGGCAATGAAAGCTCCAGTTTCTTCAGGAAACTGGTGTAAGTTATACTGGCAAAAATTGAGTCTCTAGTAGGAGTTTGTCAGAAAACCCTTCCTAGGGTAGGCAGAGCCAGCAATATTAAAAGGCAATAATATAGCCCAGCTGTAGGAAGCCTCTTTTCATGGGGAGAAATATTTTCCTGTGACAAGTCTCAAGCAGTTAAGCTCCAGAGAGCTTCTCAATACAGGCAAAAGCTTTGTACATTTTCTATGAATATGTATTTAATTATGGCTCCAATGCAGAACACATTAACATAAGTAAAGAGGAGAAATAGAAAGCAGGAAAGGAGGGAGGGGAAAGGTCTTGTTTTCACCTGTCTCCATTAGCAGCAGTCCTGACACCTCATCATTCTAGGGAGGACACAGAGCTGTGCTTGGACATCACAGCTTACCCGTCTGCTCCCAGCAGCTAGGATCAGCCTCCTCAGCCCTGCTGGTCTTCCTTAGGGATTAGTACACATAGGACCATGGTCAGATAACCAGGAACCAGCATGATAAAGACACATAACATGTCAAGGAGCAGAGGAGGAAGAGGCTGGTTGTTGGGTTGTTTTTTTTTTTGGTTTGAGGCCACCTGCGGACCCACAGACCCTGAAGAGAAGAAGAGAAGTTAGCCACAGGAAACCCTCTGTCCCCACATTTTCCAGAGCATGCACACTGGGGCAGGCCAGTGTAAATTTACATTTACACCCTCCAGGCCAGCAGAGCTTTCTTCTGACTGGAGGCATCAGCATCAGATTCTGAGGGCAAAGTGGGGCTCTCTCTGTGACCCCAGCCCTCCAGCGCTGTGACTCCAGTACAGCCCTGAGGCTTTCCTTTACCTGCTGCCTTTCAGGGACCTGCCATTATATGTTAGCTTCCCACTGCTGAATTCACCCTCCACCTCTTATGCTACCCATGGGCAAAGGAGACTGCATGCATCTCCATGCCTCAGCTCTCTTACTCTCATTCCTCCTTCCCCTGGAAAATGGTCCTTCCCACACCAAGAGCGCTTTACATTGCCAAATGATGGGCAAAAGAACAGATGAACAATAATGGTGGTGCAGGAGAAGGAAAGCTTTGCCTGAAGACCAAGGCAGAAATCTCCCCCTTCTTCTGCCCTCAGTCCTGCAGGACTATCCCCTCAGATGTTGCATTAACCTCCAGCTCCCCTGCCCGGTACACGGTGATGATAGTAGCCCATCAGCGTTCTGAACTAAATAAATCATGTCCTTTGCAGAGGACAGCAGAGGGTTCCTTCTACTAAGATTCTGCCCTGACTGCTCCGGACCAGACAAAAAGGCCTGGCAGGGCCCTTTGCCAAAGGCCAAATACTCTCTTGTTTCTCTACCAACACTCTCACATGCCCATCTTCAACTGCAGTTCACAGCAACATCCTCAAGGATATGATGAACTTCCAAAATGTGTGGCACTGTTTGATCTTTCATTACTGTGCTTCAAAAAGGCACTCCTAGGGAAATATAAATCTGAACCACTGACAGAAATCCCTCCCCTCTGTTTGCACTATGGGTGTTTTGCAGTACAGTCCCAGCATCTCTAGCAGCAGTTGAATTCTACCTCAATGCTAAAAAGCAAGCAAAAACCAGCTGTACCCAGTTCGTTTCTAGGAAGCACCCTCCTGGGAAACCCTGCTCAAAGCGCCCCAAAACCCAAACAGCTCTTTCAATGCACATGGCTATTGGCACCCCATCTGCTGTAAAGATCTGCTGTTGTCACTGGAGTTGACAGGGTTAATACTAAAAAGACTTTTTTGGTTTGGAAAAAATAAATAAAATCCATACTGTAGACAGGGTAGAAAGTTTTACTCGTTTATGGTCAAGGCTGGCTGATCCTGGTGCCTACATTCAGGACGGCTTCAACAAGTGCAGAGCTATTTAATTATTGACAAAGAAGAAAGTCCTCCAACCAGGCTAGGCTTCTTTTTAGGAAGAAAAAACAACTCTATCCAAACTGGCAGCACTTGAAAGTTTTGCTTCTTTGTATTTTTAACATCAGTGCACATAAAGAAAACACAGGGCCCAGCCTGAACAGTAGCAATGAGTGCTTAATATTCTCTATGCATAACCCTAACAAATCAGTGCATGATTCAAAAATGTCACTGCACATCTGTGGTGTGTGTTGCAGCAAAGTGGGACAGGAGGAGGCGTATGTGAAGAAGGAAAGCAGTAGAAATGCTGAAAGCTATTCACCTCTCTGCTGAATGATTACTCTGGGCTTGCTGCAAAGCAGGGATGAGCACTGAACTCCTGCATGTCCAGGAGGGTGCCTCTACAGGAAGGCTCCAGGTTCTGCTGCAGCTCTTTCAGAGCACTGCCATCAGGGGCAGATGGGGGCTGCCCACAACCTCTGCTGTTTCATGTGCAGATAATATCCATGAGATCCCACTTTTCTGTGGCTTTTCAACAATAAAGGCTAAGGTTTGCAGCGAAGGGTGCTCAAAATTAATCTTCTCATTCTTCTTTCGGTGACAAAAGAGAAGCTCCAGTGTTTTTTTCCAAGCAAATCTACTGTATTGATTGCTTAAATGAGGGAGAATGGGCACCCCGAGATGACTTTAGTCATTTGACATTGGATGAGACCTGAATTACCAGAAAGGACAGGTAGACACAGCTTTACACACCTGGGAGAGCAGTTGCTTTCATGGTGGGGGCTTCCCCAGTGGCTCCCAGGAGCAATGTGACGTGCTTGACTCGTGTCCCAGGCACTGAACATACATACATCCAGCGGACTGAACAGAAAGTACCATCACCCCGTGGTGATAGGCCACCATGGGCCTTTCAAAACGTGAGCAGAAAGACGTCCTGGACAAATGTGTATTGCTTGTGCCGTTCAGCTCTGGAGAGAAATAGAGGACAAGTCTCCATGGCTGCCAGTCTGGCACCTTTCATGGGCAATAAAATATGCTCAATGCTTTTCAAGCTTTTCTACAAATAATCAGAACTGTTTGTCACTGTGCTGAAGGAATTAGGGGTTTTAGACACTGCTGGAATGATTAAATAGAGGCCTTTCTTTCAGAAGGGCATGAAATTTAGCTGAAAAGCAGGGTTTGTGCGTTTTTTGTTGGGCAGACAGACCTGCCAGGACCAGCAGGAAGAAAGGCAAGCTTTCCCAAGGGGGCTGATTTCCCCAAGTGGTGTAGGAGCCCAAAGCCCATGTTGCTGTGTGGGACAAAGAGGACAGAGAAGACACATTACAGTTAGACAGCCTCTGGGACACATAGGAGGGTTGTTGCAATTCCCATGGTGGCATGCAAGAAGGGAGAGGACCTAGAGCCAACCTGGGAAGAGACATTAAATTCTCAGAGAGGGCATGGTGGTGGAAGGAGAGAAGGTGCTAAGAATGGAGAGTGAGTAGTGCTGAGGAAATAGATCTGTGAGCTGTCAGCGCAGAAACAACCACTGAAGTGCGTGCCAGGATAAAGTTATCTAGGGACAAAGTGAGGAGCAAGGAGACAGACATAGGCTATGTCCTAAGGAGGGCTGATAGTAGGGGGGAGAAAAGAAACACAGGGAAAGGTAGGATGAAAACCAGGAGAGTGAAAGGCTCTGGAGCACCTCAGGAAGAAAGCTGTTCAATAAAGGAGGAATGATCCACATCAAAGGCAGGCAACAGACTGGGAAGGAGGCTTCAGAGTGTGCCAGGAATAACAACTGTGCCTCGGCTCATATTGTGTTCCCTCTCCCGCTGCAGCACCGTCCTCTTTACATTTCATCTGTAAACTCTTCAGGGCAGAGACCTGGTCCTCCTCCCTGTCTAGCAGTTCAAGCAGTCGTTTGCCATTCGTACCAAGAATATTAATTGTATGAATGTTTATGTGTGCTTTTAAATACGAAGGGTTATACATCCCCAAAACCACAGTGTCACTGATTTACTGACTGTACTGTCACCCCAGGAGTTAAAAACCCTGTGCAGGATCCTTCCCCTCCTTCCCCTCTATGAAAATTAGAAGGCTGTATCAGAGAAGAAAAAAATACAACATAGGAGAAAAGAGGGGATTTTTTTGGCTTCTGCTTTTTCAGCTTTCCACAGCTGCAACAATCTCAGTACAAACATTAAACCTTAAATGCACATAAAATGCACTTGTAATTCTGAACATCCTGGCTGCCCTCTCTTCACTCACTTTTGCTGTCCTGCTGCCCTTTCCATACTGGCTGTCTGCCTCCAGCACCTACCATGCACCTGAACTTATAGTGGTGACTTTCAAGATCCAAATTCTTCCAGCTCCTGTCTATACAGTAGGAGCTGTGTTCAGACCAGAAAGTTTTTAAATATATTCCTAAATATTTATACTGTTGTTAGCAGTGATCCAGGAAGGAATTTAAGTGTTTCTTTGTGTGTCTCTAGCTCCAGTGGCACTTAAAGCATGTACATAAGGGCTTTGCTGGATGGGAGTGGGCCTTAATGCACACTTAATTACTTTGCAGCCTGGGCCCAAATGTTTGCCTATATTGCAGTGATCAAGCTCTGTCTCTTGATTTCCTGTCTGCAGTGCAGGGATAAAGAGAACAGATGATGATGTGTGATGGCGACTCCATTGGCCCGACCTTGGGATTTCTGAATAGCTCATGACTGGCAAAATCCTGGATTGATTTCAGTAGAATTTTATGAGTCATGGAGCTGAAAAGATTTATTTTTTCCTTCCTCATTACATGGCAATGACTGGCCTAGCCATGGCTCCTCATCCCACATTCAGTATTTCCCATGTCTGCTGGATTCCAAGTACTTTCTTTCTTCTGTTCCTAGTTCTCTGGGGTTTTAAACTACTTGGTTTGTAGATCCTGCACATTTTCTAAGGTGGAAATGTCCCCAGTTAGAAACTCAGTAGCCACGGCGCTGTCCACACAAGACAGGATTTAAGGCAATGCTGAAACCAGTTTTCCTTGCTGCTTTCCACAGACCCTCACAGGTCTATGGAGAGCAGACTGCTGAGCACTGCCTGTGGCTCCTCAAACGCTTTCATCTGCTCCCAGTTTCAAGTGCCACCAATGACCACCTTGTGTGAAAAGCATCGTGATTTAGACTGGGACAGAGTTCCTGTAAACCAAAACTCCGTATCATTTTGCCTTGCCTGCTCAAGTGAACCTACTCTCTGCTCTCAGTAAATTCAAATTATAGCACTGGAGATTTTCTGCAACAGAACACTGCCTTGAAAACCATTTAGTATGTAGACTAGGAAGCCATTAATAGGGAGCAACAAAGAGGAAAGGAGATTACTGCCTTTTAATCTTTCATTTATTCTGTGGGTAGCTAATAATTACTTAGACGTTATAGCCAGTTACTATTACTTGCTAAGTTTCACAAAGCCCTGTTTCTATAGTTGTCTCTGAAAACAATAAAGGAAACTATGTATCTACTGGAAAAGGAGCATTTTCTAACAGTATAGTTGTGGAAATCCTAGACCAGATAGTAAAGGTTTTTATGCACCTGCCGCTCACTAAAACCAACGAAAATTAGACACTGTTAATGCCCTTCCAAATCTGGGTCCTCGTAACTATAACACTTGCTGTCAAGTGTTACGATGGTAGAAACCTGAGACGAAATTAAAGCTTACATCCATGTACCAGGGGCACAAGCTGTTTCTCTGTAGTTGGCTTTGGTTTTATTTTTAAACCAGGACTGCGGGACCAGCCTTTTCTCCCCATTGCTGCAGTGTTAATAGAAGCCATTTTATCAACTCAGGTAACAGTTTTAAAATCAAAGTGTGGCAAGCCGGTTGTGACTTATTTGCTTAGTATCAAAAGCCACGGAATAAAACACACAACATCTGTGTCACCAGCTGCCATTTCAGGGATTAGACCTCTCTTTCAGCCAGCCAGCAAAAGAGGCCAAGGCAGCAAACTGGAGTGTACAGTCAGTGGCCACTGACTGGAGGTGAGAGCTGAGTGCTGGGCCCTAGCAGCCCGGGCTATTTCTGGCTGTGGTACCAGCTGAGTGAGCGTGAGCGAGCTGCTCACAGGGGTGAGGGTGGCACACATCACCTGCGTTGCATTCTGAAAGGAGTTTGCTGTGGCTTTGTACTGGGTTTCCATGGTAGATTATGCCTAATCTCCCTCTGAGCAATGCAAGCTCAACTGGAGCAGCCTGGGCATGCAGGTTGGTCCAGAAGAGCCCAGACCTGGTGGTCTTCCAGGTAAACTGCAAAATCTGCCCCTTTTCCTTGGGTTTTGGAAAGAGAGGGAAAATACAAGAGTAGTGATTGGCAGGAGTGAAACTGCTGCTGGGTAACGGTTTTAGGTCATTGTCTCTTTTAATTTCACAATCACCAGCTATGTCAGTGAGTTTAAATATGAGCAATGGTATTGCTTGGTATTGTCAAGGGCATGCAGAGCCCCAGCCTGGTATCTAAATGAAATCCACTGAAAAATGACTAAACAGGATTAGCACAACCTGAGTGCAGATACAGCACACACACTCATGAATCATCCTACACCTGTGTGCAGAGTTGCAACAGCCCCCACCAGAGACAGTAGAAGAAACTGATGTCAGTGTAACAGGATTAAACCCTTCCTCCAAGCAGGGCAGCTTGTACTACTGCAGCCCCTGGGAAGGCACACACATCCTGTAAGGATGCTCCCACCCGGGCAGCCACCTTCAGACAACCAAGGAACCTGGGGCTCATGGCAGGGGGCTGACCCTCCAGCTGCTCTCCCCTGTTGTAGCCCCTTTGCTGGGGCTCAGCAGGCTCCTGAACCTCAGAGCAGTCATGCATGTGGGGTGAAACCCCTCCCTGTGATAATGCCTGGAAGTCAAGGAGGGAGGGAGGAAGGAAGCTGTCATGGTCCTGCTGCGGGCTGCTGCCTGCGATGTGATTCCCTCAGGCTGCAGGCAGGGAGCTGGTGCAGGCAGAGCTGTTCACACTGGAGCAAGGCTTCCTCCAGGGAAGGCCCAGAATTGTGCCATTTGTTTCCCTTTTCTATCTGACAGGGCAGAGACAGATTTTATTGAGCTGCTGAGCAGCTCGTGAGGCCTGTCTGCTCACTGAGGCTTTTCTGAGAGCATGTGTGGAGAGCTTTATTGGATCAGGGGATAATTCAGTATCCATTTCTCACAGCATGTCCGTTCCCATTAACCTGACCTCCCAGCCTGTTTGCTGCCCCGCCACCCATGGGTGCCAGAGGGATGTGAGTGGAGGGAACGCCTTGTCTGGCTGTTCCCTTGCAGTGGGACCCCAAAGAGCACAGTGCTCATGGGGCATGAGCGTGTGGCTGGATCACCTTAGTGGCAACAGAGCTCTCTTTTCAGGGTGGAAGGGGACCCCAAAGGGGTCTGTCAGCCCATTCCCCAAATGCTGCTCTGCTACCCCATGCCAGCTCCTCCCCACAGACACAAGAGGGTATTTCCACAAGACACGTTAACTGTAAGAGAACCCATGACTCCCGGACAAACCTGCCCACCCCACCAGTCAGGAGGCACATGAAAATTCCTCTCCTCCTGCCTGGCTGCTGAGGACAGTCCCGCAAGGAGACAGGCTTGTCCCTGGCAGAGCTGCTCTGGGTTCAACACTGAGTGCACCAGGTTTCTCCTGCATGAAAGCTTTCACCACTGCACACCCACAGCCTTAGGCAGCAGTACAAGTTCTCCCCATGGTTATTTGAAGCAGCACCCTATTGCATCAGCCCACCTCAGTCTGCGAACGGAAGCCCAGCTCTTTGTGATGAGCTGGTTACTTTTTGGAGGGTCCCCCATAGTTACCTTCGATCCAAATCTCACCTAGGGTTGTCACGTGGAGGAAACACCAAAGATGACAAGAGCTTCTACCACTACATTAGCAATAAAGGCGAAACAGAGAAAATACAAGCCCTTTGCTGAACAGAGAACATGATTTGGTGACAGCAGGGCACAGGTAAGGCTAAGGTACTCAATGCTCTCTCTATCTCAGGCATCATCAACAAGGTCTCCCAGGCCCCTGGGCTCAGAGGAAAGCTACCCAGCAGGCAGACAGGCATTCACTCAGGTATTGCCTGAGAGATCTTGCTCTCTTCAAGTCCATCAGACCCAGCAGTGCATCCCAGAGTGCCAAGAGACCTGGCCCATGTCCTTGCAAGGCCACGCTCTAGCATCTTCAAATGACGAGGCCTAGGTATTTCTCTGACAATCAAAGAAAGGCAAATGTGAGGCCTGCCCATACCCATAGGAAGGTCGTCAGGAGCAGGGAACTGCACCACTGTGTGTGGCAGGAGGAGAGGAGACAACAGGCATAAACTGGAACAAGAGAGACTCAGACTAGATGCAGGGGGGAAAAGCATCCCTGTGAGGACATCCTGAGGCTGCGCAGGCTCCACCATGAGGGGTGTGAGCCCTCAGCAGCCTCATCTGGCCTGGGGTTGACCCTGCTCTGAGCCTCCCAGGGTCCTGGCCAGCCTGAATGATGCTGCCATCCCATGCTGAGCTGGATTGCACAGCAACAGTAGGAAATTAAAAATACAGAAATAGAATCCTGCTGTTGACACAAATAGCCCCAATCCTCCAGACTGCTTTCGTTCTCAGTCTGCTCTGACTTGATGCAGGAAGCCAGACTAGCTCTCAGCCAGGGCAGCAGTACAGATCTGTCCTCACTACTCCTTTGCCAGTCTGAAGGCTTGAGGCTGCTACTGCTAAGAAAATAGTCAGATGAGTACAAAGCAACTGCAGAGGCTGGGTGCTTCTGTGAGGATCCAGTCATCGTCACCTCCACTCCTTTTCTCAGCTCCCTTTCTCTCCCTTCCCTTTCCCATTACTCCTTCAGTAAAAACCCAAACAAGAAAGCAAGCCCGCAGGACTCATAGCCTCTGTGTCCCACCTCTCCCTGTCCCCCTCCATTCCCTAAACATAGAGGAACTTCTACCAGGCCACAGTCCCTCTCAAAAAGGGGGGTAACAGCAGTGCCCTACAGCAACTGCAATTGAGCAGCCTAAAGATATTAAAGCTCCTTTCACCCTCCTTCCTAGCTGCTGTTGAGGCTAAGTGCATCTCAGCAAGCCATCAGGAGCAGGAGCCTCATCACAAGAAGCCCTGGCCAGGGACACGTTTTGAAGGGAAAGATGCAGCAACATCATGTTTAGAAAAGATGCTTGAGCTCCCATCTAAGTGTTCATGGAAGCTATTTTCACCTTCAGCTGCTGCAGATTTGTTCCTGGGATGGTGGCTGCACCGAGCAGCTGACACAGACCTGAGAATCAATCAAAAGTAATTGAAACAGAAGAGGCTCAGCAATCAACCTATTAGGTTGCTGGAGCCAGGAAAAGTGCTGCAATGAGGAGCCACAGAAAGCGGAACAGGCTTCCCTTATGAAACTTAACGTGAGGAAGAAGCTTTGGCTGCGCTGTTGTTTCTTACCAGAAGAATGAAAATCTGTGGGATTCTTTCTGTGTATTATCATCCCCTCTAATGGGAAGGGGAGAAAGGAAAGAAACCATTAGAATATTAGCTGTAAAAAATGCCATAGAATCATGGAATCACAGAATGGTTCATCTCATACTCTTTCCTTTCCCTCATTCCCGCCTATATGAAACAAAATGATTCTTTGCTCTCAGTTGTCTGCTGTGGCAGCAGTTGGAGTGGCCTTTGTTTTTCTTCACTTCACTGCTCCTCACCGGAGGATTTTGCTGGCTGCAGCAACCTATTAAACTGGTTTCTGTCTCTCTTCTGTCAGAGCGGGAGTTGCTGCCGGAGTCCGGTTATTTCCAAATGCCAGCATGAATCGGTTCCTGCGAAGCCAGACCTCAGAGCCATCCACAAGGGCATGAGCTGAAGTGTGAGGGGCTTGCCAGCCTCCATTAGTTAACAGTGCGTGCCCCTCCACCATCCCTCACCCAGGTCTCACACCCTTCTTGCAGGTGCCTCAAGGGGATTTACAGGGGTGAGCTTAAATATTTCATCTAAATCATTAGAGCAAAAGAGAGAAATTAAATGTGATCTTTAGAAGGGAGGAGGAAAGCTTTAACCACATGCATTTGTAATAAAGCAAAGAGAAAACGTAGCACTGAGAATTCAGATTTGGAAAGGACTGCTGTGCATGCCAGTAAGGACCAGCCTTCCCCGAGAGCTGAAGTCTGAAGGGCCACCCAGCTCTCTCCTACACAGGTAGCATGCTGAACTGATTTACTTTGGTTAGAGAGGATGTACTGACTTGACCCTGATACCAGAGACTCTTGTTGACTCTGAATTCTGCGCAGCACATCCTTGGTTGTATGCAGTTATGAAACATAATAACTCCTGTTATTTTCAGGATGAGCCCTCCCCGCACATCAATTTCTAATTAATTGGAAGCAAATGAGAACAGTTTCCCCTTTCTCCTCACCTAGACAATATAGCATGGCGGGGAGAGGGGGTAGGTTTAATATTATGATTGAGGCTTGTATCTTGACCTGTACAGTGGGAACGAACTAGCTGACAGAGGGGTTTTAGCTTCAGTTCTGGGGTGATTAGAGCAGTTCTGCCTTGTTTTCATTGTCTGTGAAGAGCCTGTATACGTGATATTGTACATGCTGCTGGCAGTCCTCTACACCAGGGACTTTTCTGTGGGCTGGGCAGGCTGTGAGAGGGTCCTTAGAACAGTGGGGTTTACCTGAGGGATTCTACCTCACAGTGATTGTATAGAGTCAGAGGGAAATATGCCCTAGGTTCTACAAAGCAGTGCTCCAAATTTTATGAGTACTTACTGCCTTCTGAGGGTACCACTGGGCAAACTGCAGGTTTGGGCACCTTAGCAACTCACACCTGCATCCAGCCAGTGTCTGTGCACAAGCACTGTCCAGATTCCCTGGGTGAAACCTGTGTGAAAGATGTGCTCTCCCTGTGGGCTCAAGCAGTAACACTCTGAACACACGTTTAGAAAGACTGTTGCTTTCATGAGAGGTTTACATGAAATAGCAGGGCAAGGGTGTGTGAGAAAGTAGAGGTTGAAATTGTGTCCTAACATTGCTAAGAGAAAAACATCCATTTTCCCCCACAAACCACCCCCTATACCAGTGCTTGATGCAGTATTACCCTCCTCCTAGGGAGCAAAGATGACGATGCCATGCACTGTTCAGGAGGAATGCTGAAGTAACACGGGAGCTCAGAATTGCAGAAGAGCTATGTCCTAAAGCAAACCTCTCCTGAAAATACTGAGTCATCAGAAATGTGATGCTCTTCTGCCATCACCTGCGAACAGCATCTGAAAGAGGGGTGATTAGACCATGGCTGGAGTTGAGACCATCAGAATCTGGTTCTGATATGTCCCCCACATGCACTGGGGAGTGTTTAACAGGGCTCGTGTTCAGAGGTTCTTAACATTTGTCACTCAAGGACCTTCAAATGCACCCTGAGTACTTAAATCCTCTGAAAAATTATATTTAACCTCCTGAAAACAGGAAGAAGAGGAATCAAGGTTAGTATTTGTAACGTGCTTTTAAAAAGGACTGAGTATTTCTTTGAGTTCTTCATTATTTCATGCAGCAGAAAGCTGGAAGACAAAAAGATGAACAGCAGGTTTGAATTAATATTAGTACTGGGAGTGTTGTTGGGTCATTTCTGGGTTTTTTATGGGTACCTTTATCAAATATGTGGATGGATTATATGCACCATGAAGGAATAATTCTGGACAGGTGATGTTTATTCCATCAAAGGGGCACTTACAAAGGACATGCGAAGTCCCCTAAACTTTCCAGGATTAGCAATGAGTGACCTAATATCTCCTCCCGGCACTGGTGCCTAACACTTTACAGAAATTTATGCACAGAATGTGACAACTTGTCATGAAATGCTCAACTTCGTGTATCCCATTTTCCTGTAGAATTCTCCGCATAATATATAAACAGAGGGGGGTGGGGGAAATCTCTCTGAAAGCTCCTGCCAGCTCACATCTATTTCATTCTTTCCTTTTGAAAAGAAGCCTATTCCAAATGGTTTATCATTAGAACTTTTTACATCACTGATGTTATGAAAAACTGGGGGGAAAAAAACATGTAAAGTCAGCTCTAGCGCAGCCTGGATGTCATCCTGAGAACGTTCCATACTGAACCTGGGCCTGTAGACGCATGTCCACCACAGGAACCAGTGGGCTGCCCCCAGTCAATACAGCCGGCTGTCAGATATTGCTGATGAGGCAGGATTTGGGCCAGCCTGTGACTGGGCAAACAGTTTTCCTATTCTCAAAGGTCTTACTCTTCCCAGGGCTTGGGCACCCACTGTACCACATGAGCTAAAACACTCAGACCGATGCCAGCAAGGTCATCCTTGCTGTGACCTTATGCAAGCAGTCCATGTTTCTATCAAGGCTCCCATGACACTCAACAATTAATACAGGGAACAGGAGCTGCAGTGTGTCCCCCTGAACTGGTGTGTCGGGACTTCAGCCGGGCAGACAGCCAGCACACTGAGGGATGTTTCAAGCATGGCCTCTGAGACAAACCTCTGCTTTCAATAAAGTGCCACAGGATTTTTAATGCCCATGCAGAGCAGGCAGCTGTTACCCAGAGGACATTCTCCACCCTAAAATTACATGGAAATTATTTGCCTCTGAAGCTATGTTTAGCCTACAGAGATTCAAACGTATAATTCTAGGATATCTAGTTATTTGATTAAAATGCTAATATAGCCACCTAACCGCTAATGCTGCCAACAAACTGGGCTCCCTAGGGCAGCGCTGCATGTTTGCTTTTCGTGTCTCTAAGCCAGAGTCTCACCCTGAATTGGGGGATCGTGATCACTGCTTTAAGTCCAGGGGTTCAACCTCCCCAGCACAGTGACTTGGAAGAGCAGCTAGCTCACAGGCTAAAGAAGATGCATGGAAATTTGCCCACTGCTTCGTTCCAGGCAGTTTCCCTCTGAGGAGCAGCAGTTGTGGTGGACTCCTGAGGAAGGGATGCCTGCAGGGGCATGCTCTTACTACTAGGAAACTGAAGTTTTTCAACAGGAGCAGCTGAGTATGAGAATGGGTGCGACGAGCTTCCCCCAGAACTTTTCTTAATCGCCTTTTGCTCACTGTCACTACGAGGACTGGGAATTGTGCCTTCAGCATTTTCCCTGTGAAGGAGAGCTCTGATTTGATCCAAAATTAGCTCTGTCCAACTTGATCTAAAATTCTTAGTCTGGCAGAGTTAATTACTTCCACTGAAAATCCAGGTACCAAGATGCTGAAAACTAGTATTAAGTATGAAGGAACTCACCGCACATCATTTTTAAGCTCCTGCTCCTACATCCTTTTCCCACCTCAGGGTCCCAGCAAAGAACTATACCCCAGCAATACTATGTGATTTTATAACAAATAGATCTAAGTCCTTCTTCTAACAATCCCTGGGGTTTGTCACAGCTGCTATTCATTTTTTAATAGCTCTTATGCTGAGAGTGTGCAGACTATGGCCATCCCGATGGGCCAGTCCTAGCGCTGACAGGGACTGAGCATGAGACAGGCGATGCTTTGCACTTCACAGTGTCTGTGTCCATGTCTGTATAAACTGCCTCATTGCTGGCTCTACAGGAATCAGGAGAGAGGCTGAGGGTACCTCTTCAGAACAGGGAGGGGAAGGATGAGTGTACATGCCTGATTAGTTACAGGCAATTGAGCACGTCTAGCTCCCCCTTGCCTCTCATCCCTAACCTCCAGCCAGTGGAACAGCTTGCCTTGCAGAAATCCAGAACAGCCATCTCCCAGTGCATGAACCCTGTATCCCCTCACCTTTATAACACGAACTCCTTCAGCCCCTGGGCATCGAGGCATTTACCCCCACTGCGCACAGGAGAGTGAAACACCTCAGGACCAACCCTTCCCTGCCCACCAGTCATGCCTCCCATCACAGGGCAACAGCCACTAATCCACTCCCTGAGGACTGCTGTGGCTCATCTCGAGCCAGAGCAGAGGCGGCTTTCAGAGTTACAGGGTAGCAGGAAACTTCTGTCACCCCTGGGCTTCCCTGGCTTCACACTGTTGTGACCCAGGGCATTTCCCCTACAGAAGCATTCTGTCATGACCTAATTTTAAAACTGCCTTTGCTCCAGCACCTGTCCTCCCTGACAGTTTTGTTGACGAAGAGCAGCACAGCCTCAGGGGCTCTCCCATAACTCTCCTGAGTTGGGAAGGATCAGGCTGCTTGTCCCCTTCCTCATGTCCTCTCCACAGGACTGCCACGTCACCTCCCAGGACCCTGCCATCCCCTCCCTCCCGGGGTTTCCAGTACCATGGCCAAGCTCTCCAACAGAAGTCTCACCAGGGCTGGGTATCATCCTCACCCACACTCCCCATTCTGCTGCTTCTGCCACTTCCACCTCCAGAGAACAGGCTCTAGACTGCTCCTGCCAGCGAGGAACACAGCCTCTTGCTGTTTAAGGAAAGAGGTGGGTGGGGAGAGAGTCCCTCAAGCTAAGAAGAGAGGCAGAACCTGCAGCTAGAGCTGCAAAGGCAGTTCCTCCCCAGTGCACTCATCCCTTCCTGGCCACAGACATGGCCTTCTCCCCACAATATGTTTGATCCATCTGCATTAGACACTTCCTACCTGAGACTCACACACCACCTGGTCCATTAACACCGACAGAAAAAAAGGAAAGGGCTCCAGTGTTCCCCTGGCATTGCCCACTGCCTGCTCTGTCCACTGAGCACCTGGGCATGTTTTCACATCCCAACATTAGGTCTGTAGAAGGTCTGGAGAAGAGGTCATGGATCAGCCTCCCCCTGCCACTCCCTGGGCTACTTTCTGCATCAGGAGCCCTCCCTCGTCTGAAAGACATCACCATGCACCACAGATGACCTTTGTCCCTTTCCAGCTGCCACTGTTCCTACTGCTGCTGAAGCTGTAGTGAGAGCTGGTGAGGACAGGGCTTATTTTGTTACACCCTGTACCTCTGCTGAGCAGGGTACAGGTCCACGGATAGAAAAGGCAGAAGAAAAACATCCGTGGGATTAGCCTTACTATAGCATGTGACTGTGTTTGAACATGGTCACCGTCATAAAATCACTACAACTGGACACATCTTAGCTGCAAGTGCAGTCAAGCGCAGACCAGGGTCAATTTTAAGCAATCTGTTGCCAAGCATCATAATTTTACTGAAGACTTTGTGATACACAATACTTTTTAAATCCCGTGTTCCGAGACTTGGGTTACATGAGAATCTCACCTTGGTCTCTTTTCCAAATACACTTCATTGTGCCTTCTCTTTGTCTCCCTTATACAGCTTCCTGACTCTGTGAACCTCAAAGTTCCAAAACACAGACAGACACCCTCTTCCTCACTGAGATTTTTTATCTCATGGCCAAGGGAGCAGCTGGTTTTACAGCAGTTGGACTCGGCAGTACTACGAGCACAGCAATTCAAACACAGACAATAGGTAAACTTCCAAAATGCCTGTTCCTTGCTGGCTCTGACCCAAAAGCCATGTGTAATGTTGTGTCAAATAGCGCAGCAAACACAATGGTGTTCAGATGTGAGAAAATATTGAACTCAAGGCTTTTAGCACACAGAAGAGGGTTAAAAAGGAAAGTTTAGGAGCTGAAAGCATCCTTACCTTTTTCTGAGGTCTCTCTTCGTGCCCAGCATCTCACGTCATGGCCCAGATCTACCTCACGCAGCCCAAACCTTCTGTCCTGCTCTCCCTGCATGTCTTTTTAGCCATCTGCTCTAAGTTACTTTTGCTCAGAATAAAACCGAGTTTTATTCCAAGTTATGTGCTGTCAATCCAAAGTGTTTAACTACAGGCACGGGGAACATTAGAAACCATTTACATAAAGGGGTACTAGGCTGTTATTTGATACAGGGGTCAGAGTAGAGGATATGGTCTAGATTTGACCAAGAGAGAGTTTAAAAGCGGTCTGGATAAATAGAGTTTCACTGTGGAGTTGACAGGTTTGGAAGTCAGATTTTGCAGAAAAATCAGAAGAGAGAGTACTGCTCCAACCAGGTAATTCCTGCAAAAAGCAGACTTACTTGTCAAAACCTGAATTGACCTGGCTTGCACAACGTTAAAGCCAAAGAATAAACAGCATCTCCATTTGTCACATAGTAAGAAGAACAAACATGCACAAGGGGGAAAATGTAATTTGGAGAAAAGTCCAATATGGAAAAAAAATAAGGCAGAGTTGCACTAGCGAAATAAAACCAACCTGTGATTTATTAGTGACTATTGTGTGCTCTGTGATGTATTTCTTTATTCAAATAAAGCCCCGCTCAAATTCCTCTGAGATGACTTTCCAGCAACGTTTAGCACATTGCAAGGCAGGGCTTGAGGGTCACGAGTTCAAGAGAGGACTTGTGTTCCTCTGCCCTCCAGCCACCTGATCTGAGCTATAGACATGACTTATTCAGCTGTGTGATGCTGCTGGTGGGAGGGAAGAGTCTGCCTTGTGCATTAGCATCTCCTGTAAATTATCTTAGGAATAAGACTGACATAGCTACAGACTGAAGCAGCGTTTCAGCTGTCCTAGGCTGGAGGGAAGCTGCAGCTGATGACAAGAAAGGGAAAGAAGCAAGGAAGAGAGAAAAACATGATTTTGGAGTGCAGAGTATGATAATCTTAACTGCTTTATTTGCACAGGCCAAACAGCAATAAAACACAAACGTGTTGGTATAGCTTTATGTCCTCTGGCTCAAAGCAATGCAGAAAGATCTGCTAGGTTTCCCAATGCCACTCTTTTTCCCCCATTTTATTAGCCTCCTACATTTTCTCTGCCTTTAATGGTAAATTGCTTTCCAATCAGCAAGCTGTGACAAGGCTAACTAGAGGCAGCAGAGCCCGTACAGTGCAGGACCCTGGCAGACAGCAGCGACTCCCATTCACAGCAGTGACACCTCCGTGTTATTTTCCTTACCTTCCCTGACCCTGTGAGATCAGGGGGCCCTGACCACAGTGCTCAGGCAGTGAAAAAAACACAAATCCTGCTGGACTTGCAGCTGGGGGAGAAACAATCTCGGGAGCCGGGAAAGGAGCTGTCAGCCTTCATTATTAATATCCAGCTGTTAATATTTAATGTCATAAAACTGCGGCTCCCTCCACAGCATAGTCATCAGACATGCAGGGGTCACACCAGCCAAAATCCTTTAGACAGACAATTCAGTGTCCCTGGGCTTTAGCTTCATGCTAGGACTGCTAAAGGTGTTCTGGATGTATTTGAGATGAAATGCTAGAAGCTTTAATAAAGCCTGAGATTAAAAAAAAAAAAAAAAGAAAAAAGAAAGAAAGAAAGAGGAAAAGATGTGGTTATATTCCTGCCTTCCCAGCCAGCTCTGCTCTTCAGTGCTGACCCCATCTACCAAGCCAAAGGGCACCTGCAGCTGGCAAAAAATAATCAGCACTGGCCAAAGCAAGAGTTAGTGAGCGCGCACATCACCCACCACTGCAGCCAAATCTGTACGTTCAAATCACTACCCTAGGCTTTTTGTCCTGGCACGGAACAAAGGTTTGAACATGAGGTAAAGAGGGGGCCAGGATTTAAATCCTTTAGACTACTGAAGCCAAATGATGCTACATTGGGAAAAAGACCATCTAGTGCACCCCAGTCTGTATTCCCGAGCATCGTGGCACACACTGAAGAGAGCAAGGCAAAGCACGCCAGGAAATGCTGTTGAATGTCTGATCTCGGAGCAGATGAAGGGATGGAGACAGTGCCTCTATCGCAGAGGGCAGGCAAGGGACGCTTTGGTGGCTATTTTCAGAGCCTCCATCCGCACAGCTCCACAGAAGGGTCAAACACCAGTGCTGCTGGCAGGCGGTTTGCTCTCAGCGGGAGCGGGAGCGTGTCACCTCTGCTGGCACGGAGCCGCGGCTCCTGCTCCTCCCTGCAATCTCGGGCTCTCCCTGCTAGCGGTTCCGCCTGCTCTGCCAGCGCTGCCACCAACGCTGCCTCGCAGTATTAATTTTTAAAGACTCCTTCCTCCTCCCGGGCATGGATTCAGAGACAGCTCCAGAAGCCCACACGCACATACCCGCGCAGCGCAGCAGCCAAACATGTCAAGCGAGAATTTAAGGGAAAATGGGGGAATAAAAAGCACAGCCAGAATGTTTTTGGCACACAGCACAAAGTTAAGCGTGGCACCCTATGGTACATCTGTTATTCCTTGGCCTGCCCCGGTTCTTCTGTTTCTACCTGTAAGCTCAAGATTGATTTCTTTATTTTCCCTTTTTGCAGAGGGGTGTAGTCAGAGGGGCTGGAGCACCCCAGGCAGCAAAGAAACATAAGTAATGAGAATCCTTCAAGTATGTTAGTCCACATGACATGAAGACAGCTGAGATGGTCCACAAAGAATAGGTCAGATCCAGCAGAGCTCATTAGCTCTGGCTTGAGGCTGCTTCTGCCAAACCTGGGGTAGCACCAGCTCCCAGGTGTCTCTGAGCTGCAATCTGGGCTCCAGGCCACTGTATCAGCCCAGCATCAGCCTTTGCTGGCACTGTGGCTCAATATAGCACAGCCCCTCAGCTAGGTGAAGTGCTGCAGAGCCCTGCAGAGCGCAACACAGAAGTGCATTAGTGGTTCTTCGGGAAACAATCTGGATGCAGCAGTGCCCATACTGAGATGGAGCTATTAAACCTGGCTGGACCTTATGCAGTGCCCTCTGGTGCCTCTATCGTCCAGCCCCAACTTGTGTTTTCAGGAACCCAGGGCAAAGACACCCCAATGGCCTTGCCATCTCGGGTTTGCAGGGATTTAGTGCAGACTCAGCACTCTGGGGACACATGGGATCCAGGCCATTTTGGTCTGGAAGCAGATAACTGTTCTCACAGCACTGTCAGAGTCCAACTCAGGCTGTTAGGCACAAGGGCAGTGCCAGCTTTTAACCCTTGTTATGAATAATCTACAACCCAATTAAACTGCCTACAGACAGTGAGCAACTGACTGCAAGTAGATATGGAAACAGGGTGATAATGACTGTAGTGGTCAGATGTGACAAGCAGGATCAGGCAAACCTCCCCTTCCACCACACTCAGCCATGGTAAAAGTGAGTATTTACAGATAGCGTCTCCATGTCTACGGATAATGGTAACTTCGGGCAACTTTTGCAAACTAGGACAACAAGTGAGCTCCAGCAGTTAATTATAGTAAATATTTACATAACAGCTGGGCCCTTCAAATTTAGAAGGAATAGTCAATGCAAGGACATGCCCTTTAACCATCCCATTTTATTACACAAACCACGAGGGAGCCCAGCACACTAAGATTTGCAAATGAAGTGTTTGATATTGGCTGAGACATTAAACTACTTACCTAGTGCTATAAAATGCATAGGTACAGTACATCATTCTTTTTGCAGAAATTTAAACTCCATTTACTTTAGTTAACTCTTCCTCTGCACTGAATGTCGTGTGTGCTGCAAAGAAACCCAGTACCTAACCCTGAATAGACCTGGAGCCACTGCTTAGCAGTCTCACTGAAAATAAAATTGTTTTCCCCTTTGCTGTTACTAAATTTGGCATCACTTATGTAGATTCTATTGATGTGTCTAATCTACTTAACGTCCTCGATGTTCTCCTATTAGCTGGTTGCTTGGGAATTTGCCTTAGACGAAGGATTCTGCTTCTGTGCCCCATCCCCTTCTCACTCCACAGATGCACCATACAATTAAACCAGGTTCCACAAACGGGTTAATATTTTATCATCCAAAATGAGTCTTGTAATAGCAAATGCTGTGGATGCTGGGACTGAAGGTGCCACATGTTTTCCACCAAGACACAGTTTTTAAAGGATCACTGTCTAAGTTTGGGAATCCAGTGGAGTCACAAGCACCCTCAACTGGCAGGATTCAGATGAACCTTGGGTAAGGTGAACTACACCAGGAGCAAGATGAAACACTAGTGACTCTCAGTTGTGAGGAGACACCAATTGTCACCAATGGATGGAGTGACTCCAGAAATACATAAAGACAAAGCACAATGAGTTGATCATCAGTGTGGAAGAAAAAGAAGTGGAATGAAGCACAAAAAATCCCAGAAGACATTTCCTTTTCTCCATTACAAAAAAAAAAAATTGCATTCCCAGCTGCACAAATCAAATACAAGAAGGGGTTGCCCATGGTTGCATTAAACATAGTTTTAGGTGGTCCATAAAAGAGCTCTTCTTACTGAAATGTTATCCCAGGTAGTATTTACTGCTCTACAACTTCCTTTCTAGAGGATTTTTGTGTTACCTTGGGGAGGAAAATGCTGAAAGGTATCATAAGTCAAGGTGCCAAAGAGTGCAGTATAAAATTAGCTAAGAAGAGAGCATGAAGCAGCCCAAGAAATGGTGAAGTTTAGCCAAGGGACAACCACTGCAAAATCAGGAACCCAAAGCAGTTATTGAATGAGGGTTTTGCATGCATCAGAAACCTTCTGCCAGGCTGGCTGATTTATGTGACTGAGAAGGAGCAGATGAACCCTCCCTCCTGAGCTTGCTCATAACATTATGGGATAGGCTAAGAGGGTTACTCAATGTTATTACTGCTGTTGCTGTTGTTTAGTTATTAATGAATGTGTATCAGAGACCATGGCTGATCCTGGGAGTCTTGCTGTGCTACATACACAGGATGCAGAGCAAGGAAGAGTCCAAGAGCTCTCCAGGTGCTCCCTTTCCCCAGAAGCAAAGTTCCCAAAGCTGTCCCCAGGGACACAGATCCCCTTTGCACCGCCATGTTAGCCCCTTATTATTTCCCAGCATAAATATGTTTTATAGAGAAATAAAGTCTGCAATTCCAAAAAGGGAGTGCTTTTACACACCCGCTTCTCATCTGTAAAGGCCCATGATTTGGCATCTCCGGTTAGAGTATGAAATTATGACACCAGAATTGACTTTAGGAGTTTCTGATGCTTCCTTGGATGATTGCTCCTATAACTCATAGAGACAGGGGAACGTTTGTATTCTACTGAGCACATAAATTAATATCCATACATGAAAACGATGTGGAGAGAGCAGGACTGGGGCAGGGATGAGTTTCCTACAGTGTGTAACACCAAAGTAGGGCTTCCCAGCAGCGGTTTCTGTCGTATTTGGAGTGTTGTGGTGAGAGCCTGCAAGTGTAATGAAGTAAAATAAAAACATTTTATACTTGACTTTTTAAGGCAGCTGAGAAATTTACTGTCTTTTCCATCATCACACCATTTTGTGGGGGGAGGGAAGTACTACAAAATAAATACAGAATTTGATTCTTGCTGGTAGATACAAACCAAATTTTCGTATTTTCACATGTGCTCTCTATACTTTATACCATAAGCGGGGCAGGTTATTTTGCAGGCTAAAGAACAGACGTAAAGGTATCAGAGTCTGGCTTTATAATGCATAAGATGTGAGGTTCTACTGTTAGTGCTTGCTAAAAGCTTTATTTTAGTCTGTCATGGCAGAGATGAAATTATTTGGTTTTGCTCCTTCCCTACATTTCTAACACCATATTCTGCTTGTGAAAAATAAATTAGAGCAAAATAGGCCGCAGAATACCCCATCCCCTTCACAACCCATGAATCTCGAAGTTTGTTAAATCCATGTCAGCAAAGCTTTAAAAGCAGAGGAGGTGAAAACCCTAGCTCCACTGACATCAACGGGAAGCTCTCAATGGGGAGCAGGCAAAGGGGAGCTAGATTTCACCACATCCCCTGGCACCATCTTACATTAGAAACAGCAAAGAGGATGTTCTTCTTTCTCTCACCTCTGACCCAAGTCTTTTTAGAATTTAGAATAAAATCTTATAGGTGCATCATCAAAGAGTTGGAGACACAAATGAAACCTTGGCCTTCTCCTGGCCCTACGCACTGGTGAAACTGTAATGCTGCACGAGCAGTGACAGCAGGTAAGATGCTCCCATCAGCGCTAGATGGGAGCCTGCTGGATGCCACTGCTGTTAGTAGCAAGGGTATTGCTACATGACATGCACTGGTGGCTGGACCAGATGGAGGCTTTGGACTCCAGTGCAACATTCAAGTTCTCCCCAGAGCTGATGGCAAAGTCATATGCCAGTTTGTTAGTCTGGAGAGCTCAAAGCGATCCTGAGAGAAGCCATTATTCCACATAAATCGTCTGGAGCTGATGGATGGCAGGAGCCTCAACTATAAAAATCTCAGCCAGAAACATGATAAATAGTTGCAGCCTGTTAAAAATAGGCAGCAGAACAGCAGTCACATACATTGGCTGAGTAGGAATGCCAGTCAATGACTGAACTGCCAAGGCATTTTGGCGCTCAGCTTCAGAACAGGATTTCAGGCTATTCTCAAAAGTGAACAGCCTCTGTAGTAACCCGGTTTTCAGTCCACATTGGATTTCCTCTGGATACCTTAGGAGCTGGCAGAAGCAAGCCCAGAGTAATGTTTTGGTTGACTCTGGTTCTTATATATAGCAGGCACTGAAGCCAGCTTCTCCTGGCCAAACCCAAGCTTTTCCCTGTGGGCATCATTTCAATTTGCTTGCTTTACCACCAAATCCTTATTTTGTGTAAAGTACTCAAGGAGAAAAGTTGCCTCCATTCCTCCTCCACCAGCATTTCTGCGTTGACTCCAGCAGTAGTGTATCTGCATGGCGCCTGCTGCGTTGGAGGCCCAGACCACCATTGCGCAGGTAATAAACAAATATTACTGTGAGCTTTCTGGAGCCATTCTCTCCCTCATAAGAACTTGTATAAAACACCAGTCACTAAGATTACAGACAGAACATCAAAACTTTTTTAAAAAGATCTATCAACACTTAAAACTACAAACTAAGTACATTGGTCACATGTGGTTTGCTCTATATACAGAGGAACTAAGGAAACTTTCCAAATTTGGGTCATATACCCCAAAACTTCCTCCCTATGACACTTAAAACTGTTTCTTACCATGAAATTTCTATTGTAGCACCCCAAATCTCTCCCAGGCCCGTAGTCTACAGCCTACTATAGCTTCAGGTCTCTTCCATGTTCCTTAAATACCCAAAGTAGGTCATCTTTTCATATCTGCAGTGCCCTCCTCCTGTCCTCTGTGACTCCTACCATGCCCACATATGCCCTCACACCACTCTTCCAAATTCTCAGCTTGGCAAGAGACAGCACATGCTGTGAATCAACCAGAAATATGTAGATTTGGACTGGGGAGCTGTCAAATGCCAAAGAGTATGGGTAGCATCTTCTCTCCAGCTTTTCTTTGGTGGAAGTTCTAATTGTTGTCTTTCTGCTCTAAGTACTGCCATCAGCACTGCCCTCTGCCAAATTTGATTCCATGCTGACCAGTGGAGCTCAAAAGCTCATAGTTGGGGACTAACAGATAAACAGTGTGTTCTTGTAATTTTTGTGGCCCTAGGAAATGAGCCTGAAAACAGGAATATTAACTATGTGCTGTTATCATGTTTACAGATAACTTTCTTGCTAATGGTCTTATTGAACTTCCCCCTGAGACTCTGAACAACTCAATGCTAAGCACTGTACAAACAGAAGTAAGGCATGGTCTCTACTCCAGTTAAAGAAGACAAGTGAAGTATGAAGAGCTATACTGTTCAGCTATTAAAAATAATGACTCTTGCAAATCTGAGAGTGAGGAATAAATTGCACAGAAGCATGGCACACAAACACAAGGAGAGCTTCAGGCTGGGGTCATCCGTATCTGATCAGCTGAAAATAAAGATAGATCCAAACTTGTCCTATCTGAACCCAGCCTTGAAAACATACATGGCTTGGAAAAGGCATTCACAATAGCTCAAATGCTAAATACAAAGCCCCATCCACTAGTCAAGAGGAAATCCTAATGAAAGGGATACTTAAAACACATTCTTTGTATGGCATCAACCTCCCAACTTCAGAGAGGCAACAGAAGCATTTCCACTCTAGAGACTCACAGCTCCACTCCACTGTCTTGTCATTAACCATCCAGCATATTTTCCTCAATAGCCATGGGTTCAGGACACTCGCTGGCAGGAAAGATACCTGTCTCAAAACTCTACTTGGCCCAGACTTGGACCTCAATGGGTACAGCCTCTCCTCATGCTGCTGTTTCACGTTTCCTTGGAGTAGAGAGTGGCATCTTACTCAACTACATCACAGGGAAATGCCCTAGCCACAAGATCACTGAGTTAGCAACCACCTTAGCTCTCATATTTCATCAGTCTATTCAGTCATGATGGGCTTTGACTGGGATAGCCAACAGCTTGATGGTCAGGCCACTTTGCTGGGAGAAGCACTTAGATCTGCCCAAATTGGGCAGAGTGAGGCTCTGAAAACAGGTTTTACATCTGTTAAGAGATTGCTCTAACCAATGGATGATAAGTGGAACTCGCCCACAAGCTCAGGAAGTAGCTAAGTGGGGAACATGGACCTCTCAGCATACCTAACTAGATGCCTGAACGCCTTAGCTGATTTTAAAACTTTGCTACGTACATGAACCAAATCAGACCAAAGCTGTTCTTCATGAAGGCTCTGCAGATAAGCAGGACGATCAGCCATCACCTTTCTCTTCCTTGCTGTACCAAGGAGTTACGCAACTTTAAACTGTACTGATGAGGGTGTACAAAACAGACCAAGCCCTTCCTGCAAAGTGTCACTTTGCCATTTCATGAGGCCCTAGCATGAGTGCTTGGCTCGGTGTCAAGCCCCTAAAAGAGCTCGGGTCAGTTACAAACATCAGCAGAACATGACTTGAGAACTAGGATTCCTGGTTCACAAAGTACTGCCGTGATGCCATCCAACAAGTAGCTAGAAGTTAGCTGCACACATTGCAATAAAAATGGACATGTGAAGGTGCTCCTCACTGATGAATATGGCTTGGGTTTTGGTTTTGGGGGGTTTCTATAAAATAAGAGGTTTTGGGTGGGTGTTAATGACTTCGCAGTGAAGTATCAGGAAAGCAAGTCAAATAGAGAAGCAGTAAGGACTTCAGCTTTAACATCTCTTGTCTCGAATCTCAGCTTTCCTGCGATTAAATTTATCGGTAGGAAAATCTGCACTTACTTGTTTCTGGAAGTTTAAATGAAGTCATTATGGCTTGCATGGTATGTTTGCTATTATGAAGCTACAAACAGAGCTGCAGAACGGGCATTTAGTGGGAAATATTGTCAGCTGGCAGTCTCGGGCACTTGAGTACCCTCCATAACATGCGTAACGGAATCAATTTAAACCTACTGAAATGGACATTGTCTGATAAAGTAATTCCTCTTTGAACACAAGATGGCAGCCTTAAATAAATGCAACCCCGCACAGCTTTTAATCTTACACATCATTAAATTCCTAATTTACACATTATGTTTTCATGGGCCAACCCATAACTCATTAGTGTTGAACTCATGAGTTGTAAAGACCAACACACGAGACAAATGCTGGTTTCTTTATCCACTTTTCTTTGGGTGGCAGCTGTCTTTCAATTTGCCACAGAGCCAAACTTCAAATTCAATGTTAAGAAAGCTTTCTGATCTTGTGTGCTTTGTACACCCTCTACTCCAAAGAAAAACCTCTGTGATTACTGCTCTGTACCCACAGATTTTACTGACAGAGGATGGAGTAAGGAATGGGGAATACCAAGGTTTTTCTCCTTGTTCAAGGTACTGGAGTTCCTTGGAAGATATATCCTTCTGAGGCAGGATTTCAAATAGGCCTTGAAGTCAAAAGCAAAACGGACTACAGAAAGCACAGGGGTTTGAGCTGGTCTTCCCACTTTTCCACAAAACTTAACACACAAAATAATGTTTTGATCTCTTGCCTTTCCATTTTCTTGTCTGGGTGTTGCCTGAAAGAAGACAAGTCACAAACACTATCTGAAGAGGAGGGGCTCCATCGTGCCTCAGTACCACAACACTAGAAATAGCTGTACCACAATGGGTAACAATGGCAAGAGAAAGGCTACAATCGCTTTCTCTGCCTTGGAAGGGATGGGTCAAAAAATGTCAAGCGTAGAAGTCCTTGTAAGAAACCTGGGACTGCTGTTTCAATATTGCTCCAGTATGTTGCATAACTGGCTATTGGAGCAGGTCAGGCCAAGGGCCCTTTCAAACCAGCTCCTGGTTTTGATTTCCCTGTGCAGGCAGTGGCAGCGGGAAGTGTGAGTCATGATGTGGGGCCACGGAACGCAGAGCAGCAAGGCAAGGCTTGAGGCTAAGCTTGTTCTTCCTGGGCTGGGCTGCAGTATATCATGGCCACAGGGTCATCAGTCTGCAAGAGCTGCTACTTTGACCAAGATAACGTCCAGCAGCCAAGGGCTCTGTGTGCCCTGCAGGAACTGGGTTGAGGTTCACAGATGGCCAGGAATGCTGCTCATGACAAGAAGTTCAGGGTCATCCCTTTCCATCGCAACTGAGAAAATGCTGGGGAATGTCAGCACTCATCAGGGGAATGTTCTGCTCTGCTATTGCCCGAGAAAAGCACAAACTTAAGACCAAGTAACAGAGAGATGAGGAGAGAGGAGCAATATTCCCACCTCAAGTGTAAACCAAGTGGATGCCATCTGCAACACCAGCAGAATAAGTCTTGATGAAGGTCCCCATCTATTCTCTTGCTAGTCATGTCTCCAGCAGCTCACAGGGTTTGCACCACTGGACAGCTTACAGACCCTTCAACCCTTTTGGAGAATGACAGTGCTGACACAAATCTTCTGCTCAGTATCCCCCTACAGCTAACTTCTTATTCTTATAGGATGGATGTTTTCACCCTCACCCAGTCCCTTTTTCTATTTGTTTTATTTCATAAGTTATTTATTTTTCTCCAGGTTTCTGCATCCCTCCTTTTCTTTTGGTGGAGGATAACATAAAGTTTTGTTCATGAGGAGCTAATGACCATCTAAAGGGGGAAAGTCAGTAGAGAAAGACATAACAACCAGGAAAAGTATCTATCTTTCTGCTTATACAACTCTCCCAGTGGAACCTTCTAATGAGCTTGCGGATGATGAGGGACAGTCAGTGTGTAGCAGTGGTGGATGCTTCTGTGTGGCAGATAAAGGGACTGTGCGTCTTCACACAGCGTAAACTACACGGGGAAGAAGGTGGGCTTGTGATGTACAACTGAACGTCATCATTAATAGGTTTTGCTTTAATTTCTGCCACAGATTTTCAGAATGACTTAAAAATCACATTGGGCTACTCTATGCCTTTAGTTTACTCCTAGGGGAAAAGGGTCTACACATTGAGACTTGGAGAGACTTGGATGCCCAAGTTGCATTCTGTCCTTCCTCCAAATCTTCCTCTCCAGAGGTGTAATGCAACCCCCAGCAACATCTACGCAACCTCGTAAGGGTGTAATTTTGAAACAATGGATTGCACAAGCATACTGGGAAAGGATGGATTCCTTTTGTGGTTAAGGGCAGCAGGAGGTTCTAGAAGATTTAGGTTCCGTTCCAAGCTCTGCCCAATGGTTTGAACAAATTGGTCAGTCTTTCCAAGTTTCCAGTTCCCCTTTTATAAACAGGGAACAGCATTTAACGGGGATGGCGCTAATTCGCTCAACATGAAGGAGGTGAGGGTAGTATTCCTAGATGCACAATAGCGAGCACACCCCTTGGCTTGCCAACTCCCCTAGAGTCCTGGCAGCAATGGGACACGGCCTCCAGAGGTAGCAATTACAGCACCGCCAAATGTTGCAGCGATGCATGGCACAGGGCACGGCACCCCTCCTTGGCAGGGAGCCTCTCCAAACAGGGCTGAGCCGCACAGCAACTGCTCCAGGGCGAGGCAGTGCCCTTGCAGGCAGCCCAACCCTGCCTGGGCAGCTCTGGGCGGCCAGTAGGCTCAGCACCCACTGCCTCTGCTGC
Source organism: Pezoporus wallicus (assembly GCF_028554395.1). NCBI lineage: Eukaryota > Metazoa > Chordata > Aves > Psittaciformes > Psittacidae > Pezoporus > Pezoporus wallicus. The sequence goes on along the minus strand of NW_026638681.1, from coordinate 478,276 downwards.
CCTCAGCACGGTGGTGGGGCTTGGGGCAACCTGGACCAGCCCGTGCCCTGCCTGCCTGCACCTTGCCTCTGCCCCACACACCCTGCCTACCCTGCCCATGCTATCACCCTGCCTGCTCACACTGCTCTGCTGTACATGCCCTCCCTGTGGCACTGCTTACACTGACAGTGATGTTCCCCCATAGCCTTTTGTTCCCTCAAGCCCCCTAGTGTCCCCCACTTCTGCACCCCTTTTCCATTGCCTACAGCAACTCTGCAGCATCCTGTGTTCTTCCTTTTCCTCACATGCAGCCTCTTATCACACACAGGGCTCAGACAATCCTTTACAGGAGGGCCAGCCTCTGCCGGCCTCGACAGGGTATAAATGAGACATACCCTTCAGCTATACACTGCCAAAGACAGCACCTCAGACCATGCAAAGGGTTCCCTCTCTTTTGGCCTCCTTCGCGTACCAGGCTTACTCCACACCCTACATATACCCTTTTGCTGAAGAATATAGCCAGAGACAGCTGAAGTGTTGCACACGTCTGTAGATCCAGAAGCACAAACAGAGGTACATACAATCTATCTCTTACAGGCAGGAGACTGAGTGGGAAAACAGCAAGATGGTGGGATCAGACCATTAGTGAAGGGAGGTCTAAAAACCCAGTCATGAACCAGCATGCTACCTTTCAGGAAATTTTATTTCCACTCTCACAACTGCATTCACCTCATTCACAGGCCAGCACATTTATACACAGTGTCACAAGGTCTTCAGCTGCACTCACCGCTTGCCCATACCCTGCTGACCTTTGCCGTCCAGGCTGTTCTCAAACACTGCTATAATGGACAAATGCTACAGCAGGAACAAATGGTCTGAATCAAATGTATCCCTCCACCAGTCACACTCCAAGTATGCAAACACAAAAGTGCTGGCTCCAGGGTCGTGTTGCGCATCTCCCAAGCACTCCCTACCTAATTCTGTACCAACATACTTTACAGGCAGTACATACTTCTGTAAGTATCCCAAATACAGCCCCAGTACTTCCACAGGAGTGACTTCCCAAACTCTCTCTGCAACTCAGTTACAATGAGTACATCCACGCATCCCATATGGATTTCCACTCTATCTAAGTCAATAGTGTTCTGCTGGCAGTACAAGTTACACCGTGGTTGCCAAACCAGGAAACAGATACCTTAGACCTTCAGTAAAGGTAGAGGCAGCCTGCTCAGAATGGAGACTCAGACTGCTTAGGGCTTTATTCAGTTTTTTAATTTGTCCACTTGTGTTTAACGAATTAACAAAAAAGAAAGAGTGTAATGTTTATTTATATTTTTGCTGCACAACCTACATCAGGAGCCCACTGTGTCTGATTCTCTATGAAAACAGATCAAGAGCTCACACCGGACATAATATATACCAAATAAGCGAGAAGACACAACAACCAGGAAGTACTAGAGATGATGGCACTATGTCACGCAGACCTGTTCTGTCCTCTCCTCCTGAATTACCACACACATCTACTTTCAAAATCTCTTATCATTCTTAAGAGTGCAGTGGGCTGCTTTATGCCTTCCTACACTTTGGACGTTAGAAAAAACAGGGTTTTTTTCTCTCTGGCACATTAGTGGCATAATCAGCTCTGCCTTGGTTTTCTCTGGCTTCCATCTCCAGTTTCTGGCCATGAGTAGTGCCTTTGGTGAGATTCCACCTCACTTTATGCCCTTTCCATCATCACAAGGTCAGGTCCTTGTCCTTGTGACAAGGTCTCTACTTCCTTGCAAGTAACCTGCTGTGGTCAAGGTTGTTTTCCTTGACCTGGATTATTGCCTTTTAAATGTTTTAGTGTTTTCACTGTTTCTCAGGTTGAGCACAGGATGTTTGTTGCACTGGTAAGAGGTTAGTACTGTGAATCCTAGGGAGTGACATATGGATGGTTCATGCTTTCTTTTGGATTTAATTTTTCATCCTCTTGTGCTCTGTGGTGAAGGGAGAGTTTGCTGCTTGCCTAGGGAGACACCTGACATTTAGACTTCATCTTCTGTAAGAGCCTGGGCCAAAATTCTCTTCTCTGACTTTGGGAGTGGCAGAAAAGGACACACAATGGAAGTGAAGGAGGAGACATGGAGGGGTTTGCGCCCTTCACATCCCAGGCTGCGGTAAGGAACCACACAGCCCTCTGACAAAAATCAATTGACCCAACATAAAGGGAGCTTTCATTCTCCAGACACCTTGCAGTTTACTCAGCAGAAAATCCTTGTTCCTGCAGTATTCCTGGGCCTTGTGGTAGAGAAGAGTTATTTGGGCTATAGTGTTCTGCTACAATGTCCTAACCAGAGGAGGGCCCTGCTTTTACTGCTTCTGCGCACCCAAGCAGAATACAAGGGCTGAAGAAAAGGGAAAGAATCTTCCCCTGGAATACTTTATGCTCAGGCTCAAAATACTGAAATGGAAATGCTCAGGGTTTCCTTTCTTCTTTTCTTGCTCTCTTTTCTTTTTTCTGGCTGAGACCTAATTTTTCATTGTCCTAACCTGATTTGGCTGCCCCTCCCCTGGCTGTAGCTCATGTCCTGAGCCAGTCATGGTGATTTAACAGAAATAGATCTGAGAGGAGCAGAAAGGAGACCTTCCTGAAGATAACCCTCCAGTGTAAAACAGATAGGTGTGTGAATCTTCCTATCTCCAGGGGCACTGGTAGGCAATGATCACTCCTTCCAGAGCACTTGCTTTCCAAGAACTCAGCACACTTGGCTTTCAGGAACTCTCTCTTTAGCTACTTACAGCTCCTTTACTAGATGGGGCTAACTCCAAGAGACGCTATAGGTATAGCTCATCTTCTCACAGCTCTTCATTCCTTACTTTCTCCACTCTGACCAGCCACAGCAGTAGAGGACAGTTCTGAAGGAGAGGGCAGCTCTGTGTCGCATATGAATGGTTGATCATGAGTCAGAGGTGCCAGGAGAAGTTTCTTCTGTGAATGAAAGGTGGAAAGTTTGTGTTCCCCCCTTGTAAGAAACAATCCCCAAGGGAGAGTAGTTTGTACTGCCTGTGCCCATGGCTGCACCTTCCCAATATTCAGGCATCTGAGTTGCAGTGACTGATGGTCCATTAATACCTGCTGTACTGCGCTCAGCCCTGGGGACCCCAACACAAGAGGGATGTGGACCTGCTCAAGCAGCTCCAGAGGAGGACCATGAAGATGTTCTGAGGGCTGAAGCACCTCTCATATGAAGACAGGCTGAGAGAGCTGGGCATGTTCACCCCAGAGAAGAGAAGGCTCTGGGGACACGTTACTGCAGCCTCCTGGTACCTAAAAGGGGCCTACAAGAAATCGGAAGAGGGACTTTTTAAAAGGGCAAGTAGTGACAGGACAAGGGGGAATGGCTTTGAATTGACAGAGAGGAGATTTGGGTTAGATATTAGAAGAAATTCTTTACTATGAAGGTGCTGAGGCGCTGGCACAGGTTGCCCAGAGAACCTGTGTCTGCCCCATCCGTGTCAGTTTTCAAGGCCAAGTTGGAAGGAGGTTTGAGCAACTTGGTCTAGTGGAAGGTGTCTCTGACCATGGCAGGGAGATTGGAACTGGATGATCTTTTTGTCTCTTCCAACCCAAACTACTCTATGATTCTATGATTGATAGCTAAAAAGCCTCCTTGGCACAGTTGCTAAAAGAGGTATAAACTTTCTGTAAGTGGCACTGTTCTATAGCTGTTGGAATAAATGCTACTTTGCTCTTTTCCCAATTTTAGATAAGGATTTTGTGTCTTCCTTGATGTGCTTATGTGATAAAGGTTCAGTATGGATATGTTCTGTGGCTGCCACTGCTGGCTTCCCTGTGGCTAATAGTAACTGCTTGCAGAACGGTAGATGAAGATCTTTTGCATTTATCTTTTACTTCATCAAGTGTAACAGGCTGCAAAAGTTAGACCTGCAACTTTTACACCTATGCAAGAAGCACAGAGTCATGCTCTGTCCAATTCTTTTTATCAGAAATGTCACAGGCAGGTTGGGTCTATGAAGTGGATTCTTCATAGCACGGAAAGGCTGGTGAGCTTTCTTTGTCATGCTTTGAAAAGAGGCCTGAATGTCCTTGGTCTGATAGAATTTAGAGTGTGTTTAATTTCCATGTCACTGAAATAAAATAGTATTTGTTTTAGAGATTTTGTGAAATGCTGTTGTTGTTTTCTAGGCTGACCTTTAGAGGCTCCGTATTGTCGTGGCAGTATGTTGCTATGGGGATCACCTCACATGGGTGAGAGCACAAACCAGTACACAAAGCTACACCGGGTGCTTTATGCTGCACCTATTCAATAGTGCTGTACAATTGGAAATTGCTCCCAGAAATCTAGGAGGCTGACTCATAAACACTTAGGGAGTGCTCACTTCAACTTAACATCTTTTTTCCCTATATTTTCCTGTATTGTTTAGTGAGGGTAACTTTTTCGTAAGTTAGTTACCTATTTTCAGTGGGGACATATGTTTTTCTTTCATAGAATCATAGAACCATAGAATAGAATCATAGAATAGTTAGGCTTGGAAAGTACCTTAAGATCATCTAACTCCAACCCCCCTGCCATGAGCAGGGACACCTCACACTAAACCATGCCACCCAAGTCTCTGTCCAACCTGGCCTTGAACACCATCAGTGGTATATCTTCTATAAACAGCTTTCAGCAAACTGAGGACCAGCCCTGGAGGAGTCAGATTAAGTCAAGGGTTTAAGCTATACATATCTATAATGTAATTAAATGCATTGTCTTTTTTTTTTCTACTTGTGTTTTGTATTTTAACATCACCCGTAAGGTAAAAGCATATCGGTGGTTAACTGCTCCTGGAGAAATCCATATACTTTGAATACAGAAATACTTTGCTGTTGGACAGATGGCTGAAAGGCAATGATTAATCTACTAACCTTGGATTTAGGAGATATGGATTTGACTCCCTGCTTGCTGCAGATTTTCCATGTGACACTGATGCATAAATATCCCAGAATATGACCACTAGCCTCTGTATTTGAGTTCATGGACTGTAAAATAGCATCACCCTGTCCCTCAGGGCAAGGTGAGAAGAATGAAGGCACATGTCCTCAGCTGGATAATCCCAGATTCTTTACAAGGGAGGATGCAGGCCCACAGCAGCAGGCTCAGAACATGACTGGGAGAGAATGTGAAGTGTACGTAGGAGACAAGGGGACGGCAAAATATTTTGTTAAAGTTTTGGGGTGCTGTAGACATATATTAGAAGCCAAAGCTGCTGGATGCTGTGGGGATGAGCACCATACAAGCGCCTGGAAAAAGCAGGGCTGTTTTCAGGAACCAAGACCACAATTTGCAACTGCTCATGATGACACAGATTTTTCTATAGTTTCATGTCTTGAGGACACTTCTGTTCTGTATGGGCATAATTAGTGCCAGTGACCGTCTCCCAAGGGAGTGTCTGAATGGGAATGCAGCCATCCTGAAGATACAATATCTTGAGAAGGTTGTCTGAAGATAACAGGCACATCCTCCTAATCCCTGCTCTCTTTCTCCATCCCCATATGCAACCTCTTTTTGTACACACCCAAGGGCTTATTAGTTCCTCAGCTATTCTGAAGGACAGACCCGATATTTGCCAAAATCTTCTTTCCTTCCTTGGCACCCTACATGAAACATGAGACACACTATAGGCTAGCTGTAGGCACCACATCCACTCTTCCAGTACCACCATACAACTCAAATGTGCAAGTCCTAGAAAAGGAGACTTTGCAGGCTGAGCATGCTTGTTAAACATGTGTGATGGTCCCTCTAGTGACTAATCTATAGGGGAGAACGGTTCATGTTTGTTGCTACGCATGCTATATTCAGACCCTTCTAAAAAGCAGAGATGAAGGCACACAAATCCAGTGCTCCTCACAGCGCTTCACACATCTTCCACAAAAACATTCTCACCCCAAAACAGGGCTTCTCTCTGCCTTTTTGATTAAATATCCATCATCAAAAGTATTTATTTAAGTGAATCCAGAAACCAAGTCTTCGAGCTGCTGTCTTCTGCAATTTCCTGACCAATCCTACTTCTCTGCACAATACATCATTGCTTTGTGTTCTCTCTACTCCCAAGAAACATTCAAAGACATTGAGAACAGGCCTTAAAGGCACACATGCCTGCACATGGCTGTCTCTACACATCCTGAAGCTGCCTAGGCTGAATTCTCTAGGATTTCAAGCTTGGTGGAGGAATGCATCCAGCAGACATGTCGCCAGCAGGGACTGGAAGAGGTATTGCCAGGTTTGAGTGTAATGGTTGATCTGTTGGAGAGAAAATCACAAACATTCCCCAGCAACTGAGATCACAGTCCATCTCCAAGTAGGGCTTCACATCTGGGAAGAAATTGCCTGTGGGTAATTGGGTTTGCTAGAGTTGCCTCTCTAATTAATAAGTGATTTAACTTGGAGATTGGAAATAATAGTTGAAATGATGGCATAAGCACAGAGGCATTTGGGCTGCTGCTGCTGTACTACTAAGAAAGGACTTTCCTTGCATAGTCTAATGACACTATATGGCAGTTTGAGGAATGTGAAGTTGTTTGCCCAGGAGACCAACAATGTGATAATATTGGCATATAACCTTCTAGTATTTGAGTAATTAGTTGCTTAGCTACTTTGGATAGGTCATTATTTTGCAAACTGGAAACATTTGCAAGTGGTGATATTTTCCTCAGTATGGTGAAAGAGCTAAACCTATTCTGGCAGTGTTCAACTCCTAGAAATATATATGCATAAATTGTTTCTAATGAGACCATCTGCCTTTTATAGCCCCTTTGGAACTAAATAGTACCCAAAGACCACTCTGTCTTTTAGGTGTCTGTGGTCAGAAAGGCTGCTCCTGGCTATAACAGTAGATAGTTTTTTGCAGACAGAGAAGCGTTTTGATTCCTACATTTCAAGGCGTGTGTTTGTGTGTGCGCGCACACATGACACTGTTTACATTTGTTAAAATTATTAGAAATCACTGGCCCAAATCTCTTCAGAGGCAGCATCTGGTAATTCATCTGCTAAATGAGGATTTTCAAAGACAACAGAAAGTCCGATATTTCACTTATAGGGCTAGGGGAAGCTTTGTGAAGCTTCTTCACCATGTCAGTATCTTAACTGTATCTGCAAATGAATGGCATTATTTTAAAGGACTTCCTCGATTTAAAGCTGAAGCTGAGTTGCTGTCTCTGGCATCTCACACTGAAGCACTCATTTATTGAGTCTGGTATAAAAACCGCGACATGCAGGGAGCTGTGCACTCACAGCTCCCGCTGAGCTCGACCTGTCACCCTGCCGGCAGGGGATGGGCAGGGGCTCAGCACCTCAGTCTCCAAGCAGCTGCTATCCCAGTGCTAGGGAACAGGTTTCTTCTTTTAATTGTGTTTCTAACCATACATCAATTACGACAAAATAAAACGGTAACCTGTAATTCAGCTCTTGCCTCCTTGCTTTTTCTTGGCTGCAGCCCACAAGGGAGAATAGAGGAGTCAGGTGCTTTTCTTCACAGCTAGAATCCCCTTTCAAGTCCTTCTATGGCAGCACAGACCTTTAAAAAGCCTGCACTGAATGTTTGTTTGTTTGTTGTTTTTACTCTGCAACCACGTGGATGTGTTGGCATTAGTCTGAAGCTTCTTAAAGTCATACTCCGTGTGATTTCTCTTCAAGTACTCCCTGAGGTTGATGTCTGAGGAGACAGCCTTAGGTATGCACTGACTGTCTCGGAGGGAAGGTCTGCACAGAGCAGAGCAAACCAGTCCCCCAGTGTTACAGGCAGCACGGAAGGATGCTAATGTGAGTGTGAAAGGGCTGCACACAGCACTGTCACCTGGGTACACAAAACCGTGCATTTTTATCCTGGTGACTTGAACTGGAGCTCTGGTTGCACTGGAGGAGATGCCTCCCCATGCCCACAGCATGCTGCCTATGCTGCTGTGCCTCACACCATTCCCATCATCTCCAGGCCAGAGCTGTATGCAGCTGGGCACACTGGGTGTTCTGGGTGTGCGTGCAGCGGGGGACCAGGGGGATAACCCACACCCTGCCCCCAGGGGAGCAGCAGCGAGAGCAAAAGGAGCCAGGAAACCTTGTGCAGTCACAGCCTTGAGCTTGTTTCTGGATTAGCTCAACTAAAAGCCGTCGGTGCCCCAAGGATAGCTCACGGGAGGGGTTTTTCAGGGCATACCTGGTAGGTGACCAGGCCTGAGGCAGTCAGATGTTTCCATGATACTCTGTCTTGAATTAAATATTATACGCCAGGTCATGTTAATTAACATTCCATCTGTCATAACCCAGCAGGGTAGTGAGCTGAAGGGGGGAGATAAACACTTTCCTATTCACTACCTGCTGTCAATTAGCAGAGGAATTAAATAATAAAATATTTAAAATGGCTCCACTATTTTCGAGGGTTGGTGAATCAGTGCTTTGTGCTAACTCGGCTGCTTTGGGTCAGTCTGGAGTCTCAACTACACCCAAGACTGATCCAGAACTTTAGTCAGTGAACCTAGTGCATATTCTTGTCTTAATTACAGCCTGACAGTAGCTATGCTATGCACCGCACAGGACAAATGCACATTCAGGAGGCTTAGGGCTGGAGTTTTTTCAGCCATCATCTCTGATGTCTTTCTTTCAAATCTCACTTGCCCTATTTCCTCTCAGTGGAAAGTTTTTCTGCAAGTTTGATGAAACTCCTTTGGTGTTTTTAGAGCTGGAGTGCTTTGAAATGTATCTGAACTTTCCTTTGCAGAACTTTTTCTGCCTTTTTCCCTTTTCCTTTCGCAGCTCAAACACACTCCAGAATTGCTTGGCCTTGTTGTGTACCTGTCTGAGGTAGGTTAACTAAAATAATGAGAATACCCATGAGTTAGTGGCTTGTTCTATTTTCTTATATGCACAGAAATCCCATCTTCTCACATCAGTTGTCCAGTAGTCACTACAGAAATTGTTATTTAAACTTACATTACAGATAAGTATTTGCATGTGTCATTGCAAGGGATAACAACACGTGGGATTCTTATAAGGGAGATAACTCTGGACTGAGAGCGTCCACCACCACAACCATGCCAGTTGTGCAAGAGCGTTGGTGTGATCCTGCCTCATGCAGGCACGTTCATATCAAGCTAACCAGTCATGGTGCTGAAGCTACTCGTTTTGCTCTTTCTCAGTGCTGTTTCTGCAGTTTTATCTTGCCAGCTTTACTGCTACATCTGCATTCAGAGTAGAAGCCCTTTGCAGTACAGAATAGGGTATTCCCCTACCTGCAGAGCACCCCAATGCAGTTACTGTGTGAGGACAGCTCTGACAAAGTGCTTGGTCCCTGTTAGTCTTTGTTCCTGAGATAATGGGATTCTCAAGATATGGGGAGTGGGGAGAGAGTTTACTTGTTCTTTTGAATATAATGGCTGGGCTTTATTTTAGTATTGTTTCCAGTGAAACACACTTTAAAGTGGAACTCTGTTTTTTTCTTGAGGAGCTTGTTTGTTTGCAAATACAGAGTCTCTATCAGCAGGCCAGGTCTTCTGCAAACATGCTCTTAGTGTGGTTAAAGGCCATTGTACACAAAAGTTACCATCTGGTTTGTAAACTACAGCCCTGGGATCAGAGGGGGGACTTCCCTTGCAGCTTTTGTCTGAGCTCCAAGACGCCTTCCTCTGGACTAGGTCACAGCTCTGAGCTGCAGTAACGTCATTACATCTCTTTGTGCGTTTCAGTGAAAATGAGCAAAAGTTGACATCTTGATCAAGAAAAGAAATGTGAAGTGCACAGAAGAACGTTCAATCATAGGCAAGAAATACAACAGTTCAATATAAAATTCAAGACATCGGCATAGCAGGGTCCATGGAAGTGGACAATCGGAGGTGGAGGAGGTGAGGAGCAGGGAGGAATCTGTGAGGAGTCCAAGAGTGTGTTGGGTTTAGTCCCTTTTCATCGTAATTGTAATCTGCTCATGTGACAGATCCCCTGGAGAAGGAGGGGAAGTGACAAGACAAATGGCAACATTAATTTTCATAGGTTTGGGCACTGAAGGGAGGAATTCGAATTTGCAGAGTAGCTGCTGTCTCGTGGTATTCCACAGGGTAGAAGTGCCAGTAGGAATGTTTACTCCTTACCACCTCCAACATGAGGTGTGACTAGTATCAGAGGGAGACAAAGTAGTTACGTTTTAGAGAGCCATGTCTTCTTTGTGCTGCCGTGTATCTTGTCAGGAATCAACCTCAGAGTTTGAGAGGAAAAGATGTACACCAATGCCCTTGACTTGACTAATGGGCTGGTTTCTGGCCATGCTTCCGACCCAGGCCCACCACTCCACCTGCAAGCAAGCTCTGTGTGCATCCTTGCCTCACACTAAGCAACTGAATATGGACAGGTGAATTTGGTCATCAGACAGGGCAAGATCCTAAACCACTGGGCTGTCTTCAACACATCTCCTTAGCAAGTTCTCCAGTTCAGGCATCAAGAGAAGCAAAACATTACACAGAGTGCACACAGAGGTCAGCTCTGCTTGTGGCTGAGTGTGGCTATCTTAAACAATGCAATCATAGTCCCACTATCAGCATTAATGAGAAAATGTTCTTGCAGTCAGCTTTCTGAAGGTTACACTGGTAATTTTCTGTCTTCTACACAGCCGTAGGTAAGCTGTGAGAGGCTGAGGGTCTATGTGGACTGTCTGTATCAGCACAAGGGGACAGAACTTTCCTTCAGCTTTTCTCCCTCAAGTACCCCCTTTTGGACATGAAGAACATAGTTGGAAGCTTTTCCAGAGATAAAAGTGTCTTTATTTCTGGCATCATAATGAAGTCACGAAGGAAAGCGTCTTCACCCTCACCTGCCAGTGAGGTGCTAGCAAACACACAGGTTGCTAGAAATAGCAATCCTTCCAATAAGCCCTGGCGTTAAAATGTTACATAAAGCGCAATGATTGGCAGGATCCTCTCTTTGTGTTACCCTTCTGCCTTTTCTTCCTGGTCTTCAGTTTCACCTCTATCTCCATAGTGCTGCTACAGCCCTTTCTGATTTTATTTTATCCTCTACAGTGTAAAGGCTGTTTTCTTTTCTGACTTGTCCCTGTTCCCCAAACTATTTTTGCCGGTTCCACCTCAGTCTCTTCCCCCTCTGACTCACTGCTGGGAATCCTCTCTTGGATAGTTCCTCCTTCCCCCATCCTCACAGCGTCATTACACCTCTGCTAGAGGTCAGAGTACGCTTCTCAATTCCTGGCTATAAGGAAAGCGGCATCTTGGAAATCCAGCGCCTGAAGGTGGATTGGCAGTTGCTCCTTCCAAAGCAGAGTAGACAGGTTTCCCTGGCTTCTGCAGGGCTCAGCCCAATTTCCCATCATTCACCAGGTTTCTACACTGAAAGGGGAAGTGTCCTCAGTGTTTCTGCTGGGTTCCTCTGGATTGCCCTTCAGATGCTATGCATCTGCCAAAGGGCCTGAGGCACTGGGTGGGAGCTTTAGACTCCTACAAGGTTGGAGACAGGCTACCAGCTTCAAGCTGGAGCTGACCGCCTTCAAGGGCAAAACTCCTGCCTCCCAACACCACTCTTGCAGAAAGCTGTCTCCTTGTCCTGTTAATAACTTTTTAAAGGCAATAGATCTACACTCCTTTTAATAATTCATTTTTAGCTGACCAGATCCCAGGCAGGTTTTGAGGCTCTTGCTTTCTCCTGGGACTTTCTGGATGACAAGAAGCCTGTAAGCGGCACCATTTAAAAATACCTGTGCTCACAGACCTGCCCTCAGCCTCCCTCATTGCCTGGGAATTGCTCGGAATTTGCTGTGTTTTGCTTGCTGGCTCCAGCTGCCAGACAGCAGAGGCGCTCGGTGAAGCTGCATCTTTAAGAGCTGCATCCTTTCCCAATGCCATGCCTTTGGGGCTGTGCTCCCTCCCCCAGACCTTAGATTCCCTCTCTGCAGGATGTCAGCTGTCCTTCTTGTCTCCTCCCTTCTGTGGGATGGCTTCCTCTGCTCTTACTGTGATAAGAGTTTGTTTTCTTCTCCAACATACCCTGGGCTAATAGTGTGCTCTGCATTTTTCTGCTTTGATAGCTGCACTTACGTTCTGATTTCTCACCCCCTCTCTCCAGGGGCCACACTGCTTTTCTTTCCTCACCCAAAGCAGCTCTTCCATAAAGACAGGTATAACCAATAGCACTGGGCTTGATCAGTGAAGGAGAGTTCAATTTACCCTTTGCAGAGATCATACAGAATTGGGCACAGGCAAGAAACTTTGGGCTAAGATTTAAGTGGGACCGTTTTTTTAAATGGGTTCCTTACTTCCCTGTTTCCATGGAGCGAGAAAGCTGCCAACATCTGCTCTGTGCCTGATACCATCTCCTGTTCCTCCAGGAGGAACTTTTCCCAAGGGACAGGAGCAGGCAATTTCCCAGGCTGTGGGGTTTTTTTTGATCAAGGTCTCCTGTTTCCACCAGGAACATAGAAAGGTGCAAGGTGTGGGTTTGCTCTGCAGCTCCTGGCCATGAGCAGCCTATGTGAGCAGTGTGTATCCTTTGCTCCAGGCACCTTGTACACCACTTGCTCCCTGAAGGAAAGGGAGACACACACTGAGAGGTCAGACCTCTCAGAGGCTACCTGCAGTGAGCATGGGGGCAGAGGAGCTGTTGCTTTGCTCAGGCGTTATGCATCTCAGCATATCCCATCCTCTCCAGAGAGAAACCATGCTGCTGCTTCCATTGCGATTGTTGTGCAGGTCTGATGCGAGATCTGATACTTTCCTTGCCCAGGTTGTGGCAGCCCTGTGTCCTGTGGGACAAGCAGCATGTCCAGGGCAGGATGCCCACTGCTTGGTGCTCTCCAGGTTTGAGGCTGAAGGAAGACTCCAGCAAGCTCCACAGAGACTCTTCTACACCCAAGCTTCAGCTAGAGAGAAATGTGGGGTTCTGCCTAAAAGTTATGTGGTTTACAGTTTTTGATACGTATGCTAAGGCTCTTCTGTGTCACATGTGCTCCCTCCTGCAGGGCTGTACTGCATCCTGGGATTTTACTGTGCAGATATTCCTGCCTTCAGATGGAAGGGGACGTGGAAAAAGAGGCTGACTGTGTACTAGCCCTGTAATAAAATAAATGGAAGGGGATGCGTTAACTTTTGTTTTATTTAACTTTGCCAACTTCCAAGTCAGCTCTCAAGCACCCAGAAGGTTTTAGAAAATGTTTAATCTAACTCAGGCAATTTCCTGAACTCCCGAACTGGACCACCCCATTTTCTGACACGCTGCCAGGAGGCCCCAGCGTGCTTCTCTTTCACAACTCCTTGCTGTCCTCTCACCAGCCGTTGTGCGCACCTTAATATAGTCCAGAAAGAGGAACCTCCTCGACCTCTCTGTCAGTGGCTGATGAAGCAAGCCCTGCCGACAGCCACCAATGTGCCTGGTGAATGACGGCCCCCGCACACTTTGAGGCTGCAGAGAGCATGAGCACACAGCCTGCCTGCTCCAGGTATGCCTTGTCCACCCTCTCAGGTGCCCCTGTCTGCAGTGTGAGCCTCTAAGGTCTGTGACTGTCCCTGAAGAGCTCAGAGACACCCCCTGTCCTGGGTGTACAGGACAGTGGTGTAGTCTTCCTTCACACACACATGCCAGGCTTGCTGTCCTGATGTTTGCTGTCCAGCAGCCACTGCCTGTGTTTGGCAAAAAGCAAACCCTGCATCTCAGAATCACAGGAGAGATACGACGGTGAGCATCACCTCTCCTCTCTCACCTCCCTCACCCCTGCACTGCTTGGTCTATGCAGCTGTCCCAGGGCAGGAAGCAAGGAGGGACACACATAGCACACAAGGACGTGTAGATTCCAGAGACCTCAAAGATGGAGCTTTCAGACCTTAAAAATGATTTATTTTCCCAGCAGAGCTGGAGCACAGCAGTATTAACAGAGCTGCAGCTCACTGGGGCTTTAGTTACTCTCCCACTGAGTGATGCTTGCTGTTTGGGAACTTACCACCACGTGATAAAAGTTTCCTCCTGAAACTTCACATCCTGCTCCTCTCCTGTACTTCCCTCTGTTGTCCTCCCCTACCACTGACTCCAAATCATGCCAGTGAGCTCCCCAGAGCTCTCCACCACTTACTCATCACCTGCTCTTTCTCTTCTGCCTGATTGCTTGCCCTGTCCCACCTGGTCATAGAGAAGGCAGGATGACATAAAAAACTGGCTCAGCCTTTCCAGGGATTTCTGGAGGGATTTGCTCTCTTTCTCTCCCTGGATGTGGACCTGACTGACTAATCTTCAGGATTTTTATTGGAAGAGATGTCATTCATCCACAAACACAAATGAAATAAGAAGTCGGGGGGAAGACGATAAAGGCAGCAGTAAGAAAAGTGATAAATTAAGCTGCTAGGGTCACACGTCTATCTGCAGCTTCTTGCTGGCACAGAGTACATGAGAAACCACCTGAGCTAGCCCTGCAGCACAGCCTTGCCACTGGATGCTCAGTCCCAGCATGTGCAGGAAGCAGGGTGGCATTCCCAGCTCCCCCGGCAGAGCTGGTGGGACAATGAAGCCTCCGGAGTGCAGGGCTTTCCTCCCCTGTTCCCTGGGAAGCAGCTTTGCTGCAGAGAACACACTGCAGGCGTGCAACAGCAATTTTCTCGAGGCAAACCTTTGCCAAGGGCCATGGCTTTCCTGGGGGCAGAGCCATCTGGGACTGGCAGGGTTTCACTTACTCAAGATGGCTGGCTTTCCTTGGGGCTTGTAGGAGGCATGCAGCTCTTAGCAGGTTAAACCTCCTGCTTCCACTTGCTGGAAGCCTCTGCTCTGAGCATGGTGGCACTCAGGGTTTTCCACAGCTTCAGAGTCAAGGAGTTATTGCTCAGATATAATTTCCCTATCCTTCACAGAATTATTGCAGGAGGGAGAGGATTAACAGGTATGCAAATCACAGCGGATGGCGGAGGGAGAGCCGTACTAAAAAATTAATAAACACCACAGAGGTATTGCTGTTCAGGCTCTCTGGTGCCTTTTTAGGAAAACTAATGTGTTTGCAAGGTGACTGCAGGCCTGACGGGCAGCAGGAGCCAACCTTCCCCCTCCTGGCTCCTGTCAGGTAACAGGATCTCCTGCACAGCTGCGGCTAGGAACAAGCAGCCAGCCCCCCCCCCGCACATGCACACACCGTGCAGAACTGCAGCATCTCCCCGCATCAGATGCTCAGGGCTGCTGCAGGTGATGACAGGAGCACAGCAAAGGCTCCCTGTTAAGAGCGACGGGAGTCCCCGGTGTGTCCATTGCTGCTGGGACTGACCGTAGTCCTTGACAAGCTGAGCTGCATGGAGACCTCATGTCATGCTGCAGCCACACTGCACGCCTGCTCTTGCTGACTGGCTGTCATCTGTGCTGGCCAGCACCAGGCAGCTGAGTCCCTGCTTCACCACGGGTACCACCCCAATCACCCTGTCCCTGCTCCCAACCCCCTGCCCAGGTCTGATTTAAACAGGAGGCAGCACATCTGCACCCCCACCTCACCTAACCAAGAGAGTATGTACTGTTCGGGGGGCTGATGGCAAGCTAGAGTGATTTGACTAAGTCAAGTCGTTTAGTGCTCGATCTCAATTTCTAAATAAATCTGCTTTAAATTACATTGATTTATGATTCACATATTTTTATTTGATCAGCCATCACTGCTGCAAAACCTTCAGGCACTTAAGGTGTTTCTAATCTCTCCATCCTGTCTGATGGAGGCACCGCTTGCAGAAGGCTTGGGTTTAACCCCTGTATCTACCAGCCACTCAGCCAGCACCAGCCAAAAGCCTATTTCCTGTCCTCTTACTGGAGCCATCTCTTTTCCTGGCTTTTGTACATCACAGCGGCCCAGTGTAATCATTGCATAGATTATCTATCCAGCATCGCTGGGGTCCCCTGCTGCCACACCGGGACACTTAACATGAAACTGGGGTGAGGAAATTTTGGACACTGATGGTGACAGTACACATCCCTGGGAGTTTATGTTTTAATGTTTGTACCAGGGAACCAGCTCGCTCGGTGTCACTGGGGTAGAAAAACACCTGATAAAGAAATAAACCTGTCAAATCAACTGGCCTTACAAAAAGACCAGGCTCCGCAGAAGTCTCTGTTGTGTGTTTTAGAGAATGCCTTATGCCTTCGCAAACAGGCTGCCTGGGATACCGCATTCCTCCGCACCCGGGAGCTGCCGGCAGCAGAAGAGGGACTGTCCTTGGGGCTGTTTTGGTGTGATTTGGCACCAGCTGCCAAGCAAACCTGCTCTCATCCTCCTCCAGAGCTGGCAGGGTGAGGGACACAGAGCTGGCTCACCTTGAGCCGACTCCAAAGCATCACCAAGGGCTCCACCAAGCACCGAGAGTTACCTCAAAGTGAAGTTAAAGGCAAACACTGGGCAGGAAGGACTATAATGTGTTACAAACTTAGCGGGATGTTTGAAGCCCTGGCAAGTCAAACATGGGCTGAGCACAATGAGCTGCCTTTTCAAGACGACCCGTAGCTGTAGAAGTAAGGCTGGGAAGGGGCTTTCTGGATTACTGCAGTCTTTGCTGCCCATGCCATGGCTCCTGCTGTGCTGACAAAATAGCCCAAGCCTGCGTGCTTGGGCAGCAGTGGATTGCTTTCCTCCTGACAACACTTATTTACTGTTAAATAACCTTGAAGACAGAGACGCTGCTTTGTGTCCATGGAGCCATGCGCTGGTCTGAGCCACTGGTTCCTCCAGAATAACACCCTCCCCACTCTAATGTTTCCCAACAACACTGATAGCACTACCCAGGGCCTTGACTCCCAGGCTTACAAGGCACCTTTTTGCTGCAGTGTATTTGCATCTCTTTGTTGACTTTGCTAATCAAGCTCACTCCTAAGCCTTTGAAAACTGTAGTAGTCAAAGGCACCTCTTCAGGCATGGCAGCCATTTCAGGAGGGATAACCCCTTGGGGACCAGGCACTTTTGGTCACTAGACTGCTAATGGTTGTTTGGGGAGCTGTTGGATGGGCAGAGCATCCTGGCTCTGGAGGAGGCACATTCACCCATCTTTCTGAGCCAAGATAATGCCACAACACTGCCACCAAAAGGGCAACACTTCATTACCCATCCCTGACCCCTTGCTCTTCACCCACAGACAGGCAGGACTGCCTCCTCTCCTTGCAGGGGGCTGGGGTGCTCTCCCACCCTGTACCCCCCAACCTAAGGGTCTTCTGGCCTGGCTTCTGATGGTTCAACCAGCCCATGGGAGAGCCCAGAGGGGAGCACCCCATCCAGCAGCAGTGATCCCTGGGATGCGCTCCGCTTTGTCCCATAGCTGTCACAATCACTGCCTTGATGAATGAGGTGCTCATAGCAGTGGGTAGTGCATGTAGGGTCCCTGTGCTGGGGAAGCCGAGTTGGCCAGGGCAGCTACTGAGCCACCCTCGTGATAGAGCTGGGGGGCAAAGGATGAGCTCCACTGCTCCCAGCTCCCATGCCATGCTTAACTCTGTCCAAAGGCTGGACGAATTCAGAAAAGAGATTTCTTTTGTGTAGACTGGCATACCACACAAACACTTAGAGCTGGTATTTCCCCCAAGATGTCACGGAGTCTGGAGATAAGATATCCAGCCTCAAACTATTTATTTCGGTTCCCTTGGCGCCTTATGCCACCAAGGTTCAGCATCTCAGCAAGGGAGCTCGAGCCTGGCCCCACCATGCAGTCAGACACCAAACACCCATGAGATTCCTGTGGTGGTGGAGGAACTTCTCCTAAACAAGCACCCGCAGACCAGGGACACACCACGTGGCAGTCACAGCCCCGGTCTGCCCACTCCCAGTGCTGGGCTCTGTGATTAACAGTGGTGGTTTGAGAGCAGCCAGGCCTTGCTGTTAGAGAAGAGTCCCTTCAGTGAGTGTTGGCTCCGGTGCTAAATTTGCATACAGTATTTGCCAAGGGTTATTAGTGTTGATCAGCTGTTAAATAATCTGCCCTTTTCATTTCAGGAGGCCTGTCAGGACTTGCCTTTGCATAGGCTTTACTTAAACAGGAGTTTTATGGCATATTGGAAAAGGGTTTTCATGAGGGAGCCTTTTCCTTGAAATTTCAACAGCTACAAATACTAAACACTGTCTCTGGTATCACAAGCATCTGCCACATGTGTTGCCTAACCCCCTACACCCTGCATGGCAAAGGCTGCAGCCACGGAGCAGTGGAAATCAAGCTACAGTCCCTCTGTCACCCTTCACTGTGCCAGGGAAGGACCTGAGAGAGGAGATGGAGACAAGGACAGATCCCACATCAGAAAATGAAATTATCACTAGATTGCTGTATACAGGTTTTAAAACCAGCCTCACCCTGCTTTGCACATGCAGGGCTATAGTCTTTGGGGTGACTTAGGACTGCTTTGCACCATCCTCAGTTTTAGCTGTGTCTCTGCAGGGACTAGCAGTTCAAAGGAGGTATCTTGTGACTCAGAAGGAAACAGTAGGATGGGGTAAGAACTGCATTTGGCCCCATGGTAAGGCCACACCATCAAAGGCCTCTGGAAAGTTCAGGAGGAAATAATATAACCTGAGGACTGAGGGGAACTTTGCAGTAACTCGCTGATTCCCACACATGTAATTGTGCCCAGTACACTGCACATTTTTAAAGAGCCGGGAAGGAATGAAAAATTCAGCAGGGAGCTGAAGAGGGTTTTGGTATACATACTGGCTCGTGTTGAATAGCCCTATAGGAGAAAGTTGTGCTAGTTTATGGGCAAAGGACCTTCACTGTTACCAGGAAGTGAAATAAGATACCCGCCTTCATGACATCTCCTGTCCCTCCTGCCTGCAGATTTTGAGTGGCTGTTGGACTCTAAGGCTTTTCCCCTGGTGTCTTCTGCATGAGGATGCATCTTACCCCCTGCCCCAGGCAGAGCGCACACTGCTAGAGCACTGCCCTCCTCCTCCTCCTCAGGGCTCAGCCGTTACTAGTGTCAAGACGGCACCCACAGGGAGTGCCTGCCTGCCGGCAGAGATAAGGGAGAAAGCAGGGGCCCTGCGGAGCTGTGATGGCCACATTTCCCTCAGCCATACCAAAGAGATGTAAGATGGGAGGGCAGCAGCAGGTACCACACCATGTGGTCTTCACATTCTCTTCCACCACTCTTCTGGGGTGAAGAAACAAAAGCAGCTAAGAAAACCCACACAATTTGGATGTAAGAATCATAAGACATGGAATCAGCTGTCTGCTGCTCCCTCACCACACTGGTACAGTGACTTGGCTGCGCCTTGCTGAGTCCGCCTATGTTACGGTCATCACGAGACAAAAGCCAGCAGTTAGAATTGATTAATAGATTTGTACATTAAATAGGTACTTCTGGTCAATTATTGGCAGCTTTGTTAATAGATTACTATTTAAAGGGTTCTGCTATTTTAAATTACATTTTTTTTATAGATGCATGTTTACTTAAAAAAAAAAAGAAGAGCACCCCTTGCATCTATTAACATATTAAAGAGAAAATAAAACATCCAGCCTGATGTAATGCACAATATGGCATTACTCTGGGTGCTTCCTAAGCCAGGGAAATCTTATTTGTTTAATAATAAGTTAGTCATGAATATGCAAATCTGCATCAGTGCAGTACCTCACTGCTGTCACTATTAATGAGTTGCAAATTAATGTGACAACAAAAGGAAAATCTATTTACTGGCAGATCTGTGGTTCATACCTGGCCCAAGAGAGCAACCGTCTACAGTCACATTGGTCTGCTGGAGCAGTATGTGCACATGGTGTGGACAAAGTTTGCTTTGGGGCTGGCAAACCAGAAACAAGCAGTACACTGCCTTCACCCCCAAAGGGTAGAGAGCAGCATTGCTCCTAATGATCCATCACACTGAACTTGCAGGGAAATACAATCGCTTCACGCTGCAACCATGGTGAACCCATGCAAAGTAGGTTCAGGTAAAATGCAGATCTGGCAGACTGATGTAAGTGGGAAGACAGTGGGGACATCTAGACGCAGTTCTTAAAGAGAACTTCAGCTTCTTCAGATCTGATCGGGGATGCTTTTCTCCTGACAACACTACAAGCTCACAAAGTGAAACTTGTTGGATTCCAGTCATTTTCTCCTGTCTCTCCCCCTAGCAGAAATGCAATGGTGAATAAGCACATTGAGAAAAGACCTAATACCTGTCTTCACAACTGTGGCATTCAATTCTTCTGTCTTGCGAAGTTGTGCCAAGCCCTCTCCTACCAACACTAGACCTGTACTGAAATGAAAATATGATGTTCTGCAAACAATTTTAAATAGATATACTATTTTTCCTTTAGCTTGCATCTGTACAAGTTTAAAGTAGCAACATGTGCCTTTTTTCTTTCTGAAGAAATGATGCTGAATGTTTACCAGCAGCCCTGCAGAGCCTGGGAATGGCAGCTGCCTGCATTTACCACTCCCTGACACCTTGTTCATATTAATGCACAAACGATGGGTTTCATCTATAGTTTCATTATTTAGCACAGAGATGAAGGGAGGAGTCAGCTTCAAACTCTTTTGATTCATGGCATGAGTTCACCCCTGGGAGCAGTTTTTAAGACAATTTCCATTCTGCTCCTGTGATCCTGGAAACTAGGAGATGGGTTGGGCTTCCAGCAGGCATCTGGGCTCTCTCCCTTTAGGAGATTACTCCCCAGAGAGCACAAACAAGGACCAAACGTCTCTGGCTCTTGCTTGCCACTCACTGTAGCAATGTCTTTGGCCCAAGTCTATGGCTAGGCCATCAAAGCAAAAAAAGGGACACAACAGCAAAGCAGAAGAAACAAGAAGAGTGTCTGGAGGGAGAAACAACCCAAATGGGAAACTCCCAGGACTGACCCCTCTGTGCAGAACTCAGAACTTCTCGGGTACAACACGGCGGCAAAGGAGGAGTTCAGTATTTTGCGGTGCTCAGCACCATCACTTATCTCAGGGGAAACCTACCAGCCTTGCCCATGCTGTGATTCCCTCCCACTGCCAGGCTTTGAGCTGGGTATTTCTTGGGATTTCCCAACCAGAACCAAGTCAAAGTCTGACAAAGGAAACTCCTTCCAGTCAGGCTCACCTGCCTGCTCCAGCTGGAGATCAGGTTGCATCGGCAGTTCTTCAACACCTCCATGGA
The DNA here is from genome assembly GCF_028554395.1 of Pezoporus wallicus. Classification (NCBI taxonomy): domain Eukaryota; kingdom Metazoa; phylum Chordata; class Aves; order Psittaciformes; family Psittacidae; genus Pezoporus; species Pezoporus wallicus. The sequence goes on along the minus strand of NW_026638681.1, from coordinate 457,204 downwards.
GCACACAACCTCCCAGACACGCAAATCCAAGTGATAAGCAGGGGAAATTCAAGGAGACACCTTGGCTTGGGTCCCAACAGCATCAGCACTGCACTTTCACCTTGCAGAAAGCAGGACACAGGATTGGCAGGGTTTTCCCATCCCCAAAGGATGAGTTTCTGTTTCCTTACGTTTTATGAACCTGGAGCAACGCCAGTGGTGTGAAGTGAGTATCTTTAGCCCAAGGAGGATGCACAGGAAAGTGCTTTACAGGAGAGCAGCGTGAGTCCAGAAGCTGAAATGTTGAACATCAGCCCACTTCTTGCCATGCTGGTTGGAGCCAGCTCAGTCCCCAGCTTCGCACCACACAGGATCCAGCCAGCATCTGACTTCCCTGCCTGCACTCACTGTCATTGAGTTGCTGCCATCTCTCCTCTCCCTGGGGTAGCTATCCCCTGGGCTTGCCTACTACTTATGCAGCCAGCCTCTCCCATGACAGTCTCTCAAACCACCTAGAACAGGGTCAGCCAAGCCAGCCTTGGGCTCCCAGCAGCACAGGACACTGCCCTCCTTTGCTGAACCCTCCATGTGCTCTCAGGCACACTCACATAGCAAAGTCTCTTTAAAAAAGTACATCCTAGGAGATAAAATGGTTGCATTATGTTAAGGGACAGCACTGCCATCAGGTGTTCCCCTCCAAGGCCCTATTTTTAGAGCGCAGGTGAGCCGCAGGGCAGGCACACGCATTGTGTGCATGAGGCTTTTGCTGTGTTTGAGCATGGATGCAAGCGCCAGCATGGAGAAGGCCCAATTGTACTGAGTGGAGATAGTGTAAAGCTGACTAAGCAGAGAGGTTTGGGGAGCATGTGCTCAAGATTGCTGGAGGAGGAGCTGGCCTAAAGAGGAAGCCATGTCAATCTCCTGCTTGCCTGCAGGTATGGTGAGAAGTGAGGTGTCTGCCATGCACCCATGGAAGTGGTATAAAGCTGATTTATGCTCAGCTCAAACCATCCAGGCATTATGTAGCTCATCAGATAAAGGTGTCTGTAACAATGGCTTTTAATGTTCTCTTTTGCCTCAAGTTTTTCTGGCCCATCTCTGCTTTCTGGGAAAATCAGGGGGTAAGAGCAGCCCGCACTGGGGAATAGGGCGGTCTGGGTTACAGTTCCTTGCGAAGCCGGAGGATAGCTTAGAAGTAAACCCAGGATGTGTGTGTAAAGCAGTACAGAAGAAACCATAATCATCTTTATCCAAAGCCTGGAGAAGGATGTCAGTGATTGTATCAGGACGAAAAATTCCCTGTCCTGTGCAGAAACGGGCTTTCAGCTGTCAGCAGCAGTCAGCTGTCAGACCCTTCTCTTGCCTCTTGCCTCAGCTGCAAGACCACCTTACCCCCAGAAGCAGTCGCACTGTAAGCCACACGGTACAAATATTAAGCAAAAGACTCAATTTGATGGCAACTCACCACAAGAGGCATCAGTTCTGCATCATTCCCCGTGGGGCACCTTCAGGAATACGGTGTCGTTCTCCCTTTCCTTCAGGATGAGGGTATTTGACCCTTTCTTCAACCCCCCCAAGAGCAAAGATATACCTTGCAGTACACAGTCCGTTAGATCACAAGTCTGAGCCTCACTCCTACAGACAGATAAACATTTTTCCAGATGCTTTTCTCAGATGGGCCAGGTGCTCTGCTCAAGACTCTTGGTGAGTGTCCTGGCCCACATGAGGAGGGAAACATGATTTAAACATCACAGCTGAAGTGTTTGGCTATCACAGGACATACTACTGATAAAAACATCCCCAAAGCAAAACTCAAGAGTTTGGGTTCACAGCAAGTTCTTTCCACAAGTGGAAGAGCACCCCCAGACCCTTAAGAGAGGATCTGCCCAAGCCCAGGGAGCCCAGCCTCTTAAGACAGATGGAAGTTCCCAAGCCATGTCAAAGTGACATTCTGTGCCTTCAAATTCCCCCAAAGCATGCTCATAGCTTTAATGCTCCACATTCAAACTGAAGCATTTACCCTAGTGCTATTTTCCACCCCTCTGCAGACACCAGTGAAAAGAGAATTCAGCCAATTCAACTTCAAATGATGACAAAGGAGGGAAAATAATTGAACCTATTCACAACTCTTTTAAGAAGAAGGCAATGCAGAAAGTGTTGTGAATACTGCTTTCAAACCTCTGTCCCACAAAGGGCACCCACCCAATGTCTTCTTGCAACCTTGAATTTAGAAAGCCAATGCAGATTCCACATCAGATTTCATCAGCTGCTCACCAGCACCTGTGCCAGCCCTGCTCCGCTTCGGGAACTGCTCCCAGAGCCTCTTTTCATAGTCATTAATGAGTCAGAGCTCGTTTCGCACCCAGGCACAGGATTAATGGGAGTCAAGTTTAGCCTCTTAATTTCTCAACAGTTTTATTGCCTTTAAGAAAATTTTTGTAAAATATAAATACAAAGGCAGGAGATTTACTTACAAAGTTAAAACACAGATCTCAAACATAAACACACAATTCAGAAAATTTAGTTTATGTACAGTTTCAAGCAACTTCAACATATGTTAGTTTTTCAATATTTTACAAGGTACAGAAAAAATAGTTCAAAGTCTTCTTTAAATAAAGAGCATAAAATGTTTAAACATATATAAACAATCCGGTTTGATGTGTGAAAACTAAATTTCACAGCTTTTAAATTAGGATATAAAAGTTCTTACAATTAGTTGATGCGTATGGATATGGTTTAATTTATATTACAAACTATTGAATTATATTCAATAGTGGCTTACCTGGCCAAAGCAGGTAATTCTGTAAACAAAAAAACAAAACTCATATCACCAAGTGCCTTACCGAATTCTACCTCCCAAACGAGCCACACGACTTTGATCACATCACCTAGAAAAGGTATGTTCTGTGTAATCAGTGCTTTGTATGAAACAAAGTCAATGTGTGGGTGTGTTCTTTTCAAAAAAAGGAAAAAAATGTGTTTCGAGTAATAACAAACTTATCCCAAAGCCTGTGTGCATTTTAAAGAAACGTTATATAACAATTCTGTAAAAACTGACTGAAGTTAAAAAAAAATTCTTCCAAAATCCATCCAACTGGAATTCAGATCTCTTATATAAAGGATATTTTCATATTTAATAGTGTCCTTTCTTTACAGAAACAATTGCATCTGAACACATATACATAAAGAAGTAACTGTATAGATCACTGTACATTAAATGGCCTGATGGTTCACCAGAGGATGTCGAAGGGAGGGTCCTCATGCGGATGCAACCAGTGAAGCGAGGAGCCAAGCAAAGTCTTGAGTTCACTTGTGAACTCAACCAAGTCCAACAGCTCTTTGCTCTCTGGGTTAAAAGCTTCAAGGTCCATGGCGCAAGAGAACAACTGGCTGAGAGCAGTCTGTTTGTAAAACTCTGCCTCCGTAATGGTGACGACTTCCAGATTGGGGAAGTTGCAGCGGAAGATGCGAGATGACATTTTCAGCCTCTTCACCACATCCGAGAGCAAAAGCCAGTTTCGTGGTCTGTGAAGGTGAAGGAAAAAGAGGCTCCAGTAACTGACATTAAGTCACAGGCCTGTTGACTCTTCACTGTATCTCCCTGTGACAAACCCTCCCCGACCATACCTGCACAAGCAACCTCCCTGAAATCAAGACCATTGCCCTAAGGGGTGCAGGTACATACTGATTTACTCATAGTACTGCTGCCCATATCTTTGAGGCAGGAGGGGGACCAGGCATGCAGGGGCACTGAAGCCTATAAATCCAGGGCTTCTGAACATGCACGTGGGTCAGCAGCCATCCCAACAGCTGCTCATACAGTTAAAGGTTCACCCTGCTGAGCCTGGCCCTCATTTAGCGAGTTAGGAGATGGCTTATACTTATAACCAGAAATTTCGGCACGTCTGACTTGCAGAGATGCCAATACTAGACACAAGTCAATAGACGGCTGTTTTTCTCAGATTAAGAATACATTTTTTTAAATTCAATCGTTGCACTTGTCCATTTCAGAGAACTGAAGTAATATCCATCACCCAAATAATAACACGATGCTAAAACCCACACTCCTGCATGATTAATATCTGAAATTATTTTTCCCACAGCTTTCATAAAAATTGGTGCAAATGACAAATGGGAGCTGTTTACAAAACTAATTTAGATCTTGAATACAACAGATAATAAAACTTTCAGGTCTTTGTTTATTGTTAAGTATCATAGCATCTTCTGTAAGATATGTATTTGTTTGATCTAATTCAGATCTTTAAACCAGCTCTGATGCAAAGTCTAGAACAGCAGTAATGGTGGTCTTTCATTACCTACAGAGTGTGTCCACTCAGCAAAACAGACAAGCTCATTAAACAAAATGAAGAACACCTTACAGACACAATAGACGAATTTAAGTGCTAGAAGCACTTGTATTTTCGGATGCTATACCAAGATGCCTGCCTGGGATGAGGGAAGGAATTTGGGTTCAAACGTCACTCATCCCATTCTGCAGTGTGGCAGTCAAAACACAGCTCTGACAAGTCAGCCTTTCCCCCTTTCACCTCCTTAAGCCTATTTCTAAAAAAGCATGGCAGTTAAGAGTACTGCTCTCTCATTTACGCTACATGAATTCAAACGCTGTTCCCTGCGGACACAAACTGCCGCCATCCCGAGCAGATTGTCGCATCTATTTTTACCCCAAAACCTGTATTTGTTCTTACCCCTGAGAGAGACACACTTGAATGTTGTAACATGGCAAGGGAGGCTCATCTGAAAATTCAAATTCAAACACATCGCTAAAACCATCTTCATCTTCATCACCTGGGCCGGGAGGATTTGCCAAGATGTCAAAGCCAGATTCATCTTTTGGATCTAAACAAAATTGAATAAAGGTGCCAAGTCAGCATTGAAGAGACTGTTGCACGTCTTTGCTTTTTCTTCCAATAACGTGATCTGTAAATAAAATCAGTTTGCTTCCTTCCTAGCTTCCTCCACCATAAAAACAAAACAGCCCCCACCCCCACATGCCACATGTTTTGAAAGTCTCCGCATACAAAGAAATAAAGGGTAACATTTGCTCACCGCACACAGAGCTGCCATAGAAATCCCAGTACAAACCAGGGTCATCAACGCTTCGACCTTGCAGGTCAGTTAAATACTCTGGAGAGGGAAAAACAACAACAAAAACGTAGCAATGAGAACAAAAAGCTGGCAAGTTTAGCAGACCATGTGTCATACAGTCTCACTATGCATCCTCCATCAAAGAAACCCACACCGTATATCCTGACACACATGCTACAAACAACAGCATATACACACTGTTCTCGCAAATAGTCCTGGATTCTGCTTTTCTCCTACATCCTTTCTCCCAGCACATCACATAATGACCCACCACATCAAATGATCAGTCACGGCATAACAGGGACAGACCCAACCTCAAGCTTTAGAAACCAAGAGTGGCGTTTTGTTTTTATGACACATAGGATGTATTCCACTTTTTAGCCTGCACAGTTATTCTGGACACCAACTTGGGGGTGAAACAGGGGCCCCAAAGAAACTGGTGGGAAAGGTTTTTCCACACATTTATGTCCAGAAGATGCCATTCTTTCCTGCAGACACAATCTGGGAGATTTGCTAGCTGAGTAGATGGAAAGATACTGAGACTCAAGATGTTAAGAAGTCTGAGACACTGGACTTCACTGGAGTCCTGACACACCTATGCACCATTTAAACAGGTAAGTGGCTAAGTACTTAAACCGATTGACTGTGAATATTGCAAACACTTTCAGAAGTGAGTTATTAGGGAATGCAAGTGTCTTTATCCAAAACTAACAGGAAAAAAAAAAAAAACATGTTAGAACATGGACATGTTTAAACACAAGAGCCTTTAATATATCTTTACAGCATTTTGGATATAAAATGAGGCAGAACTTGCAAAAAGACAAGTGCTCGGATAAAAAGCAAGACCATGGAAATACATGATTATGTTTAACAAACAGCTACTTGATTCGGTAAGTTTCTTATTTTCATTTCAAGCAGAAAACTGAAGGCACTGAAGCAGCCCGCTGACCGCCTACCTACCTATCAAATCTGATAGAGGCATAATCCTTACGACTTATTAAGAGTTTCAATTAGAAGGAGCCCCCATGCATGGCTATGCCTCCCACCTGCAGCCACTGAGCTCCTGCAGGCAGGGAGAGAGCTACTGCAGCCTACCCTAATTAATGCTCCTTGGCGTGGAGCCATCCCCATCAGGCAGCAGGGACTTTGAGGGGCCAGAGAATATCCCCCCACTTGCCATGACCATTAAAGCCCCACACAACGTGGCCACAAACCTGTGAGGAAGGTCTCCATGAGCTTACTGTGGGTCATTTTCACGATGGTCCTCCCAGAATAGGTTGCAAGTGTTGGATCAGCACCGTAAGACAGTAACAAGCGGACAATCTCCAAGTGATCGTTTTCGACCGCATCATGGATTGGTCTAGGGAGAAATGAGAAAGATTACAGCATTACATTTTGACTCAACAGTATTATTCAAACGTGTTTGACAAGAAACTTCTGACTTCAGATCAAAGTTATTTATAGCAAATAACACTATTAATACAGCTGTCAATTATCTTATTGCTGGTTTCACTTACACATCATCCCCTCCCCCTTGTCTTTTTACAATCATACTGCTCAGGGCAGGTATTTCTTCTATGTCTATTCATCGCTCTACATATTTTGAAGGCCAGTAAAATAATTACACTATTGTAACAGAAAGCAGAAGTTTGTGTGAAGCCTCACAAACATCATTTTGGTGCAAGTCACTCTACTGTTCCAAGCCTCTGACAATTTAACAGCATGTTGCGGAGTAAGGGCTAATTGCTTCTGGACAAGCATGGAAATCAGTTACCCAAAGCTCCTAAATTATGCACTCAGAAATAAGTTATGAAAATTTGCTAGGAATTAAGCTTCCATGCTATACCCTCTTTAAACAGTACTTGTGAATATATTTGCAGCACAATTCAACCCTTCTACTCAGAGAACAGAAAAACATGTTATTTTAAGTTTAGTCCACCCAGACATTAACGTATTTTACATGGCATGTTCAATCTATACAGGCTCAGACATAGATTTTGTGAGCCTATAGAAGGATTATTCATTAATACACATGCCTGCAATTCCAGGTTTAGCATTCCTTATCGCTAATTATAAATTGCATTAACTTTTGCCTTTAAAATTGATTATATGGAACGGGGAGTTGTCTAGAAGTAGGACATATTACCCTTCAGACTAATGAAGATGTGTTAAAATCCCATCTTTTCCTTACGACAGCAATGAGCAGGGAACTAAAAAGAGACTCAAAAGCATGGCCAGCAATCATGGCAGCTCAACTCAACTCTAGATTCCTCCTCCTTGATGCTGTCAACACTGCTACCCCACAACAAGGCTTTCAAGCTCTCAAACAGATGTATTAAAAGGCAAGGGAAGGAAGAACTTTAACCAGGATCACATACTGCCTTCCTGGAAAGCTTTCGGAATGGTGTTACAAGGAGAAGCCATCAGAGAACCAAACCCCTCAGCTCCATCTACCAAACCACCCTTGGCTATTCACCAGGGCCTAAACTCCCTCCTGCAAAGAGGCCGTGTCCCACCACTCCTTCTACCACAGGCAGCACATCCCCTGTATGTCACCACAGACACCCCAGTGACCGCAGGGCAAAGGAAGGGAAGATCAAACCAGTCAGAAGAGGAAGGCACACCACGGTTTTCCCTCTATCCCACAGCGCTGCTGGTAGGAGGGGGACTCTAATCCACCTCAAAAGGAAGCATGTTCCAGGTGTTTTTACTCCAAGTACTTTCTACTAGGCTGTGACTGAGGGTGATTAACACCTGTCACACATGAAGCACTCTTGCTTGCCCCTGTCTTACTTGAAAGCTGCATGCAGTTTTGGTTTTGACATATGTACGCCATATACTGACATGAGGAAGTGCACTTGAAGAGTTTGCAGCTCATTCCCTACAGAGAAATGGCTTAACCCAAGCTGCCTGCCTCCTGTACACCCCAGGGCACCAACACAGCGACCAACCAGGTCATCCTTGAGCTGCTGAGCTTAGTCCTCAATCCAGCTCCTGCCACCCCTCAGACATCTGGTTCCAGAGGCTGCAGCACGTGCATGCCACCCACATGCCGCTCTTTGGAAAGTCACTTTCAAATTTTAAGACTAAAGAGGTCCGGGAAGATCATTTGCAAAGTGTGAGGATATCCCTTCTCCATTTCTCAGGGAAGTCTCTAACATTACACTCACACTATGTGATGCTCTTGAGACAGACGGTGCTGGAGAAGCCAGAATCCCCAGGGTCCCCCGCAAGCCTTACTCCCACCTACTCCTACTGACTCAGTGCTTCCACACAGAGACAACCGCAACATCGTGTGCCTACACAGCACTCAGCACCCAGCACATCCAGGATCTGGCCAGCGCTAAACATCCCAGGCAATACAACACAAGAAGTAACAAATAATAGGGGTGATGACACGGAGGCTCAAGAAGTATCGGGTGTTTCTGGCTGTCAGCAAGCATCTGAGGCCTGAGCTGTCAGGTCATGACACGCTCACCATCTACAGCAGGAAAGGTCAGCCTTGCTGCAAACCCTCCTGTCCCCCACTGGGCATGAAGCATCCCTGGCTGACAGTCTGGCAACAGGCACCAGGAACAGATGAGAGTTACGACTGCCGCCAAATGCTGGGGATGCTTTTTTTCCCCCACTCCCTCACTTTAGTGGAGTCTTTAATTTTGAACTGTTTTCCATTTTATTTTAGAATTAGGATTTTCTGGTATTGGGGGGTGGGGGTGCAGAGTGCTGTGGATTTATTGGTTTGTGGGTTTTCTTGTTTGGCTTTTTCTTAAACTGAGTCACCTAAGTGACTTTTGAAGCAGTAATGAATTCAAGATGATCCCTTAACTTATTAAAAACAGCATCTAAATCACAGCCCAGTTTTTCTATCAATTTAACAACACCCGGATGAGTTTATTAAAGGGCACCTGAGCATTCCCCAGGAAGGAAAAATCACAGCACCCCAGGATGGGACCCCCTCCCCATTTCTATAGGTCACCCAACCCAGCATGGTGGTGCAGACAGGAGCAGACGGCAGGACTGGCAGTGGAACAGGCAGCAGGGCAGGCAGACTAACCTTTGTTGCTTGCTGGAGCACAGAGAGGCTGCCCCAGGCATGAGAGGGGACTTTATAGAGGCAAGGGGAAGGAAAGGCACAGTAAAGCCATGTGGAAGGAGGAAGAACAATAAATAGAAGGAAGTGAAGGAAGGAAAGAAAACACTGGCGGAAGGGGGGGGGGGGGGAGAGCGTGTGTGAAAGAGAGATTCCCCATAGGTAAAGCAAGGGGAAAAAAAAAGGCAGTAACAGAAAGCTGACAGACTTTTACTGGCTAGCATAACTTCTTGGCAAGCTTGAGCAGGACCATGCAAAGGCACAGCTACTTGTTTGCTTCTCCCACCAGGGCCAGCAGAGGAGGGAGTATTTTTCAGTCTTGGCAGGTTTAACCATCCTATTTGTAGGATGCAAAAGTGACTACTGGAGACAGCAACCGCTTCAGATGTGAAAAAAAGATCCCCGGGAGTCCTCTCATGGGCTGCTTTGCCCGTATCATCTTTTCCACCCTGAGCATCGTGGAAATAAACACTCTATCCCTAATGGTACAGTTAATGGTAGTACATCTCATTTCTAAAACAAACCCTTCAGAAGGCCCCAGAAGGATCTGAGGACATTCGAGAGCGGCAATATCCTACAGGAGACAAACATCTCAACCCTCTCTTGTGTACTCTCAAATTCTTTCTACTATTTTTACCACTACTAGAGTTAGGAAAACATTTCACTGGGGATTTATCCTTCCACCCCCAAAATTATAAACTATTTAGACCAGTCAGGGTTTGCTCCCAGCCTTTCAGGCACCACCAGAATTTTCCTCACTGCAATAAGAGGTTTCCTAACTCACCAACCAATACCATATCTCTGGCACCTTATTTTACTTCCATCTACCCTGTTATGCAATGCTGCCCCATGGAAGAGGCAAAGGAGCAAGTTGCAGGAGGGCAGCTACGCAGGATGCCTCTTCTTTAACGCAATTAGCTGCCGGAGGGTATGGCTCTGCCAAGACCAGCTGAAAGGACACAGGAAGAGAGCCATCTTGGCATGGTCCTCCCAGGGAAAAAATAAAAAAGGCTGAGCTCATCAGCTGCCAGCAAGAAGGATAAAGCAGAACTGGCTTCGGAGAGCAAGTCTAGCGAGGGAACTCTGAAGCAATAGATGCCTTGCTAACAGGCAGAAGATGCCTGTAGTTTTGGCATGCAGCTTTATTTTTAAAGTGATGCCTGCTCAGCTGAGAAAGTAAGAGGAGAACAAGGAGATAAGGGCAAATACACCAGCAACCATGCGTGCTAATGTCAGACACTTACTGGGGTCCTGTCAGGGAAGGAAAGCACTCACCTCTTAAGCACGGTCTATTATTATTTATAGGTAAGGCGATTAAGAGTCCTTAGTGACTGTGGCACCTCTGAGACAGGTCTTAAAGATCTTGCCTGGTTCTACAATAATCTTTGATTAGCCACTAATTCAGTGGCAGAGTGCTTGTGTATTCAGGGTTTGCAGGCGTTTGCAGGCCCTGCGTTTGGAGAGCCGCTATCAGCACAGAGTTTAAGGACGAAAGCATGGAAGACCACAGTATTTAGCTGGGCCAGATGTGCTGTGAACAGGGCAGAGGGACACCCTGCGCTGAAGGCAGCAGGAGGTGTGCAGGCAGAGCCCCAGCTGAGAGGGAAGGGAAGGACTGCACCATACCTACCCCCCCCAGCTGCTGTCACCCCCTTGCCCTGCCACTAGTCTGACACTTCCTTTGTTTTTGGCTTCACCGAGATTTCTGATAGTATTACAAACTAGAGGCTGAAAGCCTCCCTTATCTACTGAACTCAGACATTCTGGCTGCATAGGTGCATAAAAGGCAACACGGAAGCAAGAGGCTCAGGTCTTTGCTTCTCTTTCACGCATGCAAAAGCACCACACGGATCAGAGCACCCGCAGCACTTCAGACAGGACTGAAAGGAGACGCACGGACTTTGCAGAACTTCACTACATCTTTCACAACCACATGCACATTTTGCTTAGAATGAAGCCACATCCTCACTTGTCACAACTTTGCAGAGTGTCCTCCAAAACATTAACCACAGAGGTGGTAGGCAGCGAGTAACACAGACCGAAGCCTCAGGCACCCTGGATCCAAGTGACGCCCCCGGATGCCATGCCAACAAACCCAGCGTATGCAGTTACATCACAGCTCATGCAGTTACAGCACTCCTCTATGCACATTGACCTTAACTGGCTGAACAGAATGAAACACATCCAGTGCCACTGTCTGGAGCCACAAGAGCTTCCAGCACGACCAAAAATATCTTTGGCTAGTGGGCTTGTGAGGTGGGAGAGACAGCAAGAAGGCATGTTCAGTGTAGTTAAAAAAACAGGGGAGGGGGAGAAGTCTTTGATGGTGGGTTTGTTTGGGGCTTTTTCGCTTTAAGATCTTACTATCATTCCAAAGGGTTAACATGTTGAGGAGTTCGAATTTTAAAAGCAATACAGTTGAAGGAGACACACTTTTTTCCACCTAAAAGTTACAGGAGAAAAACTTACTGAGGCTGCATGAGAGAAATGGGATTTGCCTTACGAATGTCATGATTTACTCTATAGAGACAGAGAAGTCTGGCCCTACCTAAAAGCAGAGGATAACAAAGGTCCTTACAGAAGCTTCTGCTCTCTGTCCTGCCCAACTCGGGGCAGCTAGATCATCCTTCATCTGTGTATTAGATGTGGTTTGGATTCACACTGCCTGCTGGGCAGCTTTTCAAACAAAAAGTAAGTCTTCCATCAGAAAAGACAGGGAACTGCAAGACGAGTTCTGACATTACCGTCTACGATCAGATCATTACTACGTTAATTTCCAAAATGCATTTTCCCATGAACAACTTTTCAGGGTATACAAGCCAAGTTTCTTTCTTGAAAATCAGCTCCATCTGTGAATTGAAATCAAAGGTGGACTCTGAACTGGTGGGTAATTAAAACTGGTCCAAAATTTCCTGGGGTTAATTTTCTATACAGCTTATTCCAGCAAGTGAGGCAAAAAAAAAAAATTGGGATTCTTTTTATGGCAACTCGCTGCTGCTGCATAGGTCACATATTAAAACTGAAGACGGCAGAAAATGTGGGGCTGTTTTTCAGAGAGCTAAGACTTCTTACAAAGAAGTGGGAGCCAGAGAAGGAATCAGACAAGCCACCCAGAGTTCTCATGTTTATCCAGAAAAGTCTCTTTTGGACCATGATGGGCCGGTAACGACTAACCATCATGAACTTCTAACGGGCCCACTTGGGACTTTTGTTTTCCTGGCTCCTCCCTTCCCAAGTTAATAAATAAAGAGCTTAAAAAACAAAAGAGGCAGACTCTTAGTTATGCTGATTTTACCTCCCTGGCTATTTGGAGGGCGATAGTAAATGGGATAAACCATTTGAGATAACAAGCTGCAGGGGAGCTTCACAGAATACAAAGCAACCAGTCCCCAAAATGCACAGACTGGATAATGTTCTGAATATGCGGAGGACAAATAACCCCAAAGTCAGCCCTGCAGAGGTGGTTAAAGAGGTACTTTAGGAGATGCACAAGACATTTAAAAAAGGTGCGGGAGCAGCATTTCACAACGCAAAAAGGAAAAGCTCCTTATGCTGTGAGCACAGGAACTAAGCACTGCTGACATTCTGCGAAGGAAATGAAAAAAGGCTAATTTGGGATAAAGAAAAAAAAATCAAAAATAACTAACGAGAAGATAGTTTAACAGTTCAGGAAAACAACTTTTTTATATAGCACATATAGGACTCACATACCCAATCGCCACAAAAGCCTTAAGTGCTCTTCAAAGTAACCCCACTAACAAGGCAAAGCCCGCTCTTCTGGCACAACTCAAAGGACCTGGAGCGCATACATAAGAGCAGGGCTGCAGCTCAAGTATCACTCCTTCCTGCCCTGCAGCTGGCAATTTCACAAAAAAAGCACAACTTATTAAAATTCCCCGAAGAAAACATATTACACTGAAGTCAAGTCACAACAAACACATACCCCCACCTCTCTGCTAGCACCTCCTGCCTCAAGACCAGCAGCAAGGACACCGTGCAGGGGGGTACTGTGGCAGTATTACCTGCTTTGGGGGTTTCATGCAGGATGGGGAGGTAGGACAAGGGGATTATAAAGGAGAGGCATAAAGAGAGGGGCAAGGGGTGCTTCCTCCCAGCATCGGGGCCGGTGGTGCTGCTAACCTGGTTCCATCCTGAGCGCTGCAGTTGACGTCAGCCCCGTACTCAAGGAGATGCCGCACGATGCTCAGCCAGCCTTTGGCACAGGCCTCATGTAGGGCACAGTAACCCGCGTTGTCACGATGATTCACATCACACACCTTGTTTTCCAAACAATACAGAACTACTTCCTGGAAATAGGAGGGAAAACAGATACATACAATTATTTCCTTATGTAAAGACTGCAGAGATTTCTCTTCTTGAAGGAGAGGAGGGTGGAAAGGGGAAAACACCAAATCCCTATGATGCCTAAATCACCCTTTTTGAGAGGGGTCAGTCAAAAGGAAAACAAAAGGTGGAGCCATTGAAAGTCGTGTTTATTCAGGAGGCATAACAGAGACCACTCCGTGCCCCACAGGGACCTTCCCATAGCCCCCAGCGTCAGGAATCGTTGCAGAGGGAACAAAATTCACAGACAAAACTCACACACAGCTTTTCGCTTCTCAAAACTTCCACACGTAAAGCTAGCAGGGAGGTTTTTACTCTTACATCTGCATTTTTTAGTAGAAAATTCTGCAAGCACAACAGCAGCACAGCCAACGTCAGTTTGATTTTAAAAAGAAAGAGTGCATGACCCGAAACAAAACACATTTAAGACACACAAAGGACAGTTTGCTATCGGCAAACAAAAAAAAAAAAAAAAGCCCAGCTCTATCAAGATCAGGGAAATCCCATTTTCACCCACCGCAGTTTTCTGCATGCAGAACTAAAGCCAGGCGTCAGGTTCCAATAACGAGCCCAGCACCGTGGGAAGCCATGTGAATTTAACACAATTCATCTTGCAGTCAAATATACCATGGTCGAGAGCCTAAGCCAGACTCAGCTCTACGCTGACGTGCGGCCTTGAAACAATGACTGCTCCATCACTCAACCGAAAATTTAGGATGGTGTGAGTCTTCCTCGATTTGTGTCAGATGCAGAAGAAAAGACCACCACATTTCTAAGAGATGCTGTATGTATGAAATAGCCCCCTTGTTCCCAGATTAGTGGCAAGCCATTAATTTTGCATTTGCTCCTCTTGAGGGCTGAGCAACATCCTCGCAAAGCCAGACATGGCATGGAGAGGGTGAGTGTTTGCTTTGCCAAAACAAGAGAATAAAACAATCACTGTTTGCAATGCATTTATTATTCTTCCCGTTTCAAAATCTACCGGAAAGCCTGCAATAATCTGTGCTCTGGGTATACCTGACTCGAGAGCCGGTATCCAGGATACAGCATGAAACTGCTCTTTTAGCAGGCCCTCGCTAACCAGGCTAAAGCTAATGAGCTGCCTGTCCCAGGCACCAGAGCATCCCCCTCACCTGCAACAGGGACTGAGAGGTCCACCACCTATACCTGATGCAGCCATCGGCTCTTAATGTTCTTGCTAATCAGCCCAAAGGCCAAAAACTGGTCCAGAATGGATGCTGTTTACCCTGTGCTCGCTGGAGCCCGTAAGAAAGGTCTGTGCAAAATTATACCCCGGAGGTATGAATTTTGCTTCAACACCAGACCACCCCGCCAGGCAAATTAGCAGATGGATATAGGTAGCAGAAGCAGCTGCCATATTCGGCTCCACTTTTAGCATGCATTTACCATTTAAAATAGATCCTGCAACTCAAAATAAAAGACCTTTCATCTGTTTTTGCAGAAAGGAAAGGCTCGTCCTAGGGTGGAACACCTACTACTGGACGAAAAGGCTAATTTTGTCGGGCAATTCTGTGTTAAGAGGCTATAAGAAGAATGTCATTAACCACAAAATGTAACCATAAAGACCATAAAACTCTACATTGTTAATTAATTAAATGCCTCATTAACTTTTTTTTTAGCATGATTTATTCAATTTACAAAAAAAATTAGCCATCGCTCCAAATACAGGAACACGTGGTGCCACAAACGCACTTTTGGTTTCGCTAGAGAAAGGCTGTGAAAGTGCCACAAGGCAATTTAATGTCTGTTCAGGCACTCTGTTTAAACCAGCAATTTGAGAATCAGATGCAGTTAATCCAGGGAGTCAAGCTAGCACATCTCGAGCCAAGACATGTGCCACCACTGCTTCCGCTGCCTGCATTTTGTTAGCCAAATTGCAAACAGCAACGTTAAAAGGTGCATGCAAATACGCATGCTCCATCCTCATCTACAAAGAGGTGCACTTCACTTTAGTCTCTTCCACCCGAGCCCTCAGCAGCTCCTGACCCTTTTCAACAGGAAGGGGTCAGCACCCCCTTGCTCATCCTCCATGCCCTGGGCACACATGCTGCCACCAAGAAGCGCTATTCCCTTCTATGCAACCTCAAAACATGGCTCTTAGCTGAAGCACTGCAAGCCCTGTGTGCCAAATCCCAGAAATGATGCTCATTCCCATGCAGGGTGCAGGAGCCTTCAAGCAGCTGTGCAAGTGCGTGAGCTCCTGTAACAGTGCCACCAGGGACCCAGGCTGAGACCCTCATGTGAGGCATCCCCAGAGGAAACCCTCTCCCCCCATCTTCATGACTGTTTAAACCCTCTGGAAACACACACCATCTTTCCCCTACCCCTGTCACACACTACACATTCCTCCAATTTCACTGCCTTCCCAGGCAGCATTTAATCCCAAATTCACCAGAAAACTTTCCAAGCCCAGACACACACCAACAAGTGGCACAAATACAGCCAGTATTTCGTCTCCTGTCAAATTCATGACACAAGCCTTTTGTAATTTTTTTCCAAAAAAGACTCTACACTCCCTGTAATTCCCCCTTCACAAAAAGTAAATTACAGTTTTAAGACTACTATTATCTGAACTCATTTGTTTCAAATGGGGGAAAACAGAATGGATTTGACAGTGCCCATATACTGAGATGGGTTGCTAACACCCTGATGAAACAAGGCCCAGCACAGAAGCCTAGTGAAGAAAAGGCAAAGCTTCTCACCAGCTTCAGCGGGGTTCTGCACATACGTATGGATTTCCAGAGCTGAAGACCATTTGCCGCACTGCCTTTAAGTGGCCTCGTTGGCTGCCACCCTGCAATTTATCCGACCAGACACAAGCTGCACCTGTCCTTCAACATTTCGATGTCATGTCAGCTTTTACAAACAAAATCATAACCACTTGTGTCCTCCTTCCAGCAACTAGCCATGGCACATCTGTACTGTGAGACCCAAGAGTGGGGCAGAGGCACCTGAGCTAGCAGCATTTGGGCTCCCTGTGGGTAATATATACAGTTTATACATATAAATATACATATATATACACCCAATATATACAGCTCACCAGCACTTCTGCATGCCAAAGGTGACAACGCTGCCTCTGCATTTGGGGTGGGATCTCTGTGCAGCTGCAGGGCATTCCTGCTGCAAAGGCAGGCAGGCAGCCTGCCAAAGGCAGGCACAAGCTCACTTGGTCTCAGGGCAGAGCTGTTGGTGTTGCTCTTCCCTATACAATATTTCTGCCACTGACAGGGCTCAGCAGTGCCCTGCAGTGCCAGTCACTTCCAGCCCCAAGTCCTGCATCAGCACTCAGCATCCCTTTGCAAGCTGTGGCCCTGGTGGTGCAAACTCATCTGCTTTGCCTGCCACCAAGCTGGCAAAGGGCTGCAGGCCTGCCTGATGCCAGTGCAGCAGCCATGAAAAGGCCCCATGCGTCCACAAACACCCACGCTCTGCTTCAGCACCAGCTCCTGACCATCACACTGCAGCCACCAAAGGTTGCTGCCCTGCTGACAGAGACGGCAGAAACAGATGTGTACAGCTGGCACAGGTCACAGACCAACAAATTGCCTCGACCCATCCAGATTTATTTATTTATTTTTAAATGGAAGCATTTTTAATTTCTTGACTGTTCTAATTTTTCAGGAGACAAAGGAAATTGGACTTTCTACTAACTGCAGTAGTCTGATTGCTAGCAAGAAAACCACCACAGCTACAGTGGTTCCACAGCTGACCAAAATACAGCAGCTCACCAAGAGGCCTCATGAAGTCCCAACAAGGCAGCACAGCCACACACCACTCTGGACCTTGAAAGACACAGACTGTGTCGGATCCCAGCACCAGCTCAGGCACATGGACCAGGATCTCTCCCCCTGTCGCACACTCCAACAACAACGGGACCCATTGCTGTGCTGCCAATCCAGTCACACAATTGGACTACTTAAGCCTGTTAAACTTCAAGTTAGAAAATCAAAGTCCCCCATCAGCTGATGATGGGAAGGCACGGTGTGCACACAAGGTTAGGCCACAGCCCAAGAATCCCCATCTTGGTGAGCCCAGGCACGCTCAGCTTACTGCAACCAGCCCACTAATGGCCAGTGCTGCAGAGAGCTCCCGCTATCAGCAGAGCAGAGAGCCTTTGGCCTCTGCTTGAGCAAGACCTCGGCCCATCACTACGTTTTGGAGCTGCTCCCATTTTGCTATGCTCAGCAGAGTGCACCAGGCACAGAAAGCGAAGTGCCCATGCATACTCATCCCGACATACACCATGTAGGAAGATAGCTAGGAACACATGCTACAACTTATTCTGACTTTGGATACGTAGAAGATTTTATGTCTGTAGGAACTGAAATCATTTAAATTGCAGAGCAATGTTGTTAACAACCACTTCTCCTCCTCCTAGCTAGAGCTGAAGAGCCCTGGGTTAGAAGAAGCCTTTGTCTAGAGTAAACAAAACCTTTCCAACAAGCCCTGCCTTCCAGACCTGAAGGAAGTCTCTCCTCACAAAGCTCTCCAGCCCCACAAAGGCCATTTTGAGGCTTCAGCAAATCCCTGAGGCTGGGCAGGCCCACCTGGGCCTGGGCAGATGCCATCTTCCAGTGCAGGGCTCAATCAGAGATCTGAGGTCCAAACAGTGCTCTCACTGCTGGGGTGACCCCCGCAGTCACACCAAAGGCAGCAATTGCCCTGTGCAATGAAACACCTCTTCACCAGATCTGAAGCTGAGCAACAGCGACGCTCATACCTACATGCCCATATTTCCCCAATAAAAGCGTGCTTCAAAACAGCAGAGCTAGGAGATTCATCGGTTTCTGATTTTTGTAGCAACAGGGGGGCTGTTTCATTAGACAACATTGTTCCAGCTACGCCAAGCAGCTCCAGACTCCGAGCATAAAGCATGCAGAGTGCTCCTGCGATGCATCTGATCATGCAAGAGGACACTCCAAGCGCTACATCCTGTGTCACATACCAGATACTCCTTGGAGGAAAGAACAAAAATAAAACCCTTCTCCTCAACTACACACTCTTCACAAATAACAAAAGCAGAAAAACGTAAAGCTCATTAAAGATCACCATAAAGACTACTTGGAAAAAAGGGGGGAAAAAAGACATTCATTCTGTTTGCAGATGGTTTATATTTAAAGGGAAGCAAGGGTTAGCAATAAAGCTTTACCCTTTGCTTGTTCACACAGGATGCTGCTGGGTACCCACCAGCTGACCCAGCAGCTGTGGGGACTCATTCCCACGGTGACCTGCCTCCAAACCCCATGTGCCAGGGAACAGAATGCAGCAGGGGGAAGGGGGGACCTTGCAAATTTCAACCACCAGCTTCAAAGCTGCTGCTTTGCAAAACTGACCTCTGTAAAACTGGAAACTGGGGCTTAATTTTCGAAACGAAAGTAACAGCCATCAATCCGGCTGGGCACTGAGGGTCCCTTACCTCGTACCCCAGGCGCGCCGCCCGCTGCAGCAGCGTTTCCCCTGCGTTCTTATTGACAATAAGCCTCCGCGCTTCGGGCGGCATGGGTCGGCTCGGGGTGGTCTCCTGAGGGGGGCTCGCGATCGGCAGCTGCGGGGGCTGTGATCCGGGTAGTAATGAGGGAGTCTGCTGCAGGCGATCGTACAGCTTCTGCTCATATGGCTTGGCTGGCGAGGAGTCGCAGTCTGAAGTAGGCTCTGGTCGCTTCCTGACTTTCCTCGTTACCGTGACCTGCCAAAACCATAGAGGGGAGGTATTTATCCGTGTTTTTAAGCAATCCAGTGATGGGATTTTATTTTGCTAGCAAAGAATTACACTTTCCTACTCATACTTAATTTTTTGCAACAGCTTTTAAATGTGAGATGCCTCACCCCCCAATAGCACCTTTAAGTCAGGTTAAGAAAAGCAAAAACAGAACGCGCAAAGCACACACAGATGAATTTGAATGCAATCCCCACTACTCTGCATGTATGACAGTGCGCTAGTTTTAAGCAGGTTGGCTCTGCCTTCTGAGAGGCCAGTGGACAATTAAGTCTAAATAAAGATACCTTATCTTCAGCATTTTCGATATCTGTGGTGTCATCCCCTGTCAGAGATGACCTCCTTCTCTTCTCCTGCAGTGCCAAGTGTTTTGTTTTACACTGACGTTTCCCTGATGGCTTCTCACACTCGCTGTATTTCAGAGATGCATGTTGGAAATCCTCCTCTTCGTCTGTGTACAGCCCATCTGTCTTCCGGCTTTCTTTAATTTTCTGCTGTTTGGCAGCCAACCTCGAGGCTGGAGTGCAGCTTGGCGGAGCCGGCCTTTTGCCGTTTGCATTGGTGGATGAAAGGCTCTTCATGTGCGGAGACATTGGGAATACAGGCAAGCCTAAATGGGAAGGAAAGGCATTACACATCGCATGGTGTGTTAAAAGGAAAACGCATCGCTAGCACTTAACACAAGCCCCTCGTCTGAAGAGATCTATCAATTACATTTTCAAATCATTAATATTTTAAGCATTCCACATTCAAATTGTAAATAGCATCCTGCCAGTTACTGTTACGTTAACAGTTGTAACGCTCTGATAACAATCGCTAAATGAAATGCCCTGTGCCGGGGCACTGCGAAGGCCTTGCCATCGCAGCCCAGCCACTGCAGGCAGAGCAGAAAGCCACCGCCTCGCTGCAGGGAAAACTCTCCTGCTTACCTGGAACTGCTTTATGTGAAGGGGAACCAACTCCTCCAGCAGCCTGGGCCTGGCCGGGCTTGCCCACCTTTGGCTAGTTGTGGTGGCAGGGCAGATACATGGATGGTGGGGGAGGAGGGGAAGCAAGAGAGGCAGGAAGCATGGGACAGCACCGGGAGGAAAGTTGAGTTTAGCCTGAAGATGGCAATAAGATGGGGAACATCTCCTTCACAGCATTTTTACTCAAGAAACAAGCAAAGAGAAGAAAGGCTACTCGAAGAGGCATCCCTGCAGAAGCCCTGTGCAAACTCTATCAAAAGGCATGTGGATTTCCCAGGAAAAGCAATCAGCTGTGTTTTCCTGATGAGCCCATACAGAAGAGAGTCTGGTCTCTGTGAGACCAGACAGTCCTGGGACATAGAGGAGCTAAGGCACTGCTGCCCGCGGCAGAGCTGTGTTCTCTCCAGGGGTTAGCTCTTACAAACTGGATCCCACAATCTGGGCCACATGCAAAAAGCATGGTTACTTTTTTTTCCCCTCAGAGTGCAAGCAGGTTTGCAACAAAACAAGGACAGGAAAGTTGACTTTTTATAGTCTGAATTTCCCTAGGGAAGAGAATTGAGGTGACCTCAGAACCAGCTCCTCTGCAGAAAAATTAAAGGTTGCTGGAAAGGAAGGGACACTTCAGCCAAACAATACCACACCACTGAGGGAAGGTGCGGAAAAAACCCTGAGCACTTGAAAGAGGCTCCTTTGCTCTCAGAAGTCTCTGAAGTGATGCTACTTTCAGAACAGAAGAGATGGCAGGAGCAAATAAGGCAGCTGCTCAGAAAGGAGAGATCTTTTTTGAAAGAGACTCGATCCAGAGCCAGTCGACAGAAGAGAAAATCTAGAATGCGCTTGGCGGGCAGCTTCACACTTTTGTCTTCCCTTAAATAGACCTGTGAAAGCAACTTGCAGAAGGCTTTCTAGATTAAAAGATGAAAACAGAAATCCCTTGGATCTTTCAAGACACTTTCTAGCAAAAAATGCATAGCGCAGCCAAGCAGATGTCAGGGAATTTATGGGACACACGATGCGCAGATTGTTCAGCAAAAACCCACTGAGCTCTTTAGGCTTTGCAATCCTGAAGGAAGGCACCCAGTTGTAGGCTGAGCCTATGGAGGCAAGGCTGTCTTTCTAACTCTGCAGACAGCATGGAGAAATGAATGTTTAACTCTCCTGTTCCAAACTAACCTCACTGGAGTAGCACGTGAGAATCCCAATTCCAGTACCAAAGTATCATTATTCTCTACTTAATCACTTACTAAAAGAAAAAAAAAAAGCAGCAGCAGTGAGGACTGGTGAGTGCAAAGGGAAGTAAGAAACTGCTGCATGTAGAAAAAGTAGAACAGAAAGAGAAAACCTCACAAGTCTGGAGAAGGACAGAAATAGCAAAAGGAAGGAGGAAGAAAATACACAGGAAGAGAAGCCTATCTCAAAAAACTGCAGGCTTGCCCATGCAGGGATGCCGAGGCATCAGAAGCAGAAGTTTAATTGCCACAAAGTGTGTACTCCAGCCTGCAAGCTCCACATAAACTCTGTGCTCCACATTCACCCTCCACAGTGGTGACAGCAGGCACCTGGCTAAGCATGTGTTGCAGCAAAGAGATGGAGAGTAGCAGTGCTATGCCCAGCAGCTTCGGGATCAATAACACTGCAAGAGGCCAGCGTTATCCAGAAAAATTCAAGCATCAGCCTGGGAAAATGGACAGAGAAAAGGCAAGCGCTTAATCCTGGAATCCCACCCCATCCTTCTGACCACTATATATGTGAAGGGAGTAGAAAAAAACAAGAGCGAGCAGGAATACCCCCAAATACCCATGGATAAAAAACAACCTAATCCAAACCCAAAAAACCCAGACCTCTGACTGATGTGGGCTGTGGTGAGCCTGACTCAGAGCAGGACCTGCCTCCCTTCCCACAAGAGTGGGATGCAGAGAGGTCCATGCGGAAAAGCAGCTGCTGCTGTGTCACCTGAATGCTCGTTTGTTTGGCTCCCACCCCAGCAGCTGCCCCCTCCTGCTTGCCAAGCCAGTGGCCGCCACACTGCCTGCGATCAGAGGCAGCTCCAAGGGGCAGGCAGCACCTTTCCCAGTGTGCTACATCCTCCCAGGTCCTCTCCCTGGGGCTTTAGTTTCTGTGCTACCTGGGTCTTCTTGCACTGGGTGAGCAGCTGCAGCTTCCTTGGAGACAGTTGGGGAGCTGGCTATCATGCCACTGACAGCACCAGAAGGTTATTCCTCAGCTAGGACCCCAGCAGAGACCACAGTTCCCACCTCAGCCACAGGTCCAGGCAACCGGCAGGATGCCCTGAGGTTGCAGGTATCCTAACACACCTGCTGCACCCTGGAGAGTCCCTATGGCAACCGTTACCTAGTAAGATCATAGCACCACGGAATGTTTTGGGTTGGAAGGGACCTTAGATACCACCTAGTTCCAACGACCCTGCATGGGCGGGGACACCTTCCACTAGACCAGGTTGCTGAAAACCCTGACCAACCTGGCCTTGAACACTGCCACAGATGGGGCAGCCACAGCTTCTCTGGGCAACCTGTTCCAGTGTCTCAATACCCTCATACTGAAGAACTTCTTCCCAACACCTAATCTAAATCTATCCTCTCGCAGCTTAAAGCCATTCCTACCTTGTCCCATCACTACTTATCCTTGTAAAAAGTCCTCCAGATTTTTTGTAGCCCCCTTTAGGTACTGGTAGCTGATCTGAGGTCTCCTCTGAGCCTTCTCTTCTCTAGACTGAACAAGACCAACTCTCTCAGCCTGTCTTCATAGGAAAGGTGCTCCAGACCCCTGATCATCTTTGTGGCCTCCTCTGGACTTGCTCAAGCAGGTTCATATCCCTCTTGTGTTGGGATCCCCAGAGCTGAACACAGTACTGCAGGTGGGGTCCCACGAGTGCAGAGTAGAGGGGCACGATCACCTCCCTCGACCTGCTTGCTGGTCATGCTGCTTTTTATGCAGCCCAAGTTATGGCTGGCTCTCTGGGATGCAAGAGCACACTGCAGGGGCACCTTATCATTATGTTCCAGCATTTAAAGGGTGGCTACAAAGAAGATGGAGACTCCCTTTTTACAAGGAGCCACATAGAAAAGAGGAGGGGTAACGGGCACTACTTACCCCTAAGGAGACTCCGGTTGGACAATAAGAGGAAAATTTTTCCTAATGAGAACAATCATCCATTGGAATAATCTCCCCAGGGAAGCGGCAGATTCCCCAACATTGGATACTTTTAAGACTAGGCTGGACAGAGTGCTGGGACATCTTGTCTAGATCATGCTTTGCCAAGAAAGGTTGAACCAGATGATCTCTGAGGTCCCTTCCAACCTGGTAGTATGTGATTCTATAACTCTTGTCAACCAACATCCCCAAGTCCTTCTCCTCAGGGCTGCTCTCAATCTCCGCTGTGAAATTATTCGGGGCAAGCCACATCCCAGCTTTCATGATTCTGACCTGCAAGTGAGGCTGCAAGGAGGCAACAACCAGAAGTGTCATTGAGGGAACATTTCCAGAGGCCACCACTTGGTCACCCAGCCAGCAGGCACTGAAAGGGGAACGGAGGGGTGGCAGCCCAGCGGTGGATTGCAGTGCAGTGCATGACTTATCCACGTAAAATCCTGGGTTGAACACAATTGGAGCAGCAAGCCCAGAAGTCAGCCCCTTCCTTCTTCCTGGAGATTTGCAGGCACACGCAGCAAATCATCCTGCTGTTGAACTAATGCTTCTCTGGTGTATGGGCAGACTTGGATGCCTTGTTACAGCCCACTTCTTGGGATACAACCAGCTTCCCAGCAGCAAAGACTGCCATGTTCACAGGCACAGGAATCAGCTGTTCCCAGTCCCAGAGCACAAAAAGCTGCAAGAGACAGGGTATATTCTTGTATTCATGATACCTGCTTGTTTAAGGGAAGTCTGAGAACTAGTCCTGTGCAAGAAAGACAAGCTGAAAGTCTCCATCCCCATGCAACTGTCACACAGGATGCCCTGTTGCACAACAGGGAAAAATGTCCTCATCCTAATAAACTAAGAAAAAGGAGATCCAAAGGTTTACACTTCAACTGGATGGAGGAGCATCAGCAAAGTGACCTCAACAATTTCCAGTGCCTCTGCACCATGAATGGCAAGGCATAATTTAGTTAGGTTTATGGTTTTTGGGCTTCCAAACCCAAGAAGTTTTTCATAGCCATGGGGAAACTGAATCTGAATACCCTTGGGAAGGGTGCGTAAGTGCATAAATCGCAAGCCAAGTCTTTTTCTTTCCTGAGGTCATGTGTTAGAGAAGCCTGTCGCTGCCACAGGAGGCATGACAGGGCAAAGTTAGAGCATCCTTAGACAGTGTGGCTTCTTGTTAGCAACCCTCATTTAATCTCTACAAGGTGTCTCTTTCTGAACATACAAAGGTGATGGGTAGGGGTGTTTGAGCCAATACCATGCTTGCCAAGGCAGCACATAAAGCAAGGGAGTAAGAGTCAAAGCTCCTTTTAAAGTAAGTTTTGATCTCCTGCTTCACAAATCCTTTTGGAGAACCTTCCCCATTAATACGCATCAAAATTTTGGGATTTCTGCCCTCAAGATAACCCTACTGAGGGGAAAGATGGGTGAGGAGCTTCAGGGTAGAAAGGAAGTCAATACATTTGCCTGTGACTGTTTTGGAGATGCTACCCAAGAAAACTCTCACTAATGCAGGATGATCTGGACTTGGTCCTTTCCATGGCATGGAATAAGAGGATTCACTTTATTCACACTTCTCTCTTTTGAGGGGATCTCAGCTGAATTTCATGTGGAGGGTGAATGTCTACCAGTTTGATGAAGCTCTCAGGCCTGTGAAGGAGAAAGGACTCCAAACATCCAATTCAGAGCTCCCAAAACCAGCCTTTCCTCAGAAGCAGGCAGAGGACTTGGAGGGGTAAGAGGAGGAGAGGAAGAAAAGTATTTGCAACCTGAAAAGTTGAAAGAGGAGACAAGGGCTCCCTGCTCTGCACAGAGGAGATGGGGATTCATGATGAGTTGCAGGGGACACATGAGGGGTATCAGCTGCGTGAGCTGCATGCTGCCATTTGCTACCAGTTCTCCAACCAAGCTACAGCAATAAATGTCACAGAAGCGGAAAAGCAACAGCAGACAATGTGCCTGAGGGCAGAGGACGGCAGGGACAGGAGAGTGACCTGTCTGTCCAAAGGAAAAATCTGGCACATTGTCTCCACGGGCTCTCCTCTAGCATAGGGAATGAGCAGAAAAGCGGGAGAAGATGAGGAAAAGGAGGAAGTGGAGTGAAGGGAAAAGAAGCAGCTGGAAACAAGTCAAAGAAAGTTGATGAGCTTTGAGGAAGTGACCCTTTAGGAGAGAGCTGCTGGGAAGATCTCTGCCTAGGGGCCAGGGAGTGGGGCCACAGGAGTTTACAGGACATGCCCATGTGAACAGGCAAAGCATCCTCTTTGGGAGGAGGATGAGCTTTTGCTCTTGAGCAATATGCCCTGGGAAAGGCAGGGAATCCCAGCCAGGCTGAGGGTGCTGGAGGCATTGCGTTCCTGAGATCAAGAGCTGCTAGCTGTGTTTCAGAGGGTCACAGCCCCTCAAATACTACATCTAGTTAAACGCTCTTACACCAACTAGCAGCCTCTTCACTGCCTCCCTCGCACACCCATGTTGCATGCCCCCCCACCCAGCTCTCCTCTAGAGACATAAACTTCATCTTCACGTTATCTATGAAAGAGTATTTAAAGCCAAAACACACACACACACACACACACACACACATGCACAAACAGAGTTACACACACATACACAAACACATGTTCTGGTCTACCGAGTATCAGCTACAATGCAATTCTTAAAGAGGAGTTGTCAGCCCTTATACAAATGGACATTTACAGAAATATATATATAATGTTTTAATAATAATAATAATAAAGCTCTCAACAATTCCTTAACATTGGTGGCAGCATGCGTCACTGTAAATGCTAAAGCCAGCTGGTTTCCCTAGTAGTCTCTGCATACCTTGTTCATTGTCACTTGTTTTGAGGGACTCTTCAGACCAACTTCTATTGCTTTTGGCCTCTGACCTTTTCTTGGTGTGCCTTTCTTCTGTGAAGTCTTTGACCTTTGCAGTGGCCTCTGGCTGAACAGCCTCAGCTAAATCTTTCCTGCTTTGCCGGCCCAACTTGCCGGACGGGGATCTCTCTGGTGACACCTGCTGCTCCCATAGTTCCCTAAGATGCTGCAGGTGACGCTGCTTTTTGGGATGGAGCCCTGTTAATTCAATGCACACCTTCAGGTTGGTCACCTCATTACAATTGGGCTCTTCTAAGTGGTTAGAGGAATTGTTTGTCATTTCCCTCTCAGGCCAGTCATCTAATGGAAAAATAACTAAAAATTAATCAAAAAGCCCCCTCAACTTAAAACAAAAGCTACATTTCACTTTCGGGGCATATAGTCTCAGCTTTACCACCACACTATGCATTTTAAAGGTTCGCTCATTAAAGGTTACATGCACTACAGTAACTTGCACTGCTGTGGCTACAGTGTCCAGCGACTAGTGCTTTACCCTTATATACCAAGATTTTTATATATATATATACACATATATATATACACATATATATACATACATATATAAATATATATATATATAATTTAAAGTGAAATGACACTGCTCACATTAGTAAGTATCAAATTCAAATATGGAAACACATTAAGGCAAAGGGACATTCCTTTCACAAGACATTCCTTAAGAGAGACCAAAGCAAAATGCTGTCTTACCTTTGGAGTTCTTCTTCTTTTTTGCTTTTGATGTAAGTTCATCCTGCAGTTCATCCACAAAGCTTTCATTTTGGCTGCCATCATTTTGCACTCTCTCACCAGAGTGTTTACGCTTCCTGTCCAGACGTGGACATGGATGTTGGCTAATATCTTCTGTTGACTGGTCTTCCGCTTTTTCATATACAGAATGTCTCTCTAAGTAACATTTCTCATTTGAGAGATCTTTTTCCTCTGGACTTTCAAGAAAGTGACCTTGGTTGTTTTCTGTACTAGTAAAGTTACCTAAAAACAAAAAACCAAACACCATGACCTAATAAATACAAAACAATTCATTGTGAGCAAGCTATGCTCTCTGATCTCTTCAAAGTCATCTCCATCATGACTTATGTATGCCTCATGAGGCATGCAAATAAACACAAAATTGTACTTTGGAAGAAGTCTCCTCTGGTCAGCCTAAGGCAGCAGTTTTCTCACCAGTTAAGTACAAAACCTCCAACAGCACAATACTTTCTGTTGTTTTTACATCCATTTAAGAAGTACAATATTCAAAATACCTGTATCCATAGAAACATCACAATATGCTATTTCAAATAAAGAAACATCTTTGGATATCAAAAGCACAGACCCTTTTCAGAAAGCAGCCTGTCCCCACAAAAACATGGTAAATAACAATAATACAAACTCCACTTTGCGATGACTTTGTTTTCAAAAATACCATTTGATGATACTAAAGTATTAGCCTTTTGCTAGTTCCTAATTCTTCCCTAACTTCTTGCACCGAACTGCAGAGTCTGACTTGAAAGCATTTGTCCCTTCTTTTGGAGATATAAATGGGATACGGAGCACGCACACACTACATGGGAATGCCACCAAGAATAGCTGTGATATTTTGCAAAAAGCACTACTTGAAACCAAGGTTATAAAAAGGTTCTCTCACTTCGAGTAATCAGCCAGTCACTGAACATCACATGATCTCGGTCACCTCCTCTTAAAAAAGACCTCACTTTTTTTCAGGGAGTATTTCCAGCAGCAGTGAGCTATGAAAAGCTCACTAGAAACCAGTCTGACAAATTAGCCACAAAAACACCCCATGCTGCCATGCTTGCCCTAACTTCAGCTTCCCCTCTCCAATACTGCTGCCCCAAATTTAGAGACAGTTTAAGCAATTTCAAATGTGACACATAATCATCGACTTGAGTAGGAATTATTTTCCTGGGTTTAACTAAACTAGCTGAGGCACGGTTAGGCAGACACACAGTACAGACTGAAACACGGTTAATCAGCTTCCTATTTACAAGTCTCACAAACAAGTTGGTCTTCCCATGTGTTTTAGCTCTCCTGGCTGACCAATAATCTTTCATCACATCTGCTGCTGTTTGGCAAACTGCATGTTCCATCCTACTTCCCCATGGCTCACTGTTCCTTTTCCTCTTTCTCCTCCTTGCTCTTCCTCCTTCTCCCATTTCCCTTCTTGCAAACTCATCTGCTAGTTTCCTACCTGGACTCCTGATAGCTCAGTTTCCCTTCCCTCCCCATCCTCGCTCAGCCTCCTCTCCTGTGCAGCCTGGCCCTCAGCTTCTGCTCTTCCCCTGCACCAAGGCAGAAGTTGATCCCCTGCAGCCCTCTTTCCCCTCCTCTTCCCCCAGAGACCCACCACATCAACATCCAAGCACTGGCAGCCCCTGGATGCAGCCCAGCTCTACCTCACCTAACCTTGAGAGCACCTTCCTACAGCTCTGCCAGCACCTTCTGGTTTCACAACTGTCCTTGAAGCACCTGTTGTAAGCAATGGAAGGTGAGAAAGGGGAGAACTCTCATGAGATCATTCATCACCACAACTTGGAAATAGTTCCATATAGCACCTAGGGTTCTGGAGCTGTTTGCAGGCACCCCACCATCATTTTTACACTGCTTGGGAACCTGCCTGCAGGGCTGCTTTATAAAACAGCAGAAGATATCTGGCCAAGAAAAATCAAAACAGAAGCAGACTCCTTCTAGGCGAGCTGGATGCTCGGGCTACTCTGCTCTTTGGCGATGCTCCTCTCCACAAGGCCGCCTGGCCAACACCTGCTCCCTTCAAGACTTTAAAATGCAGTTTGTCACACTTCCAGCCAGCAATGCTGACACGTTGCAGAAAACGGGTATCCCAGCTTACTACAACTGTGCCTCTGAATCGCCAGTGTCCTCCTGAACCAGAATCTGGCAACATCCCATGCTTGCACATGTGGCATGAAGATGCTGCCCAACAGCTGTATACTATTACCACATCAACAGCACCAGCAGTCCTGTTTCACACAGCATAAAAGAAGCTGGACCAGCCACATTTTAAGTATCACTTTAGAAATTATTCTCTCCAATTCCATTTTATGTTTTTAATGCTGCCTGCTATTTTCCCTGTTTCATAAGGAAATATAATACTTATATGGTCAGTTTCCCTAAACAGATGAGGTAAGGGCACTCTCTGCCACACTTCCACTGTTTATAGCCTTCACGTCTCCAGCAGCTACACACCATGGTTCATGCTAAGAGTCACTAGTTCGGGACAGCTTTCCTGCTCCAACCCTGTCTAGCCTGAGAAAAGGCAGGCACATCCTGACCAATTCCCAGAGAAGCTTTTGCAGGGTCAGAGGAAGTAGCAGGCTGGGGGGGTTGGGAGGGTTGACAGTCTTAATCTTTGGGGCTTGCAGGAAACAGCAAGCTAATTCCAGCCTGCCACCCCTGAAAGCGACCCGCTGCAGATTAATTCCTTCTCTATCTGCAAGAGGACTCGACACAAGGATGCCAAGTGCTGCTCACTCAGACCATCCATGCTAATGAATCAAAAGGAGGGGAGAGACATTTGCTGTAACCTCACTAACAGCTTGTCATCGTTAGCATTTCTCCGGGGCCCCACATGCTGGGAAGAGCAGCACACACCTATTGAAGTTTATCCAGAAAGCCCTCGCTGCCAGCAGCTCTACAACACCTCTGCCTCTGCTCTCTGGTGACATCTGAGGGGGTCCCTTGGGGCAACCACAGCTACATCTCCCTGGCTCCCGAGCCAGAAATCCCTCTGCACATGCGTCTCTAAAATCTGTCCCCCTAGATGTGGTTATGGCCATTAAGATCAGTGACATCTCCGCACGTTAATCTGGGTTGTGTAATCATCCTGCACTGGCACAGGAGGACAGCGAAGCCATGGAGCCATGCAGGACGTGTCCTTGCCTGGCTGCTCCATTGCTGATGCCCCCTGCCTCTTCCACAGCTGGATTTTCAACACGAAAGACCAAAGGTCAGTCGCTGTTCAGGACACAGCATAACCCACAGGCTGTCAGGCTCCCTACGCAGCTTGTACCGACACGTTGCATGCCCAGAGGTTTTTCCCCTTGGCAGAGCAGCAGCCACCTACAGGGTGCAGGCTCTATTAATGTTTTACCACCGGATTCCACTCTGTCCTCAAACTGTTTTGCAAGCAACCCAGATCAGACGCAGTGTCTCCCCAAATTAAGATATAAACGTCAACAAGAGGCACAGCAACATCAGCATATTGTGCAAGCCCAACAAGGACAAGGAAAATTTATTTGCTTTTGTTCCCCCCCTGCCATGTATCTACAACATCCTTTTCTCCATGCCAGGAAGAAAATAACAACAAAATTCTTGTGTTTTCATATCATCATTATTCAAACAGTGACGAGGTAGCCAGAAACACAGGATAAATGCTGAGTTCTCATAGCAACACACCTCAACGAGTAAGGAGATTAAACTCTTAAATGTGTTCCTTCCTCAAGCCTCCAGCATTTTGCCAGTGTCACACCAGCTCTAAGAGCCAGCACCAACAATCCAAACCATTTCTCACTGTCCTACCAGTCTAGAAACAACGAAGAATTAAAGAAGATGCTTCTTCACATATGGCTTCTGCCTGAAGCAGTATCTCCTCCTTAGTGCACAGGCTACAATCTCGTGAGAAACAGTTACACACACACACACACAAACATGCTACCCACAAAAAAACTTTCCTTCATTTTTCCATCTTCCTGTTGCTGTCAGCTGCCTGAGACCAGGCCCTCCCATGCAATGCAAACAAGGAAACACATCTGAGTGTTTAGGCTGCAATTCTCTTGTTCAAATAACATGGCAGATAAAAACAGCCTTTCCTCTTCCCTGGAGCAACCTCTCATTGCGCTCGCTTATAGAGGCACCCTTTATTCATCCAAGGATGATAATGACTATCCAAATGCTAAAACCCAGTATTCAGCCTGGAGATCACAACATCAGTAAGAAATTCCGTGAAGTCACCTTCAGCATCCAATTCTGAGTACCCCATGGAGTAGAGGGAACCCAGACGAGTTCATTTTTCCTTCCCAGTCCCTCTGGCTGGGAGCTTTCCACATTTGTTTCCTGCTGCCCAAGCCTAGCACACTGCACAAGCAAGCAACCACCATTCTCCCTGCACTGGCTTTTGCTTCTTCCCCTTTTTCTTTTTGCACTATGTCCTGTAGCAGGAAGGTAATAACTGACCAGGGCAAAGGACATGTTTACTGTCTCCATCTTTCATTTGTTCAGGTATACACACAGCCCGGATTGGAAAGCAGGGGATTACCAGGCAAAGGGACACCGGCACCTCACTTGGACGCTGAACACCAGCTCTAAAGGCTTTGGCACATTATACCATTTACTTTCACACACAGAAATTGGTTTAACTTTTTCCCCATGACCTCACACCTTAAGACCAGGCTTTTAACACGTCAGGTTTCATTTTCCCCAGATCAGATTTAAACGGGCAGTGTTTTCCTCTTAGAAAATTAGATAAACAGGTAAAATCATGCTTCTCAATCAAGAAATTCACAGCTTGTAGAATTTATTCAGTCTTTCACACTTGGGTATGATTTTCAGTACCGCTACAAGAGCTTTGTTATGAACCGACATGCGATCATCACATGCCCGTACTGACGCGCATGTCCATGCCAATAGCTTAAATCACTTGATCTCTGAACAATCCTATGACTCATGACATATGCATTCCATAATTTATCATGTTTGTGCTATGGAAATGCACCAGAGCAGCATCGCCTCAGCAACATTTACGAGTCACCTTGGCAACAAAGCAGCTTCGAGGCTGCTCTTAGAACGCCCGGCAAAACCTAAACGAGATGGGAGAGAATTAAAGCACTTCTACTTTACTCCTTGGCTTTAATTGCTCATTAATTAGCTATCATGGCTACCTCCCTTAAATTGGGCCTTTTTTAAAAAACAAAACCTGGAAAAAATAAAAACAAAGAACAAAACCCCATCTTCTTTACCCTTCATCAGAAGGCATGATGAAGCTTAAGAAGACTCTTGGTACAGCAAAGCCATGCACCACCAAGTTAGAGGGAAAGTTTAAGGAATCAAATATCTTGCCTTCATTTGCTTCCAAAAACGTCCATTCCTACATATGCTGTACAGCTACGAAAATGAGTAGGTCCCAGAGCAAGCTAAAAAAAGGCGTTTCCACCCTATCAGATGCCTCTGTAAGCATCACTTGCTTGTTATTTAGCCTTTGTTGTTGTTGTCATTGCAATGGTAGATTTAGAGGAGCCGAGGGGTTGAGCAGCTGCTAGGACCCAATGGGCTCCTGCACTCCACACCAACGCAGCAGCATGGAACCCCACAAGCCAGCTGTGTGCTACAATCACAGTTTCAGTTGTGGTTTTCCTCTTCCCCACCAACACTGGGCAGGTGAAGTGCCTGTGTCCAAAAGCTCACTGGTGTTGCTCCTGAATCTCCTGTTCACACACATAAAGGCACATCTCTTGCTTTTAGCCAGTGCCGGATGAACGCTACATAAAACGAGGTGAAACATCTTTTCAGCAGCAAGATCACTTGCAGGAGGCAGAAAGGAAAATGGAAGAGGTTGGAAACCATAAACTAGTCCCCACTGAAGAGCTTTAAAGCCAAACACATCAACAGCATGGTGAGTAACTGGAGGTGAAGGGAAGGCAAGAGGTAAGTTGTTCTGGCTCTTGCTGGTGGTGAATGAAGGGAAGAGCAGGCAGAGCATATCACCCCTTTGCTAGCTGCATCGTGAGAGATGCATCACGACCACTGATGACTCAAGCCGCACCAGAGCACAAGCCACTACACTACAGGCATTTAAGAAGTGTGAAGCTTGGCTTCTTGATTTATCAGCTGCTATCTCGAGGGGCAGGAGGTGAACCATCACAATAAAAAACTTTTACTGAGACCTGAATCTGTACCGGTAAGTATTTGCTGCTATACAGGCAGGCATATAGAACACAAGCTCCCTCAGCAGAGCACATCTGCACCTTTAGGAATTCAGACCTTCCTCTCAACTCTGAAATAGCCTTTTAAGTCAGAGCTAATTCGTAGAGGAGAGGAATGTACTAATGTAAAACTGAACGTATTCTCCCTGCATTTAATAGTCTCAAACACACTTTAGCCAGCAGATTCAAGTGCTGCAGACCTCACTAAATGACGAATTTAATGAGGCACCATATTCAGCCTTTTGCAAGGATGGAAGGGGGTGTTTCAGCAAACAGCGATGCTCTAGTGCTCTTCCTCCCCACAGACCCACTAAGCAGACTCTCTGTCCCTGCCCTGCACTGATCCCTACCCCACAGGTCACTGTCCTCCTCTCATCCCCTGGATCCCTTTTGCCCTGCAGCCAGAACAAGCTGGCAGGACCCCGCTGCTCTGCAGCTCTTTATGCTTTGCAGCACACTCGGGGTGAGATTTAACAGAGCATATCACCAAGGCACCCTGAGCCCTCTGACAAGCAAGGAAGGCTGCAAGCGGGGCAGTCATAACAGCAGCCTGGGGAGTTCGTCTTTAGCACAGGGACAGCAAAGGCAGCTGTGCCTTTCTTCCAAAATCTGCCTCAGTATCACTTAAGAGAAGGAAAAGCCTGGTTGGCTTCCAGCATGCCTCTCCCACCCTGGTACCTTCTCTACTTCCACTGTTAAAACTTCCCCTGGGATTCTGACAGGCTGATTTTTGTTGAGGCTGTTATTTCAGTGACAGCAATACCACAGTAACTTGATTTAGGTGAATAACTGAGCAAGTACGACTGACCAGCATGCTCTCTGCCAAAAGCATTAACCAAAGACCAGAAGAATAATTCAAAGTTATTAAATTGCCTGAACGAAATTTTCTACTAGCCCGACTCATGAATCTCCACCTACAGAAGAGCACACTCAACCACCGAGTTACACGTGCACACACACACAGAGTGCAGTCTGCAGTGATTCCTCTTGTTTTGCAATACTTTCAGCATAGTCGGGTTTTTTTCCCCGAGTTGGTAAAAACAAAGTAGCAGGAGGAAGAACTGATCCATTCCTTAGTTATATAGGTAAAAGAGAAAAAAAAAAGGGAAATTGATGTAAGCCACATGCTTACTAAGAGTTTTTTAAAAAAAGCTATTTTGCTTGCACACAGTAAAAAACAAAATCCCCTAATACCATTTATTTCTTAAAGTTTCTCTTACTTTTAAGACAATGGTACTAGCATGCGTTTTCCATAGTCCTCCAACACCTTGCCACAGCGTGGAGAGACAGTCAGCCCCATGGGGAATTCTGCAGCCCCCTGCCAGCCCACAGGCACCTGCCGCACACATCCCAGCCACTGCAGCAAGAAGTCACCCAGGCAAACCAGCTTCTCACCACCTGCAGTTTTACAGCCAGCTTTGACAGGTAAGCCAGCCTGGTAGATCACATCCTTTCCCACACTCCACCACCCCTCTGTCCTCCATACCTGCTTTGCCTGAATGCTGCAATACTGGCATCTCCCAGTACTACAGCAACTTCAGGAAGCTGAACCCCTTTTTGCCTCCCTCTCTTCCCTCACTTCCTTTCTACATTTAAAATACAATCTTGGACCTTTGCCTCCCCTGGTTGATGTGGTACCACACCAATTAAAAGGACAATCTCTTTAAGGTGGTAATTTCAGTGACAGTTAACTATCTCCTGAAAAGCAAGTACAACTGTAATCAGTAACTTGCAAACCCCAAAACAAGTACAGAGAGGCCCATCCATGGCAGCTCCATACCTGCAGAGCTTGAGGTCAGTGACTTTAGCTAGCAAGACCCCAAGAACACAAAGATTACACTGCCCGTGTGGCTTTGCCACAAGCTGCCGTGGCACAGAGACACACACACACGCTTCAGAAAGCCATGTAAATTCGCTTACATCTGTCATTGTCATTTTGGTCAGCAACTGCATCTTCCAGAGAGACAGGCTTTGGCTTCTTTTCACTGTTTCCTTTCAAGTTTTCCCAGTCTGCCTGGCTGAATCTGCAGACCTCTGAATCTTTGGTTGCTGTTTGGCCTTCTCTCTCTTTCATCTCCAACTCTGAGAAGCGCATCATTGCACGCTAGAAAGAGAATTGATATGAAAAAAAAAGTCCTGCGATAAAAGCGACTTCATTTGCCTTACCTTATATGAAAGCATTTCCAAAGAATAATCAGCTCAAAACCAAGCTTTCAGATAGATAGCTAGGGTAGGAGCTTAACACACCTGACTCGTAAAACAGTGCTCTAGCATCTATATGCAAATAACCACACAATTCTTTCATAGGTAAGTGTGTGTGTGTATATATATATATATATATATATATAAAAAAGATATATATAAATGTATACTGTATATAAAACAAAAACATTCCATTTTGCAGGTAAAAAGAGACAAAAACAAAAAGAAAAGAAAAAGAAAATAAAAACAACACAAAACTGTACAACGAATAAAGACGACCATGGCCCACAGACTTCCCTTTGTGTATTTGGAAATGAAATTTAACTCAAAGGTTTATGTAAGAGTCTAGTAATAAAAATTTGAAGAACTGACCTCACAGTAAGCAGCAGGTA
Source organism: Pezoporus wallicus (assembly GCF_028554395.1). Classification (NCBI taxonomy): domain Eukaryota; kingdom Metazoa; phylum Chordata; class Aves; order Psittaciformes; family Psittacidae; genus Pezoporus; species Pezoporus wallicus. The sequence goes on along the minus strand of NW_026638681.1, from coordinate 421,388 downwards.
GACATAAAATACTGTCCTCTTGTAATCCTTCCATCTATGTAATTAAAATGGGCACTCAATGGATCATTTAGATAATTTCATCCATTTTTATAAGCATAAACCAATTCTTTTCTTAACAATGCAAAACAATTTGGCTTAACTCATCCCTTCATTTAAAGTAAAATACCTTAAGGATATTCCTATACAGTATCCGTCATCCCTCAGTACCGCTCCTACTTTTCCCTACACGTTTGCTTGGCGCAAATGTTGCCTGAGTCCCGTTAATACATGGCTGCAACTCCTCTCCATCAAGCTGCACGTTTGGCATGCGAATCACAATTTCTGGGTATGCTCTGCTAGCTGGCACTACAGTCCAGCTGAGAAATTACAGCGCCAAGGGAACATGCATGCCTGTCCAACTCCCCTCCATAACTCCACAAACATTTCATACGTACATTAACATTTTTACCAGATCATAGTAAAAGCCCTTTAAAGCTTACTAGCATGTACATAGGTAAAAACCACACATACTATTCTTTATTCTCATCAAGAAACTTACTCTGCTATTTAAAACCGTTTTTCTGGCGAGCACACCCTGACAAAAACACCTCCTGATTTCCCCACCTGTGCTGCTTCTCTCAACTTTAAAACTTGACTGTGACTTGCCATACAGAAATAACGACACAAAGCACAGCGGTCATTGGACCGTGCGGACTCACCTGCAAGGCCCGCTGCTCCCGGCTGAGCTGGCTGGAGTCCGCGTACAGCTCGGTCGTCACACACTTGAATCGATCACCTACGTAACCAGCAGAGTTTGCAATCCTCTTGGCCAACTTCGATGGCTTGGGTTTTAGTATTTTGCCATCAGCAGATTCTGTATCATCGGCTCCATCTTTGGTATAGGTCTGGTTGGTGTCAATACTTGGCGGTGCTGTCCCCATGCAGAACGGCTTTGCATCCTCCTGCACCTTGCCAAAAGCTAGAGCCGGAGCATCACTCTCATGAGCACCATCCAAGTAAGTGGGTGAAGGGTGGACCACCACTCTGTCTTTAGGCTGGCTCACAGACAAATCTTCTTTCCTTAAGCTGAACACCGATGAACTCTGGGTTTGCTTGAAATTATAGGTTTCATGAAGATCATTATTTCTTCCAAACTCCTCTCTCATTACAATAAAATCTCTGTGCTGCGACGCCTGCTCTACTTTGTGCTTTGTAGGGTCATTAGCCTGATTACTGCTTTCTGCAGCAAAGCTGGCTTTCGTTACATTTGCTTCGCTTTTAGCTTCTTGCTCATCTCGCAGAAGATCTGGGAAGAGGTGTTTGTCACTTTTGGATGAGTTCTTACTGTGGCCAGAGCTCTGGTGCAATTTCACACTCTTCTCACTGGGTACTTCAAAATGCATCTTCCCACTGCTCTCCAGGAGCTCTGGCAACCGGCTCCGCATAGCCGGGTCCTCATAGCGCACCCTCTCATGAGACCGTGACCTCCTTTCCACCTTCTCCTCCTTATTGATCTCCAAAGCCGAATGCTGCAGCAGCATGGGGTGCACCATGCCCATCCCCAGCGCGTCTTGGTAGGTCATGAACTCCCCTCGACCCGCTGGCAGGCTGTAGGGAAGGCCGGGTTTGGGAGCCAGGTGGCCGGGGTAGAGGCTGCCATTGGGCAGCAAGACAGGGTGAGGATACACGTGTCCTTTCCCATGGAGGGACAGAGGGCTGATGGCTATTCCCTCCGGCACTGGGTATGGGATGTAACTCCTGGGGTAAGGCAGAGGCGGGGACCGAAACGCTTCATTAGGAGGCAGAAAGACGGGGCTGGAGGCCAGGGCAGACTCACTTGCCTTGAAGTTGGCTTCCTGGCTGCAGGATTTGGCCACCTTACTGCTGTGTTTCGCAGGGGTGGCGACAGGCTGCCCGACATGCTGTATAACCGATGCAGTGCTCTCTGCAGAGCTCCTGGCCGCCTTGGTGCAATCCATGTTGGCATTGGGAGCTGGTGATGCTGACGCCGGCCGCCCCCCCGCCGACACCGTTGTTGAAACACTGCCAACGACCGCCTCTGTGCCACCCATCCTGGGGCAGGATGAGCTCCTCTGCTGCGGGATCACCCAGTCCAATGCCTTGTTTTTCAGCTGCATGCTCTTCCCGCTTTCCTCGCTGGGGCTGGGACCAGGAACAATCCAGGAGGATGGTGCCGTGCTGATAATTTCAGGCCTGTAGATGGGGCAGCCATTCCCAGGAGAAAGAGTTTCTTTCTGTATTATATCGCTGCCAGGCAAGTGCGTCCCCCCTCCCGCCCTGCCATGCACCAGGACTGTCGGCATTATTTTCTTACTGTGGTCTGACTTGCCGGTAGTTTCTGCATCAACGACTTTTGCTGACAAGTCCAGTGGTTTGTCAGCAACGTCTTTGGTCGGGATCTGCTTTTCCAGGAGTGGGGGGGACCTGCCGTCTTTCCGGTCATGGCCAGCTTTCCTCACATGGGGGGCAGCTGGCAGGGGTGCCTCCCCAGCATCACTGCCTTTGGGAAGCTTCCCATTGGAGAGGCGGGAAGGTGGAAATTCACCTCCGACATTCACATAGGGCTTTGGGAGGGTAACAGCGGAGGAGGGAGAGGTGGTGATCCTGGGGAAGTGTTTGTGGAAATCGGCGTAGGCATCCCCTACCTGGGCAGGCAGGGGAAGGCGCGGGGATGGCCGGGGCGAGTGCGGCAGCAGGAGCGCAGGATCCGCTGGGATGTTGGCAGGAGCTGGCTTGGCAGCTGGGACCCTGGGCTGCTTGCTGCTCTGGATGTGGGGGTAGGCATGCGCATCGACAGGGTTGCCAGGGCTGACACCCATCTTCCACGACAAGCTCTTATCCGGACAGTGCACCAATGGCGGGATCGCCGGTGAAGCCGAAGCGGTCGAGAGCCTCATGGGCGATGCCAGTGATGAAGGGATGTGAGGGGCAACGTAGTGGGAGGGAGGCAGGTATAAAAAACGCTCACCGTTCGTACACACGGGTGAGTAAGCCAGGTGCTGTGGTAAGCTGTAGGTGGACTGCTGAGGTAGCAATGCCTTGTACATGTTCAATGAATACTTATTTGGTGAGTCAAGGAAAGGGTATATGGTGGGCGTCGCGCCCTCCATATAGGGGTTTACCCAGGGGAGCCTTAGGTAACTAGCACCATTGACACCGAGGGGACTCTGCCTGTCACCCGCAGCGCGGTCCAAACCCAGCGTCTCCCCTGGCGGGACAGCAGAGGTTTTCTGTATTCCAGGAGGTGTTTTGTATATAGCGCTGAAGCCGTTTGGGGCTTTTCCAGAGACAGCTGCGCTTTCTACCGCTTCAGGGGGATTAGACTTAAACTGTATCTCTGGATTTCTTTCAGGAGTAAATCCGAGCCCAGCTATCGAACCCGTAGCATCCCGTGATTTTTCTGAGCCGAGTCCGCACAAGCTGGAATAGACAATACTACTGGGGACTCTGAGTCCTTCTCGCATGAGTCCAGACCTGTCCATACTCAGAGCTGCGAGACTGTCGATGCGATGTGCTGTAGTCGCATCCACCTTCACAGAACAAGAAGTATGTTACTTTCACATTCCACTAACATGATTCCACTCAAGCAGATACATCAGCATTTTGGAAGAGAAACAACACCAAAGCAAACACACTGCTCGTCATGAAAACGTACAGAGGCTGATCACACTGGAAAATGGGAGAACAGGAACCTATGGAGCAATATATATCACCACAAATAACAAAAATCTCTCTACACCCAAAACTTATTGGCTAGAAACAAAGAAATGAGGACCCACAGCCCAAGCAGCCAGAAGTGGCCCAGAGATGATGCTCAGTGGCACCACTTCTGTGCAGCAACTGGCTCCTCAGCCCCAGCCCTGTCGGAGTTAAGAGGATGTGGGCTGTGGCATGGAAACCAGGAAGAGAAGGATAGAGAGCCTCTTCTCCTCTTCCTCCAGGACCTCTCCCACCGCCATAGCTTGCCACCACCCGATTCATAGGGCAAGGTGTCTGAGGATGTACAAGAAGAAAGGTCTGCCATAGAGTTTCTTCCCCACTTGCCACTCCCCGCGTATGCACAAAGAAGGAGAAAACCACCAACTATGTTGAAACATGGATGTACTTAATGCTTATGTGAACTGTTTTCGTTACACATGCTGGTATGCTGTGGGACATAATTCACAGCAGAGCGGAAGTAAGAATATGACATCATACAACAAAACATAACACAAAGTCAGTGTCAAGAGATTAACAAGATAAATAAGGCCCCATTTCACTGTTTCACAGAAACAGCTCCCATGTGCCCAAGCCCAGCTAGAGCTGCAACAGAAAGGTGTTTCATCCATTTCTCCGAGTGGATCATGTAATAGCACCAAGGACATCAAGGGGTAGGGAACAGGGTGGGAAGGACAGGCTCAGATTCAGCCACACCATGAAGATATTAACTTCTTACCACACTGTGATTCAGGTGATTTTCTTCCCTCAACTCCAGTCTGCTTTTTGGTGCATCGCCATCATTAACGGGAATTTTCCTATTAAAAAATAGAAGCTTACTACTTGAAAGCATCCTCTTCATCTCAGATCAGTATGGGATTGTATCACCTCCATATTTTGATTGCCCTAAAGAAGTCCCACATCATACCGTATGCATCTTTCTGCGTACCCATGCACAGTGGCTACTTTAGAAGCCAGGACTATTTGAAAATAAGCATAAAGGGTTTTGACACCAAGAGTACACCAAGCACATCTCAGAAAAGCCTCTTTCGATGCAAGTGACTTTTGTCAATGTCTTCTCTTTTGCCTCTTGCCCTTCTATTTTTTCTAAGGAGAGAATATGCCATTTTAAACATTCCCTGCTCATGTACCATCCATAAACGCTGCTGAGGAGAAAATTAAAACACACATGCTAATATCATGAATGTCAGCTGTTTCATGCTAAAGAGGGAGATGCACATCTGTGCCATACCAGTGTTGCAGCACTGGGACTTGTTATCACAGAAAGCACTGATAAAGAATGTACCTTAGTGCCAAATTTCAAATCCCAGGGATAAAAATCGCTGACATGCAGCAGAAGGAAAGTTTCAGCATTACCCAGAAGAAGTCCTTTCAATCAAAGTGCTTAAAGGCACATCATCACCTTTAAGCAGAAATGCGATTTTAATGGATCTGTTTTTAAAAGATTCACCTTTCCTGAAAGCAGCACATAGAATTATTATCCCTAAGTAACTGGGAGGAAAGTGAGGAGGGAGGGAGTGGAAGCAAAGTGAGACATTTGGCCATTTTCCTTCAGTGCATGTTTGCAAATAGTATTCCCTACAAAGACCAAAAACTTTTCCCCGCCTCTCAGAGGCTTTCCACAAAACAGTGAGAACACGGGCTCAAAGAGAAGACAGAAAAACACTAAAACCACACAGAACTGGCACAGAGAACCACAGGTGTGCCTGCCGATTCTGCTCAGTGTCATAAAGACTGTAATTTTAATCATCAACTGAATGATATTCAGCAGAAAAAAAAGGTGGAGATGAAGAGAGATTCACCTGTAGGGGATGCAAAGGCTGCTGTTCCTATTTCACAGGACAAACTGTTCTTTCAAAGGCAGGGAACACCAAGTCACTCTGCAGAAGCCCATCTGCCAGTCACCGCAAGAACACATGCACTATTTCGTTTAATTCCCCTTCACAAATATGAATTAATAAATTAACTGTAAAAGCGCATTTAAGGAGTAATCTCTTTAAAGGGCATCCCAATTTCACTGACCCAGGTTACCTGTTAAATAGTAAATCAGCAACTGCTCTACTGCTCTCAGGCATGTCTTGCTTCTCCCCACTGCCCTCCCTCCAAGATGGGCTGATCTCAAGGCAGGGCAGTGAGCTATCTGCTCCAGTATTAGGGCAGTGAGCAAAATCCAAGACCTCACGCTGCAGAATTACAGTGTGGTTTAACTTGCCAGAAGCTTAAATATTTACCTGTCTTCATTAATTCCACACATGCGGACCCTTTCATTGCTCATCCAGCTATGAACGTTGCCATACAGGGGAGTTGCAGAAAGCATGACGTCTTCTTAAAAGTCACCGCTTTTCTTCACGGTTTTTATATTCTATTGAAAAGAAAAAGGAAAAAGAGAAAAAAAAAGTTGAGCAGATTTGTCTAGGAAGAAGTGCAAACATCACAGCGGAGCAGCTAGCCTCCCTCCGGGTAATTAATAATGAATGCAGGATTGGTGCGGGGAGTGAGCTGCCTATGTTAACCGCTAAGGGAGATACCCTGCAATAAAGGAGCAAATTGAGGGCATTTATAGGTCAGAGGAGATGGATCTTTTCCCCAGCGCACACCCAGAAAATTAAGAATCATTCCAAGCTATAGACAAACAAAAGTTTCTCTGCTGCATTTCATTTCCACAAGAAATGACTCAGCCGGCCAAGTACACACTGGTCCCCAAATATTCATTTCACACAGGCCGAACCAGGGAGGGAGACCCCACAGGCTGATGGAACATGCCAAACTACCCACATGCGCTCACAAAAGCCCTGCATTAGGAAGGCACAGGAGCAGGCGTGCGGAGCAAGAACAGCCACATCCCATGTGTATTAGCTACGCTGACTGTTGACAAAGCTTTCACGCAGGGACTTAAAGCGGAAGAGACGCTGCTACAGAAGGGATCTAAATAAAAACTCCCCTTTAGCATCTGCACATGACTAACTTGGAGAAAGGGGTTAAAAATAGTAAGTGGGTTGGCAAGCTCCACACCCCTTGATTTGATTAAGCATGGAGCCCTGGTGGCTTCTGCATCGGAGCTGCTGCTGCTGCTGCTGCTGCTGCTGCTGCTGCGAGTGCTTTCAGTAATTCAATGATGCCTGCTCACTCCAGGGAAAGAAATCATTAGCAGGCTCGCTGGAGAAGTATTAGCAGTCCGAGAGGATCGGCGCCATGCGCAGCCAGAGAGGCAGGTGAAAGGTAACCACATTTCACGTCCAGCGGTGGAGAGGGAAAGGCTTTTCCTCCCCTGTACCTTTCTTAATGCCACCTTCGCTGGCATTAAATCCTAGTTTGCTGCATGAGCGAAGTGTCAGGACAAGCTGCGTTTTATTAACAGGATTATCGCGGCGCATGATTTATTCCAGTGCAAGATTTTAATTGCTCTTCGGAGGTTGAGTCGTTTCTTTTGACTGAGCTTCAGCCTGCATCCTGCTGCTAAATGCTGGGTTAATAAGTAGGGGGAGCCTTTAATGCACAGGATATCCCTCAGCTCTTCCTCTCTCACAAAAATAGAAGCTTTTAAGCGGGAGGCATGATACTCCTTTTACACACACACACACACAAGCCAGTAACGGGCAATTGACCACTGGGAGTTTAATGCCTAGCGTCTCCCAATGCATCCATGCTTCCCCGGCAAACTCATTTCCTTTGTCAGGCTACAAATATGCAAATGATCACTTTGGCATTTAATGGGGAAGAAGCCCAGATTGGGCCTTTAACACAATACTTCACACACGTTCAGAGAGGTTTAAGAGCTGAAACGGCAGGAAAGCCTTGTTCCCCAACACTTTTTTCTCCCCTCAGAGAGGCCTTTTGTGCAGAACTCCACGTCTGGAACAAATGTATATTAATGAAATGGCATGTTGATCCTCCTGCCTCCACAACGGTTAGCTTTCCCTAATGAAGTCCACAAAAATCACTGTGAGGAAACAAAAGTCCACTGAGATTAGATACCATGCTATCATTCAAAAGGAATTATTTCACTGGAAAGATGGTTTCTGGACAGATTTACTGGTTTCCAGATGCACCGCTCGTAATGTTTTCAATAGAGGCAGCAGCAGCATGGCGAGAGTGATTTAGGGGTTTACGTAAGGTTAGTAGCCACCCCGTGCGCTGCCTCATCTATGAGGGATGGACACTGGCTCAGACGCGGGCCTCAGCGGCACACAAGGCCAACCCCCCCGCTGCACCTTGGAGGGGCCGCCTGCGCCTGGCTGGTTTCCTCGATGGAAGTGTATCATTAAGGTGCAGTGCCTGAATTAGAGCCCGTCAATCCCCTGACGTGCAGATAGTGAAATGCTGAAGTTGCACGGGGGGGGCGAGAGCTTCCCCAGCCGCAGCAGCGGGTGATCTTGAGGCCCCACATCCCACCACCACCTCTGGAGAGGGGAAAAGTCCACCAGGACGAACGGCACAGAGAGGCAGTGGGATATCCTTGGGGCCACCCAGGCAGGTCAGAGCCTGCACCCCGACGGCTGCCAGCCCTTCCCCAAAGCCGCCCTTGGTGCTCACCGCCCCGGGTGCGCGTGTGTGCAGCTATAATCACCGCCCTGATGAACTTCTTGTGAACTGTTTAAAAGTGGAGGTCTGCCGAACGAGCAGCGGCGCCACTGCCAGCCATAATTTCATTGCAACTAGCAGCAGACTTTTAACTCTTCACACTCCCCTTCCCTCTTCCTGCTATCTCCCTGCAAGCGGATGGCCGTCGGGGCCAGCAGCTCGCAGGAGACTCGGGCGGCTCAGCCAAACGCTGGCAGCTCCACCAGCCCTCGGCAATGTCGGGACGGGACAAGACGGGGGGGCTAGGGGTGACACCTCTCCTATTTATACCCAGCTTCCGCGGGAATGGTCGCAACCGTCCCCGTTATGCAACCCCGACGGCGGGCTGTGTCCCGGTGTGGAGGAAACCGAGGACACGACTCTCCCTCTCTCCTTTCCAGCTCCTCCTCCCCTCCCGTCGCGGGTTCCCCTCCCCCCATCGATGTCAGCGCACCCCAGGATGCCGCAGCTCCCCCGCCCCCTACGCTGCGCTGCGCGGCAGGGTGCGGAACAGAGCGGGGCTCGGCCGCCGGAGAGCGAACGGCATTTCCTCCGGGAGGTGTCTGGCCGATAAAGCCATCTGCGGCTAAATATAGACGGTGATGCACGGAGGAGGGGAGAGGGAGAGGAGGGTGGCGGGAGGGGGGGGAGACGCGCAACACACACGCGGTTCCGCAGCGATGCCGACGTGTGAAACCAGTTGTTTAAAGCGCCTGCAAGCACTAACCTGCCTCCCGGCGTGGTGCCAAGCAGGGCCCCGGCGTGCCGCGCTGTGCCGCGCCGAGCGGAGCCGTGTCGTGCCGGGAACACCCACGGCCCGAAACGTTTGGGTCTCCCTCGCAACGTCAACAGACTTTTGGCAGCCATTGACGCCAGCAGCAGCAGCAAAGTTTTGTTAACGCACTCCTGGCGTGGAAACGAGAAAAACCCAAGGCCCGGGAAAAGGGGGGACGGACAAGGCTGCCTCGGCACACGGCGATGCCCACCTGAAGGGTACGGGACATTGCAGGGCAAGTGCCCTCGTTCACACTCCCTCCCCCCCCCCCCCCCCCCCGATCTCCCCATTAAAACGGATCGACGGGGCACGATAGGACGATAGGAAAGGTGCACACACACCGGGAGGGATGGGGGGAACGAGGCAGCTGGTACCCAACTTCGAGGCATCACTGCATGAAGGATTTCCCGGGGATTCGCGGGAAATACCGATCCCGTCCGCCGCAACAGCAGTCCCGTACTGCCGCTACGGAGCTCGTCCCCACCCCCACAACCACTCCTCCGCTCCGACACGGGCGATGCCTCCGTGCCCAGCGCTAGCTAGCCGCGGCGGCGGGCGGGCTGCCCTCGCCGGGGGGGAGCCAGAGGGACCGGGGGTTTCCTCCCCTGCACGCCTGGCCGCTCAGCCCGCCGCCGAGCCGTGAAGAAAGCTGCCGGAGGAGGCGGTGGCAGGGGAGAGCGCCGCAAACCGGCTCTGCCGCAGGAACCCCGTCCCCCGCGCAGACGGGGACCCCCGGCGAGAGCCCGACCTCCCTCCCTCGCCCACCCGCCGCATCTCCCTACCCAGGGCGTCCGCGCCATTTTAGAGGCACACACACACACGCACACGCACGGGAGCGGGGTTTCCGCTACTGCTGCCAGAGACAGCAGGCAGCAGCCGAGCCCGGGCTGCGAAAGAGGAGCAGCGGCAGCACTGGGAGAGGGGGACACACACGCAGAAATGTGCATTTCAAGTAATTTAAGGCCGCGTTCCCGGCGCGGGGAAGAGAGCGCAGCCCTGCGTGCCCCCACCCCATTAACCCGCCGCGCACTCGGCAGCCCGAGAGCCCTTCATTGTTGCCTTTATTCCGTATGGCTTTTGATTTTCAGGAGAGGGATATAAAGAGAGAGAGGACGGGGGATAAGAATAAGAAAAAAAGACTAATACCACCAAGCCAGCCCCTTCCCCCCACCCGTCCCCCATTGTTCGGCCGCGGGAGGCTGGGCGAGAGCAGCGCCATGGGCTCGCCATTCACCGGGGTCGCCGAGACCCGCCGTGTCCCCCTCTCTTACCCCTGATAGCCTGGCAAACATGGGACTGGGGAGGAGACACACCTCCTTCCCCCCGCTCCCCCCCATATGAAAGTCCCAGCGCTCCAGCGAGAGAGTTGGGAGAAAGCCTACGCTCACTTCAGCAACGTTATCCCCTCAGAAATACCGGAGCACAGCCCCCGTTTCCTTCCCCCAGCCCCGGCCGCAACCCCGGGGGGGGGGGGGGGGGGGGGGGGGGGGGGGGGGGGATCTGGAGTGATTAACGGGACGTACGCCCTTGGTTTCCCTCCGGCCACCCAGCGCAGCGCTTCGCGCCGCGACACGCCAGGCGGGGGCTCCCCCCCTCCGCTCCCTCCCCGCATCCGTCGGGGACGTTGGGAGATATTGATCACGGACGACTTCATTTTGCATAATTGCGGCTGACAGGGCCTGTGGTTCCCTCATTTACGGAGCAACAGCTTCGAGGGGCTGATGGATGGGGAGCGGCTCCTACCGCTCCCTCCAACCATCCCTCCCGCGGCAGCCCCGCCGGGGACAGCGGCTCCGCGCCTCATGCAGCAAATGGCCGGCGCACAACAGCGAAATATTAAACTTGGGTGCCTCCGTCTCCCCTTTTACCTAGCGCGGCCGGCCCAGAAGCCTCCCGCTCGCTGCAAGGCTTTGTTTGCGGGGCTGGTCCCCGGTGCGGTGGGACCTTCGTCGGACACACGTAAGAAAAAGTGCTTGGGAAGTTGGGGCTTTTCCCTCCCCTGTTTTTTTCTTTCTTCCCTCCTCCCAACAGCTCGGTTCCTGCTAATGCATAAAAATTAGCCTCGCCCCAAAGTTTATGTCGGCTTTCGGGTGCTAACGTCTCTCGAAGGAAAACGCTTTGCTGAACGCTTCAGGAAAGCGGTGTCAGGGCCTCGGTTCGGCAAGCAGCACGATGAACCCCCCTCAAGAAACGTCTCCGCAACTCAGTGTCCCACACCACATCCTCACGTCTCCGTAACTCCGTATATTCCAGCCCCGTATCCCCACAAACCAGAGCTCACTCACGTCCAGGGCTGGCTGTACCGGCGCCGCCCGCCTCAGCGAGTGGAAAACACCGGGGAAAAAAAAAAAAAAAAAAAAAGGAAACCCAACGACAAGGCTCGGTTTTCCCGTGGAAAAATAAATAAAGGGAGGGGGGGGGAGAGCAATCCAGATGCCTCTCTGGAGAACGAGGCCGCTGCCGGCCCTGCCTTCCCATCCCGGCGCTCTGCACCGAAACAAAGCAGCGACTCAACTGCGATGCAGATGGGCGGCTATGAATTTTTTGCTGCTGCTTAAAGCTTTAATTACTCGTTCTTGATCCGTGGGACTACGACACGACATCGCCAAGGTTAAAATGCCCTGAACAGCTCCGAGCAGATGTGAACGAGTTGGCAGACGCGCAAATGAGGTCTGCCTCTAAGCATGATAAGTGACTAATACATTGCATATCGCTGAAAGAAAATTTTCTCTAATTTGCATTAGCTTTTCTCCTTTTTTTTTTGACGCCAGCGACATTCCCTCCTCAGAAGCAGCAGCATAATCGTGAAAATATTGCTCCGTGACTTTAAAAGATTTGGAAGAAAGCAGAGATTGCCAGTGTTTTGGCTATGCAGGCTTGTTTATCTTTCCGCCTTTGCTCCAAGGCGAAACTAGTTTCGCAAGCTGTATTGTAGAAAAAATGGCATGTATCATATAAAAGTTTATAGAAATCGAGAAAATTGTTGCTAATAGCACAGCGTAATCCATAAAGGACCAAGGGGACAAGGGGGGGGTGATATAGACTGGAGAGAAATAGAGGCAACACACGACCAAAATTACAAAAAAGGGGGGTGGGGGAGGAAATAAGCAACTCCCCACCTGCTTTCCACCCCAGAGCTGCCTCATTAAAAAAAACAGTACGTGGAGGTCACATATAAAAGCGATTCTCAACTATGTCACATACAAATATAGGCTGGAACCCAGTTCTCAAAGTTCCCTCGACTTTCCAGAGGCTCTTCGGGAGAACACTTTGGGTACTGGAGCAAACTTCAAGAACAGGCAACATATTCTATGTCCTATGCTCAAAAGGCAAGCTGCAGGGCTTAGATGCTGAAGCTTTCAGGAGAAAGCTTCCTGGTGTATTTATGCAGGGGCTTTTCCACCAAAACCCTGTTATTGGGGTCCTTGCACGTCCAAGCTGCCAGAGGTGCACGCTGCCAGCTCGATAACTTCTCCTATGCCAACACGTGTTCGGGAAGCAAACACACTGCCAGCCTCAGGCACCACCGTACTATACCATGCCGTGCCACGCCATGCCATGCCATGCCATGCCATGCCCTGCCCTGCCCGAGGCCTCAGCGGGGCCGCCTGCTGCGGCCCCAGGGCTCCCGGGACGCCTCTCTCGCTGCTCCCACCAAGTCACCGCAAACCCGCCGCCGGGAGGGATTTCCCAGCTCCAAAGCAGGTCGTGGTCGGGCGCGGAGCCCGCCGCCCCCCCCCCCCCCCCCCTCGCGGCCTCTTGTAAATCAACCGGGAAAAAGGGGGAGGGTGAAAAAGGAGGATGGGGTGGCTCCTCCGCCCCCGGCGGCGTTTGCTCCGGAGGCGGTAGGGGGGGAGTGAGGCTCGGCGCCCCGCCTCCCCGGATGCCCGCCGAGCCCCAGGGGTGTCCGTCCGGGCCCCGAAAACGGCCCCGGGGCTGCTCTGGCCGCAGCGAGAGCTTTTGTGTGCGACTGCCGGAGAGGCGCGAGCTCTTCGCGCTCCAACAGCTGTCACATTATTTGCACTGGCTGTAAACAGCCTTCGCTCCCCCCTCCCTCGCCACAGAGTTAAATCCCGGCTAACAATCCCCAGTTAGAGATCAACAGCAGCATTGTGTCTGCCTTCGCTGCTTTACCATCAACTACCGCAGCTAGTTTACTCGAAACAAGGAACACCCTCTACCCACCTCCCCCGCCCCGGGGCCAGAAACGTGCTTGTTCCCGGCGGTGGGTCAGGCAGAGCTTCGGGGAGCTTCCGCGGCCGAGAGGGAGGCTGGGCAGAATCGTTCCGCCAGCCCGATGCCGGTGGAAGTCCCAAGCGCTGCGGGGCTCCCCCCGACAGCAGAGCGGACTTTCCAGCCCGCCCGACGGAAAGCCTTATCAGTAATCGAGCTCCGCTCTCGATCTGGCTTTTGGGAAGGGCGAGGAGAAGCCCCGTAGCAGCGGGGAAAGCCGTGCCTGCAGCTGCGCAGCGGCACACGGCGAGCTCGACCGCCGCCTCGCAGCTCGCCACTGAGCAGCTCTTCCGCGGGAACACCGGACTCAGCGGAGGCAGAGGCCTCGGCACCCGACGTGTTACAGCAGCAAACCTCCCGCGGAGGAATCCCTCCGCCCCGGCCGGCCATGCATTGGGCCAGGACCCCGGTAGAGACGCGTTTCCACCTTTAGCCCTTTCCCTCGTAAGGGAAAAGAGCAAAAAAAAGCCCCCAAACCTAGAACACGAGTCGGACTTCCTGTGCAATGCAACCACCTGCACGCTCTCAGCGGGCCTTTTGTTGGCCACAGCTGGAATTCGAGTGTCAATGCTCGTACCTCCTTCCCTGGCCTTATTTCGGTAGCAGCAGCAAAGAGGAGCAAGAACGAGGGAAACATAAAGGGACTGGAGGAACCCTTGCCCAGTTTGACTCCTAGCATTACCAATATGCATCTCAAAGACAAAACCCACAATATATCCTTTCTCTGGTACCACATGAACTCTTAAAAGAGGCCACAGGATCTGGCAGCACACTTTTTAGGTGCTTGTATGCAGTCTGCAAGCCAGCACCAGCAAGGGAAAACAGCTGATGTCAGAAGCTGTCCGTCTTGGTCTGGTCTCTACCAAAGGGTAATACTCCCCAGGCAGGTGTGCTTCACACTGACGTGATACGTCTCCAACCAACTTCCGAATCGGATTCTCCAACAAATGCCTATGTACTCGCAGGTATCATTGCCCATACATTGCTAGAAATCTGCTGGCCTAGTAAAAACCACTGCTAACAAAATGTCAGCAAAGGCTGCAACACACTCTTGAGAGACCGGCGGTTCGTGTCTACTCAGGCTCTTTCAGCACAAAGGCTTTTAGAGGAAGAAGAGAGAGAAGGGGCGGAGGGGGGAAAAGGAGGGAGGGCTCTCGTGTTTCAGGGCTGCTGTCCCCTGGGAACCAAGAACCAAGTGTAGCTTCAATCAAATGCTGACTTCTCCTCCGGGAGCTCAGTCAGAAACCTGATCTCACTAGCTCATGCTTGCCTCCATGCATATAGGCTGGGTTTTCTTTCATACCAGCAATTCGTATAAAGAGGAGAGCCAATACAGTTTATTGCAAGCAAGATCTCGCAGTAATGGATCTAGAGAGGTATTTCTGTAGCTAAAATAAGACAACCTTCAGCCACCTGCTCAGGGCAGGCTGCACCGCAGCCACCCCCAGCTCCGCTGCGGGTGCCCCTGGCACAGCACGGCACGGCACAGCACGGCCTCCCACACATCTCCTGCATCCTCCCCAGCTGGCAGCAGCCGCCCTGGGTTGGGTTTTTCTGCAATGCCAGGTTACACTCCCATTAAAACGTTTACCCTGGGAGATCACTTCCTGCTCGCAACTATTGTTCCGGCTTCCCCTGCTGCTCACAACTTTAGCCAGAGCTATTTCTCTCCTCACCCACGGCTGCATGGAGACCCTGGGAAGCATCCACCCCTGCCCGCTGGCCCTGGGCTGCCCTGGCACGTCATAGCACAGCACGTCATGGGAGGTCTGCACTGCGGCGGCAGGCAAGTTGTCCCAGGTGGAGCTCGGCATAACTTTGCACTTGGCTGCTTAATTCTGCATTGGGCTTTGCTAATCCACTTTGTACCCAACTACTGAAACGGGAAGAAGCGAAAACTGCACAGGGAGCATGGCCAGGCCAGAGCAAAGTGAGCCAGGGGGACTGCAGACTGTGGGAAGGGCTTCCCCCAGTCCCCAGCTCAGACTCCTGCTGCTGCAGGCAAGGTGCAGAGGCTTAGAGTACAACCCAGCATGCCGAGGCGTGGGAGCAGAGGGGATTGCCTAAGGATCAGGGATCCCTGTAGGATCTCTTCATAGACAGGGGCTTTCACATGGAGAAAGTCTGGCTCAGGGAGGGAATTTACACTTGGGAGCTCAGCCCACCCCTTCTTTTGCCATTAGCAAGTTCTCTGTGAATTTCAAGAGCTGAGAATACACCCCTCCAGCTTTGATTTCACTTCTTCGTCCCTACCTGCCACCACACAAAAATGCCATCTATCCTCAGGCCATGGCTAAATGAGTCCACAAAGCCCTCACACCCCTCCAAGAGCCCCCCATCTGCAATGCCACTCCACTCCTGGGAAGCGTGGCAGAAATGCAGCAGTGGGTAAGAGACAAGCAGCCCCATGGTACTTGTGCCACACAAGCACAAGGACAGCCATCAGGCGGCACCAGGTCTGCCTCCTATGCAAGTACAGACATACTCCTCTCTGCTACCAACTGTGCCAGGCACCAGCCACTTCGATACTCCATGGAGGAGAAAACCTTTTATAGCAGAATACAGGCCCAAATGTTTTGCAATATGCAAATACTGAAAGACATACAAGACCAGTAAGAGAGGTATTCCCCAGCGTTAAATGAACACCTGGGGTAAGAGCAAGAGCTCATCCAGCTGAAAGTGAAAAAACACGCTGAGAACCGTCAGTGCTGGCAGACCACAGCCCACCATGGGCCATCTGGAGGTGCACAGAGAATGACTGACCCTGCCACAGAGCTGCACGGGTGCAGCTCCCAGCCTCAGGAGATTGCTCCAGGGCAGCAGGAGCCATGAAGAGAGTGGGTTTGGCTCAGAGTGTTCTCACCCCTCCTGGCCGAGGAGCAGGCAGAGGAAGCACAATGCCAGGCCTTCCCGGTGCAGGCTCGGCCGCAGAGCGCAGCCCTGAGCCTCCCCCTTTACCCAGCGCTCTATTGAACACACTCGGCTCTTTATATGAGCCATTCCCAGTGTGGCTGGTGGATTCTGCGCTTTCCACTTTGTCTTATCCAAATAAAGCTTTGTTTTCCTTAGCACGACAATCCCAACATTCAGGCTGAGATTTTCATTGGACAGAGATATTTTATTCTCCGATTGTTTAGAGTCGGGGCTTACACAGAACAGCCCCGGCTTGTGTGCCTCCGCTCACAATGGGGTCTTTGCAGCCCCGGACTCCGTCATGCAGATTCATTTTCCAGAGCAATTGGGACGAGAATCATTTTCTCCGTATTTCATAGCTTTCCAAGTTTACCCCAGACTTGTGACAAGTCCTTTAGTTTTCACCTAGACAATAAATTTAGCTTCCGGTCTTTAATTTTAGCAGGTCTTCTTTTTGCATGCAAATCAATATGGCAATTACCATCTAAAAGCTCGCCCAGCCCTAGGTCAATGTAAATTGATCATTGTCCGCCTTCTACAAAATAACACCGGGAGTCTGTGGTGCATAATGAGATTATACTGGAAACTGTCTTTCAGATCACAAATTATATTTCATGCTGTCAGGATCTTCTCCAAGCAAACCTCCTTGCATGTCTAATCACACAGCACCGAATCTACCAGCTGAGGTAGGAATGAGGTGCGAAGAACACTTGTATGCGTAGGGAGAGTCCCGGATAATTCAGACAACAGTTTAGGCAAACAGGAGAGCAGGTACTGAAGCATGCTCTTGCTCGCTAACTTTTCCAGTGGTGGACGAGAGGAGGAAAAAAAATCTCCACTCAGCCAAGAACTGTCCAGCAAACGAAGAATGAATTCCCTGCTGGAATGTAGCAGAACTTTCCTAAATCTACATTTCCAACAAGTTCTCAGCCTCCTCCTCTCCATCCCCCCCTCATCTGCTGGGTCATTCAAAGGGGTACTAGCTGCCTGCTCCGGAGACATTCCCCCCAGAAAAGGATGGAGACACCCTGCCTGCCACAGCCTCCGGACCTGAGCAGGCCAGGTCAGAGTAGAAGTTTACTCCGGAGGCAGCTGTAAACTGGTTCCCTGAAAGGACACGAGGATTAACGGGAGCTGCTCAGGGCCAGGGAACTCCCCCTGCCTGCAGCCCGGGCCTCGCGCTGTCTCCTGCAAGCAGGCATACACACGCATGCAGGCAGGCAGAGCTGCTCGGCATGGATAACAGGGCTCAGCCTGGCTTGCCTCTTCAGGTGACGGCAGATCCAAGAAAGAGGGGAGCAGCCCCGCTCTGGCCATCAATTATTTCTAAAGCAACAGCAGCCTAAGGAGGAAGTATTAAACTCAGCTTCATGCTGCTTTTCCAGAGCCCACACTAAAGCATGATGTATGACAGCATTCGGGGGAAAGAGCGTATTGCGTATCACCTGTGCAACCCAACTGCACCACAGAGTCCCAGCCAGAGCCCACACCGTCAAGACATGCAGAAATCAGAGGCCACTTCTCCTTCATACTGAGCACCTATTTACTCCAAGCCACATTTCCCCCGAGAGCAACACGGCTGCTAGAGCTGTGACCTGAGCTGGAGCAGGCCTTTTGCCCTTTTTTGCAGGGGCCACTCACCGGTCAAAGTTGAGACCTTTTAAACGACAGGTACAGATTGCTAAAACTACTTTGGCATGCGCAGCAGTCATTATTTTGGGCTGTGGTGGCCTGGGTGCATTTTCTCCCCAAGCAGAGACCCAAAAGCATGTCAACTTTGCGGTCTCGCAGCTACGGATCCACACAGTTTGCTTGTGCAAGAGCATGGAGGAGGCCCTGGAGCTCTGTGGCCTTGCGTTTGGCATCCCCATTAGGGGACCTTGGCTTCTTTATCAACCTTAAAGTGGACTGTAACAAGGTGGGGGTAGAGCAGGGAAATGGGACAATTTTGAACTGCCCGAGGCTGCAGCTCTCAGCACATCCTGGTAAAGGCAGATACGGTGTGTGACACAGCGCCTGGATTGTCCACCACTGCAAGAATAAAGCCAAAGCACCAGTATTGTTTCAAGACCCAGTCCATATTTGGGCATTCTGTTCACACATCCTAAGTATTGCTTTAAATATTACAGTCGCCAATGTGGTTCCTAATGCACTCAAATGGGAGAAGTAATTTCTGTTCGGTCTCAGATTACTGGCTTGGTCTTGCTGGTCTTTTTTTTTGGGGGGGGGGGGGGGGGGGAAGACGGAAACCCTGCTGAGTCTGTTTGCACTGGTCTCTATTAGATATGCAACAAATCTGCCATTTCCGGCACTGCTTCTATTCTAATTAGAGATGTATTTAGATGTGACGTGTAAATAAGCACTGAGCTGCCTGCTGCCCTGGCTGCGCGGGCTGCTTGGGAGCATTTCCAATAAGGCTGTAGCGCCCGGAACCGGGGCTCAGACAAAGAGGAATGGGAATGGTCTGCGCTGCAGGCGAATCCAACAAAACCAGCTTTTATCCATCGCTCTAAAGCCGTAACTGCTTTTAATCTGTACAGCCCAGGCTTGCACGCCACGATCGCATCTCATCCACCACGGAGGACGCCTCAGTACAAAAGGAAGCACATACTGACGCAGGGGCTGCAAACAGCCCCCGACCCTCCGAAGCCCCCACAAAGAACCCGCTTCCCGCTTGCCCTTGCCCCCCACAAAGCATGCGTGGCCCCATGGGCTTCCATATGATTCAAGGCGGGTACACTCGGCCTTGGCATGCATGGACACAGGCCGAGGGTTGCCCCACGTCGTAAGCACACCCGTGGTGGCCCCGTGGTGCCGAGGGCGCCGGCGGTGAAGTTGATGGGACCTGAAGGTGACCGCGAAAAGGCGCTCCCCCCACGGGGACGGGAACCTCCGCCGCTGGGTTTTCCCTGCAGCTCCGGGGAAAGGGGGGCACGGCGGGGCCGGGGGTGGTGGAGAGCGGCTAGGTACCCCCTGCCGGCCGGCCACCCCCGAGACCTCCCCGTTCCCCTCACCCCCGACCACACAACCCTGGCTCCAAGCGCTCCTCGGAGTTTCCAACGAAAGAAAACTCCTGGGAACGAAATATTCTGGCGCTCGCCTCGTGAACTCTTTTCCTACTGCGGGAAACAGCTCGGAGGAAGCCAAAGGATGGACGGGCAGCGCCGGGGGCCCGAGGCGCACTGCCCCACTCGTCGTGTCCCCCCCCACCCCTTTCCGGCAGCATCGCTGTGTCTGCTGATGCTCCCGCATCCTTCCAGGCCGGAGCAGCCGACCCCGATCCCCTCTCGGCTTTAAGGGTTAACAACCATCGCCACCAGAGAAAAAAAAAAAAATACCGCGGTGACCTTTTCCTCTCCGGCTCCCCCACTCTCCCTTTCAGGCTCCGGTTCCTGAGCTCGCAGGGAGCCTGAGCGGCTGTCTAGACCGATCTATCACAGACGGACAAACAATACCAGGAGAAGCCCCTGCCCGGTCCCTCAGCCTCCGCCACTCACCTTAGAAATGGCGAAGAAAAGTGACCGCGATACAATCCTCTCCGGTATATTTATAGCCTTCCACACAGCCCACCTTCATGCCTGACAAATGAGATTTTGTCTGCTCTCTCCGCGTACGCTCCAATAAACTATTTTTTTTGGGTGCCTGTTTTTGGTAACATTCCAGGCTAGTCCCTCCGGCCCTGGGGCGACGAGGGCTCCCTCGGGGGACAGGTTGGATAGCCGGGGCCGGAGGGGCTTGGGAGGGGGGAGAAGAAGATGAAATAAAGAGGGGGACCCGACCGTAAGTCCACACGCAAGCTCCCAACCTGGACTGTCCGTATTCATCACGCCGCTTCGCAACCAGCCCCCCCTCACCCCAAGTGCTCCCTGGTCCCTGCCAGCCCTCCGGGGTGCGTATTTAAAGCTGTCTAAGGGGCGAGGAGCCGGAGGTCCAACGCTGCAAAAGGCTGGGGAATAACTAATGAGCTGTGCAGCCCACTGATCCGGTGCATACTTCCTAATTAACTCTGAGTCACCTATTTGTGACAGCAATTCAAAGAACTGCACCAGGGATAAACTGCAACCCCGGCGCGCGAAGGCAACGCGGGGGGGGGGAATGTGGAGAAGAAAGGGCGGGGGGGGGGGGGGGGGAGGAGGAATTTGCTCCTAATCCTCCTAAAAGCAATTAGGGTGAGCGCTGCGCTGGCTACCTCTCGGGAATAAAAAAACGGGGGGAGGGAATCCACCCAGCGGCTCCGACAGCAGAACCGAAAGGAAATGAACCGGTGTGTCGCAAGCGCGGCAGCACTGGGCTCCAGGCAGGCGGGGACCGCGGCTCGGGGGTGAAAGTAGCCAAGAGCGGCGGCCGGAGCGAGCGGTGCTCCAGGGCTCGGAGGGCACCATCGCGCACAAAGCTGGATCGGGGAAGGGGGGAAAGAAGGGGGGGTAGAAGCGGAGGGAAGAGCGTCTAGCGGCGAAACCACCGGCGGAGGAAGCGGGAGCTGTCCCGCCCGTCCCCCCCAGCTGGGACCGAGACCCCGTACCGCCCGTCCCCCAGCTCTCAGCTTTGTTCCCAAGCAGCCCCGGTGGGGCACGGCTTTACTCGGGCCGCCCCCTGCGGAAGGGACACGGAGAGGAGTGAGGGAAAATGGAAAATAGAAAACCTTTAGAAAATCCGGGCTTGGCTGCATGGTGCTGGCTGGGCTACCCCCACCCCACCCCCCAACCTTTTAATACAAACACGAATACAAAAGCTGCGGGCTCCAGAGAGCAGATGAAAGCAATGAACGGAGTTTCTGGAAAAGATTCATTAGTGGGAATGCTGCGAGGAGCTCCGAGGCGATACCATTAAAGCCAGTCCCCACACTTTGGCAGTTTTACACCGCTCGCTACGGTCGAGGCGTTTTTTCTTGTGGTCGGGGAAAACGGGGAGGTGCTCTCCCTCCCCCATCTCCAAACCCGGGATCCGACAGACATCGCGGAAACGAAAGGGGGGGGGGGGGGGGGGGAACCACACAACATACACGGATCGAGCAAGAAAGGAACGTGAACGCTCCGCAGCACTCGCCCCCGGACTCGCTCCGGGAACATCAAATACATGCCTCATATGCTGCGCAGAGCCGCCGCACTTGGCCCCGGCTTCACAAAGCTGCCTCCCCTGCCCGACCGGCCCCCTCCGGCCGGCCCTTTGATGGCAAGCCCGAGCCTCCCTCCCGCTTGCTCTCAACTCCAAACTACACTTTGGAGCTCACTAAACTTCCGTGTCACGCCGGACCTCACGCCAGCCACAGCTCCGCGCACGGGAAAGCCCCGGGCCGCCCTGATCCACGTGCGCGGCGGCGCCCGCCCCGCCGGGGCGGAGGGAAGCGGAGGAGGGGGGAAGCGGCGCCCCGGGCTCTCCTGGTGGGGGGAAGGCAGCCAGCAGCGGGCTCTCCCCGACGCTCACCTGCCCGCTGCTCTCCGCGGGCACGGAGCGCGGAGCCCGGCTCGCACGCCTTGGGAACCGTCCCTGCTCCGTGGGTCAGCAGGGCCTGTCCCCAGGGAGCCCCACACCGCCGCTGCCCCGGCGCTTTCACGATCGCGAAGTGCGAGGCGAAGGGAACACCACGGCCACCCCCTCACACACACACGGGCGCACCGGAGCCGACAGCGCGACCGGCAGCTCCCCCCGCCGCCCAAACAGGCATCTTTACAAGCAACTGCTTCGAAACTTCCCCTCCCTCACCGCAGCCCCGGAGCCGCTGAGACCCCCACACCGCCGCCCCGCCGCCGCTTGTATCACTCCCGCCCGAGCCCCTCTGACCCACGCCGGAACTTTCGCCTGCGCCACCGCTGCCATCCCCGCGGAGGGGCAAGGGGAGCCCCGCGGACGCCCGGTCACGGCGGGACCCGCCGGCGGCGGCTTCCGCACGGGAGCTGTTCGCGGAGCGGAGCACTGACCTTCCTGCCGCGCCGCGGGGCTGCGGCGAGCGCCGTCCGCGCCGCGGGTCCCCGCACCGTCTCCTTGCCCTGCCGCTCTCCCGGGAAGGGCAACCCCGTCAGGGGTCAGAGGTGGAGAGAGGCGAGAAAAGTTTCCCTATCGCCCTTCCCTTCTCCGTGGGTGCGTGTACCGCGGCGTGCCCCGGCGCAGGCAGGCCAGGGAACGGGTGCGGGTAGGCACTGAGCTGCGGGGGGCAGGAACTCGGCAGCCGCCTGCGCCGACGGGACAGGTGCCCGCGGGAAGGGGTTTGCTTCCCTGCTCGGCTGGGCTCAGCAGCGGTAGTGGGAGCGGCAGCCCGCGATGCTCATTCCGGCTGCCGGCTCTGGTTTGGCAGCGCCATGTTGCTGGCTTGCTCCGGGCGAAGTTCCTGCGCTGGCGAGCGCGGCGCTCCCATCTCGCCCGCGCCGCCGTCTCCCGTGTCCTGGCCGCCGCGGCTTTGTGTGTGTGTGGCTGGGGATTTAATTCTCCTCCTCCTCCTTTCTTCCCCTCTGCGCCCCCCCCCCCTTTAGTCCGCCGGGAAAGCCGCTCTTCCTCACCTTGCCGCTGGGAGACCGGGCTCCGTCTGCTGCACGCTGCGCTCCCCTCTCATCCCCCCTCCCTCTCTCCCTCCTCCTCCTCCTCCTCCTCCAGCCGCCGCCTCCCCTCCCTTCCCCTCCCCCCGGCACAGGTTTTTTCGCTGCCAAGCTGCGGCTCCCCGGAGGCCCCCGCGCCCCCCCGGCCGGCAGGGAGAGGAAAGCCGCCCCCCTCCCCGCAGATACCCCCCTCGCTCACTACCCAGAAGGCCAGTGGAGAACCGCAATTACCATAAAGCTCCGCTCACTCCGCTCAGCCAAGCTGTCAAAACCCCGGCGGCGGCGGCGCTGCCAGACATCGCTGCGAGGCTCCGTGGCCGGTCGCGCCGCGCTGACACCCCATGTCGCCCCATTCTCCCCCGGTCTTCCCGCCCGGCTTCCCCGGGAACCCCCCGGCGGTGCAGCCCGCGACCCCCCCTTCCAGACCCGCTGACTCCGCGTTCCCCCCTGTCGCGCCAGCGCATCCCCGCCACCCCAGGACCCACCGAGTGCTCGCAACCTTCCTAGCTCCCCCGCAGGGATCACAGCACGCACCGACCCTTTCGACCGCAGCCTCCCACCCGCGATGGGGTGTCCCCGGGTGTCCCCAGAGCCCCATTTCCCTTCTTCGGGTCCCACCAGACGCCCCCAGCTTCGCGTGGTCTGCGACTCGACCGCGCTGATTTCCTCGCTTCCCTCCGGGGCAGCCTCTGCGAGCTCTGAATCGGGATGGAGGAAAAAAAAAAAAGCCAGTCGTCCATCAGCGGCTGCATTGCGGGGGGAGCTCATTACAACGCGTTTTTGCCTGATCCGGCTTTGGCAGCCCTTAACGCGCTTTTGACCGCGTGTGAGCGGTGTGGCTACCTCGGAAGCGGGGAGGGGGTAAGCGGGGGAGAGGGGGGGAAGGGGGCTGAAGCACCGTTTCCCTCCGCTGGCATTTCTACGGCTGCTTGATTTTTTGCCCGTGTTGAGCCCTTAAATCTCCGGGTTGGTAGTTATCGGCTGCATCTATTTACTTTGGCAACTTTTGGCTTGGCGAGCTCCTCGTAAATTTCACGTTCATAACGCCCATCCCTGCCGATACTCCCAGGTTTGGTCCCGCCGAGCCCGGGGCGCAGAGGCAATCTGGGGGGGGGGGGGGGGGGGAGGTGGGAGGCCTCCGGGCCAGCCGTGCACTGAGCCCCGCAGCTCCCCCTCACCGCCCGGCGCCTGCCCGGGGAAGAGGGAGATTCGCCACTTCAGCGCCCCCGCATCGAGCCCCCTCCCCCCGCCTGCCGCCGCCACTCCGTGTGGGAGCGAGTGCCAGCCAAACGGCAAGTGATTAACGCGGACAGCTCGCCCGGGGAGGGGGGAATTCTTAATCGTCACGTTCAGGACACAGCGAAAAGGCTGCGGAGCTGCTGCGAGCTACAAAAGCTTCTCTCGCCGGGAGCGCACAAGCAGCGTGCGGGGCGACGAGGATTTAGCGCCGGAGCAGAACTGCCGGGACTGCCTGCTGTTGCTGTCGCTTAGCTCAAGATGGGAAACCAGGAGTTCCCGAAAGCTGTCCCAAAAATTTTGGTCAAAGCACGTCCGTAAAAAGGGATCCCCAGATGCTGGGGGAGGGGGACACTGCATACACAAGACACGCACCCGGGTCACGGCCAGAGGCGTGGCATTTCATGAAAGTGCCATCACTGGGCTTTGGGTTTTCGCTAAGGCTCTCAAAGGAAAAAAACCTAAAACCCTCGGCCGTCACAAAAGTGAAATCCCCACCGTTTGAAACCCGAAACTCCAGCCGCACCACTCGGCTTCCTCGCAAGGAGCCCGGGGAGCCGCCGAGCGCGGTGGACGGGCTGCGGTCCCTCGGTACCGGCCGGTGGGGTGCACGGCCTCAAGCAGCGGCCCGGTTTGATCCCGGCGCGGCAGACCGCGCATCTGAAAAGGCTTCTACACGGTTTTTTAATCGATAACAGACGGCCTAGTTTATAAAGATGTTTTAGGGCTAGACTACCGCACACACGTGAGTCACAGGCACACAGCTGGAGGAAAGGCCTGTGCTGGGTTTTTTCCCCCTTTCCTAGGAAAAAAAACTTCAGGTAGGAAAGCAGAACTAGCGTGTCTCCCAGGTCCCCAGATGCATCTACCTGGGCGTCTCCCCGCAGGTCTGGACCCGCGGTGCCACCGGCCCGCACTTGCATCTCAAAAGTCGCCCGTTTCCCTTGCCCGGGGCTGCAAACTCCGGATTACATGTGTGCGCCGACAGCGTCGGGCTGCCTGGTTGATGCTGCTTTATCTTACCTCGGGGTAAATGCCCCACTTTAACCGCAAAATTTTTGTGCGCGGTTTTCTCCCTGGAGGGAACAAACCCGCGCTTGTTCGCCTCTGTGCCTTTTTTGTTCCCCGGGTGCCCGATCTTTGCAGCGGGAGGACGGAGGCTCCCGGCGAAGACATTAGGGCTTCAGTTTGCTCCCATCGCTTCCCTCTGCCTCTGGTGTGGCGGGCACCGCTAACTCCGAAAAACAGAGCATGCGGATTACTGGGCTGCCTCCCCCCGCACCCCCAGCCCCGGAGGGAGCTGACCCCTGGGTCAGGCCGCTGCACGCTGCTCCCTCCCCGCGAGCAGAGGGAGTGAAGCTCCGCGCACGAATGCTCGGGGCTCCCCGCTGCTGCTGCTGCTGCTGCCGCTGCCGCCGCGGAGCCGGGTGATGCGCTCGCTAAAAAACGGCTGCTTCGACAATGCTGTAACCTCGTAAAGACAAATCCACTAATGGCAGAATGGGCTTCTCGCAGGAGGCTTCCAAGTGGAATGGCTTGACGCCGGCTCTTTTACCTCCAGCGCCGCCCCTAATTGGAAGTTTCCCCCTTTTTCCCGCACACCTCAAAAGTTGGGAGTCCAACCGTAGGAGCGGCGAGGCCCGGCCCCCTCTGAGCCAACGGCAACCGGAGCACACGGCTCTCCTGGGCGCGGAGAAGGAAAGAGATGGGCGCTGCAGAAAATGCGACCGAGGTGCTCAGCCTGGTGTTACTAGGAAAAGCCTGTAATCGCTGTCCTCTGAATTTATATCAAAGGCTGTTTAGAAATCTAACAAAAGCATTTGGCGTTATACGGGGTCTGCAGCGCTTCCAGCCCTGATGCGGTGCCAGCACATTGTTACACCGCCGTGCCACACCATACGACACACCCCGCAATCCAGGGGGTTTTGTGTAGCAGTACTATTTGTAATTCAGGGCTACTCAAATCCGTTCTCACCCCCGGAAAAGCCCGAGACGCGCTCGCTTCACGGACTACCCCTTCCTCACAGGGGCAAATGACAAATCTGGTTGTGCTTGCTTTACTCAGCACCCTCTCCCCGCACCACAAAAGAGCGGAGATACCCACAGCCCTCCGGTCCCGGTTCGCCGCTCGGAGCGGGCAGCTCGGGAAGGACAGGCAGGCAAACACGCACGTCACCGGGAGGGAAGCTCGACGCTGGGACGGCTGCCGCTGCGGCCGGGAATGCGCTCGCCGGGCCCAGGCTGGGGACGGGGATTCAGCAGTTCCCTGGGGGGAAGGCAGGCTGGCTGCCAGCTGCCCCCTCCACCTCTTCTACTTGCATACCTCGGCCATTTTGTCTTAGGGCGCGCCTGTGTCCCGCATGTCTCCCCCCTCCCCGAGCCCCGGCAGTGACCCGTCGGGCAGGGGGCTGATGCCTAGGGCTCACCGCCCAGGCCCTGGCGCTGGGGTGGCGAGCAGGAGAAGAAGGCAGAGCAGCCGGCAGTCCCGGCCCTCTCCAGCCAAGGGGGAGATGCAGCCGCCAGGCAAGGCCCTGCAGGGGAGGGGGCGTGCGCCGCACGTCTGGAAAGGTAAAAATAGCGCCGGCGAGGTTGTTGCTCTCCTCCTCGCCTCCCCCCAGCCCGGCGGGGGGCAGCGGGCGGCGCAGGGGGGGGTCGGCGGGGAGGGTGCAGGAGCCGAAGCCAAACAAAACCCTGGCCCCGGCCGGAGAGCAGTAAGAGGCTGAGCCTTCGCCTTTTGAAGGCGATGCTCAGGAGCAGGGGGCTGCCCCCGACTTTTTTCTCGCTGAGGTCCCTCAGCCCCGGGGGTCGCGGTCTGCTCCCCGGCCCCGTTTTTTTCCGGCCCGGGATCAGCGGCAGCGAGCGGCGCTCCGCGGAGGCGCCGCAGCCTCCACCCTCCCGTGTTTAAATAGAATACGGCGGCCGGGGGAACCGCCATGGTTTGAAGGTGTGTTTGCAGACTACAGCTTGTATGTTAATAATTGGATACAGTCGATGAATCACCTCCGTCCTCCTTCTGGTTGTGTTTTGTTTCGGAGGGGGTGGGGAGAGCGAGGAGACGATGCCGTGGCTCGGAGCTGAATACCAATTCCTCACTCGGGTTCATAAACACTCCGCCCCAGAGGTGACAGCGGAGGCCTCCGCCGCCCTCCGCGCCCCGCGGCGCGGCCCCCGGGCTCGCCGGCGTGCAGAGCGGGATGCGCGCCCCGGCTGGGAGCCTGGCAGCGGCGGGTGGCTCGCCGGGGTGCATCCATATGAAAAGAGAACAACATCAAAGCCGCAGCAGAGCGGGGGCAGGGACAGGCTCTCGGTGTGTACACGTGTGTACTTTTCCAGAGAAAAGCCCCTTTCAAATCGTATCCTCCCCCCCTCCCCCCCCCCGCATAGCAGACGCGGGGAGATTGTCCTGTGAACACTTCGCAGTTTTTAGCAATTAAGGCGAGAGGGGGGTGGGTATAAAAAGCCACTTTTTCGCCCTGCAAGTGTGAAAGATAACAGTAAGCTGGGGCAAAACGTCTGCTTACAACCTTCCCCCAGCGATTGATCGGCCACCTCATCGCAGAAAATGCTCATTTCGAAAGCAGCTTCAAAAAGTTTCTGCTCAGAAACGCCATTTAAAACCCCTTCACCGCGCTATGCTGGCCCCCCTGCCGCGGTACCCAAATCCCGGCAGCAGCCGCTTCCTAGCGCGCCTTTCGGAAACCACGCAGGTAGAGGACCGAAACCTGCCGGGCACCGAGATTAGCAGCGCTCCCCGGCCGTGCCCGCCCGCCGCCCCCGTCACAGGCAGGGGCCGCGGTCGTCCTTAAAGGCCCCTCGCTGCCGGTAAAGCGGACAGGGAGCCAAGCTGGGCAGAGCCCCACGCCAGCAACACGCACTGGCGGCTGAGATAGAACAAGAGCCGGGCTGCCTTTTCCAGGTCGTTTTGCTGCACAGAAACCACGCTCCCGACTGCACAGAGCGATGCTCAAGGCTTGCCCCCAGCCAAGCTGCAGCATCCTCCTCCGGCGGCGGCGCTCGGGGGCGAATCCCTTCTGTCCGTCCCCCACAACTTCCCCGACCTGCCCCCGGCCGCTTCCTACTCTGCCCCGCCGTCCGGCAGGCACAGGCGGAGGCCCTTTTAGGGCATAGGCCGTGGTACACACTTCGGAGGCCCAGCCCTCCGCGGCACCTGGCAGGGAAGGTCCCTCTGCTCCCTCCCCGGCCCCGTGGACAGGATGCGCGCGCCGTTTCTCCCCGTGCAGCGGGGCTTGGGGCGCTGACGTCTGCTGCCGCCAAGGCCGGGGCTGCTTCCCCGTCCCCCAGAGCTTCCTCCCGAGGCTCAGAGTTTCGATCTCCCATCCTTAAAGCCGTCGCCACCTCATAAGGCGAGGTGCCGAGGGGAAAAGGCTTCCTGAGCTCGAGGGCCAGGTGCAGCCATGTCCTGTCCTCACTGCCCTGGGAAACCTCCCCATGGGCCTCCACGCGAAACAGAGGAGTGTGTTATGGGTGTACAGGGGGGGGCCTCGTCCCGCTGCAAAGCCACATCGAGTCCCTCATGGGAGCCCCGGACAAGGGGGACCCCACGCAGCCTCGACGTGCCCTGGGCGTGAGCGAAGACGGGGTGACGGCCGAGAGCCGAGACGGTGCGGGGGACTTCCTAGATTCGCGAGACGCCCGTCTCCTCCCGCCGCCCTTCTCAGAAACCCGTCGGTGCCGTATTCTAGGAGTGGGTCAGCAGCTGGTAAGGGGAAAAAGAGCGAACGTGCGAAAAACCCTCCCAAACCCCAGCCTGGCGCGATTACTCATCCCGAGTTCCCCTTAATCAGAGAAACTTGGCAAAATCCCAAACCCGAGCCGTTAGCACGGTCGGAGGCTCCCCAGGCACCTTCCGCCACGGGGCCGGAGCCGAGGGAGTGGGGCACGGCAGAGGCGAGAGCTGGAGATCAGGACCGGGGCCGGCGGGGACTGTGAGTCCCCATACTCGGCGGCCTTCGCGCTCGGGTTATTGTGAAGCGTTTTATCTTCACAGCAGCAGCTAACGAAGCTCGGCGGCTGCAGCCCACACGACTTTGGTTCTCTGCATTTATCCTTCAATAAAAGCCGATTCCTTTATTAGAAACAGGAGACGTGTCTCCTACCGCCCCTATCAAATCCCAACTGGCAAGGCGCAGCCGACACCTCCCCCTCAGCCCCCCCCCCCCTTGCCCGAGAGGGGCAGGCGGCACCACCCCACGGCCTACGCCCCCCTTCCCTCAGACCCCCCACTGCGAGCATCCTGCTCTCCCCGTCTCCAGCCTTCCATCGAACTGGGGCAGCTCTCGCCTCCTCCCTGAGACCAACCCTTGGACCGGGGCAGCCCAGTGCCGCCCCCCCCGCCCCGAACACCCCACGCCGCCATGAGCAGCCTGCCCCCCTTCGCCAAATCAATTCCCCCCCCCCCAGGCGCACCCACACGGCTTTCGTTCCCCTGCATTTATCGTTCAATAAAAGTTTCCTTTATTAGAAACAGGAGACGCTTCTCCCACCGCCCTCACCTCATGCCCCCTTGGCGGGAGCAGCAGTCGGCCCCCCTTCCACACCGCCCCCCCGTTCCCACCACCGCTGCCCCCTAAAAATAACAGCCGCCGTCCCCAGCAGCCGTAGCAGCCACCCCCCTCCACTGAGCCCAGGCACCCCCTCCCCTTCCCTCTCAAATCCTCCATCGCCAGGCGCAGCCAACTCCCCCCCCCCGCCTGCCTTTCCCCAGGCGCAGCCAACGACCCAGCAAATCCCCGCGCCAGGCACGGCTCGGCCCCCGCCCGCCTCGCAGCTCCCCCCGGGCACCGAACAGGTCTGTGCGGCGGCGGCTGCTTGTGCGACTCCGACCGGAGCTGCTGCCCCTGCCGCTACCGGGCGGGGAAGGCGTCTCCGGGCGCTGCCGAGAAACCCGGTGCTCGGAGGATGCCAGCCTTCCTCGCCGTACTGTGCCGCTCCGTGCTGTGCCACTCCGTGCCGTGCCGCGCCCCACCGTGCCCCTCCTCCGCGTCGCGGCTGCGGGAAGAGCGCAGCGGCCGGCGGAGATCTCCCCGCCGAGGAGGGGTCAGGACGGAGCGCGCTCTGTATCGTATTAAATTAATCGGCTCCGGAGGAGGCAGGTGATTCTGCCAAACACAATGAGGGGTTTGAGCGCTGCGGAATAAAGCACCCTTCATGGGGCTCTGGGCGGCGGCAGGGCCCGGCTCCTTTGCGGGACCGGCTGGTCGGGGGGGGGAAATCCCGGCGCTGCTCCCCACCCCAGCGCGGGGAGCTCCGGCGCGGCGCACGCCACCCTCGGGATGCAAGGAGGGAGGGTGCGGGGGTAGTGGGAGCAGCGAGCTGAAGCCTCCGGGGACGAGACAGGAGGGGGGAATGCTGCAGGCAGGCTCCCCGCTTTCCGGCCGTGCGGCCCCGAAGGGGTGGCCCCCGGGAGTAGGGGGTGAGCACCAGCCCTCCGCGGGGAGGGAGGGGCCGGGCGGCGAGGACCGGGCAGCCCTCAGGGTCTGGCCGGGCTTGGCCGGGAAGTCGGCGAAGCCCGCGAATGGGCGGCGCGGGGCGGGCGGTGCTGCCCCGGTTCACGCGGTGGCAGGCGTTGTTTTCCTCAGAGCGATGGAGGAAATCTCCGGGATTTTAATGGGAGAGTGCAGCAGGGCTGAGCGCTGGGATTACGCGGCGCGGAGACAGCGGGCTGCGTGTGTGCGCAGGACTGGTCGTCTCCGCCCGTCTGCTGCTAATCGCACGTTTTCCGCTGTTCAAAAGAAACCGTGAGGCTGTGGCCGAGCCCAGCGCTGTGACATGAAAAGATGGCGCGCGCTCCCCTCCCCCAGCCTCCCTCTCGGTTTACACTTCCTCCCCAACAGCTTTTGCCTTCCAGTTTCTAAAGCCCTTTTCTCCCTTCCTTCCCCCCCTTTTTCCCGGCCGGATACTAGCTTCCCAGCCCATCAGTGGGTCCCTCGGTTGCGGCGATTTGTTTACCTCGCTATTTTCGCCTCTCGGAAACCTAGATCTCTTATGTCTTGCTCTTTTGTGAACTTCAGCGGGTAATGGCAGTTGAGGAATACGAGGAAAAGCGGGGAAGGGGTTACCCCACCACTTCCCTCCCCCTCCCCCCCCCCCCCCCCTTCCATTTCCTCTCTCTCCCCCGAGGCAGGAAAACGAGCCTGACCGCGCTGTGTGCCTATCGTGGGGGCAGGAAGGAGGCTCCGGGAAAGGAGGTTCCGTGAGATGCCTGCCCGCGCCGCCGACCCGATCACGCCACGACGGCCCCTAACTGGGGAGGGTTACGGGGGGACGGTTCGGGGGAGAGCCGTAGCGGGAGGTAACCCCATCGGGGCAGTTCACTTTAGCGCTTTACGGTACTGTGCACATTAAGATGGTCTCGCCTCCCTGAGCGGGCGTGCGGGACCGGCCGCAGCCCCTGTCCGAGGCAGGAGGCCTCCTTCCACCTTGCTCCCCGCGTTCGTCACCAGATCGCTCCAACTTTTTGTAAGCCTGAAAATTATTCAGCGCCGCTGTCAATTGCACTTAGCGATGGGGCGCTGCTCACCAGGGATGCATGAAGGCCTCAGAGCCTAACCGCAGGCTCCTAGTCAGACTTCAGCCAGCTAGCAGCGAGTTTGTGAGGGGCTGCTGGGGAATTTGCCCGATCCCGTTTGTTTTGGGGGTTGTGGTGCTGACCTGCCGGGCAGCTGAATGCCGCTCCGACTCTTGGCTGGGAGGTCAGGATGGCCGAATCCGTTTTTGCATTGCGGGAGGACAGGTATTTTCCGTCCGTGGGTAGTAATGCAATTAACTTTTCTAGGCAGACGCCACGATTACGTGATCTTGCTGAACCTGTCGGTTTTGCTTTCGGGAGCGAGCAGGGAAACCGGACACCTTTATCAATGACTCCCGGGGCCGTTCTCGTGGGCACTCGCTATCATCGCCATCTGACCCCAGGCAGTCTGCGAGTGCCGTGTCGCAGCCCCTTGCCCTGCCCTGGCCAGGGATGGATGTAGAATTACCCAGCCTCGCTACGGAGTGGGCATGTGGGACTTTCCTAGACGTGTCCTCATGACATTGGCATATGGAGTGACTAAGCCTAGCAAATTGTCCACTTGTTCGAGCATTTTCTGGTTCCAAGGCATTCTAGCACTGGCTACAGCTGCGGGGCATTTCGCAGCTGGGCTTTCGCCTAAATATCGAGAATGAGCATTATCCACAACATGCACACGTTTAGCATCTTCCAAGAAGACTCTGGCGGGGTAAAACGGAGAGGTGCGTTGCGCTTGGACTGGCCTCCACGCAGCCTTGGCCGGCACCGGCGGACAGGGGTCGGCGCCCCCCGACGAGGAGCCGGGAGGAGAAGCACGGTTGCCTCGCTCCCGGTTGAACATTAACGGGACGGCCGCGGGGCCTTGCAGACCTTTGCTTTCCAGAGGCCGGGCGGGGACGACGGGCGCTTTTCTCCCCAAACGCGACGGCACTAATGAGATTACTGTCCGGCTGCCCGCAGCTGATGGTGCGAAGCGCCGAGCCCGCGGGCAAGCCCAGCCGCTGCGCCTCAACCCGGAGCACACGGCAGAAACGTCGCTGCCGCGAAATGCTGCGGGCTCCCCCCCCCCCTCTCCTGTGCCGTGCCCAGGGGAGCCAAGAGCGGGAGCCGCCGCCCGGCCCGCGCTCGCCTTGCCCCGCGGAATCCCACGGGTGCCAGTAAAGCCCAGCCTGGGAGCCCTGCCAAGGAAGTCTGGCTTTGATATTCCGCGCCACGGCAGCTCCTCCGCTCACTCCACGCAAAAGCCAGCTTGCTCCGGCACTCCGGGATAAACACGGAGCGCGTTTCGCTGGGCTCCCAAAGTAAATATTGGAGCGGGGCTGCGCTGCGAAGCTGAAATCTCCCACTTTTCTGCGCTTAGCAACCGAGGGAAGCGTTGTGCACACCCTCCCCCAGCCAGGCTCCGGGTGATTTACTTGCTCGTTGCGATGCAGATAGTTCAAGGGCAGGACAAACTGCAAGCGGAGTCTTGTGAACGGAAATCTCCCATTTACGAGGTTCTGCTCCACCACCAAAAGCCACCCTCCAGCACCTTTGTTCTGCATGCAGCTGCTTTTATTCACCACCAACACCCCCGCCGCCCCAGCCACATCTCAATCCCACCCTTATTCCCACGTCTCAGATGGATTCCCAGCCTTTTCCCGACTGACCCTGGGGGAGGCGGCTGGGGGCAAATGGGGAGGTAACCGGGAGAGGTTGATGAATGATAAGGCAAATGATGAGCCGAAGCGACAGCGAAAGCAGATGCGGTCTCCGCTCTCTCGCAGGGCCCAGCCCCGTCCGCGGGAGTTGCGCGGGCGCCGCGGAAGCACTGCTGGCCTCCGCAGGCTTCGCCGGGCGAGATAAACACATTCTGGTCACGTGGCGAGCTCGTACGGTGCCATCCGTGCTCCCGTTCGCCTTCCCCCGTCGCTTTCCATACTAACACGCCATCCGCCAGCCGTCACCGAGCCCAGCCTCACCTCCTTTGCACCCTGCCAGCCCTCTCGGGGGCCCGCCTGGAGAGGAGAAGCCGCGGCTTCCCCGGGGAGGCTGCACCCCGGCCTGGGGTCGGCTGCATCCCGGTTTGCGGCTTGAGCGAGGACGGGCTGAACCGTGACTCGGGGACGGGGTAAAGGCTGTCGGCTTTCCGGCTAGGGGACGGGGCAGTAGGCGGCTGCGGTACAGTGGGAGCAGGGGCGAGGGCTGGCCGCATCCCCGGGACAGAAAGCGGTGCCTCGTCCCAGCGGCAGGCAGGGGTTTCGCCTCCGAGCCGCAGGTGGAGGGCAGCTGCGGGCTGCGTCGATTTAGGGGCAGGAGGGAGCTCAGCATCTCCGTGAACCACGGAGGGCGTGCAGTGGGTTCCACAGAAGGGGGGGTGGGGGTGGAGCACCCGTGGCGAAACGCCAGGTTTACCGCTTTAAAATGGCAGTGTCCAGGGGAATCCCCTCCCCTGTAGCAGCAAAAAACCTCTTCGCCCCGAGCACCACGGTCGCCTGCGGCAGCCCCGGCTGGTTACAGGAACAATAAAGCATCGCGGGCGCGCCCGGTGCCTCCCGCTGCTGGGGCCAGCCGAGGGTTCGGGCACAGGGAGAGGCGACGCGGGGGGGGGAGCAGGAGGATTGAGCTGGTGAAGTGCCCCCCCCCTTCTCCCCCCTTTCCCGCCGGCGGAGCGAGCGTGCCGGTTAATCCCTTTATCCCCGCTCGCTGGTGGCGATGCGAGCCGGCGAGCCGGCAGCCACCCGCCAGCCGCCCGAGGAGGCGACGTGCTGGCTCCGCGGCACAGATGTCGCCGGTTGGGAACAGGGAGCCAATCCCCACCGGCACCACCTTCACATTTCAAAAACCGGCGGGGGACAGGAGGGGGGCCCCTGACGACCCGGACACCGCTTAGGCACACTGGGGGGTTCTCGCCCTTAAGAGCTCGCTGCCGTCGGGCATCGGAGCCGTGCCCCAGCACCCCGCTCGGCCCGCACCCCTGGCCTCCGTATCCCCGCTCACGGGGTTCGTCTCGCTGTCTCCCCGAGGGGGCACGGTCTGCAGCCTCTCCCTCTCGCCGGGGCCCCCGGGCGGTGCAAGGAGCAGCCCCCGGTGCGGTGCCCAGGTTGGGCAGCAGCCGATCGGCCGCCCGTGCTCCGAAATCCGGCAATTATGCAAATGTCTGGGATGCTCTCCCCTTTGATCTGAACTTCCTCGGAATGATCCCTTCTCATTACGGAGCATGAAAATGCTTCTTGGACGTGTAAAGTGAACGACGGAGCTCCTTTCATCCCCTTTTGTTACCCGCACCGGGCTTATCCCTCTACCCCCGCATTCCCCAAACGCCGAGAAAGGGGGCAGAAAGGGGCTCCCGGGGGGAGGCGGTGGGACGTGGGAGCCGTCCGGGCCGCCGGTTGTCATGGCGAAGCCAAGTGTCTTCCCAAGTTATGTGCAACCCAACTAATGGGTTTGTGCCCCGATCGGCTCCGGGTTCACCTTCTCCCCCGCTGTCTGGCTCCCCGCCGGCCCGCACGCCTGCTCCCTGGGAGGCAGCGGCGCCCCGGCGACCAGCGAGCCTAGCCCCGGGGCCTCGTCCCTCTGATTCACCCCCTGCCTGCCCATCACACGCTGCGGGCTCGAGAAACGGAGAAGGGATGGGACAGGGGGAGAGGACTCCCGCCGACGTGAGCGCAGTCCCCGGGAAACTTTAAACTCCATCTTTGGCTGCGCTCCTTCCCACCTCGTTTCAGTTTTGATAACGAGGCACTGAATGTAGCGCAGGTTTAGTATGTCCACGCAACCGTGGATATGATTTTCAAGGCTCCCGAGAGCCGCGGCTGGGAATTTTTTCCTTCGAAGAGGTACTAAAGTTTGTCCTGTCTTGCAAACTATTCCTCCCGTGTAAGACAAACATCCTGACCGTTTGCTGGACGCCATTTTATGAAAGAATAGCTTGCATAATTTCAGGAATACCAGGTGTCTCAATACCTTTTTCGCCTTCCTTGCCGTTCATTCGGCCAAGCCAGGAGCTCCCTGACAATGGACTCCCGAGGGGAATCCGAGGGAACTGTACTAGAAAACAGGGACTTCTTCCCTGCTGTGCTCATGCACAGTGCAGAGAGAAAGCCTGCGATGTATCTGTGAGATGAAGGAATAAGTGCGAAGGAGGGCACAAAGTGAGGGGGCTGCCCTATGTAGGTTTTTTTTGTAATTTGGCTGTAATTCACAATTTTCCCTACAGAAGCATGGGTAGGTGCAGCATTGATGAAATTGTGCCACTGCAAAACCAAAGCTGAGCAAACAGGAGAATTAGCTGGTTTTAAAATGTTGTCATGTTTGTTGAGAGCTGCTAAACTGGTGCTTTACGAGGGCTTGGAAATTTTAATAAAAAAAGCAATCCTCCTGCTTGCTTACAGTTAATGACAGCTTGTAATGCATTCCTTCGAGACCTTCAGTAATATTGGGGCTCAGGGGACTTGAAATACCTAATTCACAGGTTTTTTTAAACCAAGAGACCTTTATGATCAGCTGGTCTGACCTGCTACATATCATGGGCCAGTGAGTTTCAGCCAGACATCATAAATTCTGGCTGAGCTTTTAACCTGGCATCCAGACTTGCTCTGAAGACTTTTAAGTAACAGCAAACCCACTGCTTGCCTCAGTTGTTCCAGTGGTTGTGTTCCCTCTGGTTTAAAAAAAAAAAATCACCTATTTCTGCTCAGAATTCATATAGCTTCATTTCCAACATAGGATCTCATTATGCCTTTGTCTGCCACATTAAAGAGATCTCTACTATCAGAAATCTCCCCATAGAGACACTTAGGGCACTTAAAGACTATGATCAAACCGAGTCATAGCCTTGGATAAATTAATAGATGGGATTTCTTTCGTCTTTTGCAATAAGATGCGATTCCCAGAGCTTGAATCACTCTTGTAGCTCTTTTCTGATCCCATACTAATTTGCCAGTGCAATTTTAACATGCAACCACCACAACAGAGCCGAACACAATATTCTGGCAATGGTCTCCATTCATGTCAAAAGCATTAATGGCATCATTAAGCTTGTTTAAAACCTTATGCAGATTATAGCTAGCTTTAGCAATACTGTATTAAAACCCCATTTAAAAAGTCACCTGTCTTCATGCAGACTAGTGTCCATCAAATTCACAGTGCGGAGCATCACTTGACCAGACTGCAAAGCTAGCTTCATTTTTCTAGCTGGGGCTTTTTCAGTGTCCATCAGCACTAGCCTTCAGTAGGGCTTCATGTTTCTGCTTTTGCTGTAAGAAGCACCTGCTACATATACTCACAATGGCACTAGCCCTGGCTGTTCACTGAGATGAGCACAGAGCTCCACTACACCGTTCCCTCTCCTCCCTCTCTTGCAGTGCTGAAGCCCCAGTTAAGTTCCAGCAAGACCTTCACTGTTCAGTCTTTTCACTGGCTGTGGCGTGGCTCAGTTTTGAGACAGTACTTCCACAGATACTTTACAGACAGCTTCCACAAGAGCTTCTTCAACCATGGCAAACAGTCCCTTTCACACCCGAGCCCATTCCCCATTCACCTTCACATGAATGCTCCAAAAGAAAGCAGGGTAAAGCTCTCCCACTAGATAAGAGATTAAATAGAAGCTGCCCTTCCTCTGCCCATCCTGGTGATGCCCATACGTTTTTCAGTCTATCCCAGCTTCTGAAAATAGCCTTGCTGAGCAATGGCAGTATGGAATGGACATGGAAGGTCCATGTATTACAGAAGCATTTATTGCTCCTGTAACTTCCAAATCTCTCATCTATTCATGCTACATCGGGAAACACTGCATGCAGTGAGAGCAGTCACGCTTGGTGCTGCAAGCCTGGACTGCATGAGAAATGGCCTGAGTTGTAGCCTAGATGCCCTGGATTATTTGAGAGTGCCTTCTAAAAGCCTGAGCTGTAGCTAGGACTGTGTTGTGCTGGGCCTTGTGTAATGTGAAAGAACCTGTGCCCCAAAGATCTTTCCATTTGTATCCCCAAAAGCAGAAAATCGTACAGGACAGTCTTGGAAGTGGCTGAGCCTCAGCCTCATACACGAACCCTGTGCTTCCTAGGACTCATACCTGAGCAACACTATTTTCCTCCCACATGATAGGTCTTCCATAGTCTCAGTTGGAGATTCACGATATTGTGGTCATGCATGAGACCAAAGGTGCTTTCCCCACCAGAAGCAGACTGGCCTATGGCATCTTGTAAATCAGTTCTCCAGGCTGTTCCCGCATCTGCCCTAACAGAGGTTGTGGCACATGCTGGAAACTGGGTGAGAATAGTGGGCCTGCACCATAGGCACCTTCTAGTGGGAAAGGAGCTATAACCTGCCCAGGAAAGCTGGTCCCCATATAGGAGTGTTTCTTCATCTGCACAGATCTGCTTAAGGGACTCGTATACCACTTACTCTGCTACTGCCTACAGGAACAAGGTGCCAGCAGCATAAAGCCTGTGTAGTTATGCTTTTTACCCTGGAGTGAACTCTGATGAGGCTCATGTGATCTTAGAGGACCTTGAAGCTGCTACTGCAAAACTCAGGCCCAGCCTGCATGAACTAAGACAAGGGCAGAATAGGATTAATGGTTAAGTTGCTTTTGTGCATATGCTCCACCTCACATTCTGTGCCATGCAGTTGCACCACAACTGCCCCTTTAAGTTTAAATTATCCACAAAAATGATTTTTCCCATGACATGTCACAGCCTTCATGTCCTACTAGTAGCAGCCCTCCCTTTATACTTTCCACGAGCCCTCGTTTTACTATGAAACACACTTGCCCTCTCTTACTATGACTTACACTTTCCTACCTCAGAGGACGTATCAGAAGACACATCTGATGCCCCAGTTTAGACACCTCATACAACTGCCATCTCTCCTTTCCAAAACCATTGCCAGCCAGCCATCAGGTTTAAATCAAATTCTCAGCCTCAACCATGAAAAAGCCAGCACAGTCACCTTTGTTATAACACACCCTTCAGTTGCACTTTAGTACGCAGCCCATTATCCTCACTGTACCAAAATGCAATTTATAATTTAAAAAAGCAATAATCAAACCATCAGACCTGCAGTTTTGAGGCTCTGTGAGCCACAGGGTGGGAGCGCTTCTTTCTAATTTACTTGCAAGCGCATACCACCCAACCACTCATGACAGCCCGCTCGCTCTTCCTTCCAGGCTGCTGCAGCCAACAGTATTTGGGTCTGAGTGACTGGTTTGGGGTCTGCTCTAACCCTCCAAGGGGTTTGTCATTAGTTTTCATGGAGAGCAGAACGAGGCTGTACGTGGAAAACCAATATTGACATTTCCTTGTTTAAATATCATACATCAGAGGGGGGTCACAGGAGCCAAGGCCACCAGAAAGGGTTCCCCCACTAGCATTTCCTTTTAAAAAGCACCAGGGACACAACATCCTCCACTGGGCCTCACACCCGCATGTCTGCTCTTCTCTGTGAGCTGGCTGACTGCTGCCAGTGCCACTTAGCAAATACAGATGTTCAGGTCTTTTTCTTTCACCACGTGTCTTATCCCTGCACAGAGGCCTAGTACTAAATGAATGCCTCGTTTAAGCCTTCAAGGCTATACAAAATACCTTATCTGCGCTCACCTCTGTCTTTGCAAAAATCTACAGTGCTTTCCTATCAGATGTGAAACAAATGGCATTCAAACTTATTTTAAAAATTAATTGAACCAATACATCAACTTTCGTGTTTTCAGAGCCTGCATGGCCCTCGCCTGGGAAATTAGAACTGCGGGAAGGTAATTTTGCATTTAAATCAATGGAGCTTTCCCTACAAGATTGCCTCCACAGTTGGTAAAGCCAAGCAGTCCTACCGGGCTTCAGAAGAAGGAAGCCCATTAGGTGTCCCACATCTATGGCACACCCAATCTCCTTGCTGGGGGAGGCTTCCTAGGGGGCTGGTAGTGGGGGGGTACAAGCCCTCCATTAGCACCACCCAATGCAATGCCACTGGGGGTTACTTCTATGCTCTATGCCCTGGTTCCCTTCTCCTCCCATTTATTTGAGCAGCACCTCACCTGCTGTGCCTTAATCCTCGTGTTTTCCCCGCGTTCCCCATGTGAGAGTGCTTCACTCTGAGAGCAGGCAGGCTTTCAAGGTGAGATCAGATGCCGAGCTAGGAAAAAGTGTTTGGGGACCACAAAAAGCAGAGAAAAACGGAAGACATGTCCTTTCCCAGAGAAGGAATGGCTGCAGGATTTCCCTTTTTATCCAAAGCCCTGAACGGATTTGCTGCTCAAAGAAAGGTAATCCACATTATGTAGAAACAAAATTACATTCACATGAACACACGCATACAAACGCACACTGTTCTAACTGCAGGACACGGGCTTTGGGAGCTGTGGCCTTGGAGAGCAACAGCAAAAGGCAAAAGAGCCTGCCGGCGAAACCAGGAACTTGCCTGCCTCTCTGTACCACCAGCATCACTCTTCTGGTCGTCTGCTATTGTAGGTTTTTACAGTTTTGCTTCTGTTTTATGGGCAAGCAGAACGGTCTGCCTTCTGTGCCTAGAGTGCCCAGCATGCTAAAGCTGCTGTCAGATAACACAATAGTTGTGGACCTGGAAAGAATACAACTGAAATTTAGCCCCTATCTCTATGCATCCTGAGCCTGACCTGAGTTCAAAACTTCCCACCACTGTATTTTGTTTAGGTGAGCCACAGTACATCAGATGATGCAAGACGAAGTCCCACAAGCTTACAAATCTAAACAGAGACCAGAGAGGTGGCATACCTAGAGGTCATAAGAACATGAAGACATCATTTAGGTGGTCACGTAGTGGTCTTTCAGGGGTTTTGGTGACAGGACTTCTGAAAACATTTTTGCCCTGCTTGGGAGCATTCTGGAGGCAGGTGATGAAAAAGAGACGCTGCGACTTGACAGACTGTCACTGGGTGAACGATGAAGGTGTAAGCCTTGCAGCAAGAAGGGCTGCAGGCTGTTGGGGATGGGGTGCCTGCAGTCTGTGAGTACTGGCAAGAAAGGACTGGGGTCAGGAGGGGAGTCTGGGGTGCATCTGTGCTCAAAACTGAAGCAGCATTCATACCTTTCTGTGTCCATACAACCACTGCAAGCCACAGGGGTTTGCTCATTCATTACGGATGCCCAGTCCCTGTAAATGTTCAAGACCAGGCTGGATGGGGCTTTGAGTGGAAGGTGTTCCTGCCCATGGCAGGGGTGTTGGAACTGGGTGATCTTTAAGGTCCTTTCCAAACCAAACGATTCTGTGATTCTTGTGTTTACTGCTTTGTTTGAGGCTTAGCCATGGCCACATAACAGCACTTCCAAGGAGATTTTAAAATGCCTTTGGGGCAGTGAGGGACAGCAGCAGGACAACTATCTGAACCACTCAGATATTGGGACTTAGATCCATCCAGGCGTTAATTCAGTGAAAGCCAGACAGGATCAGGCTGAAACTGGCATTATGCACTGTTAGAAGCAAATCCACATAGTTTTAAGCACACGCAAAGCATTTTCTATGGGGACCTGGAGTGCTTTACAAGAGCGCTTGAGGGACCAGGTGACTTTTTAGCATGGTGAATTTCAGCAGTGTAAGGTTTAACGTTGTGGCCATGGCCCTGCCTGAGGTAGAGGTGACTGCAAAGGCCAAGTCAACAATTTGGAAAGATTTTTTGGCTTACGTATATTGCTTGAAAACGGTTTCTTACCATCATGACACAAGCCTCTCTGCTTGCTAAAATGCTGGAGGTACCTAGCGAGAGAACAGCTCTGTGCAGAACCCACAGGGAGGTGAGGAGACCCTGGGGCCATTTTTACCTACTGCTCCTCAGGTTGCTCAAAAGTTTTAGTCCTGCCTTCAGTCAGTGAAGAACAAGGCCCAGGGCTAGAAACATCTGTGGTGTGTAATACCTATGCAATAGCTCTCCTATCGCATCACAAGGCAGCTACATGCAAAGCCTGTCAGGCCCCTGGGAAATGGGGTTCAGTATTGGTTTGCCACAAACCTTGCCCCAAATACGGAAGAAGGACCTTGTCTCAAGCCAACCTGAAAGCTGCAGATACATCTGCTGTTGTCTCATTCTTGCGCTCTTCAGGTGCTTCCTTGACATGGGACAGGGTGTCCCCAAGCCACCACTATCTACACACTGCTTCCCAGCAACAGCGCATATTGCTTTCCCCAGACAAGAGTTGCTCTGACATCTTCACACACGCACACACATCTTTCCAAATGCTGTGCATGGTCTTTTGCTCTCCTGCTCCCCAGCAGACTGAGGCCCAGCCTGCCTAGACATGTGCCACCCCATACTTTGTCCCCATGCTTTGCCCAGAGCCTGTCCCCATCTCCTGCTCCTATAACTCCCATGCCAGCCACATCTGCAGCAGCGGAGCAATTGCATGAGGTGCACTGAGGGCACACGAGTCATTTACCTCCTACCCAGCTCTGTCTGCTGTGCTCCAGTGGGAGTCACACAGTGCTCTTGCTCCCAGTTCTTATGTGGTGAGCAGAGGTATAGGGCAGGTTATAGATTTTTGCCTCTCTGGCTGTGCTTTGTACTCAGCAGGCCTCATGGTCAGCTCAGCTGCACAGGCTGCTGGCTTGATGGTTTCTCCCTTCGCTTCCTCTGCCGTCCCAGATGCATTAAAACCTCCTCCAAGGCCAAGGCGAGGCAGGGGAAGGGGGTGAAGAGGGAGGAGGCAGGCTCTGTGGGGCACTGGGGCTGGGAATTACTCCAGGGTGCTATTGACAGCCATAGAAGTGCCTGGGCTGCTCTGCAAATGCAGGGCAGGCAGGAGCAGTGGTCGCGGGCAGAGGTGTCTCTTGCATGACCCGGGATCGAGGGGGCAAGTCACCCAAACGCCAGCTCCTATAGGGCTCCCGTGGAGCCGGGCATCGCCCCCAGCCCCACGACCTGCTCGGGGACCCAGCCATGTCTCACCGGGATGTCTGCCACGGTCCTCCCTCCCGACGAGCTGGCCCCGAGGGACACCTGGGACAGCCTTGCCCCGCTGCTGCTGCTGCTCCTGCTCCTGACCCCGGCCCCGACGGCGAGGCGCGGGCACTCTCCCAGGGCTGAGAGATGGTTCTGGCCGCGGGCAGCGGGTGCTCCCTGGACTTTGGGAGAGACCTAAATCGGCCCGAGGCACAACCCCGGAGGAGCACGTCAACACTGTAGTGGGGGCAGCCCCCGTCCCGCCTGGCGGGGGGGGGGGTGTCTCCAGAAAATACCAAGTGCGTGTTTGGACTGCATCAAAGGTATTTTGATTTTCCTTTGGCTATAACTTCCACCGTTCCTCTTTGGTTTATAGCTGCTCAAGTTTACTTGCAGAATTAAGATTTTGGGGGGAGGGGGAGGAAGGGGGGAGGAAGCCTTTGTTCTCCGGAGTGTGCT
This sequence comes from Pezoporus wallicus, assembly GCF_028554395.1. Taxonomy (NCBI): domain Eukaryota; kingdom Metazoa; phylum Chordata; class Aves; order Psittaciformes; family Psittacidae; genus Pezoporus; species Pezoporus wallicus. The sequence goes on along the minus strand of NW_026638681.1, from coordinate 378,555 downwards.
TGTCTTACTTTTTGCATCATGTGGCCTGAGCGGCACCCCCTCTCCGCCCCGACCGTATTTATTCTATCTCGAGTGAGTTCTTTGAAGGAGAGGGCAGAGTCGTCGTTAACCCTCTGCGTGCCTGCAGGGCCCGACGCCGGCAGAGCCGACACAGCGGGTCCTGGATCCCAGCGTCACGCGTGCCGTTTCGACGAACGGCGTCAGTGTCCTGTGCCCCCACCCCCAAAAGCCCACCCCCAAAAGCCCACCCCAAAGCTCCCGTCCCGTGGCCGGTCTCCGCGCCAGCTGTGCACCCGGGGAGCCAGCGGCGGTGGGCCTCGCGGAAAGAGCCGGGGATACCCCCTTGATCACTAGCAGGCTAGCCCGCTTAACACGAGGTTGGAGATGCCTACAAACTGGAAACAGCTGCCGGGCTTCGCTCTGGCCTGCCTGCTAAAATACGCCGATCTCCTTTTAATCTGTTTCATATTCACAAATTAAGCACTTAGCCTAGGTAATAAATCATGAGGCAGTTTATGAGGCTAGCAGGAGACAAGTGGAAAGGGAAAACAATCGCCTAAAAGTACATTAAATGGAAATGGAAAAGCTCGCTCTGAAAGCCCAGCCCGTGCTTCCCGAGGCGGTGGCAGCACCCCGAGGCCCTGGCCGAGCCCCACCGCTGGCGGGGGTGGGGGACAAGCCGAGCCGAGCCGGGCCGGGCCGGGCCCGCACTTCTCCACGCCTCGGGTCTTCGAACTCATCCCGGGCTCCCGCCTTTGTCTCCCCGGTCCCTGCTGCCCGTACCGGCTCCACCTGTGAGAGATTCCTGCGGTAGCCGGCCTGAAAATGACTCGGGGTGGTGATAACCCCGTCGCACGCGCACACATACCGGCTCGGCCTCCGCCGGGGCCGGGGGTGAGGAATGGGATGCTGGAAGAAAGGAAGTGCTGGCTTGCTTCACGCCGTGCCGCTCGCAAGCGCCAGCGGGGGACGTGGCGTTCCCCGGTGTCCCGGGGGAAGGCAACCCGGAGAGGTGCCAAGGGGTCCGGAGAGTACATGCCCCCCCCCGGTTCTTCCCGGGGCTGCCGGGCTCGGGGGCGGGGGAAGCAGCTGGAAAGTAGCGCTTCGGTTACCGGTGTTGCTCCCCAGCACCCTCTCCGGGACGGCCGGTGGAGAGGAGCACCACGGCCGGCGAGGGCCTCCCCCGGTCCCCCTCGGGCTACTGTCACGCTCACCACTCGAAGGGGCGGTGCGGGTAGGACAGGGATCCGGCGGGCAGGGCTCAGCCCTTCGGTTTCTGTGGCGGGAGAGGAGAACCGCGAGGCGGTGGAGCCTGCAGAAGTGCGGCCGGGAGCTGATAGCGGGGGGCCGGGGCGCCCCCGCGCTTTCCGCGGAAGCTCTTCCCGGGAGAGCCGCCAGACGCCCCGGGGGATGCAGACGAAGGCCCCGAGACAAAAGACCCAGCGCTAAGACCCCTTCTGGCAAAGGCGCAGCCTGCCGAAAGTATTTCAGCAGAGACTTTTCTCACCCCATACACCCCCGGCGGGGCTCCGCGCCCGGCCGGTGGCTCCACGTCGTGCCGAGCCGTAGCAGCGGGAGCAAGCAGGGAAGGACGTGCGGAGCAGGGAAAGGAGGGGGGAAGGTCGGCAGCATCCCCCGGGAGAGGTTGTGGGGAGGAAGCGGAGATTTAAAGGGACTCCCGCGAAAACGACACAGACCTGCGGCTGTTCGCTGAGTCCGATCTGCCGAGCTGTGGGTGCGAAGAGGCGCTGTCAGGGGCTATTTATCTCTTGCCGGAGCGGAGGCTCTGGTCCCCGCATCGACCGCCGGTAACAATGGCAGCGGCCGGCGGCGATACGGATGGCGGAAGATGCCGCCGCGCTCCGCTCAGGCGGGCTTGCTCATGCATCCCTCTTGGCCGGAGCCTCTCGCTACTGCTTCTCCGCCGAGAGCTGCAGCCCGCTCCCCTCACCCCCTCCTCTCCACCCCACACCGCCCGCCCTTCCCCAGTTTTCCATTTTCGGGACTTTGGCGCGGAGCCAGAAATGTCAGGAGGGGATGAAACTTGACACAGATCTCAACCCAGAGCGATTTCCTCCCTCCCCCCCCCCCCCCCCCCCCCAACATCCCCCGCCTCCGTCCCCAGCCCTTAGTTAACTTGAAGATAGTTTGGCCATATTTCAGTTTGAGAAGGGGAAATTGCAGGTCACTGGTGCATGGTCGGGCCGGGTGTTTTTTTAAAACGGTAGACACCGAGGCCTGAAAAGCATCTGCAGCCCGTGCACTTCAACTGCTCCTCCCGGCTGTGGCTCGGTTAACCCCTGTGTGCCCCGGCCGGCCCCCCCTCAGCGCCGGCAGCACCCCTCCTTGCCCGGGGGTACCTCGGCTGTGTCCGGGTGGCCGCACCGGCTTGGCTGCCCCCCACTTCGCCACCAAGCTTCGGGGCTGGGTCATATCCGCCGCTCGTTGCCGGAAGGGGGGTTACCCGCTGTTCCCCGGTCCCGCTGCTCCCCGACCCTGGGCGGCCTGGGACAACATTCCCCGGGGAGCCCCCGCAATTCCGGCCGGGGACCGAGGCACCGGGAGCGATGCTCGGGTGCTCCCTCCGCCCCGAGCCCGTCCCCACTCCACCCTATCTAGGACCCACAGGGGGGTTCCCCTCGGCCCCGGCCAGCTGGGAGTGCTGATAAGGGCTGGGGGGCAGAGGACAGAGCAGGGGCGCTGGAGGGAAAGCTCCCGAAAAGAGGAGAGCAGGGAGCGGAGCCCCAGCTAACTCCGGGAGGGATGCCTCAGCACTTTATTATGCATTTCCAGCACAAGGAAAGCTAATTCCTCCGTTGAGGGCCTCAATCAGGCATTTATTTGACACTCATGATGCATGAACGGCTAAACACTAGTCTAAGCGGAGGATCAACCGCTAGTTTATAGCTCGAGGTTTTTTTTATGCAGGTGAATTATGTTGATCTCCGAATGCCTCGTATTCCTGGAAGGGGGGGGGAGGGGGGGGAGGGAGAAGAAACAGAAAAGGGGGAGAGTGAAAGGGAATGAACTTCAGGCTCTTCTCCCGCACACCCGGAAAACTCTAGACAGGAGTTCTGGCTGGCACCACTCCCCACGGCCTTCTTTTTCCCCTGCTGCCCCCCCTCTCCCCACTGCGCTGCGTGCTGGACCGGCAGAGCCCCATGCGCATCCCGCTCGGGCCAGGCTGAGCCGTGATACGTGGCCCGTCCGTGCCACTGCGGGGAAACACTCCCCCGGGGGCTCAAGGCGTAACATGGAGCGGGGAGAGTCACGGAGACAACATGGAGGGGGGGGGAGAAAGGAGGAGGAAGAGGAGGAGGGGAGAAACCATATGGAGCAGGAGGGAGGGAGGCGACGCAGAGCGAGCTGAGCCGGCAGAGCAGGGGAAGGACAGGGGAGCGGGGGCCGCCGCGGCCTGGGGTGCTGGAGGGAACAGGAGCAGCCGCGGGTGGAAACCGGGCAGACTGGGTGGTAGTCGGGGCATCCGGGCCGTGGTGGCGCGGTCGCAAGGGGCTGCACCTTGTCGCCATCTCCCCTGCGCGTTCCCGGGCACTGCCCTTTATCCACCCCGCCCCCCCCCCCCCCCCCCCCCCCCGCGGAGATTTTTATATTTTTTTTTTCCTCCTGCTGGCCTCAACTGTTGTTCCGGGACTGAAAAAAATAACAGGAGTCATGTCTTGCGGCTTGCACAATCTCTTCTAACGCCTGAGTTCAATTTTACACATCATTTAATGCAAATATTAAAAATCAATATATCAAGGGGGTTGTTAATGAAATGTTAGAGTATGTGCCACCAGATAGGATTTCGGTGGGAAACGTCTGGTTTCGCAAAAGCCGAATGCGGTTGCATATCCTCCTGCTAGAAAACAAGGTGTTCATTAAATCACATCAAATCGAATTACTCTATTGGCGGGTCCCTCCAGCAAAACCGAAGTCTGAAAAGCAAGGGATATAAAATGAATCTCGATGCATCTCTTGACAACGGAACAGGAATCGGAATGCATTAAAAATAAATCAGCACTGCTGTAGGTCACAACATGAAGATTATACTGGAATAATGGGATGAGAGAGGCAGAGACTACACTGCAGGTACATCCTGGCACTGGAAGGGGAAGCCAGGTTCTTTAAGCAATAGGTCACACCAGGTAAGAGTCTTTGCCCCGTTCAGGCTGCTCCACCGCCACTTCCCTGGCTCTGCAGAGCTCCCCAGGTTCTCGGCAGGCTGCCAGTTCAGCATTTTGCAGGCTGGTGGCCTTGCCTGTCCTCTGTGTGTGCCTGTGCGTCCCGGCTCTTTGAACCTCTCCCTTTCCTCCACGCTGGATGGTCCCCTCTCTCCCTGCTCGGCCTAGCTGCCGGCCGTTCCGCGGCCTCTCCCACTGTGCAGCCATTCCCCGTGACCCCTCAGCCCCCGCAGGCCTTGGGAGGTCTGCGGAGGGAGCTGCCAAAACCCTGGCAGCTGCACGGGTGGCGCGAAGCGGGAGCTCCGCTGACAGCCGCCGCCGCAGCCCTGCCCGGAGCCTTCCCGGTCGCACCACCCGTGTCTCCGCGCCCAGCTCCAAGCCCTGCGGCGGGGGAAGGGGGAGAAAGACGGGACCAGGGGGGGGTATCTGCCCGCAGCCGCCGTGCGGCCGGGAGAGTCTGGTGATGGTGGGAGCCCAGGCCGGGGCCCCGTGGGAACCTGAGGTGCATGCCTCGTTCCTGTACCTTCTCCTGCTATACCGAGCCCCAGCCTGGGCTGTGCTCCGGTGGGAGCTGAGGGCAGCGGCAAAAGCGTCGGGAAAGGCCTGTGACCGCCGGGGTGTGGGTTGCTGGCCTCCCTCAACTATAATCGCTCAGCTTCCCCAGGCTTGGACTTCGCTCTTGACTCTCCTGGCCCGGTTCCCTTCACGCTCCTGACGGCACTTAAGGCCTGTCCGTCCCTCCCCACAGCTCCTCCGTCCCGGTTTGTCGGTGGGTGCTGAATAGGTGTCTGTGCCCGCCAAGCCCTTTCCGAGCAGAGGGGCTGCACAGCTCCTGCTCTGGTCGGGGTCGCCTTTCGCCTCCGTGGACCTGCACAGAATGGTGCTGCAAAGAGGCAGAAGGGACTGAGGGGCAGGGGAGTGGTGGAATGGACATTCCCTTCCCCGGCTCCTCCACAGGCGGCCAGTGCAGCTGGGGAGACCGCGGGATCCCCGCTGCCCGCGGAGCCGGTAGCGAGCGGTGAGGCAACGGGGAGGCTGATGCGAGGCAGCCGGGAGGGAGTTCTCGGCACCAGCATTACTAAGCCCTGCCGACCCAGGGGCGGGACGGGAGCCCCGCGGGCACTGCTGCAAACCCTCCTGCCGCTTCACCATCGGGCGGCTCCATTCCCCCTCCTTCCCCTCCTCCCGCCTCAACGAGGCCGGCAGTGTCGCACGGCAGCGGTTAGGCGTGCATCAGCGACGGAGCGCGATAAGCAGGGGCGGCCTGCTGTCCCCCGCCCGCTGCCAGCCCGGGGGCACAGTTCCCGGCACCGCAGGGAGGCTCCTTACCCCCGCCCGCTCCGGTCTCGGGGCGGCGGGAAGCCGCCGAGGGACCCCGAGAGCGGAGGAGCAGGGCGAAGTGGGGGGCCGGGGACGGGAGGTCGGGGGGGGGGGGGGTTGTCGGTAGGAGCTCTCCGCGGCGGCTCCGTGTGCTGCTGCATCTCGCCCTACGGATCGTGCTGCGGGATCCTCGTCGGGAGCGCAACTTCTGCTCCGACCTGAAGTCGCAGCTCCTCTATTTCCCCGGCCGCGGTGGCCGGCTGCCAAGCACGCCGACCTTGCCTATTAAAATCCCATTTTTCTTGCCCTGCGCCGAACAGCAGTTTGCTTGCCGCGCTTCGTTGTTCCGTTAAAGCGCTGCAAAGTCTGCTTGAGGGTACCGGGGAAGGGTGAAGGGTGATAGGGGTTGGCGGTGAAGCTGTGTTCGCCTCATGCGTCCCGCCCGGGGCCCTGCCGTCTCCCGGGACACCCCTGGCGCAGCCTTCTGCTCTGCCGGCCGCCGCCGTGCCCCGGTATCGCGGCGGGGGCCGGCCCTGGTTCCCCAGCCAAGTCATTTCCTGCCCTCTGGAGCCGCGGCCCTCGCCGGCGGCCAAGCGGTAGCTGGGTCTGGCTGGGGTACGGGGGGCAGAGGTGTCGGGCAAAAAGGCTGCAGCGGCGGGATGGAAAAATCAACACGCAGCAGCGGTGGCGGAGGGCAGCCTCTGATCCCATTAGCCGGGCTGAGCCGGAACACAGCGGTCACCGATGCCCGAGGCGTCAGAAGCAGCAGGAGGGCGATGCTCTCCACCCCGGTGTCCGCCCCGGAGCCTCCCAGCCCTTATCGGCGGAGTCAGTCGGTGCCCCTCACCCCAGGGGGCCGAAGCCCCGGGGCTTTGTGCCCCGGGGTCCCGGTGGCCGTTTCGCCTCGCAGCTTTGTTAGGCGGCGGCGCTGCCTGCCGGGGCACGCTCCGGTGCGCCCACCCTGGCGGGCCCTGACTCGCTGCTCCTTGCTCCCTGACCCTTGGTATTGCCCCTCGGTTCCGAGCCCCCTTCGACGGCCGAGGGCGGCCTCTCTTCCCTTCTCCTTCTCCTTCTCTAGGGCGATATAAAAGTCGTCCGAAGCAAGCTGCTTTTAGAGCAGATACAATATATTGAAATAAGGCTGCGGTTGGTGTTTCCAGCGCTACTTAATGGCACTCGCGGTAAACAGTCCCTCTCTGTGCTAGCGGGGAAAATCATCCAGACACAAGCACATTCCACCCTCTTTAGGGCTCCCTGGCTATTATTGCATTACTCTGGTGTAAGCCTTTTGTAACTAAGCTTCTATAAAGCCCCGCTTACAAGCACCCTGATTAGAATTTTCCTTGCCAGTAACCAAAGGCCACCCGCTTTCCAGTGCTATATAGAGGGAGCCATCAACAGCCACCCCTCTGAATGTACGCTTTGTTCCTGGCAACAAGGCAACGAGTGGGCTTCTATCGGGGAGAATGCAACCCTTCTTTTAAATATCGCACAGCTGGAGCTGCTGGGGCACCGGACTCCGAGGGGGAGGCCTCCATGGAGAGAGCGAGGCGCGACAGGGTCACGGGAGCGCGGTGTGGCCGAGCACTTACGCTACTCACGATGCGTCTCCAGCTCAGCCGATGGACAGAGATCGGTTGCTGATCCTGGCTCAGGGGCGGGGAGAATGGGAACGGGGCCTGGATGGAGAAGGAAAGGAGGACGCCGGATAATGGTTTCCCTGCTGCGCACATCGCTGAGGCACCGTAGCTTCCAGCTCCCCTGGTGCAGGGTGGGAAGCGGGGCCCGAGCCAGGGAGGATCTGAGTGGACAGAAGCGACCCCACAGATGTCCCACCTGGCCACACCAGAATCCTCCCCCTCATGACCTGGGGCCCCGAGAAGGCAAACACCGGACGGGTTGCGGGTTAGACATCGCTGTTTCTTGCAAACACGGCTTGGCTGCTGGGCATCCCCCTCCTCAGGGACGGGGAATACCCCAGCGACAGGGAAGGAGCCCGCACCCCCGAGGAGCTCCCGCGGGCAGCTGAAGGCAGCGGGCAGGCTGCCGGCCGGCCTCCCCCAGGCGGGCTCCGCAGCCAGCCTGACTATTGTGAGCACCTGAGAGCCCATCTGGTCGGGTGTAAGTAGGTAGTGGTATGTCCAACATGTGACTACTAAGGGGGTGAGAGCTTGGCGCTCAGAAGGCCGAAACGCTGGGCTTTCGCTTTCATTCAGGATGTAACAGTCTTCTCAGCTCGCCCGATTTTTAACTTCCTCTAAACCTCTGAGCAGCAATGAGAGACCGAGAGGAAACACGCTGCTGCTGTGCAAAATGTGGACCATGTGTGGGAACTATTTACTCAGAGTGCAACTGTAACCACCAGGCGAGGGGCTGGCAGGGCCGGGGAGCAGTGGAGAAAAAGGCTACGTCTCTTTTTTTTTCCCTCTTCCCTAAAGCCAAACCACGTCACTGTAACAGTGTGTTTTACTTTCTCGCTGGGCACGTTTTTTTTCTTTTCCAGGCCAAGGCTTTCACGATCTTTTTCTGCTCACCCACCTCAAGCCTCCGCGGGCAAAGAAAATCTGTGGAGCCCTGCAAGCAAGCAGCTCTGTTTCAACAAAAAAAAAAACGAGAGGGGAGAAAGGAGTGGGAGCATGAGGAAGCGGGCAGAGAAGCCTGCAGGGTCCCCTGATCGTCCCTTTGGCTGCTGTAGAATAATAATCCCCAGCCTTTCTTCTATTTGGCTGTATCAGGAAGTGCCTCTGGCCTTGAAGCTATTACCTCTTCCTTCACTTCCTACCCCCCCCCCCCCGTACTTTCCCTGGGAAGTGAGGTCTGCAGATGACAAATCCTTTTCATCGATCGGAGCATATAGAGATGTGATAGCTTGATGTACACTGCAAACCGGCTGATCCATCGCTTTCTCACTCTCTCGCTGGCTCTGGTTCGGCCCCCTCCTCCTCTTCCCCCTTTGTTCTCCCGCCCCCCCCCCCCCCCCCCCCCCCCGCCTTTCCCTCTCTTTAAATAGATTTCAAGGCGCTGCCTGTTGGAGAGCAGCTCTCGAGAGCGAGCTATCGCTTCCCTGCCTATAGCCTCCCCCTTTCTCCGGTTTCCAAACAGAAAAGTCCCCAGACCGAAGAACCTGTAGTGGTGCTGCAGGAAGGAGTTAAACCAGCGAGCGAAGGAGACAGCTGCCTGCAGCATCTCTTTCGAGCCCTGTGTAAAAAAAATAGAACCGGCGGTCCTCATTGCGCACTATCACGTGCGATAGGGGCAGCCTGTCCCGGACCAGTTCCTGGCCTGGCTCCTGGCCCCTGGCCCTGACAGGGTTGTCCCGGGCCCCTGGGTGGCCAATGCAGCTCGGGTCGGAGCAGGAGGCTGCGAGACGGCTGGCGGCGTGGAGCGAAAGGGTTAAGCCTCCCCTCCACCGCCCTCCTCTCTCGCCAGAGAATAAGCGCTCGCACGAAGCGTTTCTGGGGAGGCAGGCTGCGAGCAGGCCTTTGGCCGTGGCTCCATGACTACCTTCGCTGCCTGTCACCGAAGCGATGACCCTTCCCCGGTCCCCTGTGCAGTAGGGCCGGGCTGTTAACAGGCATTTGCAATCAGTTTTCCGAAAGGTTAGCCAAGGTCGTCGGTTCTTGCAGACGGGAGGCGTTACGAAACCGCCTTTGTATCTGCATGCACTTACATAAAAAAAGGCGAGGAGGAGGCGAGGGAGAGGGATCGACCCTCCCCAGGCCGGGAGCCAGCCGGGCCGGGGGTCCAGAGGCTCTCCCCAGGCAGGCGTGGGACACCCCATGGGCATCTCCCTCCGCAGAGGCACCCGACCGCCGGCCAGCAGCTTCCCCCCGGAGAGCTGGGGTGACCCTCACAGCCACCCCTAACCCCTCCCAAGTCGTGCCCGGTGCTCGCCCGGTGCTGGAAAGAGGCAGCCGGCGGCGGGTCTGCCGAAGCGCAAAGGGAGTAGGAGGAGAGAAAAGCGCTATCCGGAGAGCTGTTGTGACAGATGCTAAGCTTTGCCCTACGCGTGCTGGTGAGAGGAGTAAAAAGCAAGCTGCTTTTTCGATCGAGCAGCTTCCCCGAGCGTCGGAAGGAGCGGCTTGCTAGAAAGCCGTCCATCAGCAACCAGTCCAACCTGCCCGTGATAATATGCGATCAACACCAAATCACCCCCGCTAGGCACGATCCATCATCGCTACGATGCAATGGGCCCTTGTATGGATGTGTCTACAAGGGGGGGGGGGGGGGGGGGCGGGGAGAGGAGGGAGCTGAAAAGGGAGAGGGAAAGCGTGTGGATGTGTGTGCTGGGGGGGCAGCATCCACCGGAATGGAAATCGCCGCCTCCCCCCGGCTCTCGGCGCTGCCAGAGCCAGCGGAGCCGAAAGTTCCTGGGCCGGGGCTGAACGGGGAGTCTGGCCCTCAGCCCTGCCGCCGCCTCCAGCTGACATCAGCCTCCCCTCCCCCCACCCCCCCACCGCCCCCCCCGCTCCTCCTGGGCGAGCTTGACTGGCGGAAAATTAATACTACGGTGAAATTGATTAAAGGGCTGGGAGGGCGATGGGGGCGCTCAGAGAGCTCTTCCCCTTCTTCCTGGCCGCGCCGCATCCGCCTCCCCGCCGGCAGTGGCCGGGAGCGGGGACTTGCCGCCGCCGAGGCGGGGAAGCTCCAGGGCAAGCCAGGCCGAGCAGGAAGGAAGAGGGCGGCGGGGACCGGATAAGGGGAAGAAAGCAGCGGCTGCGCAGCAAACCCCGCTGGGTGGCTGATTGAAACCAAGACCGGCAGCGCTACAAGCAGCGGCGGTGGGAGCCCAGGGCTGCCTCTGCGCAGCTGGGTGTATGTGTACAAAGCCGGGTCCCGAGAGCTGCCCGAGGGCGGTGCTCCGCGCACAAGGCCAGCCTTCCCACCCGCTTCCCCCCCCCCCCCCCCCCCCGTTTATCCCCTACCGCGATCGGTCTCTGCCACGGAGGGAGTGGGGAACCGCAGGGGACTCGGCCCGGACAGCGCAAGCCTCAGCCTCCACCCCCGCGGAGGTGGGAAAGGGTTAAACGTCGATGGGGCCGGGGAGAGGAGGGCGGGGGATGGGGAGAGAGGGGAGGGGGTTCTTAGCACAGCGTTGAGCGCAAGCAAACCACAGCGCACCTGGGCTCTGCTCGGGAGCCGGAACGAGCCGCCGCCTCCTCCTCCCTCTTCCCTCCCTCTTGCCCGCCCTTCCTCCAGCTCGGTGCCTGTCTCGCCCGTATCGCGGCTCTGTATCTGCAGCAGCGGGAGCTCAGCTCCTCTGTTCCTATCAGCTGCTCCCTCTAACCCTAGTGATCCAGATAAGCAGGACTGCCTCGCCTCTTCCCCCACCCCGCCCGCTAAGCTCACCGGGGGCCCCGGCCCGGCCTCCCACCAGCCCTCCCTGCGCGCCGTGCCAATCTCCCGCCGTTTCACAGTGGGGCTGTGGGCCGCCCCCGGCCCGGTCCTCCGCTAGCAGCCACTGCGTGCTCCTCCTGTCCCCGAATTCGGGCGAGGGGGGCAAAGCTGGCCCCGCACCACCCCCTCCCCTGAGTTGAGGCGCTGCCCCCCTCATGCCCCTCTCGTTCGCTTCGGGGCCATTGTTGGCTTGCGCTGTGCCATCCCGCCGTAAGAATAACAAAGGCAAAACACCCCGATCCGGTCTTTCCTGGCCACGCGGGTCAGAGCCACCGCAGCCTGTTATTCTTGGGTTGAAAATAGCCCTGGCTCCGCCCTAGACAATCGCCTGTCAGAGGCTTCTTCTCTCCCCTCCCCGGAGGCACTGCCCTGCTTTATTTACTTTTGCAGTGTCTGGATTGATGGACAACTGCGGGCAGCACTTTCCCTGGCTCTCTCCTGCACCGGGGTTCCGCCGGAGCCTCCGCTTACCGCACTCGGCGCTCTGCGCCAGCTCCGCGTGACCCAAGATAACTCAGCCCCGGGGAGGCCGTGCCGAAAGGGGGGGGAGGGCCCTTCGCAAGCCAAATCAAACCGAAAAGATCGATCCCTCTGTACCCAGCCGGGGCCACGGGAGTCCTGGGTGAGGGCGCCCCTCGGAGAAGCGCCTGGGCGGGAGAGGGGGGGGCGAAGCTGCGGTCCCCGCGGATCCGGAGCGGCCCGTCCTCCCCACCCGCGCTTGCCCGCCCGGAGGCGAGGGCGGAAGGGAGATCGCGGCTAGGCCTGTAATGACACAAGGGATAAACACCAAAGTTATCACCAGCCGTGACCAAAATAAATGCCTGTGATAAAAAAGCACTGACAGGATGATCCATTACGCGGGTGTCACTGCCTACAACGAGGTTCAATCAGATACGCCGGTTGCCGTGGACAACGGGGAAAGCGGCGGTACCGGGCTGACTTTTCTGGAGAGGGGGGCGGTGGCTGCCATCAGGGAGGCGACACGGCGCGATCTGCACGACGGTGGCCCGGCGTCGCGGGGACAGACCGCGGCGGTCCCTCGCTGGCGCTCGCCCCGCGACCTCTCCGACCGGCCGCTCTCCCGGGACACGGCCCCGGGTCACCTGCACGTCTATGGCACGGGCGGCCCTGGGGACATGCCCAGGGAAGCGCACTCTGCCGTCTGGGGTGCCATCGGTTACTTCCCCAGTTCATCCGCCCACCCCCAAGTGCCGGGAGCGCGGCTCGGCACAGCTCATCCTGGCTCTCCGCTCCCCGGGCGTCCGGCGTTCTTCAGCAGCCGGGCGGTGGAAATCAATGAGCGTTTGTTCCCGTGCGGCGCGGCCGTCTTCTGAGCGATGCCCTGTTATTAGCGGGGGAAGGGGAAGGAGGAGGGAAGGCTCTCTGCGGGCTCGGTGCTGCAAATCCTCGCCTCCGGCGGAGCCGCCTGCAGGTGCTGGAGTGGGGACTACGGAGGCCAGGGCTGGCTGGCAGCGCCGCCGGGGAGAACCGTACCCCAGGGCGTGGGGCTAATCGCACGGCATTTCAGCTCGGCGGGACGCCCGGGCCCCGGGCGGTGTGATTAATGAAGGTTTAGAGGCAGTAAGGACAGGCTGCCGGCCGGCCTCCCTAGTGCCACATTCCTCCGGGTCGGCCCGGGCCTAGCTCCTCCCCGGGAAGGGGGTGAAGGTGGGGGGGACAAGGTCCCCCGAGCCAGGCGGGGGACGGACCCTCCTCCCCCGGGAGCAAACAGCCTTTCGAGGACTGCCGTGCCCGAGGTGGGGGCGATGGGGCAGAAAGGATGGTGCCCCCCCACCCGAGGGAGGAGCGATGTAGGGGCTGTCCTCGCCGGTGCCACCGTGCGTGACACGCCAGCCTTGTGCCTGTTCTGGGAGAGAAACTTCCCGGCTGCTAGCAACGGGTAGCTGTGCCGCCGCAACGCATCCTCCGGTCCCGAGCTCTTCCCCCCCCCCCCCCGCCGCCCCCTTCCCATCACGATTTAATGCTTTCCATGTTCGGCAACTGCGTTTCCGCAGAGAAACCCCGGCGCGCTCCCAGCTCGGCTGCTCAGCTGTATTGTGGCGAGCTCAGGCGCAGCCGGAGTGAATCCATTACGCCTCGATCCTACAATACAGGTTTGTGCGGATACCCTCTGATTTACATTTAAAATAGAGCACGGGCATTGCGAGCCTGAAAAGCCCCGTAACTTCAAATGACCTTCAAAGCAATGCAATTCTTTGTACACGCCTTTTAGAAAAATACATAGGTGCTCGCCTCGGTGTTGTTCCACCTGGTTAACCAGCCTCGTCCTACCAGGGAATGCCCGTTTTCACACACACACAGCCCCTTTGCAGTACCCAAATGTGGGACTCCACCGTTCCTACATTTCGCAATCTCCCTCCTCCCCCGCCCGCCACCCGGGCGGAGGGACAGCTCGCTTGGCGTGGCGAGGCTTTGTCACGCTGCCAGCCACCTTGCTGGCTGCTGCCAGCGACCGGTCTGCTTTTCCCGGCTCCTAAAAAGCTCTCCCCTCCCGTCGTGTGTCCCCGTCCCCTCCCCCGGACCTCAGGCTACGCGGAGGCAAAATTCAGGTTGATAGGATGGGCTTTGAGCCGTGGTGCCCTCCACCCGCCCATCAACCCGAACATCGAGCCGCTGCATTTATTCCCCCCCCCTCCCGATCGCCTCCCGGCGCTCCCGCAGAAATAAATAGCCCCGAAACACCCAGCCGGTGCCGGCCCGCGGCCCCGGGGGTGCCCACGAGTAGCCATTCCCCGGTGGCTGAGTGTGCAGTGTCACGATGGTTCCCACTGCCCGCGGGCAGCACCGGAGGGTGGCGGGGACGCGGGCAGCTAAGGGAGTTGGTGGGGGGCTGCGGGAACCCATGCACACCACCCCCTTCTCCCCGCTTTTGCACACGCACGCATACACAAAATAAATAAATGAGGCGGCTGGAGCCATCTGGGGTTGGATGGCTTCTCATCTCATTACAGAGCATTAGGAGAAACAGGCAAATACACAGCTATTAAAATTAATCGCCTCTCGCTGTCAGCTGAACATAATGGAAATTATTTATAGGCTGCCTACGATGCCTTTCTCGTCACGGAGGCTCGGGGTGGAGAGGAGCGCTTGCAGCTCCCAGCAGAGAGAGCCGCGCGGGGGGCGCAGTTCCCGACCCCCGAAGTTTGGGAGCCTGGGGCGGCCAGGGGGGGGAAAGGGAAGAAGGCAAGAGGCAGAGGTGTTTGGAGTGTCGGGGTGGCTTGTTTTCAGGCAGCTGGAAGGGAAGCAGCGAAGGCGCAAATCGGGCAAACCGCGGTGCTGGGAGTCCTCCTGGGCTGGTCTAGCGCAGCGTCCTCGGGGCGGTGCAAGGCAGGGTCGGGGGCAGCGGGCGGGCTCCTCCTGAGAGAATCCGCCTCTGTAAACGGCGCTGAGCGCTTAGCAGCAGCCGTGCGATGCAGCGAGGGCACGCCGTGGGAGGGGGCGATGCGCTTCCTGAGCGATCTGCCTGCAGATCTCTGCTGCCAGATGAAATGCTAATTAGCCCTTCCGCTCCTGCTTCTGGAGCGGGCTTTCGGAGCCGTTTGCTCCTGCTCCGGGGGAGACTTCCACTGGGGTGGGGTGTCACAACCCAGGCGGCTATGCCAAGCAGAGCCGGCCTGTTTTTCCGACTGAGTGCCTTAGGGAAGCGAGGAAATGCTGCCCGTGCATTTCCCGGCTCCGTCCGAGGCTGTTTTGGCCAAAAGAGCCTGCTCCCAGCACCTCGGCGCTCGCCGCTCTGCTCTGCCCTAGTGAGAGCCCCCTCCGCAGGGCCCGGCGGAGGCAAAGTACGGCTGCCAACGGGCGACGGGAGTCGCCGGAGCAGCCCGTGTGGCACCGGCTGGTACAGGAGGAAGGTGTGAGAAGGCCCGAGCGACAGGCTGGAAGCGCAGCTCCACCAGGCTTGAGAGGTTAATAAATACACCCGTCCCCTCTCTCCAGCCCGCCTGAGGCTGACTCGCAACTCAGCGGGTAATTGACAGTCTCGATCCAAAATTGAAACGTGTTAACGCCAAGCATCCTAGGAGCTAGCCGGGAGATCGCCACCTCACGGTCTTTCATTTGAATCCACCAGGGGAAAGTGTCACGAGGTTTTCAGAGCACGTTTCACCCCTACCTAAATCAGCTCATCACTGCTGGCTGCTCAGAGCCAGCCTCTGCTTTATAGCGCAGGAGGAGAGCCATTGCTTCCTCGCAGCGCTGTTGCCCTGCTGCCTCTGGGCGAAGGCCACCGGCATCCCCCGTCCGATTCCCGGGGGACACCTTGTCTCCTCGGGGGTAAGCCTGGTGGCGGGACAGCACCAGCTCCCCTGTGTCCCGGTGATTCGCGGCAATTCCAGCACGACGCTGGGACAGCAGCGGTGGGGACGTGGCTCGATGTTCTTGCATCCTGCACCCACCCACCTAAACAGCTGTCCTCCCTGCTAGGACAATCAGGACCGGTATCCGTATCTGTTCCACGTCCCTGTTTTTAGTGTCCCTTCGGGAGAGGGTCACACAGCCACTAGCAGGAACTGCATCATCTCTCCCGTGGAGTTTCCCGTGTTTCTGGGATCCAGTGGAGCAGGAGCAGCCTCCCGCACCGAGCTGAGGGCCTTTCTCTCTGCAGTGCTCCAACAGCCGCAGAGCGGTCTCCTACTCCCTGTGCAGCATGAAAGCTGGGTATCCCCTTCCCCCTCCCCCGAAACCCCTTTTTTTGCTGTCCCCGGCAAGAGGGATCAGAGAGGCTAGGGCAGGGAAAGCAAAATTGTGCCGGTTGGACGTGCAGAGGCAGGACAACACTGGCAAGGTTCCCCGGGAAGGGCAGATCTCCAGGGCCTCCCCCCGCTAGCTTCCTCACCACAACCTCCTCTCTCCCCCTCCTTCCCGCCGCTGCCATCGTTCCTTTTTCACACTGGCAGACTGTTCGAGGAGCAGCCCCTTCCGCCGGGCAGGCGGCAGCATCTCCCGCTGCTTCTGCAGCTCGGTCCCCCTCCGGTGGTCTGGTGCCTGCGAGCCCTGCGCGGAGGTCTCGACCAGCAGAGCAGGCAGATGGAAAATCCCAGTTCCTGCCGCACATAAGGTGGGGACGGGCAGAACGGCCCTCGGCGCTGCGCGGGAGGCGAAAGGCATGGGGTCCCTCCTCCATGGCCCGCCGCCCGCCCAGCCACGGCTCTTGCCCCGGCAGCTCCCTCCTCCGGCGAGTGCCGGCCGCGCTGCCTTGGGCGGAGCCGGGTGGGCCTGGGGTGCTCCGATCCCGGACAGGGCCGCAGGCGGGGAGTGGCCTCCGCAGGGGGCCCCGGGGGCATAAAAGTGAGGTTTCTGCCTGGCAACCTTGGGTCCGCAGCGCGCCCGCCCGCCGCTCGGCAGTTCTCTCCCACGCGTGCACTCACACGCAGGCTGAGTCACACTGGCATGCCGCCTGTGTCACGCACACGTTGCGTGTGGCACACGGGCTGCCTCGGTCGCACCGTGTCACGCACACTTCCCGTGTCACACACGCGTTGATTCCCACGTACACCCGCTGCCTCCCTCGCACGGGCTCTGCCTCCCCCCGTGGGGAAGCTCGCAGACACGTTCCCTCTCTCACACTCGTGTCACACTGCCGCACACACACACACTCCCTCCTACCCGCCACGCTGTCACGCTCAGGGTTTCCCCCACAGGCACACACACACACGCCGCCTCCCTCGCAACACACTCCCGGTTCCTCACGGGCATCCTTTCGCAGGCGCTCGCAGCCGCAGGCTCCCACACGCGGAGCCACACGCCCGCTGCTCCCCGGGAACGCCACACCCGCACGCACACGGGCTCGTTCATACAGCTTCTGCCGCTTGCACGCCGGGACGACCCCAGCGCTGTGCCGGGACGGCCGCGTGTGTGTGAGCTTGCGGGAAACCCGAGGACCTTCCTTCTTCGCGGGCCCCTTGGCAGCGCTCCGCCGCCACCGCTGGGCCAACTGCGTGGCCCCGGGCCGGAACAGCGTGTTTGTTCCCAGCAGAGGCCCTGGCAGTCGGAAGCAGGAGGGAAGGGTCAGTCAGCCCCGAGCTGTCCAGCTCGGGACAGTGGGCACGGCGGGGCGCGGAGCCTGAAGGGCGCGGAGCAGCGGCAGGGGCTCCACCTGCCTCGGGGCATCCCCGCCCCGGTGACACCCCTCCCGGCTCCGCTCCTCTGCCACTGCTAGACTTCAATCCACCCCGCTGTCCCAGGCTGATGATGGGGGAGCGCTCCGGCCCCCGGGAGAGTGTCCCCTGCGGAGGCCGCACCGTGCTCTTGGCGGTGATCGTGCTGCCAGAGACAGCCGGGGAAAGGCCAACAGTGCCCGAGGCCCGGGCAGAGGTAGCGCGGCTGATCTCTTGGCAGATCTCAGAGCGATTTGGCCGCCACAGCCGGGAGGCCGGCTCGGATTATTCATCACGGGCGGACGAGCACAATCCCTCCTCCCCTTCCCCTCCGCCAGCCTTGGATATTCTGTCCCGGCCGTGCAAACATTCAACTTGTATCCTCTTCCGTGGAGGCACTGGGAAGCCCGCGGCTGCCAGGAACAGGCTCCCGTGCAGCGCACGGCAGCGGGATCCTGTTTCCCTCGCAGCCGGCCGAGCGCGGCTGTTCGGCGGGGAGAGGCTGTTTTCCGCTCCGGGCCAGCGCTCGTCGGTGGCCCCCGGGCCCTGCCGGGGTTGACCGCCACCCGGCTCCCTGGCTCCCGCCCGCAGGAGGGGCCCCCCGGCGTGCTGCCGCTGCAGCTTTGCAAACCGCATGATGGCAGCTCTCGGAGGGCGGCGCGGCGCTGGCAGCCGGCACTGCCTGCCCGTGCCAAGCCGCTGGCACAGCGGGGCTCGGCAGTCCCGGGCGCAGTGCTCCGCTCACCAGCCAAAGCCGGAATAAAAGCCAGCTCCGCAAACGTCCCCGGGGTTTGCCTGGCGCCGGTTTCTCCTTTTCCCCTCCGCAGCCGCCGGGGAAGGGTGGGCCTGTCCCTCGCGGTGGCCGCCACCGGCGCTGGGCGGGGGGGGGGGGGGGGGGAGTTGTGGACCGATAGGCCGACCTCGCCCCGGTCCCTTTCCCGAGCCCACTCCCGGGGGGCTCCCAGCGCTGACTCCTCGGGCTTCCCTCGCCCCCTGTTGGAAACCGCCGCTCAGTGCGAGGTCGCGGCGGCGGGGGTCCCCTACACCTCCTCCCTCCAACCGGCTGCCGCCTCCGGGCGCAGGAAACATCCCCGCCGCTCTCAGCGGCCGAGCAGAGGGGGAGGCACAGCCAGAGCGGGGCCTGGGTCCGCGATCGTGCTTCTCCTTCCATTTCTCTTCCCCTTTCCCATCCCCTCCCTTCACGTTTCTCTTTCTCAGGCCTACCCCCCTCGGGAGCCACCCCAGGAGCGCTCCCAGCCCAGTGCATCTCGCTCTTAAGCCTGGATATTTAAAGCTTAAATCCCGGTTTATTTCCGTCCTAGTCCAAAAGCGCTCGCTGCTTACTCGGGAAGCTATTTAAATACCAAATACGCCTCCCCCCTTCATCCCCCGCCTTTCCCTCGGGGTTCTGAACGTTTGCTGCTGGACAGTCTCACCGAGGTGCTTGGTACCGTCGCATCGGGTCCCTGCGGGAGCCGGGGAGCATTGCCGGGGGCGAGAGGGGGCCTCTGTTTTGGGGGACAAGACCTCCTTTCAGCCAGGCAATCGCGGTACTTCACACTCACTTCGTGGTTTATTACTACGGGAGGAATCTGGTTATAGTCAGACTATTACACTGGGCCGTATCGATTTTCCAGCAGTACTCCCCACCGATTTGTTTTTAGGAATGTCAATTGCAGCTCTCATGTTCCCTGAATTCATCAAATGATAAACCTCATCATCGCTCTGTATCTTAAGGCAATCTGCTCCTTACTTGCTTCGTGTGTTTTCCCCTTCCCTCCTCCGGGCTCTATGTATCTCAGGGGGGATTAAGCGTCATGCTCACTCCCTCTCCCCTCGCCCACATTCATAGCCCCTCCACTCTATTTTTTTTACTGTCTTAAAATGAGCGCACCGAAGAAATACACCCCTAAATTAGTCACGGTTCCTGGTTTCGGGTTCTCCAGCTCAAAATTCCCATTGCAGTGCAGACAAAACTAGAAGAAAACAAAAAGCAGTCAAGCAATAAAACCACCACAAAACCCAACAAAGCCCAAAATCCCAACGCACACAGCGGAGTCATCGAGTCTTTGAAAAAATAATTAGGAAGAAAAACAAGCTGGAACTGCGGACAAAGCGCTGGAAACTCCACGCTGCTGGTGGTGCTGCTACTCGGGGCTGCGCTAATCCCCATGGGCGGTAGCACGTAACTGCCTCATTCGCATCTGACGGCGCGAACACGCTTGGGAGGGCGTGGGGGATCCCACCAGCCCCCCGCCAAGGTCACCGGGCTCCGAGCAGCGCTGCGGTGGCCCAAGGGACACCGGAGGGTGATGGTGGTAGTGGCGGACATGGACACGCGGTGTGACCTTCCCGCGGCAGGGACGGGCTCCCGAGGGCCTCCGTGGGGACCCTTCCGGGAAGGGAGGGTCGCACCCCCGTTTGCTGGGGCTGGGGAGAGGGAGAAAACGTGGGCGTTAGGGCTGTCGCTGAGCCCCACTTAGCGCAGTTATTTCGGCGGGTTTTCTTCCTGCTGCTGCGGCTGCTCGGGAACCCAGTTTCCCTGTCACAAAATGTCCCGCGGGCAAGTTCAGTCCCCACGGCGGTTTCCCTCCGTGGCAACCTTGAAGCGGGCTCCTTCCCCAAAGCACTCGCCGCGCTATGTCCCGGAAATAGGGAAGCGCCTTTATGACGAGCAGTTTAATTTGTGCTGCGAAGTTAGCGGCTATCGCCTGGGGTGGTTGTGGTGGTGGGGCCTGGGGAGGGTGTTGAATGGTAGGAAACTGGGTGGGAGATAAAAAGCATCCTCCTCCGGGGGAAGGGCAGGGAAAGACTTGCTACCGGTTCCGCACGGCTTCCGCCGGGAGGGCTGCGAAGCTGTGCAGAGCCAGGGGCAAATTGGGCCCCCGCGCTGTGGCAGGCACAGGGAAGGGGAGTACCTGAATGCCCAGGAATATTTCTCACCCTGTCCCGTCCCCCTACCCAGGGACGGAGGATAGCAGGCGAGGATAGTCGGGATGGGCTGCGTGACGGGCATCCATCACCTTGCTCCCTGTCTTCTGTGGGCAGCCTTTGGCTGTTATTTTATCAAATCAATTAAGCTGCCGCTCTCGTATAAAACGGGGGCAGGAGGGGAAGGAGGAGGAGGGGGTTTGGAGTAAAATCTATGACCACTTCTTTGACATGGTCTCACCAAAGCAAAGAGCTCCTCCTGATGGAGAAATGTTTTCCTGTCTTTTGGAAACCTTCCCAGCACGTAAGCGAATTCATTTTACTATATTGTGTTATATGGCTTTATACTTTTTCCTTCTCCCTTTTTTCTTCCCCCCTTTTTTTCTTCCCTTATCTGATGGTGGTCACTGCCACACCAGGGATCTGGTTCAAATGCTCTCATGTGGTCTATTTATCACCACCATGTCTGGTCACCAGTGTGACTGGGAATACTGGTCACTGAGCCCAGAATGGTTGACCCTTCCTGTGCTGTGTGTAGGGGCCCAGCTCTGGCAACACCAACAGTGCCCAGACAATACTTGGCACTTTGTAAGTAGCATGTAAGATGCAGGATTTCTTGGTTTCATCCAGACTCAACAGTCTGCAGGAATCAGTGTCCTGGTCGCTGGAAAGATTTATGTGTACTCTTGGAGGCTATCAAATCGCTCTTAGGCAGGGTAATTTCTCACCTCTGCACTATTTCCATGTCCAGGATTACCTTAAAGTTGTTTTAAACTTAGGGTTTCTGTTAAATGAGCTAGGCTGAACTGGGTAACCAGTAATAAGCACAAGTGGTATTTTGGGGGGAAACCTTGGCAGAAAAAGCCAAGTAATTGATGAGCAAAGAGATTCTCTGAGAGCCTTGTGATTTCCTGGGAAGCACTGCTCCGAGCACACTGCCTGGCTAGAAGCATCAATCTGGCTGCCAGGGGAGAGCGCCTAGCCAGCCTGCCCTGCAAGGAGCTGCTGGATTTCAAGCAGGGGCTTTGGCTCGTCCTGTTTAAATGAGCTCTGCACTTTACCTCTAGTTGCTGCCAACGATGTAAGCTTGTACCCTACTAAATATCATATTTGATTCGTTTATAGTAGTGCAGAGACAATCATGATCTCCTTAATCACAGAATGCTATGGGTGGAAGAGGAGGCACTTGCGCGTTTCACTCTCTCGTACCTAATGTGATCTCACCGGGGGGCTAAGCCCTGTAACTGGGCGACTTTAATCCCAAGGTATACTATAAAATGGACCCTGGCTTCTCTTCCTCCCCTGCCTTTCGCGAAGGTATAGGGCTGCTTACCCCAACAACCCCCACCCTTCTTTCACTCATTCAGTTCCTGGCACCCACTGACATTGAGTCTCTTGGGGATCTGTTCTGCTTTGGCATGCCACTGGAGAAAGGAAGAGTTGTATGGAGGGTGCAGAGCTCCCTCCTGCAGCTCCCTGCTTCCCAGATAGGGAAATTATCCTGCTGCACTGAGGAAAAGAGTGGCACAGTGGTGGTGGGAGCTTGGGGAAGCCACATGGGAGGCTGGGCATTGCAGAGCAAGGCAAGGCAACGGGGCAACCCCCAGCATATGTAAGACGAGTATTGCTCATGCCTATATTGCATTAACTGGCACCTAGGGATCATGATCATGCACATTTTGAACTGTGATACCACTGGGATAGCAATGCTCGTTACAGATACTGACATCAGGAGAAAAATGGTGCTCTTGCTCCCTCCCCAAGCTGTAAGTACTTTGAAGTCCGGTGCACTGGATAGGTATCTTATGTGAGATCAGAAATAGCCACAGATTAGAAAAGTTAATTTCTGGGCACTCAGCTACCCCTCGTAGGCAAAACTGCTAAGACATGCAGGTGCAGTAGGGTTGGAGGATGGTGAAAACTGTGAATGGAGGGTGCACTTTCAGATATTTATCAGGCCATCTGCTCCTCCTACCCAATCCTGCAGCAGCCCGGAGCTTCACAAGGTGCTAGGGCTGTTTCCTAACCAGTGCACAGCATAATGGCAAAAAAGCACTCTGATGTATTCACACCAACATGGGGAGAGAAGTGGGATGGGGAAAAACTCAGTGAAGCCAATAGCTGTGACCTTAAGGTGTCAACAAAACAACCATTTGGAAAGGATGACAAAATATTGTTTCATGGTCACTCCTTACTCTCATGCTTGTCTTTTATTGAAATTCACTGAAAAGAGAGAAAAAATGTGTCTCACCTGTACCAGGCACTACCAGAGCCATAGAAATAGTTGGTGAAGTTGCCAGTGTAGTCCTCACCCAGCTCTTGCAATCTGCAAGTGTGATTTCACCTTCTCCACATGATGTCAGCCCCATCACGCCAGCCACATCCACCACCCACAACCCACACACCTCCTCCCTCCATCCCCACACAGGGTGTGTAATGGTAGGCTCAAACCGCGCAAGAGGAACGGTTGTGTGGATCCTGTGAAGCAGCTGGGGTTCAGGATGCTGAGGCCTGGTGGCCTTAGCAGCTGGTCCTATATGAGAGGACTGTGCATGATGCAAATCTTTGCTTTGCTTGCAAGTGGATGACTTACGGGTTGTAGGAGTTTGTAGTTTTGGGTTCTCACCTGCTCCCTGTGAAAGTATGTGTGTTAGATGGTGCACTGAGGAAGTACAGTCTTGTGTTCTGTTTTCCTGTCAGGAGAGGTTTGTGTGCAGGGTTCAGGTTAAAGGTTTTGAGTGGGAAGGGAGGAAGGAAACTTGTGGGTTCTAGAAGTCAGTGAGGTGACATGCCGAAGGTGAAACTGTGGTTAAGGGCTACAAAACCTGAGCAAAGGCTTGGCTAGAGACTTCATAGCTTTCTAATGTTTTTGTTGGTGGGATGTGCCATGAGCAACTTCAACGGATCTTTAACAATATTTTTGGTTTGGTGGGATTTCTGTGCAAACATTGACAGATGGCATGGGTAGCTCATGTATTTTCATCTCTGTTTCTCCTGTAGTGTCTTGCAAAGCCCTAAATCTTCACATAACACCTTGCTTTCTGTATGACCCTTTTACTTAAGTCCCCTTCTCTGTCTTCTTTTCAGACCATGTCCAGGTTAATTCTATATTCTGTTGTTCCTAGAGCCCAGACTAACAATTTTCTCCCATTTTCTGACTCTTCAGTCAGCTCTTTCACTGCTTGTTTGTACAGAATCACGGGAGATAGCCATATGAGTTGACATATTATGGGCACTGAGAGAAAAATATACGTGGCAAGGGAGAAAGGAAGGAGAAAGGGGATACGTATGGGATAGTAAGAAGGGCAGCATGGGGAGGGGTGATAAAGCTATTGAAGTGTAGGTGGAAGCTTGCCTATAATGTGCTCTGTGAGTCTGCAGGACTGACAAGCTCCAAGGGGGAGGGAGATATGACAAAACTAGCCCTGTAGCCAGCCTGGACCTGAGCAGGGAGAAACAGAGGAACTGTGTGCTGACACAGCCTGGGCAGCCCCTCTACCCTGAGCACCTTTCATGTGAGCTCTCCCTTCTCTTCCACGCTGCCTCACACAACCCTACTGCTGCAGCTGCGCTGCATCCCCTCAGCCAAGAAACCAGTATGCCTGAGGGAGAGACAGAGGTAGCAGAAACAGGGCTGGGGAGGCTACAAGCTAGGAGTCTGCACCCCCAAGGGAGCAGCCTCAGAGGGAGCCCGTCACTCTTGCCTCAGCTTTGTGGTGCAGTCAGGGCTGGCATGCACCAGCACAGAGGAACATCTCCTTTGGCACTAGCTGAGTGCAGCGGGAGTGGAAGGTGACACGGTGAGACATCTGCAAGGAGAGCTGCTCAAGTGCTGCTGACCTGGTGCAGTACCTCAGAGTCCGGGGCCAGGCTTAGTCCTTTCGTCCTCTACTGCAGAGATGCTGGAGCACTTACACCCAGCACCTAGCCACTTGCTCGTCACATCATGTGTGCACACATGTGCGCATATCCCACTCATCTCACTCCCCTGTTACCTTAAAAATCTACCTCCATTACTTCTATTATCAGGTGAGGAATGCAAGAGGCTTTTAAATTCACATTGCTGGCAAATGCAACCAGTCCCTTTGGCTAAACTCAGCATACCTCTGATCTGCTACCTGGAGCAGGAAGAATGACTTCCTGGTGCCTGAAATTTCCAAGGTACAAAGTAACAGAAATCATGAGGTGCCACAAGATCTTTTGTCTGTAAAGTTTGGTATTTATTTAGAAATAAAAGTGAAATGAAAAGAGCATCATTTATAAAACTGAATACTAGGAAGCGATGTGTTAACCTGCGCATGCCTTATGCAAGAGCTAGTCTCTAGAATGTGGAGATTAAACTCATTCAGGAAAGTTTGATACAGAGGGATTTGATTCCTGTTTTGGCTGCAGATTCCAAATCAGCTTGAACTATGGCCTCAGCACTGACACCCTCCCTTTTATTTGATTGAGCACAGTTTATTTTAGCTAGTAGCCAGCTTCCCCTAATATGAATCCCTGCTGTAAGAAATCACTGACAACCATTTGGAATGCCGCAGAAAGCCTTTGGTGACCACTTGAGAGCAGAGAAGGTATTTCAAAAAGAGAACACGACTGAAAACAGGACATGGAAAAGGAAGGATTTAATATGTAAGCCAGGCTCTGAATTCCCGTAATTACAGAGGCACCAGGAGCAAGATTTGTCCCTTGCTTTGCACTGTCATACAAACCTCTGCACTAGTCACTATGCCTTTTTTGTGGTGTGAGACAGAAGAGGAACTGATCCAAGCTTTCGAGAAACAGGCTGTGCGCTATCAGCATCACAGGGTGGCTGGTTTGTTTATACAGATCCTAATGGAGGTGATGGATTAGCCACTCTTTTTGCACCCTACTGATGCTAAAAATGTTTCTGGCCTTACCTTAAAGGAAGACACTGTGTATTTGCCCCCATCTTCAGTGTTTTGAACCACATGGCCAGAGCCAGACAAAACGCAGGTGTAAGTTACATTGCAAGAATGTAAACTTTTATGATAAATCATTCCAGTAACCTTTTTTCCTCTCACTTGACAGCTTAATGTTGCTATAGACCTTAGCCTGAATGAGACAGGTAAGAAGACTGGCAGGGCTTAGTTAAGCATCATTTTAAACTCCAGATTAAAAAGAAATGTGAAATTTCACCAGGTTGTGGAAGATTGTGGTCTCTTTTCTCAGTGATTCTTATTGAAGACAAACCTTAACGGTATTCTTGTCTAAAAATACTTTAAAACCTGCTTCTTGTAGAAGAATATAGACTTCAGGCGCCTGACCACAACAGTAAATTGCTGTCAGTGTCACAGCCTATGCATATTGAGGGGACTCAGCTTTGCCCTCTCCTTGGCAGGATAGTGGGTTGCCTTGGGGTTCATCTGCTCATATCACTGTCATCTGTGATGACATATTCATATAGGACCCAGCTGCTGAAGCTTACGCTAAGAAAGAAAAAAACGTAAAAGTAATCGGTTAATGTTTATGTTGTTCCTTAGGCTACACCTGCACAGTCATTTTCAGGGCTCCCTGTTTGAAGAACAGTTAACCTTACATATATATACTGTCCTATATCTTAAGGAATATGCCCTTGTACTGTTAACCTTTAAATAATGCAAGTGCAGAAAAAGCCTCGTCACTGCTGAGCACCTCCCAGTAAAATTTGGCTGCAGTTTAATGTCAGCACTAAAAGCATCATAACATTTTAGTAAACTCATTTCTGAGGTGAGATTGATTCTCCTAGATTTGCTGGGAGATGAGACATTTCAACTTGGGAGCTTTAGAAACACTCATCATTGGAACCAGCGGTCTGAACAGGATTAAAGATTTTGTACTGGTAACAAGCTGGTGCTGGGGCTTCCTCAACCTACCCAAGGCAAAACTGTGTCCCACTATGGGAATCTGCCTCAGACTCACTCCCTGCAACGGAGGCATTTGGTTGCCTCTGCCTCCTCCAGTGCTCAGGGAGGAGATGATACCCCCCTGGCCCTAGCTCCCCTGGAAGCATTAGTCTAAGGGCTCAGACCTCAGCAAGGAGCAGTGAGGATGTTGGTACTATCCTGTGTATAGGAGTTATCCTGGAGAAGAGAGTGGAACATGGACTGGGTAAAGCATATGGCAGCAGCTGCTTCCCCCTGAAGTGGTCTCTCAAAAGGGTCTGGGTTAAATGATGCCAGATCATTGTGGTAACAGCAATAACAAAACGATCACTCATTTGAGTATCTCCAACAAAGCAATGGGTCTTAAATATCATCATTAACCTGGCTGATAATGAAATTAAATGTGCACTCACCATCTTTCATTTAAGGGATCAATTTAACTGAAATGGGTAGCTATGGAAAAGAAGGTAGAAGAGGATGCCTGTATGTATGATAGGTAAGATAAACCACATGGACAGTTTCAGGAAAGTCACGAGCAAGAAGCATAGCACTACTGGTAGCAGGACTGAGAAAATGCTCAAAGTGCTCTGGTGTTAAAGTGCTTCCAGAAAAAAGCTGAAGCTGCAGCCAAAGAAATTTTCTCCTCTTCCTGGATTCCTCCTGCATTTTAGGAATCAAGTGTTTTCATATAAGCAGGGCTGCACCAAAGAAGTAACACACTTGTTTCCAATTTCAAATAGAAACAAATGCTACATTCTAGCCATGCTGCTCATGGGTAAGGGCAGCTGTGCCCTGGAGAAGCTGCAAAAGTTTAAGCACATTTTCAAGGAATGAAAATTGTCAGTGTTCCCTTTTGATAACTCCCATGTTTTCTATGATACCTTAACTCTTGTGCTGCAAGGAAAAAGCGGTAGAAGAATCTTGCAGGTCAGCAATGTAGCAAAATGCCCTTACTTGTGGTCTTTGGGGCTTCCAAATGTTGAGCCCCTGTCTATTGTACAGAAGTCGCCTCAGAGTACTGCTGCTGCTGGGCCACTCTGAGCCAGCGTAAGCTCCTGTGCACACAGGGCTCTGGCTGCTGCTGGCTGTGCTAAGCACTGCCTTGGATCCCCCAGCTCCCCATGGACTTAGTGACGTCAGCAGCGTTGGCAGAGCCTCAGCCTGGGCTATGTGCTTAGGCAATGCACTCTCTATATAGCAGTGTGCTGTATGCGTGTGGTATTTGCTTAGGTGATAGGTTACTAGCGTTGCAAAAGGTTTAGGGGAAGAGGGAAAAAGCATGTCCCCTTAACACAGAGACTCACACAGCAAAGGCTATATAAAGGAGAGCCCCATATCCCCAAAGCACAATTTCAGATCTATTGTTAGAGAGTAAAAAAGGCAGTAATTATGATTGGAGACCGGTTGTGCTCCATTGCCAGGGAAGATAATTCTCACCATAGATACACATCTAGCTCTATTTTTATTGTCATTTCTTTTTTCAAGCATGCGAAAAAACTCAGAGAAGAGCAAACGACAGATTTCAGAGGTGTCCAAGTAAAGTTACTTTTGAGCAAAATGTAATCCATCAGGATACCATTTACAGTGTCTATTTTAGTAAAAGTCCCCAAACTAAGTTCTTTGGAATTAAAATAAATATTGATATAATGCAAAATATAGACAGCTGGCTTCTGGATCGTACTGTGCTATCATCTATCACCGTAAGTAGTTTTTAATGTAAAAATGAAATATACATTCTGCTGCAGCTACTTCTGTTTTGCATGAGGTTGGTTGGTTGTTTTTAACCATATTATGTTAGATGGGGAACTGTCAAAGGGCAATGTTGAATATACACCTTTTACTATCACTAGCTGGAATGGCTCCTTGTGTGAAATTGCATTAGATGAGACTGCGCTGTGCTTGGTGCATGTCATCAGCACCTACAAAGCCAAGGCAGACCGTGGCTGGGCACTCAGACTTGCTGAAGCAGTGCGAGAGCGTGCAGGGATGACATGGCCATTCAGAAGCCCTGACCCATTCACTGCTGCCTGTTGACCAGGGAGCTCCAGCCCTGTGCCTGCCTGTCTGCCACACCAGTGCAGGGACGTGCTCAAGTTCTGTCATGCTCATTACTCTAGCTCATGCATTGCAGGCTCTTTGGACTTGCCTCAGCATACCTAGATGCGCTCTCCTTGAAACAAAATGTAGAATCTTGTCACCCTAAACACAGCCAAAAGTTACTTTTGGCCCAAATGAAAATGCTCGGTGAACAAAAAAGAAACATCACAACATAGAAAAGCTCAGGAAAAGAGATGAACTAGAAATTCACTGAGCTGAAACTTGTGTTTATGTCATCTGAGTTATTGTTTGCTTTATAATACAATAACCCATGATCCCACACCAGTTTTTGTGCTCCACAAGTATATTTCTGTGTATCCTGGCTGTTACTGGTAGCTTCCTATGGTGGAGCATAGAAGACAAAAGAAGATCTGTCCAGAAGGAGCCCTGCTTTCCTCCAGTGTCAGCATCTGGAGGCTACAGCAAGAGCAAGCCACATCAGGGCCAGCATTGGTGAGGCTTCAGAGAGATGGCAGAGCAGCTTCAGAGAGCTGCACAATCAGCAGGGTGCCTACAGAAAACTCTCCAAAGCTGCAGGTGAGAGATGCCAGAGGCAGGTTTAGGTAGCTGGGGATACCCAGGCACTGAGAAACATCTTGAAGGAGTCATCTGTGTCACCCTGCACATCTGGGAAACAAGCTTTCTTCAGTGTTTAGGACAATGACTGCAAGGGCACCTTCACAGACACCTGAAGATTGCTTTGCTTTTCTGGATTAGAGAAATAGCAGAACTCATATTTCACTTGATTTCTTCTTTTTTTTTTTTTTTTTTTGAGGGAAGTGGAACATGTTTCTTCTTTTCCCAACTGGCACAGAAAGACCTTTCTCTCTTCTAATCACCACTTGACAAAAAAAGAAAGGAAGAGTAAACAACCTACATTTTCCCACTCTGATGTTCTTTGCTTCCTTTTATACCTTTCTCTTTGAAAAGCATCCATATCCCCCTGCCCCCTATTTCCCAGGGGTTTCCTGGTGATCATATGTTATTGGGAGGATTAATGCAGGGGAAACTTGAAAGCAGCAAGAGAATCCAGCAGGCTCTGTCAGGTATGAGGGATGGGCTGTTATCCCTCACACTTCCTTGTTGCAAATCCCATTTGGTGGTGTGCTAGTGAAAAGAAAACCTGCCCTTTGCAAGTGTTTGCATCAGTCAGGGGAGAAAAAAGCCTGTGTTGGGATTGGTTTTAGCAACAGAAGGGACTGACTTTGCTCCCACACTAGGCAGCCCACTCTACTGGTGAGAGTCTTCTTGAGAGCCCTCACTGCTGCTCTGTCCCTCTCTGGGCTTGGCTTTTCTATCCACAGCATCTTCTGTGCCAGGTACAGGGCCTTGGCTGGGTACCCTGCTCCTACCCCTTGGTCCTGCTGCCTGGTGAGGTGGGAGCTATGGGACCCCAAGGTCTCAGCAGAGGCAGCTGGACCTCTGCTGAAAACCTGAGTGCTGTGGAGAAGGAACCAGGCAGCTGTCCTCTACTGAGAAAAATCTGCCCATTGCGTCCCATCCTGCCTCTGCCAACATCAGTGGGAGCTTGGCCTTTGATTTGTATGAGCCTACTATTTTCTGAGCTCCGTCTAATAAGTGCATGCTACCTAAGAATAGTCAGATCTATCATAATAGTCCATCCCTGCTCACAGACTACAGAGGAGCAGGTTTCCCTTCATAGAGGCTTGTGCTTTGCAATGCTTCAAGGCGACCCAGTACCAATGCTCTTTATCAAATTAATTTTTTTCCACAAGCTGGTTGCTAAGGGCATTTACTACTTGCTATTTTTGTTGTATGATTGGGCATAGTATCCCCAGGTGTTGACCCTGTGCCAGGACTGGCCCCACCTCAGCTTTATCAGCTGGAACCCCCTCACTGCTCGCAGATTGTCTGCAAACATACTGAGTTGTTCCTTGGATCCTTTGTGCTTATCAGAGGAAAAGAGAAAAAAAAGGGAGATTTCCCGAACAGCTGCAGAGCTGCTTTTGATACAAATTCTCGCATGGGGTCATGCCGGTACATTTTGTTTCCTACAAGCACCCTGGGGAACAAAACCCTGATGTACTTGGGCACCAGTGAGTAGTACATATAAATCACTAATAAATATAATAACATAATTAAATAAATATATATAATAAATAATAACATAAACAAACATAAAAGAGATGGCAAATAGCAGCAAAACTAATGAGAAGGCTGATTCCTGGGACTGAAAGATAAAGCTTTTCTGTAGCATTCACCGTGCTTACATAGATAGGACTGGAGAGTAACACTAGAAACCAAACATCCTTCCCAGCCAGCGCAAACAGTTTAATAGTACGTTACGCAGGCTTCCTGAAATAGCTGCCCCCTGATTCCTCAGCAGTGCTGAGGAGGAGGTGGGAGGGAGTATATGCAGATGGTAAATGCCACCGCAGGCTCCCCTATGCAGGCACCCCCATTGATGCCAATTTTTGATCCAGCAGCACAGGGTGGATTAGCAGTGGAAGATTAATTCCTTCCTGTCATCTCCCTGGGGAGGTTAAATGATCTCAGGAGCAATTTCTCGTGCTAGGAACACTGTAATCCTGAAGCAGACTGCTAACTGCTACAGTTTATGTGGGGCTCTAATGCTGGCAAAGAGGTTCCAAGTTTGGAGAAGGGTCATTGACCAAAGACATGTTTATTTAATTAAATGGTGATTTCATGTGACCCTTTTGCTGTGTGAAACCTGCAGCTCAGAGAAACCATTTGAGTAATTTTTTAAATGTCTGAAGGAAAAAAACCTTATTTAGTTAAAGTGGGAGTCCTACCAAGTATGAGCAGTTGAACATGGTCCATGGACTTGGCCTTAGCCATGCAGGCTACCTATCTGCATCCTGCCCTACTTACCCAGTACAGCTACTTGAAAATGGAACTCTGGTTTAAACTTTTTGGCTTGGGAGTACAATCTTTCTGCACCCACAGCTTCCCATCAATACATTCCTCTATAGCCTGCCACACCAAACTGCTCTGAGCCTGGTATCTAATCTGTGCTAAAAGATGGCCCAGAGGAGAGCAGATCAGCTGAGACTTGCAGGCAGCTGTGTGATGTCTCTGCTCCTGTTCTCCCTTACTCTTGACACAGGAGGCTGCTTCACTGGTGGGAAGAAAACATGGGAGTTTTGCTGGCTGCAGAATCAGGGATAATACTTAAAAATTCATCGTGATGCTGTCCTGTCTGACTTCAGATGACGCGGCACCCTTTTCTCCAGGCTAATTCTGTGCAATGAGGAGCATGCCATCACATCTTTCTGCAGAGCAGTGAGCACACATGGGGCTTCCCTGCTCCAGAGCATGCACTCACAGACAAAAATAAAACACGGACCAAGAAGTGAATAGTAAGGAAGAGCTGAAGTGAGATGAGATGAGAGGAAGGCTTCTGGTAATCATGGGTTTGAAAGAGAGTCTCAAATAGAGATGGTTCTTTGCAGCAGGAAACAGAAGACAGCTCTAAGTGGGGAGGGCCGCGTGAGTGACATACAAATGGGAGCGCAGGAGCTGCCAGCCCCTGTGGCTGGAGCAGCATCAGTAATGGAAAAGAGGGAGTGCAGGAAGGGTGAGTGGAGCTGTCAGTGGACTTCAGATATGCCTGGTGCTGAAGGAAAGAGAGAAGAAGGTGAACTGGGGTCTATGGGTACTTTTATAGCAAGATGTACCAACATGTAGATCTACAGCACATCAGCCAGTCTAATGCAATGCCTGTGTGCCTGCTCTCCCCCTGCAGATGTGCAAAGTAGGGCTGGCAGTGATATGGGGTGTATTACATTCACTGCAGGTACCACTGGCTTAAGCACATCTGCAAACAGCAACTTACCCCTATGCAGCTGATGTGAGATAGCTCATTACACCCCAGCAACTGTTCATCTGTCATAGTTTTTATCTGGGGGCCCAGTTTCGATTTAAATCTGAGTGGTAGGGGGTTAATGTGCACCTGCAAATTACTGGCTCTTTCAGACTTCTCCCTGCACAGAATTAGTATCACTTTATTTTAAATCAGATAAAAAAAAACAGTGGAGACCTCTCTGTAGGTAGAGTGTTCAACTAGATCCCAGGAGTTAATTTTGCCCTTTATGTTTTCAAGTGTAGTATAAACTCTTACACGTACTTCAGCCTTCATGTGCCTTTTTGAGGAAATGGACTGTTGTAGCTGAACCACCTTGCTACCCCTGCCTTTGGAGATATTATGGCAGGGAATGTTAGAACAACACGGATGGAGGAGGGGGAGGAAGGCGAGGATATTTTGAAGTGAAAAGCAGAATGAGAGATAGGATGGACATTACAGAGCAGACTATTAAAACCAGGGGTCTGATCTTGCCCTCTGCTAGGAATTAGTAGCAGTAGTTATATGTATCCCATGTAAGGGTATGGAATTGAATCTGCATTGCAAAGGATGAATTTGGGGAAGATAACCAGCAGCAAAGGCAATAGCTCAAGGGACTTTGCTGACCATGTCTTCAGTTTATGCACTAATCCAGTCAAATATATGCTTAGCTGTAAGCACGTGAGCAGTTTCACTGATTGCAAAGGCACTACTCAGTTGTTTTACAGGTAAGTGTAAGCTTGAGTGCTTTGCTTGCTTCATCAGGCTAAGAGCTGGGTACACAGCCTCTAAATCATCACATTAAATGATACCCCGACACTGAAATAGAGTCAGTGAGAATTAGAACAGAAGGAAATCAGAGACATGCAGGTGGACGTTTTTAAATAAATTGAATAGGTTGAAGGTGAACTTCCTACGTATATTAACAGTTTACTGCAACGGTTTACATGTGGATTTCTCCCCTAAAGTGGCAAGATTGCTGCTATTCTGTTAACCTCACAAATCACTAGTGGCACCCAGTGGCTAGAAGGGTTAATAAAAAGTTTACCTTTGTCCTTCATGATTCCCCTCGCACAAAAGTTAGCATTTAAATGCAAATACCACTGTCTTGGTATTATGCTTAGTAAGTCCAGACATAGTGATTCTTGAGTGAGGTTTCAGCTGGAAGGTATCTCCTGAGCAATGATTGAAGTTTCTGTTCACAGAGGCAGTTAGCCTGCATGGTAAAATGCTTAGGCTTCTAGTGCAGCACATGGCAGGCTACAAACCTGATGCATTTTGGTGTGGTTGTTGGATAGTTAATACTTATTTATTCTGTGAGAGCACTAAATGTGCACAAATGAAAATTATGCCTGTTGTAAGAGTTCCAGGACTTTCCTCCAGAGAACACTTTCCAAAATTTGCTGACTTTCAGTACTTACGGAATTTCAAGAGCCAAGTGATCCATAGAAAAGTTAAACCCAGCTAGTAAAGGAAACAAGCAATTAACCAAACTGATGAGAGGGAACACTGAAACGCCATAGCCGTTGTTTCTGGGTCTTTAGCCTCTACTTGGTGCATATATAATGAAAAAAATGTGTCTTCTAAAAGACAAGTAAAAACGACCTGTTTTACTACTGAATGATACATTAAATGGGCTTAAAGTACATGCCTGATCCTGCAGGCTGCAGTAGTGATTTTGGTAGGATGAACCGTGTGACTTGAGTTTGTAGGGTTTTAGGTGTTACAAGGTTAGGGTGCAGGCAGAGGCAGAGATTTGTTATCCCCATTCACTCTGTGGGCTGTGCTGAGGTAAAGCCCCTTTACACCATGTTCTGGTCCTCTACCACGGCTCACAGCAAGTCAGAGCCACCTCATCCCTACCTCACATTTCTGCTATCAGGCTAATAGAAATTTCTAGCAAAACTCACAGCTCTATCTGTATACCATTTTCTACTCCCGCATCTCCCTGTCTGTCAAAAGCTGGCATAAAAAGAGAGGGAGAAGATGCTAATCTCATCTCTGCTCCATTTTAGGACGGGAATCCTGTGTGTGGTAGGAGGATAATTCCAGGAGCCTCAGTTATTTGGTTTGCTGAAGCTCCCTGCAGTGTGGCAGAAGCAGAGAGGGGCAATGAACCCACTTCAACAAGATCTTGAGCAGCTGAGCAGGAATCACATGCTCATACTCTCCCGAGCTCTGAACAAGGGCCATGGTGGGGAATAACTGGACATGGCCAAAGACATTGCTGCAGTTTTGCTCCCAGCTGCTAGAGCAACATTTCAGTGCCAAGGGACAGTCGCACCCAAACCCAAGAGATCCTGCAACAGCCCTTTTCAGAAGTCAGCTACCAAGCATGAGGTGGAGAGCAATGCTCCCTTTATTCTGACACCAGACAGCTGTCTTTTGCTGGGTCTCCCGGGCCAGTAACAGCTGGTTTTGCCTGTGGTGTGATGTTGTGTAGGCTGCTATGGCTTCAGGGAAGCACGGATTTAATTCCCCATGCTTTTCTTGCATGACACCTCTGACAAGATTTACTGGCAGCATTCAGACCTCACCGGACCAGGAGCAGTAGGGTAGTACTGGTCTTCATTTCCATCTCAGCCATTCTGTAAATACATTGCCTGCCATCACAGGGATACAAACCAGCAGTCATACGCACTTCCCAGCTCTTTTTTTTTTTTCTGCAATATAACACTTACAGCTGCAGGTTATTTACCACAGCTTGTGATGGGTTGCAGGGAAGTGTCAGTGATGGTGGTGTGTGGGATGGATGTTTTGGAGATCCTTTGTATGTCTCTATTCTTGGCTTTTCCAACACTGCCATAATAAGCAGAAATACAAGTCTTTGGGCAGGAACCTCCTGACCATCAAGGCCAGATCTCTGTCATCACAGCTGTTATCTATCTTTCCATAATGTAAGTTGATTTCTCCTTGCAGAAACTGGATAACCTCTCTGTGCCTCAGTATCCCTGCCTGTAAAATGGGTACATCATCAGACAGGAGTTTCGTAACAGGACGGCAGTGCTGTGGGATTATGAGGGATTACGTTGCTTGTCAGTGATCCTCCACTGGGATGTACTAGGAAAGTGTACGTTAGCTTTCAAAACTTACGTACCTTTCCAAATGGTCTCCTTCAAAAGTTTTTACGTTACTGTCATCGCTCTCATCTTTCACC
This sequence comes from Pezoporus wallicus, assembly GCF_028554395.1. Taxonomy (NCBI): domain Eukaryota; kingdom Metazoa; phylum Chordata; class Aves; order Psittaciformes; family Psittacidae; genus Pezoporus; species Pezoporus wallicus. Next base: position 343,651 of record NW_026638681.1, on the reverse strand, counting down.
ACATTCCTTAACTGAACTGTGTGGCGTTGCCTTCATTCATCCTCTTGTCCTCACACACTTTCCTGCCTTCTCCCAGGGTGGGTGTGCAATGTGTGCTCAGCAGAGTGCTCTGCCATGGTTCATTGATTTCTCTCGTTTGCTGCTTTCTTTTTTCTTTTCTTTTCTTTTCTTTTCTTTTCTTTTCTTTTCTTTTCTTTTCTTTTCTTTTCTTTTCTTTTCTTTTCTTTTCTTTTCTTTTCTTTTCTTTTCTTTTCTTTTCTTTTCTTTTCTTTTCTTTTCTTTTTTCTTTTCCCTTTCCTTTCCTTTCCTTTCCTTTCCTTTTTCTTTCCTTTCCTTTCCTTTTCTTTTTTCCTTTTTTTCCTTTCCTTTCCTTTCCTTTCCTTTCCTTTCCTTTCCTTTCCTTTCCTTTCTCCCCAAAGAAAAGAGTGGAAATGCAATAGGTGATGTGAAATTTGCAAGCCAAATAGAGCATACGTTCATTCCCATGTGTGCTGCTTAACAGGAGGCTGAGAACTGTTCACTGTCTCTTCTTGTCTGTGCAAGAAGAGCTCCTTGCCCAGCTGGTGAGTACAGATATTGCCCTATGTGGGCATACTGGTATAAGAGGGTTCAAATGTCCTTTCTGGCACATCAGCATGTCCTACCTCAGCCTCAATTATATACTTCCCAGCTTTTCATCAAGAAGTCCCAGTTCTGTGTGATGTCTCCTGTTTGGAGGTGCCTACAAAAACCTGTTGGGTGCTGGCTGCTTTCTTAATGCAATAATCAAATGCTGAAGTGTTAAACCATTAATTTCAGAGAGAATTGTTTGGTTGTTGCATTATTTTTTTATTTTTTTTTTTAAACCCCAAGAGTATAGAACCCAAAGAAGACTTCTTACAATTATTCCTAGGGGATGGTGTTCCTAAGTGTTGTGACCATCTGGGCATACAGCTGGCTAAACATAGCCTCTACTCCCTCTCCTCCAGGAGGGATCCTTAGAAGGGGAAGAAAAGGGCTAAAACATTACAAAAGCCAACCTCTTTTCAGTAAAAGCATCCTCTCTGTTTTGGAAGTGTTGATTGTTTGGCCTCCCCCAGCCAAACTGCTTTATTGTGTATTTATTACTCAGATGAAGGCTGGAGCCAGAGTTCCTTGGACCATTTATAAAGCAATTTAAATGAGACGGCTGCTCTGGGCGGCAGTGCTAGGTACCAGGCTGAGCTGCCGCAGCAGGTGTGCCAGCAGGATCTGCCCTCAGCCTTAGGAGTGGGGATTTACGGTTCACATGCAGTTCAAGCATGGCTCCCGCCCTGGGATTATGTACGTGGCTAGAGCAAGATGAGCTGCCGGGCAGTTCCAAATCGCAAATCCCACAGCCAGGGAGGAGGGCCGCTGGCACCAGGGTCCTGTGTGCCTGGTCCTGTGTGCCTTGCTGCCCATGCAGCAGGGAGCCCTGAGACCTGGAAAGTACTGCTTCATCTCCTCATCCCTTGGCAATCTCTTCTCCATCCCTGGCAGCTGTTGGCCCTAGGGAGCTGCCTTTGTGTGCTGCCTGGGCTGGCAGGACTGACTGGCCCCCTGCTTCCCTGAAGGGGAGGGAGTGCTGTTCTGGAAGAGGGACATAGTTTGGTAGCTAAGCAGCGTGAAGGGACTTGCATCCTCCTTGGCAATGCTGCTCTATGCTAGACACAACCAGGGGATGTCAGCTTTTTAGGCAGCTGCCTCTAACCTCAGGGTTTCAGTGTTGCAGGTGGGGCAGAAGCCTCAATGAGGCTAGTGCTGGCCCTCTTCCCTGCCATCGCAGCCCATTCCAGCACCAGGACCAGGCAGCTGCTCCATCCCATCCACCCATGCCAATGCACGATCGCTGTACCTTGGCTGTAGCGTTTCAGTCCGGGGCCTTCGCCTCTGGCTACGGCTGTGTGAGAAATGGCTGTATTCCAGCAAATCTCAGAGCCTGCCAGGCCTCACCACGAGCTCAACACAGCCCCTGGGGAAGTATAACTCAAGCCATAAACAAGTTAGTAAGGAATAAAAGGATATGTGAACACACTGTCGGTGGGTCTAAATCATCAGCTGAGACTAATTTACACCACAGAAAGATTGACATGTATGATCAAGCCAGGAAAGCCCAATTATTAAGAAATTAAAAAAAAAAGAAAGAAAGAAACCCAATCTGTTCCCGATTAAAGAACCACCTTTCTTATCAGGGCAATCCTTCAAAATTTAGCAATCACCACCAAAGCCAGAATTCACTATTGATCCACCTTCAGCTCTCACATACCTTCTACGCTGATATCATACTGTGTTCAAAGCTCTCAGACCTCCTCTTTTCCAGTCTTGCTTCCAGCATCTGCAGCCTGATGTGAAGCCCAGCCTCCCAGTCACTCAGATCTCCACCAGCATGGCCATGCAGGCAGCCTCCTGGCACACGGGAATGCAGTGGTACCATCACTGTATTTTTCCTAAGTAGGAGTTTAGAAAATGTCACAGCTTTCCAGGCAATTAAAAAGCCCTGGGCAGGACCCTTGTGTGCTGTAATATGCCTGAACAGAGAGAGAGTAGGTTTTACATATAAAACATCAGAAAATAACATCCGCTGTGCCAGGTCAGAGCAAAGATCCATCTGAACTGCTCAGACAGTTGGACTATATGACCATTGTAGGTCACTTCTAACTGAAATCTTTCTTCCCTTCCCTTCCCTCCCCTTCCCTCCCCTTCCCTCCCCTTTCCTCCCATCATCATCAGCTGCACAGGGAGGAGTACAAGTACAGGATATGCATGCAGTGATCCCACTCTCAGAAATATCTGCTTAGCCTCAGCAAACGTCTTCCTTTTCCCTTCCCTGCCATGCGAAACACTATGTCAATACAGTACTTAGGACCACACTATTAACTTGCAAACTTTAAACCAAGAAGTGCAGGAGTTAAGGCTGTAGAACAATGTTATCTTGGCCACAGGCACATCTGTAGTGCTTTCCCATTTACACCTTTTGGATCTGATTCTCTCCAGACTCCAGACTACCTGGGCATCCCTCTAACTCCTGCACAAGGCAGGGCAGAGAGCAGCACTCCACAGGTGCTGTTTGCCTTTAAGAGCACCCTTCTTCCCACACATTTGTGTTGATATTGATAACAGAAAACAAATACAACACCTAAATCAATGTTTCTTTTCTTTTACATACAGCCTAACCTTTTCGAAGTGTGCCACTTCAAAATTTCTATTTAGGGCCTCTATTTTGTTGCTGGCTTGTTTGGGCCAGAGGAAGAGGAGTAAAAATCTCCTTTATTTCTTGAGGAGAGTTACTGGGGAAGCTGAATGCTACCCTTTGCATCCCACCTGGCAGGCAGTGGCCTGGAGAAGTGTCACCATCCACTCACACTCCTCACAGCTCTCCTGTTTGTCTGGCAGCACTGCTCTGCAGCACTGGCTTATAGTGGGCAATGGCATCCTGGCTGCAACAAAGCAGTTCAGTTCTTCTCATGGAACAAGACAAAACCCCTCCCCACATTTTTTCTTATTAAAAAGAAGGAAGGAAAAAGTATCAAGCTTGGAGTATATTTACAAATAGTGCTGACAAATACACACATAAAGGGTTGTTTTTTCCTTCTGCGTACATTTTTTTTTTCCTTCCCTGGGAAGGAAATACTCTTATTTGCCTTTTTTTTCGCCCCTTCCCTTTTCCAGAGGCAGCGAGGACCAAGGAGAGTTTCAGAAGTTCCTTGCTTTGTTTTGCTGAGAGAATCGCAATGCCTCCCAGGTAAATTGTCTCATCATCAGTCAGGCTGAGCAGAGGAGTTTGTTATTAACACAAAAATGTGGGGAAGGTAATTTTTCATTTTCACTGAACCTAGAAGTGGTTGAACAAGATCTCTTCACATTTTTCCTTTCAAACTTTGCTGAAACACACTGCTTATATGAAAGTGTAAAAGCGCCACATTGAAGAAAGTTAGGCATGCTGGAAGAGAATAGCTATAATGGAAATGGCAGCCTCAACAGTCATGACAAGTAGGATAAATCTGCCAGTCTGTGGATGATTTGTTAAGCTTTTTGCAAATATATATACATATTGCGGATATATGTTGTGTGTGTATGTGTATAATCAATAAAGTGTGTGTACGACAGATGGACGGATTAGACAGATAATTACGTGATTGTGGGTCTCCTGTTATATTTATGTTCACCCATTAAAGCCACTTGTGAGTTATCCCTCCTCTCCTCGCTCTGCTCCTGGAGATGAAGGTCTTTAATACCATCAGCCATCAGGTGTGCTTCACACCTAGCACAGCCAGAGAGGCAGCAAGGTGGAGGTCCTGATGCCAGCTTCAGGATGCTGGTGCAGCCCAGTCTCCTTCACTTTTGAGGGAAATGTAAGCTGGAAAAAAAGCTCAGTGTTTCACTGCCCATTGCAGTGGGCTGAAGTGGGGTAGTTGTTGGTTGTGCTATTTGAGGAAGCGGAAAGGTGTCTGCATCAACCAGAGGGTGACCTTGTGTAGAGGGGCAGGATGCACACCTGCTCTGGGTGGGTTAAGGGCATGGTTGGGCTGTCCTGGTGGGTTATGAAGCCACAGCTCTCAGGGCACACAGCCCAGGGTGTCCTCAGGCCAGCAAATTCTGGGGTGTCCTGGCTGGATTCAGATGGATAGCCCGACCTCTGCATGCTGTGGGGTGACAAAAGGAGAGCTTGGATGAAGCAGGCACAAGAATCCCCCTGCACTTCATTGTCTGCCTGCTGCCTGGCAGGGGACTGGCTGCCTTACCCGGACCTGGCTGCATGCCAGCCTCCATGGAGCCCATCCAGCTCACCGGCAGGAGGATTTTGGTCCACACCCGTTTAGTCACCCGGCGTCTGACTTGGAAGTATCTGACTAATTACGGGTTGGAGGTAATGTAGCCTAGATAGGTTGGATTCCTGCCACCCCAGCTTTCCCTGCACAAATACCTCGAGTCCATGCAGCAGGCTGAGGATGCAGCATCGATGGGGATGACCCACTGCTGGGTCTAGGTCAGGGTTGCTGACAATATCCTGGCACCTACCTCCACCAGCCAGCCACATTGCTCCAGCTGGCTTCCTCTACATGGCTCACCTGGGACAGAGAGAACTGAAGGGAAGCCCTCCTTGTCCCCAAGACCATTGTCACCAGCTCCCTGTGCCAGCCCTCTGGGCTGGCACAGGGTACTGAGACAGAGTGAAGAGGGACCAGCAAGCCTCAGAGGTGCAAGATCCCTTGGGGTAATTCTAAGCACTTCATTTTGACCCTCTTAAGCCATTTCTGGGTGTAGCTCAGCCCCTGCCTGACCTCAGATTAGGGGAAGCAGAAGTGATGCACAGAGCAATGATTTCTGAATTCCAGACAGAACCTTACTTCTGAAAAAAAAAAAAAAGGTCATGGACTATCTTGTTCCCTATTTTGCCAACAGAGAGAGTGAGGAGGTTAACTCCAGTACTCAGCACTATGGCATATAAACTGGTGAGGTGGGTCCTGGCTGCCTACCTCCAGTCCAAAGTCTTCAGCAGATTTGCACTGCTGGAATGGAATTCTACATTTTCGGTGTAAACTTGACTTTAAATTTCTAATTAACAGGTTTTGAGTTAAAACACTGAAAATAAAATGTGTGACCTTGGGCTCATATCTTGCTACTCTTCCAGTGGGAAGAGATAGATGTCGGAACCAGCAGTTGCTTTGCTGTCTGTGATCTTATGAATCCATGTGCAATAGATGAAGCAGCATTGGCCAAAATAATCTTACCTCCTGCCTCTCTGCAAGCTGCAGCTCAGCTGGGCCCACAGGTATAACCCCCTGCATCCTGTCCCCCTAAAAAAATACAAAGATTGGTGATCTCTCATTTCCTAGGTCTATTGGTGGACACAAATGACCAGTTTAACACTTTCATTTCCATACTGGGAATAAGGGGATTAAAATGCCATTATCTACTGATTGCAATGTTTTTCATGCAGGCCCTTGGTAAACACTACACTAGCCAGCAAACCACTGTTAATAAAAATTGCCAATTAAATGAGAGCCAGTGGCTTGCTTTATTGACAGAAGTATTTATAGACTTTTTCTGCTTTCTTGTATTTTTCAAGGCTCTGTGAGTTTTGCGTTTGTGTTTGCTCTCTGCTCCTGCTTGTCCTTCTAATTATCGCTTTACAGTGTTTTTTAATTGTTGTTTTAACCACCCTGAGTCAGACATAAGGATCTGCCTTATATCAAGCCTGTTCTTTTCTTGGAAGAACTTCTCTAACACAACAGCACACCACAATATTTTGGAGTTTGTAAAGAATACCATACACTTCTTAAACGTACCTTTTGCAGTGTGTTACTAGATGCCTTATACTTGGGGTAAGACTTGGCTTTTTAGTACACATTTGTCTAGCTCCTCAAGACACAGAGCCTTAATCCCTGACTGAAAGGAATTTTTATTCAGCTGAGTTTTCTGTGTGAATTCATGACATGCAATTGACTGTCAGATGAAGAAAGGCACCAAAACTGAAGCTCAGAAGAAGACTCAGTGTATTCAGTTATCCTTTTGAAAAATATGCAGACCATCATTCTTTAATCATTAGCATGTACTATTAATTCTGTGGAAACCCACACTGGACACAACACACGGGGCTGAAATGGCACACAAAAGGGGAAGGTTGACAATGTCAGCTGGAGTGCCACAATGCTTTATCCCTCAGAAGTCTCCTGTGTGATAGTGAGATCTGAGCATCACATCAGCAGAAGATTCCTTGGCAGAATACATCCCAAGGACATGACAGTGCTGCTGGCTGCCACGGAGCTAGACTTGCACTAAATCAACTTCTCCAGGTCTTCCATATGCCATGTGCTATCCACGCTGCCTTTCTGCTCAGACACACTGAGAGGCTGACATGTCCTGTGGCTTCTGCCTGTGCAAGACTTTGTTCTAGAAGGCACCAAAGCCAGTCAAACGTCTTCACATCATGACCCTTTGTGGACTACAAATGAGAAACCCAAGTTGTCACCAGAAGATGCGCTTTGCAGGCTGATCTTGTGTAAGCACTGGACAGGAGTACAGGGATATTGTTGAGCCAAAACTGTTCAGAATGTAATCAAAATTGAATGGAAGGGAATATGATGTAGAGCTTGTGTCCTTGAGAGCTAATTTAGGCTCTTGTGGTTTTAAACATTTCTGGTGAGATGAGGGGGACAAGCAGCTGCAATACAAAACATAAGGGCTGAAGACTGATTAATATTGGTGTTTTGAAGGAAGAGTTTCCACAGCCCATCTGGAATTGATTTGTCCCCACTCTGAGATACCACCAAACAGCCATTTCAGAAACGAGTACTCCCAAAACCCATAGTCCTCAAACTGGAGTGAAGAGAGGGGCAAGTGTTAAGGTTATTCTGAAATAATCTCTCCAGCCAGAAGCTGAATAACAAGAGATGTCAGTTAATAAAAACTATTAGGAGCTGCAATTCTGATCATATTCTTAAAAATAAATAAGAGTAAGAGGGCATTAAAAAGAGGTAAACAGCATCTGAGTGCTAGGCAGAAAGCCTAGTATGCTCCAAAACATTGCAGAGCACCTTTCAATCCCAAGAACATGAAGAATTTACTTCTGGGTAACAGATTATCAGGTGTCTCCTGATCCATGGAAACTGTCCCTGCAGATCTGCACAGTGGTATATATGGGATAAGCTGGGATCTCTGCATCTTCCATGGAAGATGAGAGAGGTCTGTGCTAATATGGACAACCTCATTTTGCTGCGGCCTAAGAGCAGTCGTGCACACAGTTGTCTTCTACCAGTTGATTAGTAGCAACTGGTTCTCCTGTGGTTTCTTGTTTCTGTGGCTGGGCCTGGATGAGTGTGTTATTGCCTGTATTTTAGACATTAGCTTTTCTTACTGTGATGTTCTATTCCCTTTGTCTCTCTCCACAGTCAGTGAGACCAGTGTTGCTCACCAATAATGGGACTGCTCCTGTATGGAGGGCAGAGGGATGAGCAGACCATCCTGTGGTGAAAAGTGATCTGGGGACCTTCTAGTAAATAACCGCTATGATTTTGACATTGCTATGGCATCCTTCTAAAGTGTAGGTGCCATGTGGCCACTGATTTACCTTCCACCTAAGGCTCTACTTGGTCTGTAGGGCCAGAGTACATCCCTTCATTGGAAACAAGGAGGTGAAGAACATTTGTTATAAAAGTGGGAACTGCACAAAACTAACATGAATTTAGTTTTCAATACAAACATGGAACCTGACAAAGGTTAATTGAAGCATTTTCCAAGGGCCAATCTGAAGTTTGATGAAATTAAAGGGGGACTTTAAACTTACTTTAATGGTCTTAGGGTCAGCTTGTAAGGCAAAGTGGACAAGTTTCAAGGTCCCTAGGTGAATGGATTTCTTTTTTTTTTTCCTTTTTTTTGCAATCAAACCCACATCATGCTATTAGTTTAAAAGACATTTCAGCCATCAGCCATATGGTACCAGCTCAACAGGAACTGGATCAGCTCCTCCAGACCATGGAGTACAGTGTGTAATGCTTAGCTCCTGCGGTGTAATATTGCCCTCGTGTAAAATGCTTGTCTTTCTGGCAGGGGGGTAAGGGAGAAACCAGGCATCAGGTACTCCTGGGACTGAGAGTCCCAGACCTCACCTGGGATGACCCATGGCATGATGACCCTCATCAATAGAGCTCTTCACTATAGAAGGCAGCAGCCTGAAGATCTGTGAGGCGCAACACAAAGCTTATCATCTCTTCCTCTATGTATTTGCTTGAGGGAATGGGTGGGTTGTTTATTTTGTGGGGAGGAGCCTTTTCCTTTTGGTTCTTGGGAAAAAAGGAACTGCATTGTGTATGTTTACTGGAAGTCCGATGTGTTCCCTGAGGCATGAAGATAGGGAACATCCTTATAAATCAGGATGGAGAAAAAAACAGAAAGAAATGTGCTAGCAGAGCTGCAGAGACAGCCTGTGTGCTTGTGCGCGCTCAGTCAGCAAGGGGAATGACACTGACACTGTTTCAAAGGAAGGTCATTGCATAGACCATAAATCTCAAACACGTAAAATTTGCTTCGTTTGTCTTCGTTAATTCTATTTTACAGGAAGTTCAGCATTTATCTGAAAATTTTGAAATGATTATTTATTTATGTGGCCCTGCAGCTGTTCATAGCTAGTGATTTAAAGTTTGATGCAGCCAAATACAACTCATCTGGCCTGAGCCTGCCTGTGAGGGAACTTTCCTTATCAGGGTTGCCAGTGTCCACAGTGGTCACACGAGTAAGGTCCAGGATGCTGAGACGCATGGTATGGGAATGAAAGCCCAGGGGCAGCACCGGTGTGAGTGTTCCCTTTGCCTGGGCGTAGTCAGTGCCAGCAGCAGGCAGGGAAGGGGGAGAGCCTTCTGAAAGGGAGCAGACCTTGGCCATGGACTTACACTCACCCCCAGGCCTCCACTTTTGGGTGCTCGGTGGAAACAGCCTTCTGCTTTGTGGTGGTGGAGCTGTTCTTATATCTGCTGCTGGTCTAGCTTTGCTGCTTTGGCTCTTCCAGTTAGCTTTGTGCCCATGAGGTTTTGCCAAGTACCAGACATGGTTCATGAGTCAAGTTTTCCAAAACCCTTTTGCTCAGAGAAGAGGGGGAGGGAAAAGTTTTCTCTAATTGATCACAATTAATGTAATTAATACTTTGCAGTTTTTCCTATCCATGCCTCTTTACCTTTGAGACCTTCATTCATCTCAATGTCTATTGCCACTCTTAATTACTTTCAGTGAGCCCACAGCAAAGAACAGATATGTCATTCTCTTCTGTGATCAGCTGCACAAAAATACTAGAGATAAACTGACCAGACGGAGCATTTAGTCAAATTTCAGCTCTGCCATTAACTTGCATGGTAGCCATGGCAAGTCATTCCACTTTGGTCTGGGCTGTTTTATTCATATAGAAAATAGAAATAACAAACTGATCCATATTAAAGGTCTACTCCAGCCCCAGCTAGGATAATAGAAGCTTGGCTTTGCTTAGCTTTGCTTGGCTTGGTAAGTCTTTCTGGAAATGTAAGCCTTATTGTTTTGGAAAATCCTTCTTAATCACACAGGGAAAATCTATTGTGCTGTTTAAATAAGCAAACTAAACTGAGGAAAATAACTACAGCCTCCTTAACAATTGTGAAGCAGATTCTGTAGGCCCATGTTTATAACATGCAGAGCACTCTGGTCTCAGCATGCTTTCCACCACTGCCTGTTTCCACCAGAATACTAGACTGCTTCCTTTAGCAAGGCCAGGTCCACCAAAGGTCAAAGAGGACCTTGATTTAAAAGAAGTTTAGTTAGAAGTACAAGAGCTCCTTCCCAAGCAGTTGGACACTTGATATCAGTCTTTGCTTGCTAACTAGGAGGATTAATGACCGCTTTTCAATTCCATCTTCTGCTATCAACCACGGTCATGCTTGACTGCCTCCGTTTCCAAGACCAGGGGGCTAGAGACATCTAACGGCAACTACATGCATAGCAGAGCATCTTCTCCCACTTGCAGCAGGCTGTCCTGTGAGACACGGGTTCCAATATTTAACTCTTACAGTACCTCAGAAGCGTGTGCATGCAAGACCAATGAAATGACAATGGCTGTGTAGTTGTATGGCACCATGGCATCCTACTGGAAGGGAAAATAAGTGGCACAGATGGCTCTGGGGTAGAAAATAGTGATTGGTGAAAATAAGTTTGGGTGCTTGCATGTTGCTGGGCCTTCTTGGCTCTGTTCTCCTTTTCCTTGAAGTGTGGGAGAAGGATGTGAAACAGGAGGGGTGCACGAATGAATTGCTATTGTATTCTTGACAGTATCCGCACACTGGAAAAACCGCTATGGTCTCCTATGGAAAAGAAAGGGAATAAAAGAACCTATCCCTGGAGACAAGAAAGGGAAAATAGACTAGGTTGAATGGACAAATGCCCTTTGTTCTGCCTTCAGGGTAGGGTACCCTGTCCCCTGAGTGAAACAGGGCCAGACAGGAAAGCTACAAATTCCTGAGCCTGGAAGATGTAATATTTCCTATCAGCCTTTGCTGAATGGAGAGAAATAGGTGCTGTTGAGCAATCCAGGTAAAATGCACAGTAACAAGTATACCTTCAAGGAGGTGCTCAGCAGCTGGATGGTTTATGGCCCTGCCTGGCAGGATCCCTCAGGAATGACACAGTTGATGACTCAGGCAGCGCGAGAGATTCAGCATGGGATTTAGAGGAGAGCCTTCACTTAGCAAGGCCTGTGATTTATACACTGGCACAACGTGTATGTCCAGAAGCTTTGTTTCTGTGCAGAAGCCTCATTTTTGCGAGGGGGCAGCAGAAAGCTCCCCCTCCCCCCAACAACTTCAAAACAGACTAGATAAATTAGAAGAGACCAAACAGGGACATGATTCAGAAGTACTGACGGCCCCCTACCTTTTACAAAGGAATCCCCTTGTTTGTATAGACCTGATGTGCCTGGGGATTTCCAGGCACGCTGCAAGTGCTCAGCTCTTCTCCAGACTCAGCCCCTTTGCTAGCAGAGGTGGGACAGGAGCTGGAACAGGGCACTGCAGAGTTGGCTGGAACAGGGCACTGGCCTCTTTCACTGGAACATTCCTATTCGTAAGACCAGAACAGCAATTCCTGATGCAGTCCCCAAGGATGCTGGGAGACTCACCATGGCCATTGACGAGCAAGGTGGGAGAATCTCACTCAGCACTGGAAACTGTTCCCATCTGTTCCTTCCCTCCCAGACTCACCCTCATCTCGGAGTCTTCACTGTCACCCTCAGCCCTTCTTCACCAGCTGTGCTTCTTTCACTGCTGTGGGGCACCATCCTTTCCCTCCCTGTGTGGTGGTGGTGCTCTTTCTTGCTGAGAACACCAGGACCGTGTGCATGGTTTCCTTCAAGGAGGGTATTTAAGAAAGCTGTAACTGTCACAGATAGCCATGACAGTTGAATATCCACCTCCCAGCACACCTGGATAAGCAGTGGAGTTACAGCCCAGCTCTTCCCAACACCTAACACCCAGTCTGCTTCTCTGAGACTGGTCAGAAACTAGGTAGCAAAACAGTAGTGTGACAAAACACAAGAACGTATTTTGTTTTGATTTTATGATTTGCCATGATTTACAATTGGCCACATTTTATTTCTGAAATCCTGTTATATGCTATCTGCAGGGAGTTTCATAGCTTGTCCAAGAGCCATTTAATTTGGTGGCTTTGTGTTAACTTCATTGAGTGCTGCATCATACTTGGGCTGAGAATGGGTCCTTTAAGAGGTACAGCTGTAAAAACACATTAGCTACTTCTCTGTAGGCCTGTTTTTTCTTTTAAAAAGTGTGTATTTGCAGAAGAATGGAGTTTCAGATCAAAGGAAGCTGTTTTCCATTTCAAGTTTAATCAGAGAAATACTTATGACCTAATTGAAAAAAAGAAAAAAGAAGAAAAAAAAAAAGAAAAAAGAAGGAATGTTGAAATTTTGGCATATCCAAGCCACCTTGTTTTTTTTCTAGGAGTGGCCTTCTGTCCACAGTGGCTCAAAGGATAAAGCACAATCCTAAGTGCCTGACACTTAGGTATACAAGCTTTATCTGCTTATTTTGGAATAAAAATTATAACCAGGCTCTTTTCCCTGTCAGGTGAAGCTCCAAGCCACCGAACATTCCAGAGGGATTGGCTCTCCATGTCCTGACAGAGCTATAGCACTCAGCAGAAAAAGACACTTTGACTGGGGAAAGAAAAGGACTCTGTAAGTCAGTAATTAAGACACATTTTTGGTCCAAGCGCTGGAGAGCTCAGACATCGACTCGTTGCTCTATAGGCTACTGTGGGTAGTGCTTATGGGGTTTGAATCAAAAGGCAGTCAGACAAATGGCTTTCTGCAGTGCAGATGGTCAGGCTAAGGTGAAGAGGGAAGGACAGTTTTTCTTCTACAGTTGTACCAGCAGTGACTAAGCTAATGTCTAAGACGTATGATCTAGAGTTTTGTTTCCAATCTTCTCCATTCTTATTTAAAACACCCCAAAAGAATCTTCTGTTCTCTAAAAAAATTACTAGGTCAACATCAAGCAATTTTGCTTCCATTTTTGAGATCTAACATGATATTGAAAAATGACTTTTATTGGAAGCTGAGTCCCATATTTCCCTGCTAAGAGGTGCATGCGGTGCTTCAAGACTAAGCTGTCAAATTCCATGGGACCCTACCACCCTCTGATTATCTCCTATTGATTTTGAAGCTGGGAACTTCAGTAGGAAACTGATAGGCTGACTGGATGTTAGTGTGGGTCTTGAGGCAATTCAAGGGTAAAATGATCTAATGCGACAATACGTGAGAACTCAGCATTCGGGGTATTACCATTCTTGTCTAATTGCCAGTGCCATGAAACTGGCCTTCTGTCAATCACAGCCAAGGAGAAGGCTGACATGATATCTCAATACACACACAAATACTTAATCTGTAGCTTGCAGTAGACTTAATGATCATAAAGATTTCAGAAAGAAAAAAAACAAGGCAGCATCTATAAAAAAAGAAGATAGATAATAGCTGATTCAACCAGGCTTCGTTAGTGGAGAAAGATGGCTGGCTGTGGGATGAAAAGAGGCTCTGATATTTTCTTGAGCTGAAGTCCTTTTGATCTTAAGCATGTCCTGAGATTTTGGGTTGGTTTCTTAATCTTAAAATGATTAAAAAAAAAATCCTTTTTAGCAGAAGGCTGCCCCAGTCTGTACCCTGCTTCCTGCACCTGGACACCAGACAAAGATGTTACGGCTTTCAGGAAACAGCACATTTGTCAGCGTGCAGCTCCCAGCTGAACAAAGGGCTGGATTCATGAATGCAATATCAACCATGGAAATGTTCCACCCCTGCCCCTCCCTGGCTTCTGACTCAATCTGTTGAAACAAAAAATGAATTGTCATTGGATTTTGCAGCCTTTGAGGTTCCTCACCAGATCAATACATCTTGGACATGCTGATGGCCCCTAATTTGAATGAAGCTGCACAAGAATTGCAAGAATTTGAGCTTAGATTGTGAGCTGCTTTTGGGGGTTTTGTTTCTAATAAGGGGAAGTAATACAAAGCTGCTACCAAAGAGGAGATGAGAGGCAGACTCTGCAGCAAGGAAAGGTAAGTGTGTAGTGACTTACAGTCAGATCTGACTTTGCTCCCACACAGCAGCACCACTTCAGAATTTCCCTTGCCCCGGAGAAGCATGGTACCCTTTGACAGGAACTTGGTGTTCGTTAACAGTGTTTGCTCTGCCTGACGTGACATTTAAAAGCTCTAGACCAGCACTACATTTATTCAGTGTTGTCATATTCAGGAAAACATTTAAGCAGTTAAAGCACCTAAGTAGTCCCACTGTCAACAGCAGGACTTCTCAAAAGCTTAAATTCATACATGTGTTGAAGTACCTTGCTGTATCAGGGCTCCAAACCCTAACAGCCTGCTGAACTGGAGTGATCATTCCAGTCTTTATCCCTAAAGCCTTAAAGCCACCCCGGGAATGCAATGCACAAAACTAATTTTGGTTAATTGGATAAAATTGCATATGTACACTCAGTGATCCCTGAGAGTTTTGAAAACTAGTTATGCCAGTGTCACCCTGCACACCTATTTCTATGATTAGTCACATCCACCTATAGGGAACGTGGCACTGACAGCAGAAACGCTCTGTGATCTGTCCTGAAGGCTGGCACTTCTCCAGCTCCGGGTGGCTTTCCTTCACAGTTGTCACACAGTGCAGTGCAGCTACCTGTGATAACTGATGAGCAGACAGACATCTTCCGTGCTGCCATTTTTAATGTGTTTCACTACATATCTCTTTCAAAGACTAATAATTTCCGCTGGGCAAGAATACTGTCAGCCTGGCATCAGATAAGTTCTCAGGCAGAGAGCTGTACCCTGCATTGCCTATTTTATCTAATAAAGACTTTTCCATCTCTGGTCTACTGCTTATAATTTAGCTTTTCCAAATTGACTTGCCAACACAGTTGGTTGGATGGAAAAAAAGTAAGATGCTGATGTATCTTCAGACTCCCTTCAGCTGACATAAATCACGCATTGTCAAAACAGGGTAAGTAGAGGGGAAATTTACCATCCTCCTCCCTTTCTGGTACTGTGACAAGAAGTAATGCTTTGGTCATTCACATGCTGACACAAGATAACATTTTGAGACTGAGGCTGAAATTCAGTTTGAGATTAACCTTATTATTTTGTGGAGGTGAGTAACTGCTCAACCTACCTAGCTGAAAACTTTAAATGAAAACAGGGCTGTGAACAGCACAAGTAGCATCGGAAGTATCATCATCTGTTTCCTCACGTGCAAAAACAGCTTTTCAGAGGTGTTTAATCCCGCTTCCCTTTCCTCCTTTCTTCAGCTAAGTTTGGTGCCACATGGCTTGGTCCCTGCCATTGACAGAGCCACCAGTGCCTTCCCAGGCAGGCTGCAGCAGCCGCTGTGCATGCTGCATCCACAGACATGCAGGGTCTGTAGCACAGCTGGCAGGATAAAATGGTCCCCAGATGTCTGAAGAGTACACAGCGAACATTCCCTGCAGATAATATTAGCAGCAAATATTAGGAGGTAACTGGGCATTTCCGGAATGCTGAGGGGGCTGGGTTTGCCATGGGTTGGATGCAGGCAGGGAGGGCATGAACAGACCTTTCATCTGCACGTTTGGCAGCCTGGTGCCCACATGCTGTCTGCATTTTCCACATTGCCTTAGTTCAAAGGATCATTAATACTTGTGTTGCTAATGAAATAAAGCATGTGACTGCCTGCTGTGCTGGCTTAGGGAACAAGCATAGCTTTTACCACTCCGGTTCTCCTAGTGCTGAGCTAAGGGGACATCTGCCTTGGCACACACAGCCCTGAGGAAAGGTTTTTCCTCTTCTGCCCATTATCCTCACCTGCCAGTACACTGAGGCAAGTGGCACTTTCCCTCTGTCAGACTACTACATACCACAGTCCAAACTCTGCAGACGCAGGCACACACGAGAAACCCCACAGAGGAAAGCCAGCAGATTCCTGGGAATAAAAGTGTCCATGGACACCTCTGCTGACTGAGTCCTTGTAATCTGGGAAAACTAAGCACCAGCTCCTAGCTACCCAATAAAAGTGCACTATACCCTCACCCTGGTATATGCTTTGATAATCGTCTCTAGAATTAAGTTTAATAACAAATAAAATGTTTCAGGAGTTTCTGTGGCAGGAAAGTTCATAGAATGTGCTACCTATGCATGCTGGAAATGAAAAATAAATTATACAATCTAAGCTCTGGAAGAAATAGCAGCTTGGATTTGTTAATTTTGGACAACATTTAAATTCTTCTGCCAGCACAGTTTTAAGCTATAGCTCTATAATGCTTCTCCTCATACTTTTACAATTTAGAAAATTGGCTAAAAAATAGTAATGTCCCTTTTGGATCCTAATGTACCTTTTGAGTATCATTTGTTTAGTTTAATGAAAAAATAAAGTTTGTGCAGCCATATTCCAGTCCCAGTAACAATACCCTGTGTTGGGATAATAAACTAATCATGGCAGGGGCAGGTAGTGTGCCTCCACAGAAAGACAGAACCAGCCCTCAACAACAGTGTGATTCTTCCCCACATCTAGGATAAAACAAGCAGCAAACAAGACACAACCCAGTCTCTAGGGCTTCCCCCCGTGGCCTGAGGGGTTTGGGATCACCAGAATAGGAGTGCAGGCTGGTACCCGAGAAGCCAGCACATCCCATCTCCTTAACTCTTACCGCACTGGAAAGACAAAGTCTGCATAAAGAGTGTTCTACAGAAACTTGTGACATTTGGGGGGTTAAATTGATAGTTGGGTTGGAATTTCTTCAGCACATAACACAGTCAGCAGAGAAAGAAGAGTTGTTCAGATGAAAGTAAACAAATACTTTTTATTTCTTAACCACAGCATGCTCACCAGGTATTTGACAACAGATTTGAGCCTTTAAATTCATAACATGTTACCTGAAGATGTGGCTTGATTACAACCTAGACACAAATGTATAATACCGGTATTCCAGGGGCCAATTAGATTCCGATGAGAGATGATGCCTGCAACACCGGAGCGGAGTGGGGCGAGATCAGCGTCCAGGAGCCTCACCTCAGAGCGACAAGAGCCACCGAGGAGGGAGCCTCAAGGCCTCGACAGGACCTGCCCGGGAGCCGGCAGCTCAGCTGACGAGAGCGAGCAGCTGACTCACACGGGGCAGAGCCAGGAGCAGCGGCACCAGCCCCGAGTGGTTGAAAACCTGCCCAGGGAGCGCGAGCGACCCGGAGCGTGGTGAGGCAGCTTGCGCGGGCAGGGTGACCGCCTGATCGAGAGGACTCGACTGGAGCGCAGGAGAAGGAAGGACTGCTTGTTGTGCAAAGAGACGTAGATGGACTGATCGGCCACATAGATCATGGTCACCGCAAGATCAAAAGCTGCAGTGATGAATAACCTGGGTACCCAGACTGAGCCTTCCTGCAGGCATGCGGCCGTGCAGGTCTCTGGCTGCAGTAAATGCCCGAGCCCGGTGCTTGTACTGGAGAGAGCCAGTGGCACTGCTTGTGTGCGGTGTGAGTGAATAAATGATCTGCTCAGGCAGGTGGCTGAACTGAGGGAGGAGGTAGAAAGGCTGAGAGCCATCAGAGAGTGTGAAAGTGAAATAGAGTGGTGGAGCCACACCCTAAGGCAAGGGAAGTGGTTGAACAAGTGATAGATCCCCTTCCCTCCTACCATCAGATAGAAGGAGTGAACTTAAGGGACAAGGAGGTATGGAGGGAGGTCCCACCTCGGAGAGGTGAGTGAAAACCCTCGCAATCCCTTTCTCCTTCCCAGTTGCCCTTGAATAACAGGTGTGAGGTCTTGGAACTACAGGGCCAGGTAAATGGTGATGGAGGGGTAGATCCATCTAGTGAGTCACCTAGGGCTTGTCACTCACCCCCATGCCTTAGAACTTCCACAACGAAGAAGAAAAGAAGAGTAATTGTGGTGGGTGACTCCCTTCTGAGGGGAACAGAAGGGCCCATTTGTTGACCAGATCCATCCCACAGGGAAGTCTGCTGCCTGCCTGGGGCTCGGATTGGAGATGTTAAAAGGAAACTCTCTGATCTGGTGCAGCCCTCTGATTACTATCTGCTGCTGTTTTTTCAGGTTGGCAGTGATGAAATTATTACAAGGAGGGCAAGGGCAATGAAGAGAGACTTCAGAGCCCTGGGACAGCTGGTTAGAGGGTCTGGAGGGCAAGTGGTGTTTGCCTCCATACCTGTTACAAGCAGAGTGAAGAGATAAACAGGAAGAGACTGCAGATTAATGTATGGCTGCAGGACTGGTGCCAAAGGCAGGGGTTTGGGTTTTTCAATCATGGGCTGCTATATGAGACACCTGGTTTGCTGGTGGCAGGTGGGATATACCAGTCCCAGAGGGGGAAAAGGTTTTTTGGGCAGGAGTTAGCAGGGCTCATTGATAGGGCTTTAAACTAGATATGAAGGGGGAAGGGGAGATAACTGGGCCTGTTACGGACAAGCCCAAGAGAAACATGCTAGGGCTTGAAGGATGGCGGACTAGAGAGGGCTCTCAATCTATTGCTTCATTTGAGGGAAAGGATAGTTGTTTAGACCCTGTCCTGAAGGGGAAAAAGGTACCAGGGCAAGAGTTAGCAGAGCTCACTCACAGAGCTTTAGGTTAGATTCAAAGTGTGAGGGGGTTGTAGCTGGGTTTGAACCAGTGGGGCATTGTTCTAGTATTAATGAAGACCAGAAGGCCTCCCACCTCCCAGGGGTGCCACTAGCGTGCTCTGCTTGCTCCCTGAAATGCCTGTACACCAATGCACGCAGCATGGGGAATAAACAGGAGGAGTTAGAAGTCTGTGTGCGGTCTAAAGGTTATGACCTGGTGGCAATTACAGAGACATGGTGGGACAGTTCACATGACTGGAATGTGGCCATGGATGGCTATGTCCTTTTTAGGAAAGATAGATCAGCAAAGCGAGGTGGTGGAGTTGATCTTTATGTGAGAGAAAGACTACACTATACTGAGTTCTGTCCAGGGGCAGATGAGGACCAAGTGGAAAGTCTGTGGGTATGAATTAAGGGACAGGCTGGTACGGATGATACAGCTGTGGGGGTCTATTATAGACCTCCTGATCAGGACGAAGGAGTTGATGAGGCTTTCTACAGGTAACTGAAAGCAGCCTCACGACTACATGCCTTGGTCCCTATGGGGGATTTTAACTACCCCGATATTTGCTGGAAGACTTACACAGCCAGTCATTCACAGTCTAGGAGGTTCCTCCAGTGCATTGATGATAACTTCTTAATGCAAATGGTGGACAAACCAACTAGGAGAGGAGCGCTGCTGGATCTGGTACTCACCAACAAGGAGGGTCTGGTTGAAGTAGTGACAGTCCATGGCAGCCTGAGCTGCAGTGACCATGAGATGGTGGAGTTTAGGATCCTGTGTGGGAGGAATAGAATACCTAGCAAGGCCACATTTCTGGATTTCCGAAGGGCCAACTTTGGCCTCTTCAATCAATTGCTAAGGGAAGTCTCCTGGCAAAGGGTACTAGGTGGTAAAGGGGCTCAAGATAGTTGGTCAGCATTCAAGAACCACTTCTTCCAAGCTCAGGATCAGAGTATCCCAATGGGTAGGAAGTCAAGTAGGGGAGCCAGGAGACCAGCATGGTTAAACAAGGAACTGCTGGGCAAACTCGTGCGGAAAAAGAGAATCTGTGGATTATGGAAGGAGGGGATGGCCACTTGGGAGGAATATAGGACAGCTGTTAGAGGATGTAGGGAGGCAATTAGGACAGCTAAGGCCTCCTTGGAACTTAGTCTTGCAAGTCGGGTTAAGGACAATAGAAAGGGCTTCTTCAAATACATAGCTGATAAAACTAACACAAGAGGCAATATAGGCCCACTGCTGAACTAGGTGGGTGCCCTGGAGACAGAGGATATAAAGAAGGCAGAGGTGCTGAATGCCTTCTTTGCCTCTGTCTTTACTCCTGCAGACCCTCCCCGGGGAACCCAGATTCCTATAGCCCCGGAAGGAGTCAGGATAAAGGAGGAGTTTGCTTTGGTGGATGAGGATTGGGTTAGGGATTAGTTAAGCAATCTGGACATCTATAAATCGATGGGTCCGGATGGAATACACCTGCGGGTGCTGAGGGAGCTGGCGGTGGTCATTGCTGAGCCACTCTCCATCATCTTTGGTAAGTCGTGGGAAACAGGTGAGGTGCCTGAGGATTGGAGGATGGCAAATGTCACTCCAGTCTATAAGAAGGGTAAGGAGGACCTGGGTAATTATAGACCGGTCAGGCTTACCTCCATCCCCGGAAAGGTGATGGAACAACTTATTCTTGACTCCATCTCTAGGCATATCAAGGATGAGGGGGTCATTAAGAGCAGCCAACATGGCTTTACCAAGGGGAAGTCATGTTTGACCAACCTTATAGCCTTCTATGAGCAAGTAACTATGTGGATGGATGATGGTAGAGCGGTAGATGTGTTTTTTCTTGATTTCAGTAAGGCATTTGATACTGTCTCCCACAGCATCCTCATAGATAAGCTAAGGAAGTGTGGGCTTGATGATCAGGTAGTGAGGTGGATCAAGAACTGGTTGGAAGGAAGAAGGCAGAGAGTTGTGGTCAATGGGGCAGAATCTAGCTGGAGGTCTGTGACTAGTGGAGTCCTTCAGGGGTCGGTGCCGGGACCAGTGCTGTTTAATATTTTCATCAACGACCTGGATGAGGGAACTGAACGTACCCTCAGCAAGTTTGCTGATGATACTAAACTGGGAGGAGTGGCTGACACACCAGAGGGCTGTGTTGCCATTCAGCGAGACCTGGACAGGCTGGAGAGTTGGGCGGAGAGGAACTTGATGAAATTCAACAAGGGCAAGTGTAGAGTCTTGCATCTGGGGAAGAAGAACAAGCCCATGTACCAGTACAGGTTGGGGGCTGACCTGCTGGACAGTAGTGAAGGGGAAAGGGACCTGGGGGTCCTGGTGGATAGGAGGATGACCATGAGCCAGCAATGTGCCCTTGTGGCCAAGAAGGCAAATGGCATCCTAGGGTGCATTAGAAAGGGTGTGGGTAATAGGTCAAGAGAGGTTCTCCTCCCCCTCTACTCTGCCTTGGTGAGGCTGCATCTGGAATATTGTGTCCAGTTCTGGGCCCCACAGTTCAAGAAGGACAGGGAATTGCTTGAAAGAGTCCAGCGCAGAGCTACAAAGATGATTAAGGGAGTGGAACATCTCCCTTATGAGGAGAAGCTGAGGGAGCTGGGACTCTTTAGCTTGGAGGAGACTGAGGGGTGAGCTCATCAATGTTTACAAATATGTAAAGGGTGAGTGTCAGGATGATGGAACTAGGTTTTTTCAGTGATGTCCAGTGATAGGACAAGGGGTAATGGGTGTAAGTCAGCATCTTAACTGTAATATCTGGCCCCTGTTCGAGCTGGACATTTCTCTGAATCCTAGGTAATCTTAGCCTGCATCATTAGAAATGCTTGATCCTGTTGTTCTTGAGCAAAATTCCTATTCAACTGCATGGGCACTTTGCCTGATTCACAGCTGCTTGGTTGGACGTTCTGGAGGTCAGGTTGAGAAAGAATGGGGAAGAAAGCAAAGGTAATACTCTGTACCTCCTAACGCACCAGAACTTCTCAGTTCTACAGCCTGGCAGAGCTTAATATCTCCTTTGTCAAAGCAACAGTCAAATCCCCATGATAGCTCACATAATTATCAATTCTGTTCTTAGGTGATATGCACAATTTGGAAGTTTTCTAAGTGCAAGGTAGTAAGATAACACTTCAGGGGAAAAAGCAAAAACACCTCAAATTTCCAGTCCAGTAGAATTTCAGAGTTAAACACGGGTTACAGCAGAAAGATTCAGGTCACTACAAAGACCAAAATATTTCTCACTGCAGGTGGGATGATGGCCTGTTGTACAGGGAACAAATACAAACTAACCCAGACAAAGACTAATTAAAAAGTATTGCATCTGTTTGTATCCTCCATAACTAGTTTGGCTTGTAAGTGTTGCAGTTTAAACTGCAAATAGTTTAATTTCTCTCTTTATACACAAAATCCCATCTTTTCAGAGGTTCAGTTTTTTGGCTCAAATTACCCATGCTCAGAAGAGAAGTGATTTCAGGGAGTTCTCCAGTGAAATGTCACTCAGAAGACTTTCTTCTGTTTAACTGTTCTCCAGCTAAACCAAAAAGCTGTGTCTCACCCTTATGAAAGTAGTCTAATGACCTGTTTCCAGCTTGGTTTCTGAAAGCTGGGTAAACTTTAGCAGAAATTTGGCACAAAGGCATAGGACTAGTCATATGCTGCGGTCTGAGAGGTGGGGAGAATTCAGAGATATGTGATAGGAAGAAATCCCCTGCTGAGTGTGTTCACTGGGGATCGTTTCTACCCTTTCTATGGCAAAACCAGCAAAAGCAATTAGAGGAAGGAAAATCCCTCCTCTGAGAATTTGCATGCAGACACTTTCACATGAACCCTTGCAAGGTTTGTGTTTTCCACCAATGTTCTGGCAAAAGCAGTGCTATCACTGTGCAAATGCTGGTGAAAAACAACTATAGGCAGATTTTAAAGTTTTCTCTGAATGAATGTTCACAAATAATGCTTTGGAGATCTCTTGGCTAGAACAGAATCTATCTAGTCAGAGTTTCCAGCACAGCTAGGGACACTAGACTAAACCAGCAGATGAGTTGGAAAAAGCACACCCTACATACAGAAATGTCATGGGAACCTTTCATGACCCTCCTAGTAATAATATAGCAGAAATAACAGGGCACATAAACCCGTAAACCTCCATACTGGGAATTGTCTCTTATTGAGCTCTCCCTTAAAAGCGAGCGCGTAGGATGTTGCTGTAAACTGGGCAGCGCTAATGCATTTATTGATCAGACAGGATCTGTCCATTTAACACTGCAGAGCAGGTTTTCCATTTGTGTACCCTTTCCTACGTTCCAGTGGCATCTTCATTTTAAGCAAATTTCAGCATAATCACTGTATTTGCTTAAACCTGCGCATGTGCGGCAAAGCCGTTCCTAGCCCATTTGCTTTGGCAGCCTCTGTCATGTAAAATGGACACTCACCCGAGGTGTTAGAAGTAGAAGGAGGGATCCCCTGTCACAAGTGCAGCCGATGACAGAGAGGCAGAGGCACTGGGGAATTGTTATCACCAGACGCTAAGAGGCACGTGATTCAGAGCCAAGGTTTTACTCCCCTCACACATGCATATGTATTTTACCTCATTATTGGCTTCAGCTGTACTTATTGTTACCAATTTGTGTCCCCATGCTATTTTTCTAGGCAGCCTCAGTGGGAGACACTCATATGCAGAGGAATATTTGCATTTCTGCAAGCCTTTATGGGTATACATATTGTTAATACGCACATAAACAGAATGCCATTCATATTTAAACAGCGCTTTTGGAGTCGGATGGCATCACAGCTGAGGGAATGGAAATGTTCTGATTTGTATCACTGATTTCAGTGGAGGTTGCTTCCTTCACATATTCTGACTTCTGCAGAGCCACTGCAATAAGGTAGTTATACTCACATAGGATGAGACACTAGGCATTTAATAACCCCCACTTCCTCCCCCCAAAGCCTAATAAGCTTGCTTTGCCAGTTGAGCTTTACAGTTACTCGCCCCTCCGTTTTTTCCAGACTACCGTGCTTCCTTTATACTTCAGCTTTTTTCTTCATTTGCATTTGCATATATTCAAGGCCCTAAAGAAAAACAGCTCCGCATTAAAAGGCTATTACAGAAATATATGCTATTTAAGTAACAATAGAACATGTTTTTCATTGGGAGGAAAAAAAAAAAAGAAGAGAATATTTTAGTTCCAAATAAGATTTAAAAGGATGTCAGATGATGTTCAGAGCACTTTGGCTCTCAGAATTTGTCCTCCACTTTGCTGCAGCTTCTGTTTTAGTTAATTCATCTCTTTTGTGGCTACGGGACTATAACAAGACTGTGTGTGTTCAGACATGCAACCTCCCTCTTCATCCAAGGCTTTCTCCAAGCACAGAGCACCTCAAGCTTCACTGCACTGCATCCTCTACCGCGATTTTGCTAAGGGGGTGTAAAGCAGCACTGCTCATGCTGGGCAGCATTTCACACTGCCTTCAGCAGGCTGCAGGGAGCCTGGCTCAGCAGGGCTCATCCAGGCTTTTCATTCCTAGAAGTCAGGGCTGTGTCAGGCAGGATGCTTCTCCACTGCCTCCATGAGATAAAGTGCCAAAGTATATGCAAAAACATACAGTGGAAAAATTTTGATCACACAAACAGCCTCTCAACATTGTGCATGCTTATGTGCGTGCCTGGGGGTCTGTCTTATCACCCCTGATGGGTTTAATACCCAGGACTGAGGCAGTTCTTGCCTGCTGAGGCCTTCATCTAGTAGTTACTGTCACTAGGGAGGACTTGACGATGGGCTGAGTGTCCTCTCCACAGCTGTGCAATTGAATTAAACTGACCTAAAACCACATTCCCTCCCAAAGGGATGATCCTGCCTTCCTTCGACCGGCTGCGTGTTCCTGGTGCCCCTCTGCTGCTGCTGGCCCTGCTCACCCTGCAGCTACACAGGGAGTGGGAGCTGGGCCTTGATGTAGCTTAAAGCTCATCCTGCAAAGAGAGAAAAGTCCTTTTCCACCAGGTCAGCAGGGTGACCTGTCCCTCCCTGCAGAGGTGGCAGGGCCACATGACTGGCAGCAGTGGGCACTGTCCCTTTCATTAGTCCATTAGTTACTAGTCCAATGGTGGCAAAGTCACATTCTGAGTTTACAGCTCGAGTGCTAATATAAGCTGCTGTCAATTTTTGGTTTGCCTTAGCACCAGGGCTGGCAGTGCCGCAGCCACAGAGACTTGCCAGTGTCCCTGCTAGGGGCAAGAAGGGCAGAGGATGGTAGCAGTATCTGCACCTGCTGCAAATCCATCTTCTCTCTTGTACCTTCGGGAGCGCTATTTTTAACTGGATCATCTCGGTGACCCGAGATGTCAAAGTGCACCTTCACAAACAGTTGTGTTAGTGCAAACAAGGTGGAAGCAAGCTGTGAGGACATGGGGACAGGGGAAGCACACAGGGGCTCTGAAGAAGTTTAGGAGGGAAGAGGCTTCCCTGTCACATTTGGGTGTGTAAGTGTGGTGTTACCCATTCCCTTCAAGACTCAAGCTGGCTTTTAGGCAGGAGCTTTGACTTTGCCTGGGCTTTGTGAAGGACTGAGGAGGATACATGAAAAATCCTAGTGTTTTCCCCAGTGACAGAAAAACTAATGCTCTAAGAGGAAGCACAGTTTGGTTGTATTTTCAGCTTATATTTTTCTTTCTTTTGCCAGTAAGTGAAGTGGCTGCTTTATAGGTGTGAATACAAGAAGCAAAGGACAACAAACTATTACTTCCGTCTCTGTATTTTAGAAAGAAGTAGACAAACCAGTCTGTTTTTAAATGCAGGGCAAAAGGTCCTCCAAACAGAAATGCACTGAGTTGATCTCTTCAATATTTTACTCAGAGAGGACTAAAAAAAGAAACCTTAAAACCCCAGTGGCATATTTACTAATTTTGTGTGTGAAATACCAAACCCAACTAATTTATCGACCTTTATCCAAGGATTTCCACAGTCTATTTTTACCAGGTATCTAGGGCAGACTCACAGATAACGGCACTTCATCATTCCACCAGGAAGCTCATTCAGACTGAATCTTGGACTATTGGTTTTTAATTTTAATGCAGTTTTTCATTTTGATAGCTCTTCCACCTGACACGGAATTGCCACGCTGCAAATTGAATACAATAAAATTGCTAATCAGGCCATTAGAATATGTTGATGGTATAACATCTCTTAGTTGTTGAATAATGTCTTCCTCTTATGTATTTTGAATTAAGTCTGCATGATAACAAAATTAATCCTGATAAGTGTAACTACCCATAAACACAATGTGCATGCAGCTTCCTCTTGGAAATCCATACAACTTTTTAACAATCCCATACCAATACCAGTGAAAGAAAATGTGTCGTCAAGTAGTGAAATAAGCAATTAAATACAAAGAAATTATCCATGAAGTAAGACAGCCTACAGCAGTTTGCTCTGATCATGTGTCTTTCATGGGAACACAAAACCTATTACAGGCTTCAATCTCACATTACAGTGAATTTCTCTGACTTCAAGTGCTTCTTATCCCAGGAATACCTCCCACATTTTATTTTTCTAGCAGTTAAATGAATTTACTCTCCTGCATTGACATCTTCTCACCCTATTTCTCTTGCTTTTTCCAAGCTCTTGCCTGACAGTTGCTTAGGTCCTTAATTTTGTTATGCAGAGGCTACAGATTTTCTCAGCACCCCAAGAAGAGCCCTTAGACTGTTTCTTTTAAGGCCTCGTTTAATTTCTCTAGCCCAGTACAAGTTTTCCCTTGCTCTACTATCACAAAGACCAAAAACGTGAACTTCTTTTCTTGGTTTCTCCTCCCTGGGGAAAGATTATTTCATACTCTGGCAATTTCTCCTGTCAGCATCCTCTGATGCTACATCCCCTGTGGCTGAAAGCTGCTATACCAAGAATGCCTTTGTTTGAAGCCAAAAATGGAAAGTAGTAGCAAATCTAAAATTTCTCTTACTTCTTTAATATGCTCCATTAAAAAGTTCCTAATCATTATAGAATAAGAATTGTTGAAGCTGTTAAGGGGAAATGTGTCCCTTTCCACAAACACAGGTTCTTTATATTCAGCAGAATCAACTTTTCTTGTAATCTTCTAAAAGAAACATAATGGTCCTATTGCAAAGGTCTCTAATTTGGAGGAGTTTATCTTCTGATAGGAATCCTGGGATTTTAAACAGGTCAAAATCCAGACTTATCCAGAAATGCGTAATAAGAATGTAATGTTATAGAGATTTTCTCGTAGAATAGTACAGCCCTCTGTAAGAGCCACTGTGGTCAGAATCTTACTGACAGTTTGATTTTCATATATTGGAAATGATAGTCCAGGAGAATTTGTAACCTTGGACATTTGAGAAAAATGCCACTAGGCATTTCTGCATCTTTATGCATCTTCAAGGATCAGGTTCTCAGTGCACCTAATGCTCATACAAATCAGCATCTGTGTCACTTAAGGCACGGTTTGAGAGTCATCTACTTGCAAGAAATGTTAGGACTCTCTCATACACAGAGAAGAAAAGGAACAATACAGTTGAAATGGGCAAAGATGATTCAGTTCAATCTGAGGAGGGTTGCTTTGTATTCCCAGTCAGTTTAACAATCTTTTCATCTTTCAAGGAAATTATAACTGTGATTCATTGGGACAAAGTTAGCAACTTCTCTTTTTATCTAAGTCCTATTATTGGTGCTTGTCACAGCCATTCAAGGACCTCCTGGGAAACAAAATGGACAATTGCATCCTCCTCTCTCTGCCAGCAAGAAGCTGGGTATCATTAACAATGCTTAAATTAATAGTGAATTTTGGAGGGAGTAAATGTACCCCTGCAGGAAACCACAGATGAAGAGACAGGATATACATTTTAGTTCAAAGCCCTGCCTGTGAGTGGAGGTCTGTGACATTTTCCTGTTCAGAATTAGGCATTCATAAGTTCACTGCAGCAAGGTGCACATTATTGTTTTGGTCTATGGAATCAATAGCTGTCAGGGAGGGGGCGGAAGGTGGCTTTTTGAAAAAGGAAGTGTTTTTCAAAATGGAAAGAAATTCATAATGTGTAATAAGTGGCTGTAGGTGGTTCCCTGCCCTTGCTTTTTTTTGTGCAATATAGGTCTCAGGGCTCTGAAAGGAACTGGAACACAGGGTGAGGTCTTTTATCGAACTTTGTACTACTGTGGATAACATAGCGTCCAAATTTTGCCATATTATATGAGCAGAGGAGACGTGCAGAAGCAAAATAGCTTGAGCTGAGTCTAAGTGAGGTCAAAGTGGGACTGGTAAGCAGAGGGGAAGCCTGGCTTGTGGCCAGCTGTACCCCACCAAACCTTTGTGTGCAGCCAGGCAGAGGGATTTCATATCGGTGGCTGAGAGCCAGCTGATCTTGGAGGCTGCAGTGATTCTGCCTGACAGCCACAGAGGAGGGGCTACACTGGGATGAGTGTCCTGGTGCTCCAGGTCGGAGCTATAAACTGGTTCAAGCTGAAAGCAGCCTGCACCCCTGAATTTACTAGAGCACAGAGCGTCCTGCAGCAGTGTGCTCCTCCATCATCCTGGGTACCTTTTACCTGCAGTGAGAAACCATTGCAGAGCCTGCCTCATGGGTACCACACCACTGAGGCTTAGAGGACTCTGTGCTTTCACAGGGATGGAAGGACTGGGAGACATACAGCCCAACACTCAGTAGGCCAAGCAGCTGAATTGTCCAGAGGCTGGGGCATTTGGTGGCCAAGGCTTTTTCTGCAAGTTGCAGCACATGTCAGACTGAGGTAGTGCTCACCCCCAGGATGAACTCTAATCCAGAATAAACACAGAAAAACTTCTGAATTTACATTGTTGACACCAAGTCAGATAGGCGTGTAAGTACTTACTGCACTGCAAATAACTTTTGCTACCACACTGCAATGCTCCATCTAGTAAAGAAACAAAATTCTGGGAGCCATTGGTCTTGCGGCAAATGCCAGAGTTATCCCTGTCCCTCTTAGTAAGGATGTACATCCAGTCTGGGGTAGGATGGTGACACCGTAAAGAACCCACCACTGCTATGAGACTGAAGGCAGCAGCAGTATTTAATGCCTTGTCGCACTTAAGGCTAATCAAAGTTGCTACATTCGTCCCTTTCTAAAGTGAACCAGATTGGTATAATGTATTTTTTTTTTTAATTTGCAGGCTATGTGAATGTAATGCTGTCCGCCTAGTCTGAAGATCATAAACTGACATAAAAAAGAATATTAGATATTGTATTCCATCTTCCCTTCCTTGCAGCATCTTTCCCTCTTAAGTCACGGAATCATAGAATGGTTTGGGTTGGAAGGGACTTTAAAGCTCAGCCAGTTCCAACCCCCTGCTATGGGCAGGGACACCTTCCACTAGAACAGGTTGCTCAAAGCCCCATCCAACCTGGCCTTGAACACTACCAGGGATGGGGCAGCCACAGCTTCTCTGGGCAGCCTGTTCCACTGCCTCACTACCCTCACAGGAAAGAATTTCTTCCTAATATCTAATCTAAATCTGTCCTCTTTCAGTTCAAAGCCATTCCCCCTTCTCCTGTCACTACCTGCCCATGTAAAAAACTCCCTCTCCAGATTTCTTGTAGGCCCCCTTTAGGTACTAGGAGGCTGCAATAACGTGTCCCCAGAGCCTTCTCTTCTCCAGGCTGAAGAAGCCCAACTATTTCAGCCTGTCTTCATAGGAGAGGTGCTCCAGCCCTCTGAGCATCTTTCTGGCCTCCTCTGGGCTCACTTGAGCAAGTCCACATCCTTCTTATGTTGAGGACACCAGAACTTTACGCAATACTCCAAGTGAGGTCTCATGAGAGCAGGGTAGAGGGGCAGGATCACCTCCATTGACCGGCGGGTCAAGCTCCTTTTGATGCAGCCCAGGATATAGTTGTCCTTCTGTGCTGTGGGTGCACACTGGAGCCGGTTCATTCAGTTTCTCCTCAACAAACACCCCAAAGTCCTTCTCCTCAGGGCTGTTCTCAATCCATTCTCTGCACAACCTATGTTTGTGCTTGGGATTGCCCTGACCCAGGTGTAGGACCTTGCACTTGACCTGCTTAAACTTCGTAAGGTTGGCATTGGTCCACCTCTCAAGTGTGTCACGGTCCCTCTCTATGGCATCCAGCATGTCAATTGCACCACAAAACTTAGTGTCATCAGCAAACTTGCTGAGGGCACACTCAATCCTAATGTCCATGTCGCTGGCAAAGATTTTGAACAGAGCCAGTCCCAGCTGTTCCTAGTTAGTACTATATTTTCTCTCCTTAGAATTAACTCCATAGTTCCTGTTTCACTCTAAAAGATACTGTATTTTGGATTCTGCTCCTTTCACAAGAACTGATGAATTCTTATCAGCATCTTCAGAAGAAGCTGAGAGTGATCTCAGCCAGGATGAGTCTATGAAGGAAGTGAGGAATGTGTGTTGCTGTAAGGAGCTGCCCCATTCTTTCTGGCCCCATCTAGCTGTCCTGGGTTCAGCAGTAGCAGTCATGTTTTTCCTTTGTGTTAACTGGTGCAGTGCTGTGTTTTGACTTCTAGCTTGAGAACAGTGTTGGTGAAGCCGATGTTTTCGGTTGTTGCTAAGTGATGTTTACCCTGACCAAGGACTCTGTGAGGCTCATGCTCTGCCAGGGAGGAGGGGAAGCTGTGAGGAAGCAGAGATGGGGTGCCTGACCCGGGCTAGCCGGGGAGGTATTCCATACCACAGCACGTCATGCCTGGGGTGGGGGGTAACTGGGAGTTACCCGGAAGGACAGGGGCTTCCGGGTGGAACTCGTTTTCTTGGCCGGTGGTATCGTACTCTCTTCCCTTGTTATTTTCCCTTATCATTGTTTTAGCTGATAGTAGCGGTGGTGATTTGTTGCTGGACTGTTCTTGTCTCAACCCGTAGGAGTTGCACTCTTTGGATCCTCCTCCCCGTTCCTCCGGGAGCGGGGAAGGGGAGAGCCCCGGTGCGGGGGGAAGGGGGGGGACACGGACACGGACCTCGATTGTTGTCAGCTCGGCACCACTCACTGGGAGTGAGTGAACAAGTTACCTGACTGGGTTTAAACCACGACACTAGCACAGCCTGCTAGTGCTGCAAGCAAGCAAACTGGATAGACATTAGCAATACTGTTGAAATCCTGGTAAATTATGTCAGGTTTGCTTTTAAGTAAACTCACCAGGAACGCTTTGAGCATGTACCTGAACAAAACCAATTGCCAGGCTTCAGAACTTGGAATTGCAATGACCCATCCAGTTTGTGACTACCTGAGTTTCAGCAAACCTCTTCATGCCCAGTTCTTCTCCTAGTTGCCTCAGTGGCACTAGCAGGAAGCACCTGTTAGTAAACTGGTGTTATTCTGGTTCCTCTCCATTATCCTCCACTAGAGCATCTTGCCCCACTTCAGATTCTTCTCTGTCCAGTGGTATTTACATACTTCAGAAGCATCTTGTTGGCTATTTTGTCACCCTCCTAGCTGTCACTTTGTTGAAATTTACATTTTTCTATTGCCTCCAGTCCCAGCTGAAGTGAGCTCAATATGAGTGAACTTCAGCAGATATCATTGCAATTATAGCCTCCTCCTCCTTACTCACTTTGAGCACATTAGCTTGTTCAGCTGCTAAAGAAAGGGTAAATGTTGTTAGTCTGCGAGAAAATGCGTGCAAAGTGGAAAAACAGAGGGTCTTCTCAGTGTAGCAGAGCAAGAGAAGGTCTTGGAGGTAATATGAAAGATGCAGTGTACGGCTTTGTCCCCACTCTGAAGAAAAAGCTGGTTGAAAAACAGTGATTTTCATGCTGTCAAAGAAACTCAATCAGTAACAGGCAAGAAATAATCCTCTTATATAGCAGGTCAGATAATAATATGTCATAAAGGTGCTTTTAACTTCATTAAAATTTGTCCCTTGATAAGTGACATTTTAATTATGTGATCAGGTAATAAAATAATACATGCCTGAAAACTTATGTCCAACCCACGCATAATTGATGGTCCTAAATTAACCCTGGATGATAGGGTAGAACTTAATTTTACTTAGAAAATACTCTACTGGACATTTTTCACATGCCTGTTTTGGAGTTTTGAACTGACAGTTCAATTTGGCAAAATAACTGACATAGTGATATTAATCTAGCCCATAAAATAAACAATAAAGGTAACAAATGCTTTTTAATCTACACCATAATGATGCCATTATCTAACAAAACGTCAGGAATTTGAGGATTAGACTTTTATATTGCTTTACCATAAGTATTCCCCCAAGGATCTTGGTATTTCATCTTGATGTCTAGCTGGGAGGTGGGTCCCAAAATGGTGTGTGGAATGAAGCCTGTGTGCTGGTTGGACAGGGCTTTGCTTCACCTGCACCAAGCCTGCCTCATCGCCAACTGAACAACTTTTGAGTTCCATGGGAAAAATGGTACAAGATGTCTTCAGGGAGGTAGCAAACACCATTTTAATCTTGGGTACAGCTGGATTAAAGTTGTCCTGGAGAGCATGGCCTGGACTTCAGTGTGAGCTTGCTGCTAATTTTTGAAAAACCGAATCTGTAGAGGTTTTTTTAGCACTGCTGTGAAACAAAGATGTAGATTATGTAGGCTTAGGCATGAAGAAGCTGGTCTAAAGCCAGTGCCTGTGTACTTTGACTTGTGTACCAAATATTTAAATATGCCTGGCCAAAGGTAACTGATTTTAGGTGATCTGCATTTTTATTTAGTGACCTTTAGAAGCAAACCCAATCTATGCAACTAGATCTGAATGCGTGCACTTTCAAAGCTGCTTCATTTTAGAGCTATTTGTTGGAGCAAAATCCCTGGGGGAAAAAAAAAAAAAAAAGAAAAAAAGAACAAACTGCGCTGGTCAGAAAATTCAGTGCAAGTCCTAAACTTCAAAGGCATAGCTCCAGATTTCAACCACAATGTCCTAAACAGCACAAGTCTCAGCTAATGTATAAATGTCTCCAAAGCATTTATCACTGCAGTATCTGGGCCATGCCCATGGATTGTGGGATACAGCAGGATCCGTCCAGAGAAGATCAGTTTCCCATTCATCTGCTGTGCTTCCCTTTGGCTTCATCATTACATTTAAAATAATCAAAGTTACTCTGTGATCACAAGCATGTAATTCACAAATGTGGCGTCCTGATGTGACTTTGATGCCAGCATTCAGGTAAGATTTACTGCAGTTTAGATTTGCTCTTCTGTGGCTCCCCAAATATTTCCTAAATGTAGACTCTCTGGGTACATTGCTCCATCCACATCCTCCTGCTTCTAAACATCAAATTTGGGTATCAGGAACCCCAGGAGTAAAAACAAACTGGGAAGACATGGTGTGCTGTTTCAAAGATGCTCATGCGCATCTGTCACCTCTTTTATCCTGGAGAATGGAAAGCTACTGGGGAGCTTTGATGTTCTATGGGAAGACATAGATCAGACAGGGATGGGACTGGCCTGTCCTGGGGATTGCTCTTTTTCATGCCCAAAAGGACTGTAAAATTCTCCATACCACTTAAGAACCAGCAGAATCTGCACCTTTCAGCTTCCCCAGCCCCTTGTATTTCCTCTAACGGCCTGACTCTGATGGTGGGCGCAAGCATGCAATGTTTAAATGCTGAAAGATATGGAAGTTACCCCTAAAATATATTGTCCACCTCCAACTGGCAACCTGATAGCTCAAGAAGACAAGAGTAAGACAAGAAAGATGGGCGCCCAAGTACCAAGGTGCCACTTCTGTGACAGTGTTCCTTCAAAAAAAAAGCAAGCAAGCAGTGAGAATCAGAATGGTTCTGAAGTGCAAAGTGTATAATAAAAAAATGTTATTTATTAATAGCACTGCTGGGAACTCCCTGGGAACCATATCTGCCAGCAGTGATATCTGCGTGTCAATCTAACTCCCTCTTCTTATTCTGTAGCATAAAAAAGCTGCATTATTGCTCTTGCCACTGTGATCCCCTCCCAGGCTGCTCTAATACATCCCTCTTTTTGGGATAAAACCCCTCCCATGCCATCTGTCTTACGCTCCACTTCCTCCTCAGCCCCCATCACTGCTTCCCACACACAGCCTGAAACAGAGGCTCCTTAGCACCCTGCCAGAGCCTGCAGCAATAAAACCTGTGCTGAGGGAGGTTTGGAGGTCACCAATACTTCTGTTGGCCCAGAGGATCTAAGTGATGCGGCTGAGATAGTGACGGACACTGATGGAGTGTTCTCTGTCATCCCTGTGGGCTCAGGCTTCGCCAAACATAGAAGTATGTCATGTATTTCCTTTCCCATACGGAGCTTGCCTGGCCAGAACAGCACGCTCATGAACACTGGCATGGGATGCACCAGGCAATGACAGGACTTGGTGTTTACTTCACCTCATACCCTGTGCTTTCCCTCTGTTGGTTTTGAGGACACTGCCAGTGGTGAGCACTCTGACCTCAGAGGACTGGCAGAGAAAGGTTTCATTACAGAGAGTGGCTGCAGAGCAGTGGCATTTTTGGCAGGATGAAGGAGCATAGTACCGTCTCCAAAACCATTTGGATGCCCACACAGCTGAAACAACCAAGGTTATGGGGTAGCATCTTATCAAAACCCTTACAGGAGGGCAGATATAGTAGAATTTGCCATATTTCCAATCATCATCATCTAGCTGGTGGTAAGCCAGCTTGATGTCCAGCTGGACTTGAAGCTTTTACTAGATGGACTATTCCTGGTGCTCTGATCCAGACATTGTTTTTGGATGCAATTTCCCAAATCAAGTTTCACACTTGGTTCTCCCCAGATATTAATCAGCAATCTGGTGTGCTCCCATGGCCAACAGGCAGCACAGGGGAAAAGGAGTTTCTATCAGAGCCTGCATGATGAGAGCTGGATGCTGTGGAAAAAGAGCAGGCCTCAGGGAAAGCAGGCTCAGGGCATCTCCAGTGTGCAAAAGCCAGTAGGTAGCTCCCAGCACACTGGATGCAAGTAAGGAATGGAAAGGGTCAGGGAGTATAAGCCTGGGCCAGTGTGGTATGACGCTGGAAAACAGAGGTAACGGCAAATGCTGCCCGGGTTTGGGTAGCAGGATCCTGTGGGTGAGGGGCACAGCGCAAATGAAAGCGTGTTTGATCTGGTTTCCTTTCAGACTGCAGCTCTTTGTAAGAGCCTGCCTACACGCGGGCTGTGTTTGGCAGGGCGTCCTACAGGGAGCCAAGCGCTGCGTCACACACTCTGCATTGGCAGGATGCAGCCAGGCAGACGGCACAGTCACCAATTAATAGCAGACAGCAATATTTAAACTAATCATTATGGGGACCAGCATAAAACAAAACTCTTGTTAAAATTAACAACATAGTCACTAAAACTGATGCTGTTTCAAGCTATTCATTATAGCTAACAACCAAATACAGCCAAGAGCACTCGATCATGACTGGGGGTGGTTTTAGTTCTGTGTATTCTTGGAGACAAAGCTTACCTGATTTCAAACTCTCTGTGAACACATCGACAAAACAGAATGGAGTCATGCTCAGCGGGAAGGAACTCTAGTTCATTTTGCTGCCTCCCATTATGGTTCAAAAACCACGCATTCATGTCACATCTTTACCAGCCACGAAGTCTGTGCTAGTGTAGTCTGTGATGAAATGCACCACACAAATCCAGAGTGCTAACAGCTGGCAGACCTCCTGCCTACTCTGCAAGTGGAGCACCCTGGGTGACAATTCAGTGTGTGCCTCCAGCCTTGGGTCCAGCTGGTAGGAAACGGCTCTGACCTGGTCACTGCTGTGGTCAGATGGATGCCTGAGTGCAACTGCAAGACTCAAAGTAAGGAAGCATTTATACCAAGAACCCCTCTAACACATTAAATTGTTAAGGTAGACACCTGCTCCTAATAACTTTTGATCACTTTGACAGGGTATGAAAGGCGTTAAAGTTAATCAGCCTTCAAAACGTGTAGGCAAAGGGGCAGGCGGACAGAGCTGTACTAATGTCCCCACTGGCTGCAGAGTGAATTTGGACTCCTCTGGGAGGAGTGAATCTACTCATGACAGCGCCTTCAAACACTGCTGCCTTGAGTGATCAAATTAGCACAGGATAAGAAATGTTTGACCCCTGAAAGAGGGGGCTCCTGCCCCTCAGCTGATGTGATACAAACCTGTGACACATCCTCTCCTGGTTCACTGCAAATACACAATGAAACATATGCTTGAAAAGCTTTTATATTTCACCTTGCATTTGCAATGGTCTAGACATGTATACACCATTGTTTACCACGTCTGTTAAGGGGAAAACCTGCTCAAATGTGATTTCCAAGAGCCTGACTTGGTACAACAGCAGATGCTAAACTGGCAAAGAAAACTGCCACCAGATTTTTTTTAACCTTTGTATCTGTCTGCCTATATCCTTCATTTGACCTCCCACTCTCCCTCCTGTACACTCTTGAACTCTCCACTTTTAAATCCTAACTAGGTCACACTTTTGCTTGGTGGCTTCAGATCCAGCACTCTCCCTGCTGACCTCCAGCCAGCTAATTGTTCAACTCCTTAATGTTCCTGAGGTCGCAGGATGTGTCACCTCCCCGCTGACCTCCAGAGCACTTTCAATCTCTTATGAGTTGAAGCTAGCAGCCTCCTCGGTCTAAAACCTCCTCATCAGCTATACTGCAGTAGCATTTGAAAGACCCAGGGAGGATCAAGGCCTCATTGTGCTTAGATCTGCATAAATACCCAGTGAGAGACAGCTCCTGCCCTCCTGAGGTTATGGGCTGAAAGGGAAAGCAGGCAGAGTGAAGGCGAGTGGGAGACATGGAGGCGAAGTATTCATGGTGATGCTAGTCACATTGTTTGTTAGTCTCTATTTTTTTTCCTCCATTCCACTTGAAATGAAAATAAAATAAGTTGGCTTGTTTTGGGAGTGTTGTAAATTACTGTTTGCAAAAGTGATCATCTGTTTCTATCCATCTTGGTCCTGTGCCAGTGCTGCTCCGGGCTGTGCATCCCGAGGAGGTCCTGAGGCTCTGTGGGAGTAGAACAGCACACAAGCACCAGAAGATGAAGAGAAAACACTTGATTGCCCACATGTCCTATAAGAGATGGCTGCAGTCTAGCAATAAGGCCACTAAGAGCAATCTGAACACCATGTAGCCCGATGCGTCCTGTCAGCCACCAGCCTAGGGCTGGAGAGGAGGGAGGAGCTACATCCCTTCACTTACCCTCATTACAACCCAAAAGGGAGGAGGCATCCCAGCCAGTTCACAGAACATACAGCTGCTGGGGAGAAGGGAAGTTTTGAGAACTGGAAAAATTGCTCTGGAGTACAGCATCACTTCAGTCTAACCCTAAGGAGCATAATTTATTCTCCTCTGTCTTGGGCAGTTGAAGTGTACCAGCATCACAGAACTACAAGGACAAAGGACAGCCTGTCCTGTCCTGATGCAAAAAAGTCCTACCTTTAAAGAGAGGCTTCAGAACAGTGCGTGAGAGTTTGATTTGCATCCAGAGTGGAAACACGCTTGCCAGCCATCAGGCTGATGTGATTTGAAGCAGCTGAGATATTAAATGCACTAAACCAGAATGTGTAATAGCCATGCTGGCAGACCTTTAATTATTGTCGTGCTTGTAGGCACTGATATCATTCAAATTAAAAGCTTTCCCCACTAGTTGCATTTTTTTAATACGCTGATGTACTCTACACTGATGGATTGTCCTCTCTTGTCCTTCTCTCACAAAATGCTTGGCACAATTTGCTTCAGTGCAGAAATAAAAATTATTGGCACTCACTTGCCATAGTTTTGGTGCTCTTTTTGTTTTGTTTCAAAGTATGGACGCCCTAACTAGAAACAAAGTTTGGTGAGTTTGGAGGGGCAGTGTTAATTCCTTAGTCACCGATCCTCCTCATCAGAAAAAGCAGGAACGGTCATTACTAATAGCAAGACTGAAGCACCAGTGCAAGAGCTTCCCTAGAGCAGTGCCTTTGACAGCGCTGGCTGACGACATAGCAAAGTTTCCTTGCTATGTACTGCACAGATGCTCTAATTTTCCTCTCAGCTGGTCCAGAGACAGATACTTTCATCCAGTCCAGTGCTCAGATACAGCAGCAGAAAGCTCTTGCAGCTCCTCTGAAGTTGAGGCAGCTTCTGTGTTGGCACCGTTGTTACTGATACCAGAATCTGGCTCCTTGTTTAGTGCCATGATAAGGTTTCTCGCTCACTAGGTGTAGTGCTGGAACAAGTGGAACTGCTTTAAGCAGAGTGAGCAGAGTACCAGCACAAAATACTTATCAGAAAAGTTGCTCTCACCCTCTCCTGAGATAGAAACCCCATAAAATAGCAGACAAATATTCTTATTTATTCCCCTGGATGACAGGCATAACACATCATACCTCCACCGTATGGAGACTCATTTGCAGGAGATGTAGCACTCATCTTCCACACTGCTTCTATATCACAGCTCCTGATTTGCCACAGCTGCTGCAAATTCCTTTCAACTCCTGCTACACTCTGCAGCTCCACTTGCTATACATGTTATGCAGCTCATTTTAGTTTGGGGCAGTAACAGAGCACAGTTAGAAAGCTCAAACCAGGACCGTGCTTGCCCCTACCTCATGTCTCTGTAGCTGTAAGCCTCAGCCTTTCTGCAGACCCCAGAGCAATGCTATTGCATCAAGGTGAAGGTCATGCCTTGTAGCCTATTTTATCCATTGGAGACTTGGTCTAATTTCCTGCATGCAGAACCAGGAGCCAGAAAACTCCTATGTTTATAAACCTGACTGCAGCGCTAAATCTTTCACTAGCCTTGAGCAATTCACTTCACCTTTCTGCCTTAGTTTCCCCATGTGTAAAAGTGAGATAATGTTTACTTTCCTCCCAGGGATATTGCAAAGATTAATTACATACCCAAATTTGCTTGAAAGGTGAAAAGCATTTTACATATGTTAAGTATTGTTTCTTTGGGGCAAAAAAAACTGTCCACTTTACACAGCTAATTTCAAATGCTCAAAACCAAAGAAGAGCTGAGGATAGTGGCTAACTTAAAACCTGCAGGGTGTGGGAATACTGAGGAAGGAAGATCATCGCAACATGGAAAGGTTTGTGAACACGAAACCTTTTATCCCTTTGCAAATCAGATAAGGTGAAAATGAGCATCATGTAGTAGACAAGTAGGATCTCTTCCTTTGTTCCTGGTTCAAGCCCAAAGGAGTCAGCAGCCAGCTATCCTGCTTGTCTGCTGGCATCTGAATCCAGTCAGTCTGGCAGCAGCCATAGCATGGACCTTACTGGAAAACATACTATCCCAGCTGGGCTTCCAGAAGAGCAAACAAGTTCAGTGCTGCCTCAGGTATGCTTCTGAAAGAGAGCAAGGAAGGGCAGATAAATTTGCACTTTCCCTGCTCAGGCTGGAATCCAACCTTTGGGATTAAAGGCAGGACCACACAGTTATTCCTCCTGCTTCTCACCAGTGTTAAATTAAATTAGAAGAATTCAAAAGTAAATGCCCAGGACACAAAAGTAGCTGTTGTCACAGAGAAGTTGAGAATCTGCTCAGGAGTTTGCGATGAGGAACAGCACTAGCTCCTGACAAGAAAAAAGAAAAACAAACCCCCAGAATAGGAGGGATGAAGTAAAGGAAAAGCAAACAGCTCTCGTAGGTTACCCCTTACAGAGGTAAACTTAGCAGGACAAAACCAATTACACTAGCTACCCTTGGAAATGCTGTTCTGCAGCTTCTCAAGCTGCTGTAGTTGTTTGGGCATCAGCAGGGTACCTACAGCCACAACCAGCCTGTCTCTTCTGCATGTAGTAGTCTCTGGGAGGCATCATTACCCTCAGGCCCACTTCCTCACCACAGTATGGTCCTTCCAGACGTTATGAAGGAGTACCCCATATGCACACTTTCTATCCCACAGCAGAAAGGTCAGGCATAAATAGGCTGAGCTGCCTACCTATTTCTCCTAAAGTAAAACAGGGAATTTATGCAAGCTGTTTCCTGCAAGACCTGTCAAGGAAAGATTTAATGTCTATCAGAGAGGTGCTAAGGAGTACTTGCTCACTGACACAACTGGTTCCAAAAGATGGTGTCTGCTTAAAGCCTGAGTGATGTGAGAGTTAGAAAAGGTGAGGCTAGATGATCAATAACTGGCAAAACAGTAGATGCAACAGGTGTTGCACTACTTCTGCTGTATTCTAAATGGCATAGTCCCTTGCATAGCTGTGATTCAGCTTGCTCACATCTGCCTCATCCCCCTTCTCTTCTTTCCTGTATTTGTACCCACTGTGCTGAGATGTATTTGCGCCTAAATTGATACACGTATTTTGGCTCTAAATGCACTTAGAGGTCCTATACCTTCTTGTTCTTATATCAATATAAGTCAGGAGTAATCCTAAAGGAGATTCACAAGGGCAAAACCAGTGAAAAAATCAGTGGAATTGAAAGGAGGTCCAACATATAGAGGGTGAAAGCTGATTTCCTTTCGAATGGAGGCTAATCCAATCAAAAGTAAGAAGCTTCCAGGTTTCAGGACTTCTAACAAAGAAAATTTTTAGATATAAAGAACTGATCATTCCAGACTGTCACAGGCAGTGTAGATGATGAAAGCCGTGGCTGTATTGACTGGCTCCAGCTGAGGATCTGGCCAAGTGGAATTAACATTGTTCTGAGAAGCAGCCCTGCATGAGTTTACAGGCAGAGAAAAGTCCCCCTGAGAGATCTTGGTGTAACCTTCCAGGGAAAGTGATGGCTTGAGATATGTTCTTTGTTCACAGATAGGAAAGGCAGATGGGACCAGGCTGTGAGGCATCTGCATGATGTTCTCCCCATTCTGGATTAGCCTAAAAACCATAAGTGTTTGTGGGCTCCTGTCTCACTGATGAAAGCAAGCAGCTCTTACTATTGCTCAGCATGAGAGAATGGGGAGAATTTAAGCAAAAATAATAATAAAAAAAAGAATATACATAGTATTTAGATATTGCTGGAGCCTGATATCAATATTGCCTGCTGTTCACAGAGTTGCTGCTTCTGTTTGAAGGACCCTGTGCCTCTTCCTTTATCACATTTGCAATTAGCTTTCATACACATCTGCTCCTGACCTTAAAATAATTTCCCCTCCACCCGCAAAGGAAATTACTTTCAGAATCACAGTTCTTTTCTCATCCTTCAGTGGCTTTGGCAGGCAGTCTCATACATCCCAGCTTACTCCAGAAAGAATCTGTGCCTTGCTGAGCATCACATTTCATGGCCAAGATTCTGAAGAAAGTAAAAGGAACCAAAACTTCAAGCATCAAGCCCATTTTTCAGCAGTGCATAGTGTGTTGTAGCTCCAGCTGGCTTCTCTTCAATCTTCTCCTCTTTTTAACACCAAGTCCCAACATACCCATGAAGCTTTGATACAATGACAGGAGCATATACTGCCTGGTAGACTCAGATCTGTATTTCTGCATCCTGTCATGGTACTTTACTGGAAAGGCAGAAGAATGAATATCCATGGATCTCACGACCATTTAACATAAACAGAAAGCCAGAGCTGAACCAGAATATTTCCATGGCATTAGATAATTGACTTTGTTCCCTCCAGAGGCAGTTTCATTCACTCCTGTTTTCAGCCTACGCTCTAATTACATTCCACTGGAATTCTCAAAATGGTCTCTAAAGGGACTCTTGTAATGCAAAGGGGTCTTGCTGGTGCAGAGAAGTATCTTGCCAGGTAACAGCTGGGTCTTGGTTAGTTCTAGTGTAGATAGTTGAGCTCCTAGTCTTGTTTACTGGGGTTATTTTACCTTGTTTTGTTCAGCTCTTTCCCTGGTGTCTGGATGCCCTCACAATACAGGCACAGAGCGGGAGGACTCATTAAGAAAGCCTGGGAAGATGGATAATATGGATTTAGGTTATTGAAAGGAAAGAGAAACTACAAAACACTCATAGCAGAAGACAATCTGAGCTACAGAAATTCATCCCTGATGTAACTTTTATTTCAGTTGGTTACCCAAGAGCTGGATTTGGCCTGCCTGGCAGAAATTGTTTGCGTTAGCCAACGTTAATTGGAAAAAGTGAGCAGTATTACTTTAATTGCACAAAAGAGAGGGAGGACAGATCCTATTTCAAATTTCAGAGTAAAGCTTTTTTTTAAGGGGGGGATAAATATTAATACTGAGGCTGTGTTGATGAGCTTTATGGGGGGTTGCTAAGCAACACAGCCCTTTGTCTATAGCCCAGGCGATGCTTGGGAGGGGACCGTGTAGAAATAAAATTCATATGGCTTCTATAGAAACGTATTTTTGCATCTTTCTTTAAATAAACAGGAACCCAAATCTGTCTCCTTGACTTTCTTTATTTTTGATTTTTCTTCCACATGAAAGAATATCTGCTGAAAATGTAATAATCTGAAAGCATGCATTTGGAGGATGTTGTGTGCCTGACAGCAAAGTCGGGGCAATGCACACACATTTTCCACACATCAATATAAACTCAATGTATCTCTAAATAGTGTGCCTTTTTTTTAAACTCTCAGATTCATATTTGTGTACTAATTTGCTGTTCGTGGCACCAACCATTATATTTTAGTCCATTATATTTCTTTTTTTTTTTTTTTTCCAGGTCACCTTAGGGGATTTCATAAATGTATCCCAGTCTAGCACAGAAATGGCATAGTAGAAACATGCTGTAACGTAACTGATAAAATCAATCCACATATTTCCAGGTATTAAAATCATGTATGTGTTGGTCTAAGCCTTGAAGAAAAATTCAGCTCCACGATACTTTGAATTCAATATGTTCATTTTTATTTAAAACTTGGAGCTCAGAAGTACAGGGCAAAAGAACAGCTTTTGATTTGAGATGAGCAGAGAGAAAATCATGTTTTATTAAGTTAGTGAAAATGCTGACTGCAGAGAAATTTTAAATAATTTATTTTTTTAAAAAATGGAAGTACTCTTATGTTCTGATATAAAAGAAAAGCTAAAGCTTTTCTGTTTATATAGGGAAGCAGAGGTGAAAAGTGGTAAACTCAGTGAACCGCTAACAGTCAGTGCCTTTCTTCTATGATTTGTCCTGGAATTGTCTCCTCAGAACACATATACCACATATTTTTAACTACTGAAGCCACATTATTGTAGAAAAATACAAGGTGGACTGGAAGAGCCCACTGTGCTGGCAGAGGGGCTGTGGATTCGATATTTATTCCATACAGCATTCACCATTGTGAGATCCTCTACACAAGGACAGAGGGTCTGGAGCAAGAAGATGTTCCTACCCAGAGCGATAGGCTTGGGAAAACAATACTGCCTTACTTTTACCTGCACCTTGTGAAGACATGATGGTCTTGAAAGAAAGGGACCATGCACCATTACTTACAATTGCCTGTCCCAAGGAGCCAGGAGGAGGACTTACCAAAGGTTCAACAGGAGCCAGCTACAGGTTCCAGCTTCTTCCCCTTCTTCTCTTGCATTCTGCGTCCCCAAAATCAGAG
This sequence comes from Pezoporus wallicus, assembly GCF_028554395.1. Taxonomy (NCBI): domain Eukaryota; kingdom Metazoa; phylum Chordata; class Aves; order Psittaciformes; family Psittacidae; genus Pezoporus; species Pezoporus wallicus. The sequence goes on along the minus strand of NW_026638681.1, from coordinate 300,630 downwards.
TCATCTGTTCTGCCTTGCAAGAGACAAGGACCAAGGAAACAACTTGGAGCTGTTACTTTGCTGGCCATTGAGTGCTCCAGCTCCTTCCCTATTTACAGGTTAAGTCCTGGCCTATATCACAGCCACACACTTGCCCCTAAGGATTCTTCTAGGCTTGTTAGGGTAGTATGAAAAGAAGATTATTCCTTTCCAAACCCATGGAGACTTGCAAGAGCCTGGTGTGTTTACAAGTAGAAGATGACAGCAACAGAGCAAGAGGTGCAAACCTCAAAAGTAAAAGGTAAAGAGAGTTGTTACTTCTTAGTTACTAAAATGCATAGTGAAATACAGAAAAATAAACCATTTCTCTGTTTATGTGGGTTTTGCCACTGAATCTACGTGAGAACCAAAGGCAACCATAAGGAGGTTCTTCAAAGGCTCATTGTCCATGTTGCCAGCACAGCATCTGATTTCACAGAACTCAAGGTGAGTCCACCACTGAGCACGTGGAAACCACTGGAGATAATAATGTTGGTTGTTTCGGGTTTAGTCTTTAAAATGAAAAGTTTTTCTTTACCGCAAGATTTTCTCCTCTGCATATGGGCTCACTGTGAATGTGTGACATCAAAAAATTAAACAAGATACTACAGGACTCCCGACAGGGTGACAGGTACCATATCCCTATGCTTGAAGAAAATTTTGACTATAGGCTGGTACCAAATTTCTCATTTTCTCAGAATCCACCAGACACTGCTTTTTAAGAACACTCTATGTAACAACATGGTAACCGGGATGTGGTCATGCATGGCCTCATAAACACCAGTAGTCTGTCTAGCTCAGTTGGGGGTCCATGAACTTATATTAAAACTGCTGGTATTTGAGACAAATTTGTGTAAGATGTACGTCAAATACCTCTTCCATCGGAATTCAGCTTTCTTCTTGCATATGTAACTTCCGTGGCTTCACTTTCCTCCTTTCCCAGCTCCCTCATCTACTCTGTTGTAGAGCTACCAGAGACGTCTTGTGAGGCTTTTGAAATCCACAAGAGTTTTTAAATGCGCTGGGCTAGTAGAGGTGGGAAAATGGATCATGATGTAGGTAATAAAGTGCAGGCAGCTCCTGAAGAACAGTGTTCCTGGAGGCCTGATGGCTTGCAGCCCCTCTACAGAGTGACACAAGGCACAGAATGGGGAGCACTTTATCTTAGGATCTATCTGCAATATACAACACCCAACAGTGAGCCAGAACTGGGCTGTCAGATCCTGGCTTGGAACCTCTGCCAAAAAAGACAGTGAGCCATGCTGTTCTCCTAGATCAGCTTACAAATTGAAATAAAAAATTAATTAGATTTGATCTGAGGCCTGACAGAACAACACTGGGCAACCAGTGCCAGTGTGCCGGGAACAACAAAGATTTTCCAAATCCTTTTCAAAAGGAGATAGACCTGGCACCTGCTTTTCATTCTTTCTTAGCAGGTATTTGCAACACTTAGTCTTCTATCCCAGCATGGAGGTAGTTCAGAGCACATCTGTAAACACTTTTTCCAGCAGCTATCTGTGTGTAACTAGCCTCTTCTGAATTCTTTTTGACATGCATTCAGACCAAGCCAGTCATTCTCTGGTCTGGAAGTGAGTCAGTTCCAATGTTTTGTTCCTTTGAGGTACACTGCTATTCAGCTCAGGGACAAGGGGGATGCCTGCAGACACCACACCTAAAATGAGATACACAGTCTCGGAGCAAAGCGACAGAACTTTTAAGGATCCACCCATACAAGGATGGGTACAGATTCAGGTAGAACCCAGCTTCTTATAAGTAAGAGCAATGGGGGAAAAAATTGATTTTTGCAGTGTGTGCAACTAATAAAAAATCAGCTCTTCCATAGCAATGTTATGGAATTTCTTATCATGGTAAATTTTGTGCAGAATCAGTGCATGCCAAACTTAGAATATGCACATATAAGGTTCAGATTACCTCAGTCAGAAGGGACTGCACGTTACAGTGGAGCTCAGGGTGTTACGTGTCCATCACCTGCAATGCACATCTCAAAATTGTGATAAATGTATGACAAGTGAAAAGCCAAAATAAAAAGTGTTTTTCCTAACAAAGATGTATCAAGTCCTTCTACCTATATATTATCTGCTCTATAAACAACTCAGAGTTTTGATTATACCTATTCAGATAATTTCCTTTCTTGCAATAGAAAGGCACATCACTCTTCGTCTTCCTTTTGACTTGTCTCAGAGGAGTTTTCTGCTAATGTTGTAGCACTTCCAGGCCTTTCCAGCAGCAAAGCAGAGAGGCGGTGTAAGTGTGACTCTTACTCAGCAACCCCAGCCCAGAATTTAATACTCAGCTACCTGGTAAGCGACTTCTTACAAGTTAACATGAAGAGCTGTCCATGTTCTAAAGTCTACTCAGTGAAAGGTATAAAACAATCTGCAAGTGGGATGCTGAGGATGGAAAATATATAGCAAAAAGATCTTGAAGAGGTGAGACATTTCATCTGTATCCTGCTAGCCTCTAGCATAATTTTATTGATGAGGAATCCTTTCTCGGTACATTTGATCAATGTCAAGAGGGAGACCTAAAGGTTTCTGGATGCAAATCCAGCATGTTTTTATAGAAGAAGCACATTTATTACCCGCCATTCTTGTCTTAAATACCTAGAGCAGATGTAGAATATTTTTGATTCATACAACCCACTTAGGCAATAACAAGTGAATCACAGGGCATTTCCTAGGTACTAATGAATAGCTGAGAGAGTTGATAGCCCAAAGCAAACTGAAGGGCTATTAACCCCAGCTAGCCACTAATTCCCTGGGAAATGCCCTCTGCCTCAACTGTCATTTGCTGCTATGACTTCCATCCCCTTCGTTGTACTAATGGATAATATGGATTTAGGTTATCGAAATGAAAGAGAAGCTACAAAACACTCATAGCAGAAGACAATCTGAGCTACAGAAATTCATCCCTGATGTAACTTTTATATACAGAGGAAAAAAGATCTTGAGGAGTGATGGTGCTAGATGCTGCTACTGCCAGAGATGGGTATTTCTTAGCCTAGGGAATTCCTGGCTAGGCCAGGAGATACTACTGGCACTTTGTGTTCATGTGCTGCAACTGCTGATCACAGAATAGTTTGGGCTGTAAGGGATACTAAAGATCATGTAGTTCCAAGCCCCCACCAAGGGCAGGGACACCTTCTACTAGACCAGGTTGCTCAAAGCCCCATCCAGCCTGGCCTTTAACACTGCCAGAAATATTTCTCTGGATCTTTCCTGAAAAAGTGTGTGTCTGTCCAAAATGCAGAGATAACAATGAAGTGAATTCTTCTGTTCTGAAGGATAAGCTTATGAGCCACAAGGAGTGCAATGGTTAGTGCTCTAAGAGCTGGGCAAGGACCAGAGAACCACTACATCAAAATGCAACAATGAAGAACTCAGAAGAGTGCTCTTAGAATTAGTTCTTGTTTCCCCTTTTTGGAGGTGCTGTGGATATGTCCCATGTTTGGGGTCTCAGAAAGAGCAAGGAGATGAGCACATCTTCCTGCTCCAAAGCTGAATGCAGCAGCAATGGTAGTAGAAGAGATACGTAGCATCTTCCCTGCTGCATGATACAGAGTATGTGCCATGCAAGAAAAAACAAGCTGGAAGACAACTGCTCCTATAGGCATGAAATTCTGTGGCTCTTACGGTAACCTGCTGCACGTTGGGTTCATTCAGAGCAGAGCAGTTTCTGCCCTTTACTTTAAGCCCCATCCTCCTCCTGGGACACCACCCTGGAAGAGCAAGATCCTTAGGTCAAAAATCTTTCAGAGCACCTGTGGCTGGTTCCCTTCACCTGTAAGAGATGGAGCTCAAAAATACTCTCTTCCACCTGGAGAAAAAGGTTTCCAGGTCATTTTAATGCAGTTTGTGGTTTCTGACAGCACAAACTTTGTGTCAATTCACAACATGTGTAACCTGAATTAAATTAGAAGAGCTATGCAGAACACGAGCCACTGCCTTTTCTACCCTCCCTGGTAGCCGATATAGCGGACAAAAAGAAAATCACTCAAACCTAAACAACACTACATGAAATAAACACTTCAAAAAATAGACTTATTTAAATGAAATATAAAATGAAACCAATTCATATCAGAGCCTAAGACAATAGCATTTATTAAAGCAACACTCAGCAACAGATTGTTACTGCTGAAGTTCTAGTCCGATGAATTAGGTGGGTTCCTTATGTCAAGCATTTGCTGAAGTAGAAAACCAGATTTGGAAGCAGTAGCCTCTCTGCTCATACAGAACATTTAATCACTTAATTTTATTCAGTTAGTTTTATTCAGTAAGTTCATTTTGAGTTAGGAAACCATAGAGAAGTTAAAAAAAGGGGGAGGACTTGCTTTTCCTTTTGCAATCGATGAGCAAAAATAGATACAATGAGTCCTGCAATTTCTCAGCTACAGCTTACTTCAGTGGCTGATCACTAATTATTAATAGTGAAAAACCAGTTACTTCTAAACTTACAAAAAAGTATGGGGTTTTGGGTTTTGGTGGTTTTTTTTTGTTTTGGTTTGGTTTTTGCCACTTGAGGTGGTATATTATAGTAACAGAGAAGATTAGGCTATTTTAAGAAATTCTGATTGAATTCTAGTTTTCATTCATAGATTCATAAAACCAAGAAAAAAATATGGAAATAAATGAACCATCCTTCATTTTCCAATTAAAAATATGACAACATTAAGAAACTGATAAAGTGATTCTTAATTTATCATCATAATAAATGTGCATAGATAAATACTTTTGGTTAACAAGAAGAAAGACCTCACTGAGTACTATCTCTTGTTATAAATCAAGGTGTTCTAATGGCTATGAACCCATGAAAGAGAACTTTTCTTTCAAAAAAGAACTAGCATAAGTTACTACTGCAAAAGGAGATAAAATCTATTATTTAAACCAAGATTTCCCGCTTGATGATTTAAATCTTGATTTAAATCAATTCACTGTGGGTGCTGGAGTTGGCTTACAGCCCTCAAATAATTGTAGGGAAGAAAGGAAACTGCTGAGGCACATGCTATAAATATTTGTAGGTATCTGAGACTGCAGTGATGTCTTTACATTTGGAACCTCTGGGTTATCTACGTTAGAAGACTGGGTATGCCTCTGAATTGCACTAAAATAGGCAGCTGTGGCTAAGGGAAGCCACAGCAATTGGTACTTGGCTATTTTAAACATTGATGTAAAATGGCGTGTACAGCGTTTGAACACTGCTTAACAATCAATCTGTTGGCCAGTTACCTTACAAATTACTCTTTAGTATAGGACGGATCCTGTGATCCACAAGTTTCATGGGCAGCAGATATAATCTCCAAATCATGGTACCAGCACACATTAGAATTGCTGCAGGACAGCGAGAAGAAAAGAAGCAGAACCACATACTATTTTAAAAAAGAATGGCTACAGGGAGAGGCAGCTGGAGAAACCTGCAAAATGACAGTTCATAAGGCATATATATATATAAAGACTGAAATCTGTAAGGTGGTGTAGTCTCTGCCTTTCCATTTTCTTCAGTTCCTGGTGAGCTGACTCCAAAGAACTGTATTTTCTTGTATCTAGGCTATGTCAGCAATCTCCAAATCCACACACACAGCAACACGCCTACAGCTGGTGTATACGCTCAGAAATAGCTTCTCAGTTCATCCAGTTGCTTGAGTGATTAGCCTGAATGCCTTAGCTGGTTGGTGCTACACCCTACAACTATATTTTTCTGGTTTTTTTAAAGGCATCATGTCTTACTGTGGTTCTCAAACAAATCTTTTTCAGTGGTCAAAAAAGCCAAACATTGGCTTTTCTCTCCAGTACAGGCATTTTCAAATACAATTCAGGAATGGTTGGTATTCATTTAACTTAAGCCAGCAATCACTTAGATTAAAAAAATTATTACTATGAAAGGCTTTAAAAACAATATAAGGGTTCTCCTGCACTTACTTTCAAGTGGTGTAAGACCAGCTGTGATTTACCAGTTGCACAGGTTTAAAAGGGGTACAACATCAATACCACCCTGTGTAGCGTTTAATCTCAGTCTTGCAATGGTGAAAGGCTTCATCACCTCCACAGAGCTTTCCCTTGCTTCCCTGTTTCCCCCAGTTAATATAAGAGACTTGCAAAGAAGTACATTCTCCTTACTGGAGGAATAGTTGTGTTGGTGTTCAGACATGGTTTGTTTTGGTAGAGACCTCCCTTAGGGGACAAGGAACAACTATGTCACTGATTATTTACATATAACAACATCTCCAGGTGTATCTTTTATAAATATGACAGCAGTGGCAAAAAGTCACTCTCACAACTGCCATAGTTACTTGTGAGCAAATTTTCAGCTCTGACGAGGGCAAAAAATGACCTGTAAACACTAATCTACATTAAAAAGTGAAATAAATCAGTGATATCAGGGGGAAAGGGACCTAAAGATTTGGGCACTTTTGAGCAAAGTTCTTCAAAGAAGCAACCCTTTCCAGCTCCGATAGTCTCCTGATCAAAATAAAGGGTTTTGTATGATGCCTGAAGCTCCATTTGTGAGCAAATGGTAAGCAACAACCAGGGAATATGGCATCTGCCAGAGAGCACTCCACCTCACGAAACTAAATCTGCTTTTTTCAAAATCGGCTGGCAATCTGAGTGTGGTTAGACTGAAAGCCAGGTATATAGTAATGTTTGTATTACTCCATTCACCATGGAAGGAGAGACAAACTCTTTCAGCCTTGCCTTTGCAATAAAGCTTTGACAACTGTGGTACAGAAGTGATAGGGTGTTTTTGTGGAAAGAATTGGAATAATTGTTGATACACAGCTTAACCAAGAAAAAAGCAGTATCTCCTTTTAAAGATTCTGCAGTGCTTGCAGGCATTTTATCAGTCCCACAAACCCATTCTCTGATGTAACTAAGTACGATCTATTTTACAAATGGGCATGCTGTGATACAGGAAGAGACTCAGTCACGCGGGAGCTGGTGATAGATGACCTATAAAACACTTCAGTTTTGACACACGGGTTTTATTATAACCATTAGACAAGGCTACCACCTTAGGAATGCAGAGGTACATTTGCAAAGGGTTTTGAAGATACAGCGCTCACTTCATATCACAGCTGAAGTCAATGTGACCTCTTTAAGGTCAATAAACCCCAGAGTGTCCCATAGGCTGCAGCCCACATTCATTGCTCTTGAGCTCCTCTGAAAGGCAGATGGGCTGTGCACGAGAAATAATCTTCTCACTTCAAACATTTTAGAAGGACTCAATGGAATGGCCACTCACACTGCTATTTGATGGAAACCTTTTGGCTGGAAAAGACTTCCTTTTCCCAAAGGCTTCTCTTTACAGCAATCTGCCTTGGCTGTGATGGTTTGGAGGAGGCTCCCTCTGGAGCTTATCTGTGCTACTTCTTGAGTGCTGCACAGTGAAGTAGGCTTTCCAATCCTTCAAGAAACATGCTAGGCAAAAGTCCTTTACCAGACACTCAGAGCCCAGATGACAGTGCTACCCCTCTGGGCCAGCTCTACAGCTCATCTGTTATTAAATGTCAATCCTTCATCGCTTGTGATAACATAGAAGCCAGAGGGTGCATGCACAATGAGCATTCTCGAAAGCCTTACTTGTATGACAGTTTACTCTGTGGTAGCTTAAATACAGGCCAGAATGAATGCTTAAATTAAAGCACAAACTTCTTTTGCCTCTGAGTAAAAAAGCATTTTAAACATTGCTGGCCTCAAGGTACAAACCCAAATATTTGCTAAACTTCCAGACTTCAGAGACTTATCTTTTCTAAGGCAATTCCTTACTGCTGCTTCCCTGGGAAGCTTTTCCCTTTCTCTGCTTCCCACCTTTTGGAAAGAACATAGGCAAGGACTAGGAGCACAGACTTTATCTTTAGTTCCCTCTGATCCTGTGGGATGATCATCTTGGCTCCACAGCTGTCAGGCAACACTGAGAAGCAAAAGGAAAGCGAGATGAGAGAAATACCATCTTCTGCAGATGGTTTAGAGTTGGCTTGCATTGTTCTCATAGTTTACTACACAGACTGCAAGGGAATGCTGATCTTATAACATTTACCACAGGATCAGGAAGCTTGCTGATACTATATGTATGCTTTTCTGTGCCTGGCACACCACACCCTCTTACTTGGTGAGAGGGATTGTGTTTTGCAAGGTGTCAAGAATGTAAAAATGTGATGAAACAAAGAACACCCCCACCACTGCTCTTAGCTCCTAGATCCAGTCAAGACATGGGTTGGGATTATGCATGTCACAGAAGTTGTCATTTATTTATTTTTTGTCATCTTTTAGAGCTTACGCTAGCCTTTATTGAAGTTCAAGTTAACCTTTCTCCATCCCCCTACATATTATACAAATATCTACTGTAAACTTACACTGCCATCATAGTGTCAGTGCTTATTCTCGGTACCTGGACATGGTTTTAGGCATGAGTTTGGCAGCAGACTGCTAAAGTCATCATTTGACCCAATTCCCTGCTGTCTGGCAGCAAAGTCAGGGAGAAAATAAAACCCTTGCCATAGTTTGATGGCCATTTCTTCAGCCTCAATGCCAACACAGGCAGCTCCTGCACTTTGCTGCTTGCCCCTACAACATGCCACATCTTGATTGTGCTAAAAGGGCTGCTTATGGGGGATGCTGTGAACCAGACAGGAAAACTGCTGTGAGTTAAAAATAGCCAAAGTGACAAAAAAGTAGTATTTTTGAATGTGGAATGGTTCCCTGACCCAGGAGGGCCACCACACATCAACCTGTTACAGCTTGGCGAGGATACACCTTCTGCATGGCAATGTGAGATGTGATGTTCATTTTGCACTGTCCCACAGACCGACACACTGCAAGGAGCTGCCAAGAGCCAGACAGGTAACAGAGAATTTAATTATCCCATACCTGATACATGTCCCATGGGGTGCCACAGTTTGCCAGACAGGCTGAGGTTAATGTCACAGTGAACTTAGGGGCAATGGGTCCTCTCCTTTCACCAACTGCAAACCAACCACTTCAGACCAGGAATATCCAGACTTTTTGAAAAGACTTTTTGAAATTAAACACTTTAAATTGAAATATTTTAGGATATTCCGTCCCACTGAGAAATTAATTTTAGTTCCGTTTTCATCCTGAGTCCAAGTGAAAACAGATTTTAAACATCTGAACAAAATTGAGCAAAAATTCTTCTTTTCAGTGAAGTAAGGCTTATATTTATAGCAAGTATAAATGACAACAGGGACAAGTGGTATTTGCACAATATATGATGCACAAAGGATGAAAACCCAAAAATCAAATAGGTATTATCATCTTTACACAAATATTCTGTAAATGTAATAAAGTAACATAGCTAAATATAATACATTACGCAATTGCTATACGATATATCATCTTGCCATGTTGTCATACAATAGTGTCATACAGTCTACACATAACTATTAAAAATTGCACAAATGCATATAAAATACTCACATATATATATATATACACAAAACACATATAAAATTGCTCCTCTGATACTTTGGTATAATTCTAGTATTATTTTAATGATAAATACTCCAAAGTATCTTTAGGTGAAGACTTCAGAATATGAGAAATCTTGAAGCAATTACTTAGTTTCAAGAAAAGTGTTGTCAGTGGAAGGTAAAAGAGGATTTTGTTACTTTTATCACTTAAAAATGCTTTTTTAGCAGACAAGTAGATTAGAATTTTATTGCCAATGAGGGAAAGTCTCAAATATTTTATAAAAACCCTCAGAAATATCTCCACCAAAAGATAGGCTTTCTTCTTTCTGTAACTTACCTTGCCATTTCATCGATCAGTCAAAGATGTCCTACTCACAGCTACAAATGCTTTGTTTCACAAGTATTAGCGCTATACAATGATTTCTAATAATAAATCCATATGACTATATAGATACAATTACTATGACACAAACATGCACTGAAAAGTCAAAAGGTATTGGGGAAAACCTAGCAAAAAGAAGATACAGCAGGTCAGAAGAAGCTGAGAAGAATTTCTGGATGAATTATGGATTTATAGAAAATAGGGCTGAGGAAAAGACCACAAGAGATCTATACTTGGACCAGGAGGCAAAATTACAAACATTTCTGACATGTTTTTTTTTAGTCTCTGTTTTAAGACCTACCTCCCTAAGTAATCTCCTGTAATGCTTGCTGTTCTGACCTCTGACCACAAGGCTGGGAGGAAGTCTTTGCTGCTAAAATCTCAAGCCCTTACATCCTGCCCACCCCAGCCCAGATTTGGTGAACGAACTATTCCTTTTTCTCTTTGCCACAGATTTTTCCACAGGATTCAGGGAGTGATATGAAGCTGAAAAGAAGGAAGTCATCATGTTGAGGTAAAGGTTAAATGAGACAGGATTCTGGGGGCAGAACAGCTGAATATTATTTATCCAAAATAAACAAAATTTACCTTGGATGAAAAGCTCTGTGAATCACTGAAGGAATGAGGGGGAGAAATCACAAAAAGTGAGAAAGAAATGAGATCTGAGATTCCATGAAACAACTTAAAAAAGCAGTATGTGAGGGCAGGTGAAGCAAGTACTTCTTCCTGAGCAAGAACAGAGACATGATGGCATTATGAAGCCTTTGCTGGAAGTGAGCTGTCCTTTTTTAACATTAGTGATTCTTTTCCCCTTTGGTGTGCCTGGAATAAAATGACCTTGGGTATATGCATGGAATCTGCTTCTCCTCTTTGTGTTCAGATGCTAAGGGAGAGTAAATATTAATCAAATTTGATGCAAATGAGAGGCAAACATTTACGTTAAAAAACCAAAATGTCTGCAGGCCTGAGTTTGGAAATCTCTGCATTTACTAGACCTGTGGTAATGACTCATTTTTATGGTAACTACTAGGTGATGGTCATAGGACAGTTTCTTACCTAAAACATGTGTCCAGAAAAATGCTTTTAAATAAAACTGCTTTAGCAGTGCCTTCAATAGGCAGGACTGCAATAAACTAAGTTAATTGTATACAGTCCCAGTAATAAATACTGGCTTATGAAGAAGATGTCACACATTTTATCTCTCAAGCTCTCTGAATTATGGATTTGTTTGTCATTTTCAGGGAACTCCTGGAAACTGATCCTTGCATGGGAAGGACAATGTGAGGAGCCCACATAGCACAGGTTTTTCACTCAGAGTATTTTGCATCGGGAGGCTGATCCTTGCAGACTCTGAAGCTCAGACCCTACAATCAGCAGTTTGACACTGTTATTACCACCTTTCTATGATCTACTCTGAGAAAACTGTGGTTCCTGCAGCACAACTTCAGTGGTGCCCAAGTTCACACATATACAGGGACTGTGGAGTCAAATGCAGAGACCAAACTCTGCCCTGGGCCCAGGACTGATATTTTGAGTTGTCTGTTCCTCTCTTCACAGAAGTTACAGAAGCTATACAAACTGAACTTGAGGAACCTACCCCTCCACATTTGCTTGGATTTCCTCCTCTCTTCCTCGCTTTTGGGGGTGTCACAAAAGGCTTAAAATAGCCTGTGACTTGCAGCACTTTTCTAGTACTACCTATTGCAAATATTTGAAAAGGGTAGAGGCAGGGAGGTAAAGATCAGAGGCAGTATTTATAAGCCTAGGGAAATCATTATAATGGTGCTAACCTAGCTCAGGATCAGCTACCTACTGGATCCAGAGGTCAGATTTTAATTCCACAGTGTCTCTGATTGTGCTGTTTCAGAAATGCGCAGAAATTAGGAAGCTGTGTCTCCTTTTGTCTCAAGGGATTTGGCTTTCCATTTTCATCATTCTGGCAGTCCTCTGTGTCCTTTGAAGAAAAAACCCCACTTGTACCTGCCACTATTTTTAGTGCATGTTTTTGAAGGAAGAACTCTGTCTACGTTGAACAGATCCTTGAAGACAATCTCCAGTGCAGGCACATAATGACATATGAAAATGAATGTAATGCTCTGAACATTGTGTCTCTGCTTCACAGGCCAATTCTACCAATCTACCACAATTTCTGATTCATGAAAGTTGGCCTTTATTATTATCATTATCTAATTTGCCTCTCTCCTGCATCAACACACTGAAACACTAATTGTTAAGGAATGTAACAGTGTCCATTTTCTGATGTAAAAAGCTTCTGGTATGAAAAAGCAGTTTTTCCTCTACTGCTCTGTGGTGAGAAGCAGATTTTGCACAGCAAAGTGATGTATTGTTAGAAACAGCAAAACCCACAAAATTCCTTCATGAGATTGAAATAAATTCTGTTTCTTTTGTAACTGTGTTTGCTATTTTTGTTAAACTTCCCCCCTCAGGTCCTATCCCAAGAAGAAATCCTGTCAAGAAGGATTATTTTGGCCAATTCTCCTTCGAAGAGTCACAATCAATAATCTCTCTTACAGAAGGCAACCTTCGGGAACACAGTAAAGGATGTTAATGGTAGTTCCTATTCAGTGAGGTGGACATCTCACTTTCTCTAAAGGGAACAAATGAAATATTAAAAACTAAGTAGCATTTAAACGAGTCACTCACCATGAAGCCTGTCTCCAAGTACACAGACTAATCAAAACCAGAGCAACACAAGGGACCTTGTCTTTCTGAAAATAATCTTTTCTCCTATATTATCAATTTCATAAAAGGCCTTCCAAAACCGCAAGAGTAAAAATGTTTCTCACTTAGAGAAAAAAAAGCAGTGCGTGAACACTTCAGTCTTTTTAAAGGAAGTAATGTAGCAAAATTGTAGCCTTTAAGTAAGCCAAGTCAAAAACATATGGCCTACAAGGTTGCGGGATGGGAATTTGGTAGGGTCTAGAAATTCAGAAACATCATAATACCCTTACTATCACCTCTAAGTGGGGTATCTCCATATTCTGTCAACACTAAGCAGCTTATCAGTTTGGACTCTCAAAGAAGAGCTTCAGATTTTGTTACACACCCTGAAAACCCTCACTTTGAAACAATGCATGCTGTTTATCAGCCATCACCATATCTATAGATACAAATATATATGGTTTTGTCCAGAAAGCATAATCTGAAGCATCCCATAATACCTTTCTTGCCAATATTTGCCTAAAAGATTGTGCAAATTTGTCTAGGTCTGAGATCTGTTGGGTATTAGAAGTAGTAGTTGGGGTTGTTTGACTCTGCACCTGTAAGCAGTTGCAGGAGGAGGTGCTGGCAATGCTGGTTCTCAACAGGTAGGCCAAAAACGAGGCATGCTGTGGCAAACTGCCTTTTGCTGCTCGCATTCCCTCCTCACCCCAGAGAGAAAATCCTGAGCTTTACTGAATCAGGAGCAGGCCTACCTCTTCATTGCAGGAACAAAGCAAGATCTTTCCTGTTATAGTTGATGTAACGCTGGCAGCCACACAACGAAGATCAATCAGAGCCAAATCTTGTCTCTTACTAGACAATGAGGTTCCACAGATCCTCCTCTCTTTTACGTCAAGCAGTTGGTAAAGACTTTTCCTTCACTCTGTTCCTCTTTGCTCCTGGCTGCCCTGCCCTGCACAGGTTTCTCTGCATATGACTTCTGTGTTGAGCTCACTAAAACTGCAGGCAGAAAAGCAAAGAACTATCCAAACAATCAAAAGGTTGTCTCTCCCGTGCAGCACTTCAAGTGCATCAAGTGCCAGAGAGCCAGTGTTGCACTGAGTTTGTCAGCCAGAACAGGACTTTAAATACCCCAGACATCTTAACTGAGAACTACAGCTAGCTACAATTTCACTATAATGAGTGTTGTATATATATTCTGCAGTCCCATGGTTGTGAAAATCATTCCTATGCAACTGTGCTCTGGCATCTCCATTTAGCTTTTAATTGTGCTTCTAGCCTTTTCACTGTGAGGGTAACTTAAAACCTGTAAGCTGAATGCAAACTGAGACAGCATCACCGTCACATGAAGATGTGCAGCCTGTTCAGGGGTGTCTGCTGGATAACAGGCTTCCAACACCTGGAGATACAGTGCAGCAGGGCACCCTCCCACCCTGTCAGAGGTTATGTTTCCATCTTCACCCTCAGCACTAACAGGTAAATCTGACCATGTGAGCCTGCACAGGGTCCCTTTCAAGAGATAAGCAATGATATACCCAGTAAGTCCAGAGCCTATGCGGTGTGCACCTTTCCCAGTCTGGAACCAAGCTCACTGCTGGGAGACACTGGAGCTCTCTTTCCCTGGCCTGCCATGTCCTTCCCTCAGATCCCTCTCCATCTCTATTTGTAGGCACTACCTGTTTTGCAGCATGTGCACTGCAAGGCTGCATGGCCTCAAGCAGGAGGGCTGGAGTATACTTTGACACAAAGGTCATAGAACAGCAAACTTCCCTACTGTCAGGTTAGTGCAGCAGCTCTCTGCCACTTGAAGAGCAGGGGTGATGATTTACTAAAGATGGCCATGAGCTTTGCACTTTCACAGCGTACATGACGAACGTATGTGTGGAGAACATTGATGAGCTCAAACCTCCAAGTCAGGGAAATGTATTGCTGAGAAAAGGTACACATTCTCCCTTTTCAGGGCACGGGGCTCCTCAGGTGGGCGCAGAGAATGAGTCCTCACTCTCTAATGTTTCCAAAGAAGGGAGAGGAAAGCTTTCCCCCATTCCAGCAAACAAACTCATTTACTGAACTCCTATGTCATCTGTTGGAATTTGGAAATAATTATTTGCTTCAGACACTTGACTGCAGAACTTGTATCCCTTTTAAGCCTAAGCAAGAAAATGTGTTCATGTTCAAAGCAAAACTAGCCAGCAGCAAATTCTTTGACGTCAGCTCCTCAGTGACAAACTGTGGACCGAGCATTATTCATGGGAAACCTTCTGTTGGGACACTTTCAATAGCAACACTGTATATTTGACTATTTGATTTGAATGAAGCAGACCTCATCCGTTCCATCCAACTAATTAAACAGGCCCAAAATATATCAATCATATCAAAAGCATGGGCACAAGGTTGTTTTCGTTTTTTTTTTTAAGTATTTAAAATAAACTTATCACTAGCAAAGATGTGGAAACAAAATGTATTATCACAAACATCAGAACTTCAGAGGGAAATACAAAATTAAAGTACAGTAAATATTCTGGTATAGCTTTCCAGGTCCAGTTTGAATGAGGGTGGAGACAATAATAAATGGGCTGTGTCCCCCAGGTTCAAATGGCAAAGCAAGCAAGCAAGCAATCTGGCCATATATTCTTTGCTGGTCCTACACAAATTGATCAGTCATGGTGAAAACTCATTCATAATCAAACATTTGAGTTGGTCTCAAGTCAGTGCACGCTGCAGACCTGTGCATGGCTCTTAAAATACGTGTTGACCTTACCGCATACCTAACATTATGCACATTCTTAACCTTAAGCATGGGAATAATTCCTTTAATATGAAGTATTTCTGTGAATATTTGCAGACTGAATCCTAACTCTGAGCTGGTCTTCACAAAGGTATTTAGGAAAATTAATCCAAATTAACTAAAGGCTTAATTTAAAGCAGATTAGTTAAAATGCATTTAACCCTGTAAAGACTTTTCAAAATTAAAGTAGTCTTAATTCAGCTCTGTATAAAGTTTAATCCATTTTCAAATAATCCTTTAAGTGAATTTGGACTAATTAAGTTGAATGTCCTGTGTTGATGAGCCTGAGGCCCTAATTCAAAATTGTGTCCAAGCACAGGTGTAAAACTATCCCTATTCAGAAAAGCATATCTTTGAAATCAGCTGTTTTCAATAAAATGCATATAGGTACTTACACACTTTCCCAAATCACACTCTTAACTATTTTATATTCTTAAACCATTTGAGAATTACAGTTTGGTGGTAAGGAAAAATCATAGCCCAAAGGGCTGCAAGGCAGATAAATATATATTTCATTTACTGTCCTCCAGATGACACCAACTTCTCCAGTGTGTGTACAAGAAATCCCCAATCGCTGTTTTCTGTGGAAAATCTGATAGACACAGAATTAAAAACTGGTTCTTCAGGCTGGAATTATTTTTTCCTTAAAAGGCGAAAAGAAAATTAACCCTTCATTTTTGGGGAAGACTTCATAATGGAATGCTGTTTTCTTAACCCAAACTGGCACAGCACCCTATCCATTCCCGGTTGAAAAGATGAATTTCAGCAACTGCATTTATCTAGTATATCTCAGAGTTTTCAACTTTTCTTTGAAAGCTCCCTTACTTTAAAGTGTACTCAAAGTGTTTGAATCTAGATTATTTTCTTGCTCAATATGCAGCAAGAAACTGAGAAAAACCCCGAGCTTTATAACAAGGTCTTAGTAAGTAATCTTCTTCATATTTAAGTTAAAATATTCAATCTTAGTTACATATGTGCTTAACTACTTCACTGCAGAGAGGTAAAACTATACAACATTATTATCACTAGCAATGTAGCATCAAAGGTATATTAAGTGGCAAGCTGTCTGCTGGCTACCTAAAGTGAACTAAGGAAAAAACACCTCCTCCAGGATAAAATTAGCCAACTAAATTAGGCATGGATCCAGTAAGGCTGTTTACAGAGTTATGGAGCCTAGGCAGACATCCCACGTCTACTTACTCAGAGTGGGTTGGAAAAGTCAGCTCACGAGCAACACAACTCAGCTCCTGATCCATCCAACTCATTGTCCAAATACAAATTCCTTCAGCTCCCCCTGGTATTTAAACAGCCATATTCACACAGTACAACAGAACATGGGACAGCAATCTCCAAGATGCTAAAGAACTGAGATGTTATGATGCATATAAGATGTGCTGTATCCTAGGATAGAGAACCAGTACAGCTGCATTTTCATGGCACTGAGCCCAAGTAAATACTCTTCACCTCTCAGCAAGACAGTACAGATTCGAACACAAGCTGCACGGGTATGGCTGACTCATGCATCTTCACCTGATCTTCCTCTACTAGAATAGGTATGGGTAGAAGTAGATTATGTCTGCACCACCACATACTTACAGTCCACCCAATGCAGTGATGCAGTTATGAGTGATGTCCACCTGATGGCCCCAACAAAACTAAGGTTTGACAGCTCTGTACATCAGATTCACCAAGTGTCTGTATTTTGGATAGTCTTTCCCAAGGAGAAGAGTCCAAAAAGATGACTTCTTCATCTTTTTCTAACTCTTGTAGTGAAAGAGAGAGAATTGTGTCCTATGTAGGTTCTTCAAACATGCTTATCACTATGTTAGCTGAGCACTGCCCAGAAAGATGAAGAGGAGATATTGCAAGGAAATCCAAGTGCAGTTACTACATCTTGCTCAATGGCCTAACACCTGCTGCCAGGAACAGCAACTTGTTTGGCCTTAGTTTCTTATACTGCCTTACCTTACATTATCTTTCTCCTGTCTGGTGCAGTTATTACTACCATCTTTCCAACTTTGATTAAAAATGTGAAAAGATATTCACAAGAACATAGACATGGTTGCCTTCAATAGTGCTTTGCAGAATGGCAGCGTTGTGAACATGGCAGTCAGTAGCGTAACGTGGAGGGGGCACTGCTTGTAAATGGGGCTTCTTTTTAATTTCACTATCCGCGTTTCCAGAATCTCCATGGCTCACTTTTAGTTGAAGAGATGTTTCTGCCACACTGAGCTAAAAGGGCCTTTTAGATGTGTTTGAAGGCTGTTAGCCACCATCACATGCCAGCTATTTTCTCTTTGTGTTATGTAGCTACTTCACATTAAGCACCCAGTAGTCTCTGCACTTGCTGTTACCTCCTCTTGAACCAAAAGCTTTTACTGTTCTCCAGTTTGCAGACGTGGTCCACACGGTGACCAGTGCCTAACTGAGGTCTGTAGAGTAGAATAATCACCTCAGACACAGAAAAGCAACTTCTCGCATGCACACATTAAGCTGGCAGCATTTAACTGGCAACTAGATAATGACATATATTTTACTGCAAAACATGGTCAGGACTCATAGCCATGAAATTGACTTGATGGCCTTTGAGTTCTGTTTTACTGTGCTGGCTTACAGAAACGGCTTGGAGCTGATGAGGCAGCTCATTAACACTCAGTTAACACTTCTCTATATAGCACAGCACTGACTTTTACATGTTTTTATTTTCAGGGGAGCAATGCATGTAGAATTAAAGGGAGGAGAAACAGCTTAAGACACACAAAATATTATGAACATACCAGTTTTAAAAACATTGAAATAATAAAGCTACAATGCACTAAAAGTACCATTTGTGAATATAGAGTCCAGGAGAAGCATTACTTTTACCTTGCTAAGTTTCCAATGCATGTGTTTTCCGAGTCCCAGCTGCAGGTACTAGAGACAGACAACCACGGAGGAGCAGTTCATTTTGTGGGGAAGCATGCACCTAAATCAGCTTCTGTTTTCAACCTTATAGCAGCGTCTGTTTTATTTTAAAAAGAACTATAATTCACTTTTAACTGTTAGGCTGCATAACTGGGGAGAATGCAACTCACATTCTTTGATGCTTCAGCTCTGAAAGCCGGAGTGATCTCTTCTTGCAAAAAAAGCAGTAAAAGAGGAAGTAAGAATGTCAGACTGCATCTGATTGCAGAAAACTGACCCAGAATAAAAGAGAGTAATCCCCATGTGAAATGGGGATCTTGTCTACTAGTTGTCTCAGACCTCAGACAGCACAGTGAAAGCATGCAGAAGATTAATAGGCAGATTATTGTCCAGCCCTGCCTGCTGCAACATCTGTCTGTGTTAACGAGTGGCCTTGCACAGAATGTGCTGAAATCCACTTCAGTTGTTCTTCGTAAGAACAGAACATTTTGCAGAAGGACATACCCCTCGTGCTTCCCACCACCTACAGGAGGTCATGAGTCTTTTAAAGGTCCCTTTTTTGCTAATCCAGTCATTCTGACATCCAGAATGTCAATCCAGACATGAAGGGTTTGAGTGTGCCACACAACATGATGCCCTGCATCACACCAGACTAGTTTTAAGAGAGCTAGCACAGTAGTACCAACAGTGTAGCTGCAGTATTGCAAAGCTCCACCTGGGCCCACTAGCCCCACTGGAAACCACTTTGTGTGTCTCTGTGTGGCCTAGCATTATGCCAAGTAAACAAATACATACAGCACATTTGCAAAGATGGCCTTTACAACTGCACCAGAAACATTCATGCACAGATTGAGTCATTAAGCAGATTTCAGCTGGATGGCCGCGCATGAACTCTGGCATTTTGCACATGGAAGATGGCAGGCAACAACTGAAGCAGCAGGTCCTGGTCTCTTGATGGGAGCTTGTATGACAGTGAAGAAGCTGTCCTACCTGTGGAAGCTGAGGTGCTGAGCTTTCTTTTGGATATGTGATTGCCAGTGGAGATGGAAAGCAGTAGAAGAAGCAGTGAGAGATGATGTATCGAGACAGAAATCTCTTCTTGGCTACAGTACGCAAGAGGAGTCCCTCCATGTAATACAATAAATTCCCCTTTGGTAAAGGGGTGGATGGGACAACGGCAAGACAGACACAACCTAGGGTTTTGCTCATATTTGCAAATGAAGGAACTATAGTTCAGAGGACTTTTAATCACCTCTACTCTTCCCTTTTCCTTTCTCCCCAGACAGCCCTATAAACATACAACCATAGTCATCCTTCTAGTTGATCAGTCAATACTGGGTTGCCGGAACATTTTCTTCTAGGTATTTGATAAACTAATTTAGATTTGGGTTTATTTTTTCAGATTTATCACTAATTCAGTGGGGTATGTTCCATCCTGGAAAAGCAGTAAAATCTTTCATATTTTTAATCAAGAAATATTAAATGACATCTTATTTTCAAATATTATGATATTTGAAAATACAAATACAACACTTATATATTCAAACACTGATTGCAAGTATTGAACCTTGATTAAGTGAAAAAATTGACATCTCCATATTCTACATTCCCCTCTAATTCTCACCTGCCTTCTGGACATCAGAGGCATGAGTTTTCAGCAGGAAGAAAAAAGCCTTTTACCTCTCCCAACCATAGAAAAAGCAAAGTAATTTCACAGAACATTTTACATGAAAAATTCAGCTTTGTATCTTCTTTCACACTCCAGAACACCCCAGATCAGAAATATAAAACACTTAGGGGCTCATAAATTGGCCAAATGTGACTTTTTGTTACATCAAAATAAAAAAGCTTACCCCCATTTAATACTGTGTCCTTGCTATGGATGTACTGAATTCCTTATATAAACCGAACAGAAGACATTTGACATGGAAAAAGGAAAAGTTTTATAGCCAGCCTCATTTGGAAAATTAAATTATATGAATCCTCATCATCCCTGCCTCCCTCCCACAAAAATTACAACCAACTTAGGATATGTAGAACTGAAAATTTCAGCCTCAACAAAGTTTGGTAAAGGTCTGAAAAAAGAATTACAGCAGGAAGTGTCAGGTAACCTTAAGTGAAAGAGTTATTACCTGCTTCACCTGTAACGTCTTCATTACTGGGGCCTGAGTGTTGCTCCTGGAACACCTCAGACTAATATCCCTATATTAATCTTTCGGTGATATTGGAAAAAATCCTGTAAGCTAGTAAGTGCTCAGCACATGGGAGGATCAGCTTTGATATAAGTGAACTAAATTTTCTGGGGCTTTTTCTGGGCTACATACATAAGAAGCAGAAAATAGAACAAAAATGGGAAAATAATATGAAAGCACATGATGCTGGTTTATTAAAAGACTTACAGCTGAAGAATATGAATGCCCCCTTTTTGTCTCTATATGTGATGTACCAGCCCCTCTCCCATAGCTCTTTGAAGGCAGAGAATCCAGAAGTAACAGCTGAATTCTAAAATCAAAAAACCAATGAGCTGGAATATTCCCCTCAAAAGAGATGATGGTGGCTCTATTGAAATGACTCTCCAAGAAGTGGCTGGCTCCTAGTGTGTGGTGGGGTAGCCAGACATCTCTTGGAACAGATTTTGCATAAATGAGGAATAATCCAAAGCAGTGTCCATGCCAGGCCTCTTGTCATGAGCTGGCAGTGCTGCTGGGATTTTTAGTCTTGGGACCCCTGACTCCAGGAATACAGGCTTCCTCTTGGCCAGCGGCTTCAGTCGGTCTCATTCAGAGCAAGGAGTCAACAGCAGCACAGCCAGGATTTTCAAGAAGGTACCTGGTGGGACACAATGAAAGGAAGCCTGAGCTTCAGGGATGAGACTACAAGACAGCACTGGCAACTAACTTTGTTAGAAACAAAGCTCTTCTTGCGATAGCATCTCCTCTGCTGGGAATAAGCATGAATACCAGCCTAGCTTACATTCCAGTAGACTGAAGGGCTACTTGAGCAAAAAAGGGATCTGAATGGAAGATTGTCTTGCTCTTAACCAGTCTGCCTGGTGTAGGTGAGCTGCTATATTCACAGATTCCTTGGTTTACAGAAAAATGAAGCAACTATAGGTAACTGCAAAAGCACTGACACTTCTACACCGTATAAATAAACTTGTAACAAACACATCTTACACACAAACTCTCTGGGTTCTTTAGCATGCAGTACTGCGGCTCAAGACCTTACAGAACAAAAAAACCACCCGAAAGCACTTAAAGAACAGTATGTTTGTTTCACTATATAGTATATATGACACAAACTTTGCGTCCAGATTTAGCAGTAAGTCTTTATTGCTTTCCATCTTTAAAATTGCCAAGCTGCACATCAACAATTGCTTTAGTTTCAGGGAAAGTTGCAAATAAGAGGTGGAATTATTTGCAAAATGAGACAAAGAGTTGATGATTGTGTTCTCAGCATATGATAAAAGGATACTTAACTGAGCTTCAGGATGCACAGTAACAGCATGGTCCCTCTTCTGATCTCGCTCAGGGAAAGGTCAGCTAGGTAGAGAAATTATATTTACTTTTGGAGCTTTGAGCTACATAAGCTACCAGCTGGGAAAAAAATGTGGAGTGACTCAGAGAGAGATGCTTCTACACCCCCAGTGTGGATTGAAGATATGAAGGGTTAACAATGAGAAATGGTGGAAGATGTTTCAATCAACAGATCTGTGCCCACTGTTCCAAAAAGAAAGCCCAAATGTTTCCAAAGTAAGGAGGATTCTCCAAAGCATTTAAAGCCATTCTCTATTTCATAGATGAAAAGGTGCGTACACATCCATGTTTCCATGGAGAAAAATACATCTCCGCTCTGCCCTACTTGTGAATTTCAGGCTTTGAACTTTAGATTAATACAGGTCATTTATACCTTCACCTGCCCTTCACCACAACACAGATGGTCCTGAAACTGAAGAGTAAAGCCATTTACTAACGGACCCATAGGGTTAGATTCAAAACCCAAACATTACACTAAAGCTCTCAAACCTCTGGCATATTTAAACCTAGCTCTGCATTTTGCATGGTACTTACTTTTCTTACGCATTGGATCAAATTCTGAAGCCTAACCACTCAGGCCAGATTCTGATACCTTTCACAATGTGTATAATTTTTTCCATTGAAGAGACCCAAGCTAACAGAATTTTTATGAAGAAAGACAGGAATGTGACACTTCATAGCGTTCAAAAATCTGGATTCAAATTCATATTTTACAGGTTGGGTCTAGCCCACAGTCCAACTCATTTGGCAACACTTTTTCTTCTAATAGAGATACATAGTTCAGAGCTAATGAAATACTTCCGCAGTTAAAGAAGACACTAAAAAGCCTTTTCCCAACAGTTAATTGAAATTAATTTTAAAGTAGTAAAAGTCTGATTATAGAATGATGTCATTTGCATGGACTAACTTCATTTTAACATTAGGCTAAGTCAAACGAACAAATCTAATGAAGGTGAGAAGAGTAGCAGTGTTTTTAGCTGAAATTAATTCTTTCAGCACTGTATGTTAAAACAGGCAATAATCTCCTGATCTTTACTTTGATATGTGCTTGATTTCCATAGACACATTAGTGGCAGGAACATCAATTAATTAGTAAATTAAAAGAAAAATGTCTAAGGCAATATGAATATTTAAAAATTCAACATCATTGTTTCTTATGCTGTTTTCTTTAATCTTAAATTTTGTTTGTGGAAATTGAACCTAACTTCTCCAATGCATATATTGCTCAGGGCCCCCTGATGCTAATCTGACTACTGTTCTATATGGGTGTCCAAAAAGTGAGAACACTTCAAGTATAAAAGCAGTACAGAAAAGTGACTATGCAAAAATGTTATTTTCTCGTTCCTCACACACCAAACCAGCAGGGCAAGGGAAGCTTCATGGCTGAAGTGCACATTGTGATTCTCCAGTTGCTCCCTCTTGCAGAGCACCATAAATGAATCCCTCCCTGCCCTATTCCCATGGAAGCCATGCAGGGAAGGATGTGACACTGTCCCACACAACATCCTTGTCTCTAAATTGGAGAGACATCAATTTGATGGATGGACCACTTGGTGGATAAAGAACTGGCTGGATGGCCGCACGCAAAGAGTTGTGGTCAATGGCTCAGTGTCCATCTAGAGACCAGTAATGAGTGGTGTCCCTCAGGGATCAGTGTTGGGACCGGTCTTGTTCAACATCTTTATCGCTGACATGGACAGTGGGATTGAGTGCGCCCTCAGCAAGTTGTGTGGTCCGGTTGATACGCTGGAGGGAAGGAATGCCATCCAGAGGGACCTTGACACGCTTGTCAGGTGGGCTGATGCCAACCTCATGAAGTTTAACCACGCCTATTGCAAGGTCCTATACCTGGGTCGGATCAATCCCAGGCACAGCTACAGGTTGGGCAGAGAAGAGATTCAGAGCAGCCCTGTGGAGAACGGCTTAGGAGTGTTGGTTGATGAGAAAATGAACATGAGCTGGCTTCAGTGTGCGCTCACAGCCAAGAAAGCCAACCGTATCCTGGGCTGCATCAAAAGGCACATGACCAGCAGGTCAAAGGAGGTGATCCTGCCCTTCTACTCTGCTCTCCTGAGACCCCACTTGGAGTATTGTGTGCAGTTCTGGTGTCCTCAACATAAAAAGGACATGGAACTGATGGAACAAAGTGAGAGGAGGGCCACGAGGATGATCAGGGGACTGGAGCACCTCCCGTATGAGGATAGGCTGAGAAAGTTGGGGCTGTTCAGCCTGCAGAAGAGAAGGCTGTGTGGAGACCTCATTGCAGCCTTCCAGTATCTGAAGGGGGCCTACAAGGATGCTGGAGACTCTTCACTAGGGACTGTAGCAAAAGGACAAGGGGTAATGGGTTAAAACTTACACAGGGGAAGTTTAGACTGGAGATAAGGAGGAAGTTCTTTAGTAATAAGGGTGGTGAGGCACTGGAATGCGTTGCCCAGGGAAGGTGTAAACACTGCATCCCAGGTGGTGTCCAAGGCCAGGCTGGACAGAGCCCTGGGTGACATGGTTTAGTGGGAGGTGTCCCTGCCCATGGCAGGGAGGTTGGAACTTGATGATCTTAAGGTCCTTTCCAACCCTAACTATTCTATGATTCTATTCCACACGTAGTCAAGGCATTGCCAAGTTGGTCATTCAGAGGCAGAATTTAGGATTTGCTCTTGGTTTAGATGTAGCCTGTATCTATCCACTTTATAGACAAGAGCAGCTGCTTGCCACTGCACCCCCAACCCACTGAGAAAGCTCTGAGAAAAGAGCTAACTTCTACTTTGAGTTTTGCATTATCAATCAATAACATTTTCTGTTAGCAACATTGGAGCAGAAAAGATCTCATGGGTCATTGAATTTGAGGTCCTTTATCATAGAAACTACATCACAAAATCTCTTTCATAAAATTACCAAGCATAGTCTAATAATATTTTTTGCCACCACCATTCTTCCTGGGACACTTTTCCAGAACCTCTCTATTTACATGACTGGAAACCTACTTCTATTTTCTAGCTTTAATTTATATGCCCCTGGGGATTTTTACCATGAGCAATGATAAGCAAGCCAAAAAGAGCTTAGTTTAATTCTCAAAACCAGCAGGAGCAAAGAAGAAAAGTCATTAGGAGAAGGTACCTCCTGGGAAGTAAGCAAGTTAGAATTCAAAGGTATAAGCGAAAATAAGCATCACTGTTCTCATATTCACTACTGACAGATCTTAATTGAATTTTCTGGGCCTACATAAACTTTTATCTGGTTTGGTTTCATTACTAGGAACACGGTCCTATTATGTAGAACTGCAGAAGTTTTACCTCCAGCTCTCCTCTCAGCACTTAGCCGAGAACACACACTTCAGATTTATGGACACTAAACAACTGAATGATATTTATGAGGACCATTATAAAAAAAATTAGGTATAATCCAGCCTGGGAAATGTTTAGATTTAAAATGTTTTTTCTTTATTTAGAATAGAAAAGGGCACATGCTTTCACAGATGAAAATCACCATTTTCTAGCCAATTCTGGTTGCAAGCAGGAAAGAATATAAAAACTTGAATTTAAGTTTGATTTCTGAGTTTACAAGTGACTCAGCCTGCATTCTCACACCAATCCCTTATTCTCTTTCTGTCTCCATTTCCTCATCTTTAAAATATGGGTAATAAGACTTCTGTATCCCTTGAGTGTTTCTTAAGCTTAATTAATTCAATGCTTTATAAAGTGCTTTCTGATCCAGAGATGGAAGTGCTACACATATCCAAAGGATTCTATTTTAGACCATTTGTAAGTAAATAAAACTGTACTTTCTAGGTCTTATTTTTAATACAGAATAGGAATGACCCAGCCTCAAGCGATCTTCTCTCATGGAAAAGGCATTGGAAGCCAGGTCTGCAGCCAGCATTTGCTCCCAGGTCAGTGGTCCTTCCTTGCTGGGGGAATGAGAATGTGGCTGCATGCCAGACCTCTTGCGCACAGAGGGAGGGAACTGGAGCAGCAGGCCTCTGGCCAGCACTTGCCAACCAAAGCTGCACTTCTTTCACAGAAAGCAAATGGGAAAATACATATGCAAGCCAATGGGTCTTGCTCAACTGAGAGCTCTGCAGCTGTCCTGCTAGGAAACAAACGTGACACAGGGGCAGTGAACTGTACAAGAGCTCAGGGGCCCCTTGTACCTTGAAGGAAGGGGAAGCAGAGGTCAAAAACTCTGGCCGGTCTTGTACTTCATTAGGACTATAGCTCCGTAAATCAGATGGCTTAACACAGAACATGATTTTTGGAGCTGAGACTCCGCTGCAAGGCCAAAGATGGGAAGCCCAAGGTGGGACCAAGGTTTTTCAACTAGGATTGAAGTGTTTATATGCATTCAGCTGCAAATGTGTGTGGAGAAGGGAAGGAACAAGAATTATCAGCCTATTACTTCTTAGTCAGGAAGGGTCTATTACTCTCTAAACTGAAAGTAACCAGGGCAACTAGGATGCTTTTCCTGCAATACATACGTTAAAGCTGGTTTTGCTCCTACACATTATTATGGTGAAAATTAATCAGAAGGTGGCTTCTGGCTAGCTGTGATGTTTCCTTAAAAATGAAAGAATGTTTGTTACGGAAAAAGTATGGTCAAGTGGTTAAGCAGCAAGTTCAGACTCAGGAAGTCCAGGGACCATTTCTTATGTCACCCAGAGGCACGAGAGCGGTACTTGTATTTTCTACAGAACTCCTCATTGGGAATGCAAAGTACCTCACACTATTTTAAATCACTTCATCTCTGCGTCTCAGTCCCCCATGTGTATAATGGGAGACAATAGCAAAGAAGTCTCACAGGGACTGTGAGATGCTCAGATGCTAAAGAAAGAGAGGCCATATGTGTTCCCAAAATAAGTAGCAGCATGGATAGGGCTATTTTGGGACAATAGAGCTGTGCTAGCTTTGCATGCAACTGCCTCCACCACCGCAGAAATGAAATCTATAGGAGTTAACAAACAAACAAAAAAAAGTATAGTCTTGTATGTTGTGTTCTAAGGTAAATGGTTTTGGGTTTTAGACTGCTCAGGTAATAGCATTCAGAAATTACGGCAGCTATTGACCTCCACTTTTAAATGGCATAGGCAACACTATGAGCTAGTGTCATGTAGCTCAAGCATTATGGCATTAAGGGTGATGTGCACAGAAGAGAACAGTGGTTTGGTGAGTGCCTGGGGTGGCTGGTGTACCCTGGGCACCCACACATGCAGGGACAGTGAGGTGAACACCAGTGCCATGTGTAGGACCAGAGTGGAATGGTGAAGAAGCAATGATGGTAGTAATGCTGTCTCATTTTAGTAAGTTCCTGGCTGAGGCTCTAAATAGCAGACTTAATCACTAAGTGGTGGCTTACGCCCTCCTGCAGGTCTAACTTTTTATACCTAGCTTTGAATGGTAAAAGGTAAAAGCTTTGAAATATATAGCTATAAAATAGAGAGCATTTGGCTGTTTGCCATAATTAAGGTCTGCATAAATTCACTTTTCCCTGTCAGATACAGCCATTCCTCAGACTGTGCCATAATCAGTGAGAAAAAAGGCCACCAGACAGGATGACTAGAACTGGTAGACTTTTAGCAACTGAAGATGAGAGCAAGGGTTGCTGAATGTATGTCTGGCACCCAGCTACCTTGTCCTCCAGAAATAGTTTAGGTATTTATTTAGATATGGACCTAGCAATCTGGTTTGCATTCAGCATAGACATTCAAGTTTGATTTGATCAAATACCCCAGAGTTTCACCTTATAAACTGGTATTTTATATGTGTGTATTAATACATATACCCATATATTTCTCATTGTTGTTTAAATTAGAAGTGTCTTCTAAATCCATGACCAGATGTAAAAACTAGAGGATTGCAAAAAATTTATGTTGAAAATCAGCTGGGTTTCTCCGAATCTGAAAAAATATGAACATTTGTGTTAAACCGTTTTACATATTCTAATTTATTTGGTCTTATCTATGGGTAGTTCTAAGGCTTCTTTGCCAGAAAATAAAGCATACAGGTACGTGTACATGCAAGATAAATTATTAGACTAAATTGCTACAATTATAGTATTAACTCAGGGCTCATCTTGGAAAGGTGCTGAACGCTGTAGCCAGATGCACCTGAAGTCAAGTGAATGGATGTGCTCACAGAGATTAGTGTAATATACATCAGAGATAATTTGAATGACTTGCAGTATTGGCCATAATTGCAAACTTTTGGTAGGTGAAGGGACTACAGAGGTGAACCATGTAGGAGGAGATGAGGGGCCATCCTATGTTGGTTACAGCCATTTCCAGCTGGCTCCGCAATGGACAACACTGACCCACTTGTGTACCAAGACCAAACCAATAAGAGGAGCATATGGTGCCTCTGCAAATACATATTCAAGAAAGGTGGTTACCACTCAATAAGAAGGAGGGGTGCCAGAGCAGGCACAGACCAAGAGGAGGTGCTCAAGCAGGGGCAAGAGAGACACCAGAGCAGCGGAGACACTGGAGGAAAAGGAGGAACAAGAGGAGCCTGATCTGGGATAAAGCAGGTGCAAGAGGAGTCTCTGGAACAGGTATGTCTTTGAGGGGACAGTGGCCCGTAGAGGAACCTCATCAGAGCATTTGAGTAAGAAGCAAGGATCAGTAAAAGGGAAAACTATGCAGTGACCACCTTCTCCTGTGATACCCTTTGTCTCATCAAAAGCATGACATGAGGGGACTGGTGATGGAGAAGTGGAAGACAGGCTTCTCAGAGGGAAGTGGTATTTTCCCTAAGTGTTTGTCTTCTTTATGTCTCAATACTGGAATAAAGAATTAAAAGTTTATATTAATTGCAATAAACTAAATTCTGTGAAATTCCCCAACTCAAGACTGATTTTGTCCACAACACTTGGATAACAAAAGAAATAACCAAAGCTTTTATTACAAACTTGAAATAATTGCCTACAATTTAGCAAAACCGAGAACCTTTCCCTTTATATTTCCACCACACTTACCCCAGATCCAAGCAGGCCTTCATTTTATGAATTGGCCAATGCCCAATAACTACAGGAATTAAAAGATAATAATGTGCTAAAACACTGACTGCCAGAGCTAGACAGACACAAGGGATGAGAAGAAATGTTTTTTCCTGACTATCCAGCTGCTTTGAATTCAGCTGAAACACAGTCTCTCTCTGCAAAACCAAGTGAAAATGTCTTGCACTGCGAGAAGCTGACCTGCCTGCTCACTTGGGAGGGACTCAGCTAATCCAGGACATGCAAGAAGTGACATGAGCTTTCTAAGGAGGGGGTCAGATTGTTCCCCGTGCCAAGATATGTTGAGCCCAGGAGAAGGGATGGGATGTTAGAGAGCCCATGCTGATTCTTGGACGATGCTGGCCCTCACCCAGGCTCTCTCATTACAGGGTGCTTAAATCTGCGAGAACTGGACAGGGTCCCTGCAGGGCTGGAGCCAGATAAGTGCCAGGAGAGTAGCGTTTCTCTCCCTCTCCAGCTTCATTTCCCTTGGCGTGTTGAGAATTCCCCACTGCCAGACCACCAGCCCGCAAGCAGCTGAGGATGAGCCTTGATTGTTGTTTAGGACTCACAACAGCCAGATACAGTTGGGAGTTTTCCATTTTTTTCCATTCTAAACACAGGAGCATTGCAAATGCTAAAGTTAAGGAAAACTCAGAATTAACTGCAGCCCCTGCAATTCTTCTCCATATACCCCATTTCTACCAAACAGGTTAAAACTTTAGTATTTTGTGGATGAAAGCTGGAAAGCGCCAGGAATTTTGCAGAAAGCTCCTATGGATGATTTATGGCCAAACCATTACTAATTCACAAAGGATGTCAGATTTTTAAGTATGACTGCCTTTTCAGGCATTCCACACAGCTCCAGATAGAACAAGCGTGATTAGCACTTTAGGGGACGCACAATCAACAATCAGCAAGGCTGAGGTATGCAGACAGTATTTATCTAAATGAAACCCTTTCTACATTATGATGACCTGGATTTAATTACATCAGCTTCATCCATCAGCTGACATGCAGTCTCTCCAGCTAGATTGTCTCTCAGAGCACTGAACTTGTCACATAACCAAGAAGACATCAGCCCTTAAATCATCTTCTGTAAAGCACAGAAGCACAGTTCTTTTTTTTTCTTTAGTAGGGCTTCTTTGTTAGGCATGTTGAGTCTAGTATACCCATGACCTGTAAAACTTCACTGGCTTATTTGTTTTGCGTAAAGTAGCACAACACAGCTGCTCTTTATGGACTGAAACTTACCTGGCACTGAAATGATCCTTGGCTTCATTTTATAAAGCTGCAGAAAACCTCAACCTGTGATTATTTTGTTAAGTTTAAAAATTACTTTTGTTTTCACATGCCCTTAGTACTCTCTAATTGTGCTAGGGAGTTAGCTGCATAATTTCCCTGTGTTGATTTGGAAAGTTGTAGCATGGAAAGTTCCAGTTTGTGATTCAAAAGCTGCCATTCAATTAGATATGGACACTTCAGTTTGGCAAAAACACTACAGTGATTTCCCAACATCACAGATGCTTTATCTGCACACAAACCTTCCAGATGCTCATGCTGTCACATACATACCATTGAAGGCTGTCCAACAATGCTCCAAGTTCCTAAAAGCATTTACAAAATCCAGCTCAACTGTACTCATCAACAGCGAAATCACTCTGAAATGTGATGAGAGCGAGGACATTGCAATGAAAACAATGACCACAGTGGACAGGCACCAACAGGATCTGAGCACCTCTGGACAATTAGCTTAGGGTGGAAATGGACCTCCAAAAGTCCCAGTTGTTTTATTCTTCATTTTGACAACCAATCCATTATTTAAAGACAGGTAAGAACAGGTTCAAAGCATTTAGGGCCTGACTCGAAGCCCCCTGTAATCAGAAAGAAAATGCCATTATTGTAGGGCTTGGTGATGTAGGTCTGCAATGTATCTTTGGGAAAACATCAATTAAACAAAATAAATTGCAAAATTTTGTGTGGATAACTGTTTTCTAAAGCTTAATTTTTCATATTACTTTTAATTTTGTTTGTAGCTCTTTCTATTTGAAATTTTGCTGCTTGTATCCATGACCTAGACCTTACGCAATGGAGCATCATTATGCTCAGCTGCAAGGAATATCCACCACAGACAAGCCCCCAACCTTGCCCAAATCCAACTCTTTGTATTTTAGGCACCTCAGAGAAAGACGGCAGCCTCACCCTCATAAGGAAAGAGGATAAAAGTGCTTGCCAACAGGATGACAGCTTAGAGCAAGACGCAAGGAAGAAAAAGAACGTTGCCTGAACTCATCCATGGGGAACTGTCAGTTTCTACTGGGGCTTCTCCACAGGGAAAGTCATCAACACCATGGGAATTTCCCCTGCAGCAAGAGAAACAACCAAACTCTCTGCAGTGAGACTGCACTTCTCTTCAAGCCATCTCTCACTGGAGCAATAGGGCTGCAGGCTGCCCACTCGATACCAGCTAGAGTGAGAGAAAGAATTTTCACTCATTATTTTCTAAGGTCTGTTTCTGCCAGGGGAAAGGGCTCCAGAGCATTCTATGGGCCATCAGTAAAGGAGGGTGGGGCTTGCTGTGAGAAGGAAGCAATCTAAATCAGTCAAATCACCTAAGAACAGTGTTTGGAGGAGTTTGGGCAATTATGACGGGTTTGTATCAAAATTCCTTTCAATGCAATGTGTTGAGATAATATCTGATGGAAACACCAGTTCAGCAAAACATTAAGAGGGTACTTAATGTCAAGTTAAATATATATTAAAAATTAACTGAAGGCAAGTATAATCCACAAACTTTCCATGAGTCTTTTCAGCTACTTCTTCGCACGGATTTATTGTTTATTTGACTCACGAAACCACTGTACTTAATCTATTCCCAGTTTTCTCTTCTAAGAATGGGGCAAAAATATTTTTTTTCTTTCCCAGAAAATTATTTTAGTAAATAAAGAAATATTCCCAAACCCTTCTGCTTACGGAGAATATGTTGTGGGCTGATACTATGGACTTCAACAGATGCTCATAATTACTCAAATGTTTTCCTGAATCAAAGTTTGGAAGAAAAAAAATAGTATATAGCACATTATATACCTACCATGGCTGAATTTGGTTCAGCACATGCACATGTCAAGGGTTTGTTTAAAAAGCACAAGATCCAGAATGTCAAAAGGACAGAATTAGTATACTTACAGATATTCTCATCTCAGAACACTGTGCACAGATTCTGCAGTAATGAGTTTGATAAAATCTCTCAGGTTCATCTGTGCCACCCTGTACTTTTTAGAGGCACAGAGAAAAATATCTTCCAAAGCAAGAGTAATAAATTTTGTATCTGAAAAATGTTTAGGTCCCAGAACAGTAGCCCTGCATGCAGATATGAAGTAGAACTATAGAAGCATGTTAATCTGACCAACTGCATGTTAGCTCAAGGGTGGGAAATCTTTCCCTTGCTGAGGTTCAAAGAGACCCATCTAGCCCCATTACCATTCACCTTATCTAAAAATGAAAAGAATCCCACAATGTGAAATTAAGTCACGGGTGAAAGCCAGCCAAAGGCTAGTATTTCTCATCCTTGCCCTAGATGAAGCTTTGTGGAGCATGAACCTTATCTTCTTGTCTATAACTGCAAAGCCTAATGCACACATATATCACACTGTAAAATACCTGCAGTCTTCGTAGTGGAATACTATAGGTTCTGAAATGGCCCACACTTCTATATGTTCTATGCATAGCCTTGGTTTTGGAATGTAATGTGTAAGACTTTCTGCAGACTTAGGAAAGAAAAAGAAAAATGGCAAAAAAAAAGTGCCTAACTTTAAGATTTAACTACCATATGGTTTTCAGAATGAGGCAAGTATTTTTCCAGTCTTCCTGATGCAATTCCTACATTTGCCTGGTTTACAAAATAAGAAATATAATGTTTTTTTTTTCTTTCTATTTCATTAAATTGCTATGAAGACCATGCATACAGCACACTGAATATGCAAAATAGTATTTAGCTGTGATATTTGATTTTGCATTCAGTAATCAGAAAAACACGTTCCTTTAAACTCCATCTAGTTTTATTGGAAAATTATTTCCTTCAGAAAATTTCTTTCTGGCACTTTCCAAAGCTGTATTGTATGATATCTTTGTTTTATTCTCATCATTTGTTGGTTTGTTAAGCCATTTCATTTAGTGTTAATGATGCAAACCATCTTGTTTAACGCTTTCATGCTGACCAATGTATTATTGCTTTGGTATGTAGAATAGGGCACTTTTAATACCTCTCTTTTAAAAAAGATTATCATTATTTAATTTTGATTACATAAACTCTACAAAAATGCCATCTCAGAACAAGTAATTTATAGATTAGCTAATACCACAACAACTTTCAAAAATCATTCCAGTGTTCCACAGCATTGGCCTAAGACATCATTGCAAGAATTTTATGAGCTCTTGTGTTTGGGACAAGTACTGTGATTTATCCACACTACAATGTCTCCTTTTAACAGCCAAATGCAGTACAGTGCAATGCAGTGTCACAACAGCACGACTACACTGGAATGCCATGTTTATTGCAGAGTTTTTCCAATGAAAAAGACAGTGTAGCTTTGGGGGCAACCTTTACTTGAACAAAGTTCCTTGTTCAGTGTCAACAGAAAGTAACTTTTTCTGATGAAGAGACTGTTGACAGTAAAACAGGCTGGAGCAAGCAGCAGTGGCAAGCTGAGCTGCTTCAGGGAAATACTGCAAAGCTCATGCTGACTACTACCAACCTGCTGGGTGAGCATCAGCAGGACCACATTAAGATGTCTGCAGCAGAATCGCCAGAGACGACGTAAGACCGAGCCCTTGAAAACTTACATGGGAGAAAGAAATGGAAATAGGTTGAAAATCCAGAGCTCTTGCATAGTGGCAGAGAAACACAGCAGAGCTACTTTGATTTATGCACTAAAGCAGCAGTCCTCCAGACACCCCTCACAACACTGTCTCTACCCATATGTTAATTTCAGACAAAAATTTCTTGTTACTTGAATAGTTCGTCAACTTAAGTAGGCAATTATAAAACTTTCAGCACCAGAATCACTGTGACGTACTTTAGACCCTCTGTTTTGACCTCACTTCTTTCAGGCAGGTGTCTATGGCATCACAGACTATCAACCTTAACGTTGCTGCTGACATTTCTACCCTGCTCCTTATGGATGTATTGGTTCTCTGGGCTTTATTCATGTTTTGAATTATTTATAAGGAGGTATTTGTAATGTGCTCCAAGAACAGAGAGTACAGAGGCTGAAGAAAAAGACACTGAATTCTGCAAGTGCACAACAGACATTCTCTGTTACATGATTAGTATACACAAAAATAGTATACAGTGCCTATGTAGCAGTGTCCCCCCAGAAGTAACTTCCTATCAGAAAGGTCCTTGTTTTTACAGGTCTCACTGTAGACTTAGTCTGTTTAAAGAAACCGACGAAGCAAAATTTAATCAGATGAGTCAGTTTAAAACATCTTTTACCCACCCCCAAAATGCTGAATCCTCCTTTACCCTCCTAAATGTGTATGTAGCTACACTTTGGTTTCAAATTCTATGAGGTAAAATGCAAAGGGAAAGGGGTCATTTTCTCATATGGTATATTATCAAAAACATTCTTGTTATCTCCCTTAAGTTCACTGTTTTGCCCTACAGATGTTAACTATCTCTTCAGCTCTCAAGCATGCTCTCTCCTCCCACAAGTATCAGTAATAAACAAGACCCGGGATGCAGCACAACTGTGTATGAGTAGAACTGGCCTGATTTTCCTAAACATTAAGTCACTACTAAAGAAAGTGAGATTAACAGGAGAATGGTCAGCATGTTTGTGTTTAGGCATCTCATTTGGAAGCCTGATTTGAAGGGCACAGAAAAGAAAAATCTGGCTTAAAGCCGTGGATACATATTCACTTAACTCCAATATGAATCCACACGGGTGCTGAGATGGTCCCTTCTCCAGCCAGTGACTCCTGCCTCACTACTTGCCGCAATATCAATATTCATATGGTTACAGATCTGATATGACTGAAAGTGCCTACCCCAGAGGAAGTAAAGATCCCTTGACTTGAGCTTTAGCATGATAGAGACAGCACAAACAAGAGGAGAGAATCAGGAATTTTTCTGTCAAGAGCAGCAACTGGATTAAAATGACTGTTTAATCATGGCTCCTGACCTTAGACGTAAGGCCAAGAGGCATGATGCAGCCTGTGCTAATCTGGGCACTGAATGCTATCAGGGCACTGAAATAGGGAGAATCCCACACCCCCTGCTCCCATCCACACACTCCTGCCTCTTCCTTTGCCCTAGCTTTGATGCTCACCTGGCCTCTCAGTAAGCCAGTTCACGTTCCTGAAACTTAAGAAAACCAACTCCACAAAAGAGCTGGGTCAGAATAATCACATAGTAAACTTACAGGAGACCACAGCCAATACGATACAGAGGGGTGGATAACCAAATTTGGGAGAGAATAGAAATATCATCACCCCTTTCAAAAGCAAGAAGCTATAAGCTTAGCTCAGCAACCTTCACACTAATGGTTGCAATGATTACCTTCAAAATATAGGACATATCTAAAGCACCTGGACTCTTCAACAGGAGTTTCTATTGAGCTCAGGACAGAGATAACATAAAAGCTTAATGACAACAAATTATATTCTAAGTCTTAACTACTCCACTGTTAACCATTTTGGTAGAAATAGCAAGCTAAGGTGTTTATCTGCTGGTAATGACTCCTCCCCTGGGTGATCTTCAATTAAATCTCTTCGAGCATAGGGGGAAGAATGTCAAATTTAACTCTCTCTCTCACCACATCCTAAATCTCAAACTGGAAGAAAAGGTGCGTTTCCAGAAAGGATTAGTAGTCCCAACAGCATATTAAGTTTGAGCGCAATACATGAGAGGTCAGACAAGAAAGGCCTCATTAACCAAAAGTATAAAAGACCACATTTGTCCTTCTCAATTGGGGAAGTGACACAGGTATGTTTCAGAAGCCAGCTCTTAAACCTGCTACCTCTGGAGAAAGTGTGAATTAGCTTTACCCTTCATTGAAATGGAGCCAAAGCACCCTACCGTGCTGTCAAAGGTGTGTATGAGTATGTACACAGGCAGTTGCTGCTGAGCTGGAGAACCACTCCCCAACTTACTGTGTGACACCTACAAGCTCAGGTTGGGTTTTGATGTTAGTGTTAGGAGCTGTAATGGAGAAGAGATAACGCTCTTGGTACACTGTGTATATTCTGCATTTAGGACAGGATGGAGTAATGCCAGTAACTAAACCAGTCACCCAATGTGCCAGTGTGCTCTCTGTAGCTAGTTAGCTTCTAGGGCTTCTTGAAAATTGGGGGGAAATGCAGAAACAACCCAAATATCAAAGTTGTAGGTGGGAAACCAAGTAGAGAAAGAACTGGAGTAGAAGAGAGGCTCTGGGGGAGAAGAGGATTAACAGCGTTTCCCTACTGCATATGACCAAGGTCTCACTCCTGCTTTATGGTTTTTTCTTTCCAGAGCTCAGAGCCATGACTGAAAGGATGTAGGAAGGATGTAAGACCTTTCTAGAAGGTGATCAGAACCTCTAAGAATGGCTTTATGTCAAATAAAAACACAGTCTAATTTTTTCTTTTAGCTTTTGGATGACTAAAGTCCCAGCTTTGGTTTTTAACAAGAATTAAGAACAGAGATGCTTTAAGTATTGTCAGCTAAAATGTGCTAAGCTCCCCATGGTGCATCTTACGAGATTTTGCAGATTGTTTGTAAAATTTAGCCTGGCACCACTGAAGGCAAGTTCCTCCTAATAAGGGAGTAAATTGTTGTGAATGACCTTCTTACCTCTTACCATGTAAACTCAAAGAAGTGGGAGAGAATAACTTAAATTCTCCATTGACCTGGAAAGAAACAGTGAATGGTTATTTCACTCCAGGCCCCACCAAATGTTTTTGTTTCTTTGCTCTCGCTCAATTTCTCTCACCTACTTCAGTGATGCTCTTAGCATCACTAGTTTATTAAAAAGGCTGAGTAGCGTCGCAGAACAGGAACCTACAGAGGGAACACTACATGAAGTGTCCCAGAGAGGATGCGCTTCATTTAACTTTCCGTGTGAGCGTGGGTATACCAACCCAGCGAGGCTGCAGTCGTATTTTTCGACCACCAGATGGTGCCGAAAGTGTTTGCGATCTAGGGATGCTCATCCAAAACACCCACGAAAAGGCCGCCGGCAAATCTGCTTTGCTCAAGTCCTTACTACTTACTACTAAAATGATGAAGAGAAGTTGAAGGAAAACATAATGAACAAAGCAGCTATGATTCATATGCATCACCCCCCCCCCCCCCCCCCCCTTCAATTCTTCTTCAAAATTTCAGGAAAGACTGGGTTTCTTTCTCCCAGGCTTCTTTCCTCATTAGCGTTACAACCTCAACACAGAGAAGCTATGTACCTTTAATTATATCAAATATCCTTAAAACCATACTCTCCTCCTACCTTCAATGCCCTTAAGATAGCACATTAAAAATGTGTTTTGATTAAGCTGACTTAATTAAAAGATAGTGATTAATGCGACTTTGGAACTACTAAAATGTGGATTACAGACAACCATCTTGTTCAGAACTGTTACATCAAAATTATGCTTTTAGCAGCCTGCAGTGTTATGTACTGGAACAAAATGATTTTTAAAAATGTATGTTACAAACAACTATGCTCACTGAAGGTGGAGAGATCCCTCAGGGACTGAGGGCAGCATGGGCTGAAATACAGGGAAGAGATGCAAGGTCCTTCCTTGTCTTTCTGCTGATCTACTGTAGGAGCTCAGGCAAGCCAGTCACCTCATGATGCTCTGTTCCACCACTACAGCTACTTGGACTGCAAACTCTGCAGGATGGGGACTGCCTTTAACAAAACACACGTACAGCAGCACTCTCACCTCCAGTAAGCCCGTAGCTGCTGGCAAAGTCATAGACAAAGCCATGGAGAGAACTGTCAGAAAATGTCAAGAGTCTACAGGAACTGCATTTCAAGATCACAATTTTGACATTGCAACATTTGTACTGACAGACAAAAAAGATGTAGAGTTCTCGTTATATGACGTGCATATAGAACCTAGCAAAAAGAACCCTAAAATGGGTTTCTCATGCTTATTTGGAGACTTCAACTATAGCTCTGTCCCACAGATAAGAAAGCTAGCAATCCTCTTTAAGACCAAGTAAGTCAGCTATTGACTGACAGAAGTAAAAGAGAAAGGCACTTCTCCTTTCACAAAGAAGTATAGAAGACACCTCCACCTTTTAGAAAGGGCAGCACTAATATTTTGCTTATGATTTGAGGCTTCATGAAATCAGCTCTGACACAGCCTAAGACTTAGCTCAGCAAAAACAGGTTTGCGTTTTTTAACTTGTTTTGGGGGTTTTCTTTTCAAGTCCTTTAGAAATTATTTAAGTTGCCTTTGATTTGTTTAGCCTTGGTGTCCACATCTGCAGGAACTACAACTGTTTCTGCTTACACAGATGAAGTCTGCAAATGGGGACAGGAGAACTGAGACCAGAAAGCAATTCAGCGGCAAGGACTAACAACTTTTCATGAGACCTGTCTGTCAGCTGCAGCCAGTATAAGTTGCCAAGCCAGGTACAATCGCCTTGTCTCTCACATCCCAGTCTCCCACTGTGTCAGCAGCCCCAAAACCAACTGCCCAACAGGGAGTCTTTCAAAGTCATCCCATTCCCCCACCACACCAGGTCATGGGGTGTCTGACTAGTCATACTGTGTTAAGCACATGCTCTGTTAGCGTATCAAGGTCAGAAAGCATCACAGAAAACAGCGGTTTATCTTCTTAGTTCTATTTTAAAAGTTTATGCTTTGCTTCTCTGCATGTATTTTCTATGAGACTTTAAATCCCAGTACAAAAAGGAATATTGCTCACCCCATGTTCTTCTGGACCTGCTAACTCCAAATGGTACCGGCACTGGGAACTCATTTTTTCCCATAGGCTATGACCGGCCTGGTGTTAGCAGCAGCCAGGCAAAAACTCTTCAATTAAAGCACTGTTTTGGAAATGATGGTTGAGACAATTACTTCTGCGAGTAACTACACTAGATTTAATAGTGGCAGAATGAAACCAGATAACATAGTCCAGTACAGACAAATGGCTGGCTCTTTGATTTAGCCTATTTCTCACAGTGTCTCTCCTACAATCATTCCACCCATAACGCTGTTAGTTCAGAGAGGGCTCTAGCAACTCCTGCCGAAGATATTTTTGCACAGCATGCTATTAAACCGGTCAGTGAATGTGCGTATTTTCCCTATAGCTGGCACTCCAATTTTGTGACTGCTGCTAGCAGTATACACCTTTATGAAAATTACTTCTGACCTCATGTGCATGTTGTCTCATTTTTTACTTGCCCTGAGTGGAAGCTCAGAATGAAATCAGTTTAACAGAACAACTTTACTGCATATAGGTTTTGTCACAAGTATTGCTTACAGGATTACAAAACTCACTTCAAAGCACAGCTGGGATCTAAATTAAGCCTCGAGAAAATAGCTAGAACTCTGCCAGCCTGTAAAGCAGTGGTGTCATTCTGTTATACTTTAGTATAAGTATATATGGGCTTCACTGACAGATATACCCAACGGGCACCAAAAACCAGTGTAGAGAGTTAGTGAGACTTACTATTTCATAATAAAATGTATTGCTTCTATTTATTATTTTTCCGAAGAGGCAAACATAAGACAGAAGAATCAAGAATTCTCCACAAACCATGTTTCTACTGTGATTTCCAGAAGAAAAGCAATTCAAGTAGCAGAGAAGACATAAGATCCAAATGCAGAACTGATTTCTCTTTTATTTCTAGAATTAAATTATAGTACTGCCAGCACCAAAAGCTCAGAAAAAAGGGCAAACATGAACTCTAAAGTCTCAAAAATACAATTCCTTCTCCAAATACGAAAAAATAAGATGACAGACTTCAGTGGTACCATGACTTCCAGAATGAACACTTTATGGAAGATAGTGTGAAGGTAATCATAACAGAATTTGAAATGATTGCTAACATGCATAGATATGAAACACAGATATAGTAACAGATACAAAAGAAACAACTTCTTTGAAACAGTCTTATTCACCCTGCCCCCTTCTTTTACACATCCTATTTGTAAGAAATCCTTGATTTAGATCAAACGTCTTCCCTCACCTGCTCCTTTCCCTGCTCTGCACTCCCACTACATTCCCATCTGAAACACCATCACATTCACTTAATGCCCTCTAGTAGCTTTCCAAACTTACTGCTTTGAGCCACCCTTTTTGCCTTATTCCTATACAGATTTTGGGCGTAGACCACATGGGTGGGGGGGGGGGGGGAAGGGGAGGAGGAAGGGTAAGTGGGATGAATCAGCACTATAGCTGCTGCTGTGACGAAACAACCCACTTTATACCTGTCTTTGATATCCTATGGTCACTTAATTCAGACTGCAAGCTCCTTTGTGCAGGAAACATATTTTCCCAGATAGATAAAACTTTGTGAAATGACATTAAAATATACACAGTAAATAGCACGCTGCACTTGCAAAGTCAAGCATCCAAGAGCTAGTAAATGCCAAAAATAAGTTAACCCACATAAACTTAAAACAGAGCCCATGGGCATATGGGTTGTGGTATCATTTTCATCTTACAAAATAGGATATTATTTTTTTAATATCATCCTGCCTTTCTCAGTGCACAAACAGTCTGAGCTCCTTGAAAAACAATCATTCAAGATCTTCGTTGTTCAGTGATCCAGGCCTTGTCTCCTGTGTGCTCGTCTAATCCTGTTCTGAAGGCAGAAAAGCCTATAAGGAAACAACTGTTCTGATCATACTCTTTGCTACAGTATCCAGCTAATCTCACAAACATTTATTTGCATTCATTCTACAAAAGCTGTTGTGCTGGTGATGCACAATTCAAAGTAAAGAGTAAGTATTAATTTGAAGCGCTCCTAACTTGCATGGCTGTTAAATTTTAGAGTACCCTACACATCATGCATGGTTATCATATTTAAAGTATAGTTTCCACCTGACAACACGGCGAGCAGCAGCTCCTATTCACTTACACAAATCATTTCACATACAAGGAACAGGCTATTATTGCCACCTAAGAAAAGCTGGGTTTAGGTGATTTGCCCATCTTCACTCACTATCATGTGGCAGATGCAGGGTTATAACTTTACTCTCTTAAATACTGCTCAACTGCTGTACACTCGCTTTTCATTTTGCTACCTGCCACTCCACAACTCATTCACTGACTCTCCTAGACAAAGCTCCTCTTTTGGTAGAGAAATGTTGCTCAGGCAATTTTCAAAGTATTCTTATAGTTGACTGGGATTTCTAAACACAGCAGAACAGCTCTGGCCAGAAAGCTGTATGGCTAGTGATCTCTGACACGTGCAGCACATAGTCTTGCTATCTGGATGTGACACAGTCGCTGTGTTCCAGGAAACCATATAAAGGAGAATCATAGAACTCATCAAGATTCCTGAGCCTAAAAACGTACAAAGACCACAAGAACTACTCACAACTTTATTGATCATGGCATTGTACAACATATACAGTGAGTAGCACACACCCACCTGCCTATTTCTATCACAAGCAAGAACAGCTGAAGTGAGATGAGCAGAGCCTGGCCAGCAACTGTAACTGTTCTCAACGACCAAACTTTCCGGAAAGGAGGCAGGGATTTTCCAGCTGAACACTCCATCTTGGCCCCTCTCCTTCACCTTAATAAACCCTCACTAGCTTAATGGACGCAATCAAGCCCCTGAAGGCTACTTCACCTGCAAACATCCAGGCCCGCAGCTGCACAGAGGCGCCAAACTCACTGATACAACTTCTTTCAAGGGTAAAGCGCTGAGGCACATGACAGCCATAAACACATGGCTACTTTTTAAAATTATTTAAACCTCACTGAAGAGACAAACAAAAAAGCAAACCAACGGAAACCCTCTCATCCTCCTGAAACAAGCGCTCTCACGAGTGACACTAACCCCCCTTTAACATGGATTTTTCTCCTCCCCTCTGTGCCCTCTCAGGTACACCACCTGAAGGGCACAGGAAAAGAACTGGAACTGGAACTGGAACTGGAGCTGGAGCTGGAGCTGGAGCTGGAGCTGGAGCTGGAGCCGGAGCCGGAGCCGGAGCCACAACGATGGGGGTGGGGGTGAGGGTGAGGGTGAGGGTGAGGGAAACGGGAAGGGCTGCCTGGCGGCTGCGGGGGAAGGGGTCGCTGAAGGGAAAGGGGCGGCCGCGCGCCTCAGCGAGACCGACCGCAGCCGTGGGGAAGGGGTGCGGGAGCGATGTGGGGGAAGAAGGGGGAAGGAGCACGGACGGAGAGCCCCTTCCGGCCGCTGTAGGTGGGAAAAGACCCGGGACTTATCTCACACGTATGTGTCTGTTTGTCTGTCTGCCAGCTTCAGGACTGAGATGTGGGAGCTGAGGGCAGTCTTTTGCTGCATCTCCCTGCCTCCTATCTCCACACACACCCTTGCTCCTCTAGAGACTCTGCTTGAAGACTTCGCATTCCCTTTCTAGCATAGGGCTTTATGAAACGTGTTACAGAATCATAGAATGGTTGAGGTTGGAAAAGACCTTTAAATTTATCAAGTCCAACCATTACCCTAGGACTGCCAAGCCACCACTAAACCATGTCAGTAAGGGCCTTACCTACGTGGTTTGTGAAGACATTGTTACCTTACTTTGTACAGCTTTTCATGTTTTGCTGATCTGGAGGCTTTCTGTTACTTGTTTTGAGTTGGACTTCTTGTCTGTACTTAAGGCTTCCAGGCCCCACAAATAGTTTTCAGTCAGTTTGCCTTAGTTCTACAGTCCAAGCTCACAAAGGCTTTTGAGAGGTGAAGTTCTCTAGAAGTACAGCTTTGGCAAGGTGAAAGTCTGATTATGTATACTCTGTGTATGTGTGTAACAGTATACAGGATTAAATGCATCTCAGCATTTACTCTCTAGACTTAACCACTTTGGTGGCCTAGTACTGTGGTCATTATAATGTACCTGAAGAAAAGGCTTGTGTTCCCAAGTTCAAATTCAGTTTTGATCACTGAGATCTTGAACAAGTCGAGCAAGGCAAATTTGTTGAGAAAAGTAATGCTCTAATTTTACCCATCCACCTAAGCAATTTTGTCCTAAGTTAAGCCACTAAGTTAAGTCTCTAAGTAACACATGGGACTCTCTTACAGCCCTGTGGGGAGTGGACTGAAATCCTACAGGCTGAGGAAAAATATTTGTAGCAATTTTGTAAATTCCTTCTTAAATTGGTTTGCAAACCAAATTTCTGCCCTTCAAAATGCGGGTCGATACACTGTTAAAGTTAATAGCAGATGATCCAATAAACACATTGGTTTAAACCACAGAATGCTTAAATCTGCTCCATATACATCTAGTGGTTTGGCCTGTTTCTGTTTCCTTTTGCCACCCTTCCCTGATCTGCCTTGCAGTACTTTGTTCCTTTAGTATGTTTATCATAACATAGCTCAGATTTACTGTCAACATTTGTATGCATGATCATGAGCCAGGCTTTAAAACAGCATCTTCAAGGTCACATTCGTTAAATTATTGTTTAGGGAAGGTTATAACTGCACAACACATCAGTTTACTATTGCATTATTTTTATAAACAGCCTTTAGATTTGCAGATGCCCTGGAAAACTATGATATGTAGCTGCTTGTATTGGTAACTGGTTTTCAGTGATCGTATGAGTAAATACCTTTATTTCCTGTATACTGTTATATATATATATATCTTTTTTGAAGTATGCAGTCAGACTGATTGTATAATTAGAACTACAACAGTCTGCAAATATTTATTGTTTTCTCGATTTTCTGAAAGTGAAAACCCAGCAAGAGAAGTGTTGCAGACTGTGGCTTCACACAATTAGCTTAGGTCTAGTACTGCATCCAAGGAAGAAGAATGTCTCACAACGTCATGTGGTTGAGAAGGCAGAGCAGAGACACTGGAGCTGTGCTGCAGATGCCAGATTGTTCCTGGCAGTGCTCTGTTCAAGCCAGCACTGACAAAATGCTTGATCCTCCTGGCTCTGGGTTCAGTGGCTCAGACTTTTTGCACGAAAAGAGGTGGTAAACCAAGCAGTCCTGGAAGCAAACAGAGCTGTATTGATGCTGCTTGTGAGCTAACAGGATGTTGGAGTCTACCTGGCTCTGCTAAGGGTTAGTTCTACCAGATGTGAACTGTAACACTGCTTGCAAGCTTCTAGTAAGTATGCAGAAGTGTACTGTGCTTTTGCTTGAGTAATTGTCCTGCTTTTGTTAATGTGGATTTGTATGTCCTTAGCCATTGCTGTATAGAAATCTTATTTTGTATGCTAGAGCATTAAAATGATTGGTTCGCATTACTTGCATTACGTAAACTGGTAGGTGTGAGAGGGAAGAAGAAAGAATGAAATCTGGTTTTTTTCTGTGTTGTATAAGATTTCAAGAACTCTGATGGCTTTTTATGTTTGTTTTTCAGGTGTAAGTGGAGATGAATTTAGTGTCTTACGATCACCTCAGTCGGTTGTTTTTCGAGATGGAAGTTGGCCCATTCCTGGCGAACGGATCCCAGATGTAGCTGCGTTGTCCATGGGCTTTTCTGTTGAAGAGGTATGTTTCAGTTCTTGATTTTTGAAATGCCTCTAAAACAACA
The DNA here is from genome assembly GCF_028554395.1 of Pezoporus wallicus. Taxonomy (NCBI): domain Eukaryota; kingdom Metazoa; phylum Chordata; class Aves; order Psittaciformes; family Psittacidae; genus Pezoporus; species Pezoporus wallicus. Next base: position 256,214 of record NW_026638681.1, on the reverse strand, counting down.
GACCTGCTCACTTAAAATGCAGATCTTCTGTCATGTGCTGGAATATATAAAATATCATTGTGTTTCTCTTGAGGAATGTGTGACTTGTCAGAGTGTGGTTTCCAAGTCATATGAGCAGCAAAAGGCTGTGCTAGCCAGCTAATTTGAATCATCAGCTATAGAAGGAAGCATGCCTGTGAGTCTTTGCTGTGCTGTTTTTAATTTCCTCTGAGAGCCACCCCTATGCTGTATCCCCCCCACCCATGATCGCGTACTGGGAATCTGTTGAAACTAGTCACTTCTTGCCTACAAGCTATCCATAGGGCTGTGCGCCTGGGTACACTGAAGATGATAAGAAATGGCTTGGCTGGGCAGGCATTTTGTCAGTTCAGCAAGCTTGTGTGCTGAGCATAGATAATAAGAACCAAGTAGACTGGATATTTAGGAAGGAACCCAGAGACTTGAAAACTCACCTTGGGGGTAGTATTTTCCCAGATCAGGTTTTTTAATATAGTTGTAGTGATATTTAAAGTGGGGCACATGAGTAGGAGCCCTTGGATTGATTCTTTCTTGCCTACTGAATTTCTTGCTGGGCTTCAGCAGAGATGATCAGCTGTTGAAGCAGAATCTTAAAGTGTGATACCCAGGTGTCTCTAGATCCTCAAAGCTACAAGCTGGGGTGTGCTCACACTGCTGCGGGGTGGTGGAGGCTGGTTCCCATTTTTTCTATACTACAGCTGGCTAAAGGTCCTTTAAGTCTGGTTTGAATGCAGGTCTGTGTCTTGGAATTTGTCTGAAAATATCTTGTTGTCAGTTAATTATGCTTTTTTGTCATTAAGCTAGTAACACACTCTCATGAGTAGTATTCCCAAGAAGTCTATTTTGATTATTTTATAAATTAAAAAAACAATACATCAGATGGTATTGTATGCATTACATGTAAAGACACCCAGGAAAACATTGAGGTTTGGTCCATTTTGAACACCTGACTTTTGGCATACTGGTCATCCAGAGGTATGATATGTTTATGGAAAAAAGCGTTTCAGTACTCACTCTGTGCTTTTGCTGTGATGGGTCCATAGCCCATAGCATCCTTTAGAAGTAGTTCTCTACTAGTATTATTTCAAATCCTAGAAGCAGGCAGGAAAGGAAGTGTTTTAATTTCTCTGTTCAGTGAAGCTCTGAAACTGAAAGTTACCAGCATTGTCACTAAGGCATTGATCACTGTCTAGGCAGCGTACCTTGGTATGGAGGATACCAGAGGGCCCAAACACTCAGCTTTACATCAAGACTGTAGTCTGGGAACATAAATTGGCAGTGCAGTAGGTGCACTATATATAATTGAGAATTCTTGCTGCATTACACTGGGGATTCTGAACAACAGTCCTAAAATGGTTTTCTTGCTAAAGCCAGATAAAATGGAACCTCTTTTTTGTCCCTGATGGTTCTTTGAAAGATTTTTCTTTTGTTTCTTTGAGGTGGTACAGATCGTGATGTGTCAATGCCATGTAGTTCTGAAATCCAAATAAATCCAAATAAAACAGTTTCATAAAACTTAAAGAAGCAGGTATGTCTTTACACAGATGAAGAAATCCGAAATCAGTCTAAATGGATAAATTTGTATTTTGTGCCTGAATAAACCAGCCAGCTAGCCTTCACTGTGCTCTTACCAATACATAACTGCAGGAAGCTACTAAGGAATCTTTTTTTCTATGTTTTCCATGCAAATTTGTATGGTTTAGATTAGTATGTTGCTGTTATGATTAATGCTCCCTTCCCTTTGTGTGTGTGTGTGTGTGTGTCTCTCATTTCTTTCTAGTACTGAAAATATGAAGATGTTAGTGTTTTAATGTGCCTAAATTGTTTTCTATGGTGTTTTGGAAAAGGTGGGGGATGTGTGGTTGTTTTTTTAATTGAGCTTTCATTTATTAAATACAGACTATGATATATTGAATTTAATTATGGGAAGTAACTCCTAATCTATCCAGTATGTGTAATGCTTTCTCAGTGTAAACTTTGTTATTAAGTTATTGGCACCTTTTAAACCAGCAGTTTCTCCACTTGAGACAGCATTTTTTTAGGGGAGTTCTAGTATTAACTTGCTCCCCCATGAAATTTCCAACAGACTGTCCTGAACAGAGATATTAACAAGATAGTTATTTTGCTGTAATTGTTGGGGAGGGGTCCTTTCTTTCTCCCTTAGAAATACAAGCGTTTTTTTACTATATTCTAATAGGACCTTTCCTGGCCTGGCCTTGCAGTGGGTGATCTGTTTCACAGACCACGAGCTACTGTGCTGGTAACTGTGAAGGGAGTGGACAAGCTGGCTCTGCCTGTGAAAGGGGTTTCTTACCCAATTGAGAATGTGAGTATCCGCATTTGCTCAAAAAGAGGTTTTCTTATTTTTCCAGACCTCTGTACTTAAGCAAATTATCTCCTTTTGTATCATTAGGCCCTGTTTTATCAGAAATCTAACTAGATACTGTCTTCCAGGCCGTTCCTTTCAGTCTTGACAGTGTTGCAAATGCCATTCATACTTTGTTCTCTGAGGAAACTCCTGTGGTCTTGCAGCTGGCCCCCAGTGAGGAAGTGAGTATTGCTTCACTTCTGATTCCAGATGTTGTAAATAATAAACTGCTTTCCACTTGTGTGGCTGGAGCAAAACCAATTGATTTTATGAACTATTTTGCATTGGAGAGGGATTGCAAGTGTGGTTGGTTATTAATGAGTGACTGGAAAAACTGAAAACTACTTTGGTGCTGTTCCTGCAGAGGGTGTACATGGTGGGTAAGGCAAACTCCGTATTTGAAGATCTCTCTGTCACGCTACGCCAACTGCGAAACCGCTTATTCCAGGACAACTCCATTCTCGGCTCCCTTCCTCTCAACTCCCTCAGCAGAAACAATGAGGTAAAAATTTTTTTAATCAGTTGGAACTAAGAACTCTAAGGAACTAAGCTTTGAGGTTTTGGGGTTTTGTTTTTGTAAGTAAGTTTATTGAAAGAGTAATTTCCTTCTAGCGTATTTTGATGCTACAACTGACTTAACCTGTTGTAAAATACAGAGCCTTTCAACAAAATGAGACTTCCCAAACTTTGGTCTCACCAAAGGAAATACCTGTCTCTTTCTTTCTGCCTCTTTCCCCAGGTTGACTTGCTTTTTCTGTCAGAAGTACAAGTCCTACATGATATTGCAAGCCTGGTAAGGTTTTTTGAAACACTTTCCCTGTCTTTTGTCAAAAACTTCAGAGATCTCCTTTAAAGGTATAGAAGCTGTAGCCAGGATACTTGGCAACCAGTGATACATATATTCCAGTTTGTCATCAGTTGGCTGCATCAGTTTAAATAATGCATTCTGAAGCTGTTTTCATCAGCCCTTTCACTTGTGGAAGAAAATGAGACCCTTAATCATTTGTAATTTCTTTTGTATTGTGTTCAGTGAGAACAGTGGGAATTCTGAGCTGGTATTTCTCCATACCTGAAGACATAGGAAGTAATTAATGAAGAATGTGCTAGGGCTTTCCTTCTTTTCTTAGTTGATAAGTATAGTGGTAGTTAAGAACATGTTCTTTGCCCTAGCCACAATTTTACTTCAGAAGATCACCATAACATTTTATCTGAAAAGACTGGGGTAACTTTTTCAGCATGAATAGTGATGGTGATAGAAGTGTTCCCATGGGCAGGCAAACTTTGTAATTCTTACAGTCTTTTTACTAAGAAGCTACTGTCTTGTTGCTGTGGTTTAGGGTTTGTTTTGAGGTTGGTTGTGGGGGTTGGTTTTTGCTTTTCTTTATGCTGCAGTCCTCAGCTAGTTAAAATGAAAGAAGCATTAAGAGCTTGAAGTTCCCTTTAGCTGAAGGTCTGATGGAGAGAAATAGAGCTCTTGAGAAGATGAGGTAGGACAATGTGGTGTCTTGCAAATTAGAAATCATGTAGTTAAAGTAGATGGGAAGATATGAGCAGATTAAATGCCTTGCTTTCAGAGACTGTTCTCTTGTGCAGGCAAATGTCAGTGCTGCAGCTTCACACCTGTAGAAGTGCAAGAACATCACTCCTGTCCTTTGAGATAATTTGGACTATATTGGTTGCGGTTTACGACAATGGGATAATACTGAAGTAAAATACTTCTGTACATGGGTTACAGCAAGGTAGAAGTTGCAACCTAGTCAGTTTTGCAAGGGCCAGCTTCAGCAGAGGGATTAGTAGTATCTAAGTAATAGAGTTATGTATTTGTATTTTTTTCTCCAAATTTTATTTTTACAACAATTATGGAACAAGGATTCTGATGTAAATAAGTATAATGTTTCCTTTTAGTAGAGCTCGCTATTACATGTATATAACAGCATGCTAGGAATAGATGCTGCATGACGATCATCTTCTTGCTTCTGTAGAATAGAAAAATTGTGGACTTCTAGTTAAGTTGGCAAAAAATTCCACTTCCTTATCAATATGGAATGTGACTGGAAAGTGAGGCTGGATTAGTCCCAGTAGTAAACTGATTTTTGTGAAATACATTTTTAAAGTAACCTTTGTATGATTTGATTTCTTTCTGCCCTCAATGGTGTGCCAAAGCTGTCTCGTCACAAGCACTTAGCCAAAGATCACTCTCCAGACCTGTATTCTCTGGAACTGTCTGGTTTGGAAGAGGTTGGAAAACGATACGGGGAAGACTCTCAGCAGTTTAAGGATGCTTCTCAAATTCTGGTAGACTCTTTGCAAAAGGTATGCTTTCTAGCTAATGAGCAAAACTCACAGGAATACTAAGGAGATATTTTTTTGTGTAAACTACAAGGGAGTTAGTTTATTGACTGTTTCTGCTTTGAAATGTTACTTCATTAGTGATGGCTTGCCTGATGCTTGTTTTTGTTCGGTTTTCAAAAATGCTGTTGTTCAGTTACAAAACTGAATGTTGCAACTTGTCGCTCTGGAAAGCGTTGACATGATTTTACAATGTGTTAGATGTTTTGTGTAAATGAGTAGGGTTATATTGAAACATGAGTTGGTATGTTTGTTTTTCCTAAATAAATATCATGCATTTAAAACCAGCAGTAGGTCTTGCAAAAACCTGCTCTCAGAAACGTGGAAATCTCTTTATCTCAGGGTACAGTGGTTAGTTTCCCCTTGCCCACAAAGCTGTACAAATCTGTATTTCCAAGCCTCTAAAATAACTGCTCTCATCTGTCAATGTGCTCAAAGTAATTTTTTGTCAGGTAATTGTTAGATAAAATCTTTATTATGACCAGTCAGTCTTGGGATTTTCAAAAGCATGATGGAAAAGCATGAAAGTGTGAATAATGCCAAATAAGTTTGGCCAATAAGTCAAATAACTCTTTTCTCTAAACATTACTCTTTGTCCTCTTTGCAGTTAAGCAGATGTATTTAAATACTAGATGTATTAGTCTTCAGACCAGATTAAATTATTCAGGTTTATAGTTTCCCAGTGGAAGGTTGAGAACTGAAATATTTTGTTGAAACTGATGATAGACATACAATGGGGAAGCTATGTGCTGTTGGGCCTTTTGTGAAAGGGATGAAAGAATGAGTTCAGCCCAGAAAGCAGTCATAAGCTCCAGTTTCCTGGACAGTGTTTGAGGCAGTTTAAAGAGATGCTGTAAACCAGGTGAGTCAGCACTTCCTGAGTGCAATTCTGAAATAGTGTAAATTTTTATAACTTTCCAGCATTATTCCTGAAGCTGATGTACTAAACCATAAGACATCTTGCTAACAAAACTCTGCTTAATTCCTGACTACAGTGCAGGTTTCAAATTAAATCATTCTTGCTTTTCCAGTTTGCAGACGAGATGTTTAATCTGTATAGTGGGAATGCAGTAGTAGAAGTGGTAGCTGTAAAGGCGTTTAATTCTCCCAACATAAGGAAGACTCGCTCAATTCTCCAATCTTCACAGGTAGTAGATGCACGTTTTTCTGTATCTCATTTATTAGAAGTGATCCAAACTGCATCACTGCTTCACTTGAGCATAACTTTTTTTTGTAAGGACTAGACTACTAACCGATTTAGGCATGGGTGTGAAGAGGTCAGCTTCCCTGTTTTGATCTTCACTTAATCAGATACTAATTTTGGTTGAAGAAGGGCCTCTGGAGATCATCTAGTCCAACCAACTGTTCAAAGCAGGATTAATTTAGGAGTTAGATTGGGCTGCTCAGGTCCTTGTCCAGCCAAGTTTTTGAAAAGTCCATGGCTAGCAATCCCAGAGCCTCTCTGGACAGCTTGTTCCAAAGCTTTACCCATTGTCACTGTCAAAATATTTTCCGTTATGTCTTGTTAGAATTTACATGTCTGCTCCTTTCTCCCCAGTGCAGTAGTGCATGTAAGACCTGTCTCCCAGGTAGGGAGAAAATTGTTTGCCTTGGCTTGCTGCCTACATTCCAGATGCAGTCCAGGGTGCAGTTGCCTGGCATCATCGCAGGGACACACTGCTGATTCCTGTGCACCTTGTCCACCAGGACCTCCAGGTCCCTCTCTGCAGAACTGCTGCCAGTGGTCAGTCCCCACCAGCCTGTGGGGTTATCCTGTCCCAGGTGCAGGACTTTGTCCTAACAAAATTTCATGAGGCTTCTGTCAGCCTGTTTTGGATTCCATTGATGTCAGTCACCGTAATCACTTTTGCATTTTTGTGCCTTAACATCAGGATTGCGTAGACAAAACCGCATTTCACATATTCGGATTGCTCAGGTTTTTGGTGTAATCAGAATGTGTTTTGTATGCAAGCTAACTTTAAAGTAATACATCCTCTCTTTATTTCAGAGCGAACCAGACAATCCATATAACCTTGCCTACCCATATAACTACAACTACTCTGTAATCTTCAACATTATTTTGTGGATGATGATAGGTCTTGCTTTAGCTGTGATAGTTATCTCCTACAACCTCTGGAACATGGATCCTGGCTACGACAGCATTATTTATAGGATGACAAATCAGAAGATAAGAATGGATTGAACTGCACTCTTATTTCAGTGCAAGGAAATGAAGAGTAAGGTCTCCTTTAAACTGTCTGGAAAACAAATATTCTGACATGGTTAATTGTGGAGTTTTTTAAAGGTGTATTTATTTCTAAGTACTTTTTTTTCCTCTTAAGCTTATTTTAAATGTTAGTAGTAGCACCAGATGGGGCTTAGAAATTGAAAACTGCTTGTTAAAAAACCCCAACAAACCAACAATAAACAATCCCCAAGGTAATTGTTATTAAAGTAACATCATTCCATTTTTTTATCATGTAACATGAGTTTTTGAAATACCATGTACTGCCTGTGACTGTGTGCAAACCAGATGAAATTATGATAGCAACATGTTGTTTGAAACTTTTACACTGGAAGATTAGAAATTATAGCGGAATTGTTGTGTTGTATATTATGAACCAGTTGTAAATGTTTGATGTAAATATTTATAATGGCGATATGTAACTTCAGAGAGGATAGTAATTATTCTTTAGTAATATACTAAATACAGAAATATTTCTACAAGACTACACTCCTAGTGGCACAAATGGCATTTTGATTTCATGTTGATGGCTCAGATGTGAGCTGTAGTCAGAAGGATCCTTTACCTAGAACTTGAATAATTTGGAAGTAAATAACACTAGTGTGGCTGGACTATACAGTGGAGAGTCTATAAATATTGAAGTAGCAACAGTCTGATAATGGTCTCATGTCATGTACAGTTGTAAGTTCCTATTATGACTCTTCATATTCCTTCCATTTGTGTTGATGTTATTATAAAAAAAAATTCTTTTTGGTAAGAGTGGACCAACACTTGAGTGAAATACACCTGGCTTATAGTCCTGCTTCAACCAGTCAATAAAACAAAGAACAGTTGTTCTTGAATCCATTTATTCTTTGTGGCTTCATAGGTGTAGCTACTTGTATTTACTGTTAGCTCAGCTGAATAGAGTTTGTGCTGGCAGCCTCCTACATGTGACACTGGGCCAAAGTCTGTAACAGTTTAGTTTTAATTGTCTTTCAGAAGCAAATGTTGAAAGAGCACCTTGTATGGACTAATTTTCCTAAACCAAATAATGAGTATAGTTAAACCAAGTTAATCTCTGTCCTGAATCTTTTTTAGACCTACTTTTTTAGAAACTCATTTGCTCTTGTGGTAAAAGGAATTCTTCTGGACTACAGCAGTGTGAATGGAAACTGCTTTTTTCATCTTGTACTTAACTTTCCCTACTGTTAGGAGATATTTGTTCCACTACCAGAAAAGATCTGCTCATTGAATTAATTTGCCCTGTTTACTGGGAATGTCAGGTTTGGAGGGATTGAAGTTATTTGTGTTGTGGTGATCCTGGATACTGCTTCATGTTGAATTGATTAACATGCTGCAGCTTTACCCAAGTCTAGGAAATCCAGTTTATTGTCTGTTACAATAATTTGAAATTAATTTGAATGGCATTTAATTTGAGTAAGTTCAATAGATAAGAAGAGTTGCTGTGCCAGTTTCTCTAATTATTGAACATCCTGTAACACACCTGCACTGCTTTGAGAATCAAATCCATCTGATGGACCGCTATGAAACCAATTAAAATACAGCTCTACCACAAGGCAGGGACACCTTCCACTTGACCAGGTTGCTCAAGGCCCCATCCAATTAAAACACCTGTACTTTAGGGCAGATAGGACTTCTGTAGTTCTTTCCACCCCTCTATCCAGAAAGTTTTAAATGCAAGACCTGCCACTGAGATGGTCATCCCTATTGGCTCCCTTCCAGCTGCTTTCTGCTGCTGTAGGTAGGCTCTAGTTTTACTTTTTAAAGCTAGTCTTAACTACTTTGAAGGGCACATTTGAATTCCTGCCTCTCATGTTAGTACCATATTTGTTCATTCTCATGGCTGTAAGACCTCCAGCCCCTACTGAAGGGGCTTTTGAGCACTCTAATGTGTGCTGTCTCTTAAATATGAGGTGCTTTGTACAGCACAAGCTGGTTTTTTTTAACCACTGTAAAGCCACTATGCTTTAGTTTGAGCTCGGTAAGCAAGACACATTACACTGTACAACAGTACTGGTCCTCAACTGCTAATCAAATGGGCAATTACAATACTGATCTGTGTGCCAGGAGTAGCATTTTTGTACTTAGAATTCAGTTAATTTGAATGAAAGTGCTAGCACCACCATTAGACCTGCTATTGATTTTTAAATGTAATCATCCCAAGAACAGAAATTGTGAAAAGATTTGTGATATGATAGAAATAGCAGGTTTTGTGGACAGTGCTGCCAGGAAAGCAGTGAAACTGTTATGTTTGCTTTGTGAAGGAAGGCAAGAGAGCAGAAACCCACAACGTTTTCCAGAGGGAAGTCACCACCTTTTGAGGCATTCCTGCAAGGCTGAGAAAGGGAGAGGGATGTGAGGAAAATTGAGCCTATACTAGGATCCTGTCTGCTTGAAGTGGGAAGTGTAGGACAGTCATTATGCCCATGGCAGGAGGGCTGGAATTAGATGATCTTAAGGTCCTTTCCAACCCTAACTATTCTATGATTCTAGTATCTAGAAGGAAGTAACTTTCAGCCAGGCTGGGAAAGGCTTGATACAGTGCTGCCAGTAGGATCTGCCATGCAACTGCTGCAGGGAGTGGTGATCTGGTCACCAGGGAGAGCTTTTCCTTGGGGAGCTTGGCCTTGGCAAAAAGGGTGAGAAGTATTTGGTTGGGTCTGCTTTAGACCGTAGTCCTGTATTGTCTGGTATTTGTACTGGGGAATAACTGGAGCCCAGGTAGCTGTTCTCATGAAGTGCTGATATTTGTGAAAAAGGAGAGAATTCTGCATCAGAATTGAAGCCTGGGCATTGATTTTGATATTTAGATTGAAAGGAGGAAATAAGAAATACAATAAAGGGCTTTTAAAAGAGTCAGTGTGCTGGTCTTTCTAGGTAATCCCCCCAAGTCCAAACTTGGCAGAAGGGAGGTGTAATCCAGGCTTAGTCTATGCCTCAGCTGTCCAGACTTCGCCATGCTGCAGGCATGGCAAATTTCAGAGTTCTTCTGGCCAGTGCACTGTTGTTGCAACAGGCAAGATAAGCCTAAAGCAGATCTGAAATGTGTGTTATGTTCAAGTCTAAGGAAGTGGAAATGAAGAAACCGTGTTGAAATGCAAATGTTGAGCAACCTTGCAAGTGAGTGCTGGGATTTGAGCTAAGATTTACAAATATTCTCTAGAAAAAAAACCAAATTTTGTGCTCAAGGAAGGGTTGAGGACTGTCCTGTATTATTCATTTCCTTTTCTGCAGGCACTAAACCATATTCTCATGAATTTTCACCTTTGTAGAAGAGGGTGAGGGGATCCACAGAAGTACAGCAGGACAGAAATGGAGTCAGGTCAAAGGCGGCAGAAGAGGAGCCATAGGATCTCAGATCTCTCAGAACAAAAGAAACTGGAATAAGCAGGAAACCCAGAAGTTTATTTCCTCTCCTTTTCTGCCATTAGCACCAGGTGTTGCTAGAGAGGAGCTGCGCTTGCAAGGCACCTAACGATAAAGGGCTTCTACAGCTCACGGTATGAAGGGTGGAACTGAGTGAAAGCTAGCCACCATACACAGAAGTGGTTTCCCTGCAGGAGCAGGGCTGGTATGTGGTGTGTCACTGGATCAGAGAGTGAGGACTCCAACAACTCCCTTTGTGCAGCGCTACAGATGCAGACACTGCTGCCGCCAAACCCTCTCCAGGCACAGCTTGTAAGCACATGTGAAAGCAGGTCTCTGACCTCAGACCCAGGCCATTCTTTGGTCATGCTGTAAATGACTGCAATCTCCTGGTCCAGTGACAGTTCAGGTCCCTCTGTGTTTGGGGGGAAGCGTCTCAGGAGATGTGGAGCGCTAGCAGATAATGCAACATTTCCCATACTGCTCAGAGACATGTGCCCTGGCAAAATGCAACTGTAGTGAAACTGCTGCCCTGTTCTTTCTACTCAGACTTGTGTAAAGCGTGACCTGCCTGACCAGTGAGGAGGTTCAGGGTACAGAAAGCCCAAGTGACCATATTCCTTTCAAATAAATGGAGCAGAAACTGATGGATGGCATGAAGCCATGCATCCAAATACTCTGCTCCAGTGCTCTGGCCTACCTAAGCTGCTGGAAATCAGCCACTACAGATGGTGTCTGCCTAGGAAGAGGCAGGAGATCAGGAGATGGATCTGCCGAAAGGCTGTCTAAACCCAGGAATGGATAGGTGGTGCTCTGAAACTGTAGAGATTCTGACAGATGTCTGTGACAAGAGATGGGGGAATGGCTTTAACTGAAAAAAAGTAGATTTAAATTAGGTATTAGGGGAAAAAAAGCCTTCACTATGAGGGTGGTGAGGCACTGGCACAGGTTGCCTAGGGAATTTGTGGCTGCCTCATCCCTGGAAATGTTCAAGACCAGGTTGGATGGGGCCTTGAGAAACCTGCTCTAGTGGAAGGTGTTCCTGCCTGTGGCAGTGGGATTGAAACTAGGTGAGCTTTAAGGTCCCTTCCAATGCAAACCATTCTGTGATTCTGTGATAAAATTATCAGCAGTTCTTTTCTAGAATAGGTCAACAAGGCATGCAGACCCCATCAGTACGCGGGAGTAATTGAGGACAGGTTTTAGAATATTAATCCCATCCTTAAACAGGGACTTACCCACCAGCATGCTTTCAAGAGTTTAAAGAGATTCTTCTGTTGCTGAAGAGCTGGTTCACACTAAAGGACTCTGGCAATCAATCCTAAATCAAAGTGACATTGATGTCATTCAGCATCACCAGAAATACATAGCTAAATTCTTGGCATGAATACACAGCATAAAATATTTAGAATGCTTCATAAGGGAAACAAAATTCATGGCTGCCCCAAATGTTTTTATAAAGGCAGTCAAATTACACTTTAATTATGCTCGAGTGCATGAATTTATGATGACAAATTTACATGTCCTTAATCTAGCAAGCATATGCTTTTCATGAGGCAATGGGGATAGAAGCAGTATGGCTCAGAGGAATTCATAGTAATTTAACTGGTAGCTGTAAGGTCAATGACTTCAAAGACTTCAGTGCTGCCTACCTACTTGATCAAGCCCCTTATCTGAAGTACTTCCTTAAAATGCCATGGTCAAAGTACCCAAGGAATTGATAAAAACTAAGTCTGTTACAATACCTGTGTAATCAATTACGGCATTTGGAACACAGCAGAGCTACATGGGAGCTATAACTGCATCCTACAGTAGCTCATCAATCAAAATCTTGACTAATGTACAGCATCAGCTTTGAAAGGGAAAACAGCTCTCAGCTCCTATAGCTGTCACTCTTAGTCTCTGCTGCAGCAAAACAACAGAGGAAAAAATACATAAGCCCAGCTGTACCGATTGTTTTCAATTGACTCAAAAAGATGCCCAGTAAAACATCTGCAGGAAAATGGTGCCCACACAACTAACATCGCGAAGGTGATGCTGACTACCAGAAACTGGCTTTAATGTGTGCTACCTTTGCAGAAAAACAAAATAAGCATCTCAAAACTAAGCACAAGCGAATCAGGAATATAATCATGCTGGGGCACAAATAGCATCACCAAAGCATAATGGCCTCGGTGGCAAATGCATCACAGGTTTGATTTTGCAGCACACTTTAATTTTGCCTGTGTCCCTTAACTACTGTTTTTTATCCAGGGGAATGGAGGAGTCTGTATTTAAAGGAATACAGGGGGAGTCACAGGGCCAGGCACAGAACTGAAAGAAACTGTATCTCCCGCAGGCAGCTGCTGATGTGTGCCAAGCCTGTGGCTGCCAGTCCCTTTAGTACAGACTCTTCCATTCCCTGGATAAAAAGCAGTAGTTAAGGGACAAAAGGGACAAAGTAACCTTTCCTGACTTAGGAAGCTGGGGGTGAGCACAGCCCTCTCCCTTCTGCACCGCCCAGCTGAGAAGCAAAGACTGAAGCTTTAGAAAGTCATTTTAGGGCAGCAGTTCTTGAAGTCTGTCTTCCCTGACATCTCAGGGTAAAGCCGAAGCCTCCTGTGCTCCTAGCAAGGAGGCAGCTGCCGGACAAACCCCTCCATCCCAGGAATCTCACTTGGGAAAGCAGCCTTGGACATGTCGCAATAGCAGCAGGGATCATTGTCATGAGACCAGCTTCCTTGTCAAGACAAGGGTGTCAGACAGTCCAGATTTAAATATCCCAAACAACCATTCTGCATTTCAGTTCCTCCTCTGCTCCTGTTTATTTTTAACGTTTCCTTTTTTTTTCTTTTTTTCTGTTATCCCAGCAGTTCCCAGAAGTTCATCCACACAGGAATCACCTTCATTTCTTCTTTCCACCCTGTGTTTAGCTACTTTCACACCACAGACCTTGTTCTTAAGAAATTCCACAGCTGCTGAAGTAACTCAGATTGTTGGCAGCAGCAAAACAAGTCCCAGTTGCTATCATAGCCAGCACTGTGTAGGAGTCAGTGGTTGCTGTTGCCTAAATTAACTACGTGGTAACTCCCACTACCAGGGCAATTCCTGGGAGCTTGTGCAACGCACATGTGCTGGACCACACCTCCATACTCCATGGGAGTTTGAACAAGGAGTCAATAAAATTTCTGCCATGTCCAACACTGAAACACCAGAAGGATTTTTTTTGGTGCTGAGAGCACTAAATTTCCATGTCAGAAGCAAATCTATGCTAGAATAAAGGTTCTCATGTTACAGTCTATGAAATGTCACATTTTGGTGACGGAGCACTGAAGGTCAGGATTTGGAAGGATGGAGAAAGGGAACCGCAAACAGGCTGGGCAATCTTCCTTAAAGTGGACAACGAGAACAGAAGCAGAAAACCCCTCCAATACTAAATCTTGGGTTTGAGCTAGGTGATCTTTAAGGTTGCTTTCAACCCAAACCACTCTGTGATTCTGTGTGATTCTGTGGAACAGCAAAAATGTTCCTACTGAGTACACAGCAGAGTCAGATAGCAAGTAACTGTGATATATTAAACAGAGAAAGGGGAAAACTTTCATTTTCATTTTCTTATGGATCCAGGTATGTCCAAATAGCCATGAGGTTAAAAGTACTCACAGAAATTGAAAGCCTACTACAAATTATGGGGAAATATGCAGAACACAGACAGAAGTAGTCCGGAGGATATTTTTCCCTAGAAAATATCAACACTTCATTTAAAAGAACATTTCCACTGTCTTTATGAGAACTGTTTAAAACAACAAGAAGAAAAACCCAACAACAACAAAAACCCACTTGCAAAAAGTAAAATTAGATTTGTTCTATCAAGTCATCTGTGACAATAGGAGAGTGGAGGAGGAGGAAAAAATGCTGCATTTGCTAAAAGCTTTATTTTAACTCCTGATCTATGGAAGAAAACAACCAAGAGCTGCACAGGGAGGAGGGCTGGAGGAAGTTGTTAGCCAGACAATAGCAGGGACTGTCAAAACCAGAGCCTTATTTAGAGCAGAAAAATGGGGTTCTGACAGCACAGCTCTTGTAAGTGCCTATCCAAAATTAAAGGTCAGAAATTACCAGTGTGGGCAGTGATTCACAACTGAACCCCAGCCTTTTTTCTTCCCCAGGTTTCCATGTCAGCTTCTGCCCAAAGACTTCAGGGTGCAAGAATGAAATAGAAGAGTTATGGGGGGGGGGGGGGGGGGGGGGGGGGACAAAGGAACCCATTTCTCTGGGCAAAACATTATCAAAGTACTCAAAACCAGCCAAATTTGGAACAACGCTGCAAGGTCCAGCAGCTGGGTTCACCTAAGGTAAAAGGAGTGTGTGTATGTGTATCTTAAGCACACTCCAACAGCTGGAAACTTAAGGGTTAAACACATCTTCCTTCCCTCCTGTGTTCAAAGCCATATTTTTATTAAAAGAAGAAAAGAAGAAGAAAAGGAAAAGAGAAAAAAGAAAAAGTCCTTCCCACAGTCAAAGTGTTTATGGAGTTCAAAAAGGCTCTGTGTATTTCCAGGTCCAGCACTGAGAAAGGTTCCAGCTGGGAGAGCAGCCATGCAGAAGGAGGGAAGAAGCCAGGGACAGTCCCTCTAACCAGCATGTGGTAGGTTCTCCACAGGATACTGAGCACCTCTGGGCCAGTCTGTGCTGCACTCCTTCCTCCAGCTCCCTCCACTCCTCCCAGTTATTTTAATACAGGTCTTTGAATGAGAGGTGTCACCGGGTTGATTTTGTTGTTCTTGCAGGAGAATGAATCAAGATGCTTCTAAAATCATGATTCAACAGCTGCTGCCTGACCGTGGTCATAACTGTGCCCAAAGGGACTGGAGCACAGAAACAAGATGGAAAAAGGGCAGTTTCTTCCTTGGATGCTTACAAATATCACCTCATGCTCACAGCTTTTTGTGGCTGACATAATCTCTGTAGTGCACCACAAAGCTCAGAGCAGTGAGGATCTCCAAGAGCTTCACTCTCAGTTTAGGCAAGAGCACATAACTTTAAAATGGAGCCTGCCAAGTTTACAAACAGCATTTTACAGCATGTTTGCCTGCAGCAGATCTCAGTTTGGAGACACAGGAAGCCCAGCCCTATATTTCTCATTAAATGCAAAGCAGAACCCCTTGTTTTACCTTTTTTATAGCTGTACAAGCAGTCAGACCTCTGGCACCTTCTGCAACGCGCACAGTGAATCTCGTGTCTCCCTTCCAAACACCTTCAGGCAGCAGGAAGAAGAAACTCTCCTTTCTGCAGAATGCATCAGTTCATTGAGGGCTCCAGTCTCCTCAGGGGAAGGTGAAGAGCAGAAGCAGCGTCACAACAGGGCCACAGCTGCTCTGGGCCCAGCAGTGCTGCTGCCCACAAATACCCTGCCCCTATAGGGCTGTATGGCACTACATGCTATGGAAGAAAAGAGGACTCTGGAAACGCTCTGGTCAGGAGGATGACCTCTGTGACTTTCTGCTGGTGGCTGTCTCTGAGGCAGCTGTTAAAGATAAAAGGTCTGTGCCACCAAGCTGGTCCAGAAACCTTCATCTGTCCATGAGCTGGGTAAACCTGCAGAACAAAACACACAGTGCTGATTGGTGACCTTCAGCTTCAGCTGCATTCTCTGTCCAGCTTCACTACCAGGCCGTGAATGCCACTGATGTTTCAAGGTCATGTCATCTGAAGTGAATGAAACAAACTGAAATAAAACTCTCCCAGGATGCCCATAACGTGCTGTTTCCTAGTCAATGGTGTGTTTGAAGGCCAATCCCTTCAGACTTAAATCTTTCCCTGTTTGGGCACCTGACTCTTCAGTAAGAGTTGAATGTGGATGGTACCACACTGTGCCAAACTGTGCAGTGAGCAAGAGGCAGGGTGTGCGTGGGCAATCTTTCCTCTTTCAAAACACCTTTCTGCAACAAAACAAACACAGAAAAACAAAGGCAGAAATGTAGAGAGGAAAGCAACTTACAAACCTGATTTCAGGACCAGTGAATGTGCTTTCAAATCTAAGATGAATTCAAGTTGACTGACCAACTATGTATAGACCCAGGCACATGGAGCATAGAAAAGAACGAATTTATTTATAGAGCTTGCCCTGTTCCCCATTTGTAAGACACCATGAAAGGAAAGGCACTACCCAGCACAACAGTAAGGTAAATTCCAGCCCACAAAAATCAAAAGGTATTTGATGTTTCCAAGCATCCAGAGCTATCACAAAGGCAAGTTATGCCTGTCCATTCAACATGGAGTGCCATGAAGGTGAGGTATTCCATTTACACTGCTACATAAACAGGGCAGAACTTGGCCTTGGCCCCTAGGACAAACAGCCCTGACTGGCTCCCACCCATATATGTGCATACCGACCCTGAGCAAATTCAGCTTGCTGAGAGCTAGCCAGAGCAGTCCCATGCAGGGCTGGGAAGCTTGTGAGCTGCCAGCTCTGCAGGTCAGCACAGCAAGCCTGAGTTTGGTCCACTTTTATTTAGCAGGGGAAAGCATGCTTAAAGAGAGTCCACCCTCTGGAGATTCCTGCTGAGCAGCAAATCCAACAGCAGGATGCCGCAGGGTCCCAAAAGCTGCTTAGCAAAAGCCAAGCTCTGAGGTTCAGTCTTCCCAGCTGACTCCCGCATTGCCGCTGGTGCAGTGCAACACGGTGTACACAAGAGATGTTCTTCCATGGCAGCAGCCACCGGGAGTGTGTTGCTGGGAGAGCAGCTTCTTACCCTGACACGCTGAGAGTTGAACTGGAAAGCTTGAACCCAAGAGTGCAGAGTAGGTGGGTAGGTTAGAGCTGGGTTCAAATACAGGTTAGGTCTCAGCTGGTAGCTGGCAGCTCTCCTCTGGGCACTGAGGGTGACAGCTAAGCAGGACTTGTGGCTAAGATGGGCTCAACAAGCACTTTGGGAGGATGGGAAAGGGAGGCATTGTCTCAGCAGTATTTGAAGTTACACTTCAGTTCTCACATAGTAATGTTATTAAAATAGCTATTTTAACATAGCTAAATCTCTAGGAAACAGTCAGCTTTGCAGGCTGCCCGAATAGTTCAGGCATACATCCATTTTACCCCTTTTGTTTTACATGCTCATTGATTCCACATGTATACAAACACTTATTTTCTTTGCAGCTTTTGATGGGAGAAGGGCGAAGGATAGATGCAATTAAACAAGATCTAGTCTGTCCTGCTAGCTGGTGTTTTAACAGATCAGCAAGTTAAAGCGTTAGGTCTTATTTAACAGCACAAGGATGTGATAAGTGCAACGTCGTTTAGTACTGTTGAATTGCTTCTGTGGAGGTACACAATGAACACCACAGCTTCTCAGCTGTGTATGAAAATCATGGTGCATTCCTACAACATTACAGCACTTCACGAGCAGAGGCCTGATAACAAGTATGAACTGGGAGAGAAGTGGCTGGAGAGCAGCCCTGCAGTAAGGGAGCTGCAGATGCTGGTCGGTATCAGGCTCAAAAGGACTCAGCAGTGTGCCCTGGCGACAGGGAGGGTGAACCGCATCCTGCGGTGCATCAGACACAGTGTCACCCACCAGTCAAGAGAGGTGATTATCCCGCTGTATTGAGCACTTGTGCAGCCTCACCTGGGGCACTTTGTGCAGTCCCGGGCCCCACAAGGTAAGGCTGTGAAGGTCCTTGAATGCATCCAGAGAAGGACAACAAAGCCAGAGACAGAGCTGGAAGGAATGTCCTGTGAGGAGCGGCTGGGAACTTCAGTCTTCTCTAGCTGGAGGAGAGGAGGCTGAGAGGCAACCTCATTGCTCTCTACAGCTCCCCGAGGAGGCTACATGAGAGATGGAGGTGCTGAGCTCTTCTCCTTGTTATCCACTGACAAGATGCATGGGAATGGTTCAAAGCTGCACCAGTGGAGGTTTAGACTGGACATTAGGAAGCATTCCTTCACTAACAGCGTGGTCAAACACTGAACAGGCTTCCTAGAGAGGTCCTTGATGCCCCAAGCCCATCAGTGTTTAAGAAGCACTTGGACAATGCCCTTAACTTCCAGTCAGCCCTAAACTGGTCAGGCAGTTGGAGTAGATGATTGTTGTAGATCACTTCCAACTGAAACATCATAGACCAATCTAGTTTAGTCTACCTTGAAGAGCAAGGTAGGAGATCCCATGCAGAGCAGCATCAGAGACGCCACCATCAGCTCTCAGCCCCGAGCCAAGCTGGCTCCATCCCCGCTTTGGGGGAATCAACACCACACAGGTGTGTGTTGAAAGCACAGCAGGGCCCACGCTGGCCTGCAGCCCCTGAGCTGCCCCCTCCGTCCCTCACTCCGCTGCAAAATCAGCTTCAGAGGATGGGAGTGCTTTTCTGCCTCTTTCAATGCAGAATGCATCATTCCCCTGCTGTCAGCTGGGGAGATTTTTGGAGAGTGAGATAGTTGTGTTCCCATTTGACACTGGCTAATATTGCTATGCCAGATATGTGGATCAGTTCAGGACTGCTATATTCCTCCA
The DNA here is from genome assembly GCF_028554395.1 of Pezoporus wallicus. NCBI lineage: Eukaryota > Metazoa > Chordata > Aves > Psittaciformes > Psittacidae > Pezoporus > Pezoporus wallicus. The sequence goes on along the minus strand of NW_026638681.1, from coordinate 237,382 downwards.
TGTAATTAGATGTTTCTTGTCCCACAGGCAGTTTTATCAGAAACAATCTACACATACCAGAGGATGCAGAATCACTCTGGCACTCTTAGTGAAATAAATGGAGAACTAAATCTCTTGTAATGATGAAAATCTACGAAACAGTCCCAACGCAGCAGATGGATATAACATCTGGCTACCAGAAACCTACCCTGAACACATGAAAAATGAAACTTAAAACTGCACTTGTATGACATACAGTTGTTTCTTTGAAAGGAGAAAGTATCAGTGGGAAATGCTTCCTTTTACTAGTAGCATTTTCCTTAGGAACTTATTTAGGATGTGGTGTACGTTTTCAGATATACTTGTATCAGCTCTTGATGTTAAAACATCAGTTTAGTTCTGAAATGGTAGAAATAAAGAATTTTTCCAACTGAGTAGCAGCAGTTAAAGATTAAACATTTAAAAGAGTCCTAGGGTTCTCTCTCCAGTGGATAGGTTTTGTATATCAGAAGCAGAAACTGCATAAGCACCTGTTAGATACACACAGGTCAGAGAAGCAGTGATACAGTACCAATACCCAAACTCACAGGTTCAAGGCTGAAATCTGCCGTGGACACCAACTAAAAGATTCCTTCTAATGGCAAGAGCTTTGAAAGAGGTTCATTTATTCACAAGGAGGGAAGAGCTGCAACAGCTGTAGGGGCAATGGGCAGCCTTAATGCCAACAAGGCAGGCTAGGATACATCCACCAAAAGGCTTTTAAAATTAGTTTAAAGCATCCTTCAGCTGAGCAGGTACCTGACAGAGTCCTGCAAAGGGAGTCAGGCAGCACAGCAGAAAGCAGGAAGTCAGGAGACCAACTTGAACACAATAAAAAAGTTGAGAATACTGATCCATGAGGACAAATGGATAAATGATCAAGTAATTCCTAAGGATGGAGATTTTACTCAGTTACAAGAGCCTTCATTCATCCCTGACAAAGTTCTCTACATACATCCAATTCAAAAAGTTATACGTGAGGCTATTTCTTCTCTGGATCAGCTTTTTTTGGATCAGCCTCTATTTCATAGTACACAGTTCAAGCCTCTACCTTACCTGCCTTTACAATAAACCAAATAAGAATCTACACAGAGGTGTCTACAGCTACAAACTCCGTGACAGATGAAAGAAGGTCCTTTCTTCCACTAACCTTTCCTTTTGGGACAGAACGTATGTAGTTCCTTATGTCTGTAAGAAACAAAGCACTGTTTTAACTAATTACTGGTTATTTATACAACCAGGAAAATGAACAAACTCTGCATCCTATGACTTGGAACAATCAAACCCACAGAATAAATAAATAAGGTTTTGTTTTGTGGTTTAAGTTAGCAGCACATGTGTGTGGAAACACCTACCGAGATAGCTAGGTAATTGTGAATACAGAAGGTCTGGCCAGTAGCTAAAATAGAGAGGAATAAAGTTTAAGATTATACAACATCCAATTCAAGATTTTTTAATCCAGTTTATTAAATATTGCTTTTTGGGGACATGTTTACAACAAGCCCAAATAAATTGTTTAAGGATTCAAAGCAGTCATATTAAAATACAGCTTCAATATAAAGTTTGTCACAGTTTTACAGTATTCAAAAATGACAGACCTGCCTTAAAAAAAGACTATTACACCAAAACATAAGAAAAAACAGAAAAACAAACAAGTTTGGCATTTTCATAATCTTTATAGTATAAAACAGAATATTAAATCTATTACCAGCAAGCTGATCCTTCAACCTATTACCTAGTCTGAAGTGTCTCCTGTTAAAACACACTATACAACAGCACTATACAAAAGTCATGGTGATACTCATTTGATGAAAGTGCATCCCTGAAAGTTTGCCAGTTTATTATAGTTAGCTCTTAAAAAAAAAAATAAAATAAAACGTCCTCTTTTAACTGAAGGCTTTATTTTTTATTTTTTATTATTTTTTGCGGTTTTGTCTCTCAGCCTTCTTTTAAAAGTGTCTACGGACGCCCACCAGGGGGCAGCGTAAGATTAACCATCAAATCACGAACGGCCGCAAATATTGTGCATTCACCTGGAACAGGGAAAAGAAACAGGTTAGCATCACTCCACACACAGGCCTTCACCCCAACAAGCAGGATCTGCAATGATTTTAAGGGATATAGCTTCGTCTTTCCCAGCAGGACAGCTCTTGCTGGTCATGAAATTGCAAGAAGCTTTTAACTTTTAATCTTTTGAATATCAGATTGAGTCTATACTGGGATTTATCGTATGCGGCACTACAATGCGTATTTTTCTGCATGCTATTAATTAAAATTACATACACCTTCTAAAGAAAAAGAAACACTTTTCCAAGTCCTATTTGTATTGATTAAGAGCAGAAAGTAAACATTTCAAATGACTCAAGTCTGAAACAGCTGGAAGATGTTTTCTGTCCTAAGCCTAGTTTTGGAAACATTTCTAATTCCAAGACTGGGCAAAAGTCAGAAGACTGTTTCTTTCTACCAAATTATTCTGGCTTTACCCTTGACATCCAAATGCAAAATAAAATACAAATGGACTTTTGTTTCCAACAGCTGAGATCCAATACAGAGAGGAAAACCCAGCCACAGCTGTCTCATGTTTTGAATACCAGTATTTTTTTTGACAAAAACAGACATTCTGAAATAGCTTAAAAAAGTTAAAACCAATAGAATCAAGAGGTTTTAATTAGAACAATAAAAGGTGAAGTATTAGACAGGTGTGACTTTCATCTACTGTTTCCTGGTAAGAGAATACAATTAATAGCTTCTATCATACCCTGGTCACTGTGGGCTGAGTTTCTCCTGCACAGGTCAAGAAACAGCAATGAGGAGACACTGAATTTTATTGCTGAAGGAGCAACAGTGTGAGCAAAGAGATAGGAGCAGAGCCTGTTGGGATGCGTTAATCCTAACTGCCAAACTAGGGATTCCCAAGATAATTTTGGACAAGTCATTATCATACCCAAGCTACACATCTGGGTTAAATACCATCCACTGCATCACTGAAAATCAGACAATGAAAAATGCTTAGTCATGAAGTGCTTTAAGAAACATCACAAGACCCTTGAGCTCCTCTCTTAAGGGTCACCTTCAGCATCTGCAGGGATTTTAATTTCCTTACCAGATTGATGTCCACTGCGTAACACAGCTTGTAGACTTACAGCTCAAGTTTAACCCTATTATTTCAGAGCACTGATTCTATCTCAGTCCATATCATTATTTCCCCCAAATAAAATATTTTTTCCCATGGAGGCATAGGTAAAGTGATCTCAGAAAGCCAGTGCACTCACAATGAATCAACGTTTTACTGTTAAACACAGCAGAATGTGTTTGCCCACAGATCTGAAAAGAAAACTCTTCCAGAAGAACTTACTTTTCAGGCACTACCATTTTATTAAGAGGAAAATTAAGCTGAATACAAAATACTTTCTCACAAAGAGAGAAAGGTAAAAAGGATACAGCCAAAATGAGGCAACACTGATTACGGGTTACAATGAAAGTGCCAGTAATATACGTGCATGATGGGAAGCCCTGGTCCTTTCTTACTCAAACAGTGCAAAGTTCACTTAACCAAGCAAAACGCAATGAGTGCAACAGAAGAGCTAACACAGGTAGGAAAATCCTGGGTACAGCACAATAGCATCAGAAGAGAAAGGATATGCATCTGGGATCTCCCATGTACAGAAGTCTCCCAACTATCTACATTCATCTGCTGTCTCCAATCCTCTTTCAATGGCAAAGAAAAGAAGGTATCTTGTTCTCTTTTAGCAGATATAATAATACAAGTTTTGACAGTAAGAACACAGGAAAATGCATTTCAAGTGTCCTCAGGGAAGATACTCTTGGCTGGGTGGTGGTGTTGGAAATAAATTAAAAAAATCCATACAGACTAGTTCTTTCTTTTAGAAGTCAGAGGAACGACTACTAGAGAAGTCTTCTGCTCAGTTAGCTACATTCTTCTTTGCCTGGATAAGGTCCCACTTGTGGCCACAAGCTCTTTAGATACGCTTTTCTTTCCTTGTCTGTTCTCTGCTCCCTGTACCACAATCCCAAACTACTTCAAAACATGTGACAAACAAAAATTGTCTGTCCTGATCTCTATAACAATCATCAGACTACATCTCACTGGGTTACTCAAGAGCAGCTTTGGCAATTACTCCCTATGCTGCAGCATTTTGTGGAGGATTTACCTTAAAACACAACTTAGTGCAATAACAAACAGCAAATCCAGTATCTACCCTTCCCCACGGCAGGGGAACTCGGTGGGGAAGCACCTTCCAAATGAAACACCTGAAGTTTAGTTAACTTATCTCAACACAAAAGTGCTACAAAAACAACAGTTCTGTACCACATACAGAACTCCTACAGGTGAGCTCACATATTCTCAAGTCTACTTTCTCTCCTATTTACCCACACTACTACTATATGTTAAACAGAAAATGTGTGTTAATTTAAATCTTTTCACAATTTTAAGAAATTTACGCATATCCACACCAACTTGAGATGAACATTGCTCATGTTCTAGCAATCGAAATAAACCATCAAGCATAGTTAAAATTACTGCATAACAACGAGATGAGTAATTATACAGAAATAGAATTCAGCCTCTGGATTCACAACTTCTATCTGTTCACTGGATTATTGGAAAAAGATTTTGTTCATCAGCATGTAACTACAGCAGAACTGAAAGTTACTGTTCTTATGAGCTATCTGTGTATTAACAGACCCCAAGCCACTGCTAACAGACAACATGCTGCCCAAAGAACCTGCTATTGTTGTTCAATGTTTCAGATACTACAAAAAAAACAAAACCCATGACAAACAAGAGGGAAATCAAAGCACAACATTGCTCACAGTGCATTACCTAGGGGCCAATGAACATTCAGAACAACCTCTTTAGCTCAAACACTTCACAGCACGTTTGGTGGACAAAACTGTATGCGCCTCTGTTAGTGCACACACCGACAAAGGTGTATACAATCACTCCATTTACTTTTTAATCATTCACAGCACATGGACAAGTTCCAATAACTTCTTTAACATCCCTTTATATTCTACTGTTAAGCTCAGTAACTTAAGAATTGGCCATGAAAACTAATACTTGACCATAGCATATTTCTTGTGACTCATTCTGGGCCCATTTGTTAAAAAGCGTGACTCCTGCTGTGCAGCAAGAGTTGGGCCAACAAGAGATGCATTTATCACTCAGGCAGAACAGCAAAATTCAGCCTACATCATCAGTGTAACCTTCTGATGTGTTGCCAGCACTTGCTATTAAGTTACATATTGCCTGTCACATCAGGAGTTTATAATCACTAAAGAAATATGATAGAAACCAAGAAGAATTCAGACTTAAGAGAGGTTTAGTTTGACACTGGAGATTTGTCACAGATGCCTGGGTGAAGAGAATGTATCTACTGGACATGTACAGTACCTGCTCGTGGCGAATTCAGTTCAGCAAACCTCTTTAGAATATTGCTAACCATCATTGGAGCAGCAACAGAAGAGTTCTGCTGCCTGGGAATGTCAGCCTGTTGCGTTGTACCCGAAGCCATATCATAAATAATTGGGACAATAATACTAACAGCTTCCTGTGGGACTGTTGTTTTCTGTGTTAGCTGTAGCTGTGGGAAAGAATCAAAAAGTGTGTTAAACCGAATGACCACATACTCCAGTGCAACTTCTGATACAGTTAAACACTCTAGGCCTACAGACAGCATGCACTTCCACCCCCTCAGTTTTCAGACATTGATTCTGTAACAAGAAAGTTATCAATCAGGTGTAGGCTATTTTCTTCTCAAAAGCACCCTACAGTGAGTACTGCCTCAGAGATGGCACTAAGGTAGATCTGTTCTAAACATCTCGTTCTTCCTGTCTTTTCCTATCACTGCAAATCTGTGCATCACTTAATCTGTGTGGTTAGAGCCTCAAACAAGAAAAACATATCCAGCAGTTGAACATTTGAAGGTACCCGCAGCCCAGAGGGAACTGAAGTTTATATACTGTCAACATCTCTCCAAGAACACAAAACATGAAGAGTAGTTGTGCTTTTATAGGAGGGAGAATTGGAATACTAACTGAACTCAAAAAAGAGATGCTTCCAAATGGCAAACCATTTTTAGCTATTGCAGTTGTCAGACATAGCATGCTTATGTTTGGCTACTAACCCATGATGATTTCAAAGACACGCAGCCCACAGAATTTTAAAACACATAGCTCTACTTACAAAAAACAACATTTTGGATTTCAGCACAACAGCAGGTGTTCCTGGAGGAGCAATTGGTGGTGCACTGGGAGGAATTGTTAAACAAAACTGCACATTCCATTTCAGCTGACTTGCCTGGTCAGGAAACTGTTAAGAAACAGCAGCACAGAGAAAGACCAGCAAAGGTCTCACATCAGTGACATACATGGCGATGAACTAGGGCAGTGTTAGAAAGTAGAATGTGTCCCTCCAGCTAAACTTGCAGATGCTGCCAAGTTTCAGAATGACTCTGAAAAAACTGAGCATAGGGTAAACAAGAATACAATCAGAAAGATTCCAGCCAGCTTATGTATGTGCCTATCACGCAGTCATGTGCCTGAGGTTTCTCAAAATCATCAGTTTAAAGGAGAAATTCTGAGAGTTTCCAGGAAGGCTAGTAGTGAAACTGAAACTTCTTTATTAACACCAAATAACATATATATAAATTTAGAGTAATGTATGTGTTTATAGATAAAGATACTGCACCTTTTATTTTAAAATATATTAACCAAAGTTGGGTGAACTAAATAGAGGAGTTAACTTACCAGCTCAAGTTTCATTATGTGTACGCAGTCCCTGAGGATATGCGTTGGAGCCCCTAGTAATTTTGTGAAGGCTATTAGGGTGTTTGCTTTAAAAGGTGGTCCTGCAACCTAAAGAAAGACACTATTTAGTACTGCCTATTTAGATAATAGCTGTATCATTTGATATGGTAACCAGCATGCACAGCTGTTCATTTTATATTCTGCAGGCCTTACACATGGTCAATGAAAATCAACAGTACCACTCAAAACGGCACCAGAGATTAAAAGTAATGCACATAAATTGAAACAGTTATGATTTGAGTACATACCCTTGTTTCAAAGAACTTCTCCAATACTTGTAACTCCTCAGATTTCCACTGTCCTGTGTTTTCAGGTGTTACTTTCAGTTGCAAGGTCTGATTGGTTTTGGGATTGAGAGCAACCCTGCACTTCAGTGCCTCTGTCTTAAACATAATTACACCTGGTTCATTGGAGTTTATTAACTGTAGCTGCATAAAAGGAAGCATCACATTTTATCAGTAATTCGTAAATAGCATGTACATGCACACATTCATGTCCAAGACTGTAGTGATCAATCTGCCCTCTTTACAGAGAGAAACAGGTGATAGTTGTATACAGGCAAAATTGCCTTGAGAATGAAGTTTATGCAAGATTTGGCTTCCTTTTCTGTCACTGAATCATTGCCAAAGAAGTGAAGAGGTTCACACTGTCTGTCCCAAATCCTAAAAGCAACATTTATGACTGAGTAGTTCAGTCAGTGTCAACTAGTAGCTAATTTCACTGACACTCCTGCTAAGTAATGTCATCCACAGTAACCCTGTGGCTGCTCTAGTTAACTCCCAATGGACATACAGCAAATACTTATTATATATGAAGCATTTCAGTTTGTGCCTGATTTGAAAGACACAGAGTACAGAAGCATGAAGAACAGCTGTGAAATCATACTCACAGTTCAATATTAAAACAACCTAAATCATACCGTTTCCTGTTGTATGATCCTCTGAAGATGCCTCCTCATAATAACTGATCCAAGGAATCGCTCAAGAGGGGAGCAAAGATAGCTGCCAGCTAGTCCCGGTACAAGCCCAGGGGTAGGAGAGGGCAATAGCAGAATATTCAAGGCACTGTGGGTGAGGATTGTAGGTATGGATGCAGCCCAAGAGCGCTGAGGTAGTTTACGAGGTGGAGGCATGCTGGTTGGAATAGCTTGGGAACCTATTGACAAGGAAAAGGTACTTGTAGTAAGGAAGTATTTCAGCCATAGCATAAGGTAAGTGTTCATTTTATTTGCCATCACTATACAAGCAATGAGTTCTCTCAGCCAAAGCTTAATCCTTCCTATTTAAGAATTTGGCTGCCTAGTGATATCCAACAGACAGACAAAGAATTAGTGTTTCGACCCTCCACCCATGCAGAGAATCTCAGTAACACAAAAATCCTACTCCTTTTTCCTCTTTCTGCAAAATGCCAGCAGATAGCAGGCTTGTACAACAAACTCAATGAGATGCAAAGATGGCTAAATCAGTCATGCAAAAGCAGCATAACAACTCTGTGATGTGAAAAGTCAGTATCTGGGTAAGCAAATAAGCCTGTCATTGTTTCTATTCCAAAGAATTTTCTCTTAATCACAGAGCTCAGTAGCTTAAGACTCACTTCTGCAATGCACCAAGAGGTATCAATCCTGCTGTATGATTTAATTAGTTTTCCAGTTTGAATTAGGACAGAATTAAGGCTTCATTTCATTAGATATTTAACTGCACAAGGCAGTAAGGGCCGTTAGGCTGATGCACAAAACGATCAAAAAGAACAGAACTAGAAATGTTAAACATTAGTGTTTCACAGTCTTAACACTAATAAAAAAAGCTTACTTGTTCCAGCTCGTGGGGAATGAGAGGCATCTGGGACAGGCGAATGAAGGGAAGGGTTGGCTGGTGACATTCCAGGCATCCGTGCTGCTGGTGATGGACCAGAGACCTGAGGAGATCCTGGCCAGTTCCCTGCACGCTGACTGGGCGACATCATAGTGTATGGTGAGCTTGGGTCTATCGTACCTACAGATGTTACAAAACTATTATTATTTTTTAACAAATTACAAGGTTTTGTAATGTAGAAATCTAAAAAAGGCTTATCAAAATCTGTAAAGCACAGAAGTGATATATATAAAAAAAAGTGATATAAAAAAACCCACAAAATACAGAGTCAAGGTTTTTCTGGTTGTATTTTTTAAAAAGTAAAATATAATTGAATGTTACAGCAAATGGGCCTGTTCAACATGTAACAGGTTCTAAACTAAAAAGAGCTCTTGCCTATAGACCTGAACTTCAACTGCTCCTTAGGCAAATGAAAGCCTCAGCTAGACCATTCCTTATCTATTCAGTATCTTGCAGTTATCTCCTCAGAAGTAGCTTTGATTTTGTACTCTGCTACACAGACTGATCAGAACAAGCTTCTTAAACAGTCTGTTGTACATCTATCTCACTTTCTTCACCCTGACAGTTAAACTGGTGTTCTAAAATTACAGTCTGAATTGTTCATTTATTGTGATCTATGGAACGGTTTCCAATGCACTGTGATTATAACAAACAATTGTTTTGGCAACTTTCCAAAAAAACTTAAAGGTGACAACCAAAAAGCATGTTACTCACATACAGTCAAACCAGCAGGACTCTGGACAATGTTTTCAAAAGGCATTTGAATTTCTAACCTGTTCCAGTAACTTTTCCAGGAAATGTAAGCAGTGAAAACACATTAACTAATCTAACAAGAAACAACGCTGATTAAAAGCTGCAGCCATTGCTCTGCTACAAGACCACATGGAATTTCCCCACCTTAGTAAGCAGGAAAGATGACTGACAGTCAATTTTTAAACTGTTAGGAACACTTTAATGTGCCACGCAGCCACTTTTGATTACTGCTAAGGCTTACACCCACACATATGAAAACAACTACTTAAGCTAATTACAAAACCAAAGTCTGCTCTTAAGGACTTAATTTCAAGAAGCAAATCTGCTCCCTGTCACTAATATATACACGTGCCAGTAAAAAACATGTCAGTAAAAAACTCACCATGTGGGCTGGCAAAGTTAGCTGTCTGTCCCATTGTGATTCCAAGAGAGGAAGGTGAAGGAGTTGGACCAAAGGATGCTGGTGATGGTGCTCTTAAAGCTCCACTAGGTGAGCTTGCAGCATGCAAGTTTCCTAATCAAGACATCATATCACTCAAATTAGAACAGAAAAATGGGAAATGTGTAATTTTTCTTTTCTATCGATTGCCACAGTTATCTCCTTTCTTTTTTGGAGATAGCAAACATGATTCACAAGAATTTAGTTTGCACTCAAAGGCTTTAGTTTGTACATGCATAAGCGTTATATTGTCCAGACTGATTCACTGCTCAAAGGAAACCTTCCAAGATATTTGGCTTCAAGAATGGCATTTCCCCCTGCCCAGCCATTCCTCAAATTTAAGTATTTTCAGCTGTTGTGTGTAACAGCTGGGAGCAGAAAGCTTTGGTGTTGAAAAGCTTTTCTGGAGAAGCATGTATTTAAAATTAACAGCTTTTGATCTGAGCAAGTTGTAAGCTGTAAGAACGAAACAGTCCCAAATATGACACATTTAAAGATGAGTTTCATGGATTTTTTTTTTTGTTTGCTTTAGCTTCAAAATGTAACTTTCCAAAACATGTATGGCAAGACTTCGCTATTTTTCCACAATATAAGGTGCATTCTCTTGGCTAACTCGGAGCCAAACACAGCTCAAATAACAAAAAAGGCATGCACAAAGAGCTGCATTTACATTTCCAGCACCTGATTAGCATATAAACTCTCAGCCACCTTACCTGGTGACTGTGTGTGCATCATAGATGGAGATGGTGTTACTGTGTTGTGATAGGAGGTGGGAGGTGAAGTAAGAGGGTATGCTCCTGATGCTCCTGCCTGTTTTGCAAATGGCTGAAATTGTCAACACAGAACAACAAAAATTTTGATCATTTTGTACTACAACTAAAGTTAAGTACGTGCACACTAATGCTAATGAGAGTTTGGTCCCCACCTATGAAATCTTACAGGTCCATCAACATAGTAGCTTTATTCTCTACACCACCTTGTTCAGTGCTCACTATTTTTGCCAGTGAATTTTTGCAGTTTCTCCTCAAGACATAACACCTCTAACACCTCACTTCTTTTATCTGCCACCCCATAACAGCAAAGCCTCCTGACTCCCCCTCCCATCTTTTATTTTAAACAGTCATTTTCCCTCCCCTCAGTCCTTTTCTCCTAAAGCAACAAGTCTCATGTGACCTTCCAAAGCTGCTGCTCATATGCTATGGGCTATTTACACTGGAATGAGAAATAGCAAAATAAATTAATACGTTTTGCCACAAGCAGAATTCCACAGCAAAGCAGTTTTATAGTCTCCCTTTCTGTTTTTTACTCCTAATCTTTTTAGAACTGAAGTTCTTAGAAACCTGCAGTTGTGGAAGACAATAAACATTGCTTATTTTGGCTGGAGGGTACCTGTTGTTGTGGTTGCTGCAGTGGCTGCTGGGGTTGAAGCTGCGATATCAAAGAATCCATCATGTCTCCTCCAATAGGAGAAGGCGGGTTATCATCTTCATTTACAGATCGTCTTCGTGCATCCTGATTGCTGTCAACAAACATGTTCAGGAATGTCTGCAGAAAAATCACTTTTGTTAGCAACTCCCCATTTAAATGTTATTACATAAATGAGCAAAGTATTTGATGAGCTTTAATACTGTCTTTTATCAGCTACAGCATGTAAGAAACAGGCAGGTCCCTAGAACTAACTACTAGGGGGCATTCATTATATGCAGTATGAATAGTTTACAAAATAGTTCAGTTCATAAACAGAGCTTCTCAGTGGATATTTAAACTTAATTCCCTTACTCTTTTAATTAAGGGGCCATCTTGCATCACCACCAACCAAGACACTTTGCTCATTAATATGAATTATCTCTAGTCATATACCAACGTTTTTTTTTTTTCCTGAAAAATAAAGAAAAGCCTACCCCCAAAAATAGCCGTTTCAGAACAACTCAGCAGTATCCAGAACCTACTGAGCTTTTGTATCAAACCTACAACTGCCCTGTTTGGGTAAGAACGTCCAGGGTGCCTCCTCCATAGTGTTCTGTTGTATCCAGAGGAATTTCCCCATCCTCCTGAAATACTTCTGCCTTTACTTTCCCAATTTAATTCACTTATGCTTTCCACTGGCATCTATAATCCCCCTCCTCTTCCCATTAACCTTCCATTTGGAATTCATCAAAAAGCTGTTTAAGATCAGCTACATGCATTATCAGAGAATGAATATTCAGTTGCAACTGTCAGAAAAAAAAAACTAGCAAACTGTACTGTTTCACAATGGGTGCCACTTTCCAATAGTCCTGTAAAACCAGCACTGTTACAAGCTGTCCCCAGTTAAGGTATTCTGTCAATGGGATTTTTTTCAGGAGAAGCAAACCAGTAGTGTATTCAGAAGAAAAGCCACAGGCTCCTGCCACACAATGACAGAAGCTATTTTAAAAGAGAAGTTTCTGTCTAGGACTGCAGCTCTTCACAAAAAAAAAAGTTCCACAAAGCTCTTCACAAAAAAAGTTCCACAAAGCTCTTCACATCAGACCCATACTTCCTGTTGGAAGCTCATTTGCTTACAATATGCCAGAAAATACAGAAACGGTCACCTTTAATCCAGGCGCAGGGTAAAATCCTTCAACTATTTTGCTGTTGTCAAAGAGACTGTATGCCCCATCACGTATCGCCACAACACCACGGCTCCGGCAGTAGATGTCGATGCAGTACATATTCCTAAACGCCAGCCTGATATGTGTGGGTGACTGTGGCAGAATGGAGAAACACTGATAGGCAGTGTTGGTGCGCTGAGTCAGACCCAGCATGGGCACAGTTGGAAGTTTGTTGATGGCATTTAATGGAGCCTGAGTGTCAAACAAAACCTGAGAGAGAACAGACATTGAGAGATCAAGCAGCTTACTTTTGAGTAAAGGTCAGGGAAAATGGAGACGTGGGGGGGGAATACATCTTTCCCACGCCACCTTCTGCAAGTGAGATCCATAAACAGTAACACACACATGTAATTTCAAAGAGAACAGTTTAATCTGAATTATATTGCACTTTGATTGAAACAAGTTTTAAAACCTTACCTGTAACAACTGCATCACATTTGGTGTTTTATTAAACATCTCCTGGAGCTGGTGCAGAATCGTGTTGTGACAGTTACTGCAACCTGAGTTTGGGCCAACAGTTCCCAGTGAAATGTGGAATTTCTGGAGTATGAAATTCCACTGAATGCTGATCTGCAATATTAAGAACATAAAATGGTCTTGGAAACTAGAACAATTATGAGGTTGTAACAAGAAAGCTGGTCTGCTTTAATTTTTTTCCTCCCATTTTTCATCAAACCTCAACAGATTCTTAATTTACCTTCCTCAAAAGTTGCTGAAGTTATGGGGAAAAAAATAGTGCTGTTAGCTTTAACAACCATTTAGCTAGCTGGATTGCTGGCAACCACAAAACTGGAGAACTATTTTAGCAAGTCAAACAGAAAGAAAAAAAGCCTTTTCTGCCACAGGCAAGATACAGAAAATTAAACTTGAGAGATTCATGCTGCAGAGAACTGATTAATGAGCTGCTGGGAGTGGACAGGTTTTCTCAGTCATATCACACAAAAATCAGAACTAGACATGCTAACATGTAAGGAAGTCACACGCAGAATCCACACTGCTACTCTAGTTACTTATTAACTGTACCAGTAAAATGCACACAGAAATACTCTTAAAAATTCAGCTTAGAATGTGAACACAAAAACCTTCCAGGAAGCAAATTTCAGGTGCATCAGCTACTTTGCATCATTTGCACACAAAAATATATTCTTAGTCTGACACATCTGCATTTACTTCCTCCTCTTCCTTGCCATTCAATGCAAGGGTGTGAGCAAGTAGTCAGTTAATTACAAAGTAATTAATAAGCTGTAAATTCAAATACTACAGAGTAAGCTAGAGTTCTAAACAAGAGAACAGCACCACTACAAAATAATGAAGGATCTTCTCTTTTGAAAGCAAAATACTACATTTAAAAGTCAAAGGACTTCTAAAGCAGAATTAGGCACTCAGCTTATATATATCCATATATCCCAGTACAGCAGTGACCAGCAGCAACACCATAAATTTATCAGAAAAGGGCTGCTACACCAGCTTTCATCAATCAGGGGCACACAACTGTCCTTCCCACAATTTAAAGCATCTTACACAAACCCTCAAAAATTCTGAACACGTTGTAACCTAGCAAATTAGCAAGCTGGCACACTCTCCTGCTCTCTTCTACATTCATCAATATTAATTCCACAGTCGCATATTACAAAGACATATTTTGCAGCAGAATTCTGAGAACTCTAGCCCTACCCATTGTGTTTTCACACATACATTTTAAGTGCACTTAAGAGTTACTTACTGAGCTCCCCTTGGTAGTTCCATAACAAAGGATAAGTTTTCGGTAATTGTAGATACGAACTTCTGAAAACAGGTTTAAGTGGTTGGGTATGTCTTTGAAGAAAGGAGGCAAAAGACAATGAGAAAACCACAGTAATCTGTAAACACATAATTTTCATAAACAGAAGGTGATTTCTGTACCTGGGAGGGACCGTGCAAACTCCAGGACACATTCATACAGCCGAGCGATACTGTTCCAGTCATTAAGGAATGTCTCAACAACTTTGCGACCTCCAACTGGTTCAGACAACTGGTTTTCATACGTCAGGTAAACATGACGAGTTGGTCCTACAGTGTGAGGAGATCGTAAATACTGATTAAACTAGAGATTCCTAAACTGTGGTTTATAGTCTACGAGTGAACTGCAGCAAGTGACCAAGAAGTATATTTAAATAATGAAAGTGCATCAACTCAGCAGTCAAAATTTTTTTTTTCAGGTACATTGTGTTTTATTAGAAATCTTAGGAGCAGACAGTTGTCCAGTAACTCCAAAACATTACTGGAACAGACAATGTAAACTACAAAGAAGCAAAATGTACCAGTTTTCCTAAATAAAACTTGCCTTGCTCCCGAGATGAAGTGCTATTAAGTGGACAGTTTGCAAACACCAGCTCAGCCACCCATGTGCGATTATTTCTACCTTGTAATCGGAAAGTGCAATCAAGAAGAGATCGGTCGAGAGCCTTCTGTGTTTCCTCGTTTACACCTTTACAGGGAGGAATTCTATTTATGATTAAAAAAAAAAGCGCAATTAGACACAGTACAGTTCCAAAACTAAAAATACTACCCTCCAACATTTCCTGAAGGACTTCCAAGTCTGGACATGAGAGAATGAACAAATCAACAGCAAAGACGGCTAGACTGCATAGTGAGATATCCTATTCCTCTTCAATGACTGCAGTAAGCGTGTTAGGAAAGCACTCTGAGTTAAGACCAGTTTTTATATGGATCTCTTGAATTGCCCTTATCTCCTGGTGAAGTAAAAGCACAACAATATAAAGCTTTTAAACAGAAAAACAAGACAAAAAAGATGAAAAGTGCACCCTCAGCAAATTCGCCAATGACACCAAGCTGTGTGGTTTGGTTGATATGCTGGAAGGAAGGAATGCCATCCAGAGGGACTTTGACATGTTTGTGAGGTGGGCAGATGCCAACCTTAGGAATTTTAACCATGACAAGTGCAAGGTCCTACACCTGGGTCAGAGCAATCCCAGGCACAGCTACAGGCTGGGCAGACAAGAGATTCAGAGCAGCTCTGTGGAGAAGGATGTGGGGTGTTGGTCAATGAGAAAATGAACATGAGGCAGCAGTGTGCACTTGCAGCCCAGAAAGCCAACCATATCCTGGGCTGCATCAAAAGGAGCGTGACCAGCAGGTCAAAGGAGGTGATCCTGCCCATCTACTCTGCTCTTGTGAGACCTCACCTGGAGTATTGTGTGCAGTTCCGGTGTCCTCAACATAAAAAGGACATGAAACTGCTGGAACAAGTCCAGAGAAGGGCCACAAGGATAATCAGGGGACTGGAGCACCTCCTGTATGAAGACAGGCTGAGAAAGTTGGGGCTGTTCAGCCTGGAGAAGAGAAGGCTGCGTGGAGACCTCCTAGCAGCCTTCCAGTATCTGAAGGGGGGCTATAGGGATGTTGGGGAGGGACTCTTCATTAGGGACTGTAGTGATAGAACAAGGGGTAATGGGTTCAAACTTAAACAGGGGAAGTTTATATTGGATAGAAGGAAGAAGTTTTTTACTGTAAAGGTGGCGAGGCACTGGAATGGGTTGCCCAGGGAAGCTGTGAATGCTCCATCCCTGGCAATGTTCAAGGCTGGGCTGGACAGAGCCTTGGGTGACATGGTTTAGTGTGAGGTGTCCCTGCCCATGGCAGTGGGGTTGGAACTTGATGATCTTAAAGTCTTTTTCAACCCTAACTATTCTACGATTCTATGATTCTAAAATAAGTAAGTTCTATGGCAACCTGAATTCAAGAATGTTTGCCTTCTAGAACAAGCAAGTGCAATGAATGACCTGGCAGTTACCTTAGTACCCACTAATTTATTCATATCCCAGTGTGAGAATCAAACTCAGTGGACAGACTAAATAAAGCTTAAATAAAAACATCCCACACATTTTCAAGTCCCTTGAGAATCTATTCAGAAACTTCACATACCACCCTTAACTTCAGCTCACAATTCTCGGCACTACTCTGTTCATATGCAAAATTAAAAAGGTAGGGCCTGGTGCATTTAGAGACTGATGCCTTTATATCACTATACATTTCTATAGCACGAAAGGATTTTACTCTAGAAGTTGTCTTTGAAGTTTTGTTTTTTGTTTTTTAATATGTTTTAAACTGATATAGCCTGTTTTACTTCATAACATAATAAGTTTAAGTGATGAGGCTTGACGCAGGCTCACAGAAGTATGAAAAACTGGCTGGGCAGCAAGGTCCACTGCACTGTGGTCAATAGTTGTAGATGCAATTAGTGGCTGGCTGTGGCTAGCATTCCTCAGGGTTACCAGAAGCCAATACTTAACTATTTCAATAACCTGCACAATGCAAAAGAATATCAAGTTTGTAGATGATGCCAAACTGAAGGGAGCACTTAACATGCTGAAGAACAAGGCTTCCATTCAAAGAGACCTCAAATGGGTGGAAGAAAAAGTTAACAGGAACCTCATGAAGTTCAACAAAAATAATGCAAAGTCCTGCACTTGGGCCCAAATAACCTTGAGCAATAGCGGTGTGGGGACTGACTGGCTGGGCAGCAGCTCTGCAGAAAAGGAACTTGGGGCCCTGGCATACAGACTGAACAGGAGTCTGCAGCATACCCTTGCAGCTGCAACAGACCAATACATCCTGGGCTGTATTAGCCAGGCAATCAAGTGACTACCTCTCCTCTAGTAAGCATTTGAGATTGCTGTGCCCAGGGAGGGCACAAACACCCTTGAAGATTGGAAAACACAGCTGATCAATCCTGCTTTGAGCAGAAAGTTGGTCCAGATCATGTCTTTTTTTGGATTCCTTGAATTTTCATTGGCAGCATCACATACTGGTAGTTGTCAAATAACATACAGAGTATGTAGGCCTCTGATCTGATCTAAAATTGCAATTACATGTTGAAGAATCATCACCGTATCTTCCTTAGCACTGCCTTGATTTTAGGATTGAGGACTGCCAGACTGTTTTTAGACTTTCCCAGTTTAAGCTAATGAAAGAAATTATAGTTGGCTCTGTGTCTACTCTTATTTTCTTTTCTCTAACACTGCTTCATATGAGAGTGCAAGACACACAATTAAAAAAGACCCACAAAACAAAACCCCCCAAAACCAACAAAAAATCCCAAACCAAAATCCCGCCTGATTTTTTTTAATGTTACCCTCCAAACAACCCTTTCCTTCTCTCAAGCATGTGTACAGTAATAAAATGAACACGCAGGAGCATATTCTCTTACTTTAGTAAACGTATTGCATGGCTGAAGCCATCTCCTTCTACTTGCACTCCCTGGTGAGGAATGTCCATATTAGATAACTAGGAATGAACAAGAAAAATGTTATCCCAAGCAAAAAGTCAAACAAATTAACTTTTCAAGGATTCCCCGACCACCATCACCACCAAGGGTGACAGATGTTTCACATTTTCAAGCATTAGAAATCCGAAAGAGTCTATGCAAATCTGGTATAAAGCTGTCTCCCAACCCCTCCCATGACTGTCCTTCATTCTCATTTTTCCTTTTCTCTAAGTTTTTCAAGCTTTTTATGATGCTTGGTATTAGAGAACTAGCTCTAACAAGACCAGAGGAACCAGGCTCAGCTGGCGGGGGAACACCAAAGTGAACAAGTTTGCTGAACAGGGGCATCTAGACAAGAGAACCAGGAGCAGTAGAGAGGAAGAAGGAAACAAGGTATTTTTTAACACATACCTCCATACGTAGCCCTATAAATGGCATATTTGTATCACACATGGCTACAATATGAGCTAGCACTTTATTGAAGGCACACATTTCTCCCGACCGTTTTGGTTTCTTAGGTTCTATGGAACATGGATCACCAGATAGCTAGAATTAAAATAAAGACAAAGGTACTTGCACATTTAGAAAAGATACCAGAGAATAATCTCTCTCATCCAAGTTTTAAATGAATCACACCCTTAACACAGTCTACTGAAAGGATCTGGTAATTCAGGATAGAAACAATTCAGTTGAAGTAATTTTAAAATTATGTCCTTCCTTAAAACAGTATTTACATATCACTAACCCATGTCAGGCTGACCCCAGAAGTTAACACTTATCAGCCCCTGCAAGTCTTTCATAGACTACACCTACACGGCACAAAGCGTATGACACAGATACCAGCACTCTGTATGCAAGCTACTCTTGCTACCTCTGCATATAGTGCTCTGCCTTGGCTCTTTACAACAGCTGACAAGGCCTGGCATGAATTAAAAGACAACTGTTTCAAAATAGTTTCCCAAGGTCTCCCTAGGGAAGCAGCCCAGAAAGTAAAGCTGTAATATAAGCAGGATGTAAGCCACACAAACTTTTGAAACACCACTACTAAAGCTGGTATTGATGCTCAGAACATGCGTTTAGCTTTCATGCTCTACAACTAGCTCAATGGCTTTTGAACCACATACCTTGCGCTTGACACCACTTTTCATTTGTTTCCCACTTTTTGTGTCTAATACCAGCTCTTCAATGTTTGGCTTGAACTGCTGTAGTAGAAGTGCAGTAGCAGGACTGTCATCTCCTTCAGCATAGCTCACAGAGAGAAAATAGTACTTATACTCTAGTTCTGTGGGGTTGCCAGGAACATCAAACATCTCTACAACCTATATTAAAACAGAACAACAAATTCAAAAGACCCTGAAGCTGAGGGTATGTCTGCATCAGTTCCTATCCTTTCCCTGTCAGAGAAAAGACACAAGTTTTTTTCAAGATATTAATACTGTGGCTAGGAAAGGGATCCAAGAAGAGAAAGATGATAAACTTTCAGGAAACATAAAGAGAATGGTTGCTGAGAAGGTTGCTGAGTAATTAAACTTTATGCCCCCTTCTCTCTATAAACCTGACTCCTTAAAAAACCCACAGAATGAGAGAAGGGAGTGAGAGAGGAGAACTGAGGA
This sequence comes from Pezoporus wallicus, assembly GCF_028554395.1. NCBI lineage: Eukaryota > Metazoa > Chordata > Aves > Psittaciformes > Psittacidae > Pezoporus > Pezoporus wallicus. Next base: position 217,958 of record NW_026638681.1, on the reverse strand, counting down.
TTACATTGGTGACTTGGTTCCTAATGACAGAGTTAACAGTGCAACAGACAAACTGTCTGGCATATCCATGACTGGAAGAAAAAGACAGAAGCATTTTTCAGCTACTTACAATGTAGTACTGTGGAAGGCGAGTGAGTTTGATAAACAATTTGTGTTTGGAAAGGTTTCCCACTGGATGGCTAGCATAATTAGCTAGTTGAAGAGTTTCATTGCTCACTGTAGGCAGATGCTTTATAGACTGTTTGCAACGTTGCTGTCCAAGCCAGAACCTTGCGTAGAAAGAAAGGCATTAGTACCCTGAGGCTGTTTTAAATTATTCTAGTATACTGCTGTTTAGAGCATTAGTGTCAAATTAAGTCAGTCATATTCTAAGTCAACATCTGTCATTGCTGCATAAGTTATACACAGAAAAATCACACAGATCATTTGTGAGAAGAGTTTGCATTTTTGTATTACTATGTCCATATCTTGTCTTCAGTTTGAGTAAAAGATAGCTGTTAATATAAGAAGAAAAGCCCTGAATTTTTTTGCTGAAAGAATGCATAAATTTTTATACACTACAATATGTAATTGCAATATAGAAAACAAAGGGACAAATTAAAACCCATGCAGATTACAGTTATTTTACAATTGGAGATCTTCAATTACTTTTTGGTATGGAAAGGAAAATCTTTGCCCTCATACACTGGTAAGCAATATAGTAAAAAGTAACTAAAGCTGGACATCACTTTGCATTATGTTATCAGCAAACTCATTCACCTGAGTAAGTTTGGACATGAAGAACCACATGCAAGACACCAAATTATTCTAACGTTTGGAACTAAACTTTGTTCTATTCTAATGGATTTTGGCTATAATGAAAGGCCAGAAAGCCTAGCTAAGCTTGAAAGGCACACAGAAATGTGTGGCTTGGTTCTTCAGTTAACCTTCCACTGAAGACAACAGGGGGAAGTGTGGGTGCTGAGCATCCCTCCATCATGACACACCATGTTTATTCTTGTAGACACGTTATAGCTGTCCTAAAAGACATTTCATGGATCTGTCTAGCTTCCTCAAAAACTGCAGCACTACCCAAGCAATTATCTCAAGTACATAATTTATAACAAAGGGAGGTTGATTAGTTTCTCCAGGGTGCCAGCACTTCATGCGTCATCATGCTTCTTTTAGAAGCAAAATTCTTCAAATAGAGGTTTCACCCTGCAATTAACTCAGAGTGCTGGGAATTTCCAAAATGACAGAGCAGGTGGAACTTAAGTTTTCATGTAGATGCAAACTGTATTAGTATTACTTGCTACAACCTCTTTTGGGAGCCAAATGTATCTTGTGCTTAAATCTCAGGGCTGTATAGAAGGAAGATTAGAGCTTTAAACCAGCAAGGGCTGAAGTATTAGCAGATAAACAGATATTATTTAAATCATCCTAGGCCACTTCCTATTTTTCCACTATATTGTAAGAAGGGAGATGTTCTTGCTGAGAAACAAGCAGTTCAGTGGTAGAAACAGGGTAGAGGAGATAGAAAATAAACATGAACACAAAATGAGATCCTCAAAAAGCAAGTCATCTGCTACTGACTTGAAGTGAAAATACTTCAGCAGAGTATGTGCATACCAATGCATGAGGCTATGCATAAAGGGGCTAAAGGAGGGCTACAGAATCACCTCCAAGCAAAACCAGAATTTCCCCACCCACTTAGAAGAGATGGAAAATAAGGTTGCTTAGAATAATGAGAAAGTATATGCCCTATTGTGTAAAATGCAAAGCCATAGAAGCGTGATCATCCCAATTACAAATATGGTAGGTCATTTTATGAAGACGAAGTGAACGAGTCACTTACTTGAGCTGCTGGAGACAAGGAATGATACGTTTCATATCATCATTAACAGACTTCTCTATGTCATCAAGTGTCAGTTGATCTGCAAGAACATCAGGTAAGTGAACGGTCTTAACATCTGCAGGTAAAAAAAACCTGACTTTTTTAATGTGTCTTATCTAATTTAACAATTAATCATAGAACAGCTCAGGCTGGAAGGGTCCTTGAAAGGTCATGTGATCCAACCTTTCATGGGAAAGTGAGCCTAGATGACAGATTATCTAACACCTTGACAATCTCTAGTGATGGGAACTCCACACACCCCTGGGGAGGCTGTTTCAGTGAATGACAGTTTTCACTGTAAAAAAATTTTTATATTGAGATGAAACCTCTCCTGGTGCAACTTGTAATTGTTGTCTCTTCTCTATGTGGCTCATTGTGAAGAGAGAGACTAATATAAAACAAATGACCCATAATGATTGTAAAACCACAGCAGTATGTTATTAGGCAAATAAACTGAAAGAACTCACTTTCCTTCTTTTTTTAAGTAATATGAAACCTGAAGTTAAGACTTCAACAGTTAACTCAAGATGTGTAAGGTCACATAATACAATCCTTAATCAGGCCCATATGAAATGACTGCATTCATTACCAGCACAACCCAGGAATCCCAAGTCACAAAGAATATGCATTGCAATGATGCCTAACAATATTTAGCCTGTTGTTCTTGTAAAACATACCAAACTGAACCGGTACTCTTCAGCAAAAAGATTCACTTCTCGGTTCCTTAAACTCAAATAGCTAGATGATGACTCCAATGGGATGTTCATTTGCATTATTGTTATTTACTTACAGAACTTTGCAGATTAACAGAATTGTTCACACCAAATTACTTCAGAATGAAAAATTTTTGTGAGATATTAAACACATCCTGCTTTATACCTACTTACCAACACCATACAGCATTAGTTGAAACATTCCAGAGTGGAGATCAACAAACACATGCAGGCACTCTGATCGACCACAAGGTTCCAAAATCGGAATTACAAGAGTTGGAAGAGCCGTCTCAATGAACGCTAAACAAAAATTTATGCAAATAAGGTTACACAAGATTCAAGCTCATCATATTAAAAATTAGTCCATTACAATCACAAACCCGGTTTGTTTTTATAGAAGCAATCTTCGCTTGCACATTATTACACTGTTAGCATAAATAATACAAGAATTTTTCTGTGAAAACAGTGCTAGTACCAAACCAACAAAAGACAAAATTTGAAGGAGGTTATTAATCCTTTAATATCCTTTAACTCAAAGAGTTAAAGGATACTAAAGATATAAGATCAACTCAAATCCCAACAGTTCCAACAACAGTTTAAGCAAAGTCTCATCCAAAGCTAGCTGAAGACAGTTCATGATATGCTTTCAATTCTGAACATGTACAAGTTTTACAGTAGACAACTTTTAACCCTTCAGCTCAGGCTATAATGCTCTACCAGGTTCATCTATTATATTGCATTTAAAGGTATAATTATTTTACAGTTATCAATACAGAACAATTTAAAGCTGCCCTGTTAATTCTGAACACATCTCCCTTTAGTTTAAATAAAAAACATGAAAAAAATCTGAAAACAAGAAACAGTAAGAAAAAAGGAAACCATTCCTAGGCACAAATACACTTGAAACAACTTCAGTAGAAAGCACATACAGTTGTCATTAATATTGTAGCTCTTAAGAATGGCTTTCAGCTCCTGGAGTTTTTGATGAGATCTTGCATGGACACTGTCTATTAGGAGTTTTTCTATTGATAGGTGGTCAATCTGTAAAAAAGGAGTGCACTTGAGCAAGTTCGAATTTGATGTGTAGGCTTTATGCACTAGCATGCTGGAACAAAGCTACTTCAGAATCACTTCAGAAAGAATTTGCTTAGAACTGTGGTGAACCAAGCGAACTACTAGCTTGAGTATTTGGATCACTATAAAAATACAACAAACTAACATAAGATTGTGCAGCAGGCAGTGGGAGGCTTTTTTACAGTAGACTAGAAGAAAATGCAAAAGAAAAGACATTTAACTATGCTATTACAGCTGCATGTGTAGACATACTTGTTCTGGATTAAGGCTGGAGTATTTTCCAATTTAGCATGCATCTGTTTATCCAGTTACAAGATAAAGAACCAAGCAACCCCCCCCCCCCCAAAACAACACTCTATTAGAATATGGTTGCCTCTACACAAACAAATATGTAGCTGTAACATGAAATACAACACACTAGTCTTAGTCCTGCTAACAAGGTAACCATGCAGCAGCAGCCACTACTAAACCCAGGAGTATCTAAAGGCTTGCATCTAGAGGCTGTTGCACTGTCAGTGCTGAAGCTTATGCTACCACTTATATTCACTGTAGCTTATTTGTGCAACTTAAATTAAAGCATTTGCATTTAAATCCATTCATATGACATATTATTTACACATTTTGAATAAACAAAGCTACAGATTACTACAAAACACTTCTCTAGTTAATATCACACTGCTTTGGAAACTTTTTAAGGTGAATTAAACTTGAATTTTATTCTAGCATGAGATACATGCAGAAGAAGTTTACACCACAACAGAATCATACAGAATTTCAGTACATGCTTTGCATATAGCAGAACGATCTTCCCCTGAAGATTAGCTTTCCAAAGCAAGGCCCTAAAAATTAAGTGGTTTTACATCCACAAGAGCATTTCAACTCAGCAGCTGCTATGAGTTAAATCTTCCTCACTATCAATTACACGTTCTATAGCTATATACAATTTTCAGTAGGTTAATGTATAATAACCTCCTTACACAAACACATTTATTCGTGTCACTGTTTTATACAGTATCTTAAATAGAAACAGTGTGCTATCTACATCATCACAGCTGAGATATTTCAAACACTAGAACAGAAGCGTAAATACCATAACTGATATTTTTTTTAAGCTCTGAGTAAATAGTTATAAAGGGAGTCAGCATTAACTTTGACAAATCTCAAATTTAGAATAGCTTCATATCTTAAACTACAGACTGTAGGCCTGATTCAGTGACTTAGATTGATTGCATCAGCTCCAGTAGAACTTCAGCAGATATTCTAGATAAAGCATATTTTCCTAGATTTAGCCATAAATACAGCACCTTCACTAAATTAACTGTGTATTTAGCAGCCTAAATGTGCTAATTTAGGTTATTAAATGAGTAAATTTAGTGTATGTTTACTATACTAATAGTAGAATTTCCACTCTACAAGTATCGTAAAAGGCTACTATGCTCCACTAAGTTTCCCACATGCCTCTGCAGCCCAAACATATGAAGTCTTTGCGTACACCATATAGAGACTTGTCTGTCAGACTTGGTAAACAGGACGGGCCAAGAGGCTCAAATACAAAGTATGTACAGCAGGTAAAGGCTATTGTCAGTAGAAAGTTCTGTAAGACAGGCCACATGATGTAATCTAGTTAGTAGTAGCGTAAACCCAACCTTCACCTAACACTTGCAACAAGCAAACTATGATAAGCTTTTCCGCATAAGATTTCCAAATCATAATGCAAGATTTTTGAAAGCTAATAGCACTACTGGGTTGCCAACTCTAGTGACATGGGGAAGCTGACTTTCAGAGGAAGTTTATGCAGCATCTCCAGGAAGATGGAGATTAGAGCCAGCTCTTCCCTTTTCTGTCTATAAAGCACTTCAAGCCAAAAACTAACCATAAGTGAAATTTTGTTGCTCTTTCCCCCCAGCCTCTGCATTCTGTCTCATAAGTGGTATATAACACACTGTGAAGTACGTGTAATTTTTAAGATTAAGTAAAGGCCAATTAATTTGTAACAGCAATTTCAGGTCCTAATATAAATACTAACCAACACAACCTAGTTGAACTGTTCACTAGAACTCTTAGAAACACCTCTTTAAATAGAATCAAAGAGAAACAATCTGACAGTGCAAAGGATTTTTATGGTTTTGATTTCTAAAACTAGATGCCTACTGCAAAACAAAGCTTTACCTTCATGGCTCTTTCCATCAGTTTGGAATCACAGGCTGGCAGTGGAGGCTCATGAGATATTTGTAAGGGTTTTGAGACATCAGTTTCATCAATCTTAATAGTGACCTTATGAACAGATGCAGTCCCTGTTTTCCTTCCAAGCACCTGTTGACTTTAATTAAAGATAATAATTAAACCATGTAACTGAAACAGTAGAAAATATGTTTTTCAATAGCTGATACTTGATTTTGAGAATTCTGGTTGAATATAAGACTGAACTGAAAAAAAACCCAAATTTGTTTAATTTTACATTTTAATGCAGAACTGCTGGTAAACTGTAGTCACATAAAGAAGTTTTAGATGGCAGCAAATTTAACACAGTCAGAAGATCATTAGGATTATGGTGGTTTTTTTTAATTTTATCAAGTGCAAGTCAAGCAATGGTAAAAGACTGACAAAGAACTAATTAATTTAGATGTTCATGTGAATACAAGCTGAGTTGTAAGTGTATCTTTTTTCTACTGTATGTTAATGTACATCACTCACTTCTCTGCAAGTCAAGCAACGTGTTTAGCTACTTAATTACAAAATTTAGGAGTCTCACATCAAAAAGAAAGTACATTTCTGGAAATTAAGGCTCAAGCTTAGCAAATGAAACCCCTCCTTTTATTTAATTTATCGTTTGCTAACAGCCCTTTTAAAATCAACTTACTTCCAAACAGAGAGTGAGAGACATTTCCCTGCATGATACCGCTCCACTTGCACAAGGTCGCCCCAGCGCTCCCGAATCAGCATTAGTGTTTGTGAATGCAAGACTTCCAACTGAAGTGCTAAGCAGAAGGAGTCTAATGAACTGTGTTAAGAAAGTAAGACTTTCCAAAGGTCTGTACACTACATAAATCCATTTGTCACAAAAATGGACAGCAACCATTGTGGAGAAGGACTTGGGGGTGCTGGCTGACAAGAAGCTCAACATAAGCCATAGTGTTTGCTCACAGTTCAGAAAGCCAACTGTATGCTGGGCTGTATCAAAAGAAGCATGACCAGCAGGTCAAAGGAGGTGATCCTGCCCCTCTGCTCTCAGGAGACCCTACTGGATCTACACAGTTCTGGTGTCCCAAAATAAGAAGGACATGGAGCTGCTGGAACAAGTCCAGAGAAGAGCTGGAGCACCTCCTGTATGAAGACAGGCTGAGGGAGTTGGGGCTGTTCAGCCTGGAGAATGCTGTATGGAGAGCTCATAGCAGCCTTCCAACATCTGAAGGGGGCCTAGAAGAACGCTGGAGAAGGACTCTTCATTAGGGACTGCAGCGACAAGACAAAGGAGATTGGGTTTAAACTTAAACAGGGGAAGTTCAGGTTAGATATAAAGAAGAAGTTCTTTACTGTGAGGATGGTGAGGCACTGGAACAGGTTGCCCAAAGAAGTATAAAATGCTCCACCCCTGGCAGTGTTCAAGGCCAGGCTGGACAGGGCTTCAGGTGACAGTCGTGTGAGGTGTCCCTGCCCATGGCTGGGGGCTTGGAACTAGATGATCTTCAGGTCCTTTCCAACCCTAGACATTCCATAAAAGTCAGACAGGATGCTGTCTGAAAACACACTAAAGTACTTATCCAGAGATACTAATCCAGTGTGTGTAAACATCAAATCTCTTATCTAAGGCAGGATGTTAGACAAGAGTGTCACAATAGTTTTGATTCATAGATTTTAGCTCTAATAATCTTTTAGGGAAAAGAAGATTACTAACAAAGAAATTTAATTCACCCTATAGTTACCACTAACCCGTCTCCCATGGTCACCCTAGAATAACATGATTCTGTTTTGTTTCTGCAGAAGCTGTTTCACTGAAAACTGTTTCTCATTGACAAAAAATATGCCCTTTGCATGTAGCAAATAACTTCCTGCACATGCTGCATCTCACCTTATTTTTCACACAGGTGCAACACAGTTAGCACATCATCATCACCTCAGTGCAGTTCTTGGCAGCAAGAATTGTCAGCTCCCATGCCCTCCAAGTCAGTACTGTACTCTGTCTCTGAAACAAGACATGCAGCCAGCCAGCTGCTGGTGGACTGACTTACCACAACCTGCTGTCCTGAGTACCAAACATCTACCTTTGTTGATTTAAGTGTGTGAAATCAAATTTTACATGCTGGCACCTGAGTATAACTGCTTCCAAGGCTATCATTTTTAGCCCACATCCAGATGTTTCCCCCTAGCTTAACAGGGAATCCATCTTCCTTGCCTTCCAGCTACTAGGAAGAGCAAGGCTACATTAAAAAGCTTATTCAGAAGCAGCTTTCAGAAGGATACGCAGACAGTTGTACATGTCCTGAAGTGGCTTTTCATCAGCAAACAGCCTTGACTGGACCAGCTGATGGATGAAGTTGATCTGCATGCTGTGAACCAAGGCTCGACCATCTTTCACGAATTAAAAAAAAACAACAAACAAAACCCCAAACCATTAGACATCAGGAAACTAGGCTTTTAAATAATTAAATGAATTAATAAATTGAAAAGAAAAAAATCCAACAACTTCCATACCAGAATTTCTAATAAAATAACAAAATCCTTGGTTTACTCTAGATATTTCAGACTACAACACTAACACAGTCTACCTTTGTTAAGGTATTAAAAGCATATAGAACAAGGTTAAAACAAGAATGGTATATACAGCCTTATTATCTAAGTTGTGATATGCAAAAGACCCAGTATAAGCAAGACTTATACAATATCAGAGATGAGCATGTTGAAAAGGAAGTGTTAACAATTGATTTTTTTTTTTTTTTACCACCAGTTTCCTTGTCTTCAACCAAGATTTCCAGTTTGAGAAGGCGCCAGGGGATGTCAGGGTCATCACCCATCACTGTCAAGGTGGCCTCAAACTCACCCTCAACTCGGAACTTCACACGGCCATTGGCTAAGGAAGAAAATAATGCTTTATTTCACTCAGTCTCTTAAGATCACAGAATCATAGAATGGTTTGGGTTGGAAGGGACCTTAAAGATCATCTAGTTCCAACCCCCTGCCATGGGCAGGAACACCTTCCACTAGCCCAGGTTGCTCAAAACCCTGTCCAACCTGGCCTTGAGATGCCTCAGAACATCAGTGCGGTAGTTTCCGGCACTCACAATGGATTACTGCCCTATGGTTTCTGCTCTGTTGCACCTGTTTCTGTGCAGCTCTGAAGATTTCACAGTTGCTTCTGCATTAGAATCTGTGTCAATAAGCAGCATAGACACATGTACCAAAAGGTCCTGAACAGCAGTACTTTAGTCACAATAACTTGTTAACACTTGTGCTACTATAAGACAGAGTAACACTGAGCTGAGTACCAGCCTGACAAATTACACAAACAAAATGTGTGGCTTAATTTTTCCAGTTCTTTGCTACATCAATAATGAATACTTTAAGCACTATTCAAAAGAGGTTCAGAACCTGATCTCAGCCTAGGCTGAAATCTAGCCCTGGAAGCACATCTCATTGCAAACCATTTATTCAACATTACAACAGTATAACTCAATTTTCATGTGAGGAAGATAATATTTTGCATAATTCATATATATGTGCACACAAGCAAAGATTATGCATGCTATCTAATCAATATATACATCCTCACACCTGTGGACAGTGCTATCAGTTTCAAGAGCTGGGAACAAAGTTTGTCCAATTCACATGAGCAAGGTCATAAAGAGAATGAGTGGCAAAGCAAACTATTTAGTACAAGTCCTTATTATAACCTATGGGCCAGCTGCCTTCTCAGTCACTTAACAAAACATGCCATATACATCTGCAATTACAGACATATAGAAATCTTCCTATAGAAATGTTAAACATTTTAACTCACAGTTTCATTTTCAAAATCACCCCAGGCACGCTTTTAAAACAAATTAAAGCCCAAACCAAAAACTAATAGTCACTGAAATACTTAGTCAACTGAAAAATCTGAAGAGCTCAGACATATCCATTTACGGTTTTGTTAGACAAAAATGGCTCTAATGCTAGTACTGCAAACATTCACATAGGGACCAATGAAAACTATACTCATCAATTTAAGTCTGTGAGATACAGTTTACACATGGCTAACCTTTCCTTAGGTCAATGGACTAGGTCCATTCCTGCCCTATTCTCTGTGATTCTGCAATAACCTAGTCCGGTTCATAGCCATCCTTCCTGTAAAAAGGATCATCTTAATGTCTATCACTACTTGGGCTAAATGAAAATAGGGATCTGAGAACAGATTAAGAGATGTGGCACTGTAGGGAGGCACAGAACAAAAGGCACGCATAAATACCAACAATTCTATGCATGAAGATGAACACTGAAACAGATTTAAAAAGCAACACTAGAGTGACATGTTTAAGATAAAGTTCAAATAAAGACTTAACAGTTTAATTAAATTGTATTTTAAAATAAGATAAAGCAGTTACATTTTTAGGCCTAAGACTCTTCCATAACACATCTGCTGAAAGAGCAAGAGCATGTCTACAACCTTTTGCCATTACCTGCACAGGATTTCTTCCTGAAAGTAAATAATATTTCAGCAGTATTATCAGTGCTCTTATTTTTCAAAAGAGGAAAACATATTTTGATGTCATATAGAAACAGGCTTGAAGCCTTAATAGATGAGCATGCCTAATGGTCTCATTGAAGCTATATTTGTTTTATCACTAAAGCAACAATTTTAAATCAGCCTGCAATAATGTGTTCATCAAAAGGTCATTCCAGTTCTTACCAACTGTAAGATTTGCCAGCTGCGGAGGGAGATCTGTAGTCACTAGTCGATGCCGAAGTATCTGGTTTAGCTGATGAAGTGTGGTTTGTTTCTCACTCTTCGTTATTGGGTCAGGAGGGATTATTTTATCCTGTTAAAATAAACACAAATAAGTCTGCATATCTCAAACATGTGCTATACATCAACAACAGCAATGGAGAAAACTAACCAGACTAGAAGTCTGAAAATATAAATACTACAGGCTTACACACAGTGATGTTTCGTATCTTACACTCAGATTTGTTTTCTAGTTGATTACATTTTACCTGAGACTGACCACTGAATAAAATTGATCAGCTTGGGTCAATTAAATAAATTCAGGGCCTTACATCAGGCTAAACTTTTTTTAAATACTAAGATTTGAAAGTCAATCCTTACCTGTAGCTATAGATCTAAGTCACAGGCACAACTATTTATATTACTTCACAAAATCTTGTCATTCTGCATTTTAACAGTAATAAAAGACAGAAGCATTAAAGAGAACTTTTAAGAATTTCAGTACATCTCTAAATACAGGCAAAACCTCTAAGAACAACAGATGTCTGTATCTCCTTTTCACACTTCATTTTTCTAGGATGGTGGCTTAGCATGTGCAAATATTTAAATAACCAAGGAAGAAAAGTTGCTACTCATCCTAGAGCAGAACTAGTTTAAATGGAGAGAATGTTTTACTGGGAAAGCATAACTTGTTCAAATAGGAAGTGCTCTGCATGAGAAAACTGTCTCTACAGAGACTTGGCACTAGGCCTGTATTAAACTACAGTTCCATTTGCACATAGATAATTAGTTTCATTAACATGCATTTAATACTGTACAAGGAACTTCCCCACCCCACCCCCGATGTATGGTAGCATTATTTACCCTAATGCAGGTAGGCAGACGTGGGTATGATCCAGTCGTCAGAACATCAATAGCATATGGGATAGCAAAACTAGGTAGACGAGCATGAACCAAAGCATCTCTAGCTAGCGATGCCAGACGATCAGCAGTGTCCACAAACAGAATAGCTTGCTGATCTAAAAAACTTGATATCATCTATCAAGGGCAAGGAGGAAAAAGAAATTAAAAGAAAAAAAAAAGTAGGTGGGTAAAAAAGAATGCAGAAATCAATGCCCCTTTATATTCAGTTCATCTAGTGCAATTAACTAAGATGATTTTATTTGCCACTTCCAATTCAAGTAATCGGACCTTTAAAATATGGAATTAATATTCTGGCCATTTCTTACATTCATATACAAGGACACTTTAAATCTGCATGCCATTATTGATTCTGTGGAGGATCTGTAAAGCCTCACAGCTCTTCATCTGATGATTACTACTGGAATGCAACCATACTTGTTTGTAAGCACTACGGGTTTGTTTTTTGCAACATTCTGGACTTTATTCTTATTTAACCTAGAACAGGATGAAAGTGACTAATACACTGATCATCATCTTCCCTGTGCTATTACCTAACCCCAAAGCACTCTTGAAACTCTGTCTAGACAAGCATTTCATTTTTTGCCACTCATGAGTTTTTAGGAACACAAACTGTTAAAAAGATTACACAGCTTTAAATAGGAAGAAACTGGTTATAATTTAATATTTGATTGCCTATGAAATCGTCTTTTTTTCCTTTTTAACTTCTATAGTGAGCAGAAGTTCGGGTGTACCAAAATCCCATATGACTTAGAGATTATTTCATACCAAACTCTGTTGCAAACTTACCGCACATTTTTCCACCTTTCCAGCATTATTAGCCCATTTGACCAAGGCTAACAAACGAACAAACAGCTGACGAGTGCGACTTGCAAACTGCACTATTTCTATTTTTCTGGAAAAAAAGCATATGTAAAATCAGTGCTCAATTTATACAAAAAGCTGCACTAAAACTATGCCAATAAAAGAAAAAGCTGCAATGATAACTGCTAATTGTGTTAATGAAGGCATCACTAATATATGGTTTGTTTGATTAGAACATGGAAAAAAAGCTCAGTGTTCTGAATATCTAAATGCTAACAACATACATAGATTCTAACCAACCAAGACAGTCTGGGGAAACAAAAAAGCATATTCACACGAATTAATTACTAATTTTAAGAGAAACAATTCCACAGTGAACTCAATTGAATTATTTTTATACCTTTTACAGGATTTCACCAGGGCTTATGGTTGAGTTTAAAGCAGACAAAGCAATATACCTAAGGGTTAAAGGACCTGGTAGTAATATTACAAAGACACAAAATAAACTCAGAAATAAATCAGATACTGTACAAAATATCACTCTAGTAATTTCAGAATGTCTTTACACAGTATGTTACGATATACTACCATTTTGGCAGGAAAGGGGGGGGGGGGGGGGGTGGGGGTAGGGAAGACCACAAATATTTCTTTCCATTCCTACCTTGCAAAGAAATTTGGGTAAGAATGAATCACTTAAAGTCAATATTCCTTCCACCTGCTTTTTATGAGGCAGTCAAAATGAGGCAATGTATGTTTGCATGTCTTAGGAGTTAGTTTTCATAAAAGAGAACATGAAGGAAGCACACCCAGATTTTTCCCCTTCATTACAGATCTATATTGTAGATGCATTAGACAAGACACGCAGATCTACAATGTAGATCTGTAATACCCTACACTCTGAAATACGATTTCATCTACCGTTTATAGGAGTTTTCCTCCCTTTCTACATGCTCAATTTATTAGTATCACCATGGTTTTCTAGTTACTTTGAAAAAGACCCAAACCGAAGCTTTTTTCCTGACAGGGTTTTCTGCACTAACAAAAATGTGGGCAAAAATAATACTAATCACTGCAACAGATATTCGCATCTACCAAACAGAAGTCACACCTTCTGATCCGAATCTGGAAAACACATATTCGTAACATAGATAGAGCCTGCTTCTGCTGGAAGTTTTGGTATAATGATGTTAACTGTTTTGTGTAGTAAGTAAAGCATGATCTGTTTGTAGCATATGAACATTTAGGCCAGAAGCACAACTAATACCATCTGGTCCAGTTTCGTGCATTACATACTACAAACATCATCCAAGAACTTGGGCATTAAGCCATTAACTTCTCTGTGTTCTACAGCATGAGTTTTAAAATGGCATTCAGCCCGATACTAAATTTTCAAGTGGTGGACGCACCGCTGTGTGTACATACTGCTCAACCAGCTACGAAAACAAGATGCTGAGAACTGCAACAGATTCAGAAAGACTTTATGGGATCTGAAAGACTTCTACAGTGAGACTTAAGAAAGCCATTAATTTCTCAGACAAACTTCATATAGAAGTTGCTAAATTCTAGGAGTTACATCAGTCAATGTGGTGAAAATTGCACAATAACAAGAAAAATTCAAACTGCTGTTCTGTAACCAGGAATCAAAAGTATATCTTCCTTTCTCCCCCACTAAAAAAAACCAAAACCAAACAAACAGAAAAAGTATAGCAATTTAATAATGAAAATGACTGATAAAACTATACACAGTATTTCAGCAACTGTTCTGTTAATACCACATGTATGAAATTATAGAAGATTTGTTACTTCTACTTTGCAGAATCGATTTTACTGCCTTCCTTTGTCCTTCATTATAGATACAGGACATTATGCTGGGCTGCACAAAAGATTTTATTCAAGGAAGATGAAACAAGGGGAGAGAAGTATTAGCTACAGTAGAAGAATAACAAGTTGACGACCACCTAAGCAAGCTTGACATACAAAAGGCCATTAGACTGGGTGGAATGCATCCAAGGGTGCTGAGGGAGCTGACCCATGCCACTGTAAAGTTGCTCCATATCATTTTGAAAAGGCAACAGTGATCTAAGGTCTTGATGACTGGAAAAAAGGCAAACAAAGCAAACACCATGTCCTTCTTCAAGAAGGATCTAGGGACCTATGGGCCAGTTGGCGTAAGTTCAGTTAATAACATTTATAGAACAAATCCTTCCAGAAGCTATGTCCACATAAATAATGGACATTAAAGGAGCCTGGGAACAGCAAGCACAGATTTGCCAATGGCAAACCATCCTTGATCAACGCAATTACCTTCAACAGGATGATCAAGGGGAGAACAGAAAACACATTTGTATTGACTTCTGCACGGTTTTCAACCAGATCTCGCGTGGCATCCTTCAAGCCAAGCTGGTGAGATATGGTATGGGTAAGTGGACTGCAGGTAAGTAAAAAACTAGGTGGACTGCTACAAACAAAAGGCTGTGACCAGCTACCACTTGGGTTTCTTTAATGCTGGTTACTAGCGGTGTTCCTTGAGGGTCAATACTGGGACTAATACACTTTAACACCTCCATCAACAACCTGAATGATGTGAAGGAATGCACCCCTTGGAAGTGTGCAGGTAGGAGCAAACAGCAAAACAATCCTCAGCTGATTGGAGGAACTGGCTGACAGGAACCTCATGATGCTCAGCAAAACCACATGTAAAGTCCTGCATCTGGAAACAAACAATCTCATGTAACGGCACAAGGGGGGTACTAAGGTGCAGCTGGGCAACAGCTCTGCAGAAGTGGACCTGGGCGTCCTGGTGGATAAGTGAACAGGCATCAGCAATGTGCCCCTGCAACAATGACAGCCTTCATTAGCACCAGTGCAGCCTAAGTCAAGGAAGGCAATTATTTGCCTTGAGTCAGCATTTGTGAGACTACATCTGAAGCACGATATCTGGTTTTACACTCCCTAGCCAAGAAAAATACCGCCCTACAGAAGTGTGTCAGGGGCTGGAACACACGATATACAAGATAGGGCTGAGGAAATTGTGTTTGCTTCTGCTTCAGAAGGCTACTGTGAGATGCTACTGCCATCTTCAAATATCAAAAGGGGCATTATAAAGAAGACAGAACCAGACTCTTCTCAGAAGTGCAAAGAGCTGAGGGACAACAGCCACAAACTAAAACAGTAATAAACCAGTTAGACATGAGAAAAACCAAAGAAACACAGAGTGATGCAGTAAAAGACTCAAGCAGGTTGGCTAGAAAGGTTGCATGATTTCCATCCTTGAAGATACTTAAAACTCAACTGGATGCGACCCTGACTTTGAAAGTGTCTTTTACTTTAAGCAGAGGGTTGGACTAGGTACCTCCAAAGTACTATTCGAACCAAAATTATTATCCATGTCTGTGAAGGAGTGAAATAACAGTCATTTTGTCATTAGAAAAGAACAGAACTCAATGTTTCCAAAAACTGTCTCTGTAATTGCATGGTTACTGAAGTCATGAACAACATGTTTTTATAACAGCTCTGAATGCTTTTTTTTTCTTTTTAATCTTGCATAGATGATAGAGTCCTTACTGTGAGTTTGAGAAGTAACTAACTACTGCAAAACCATCAGGGAAACTGTCTGGTTTTAGGAAAACAGTATGCTTATATAGTTCTTGGAAGTACTTTAACCACAGTTCTCTTTTAAATACTTCTCATCAGGAACTGTTCATTCAAGAACACAGGTGGAAAGTTTTACCTTACATTTCCCTAAAACAGAAGACAGGGCCTTGCAAAGTCATTATAATCCAAATTCCAGTTAAATCTTACTTAATTATAGAATCAACTAGATTGGAAAAGCCTTTTAAGATCATCAAGTCCAACCATATATATATTATACATTGCTGTATTTATATGAGTTTCCCACATATTACATTTTATTGGAGAATAAAAAGGGAAAGAAAGAATACAGAGCAGAAAAAGGTCTTCATTATCGAAAAGTCCCTGGATTTACTTCAGGACTCAGAATTATTGATTTTACACAATGGCACTGATGTTTTTTTTTTAACCCAACCACTTCCTTCTTGTTGCAAGAGTTATTTACTCCTAACACTGATAACTAATAAATGTGCCTTTAGAAAGATGAGAAAAAATACACTATGATGCATAATTTCCTGTCAGTTTTTCTCCCCACAGCATTTAGCTAGGCACTGCAGTAATGAACTTAGATTTTATGTGAACTTTATTAGAGGATAATACCATCACATCTTCACCGAAGTATGTATGCCATGTCACCAGGCTAGCCTGAAGAAACGGCTTGAACTACTGCTGCCATTACAGCTCTCAAAGCTAGGAAAACCAGAATAATCTGGATAATTAAACTATGTTCCTTTCAGATTTCCTCCAAGAGCTGAAAAGCCACTTCACGAAGAAGAATTGCAAGTCAAAGCTAACACGCATACGAATATTTAATTTCAAGACAATCTCAACTGTAGAACATTCTTCATAATTACTGAAGGTTGCCTTGTTTTCCTTTATCTGTAATACATTGTTGCTTCAGACCTGTGTGACTCACAAAGTAGATTCCAGCTTTACCAAGAAATGCTAAACATCCAAATGGGAGAAGCCTCCCCACCAGTACGAGGGAGCTCTAGACCCAAGTTGAATGTAATTTCCTCAGCAAATAGTGTGATAATTAAAAACAAACAACACCACACACATTGTTTCTCTTTGTAAGAGATACATAAAGAAAAGGGGCACAAGGAATCCCAGGTTATGATTCCCTGAAAATGGGATTAACTCCATAACATGTTATAAGAGTTCTGGAAGATTTGAGATAACTGTATTAATGATCATTATGCTACACAGAATTTTTTATATTCTTCATTAGCATTCCTCAGAATATCATAGCTGCTGTATGTCTCCAAAAGAAAGCTAGGTCAATTGGCATGTCAACATAAATAAACAATTTTCTGACAAGCTCCATAAAATTTATTCAGATAAACAAAAAAGTAAATCAGGATACTTCGTCTTGGGAGGGGTGAGGGAAAGGCCTGTTTTGGTCTCCTGCATTTGTTCTCAAATAATCTTCACACTCCAAAACCACATAGAAGTAGAAAACAGTGCTCATGATAAGAAAGATCAGGTAACATGGAAAAAAGCAGAAGAGAGGTTTTTACCTTGTTTTCATTGTTGAACTGCTTCCTCCAAACAAAGTTTCTTTATCACACTAACTAATATCTATTTAGGTTCTTCAGTTCCCTTTCACATCAATTTAACTGTCACTTCATTGCTTCAAGAGTCATTAAGAGAAAAATGCCTGTAACAGAGCTCACCTACTGTAACAGCAACAGTATGTTACTGAACAGTGCAACAGAAACAAAACGCCAAACAACAACAAAACCATAACCCAACAAAAACTAATATTGGCATTGATGCTGAGAAAACTCTTGAACCTGTGTAGTGACAGCCACAGATACAAGGCTTATTTTCTTGCACAAAGTCTAAAAGTAGGAGAAAAAAATATTCTATTTAAACAGCTCTATATTAATCTTAATATCCTGAAAGTTCCATATTTTAACATGCATTACAGATTGTCTTTTTGTAACTCACCTCTCCATGTCAGTCTTTCTTGGTAACCTGTATAAGGAAAAAAAAAAAAAAGCCATATTATAAATTGTTTATTACATTTCAGACTACTAGAAATCTCGTTAGTACCCTTCAACTAAGTACAAGAAGAAATTCCACATACCTATAAAGAGCATGTCAAAATTTCTATGATTGAAAACGTTTCCTAAATGCAGTAAAATTACATGTTTGACAAAGGAAGTAGCTTGGCAGCTCTAGAAAGCAGCCTCATTAAAGGGGGGGGGGGATAAAATCAGGTGTAGAACAGCACCACAGGGCGCCTGCTGCTACTGTGTGCCAGGCAAGCTGGAACCGGTCAAATTAATTTTAAAGCTTGATGAAGTGTGCTGAAATCACAAGAGTTGTACTAATCTAATGAGCCACACAGTACCACCATCCGTGCTTTGTAACTGATGACTTCCACTAAGCATCCATGACTAGAGTTAAATAATTCATGGTAGTAATCCCAGAACATCTGCAGCAAGTGTCAAAATATGCTGTTTCCTGAGTTGTTTGAAATGAGTTTCTCTTTTCTTTTGAATTAATCTAGAAGTGGAGAAATGTCATCCTTCAGAAATATCAATGACCTGTGTGACTGATTCTACTGCAGAGAGCGTACTATATTTCTGTAATGTTCCACAGGTATCACTGGCATCTCATTAAAAAGGTTATTTTTTTACTGTAGGACTAAAATAGCAATAAGCTGGTGCTGGTAAAAGAATGAGAAATCATTTTGTTGGAAATAAGGAGAAGACTTTGCAACTGGGCTTTCTACTAGCCAAGTCCATGCTTTACGGGAAAAATCTAGCTTACTCTGCCTTTGGAGGGGATATCACATAGCTTACAAACTACTTGCTGAATCAAAGCACCCAAGGAATTCCTGTGTTGTTCGCACCACCCATTTTATTTTGTACCTTAATTACGTACTGAAGTCAAAAGGACCTCCTCTACACCTTAAGACAAGAATAAATGACATCACAGGCACACGCTCCTAGAAGAATGCATACAGTACCAATTACTGTCTGCACATACCACAAGCACACAGGATGTTTCCTGAATGGCATTTCAGAAGTTCTTACAAAGCAAAATTCTAAAATTCTAAAACTCCTCATCCTTTCCAGAGTTTGAACACTCTCAACCCCACGTCAAGCAAAACTGTGTTTGCCTTCTTACCAGATACGTTATAGTTATTTTACAATACCTATACCTATTTTTTTCCTATTTGTTCTCTATGTCACTTCTTAAAACATACAGGTTCCCCACAGGAACATCCAAGGTTAAACAAAGTAAAAGGGAAACAGGTTTCTTAAAAGTACAGATGCTTTCAGGAAAGCTTTTCTTGGCCCAAACACATTCCTTTGTTTTGCCACTTCAAACACAACATCAGCACAGTAGATCACAAAGTAAATGTAAATAACTTACTTATTTCCCCAAAACAATCAGATGATATTTTCAAAAGTACACAAGTAACTCAAGGAGTTGCAGCATTTGAAAATATCTCTGTTTCACTTGTTTCAGTTTTGTGCGTTCTGGTATCGGTACAAACGCCACCACTGGGTTTTCTGACAGTAACTTGGAGGCAAAGTTAAGCTATTAAGATAACAACCTGCATCAGGCTGCCTTCCACTCCCTGCCATCATTTTCTTAGTTTGGGTTGGAAAGGACCTTAGAGATCATGCAGTTCCAACCCCCCTGCCATGGGCAGGGACACCTCATACTAGACCAGGTTGTTCCAAGTCCCATCCAATCTCGCCTTGAACACTGCCAGGGGATGGGGCACGCACCACTTCTCTGCATAACCTGTTCCAGTGCTTCACCATCCTCACAGTGAAGAATTTACTCTCTTTATGAGAGCCCACTCAGCAACTTTCACTAAGCCCCCCGCGTATGGCCCAACACAGATACAAGCCTGCACAAACAGGGCATTTCCACGGGGTGGGAGAAGGGGAAGGAGCAACCAGCTCCTCATCACCGGGACAGATCCCCTGCGAGGCCTCCCATCCCCTGGGACGCTGGGAGGTGGCACCGGTAAGCCCTAGCAGCTGGACAGGAAGAGGCGCGGGAGCCAGCCGGGGTAGTTTAGGGCACTCACAGGTCAGCCAGGACGGTGAGCTCGGCGTAGGTCCGGTGCAGCAGGAAGTCGATGAGGGTGCTGAGCCGATAGCCGGGACTGGCGGCGGCTGTCACAGCCCCGGGGGCCGGCGGGGCCGGGGCTGACGCGGGGCCCCCGCCGGCCGGCACCAGCTGGTTGCTCTCCAGCTGCACCGGCGCCATGGCGGCGGCGGCGGCGACAGCGCCTCAACCCCGGGCAGGAACCGCTCGACAGCCCGGGGGGCGGGGGAGGGAGCGCGGCCGGCGCTCCCGGAGGCACCGGCCCGCAGCCCGACTCACCCCGGACGGAGGGAGCGGGGCGCCCAGCGGCGAGGGCGGGCAGCGGCGGCACTGGAGGAGAACCGCAACACTCAAACCCCTCTGCTGGACGCAGGGGCCGCCGCCATGTTCGGCGCACGGAACCGGAAGCGAACAGCTGTAGCGGACCGGAAAGAGAACCTTTCCGGAACAGCCTCACTGGGGGGGCGGGGGGCTGGAGCTGGGGGGGTGGGGTTTGTCGCTGCTGCCGCCGGCGGCGCGCGCGGGGTGTCCGTCGCGGCAGAGTTTCCCTGAGGTGGCGGACCGAGGGGCGGGAAGGTGGCCGGGTTTGCGCGGCCTCTGGCGGTCTGGCGGCGGGGACGCTGAAGGGGCTGAGCCTGGCTGCCTCCTTGTAGGGCACGGCGGGGAGCGGAAATGGCGCCGTGCTCGGGAGCGAGCTGTCGGGACAAGGGCTGGAAGGTGCCTTTCCTGCTGTGCTTCCCGATTGAAGTGTCAGTAATTGACAAGGGAGGGGACGCAGCGGGGATGGCTCTCCCGTTGTGGTGAAATACAGGGCGAAGGAGAACCAGATGACTGGTTTAGCGTCTCAGAGAGGCTGATGCAGTTCTTCAGGCTGCAAGGAACGATGGTCTGCGTTAGGCGCTGGGCGGGCCTTGTGTGAAGGGTGCAGATCGATGCCGGGCAGTCGAGGTTAGGGGTAGCTTTCTGTGCATCCTCCTTTAAAGTCTCTGGTAAAGCAAGGGAAAGGAGCAGTGGGCAGGAGAGTGATCGGTGGGATCTGGTGATAAACACATAACCATGGGAATTTGTGCGTATTCTGTCTTCTGACGAGAGAAGGGAGGTCTGTAAATAACATGGATTTTTTCGTGTACTGGTTAGCAAAGTGGATTGTGTAAGGAAAGGAGCAGTATTTTGCTCTTGAGAATTTTATGATTCACTTGAGTGTTAAATGATAAATACTTGCCATATGATTACAAAGAAATCCCTGAAATAAGCACATTGTAGACAATAAATATCCAAACTCCTCAAAGTTTAATAAAAAAAAGGAAAGGTCTTACTTGTTTTGTATTAAATGTAGACTTTTTAAAACCTCTTAGCTCTAAGGGGAAAGTAAAAAATTTTTCAACCCGAGAAGTGTGGAATCAACAATTTAATGATGGCGATAATAGTAGAATGATAATAATGGCATCTATGCCAGCAACAAGAATAGTCAGTTATATACCTGCGGGGAGCATGTCTCTTGCCCCAGGCTATGAGCTGACTGACAAGGAGAGGCTTTTCCGTACCCTCTGTGGAGCATAAAACAGTGCATTGAGCAAGATGAACTGTTAACTCTGCATTGGCACAGCTGCTCCCACATTACTGTATGGGCTGCCAGCCACTGCCTCACCTCTGAGGAGAGAAGAGAGTAGAAACGACCTGTAGACCTAATTTTTGCTCTTTTTTTTTTTTTAGGTTACTGGATTTTTTTTCAAAACAGGTGAATAAAAGTTATTTGCTTAGTGTATTGTAAATTCTTGCCTCCCCATTGCAAAAATGGGTTTTTCCAAATGTATGAAAATCTTCCCCCCCCCCCCCGCATGAGTGTACTCATTTTATGGCCAACTAGTTGCATTGTTGAAAAAATAGTGACTTACATGCACAGGATTAGGCTATCTATGAGAACTATTAACTTAGAATGCAGACTTTTTTATTGTTCTTTTCCCTTCTTCCTATCTCTTCTCTTCCAATCTAGTCCATAGTTTAGTCATTCTGAAAACATTCTGAGAACTTACCAGTACATGCTTACCCTGCATTTCTTAGCTTATCCGTGGTTTAGTGTGTGGTGTTCCTGCCTATGGCAGGTGATCTTAAGGTCCTTTCCAACCCTAACTGTTCTATGATTCTATGACAGTATAATTCCTATTGATTTTAATGGCACAGGCTCAGGTTTTGTTGGTGAAAAGGCAGGTGGGAAATAGTGGTGGAATGTGACTTTGCTCCTCTTAGGGTTGTCTGTTATTGGAGAAGCTCTGGTCTTGGTGAATTTTTTAGCCTTGGCTGGGGAGGAGGGATGTCCTCAGCTTGGCTGCTTTTCTCCGCTTCTCTGGGAGAGGAGAGGTTAACTGGAGTCATGGCAGGGGTCATGCTGAGCTCTTGTCTCACATGGCTATATAGGGAAGAAGTGCTTGATTCTGTTTTCAAAGAAAGCAGGAGCAGCCACAGGGAAGTTTTAGAAGCTCAAGGCTTATGCTTGTGTGCACACAACAAACATGCTGCTGGGAGACTTGGCAAGATTAGTTGTTTTAACAGTAAGCTGGAGACGGCTATTAGGAGTTCAAAAATCAGGTGACTGGCCTATAGAATACTCGTGTAAAAGGAAATACATAAATTTCCACGTCATATGCATCATGTTCTCTGCCCTATGGTAGATGCCTGTCAGCTTGCACAGGCAGCACGGTATTCTGCTACGTTAGGACTGTACTGTTGTAATGTGCTGCTTAGTATGGCTTAAAGGAGGGTTTAGATTGAGAAAGGCTTGGGCATTCCCAGCCTGGGAGTACTGCTGCATTTTTCCAGTGCAGATGGCACTGAGGATTAAAACATCAGCTTCTCCTTCTAACGTTGTTAATATACTTTGTGACTCCAGGCACATGCCTCAGTTTCCTGACTTGTGAAATAGCTATATTAGTGATTGCACTCCTCCATACATGAGTACTTACCCAAGAAGCCAAATATTTTAAACTGGCTCCTCTTTGTTACGGTAGTGGGGAGCCTGGAAGCTTACTTTCAGGTAGGAATTTGTTGGTCAATCAAAACCTGTTGATATTTAGCCATGGAGCTAATAGTGTAATAGAGCTAATGGGAAGGACAGCAGATGACTTTCTATTTCCAGAGAAGTTAAACATTTACTGTTCTTTGGAACCGTGGGACAAATGTTCAGTGGGAGGGAGGTAGACCGTATCGCACTCTGCAAGACAGTCTGCTAGCTATCCTCTGTTTGTGTGGTTTAGAACATGGTTTTTCCATTTCTCTGTCAATTTTTTCTTATTGGAGAACAGTTTAAAAACACAGGCATCTCGTGGACCTGGGATTTAAGCATTCTTTTAATAATAAAAGATAACAATACACAAATATAGTGTATAGATTCCTTATCAATCACTTGATCCATGAAGTGTTGCAACACTTTGCAATGTTATATCCAAGTGCCTATATAAATTATGAGTAATAAAACTTTTATATCATTCATGCTTTTCAGAAGGCATCAGAGAATCAGATATGGTGGGAGAGAGCTCCTACACATAATATGAGTTATTGCAATGCTGCATGTTACGAACTTAGGAAGTTTCAAGCTTGTCTTCAATGAAAGTTAAGGTATATATTTAAATTCTAATGGGATACCATGCATCACTATACATCAAACACATACCAATAGCAAAAAAATATTTAAAGTTTTCCATTGTAGCAGTCACATGAACATAAGACTTTTTCTATAATGTTATGATTCAAGCCCAGTTGAAAAATACCACTGACCTTCTCTTCACAAATGTTTTTATGGCCCGTATCTTTATTAGTGATTATTTGTTGGTAGTTCTGTACTTCATTACACAAATCACAGGTTTGTGATTTGTACAGGCCTGTTGTACCTACAGTAGAGCATTCTTTGCAAAAGTGTATGCGTGTGTGTTAGAGGAAGGGGGGTTGTAGCTGGTTACTGCACAAGTGCTCTTTTTTTTTTTTCTATTTATTAAAAAGGCTGCAAAGGGAACCAATTTAAAAAAAAACCCAACCTATAAGTTTTAAAATGATACATTGCATGATACATTAAATCCCTTTTTTGATCTACTTTCTTCACAGGATTAAGTTTGGCAACTATTTTTTGGAATGGTGGAAAACATACAGTAACAGATTGAGAGTTCTCTGTCAGTCACTCATGGTGTGTGAGACAGCATGCTACTGTGAGACAGAGAATCTCTTGTGCAGCGTGTAGTAAAGTACACTACAGTTCTAATTATATGTTGTGAACAACTTAAGAAAAGAAACATTCTCCAAGTCATAAAATACAATCTTTGATTTTATTTGAATTTACAAAAGTCCCTTTTCTTATAATAATGCAAAATGGTTTATAGCCGTATTAGTCTGAAGTTACTTTGGGGCTTGTTTACTAACTGTGTTGATATCCACTGTAAATTTTGAAGTGGTTTGTCTCTGTCAGACTGGAACTAAAGCTAGCTAAAGGCCTTGCTATCATCAAAAGAACTTTCATTATTAATGTGATTCAGTTAATTACAACTCAATTTACTATTTCAACCATACAAGCTGCATTTTTTTTTCTGTGAATAAAAAAAAAACCATGCGTTGTTCACAAGTAATTCTGAAATAGGAGCAAAACAGTAACATCCTTTATGCATCCCACATCTTTGAAAAGCTAACAAAGGAAAAAGAACCCCTGATCTAACGTATGGCAGTGATGAATGACTCTGTTCAGTCAGTGACTTGAACAACTTGACAACACCAACCCTAACCTGTGATTTCTCCCTAACAGTCCCCGAGTGTTACTCAGAATTTAAAAAAATACACATATGCTGGAAAAATACTAAGTGAGCACTTACTAAAACATCAAAGTACTTTTGGCCAAGAGGATTTATCTGTGCAAACACCTAAGAGATGGGGAGAGTATCAGGGAAGTAGATCTGATTAGTCATACCCAGTGGGAGAGGGGACTGCAGCTGTGAAGTATTCTGTCCTAAACTTAGAAGTGGACAGCTCGATTGTATTTAACTGCTCCTGACTAATATATTCAGACAGTGCAAACTCTCACACTCTTTGAAAGACAAGGGTGGATACCAGAACATGCTTAATTGCAAACACTTTGTAGATCTGCAGCTGTGGTCAGAGGACATTTAAATGCCGACCCTCGCTCTCAGAGGTAAGCTCGCACAGGATTACTCCTGTGCTGCCATTCTCCAACCTCACTTTGGGTGTGAAGGAAGTTTCTGGGCTAAGATGATTTCTAAGAAGTTTCCTTGAGAGCTTCTGGAATGCTATTTTTATTTGTATATTTATTTATTTATCTTCCCCCCCAGAAAGGATAAAACAGCACTTTTTGTAGCAGTTAGGAGAACCTTTTCTAAACCCTACCTAGGGTCACAAAGCTCTGAGATGTCAGCTTTGACATAAGAGGATGCCAGAGTAGTTTTGGCTCCAGGAACTGAAGAGCTGATTACATGATTTCGTGTGTGATTGCGAACTGGATTGACTTAATGAAATCCAGTGACTACACACTGTCCATTAAAATTGAAAGAAAAGTACAGTGAAAAGCCAGGATGTTACATCTGTAGCAATGCGGGAATACTGGTCCTCTGATGGATTATAAAATATGGGCAAGAGGAGCAGATTGCTCTCAGATGTCATAGAGGCATGCACACAGGCAGCAATTCCAGCAGTGCCAGTTTTGGAAGATCAGACAATGTAGGTTAAGGGTGGAATTACCTCTGTGCAAGGGTCCTAGTTCTGGAAGCACAACCTTCTTACTCCCAACTAAATACAGCCTGTTGTGCAAGAAGGATATGCAGTGCTTTGTGTGGGGTCAGGCAGCACCTGGATGAGCAGTCGTTTAGAGGTTTTTGTGGAGTACAGACCACATACTGAGATCTGCGTATAGCCCACAATTCATACAACTCAACATTTTAGCTTAGAAGGAGGACTTTCCCAGCCCCACTGATTGCAAAGGTAACTGGCAGACTGTGGCTTGTTGTAATGCTGTAGGAATCCGCAGAATGCTAAAAATTGTTACCATTCTGCCCAGCCGTAGCATGCAGAAGACATAGTAGAATCTCAGTAAACCCCAGCAACATTTTATTTGGAGGATCAGCCAGCAAAGCCATAGCCCCTTCTCTTCTGTCTTTTGTTTGTTTGAGCAAATGATCTGATCCTGAAAATGGGCATTTTTTGTCAAAATGCCTTTTCACACCAGCAAGTACAGCACTGTACAATGGTGTCGTATGCACAGTGAGTAAATCGCATAGGGAAATGACTGAGCTTCACCTCTGTACGTCACATATTAAAATTGGTTCCTTCAGGCTTGAGAACATGATCAGAAACAAGAGCAGCAGCAAAGCTATCCCTCTCCCTCTAGTGTCTACACAGCCAGACTTTTCAGAGTATGACAGCTCAAAGGAAGACTAGAACAGATAAAAAAGGCCATCTTTCCGCTGTGTATTTAGGACAAGCAAAAGCACATTCACAGCTAATTTTAAGCAGCCTTCAGAATGCAGTGTAACACCTTATTAACTCACTTGTACTTAATCCTTGCATTCTGATATTTTTAGAAGCCAGTATGCAATTCATCAGTACTTTCAACCCATGTCGCCTTTGTAATGGTTAACACTGCTCTATTTCTCTTTTTAATTTAGAATTAGTTTTCCAACAATAAGGCTTGCTCACAAAAAAAGTTACACTGATATAACTAAATTAATTTATAAATGGAATTAGTTAAACATGCATGCTCTTCCTTCTCCTCCCCCTAATGTGGCCTTCTAAATTTGGCTAAATAGTGTCCTTTGTTGCAGTCTTTGGAACTGATAAAGCCCTGCCTTCATCACTTGTCTGTCTGCTCCTTCTCAATTGGAGGAGAGTTTGGTCTGGTTGAACCTCTTACGATTGGAAACTGTAGGAGAATAAAGTCACCTTCACAGATTTAGGGCGCTTTGCTAGAGGGCTACCAGTTTTGTAGTGCAAAGTACCCCTGCAAGTATGGGATCACAGCTATTTGAATGTATAGGGTTTGAGGCTTTTGAAGATAATGCCTCTTCCTTCGTTGGTTATTATTTCTTGATCACGTGGAAACTCAGAGGATACAGCTGTATCAAGGTTGAACAGTCCTATTTTGTCTGTGCCTGGTTTTATCTTGATCCAGTATTTCCCAGCCAGGAGGCTTCAGTTAGCTTTGGGCTGCCTCTAATGAACTGCAAATGAAAACAAAGTCCTCTAAACCATGGTCTCTCTCTGTTATGTATTATCTAATCAGGGCTGCCCAGAACAGGCCTTTGGAAACCTGTTCTCTGTACAAGCATACAAACTGGACTTATCAGGTAGTTTGTGTTAAGGCTGCTGTGAAGCAGAGAGAGACTTACAGAGGTCTTTTTAATGATTTTTTTTTTTCTAAATGTATAATGTGCTTACTTAGGGACTTACACAAAACAACCTTTTTCTCTCTTCATCATCTTGTAGATGTAGTCTGAGGTACAGTACATAAAATGCCAGTATAGCAAGAGGTAAGAATTTAGCACAGCTAATGCCCCACTGAACATTTTCTGGAGGAAAACAAGGGAAACAAACCAAACCCAGTTCCTCTTCCTTCAGCTTGCTGGAATGTAAATGAAAAGAAAACCAATCTTTCTAGGAATGGGTTTGTGTAAATGGGAAATCTGATGGGTAATCAGCCAACATATATTTACTTAAAACATGATCATTCTGCACCTTTCTCTGCATAGTTCCTTTCATTCTGTACTGAATGTCCTTTTGCAGTTTAGCTTAATCTGTTTCTAAAAGGTGAAGAGACCACAGGATCCCGTAGTGCAGAATACCTGCTGCAGGATAGCTGGTCAGACCCATTTGTCTATGCAATTAAATGCTAGCTTAATTGCAGTTAGTTGAGTAAGAAAAGAGCAACAAATCTCTATGCATAAAAGGTCTAAAATATGACAAGAAAACAAGGAAAACTTTCCCAGACAGTGCTGAGTTCCCTCATCTGGAGCTCTCCCTTCATTTTTACCCCAACGTTTCTTGAAGAGATTCACAACTTATGTTTGTATTATATCACTGCTTTGTTTGTAACATTATGTGACATGAGGAAATTGTTTCTAGGACTTCACTGTGCTGGTAACTTGTATATGTTCCTCTTGGAGAGGGAGGTAAAAGGACAAGTGAATGACATGGCAAGTGTTTATCAACTCTTAGTATTGCACATGGGTGCCTGTAAAATACTTAGAGTTGATAAACACTTGCCTGGAACAACTCCTGCATGGGGGAACTTAGACTTTTCGCATACTCTGAACTGTGTTTAGTCTTGATGCCCAAAGGAGCTGGTGTGACTGGAGCTCCTGTGCACGTGCACAGGCACAGGTAGCGGAGGTGGGTGACTGTGTACACAGTACTTAGCAGCATGAGAGCTGAACCTCACCAGGGCCATTATTTGCTCTTAAATACTCAGAAAGTAGTAAAGAATTCTTTATTTCTTTAATTAATTCAGAAAAATAAAAGAAATGCAGAAGTAGTAAAGAACACTGAAGATGGGGGCAGTCATCCTTCCTTCCCTTCCACCCTCAAAGTAGGAAAGCCTGCCTTCTATCCCAGAGAAATTTCATTCAGTAATCTGTTTAGTCCTCCCTTTCACAGCATCATTTCGTTTTCAGGCACACAACTCTTGAACTACCTTGAGGTTACTGATTATATTGAAGTTAACTCCCCTAAGCAGAGGCAACCTGCAAACGGTATTTCTCCTATCTGATTCCAGTGTCTCAGTATGTAAAAAGGCCTTCCCTAATTTTTTAAGGGGTCATCAAAGCCCTTTCTGTCAATGACTGATAATCTACAACCTACAAATAACTGTTCTTAAAATGGATCTGTCTCTGAGCACATGTGGTTTGCCTTAACATGTGTGATGCTACAACAGGAAACAGACTTGCTACAGAAAGCTATTTACAGTAGTCCTGGACCATGGGTAGAAACGTGACAAATTTTGACTCAGAAAAAAAAAAAAAAATCAATGTTAGTTGTAGGAAAATGGGAAGAAGTTAGAGAAATGAAGCAAGTGTAGGAAGCCAGAGGCAGCCAGACTGCTTTTACGAGGCAGGAGACATGTGATCCATAACTTGTCATGAATGATGGGAATGTGAGCTTACTAGGGTACTAATTAGGCCACTGGAGGTCTCTGGTTTAAGGAGTCTTACAAGAAGGTGCTTTTTATCAAACCTTTTGCTAGGGCAGGCACCTATGGCTTTAATATCTGTAGTTCAGCCTATATATTTCTGCATGCATTCTGAATGTAAAAGGTTGTAATGAAGATATGAAATGAATGTATTTCTGCTTGCACATGAAGAAAGGCTGAGAGCCTTGCTGAAATAAAGTATCTTCCACAAACTTCATAATCAGAATAAAGATTACATTCTGTGGGATTCAAAGGTCTCCACTTAGTATGTAATCTTGCACCCTTTGGAGTGTGCACTCTGGATGTGCTTCCGTCACATACTGAGTGTGAAAGGCTGGGGCAGAGCATATAATTTCCTACTGCCATGGAAGAAGCAGAAATGACAAAAGCATTTCCGGTACATTGTTAGGAGAATGCTGAGATGCTGCATGTACATTCAAAAATTACTCTTCTAAACGGAGAGAGAACCTGCAGTTTCCATAATTGCTAGTTTGGTGCTTGTGTCCATAGATCAAAAGAAAGGGAGCTCTCATTTTAGGTAAGGAAGGATGGCAGTGTCAGTAGGGACAAACTACTAATCCAAACTGCATAGGCAGAAGTCCTCTTTGTTTTGGAAGAACAGTGGGAATTGGTTGTGCTCATTACCCCAAAAGATTTGCTTTAGTCTCCTTTTTTCCTTTGTGTAATCTGTACTTTACAGATCTATGGAGTGTAAGATTAGCTCCTTTAACCTCCTATATATTACATCCCTTTGTTTTCACTGAACTAACCTTTTTACATGTTCAATGAAGTATACCTTGTTTTTGACAAAGCATTATCTTCAAGAAAGTGTCCAGTCTCAGTCAGAATATATCAAAAGATGGAGCAGCCATGGT
Source organism: Pezoporus wallicus (assembly GCF_028554395.1). NCBI lineage: Eukaryota > Metazoa > Chordata > Aves > Psittaciformes > Psittacidae > Pezoporus > Pezoporus wallicus. Next base: position 187,900 of record NW_026638681.1, on the reverse strand, counting down.
TTTGTTTCAGAGAGGAATCACTTTCACACGTTGACAACTGTGTTGCTCTTGGCTCCACTTACGAGATTTATAGAGATGCTGTGCTTGAAAGAGGTCTCTCATGCTATGAATTGTGGTAGAACATACCAGCTGAGCATAGAATGGAAAGAAAATGAAATATATATTCATTATTGCACAGCTAGAACAGTGAGGATGAATTCTCTCTATTTCCAGGCATCTATATGCCCAGCTAGTGATACCATTAGTGGAGACAAACTGAGCTCCTTTGATCACTTTCTGCTGTGAAAAGGGTCAATCCTCCTTGCTCTTCACACTCCCTCCTACATGATCCTGACTCACCCTCGAGCTGACTTTCATATTCACTGAGCTGATTCAGCTCATTAACCCATTAGAAAACTGTCCTGTTTTTACTTCTCTGGATATATCTTCTGCCAGTCCAGTGAACTGAGTCAGCTCAGTGAGGGGTCAGGTGGGTGTCAATGCTTCTGTAAGGAAGCATGGGTGGCCAACATAGAGGTGGAATTAGGGGAAGGAAGAGGAAAAAGACAGGGGAAAGCATGCAAGGTGAAGGACCAAGATTGCTCTTTTCAATGACAGATAGCCTTAAGATCAACTGTTCTCACCTTGTCTGATTACATCTTTAGGAAGATGATTTCCTTAGAGTTCCTGTGGAGTCAATGTAGAAAAGGGAGTTTCTGTAAAGGGTGGCTGAAAAGGAAACAAAAATCTAAATTAGATTAGGCAATATAAGCATGTCTTTATATGCTTTACTGTAAAGACACCTGTGGATTAAAATTTTAAAACATTGTTAATGCCTAAATGCATGGAAAACCAAAATAATGATTTCTAGATGCAGAATTAGTCTTTGGAGAGCTCTAAAAGGCCTCAAGTACCATTTGAAAGACCATGTAAGTCCAGAGACCAGAACGTGAGCATCAGGTGAATTGACTATGTGAAGTCAGTATTGAGCAAAGGCTGGTGAAGCTGGTGTGACTTGGAATTTGATCAGGCTCTGCCCGAGGAGGAAGTAAGGCATAATCCTCTGTCTTACATCTTGTTTTCAATAGAGAATCCCTTGCTATTCCCTGTGTGCCACTAGCTCTCTTCCTAACTTTGTTTCTCTCTTGCTCTTTTCTCTTCTGCCATTGTTTGTGAAACTATTACTGAAAATAACCTACATAAATAAATAAATGGAATGAATAAATCATGAGGGAGAGAATGAATGTGTGACTGTGTGTAGGTGGATGACACAGAGAACCAGGCTGGTGGGAGCAGCAGGAGTTATCAGTTCATTTGCTAGCAACAGCAGAGCCCCGGCGAGGGTAAGGACGTTAACTATCTGATTGTGGAAGGTGCTGAGTGTCTTCATGTTCTGTCCTTTTGGAAGATGATTGAAAGCATTTCCATACCTTGCCAGTAGGGGCCTCAAGGAAGGAAGAAGAGGGCAACAACCTAAACCTGTGATTTTCAGCCTTTTTTCTTTTTAGTTTACAGGTCCCTGAGGATTTCTCCCCTGTAACGATTTTTTTCATAATTATCTTTCATGGAGCCTTTTAAAATAATGGACCCTCAAGAGCAGCTGAGTTGCTGGCTTTCAGATACTGCAACACAGGAGAAACTTCCCTCTTGCAAAAGCAAGGATGGAGGTGCAATTTCAGAGTTGATATGGGTTGTACCCTCTCAGGTACAACCTTTTCTCCGAGGAAGACCCTAGCCACTAAGTTAATCAAATAGCTGAGCCACTGGCCCCTTGACATACCACTGAGCCCTGTGACACCTTCTATATTAGAGCATGAGGTGAACTCCACAGTACAGGAGGGATGCAATGTTCCCTTGAGATTTATCACACCTTGCCCCAGAGATGAAATGTGCCCATTGTGCTGTGTTGTAGAGCCATGCGTGCTGACAGCTTTGCCCTTCGAGATGGGACATATACAGCTGGAATTCAACTGGATGCAGAAAGGCATTTGCATAATAAATGGATAGGGGAAAAGTGGTTTAATTATCAATGGAATTATCAGTGGTGCTTTAAGTATAAATAATCCTGTAATAATAATAATCAGTAATAATCCTGACAGTGCAGCAGTCCTCTCTTTTTTTTCTGAAAGAGTTCAAACCTGTGTATGATATTTCCAAACTATAAGATTGTATTATTGTACCTGGTAGATTGAGCAACTTTTTAAAGAATGCTTGGAGGTGCGTGTCCATATTTGTGTGGTTTGTAAGCATTCAAGTATGTTGCTCTGTAGTACTCTTCGTAGGAGTCCAGGTATCCATCACAAATGGTAAATAGTAGGACTACAGCTGAAGACATTGTCTCGAATTTCCCTTCAAAACAAGTGTAGCTTGTTCTGGATCATTTCTGAAAGATCCAGATGTTTCCCTGACGTGAACTTATTCTTTACAGTTGTCCATTGGAGCTGTTGTGGGAGATCCAAGTGACATGCTATGCAGCCAGCCCTTGGGTAGATTATCCGCTCCCCTGGAGAGCACTGAAAAGGAAAATAGGATTTTTCAACTTTTTGCAGTATCCAGGGTAGCAGCAGAGTAGAGAATAGGATAGAAAGGATGAGGTATTGTTGGTTGCAGGGTATGCCTTTGAGAAGATGTGATGTTCTGAATTGATTTTCACTTTAAACTTCACAATTGTATGTGCAGGAATAGGGAATTACAATAATAAAGCCTGGAATTCATAAATACACTTATAACTCTGGTCAAGTGCAAATCCCTGAGATGCTAAGAAAGGAACACATCTGCCTATCAGTCACAGGCAGAACAGTCTCTACAGATTACAGTGATTGCTCTTAATCAACCTTTTATTCAGCTGTGAGCTACTGTTAACATGTAAAGTAAGCCTGGCCATCATCTGACTGTTATTGACAGCTAGTCCAGTGACTGAGTCTAGAGCTGATTGCAGATGTGTGTACAGTCCAAGGTTACCTAAGTTAATGCAAGAAGAAGGAGGAGAGAAACAAAAGGAAGATTTGGACAGTTGCACCAAAAACCTCATTATTGTCAGTCTGGGAGTCTCCAGAATGACTTGTGGATGTCTCTGCCAGGTCAGGGGACATTGCCCTCCATTCCTGCAGAAAGCACTGCTTTGCATAGGACCTGATGTTCAACGTCACTGGCATACTGCATGAGCTTGCTTTGTGCTGGGGCTGTGCAGGAGCATGGCCAGCACTTATGAGTGGGTTTGACCCTAGGCCATGGCTGGTACTGATGCAGGAGCTATGCTTCTTGCCACCCTGGATGTGCCACCACCTTTCTGTATCTTTCCTTGCCTTGAACATCTTCTGTCCATCCTCACAGCATAAAGTCTTGAAGCAATGGTAGAGAAAGTAAGTCTTGGCCATAGGCTGCAGGTATAAGCAGCAGTTAAAATGCTGGACTGTTAAAGATTATGTGTGTTATCTTCAGTTTGATCTCTTTTTCAGGTGGCTGAAAACAACAGAAATAATAAAAGTCATGTAGACACAGAACTCTACTTTCCTGCTATGTTTATTTCCTTTAAGGCATTTCTTTCCCTCTTGTGAATTGACAGACTTATCAACACCAGCTAAGATTCATTTAATATGCCTGACATAAGCCAAATAGTATCCTGTCCTGTTGCTCCATAGTCTTTTTAAGAAATAATTGGTTTTAGCTGCTATTATTAGCTAAAATATTTAGCAAATGCAATAGGTTGGTAGTCAGGCATTGCTGCAATCTATACCAAATTTTAACTCTGTAAGGCAATTTTTCAGCTTCCTGGTTGGATTTTTGTTTCGTTTTCCCTCCTGGCTATCATGAGACCATATCTCCAGGAAGCAGGAACACAGCAGCACCTGGAGCTCGATGCTGCCCTCCCAGTGCCTGTGCCTCTGTCAGGCACATGGAGGGGGTTCTGCACACAGCAGGCCTGCAGAATCGATCCCAGATGCCAAATATGGATATCAGTATCACACATCAAGGCTTTGAATTTTCATTTTTCATTCATAAAAAGGCAGACAGAAAGAAGCTCCATTCTCATCATCCTAAGTGCTGCCACACTTGCTCATATGCGCACATACACCACTGCGTTTACAGTTAATATCAGGGGATGTAACAGCACAGGAAGCACAGAACTATACCAAATTTCCATGCATTATAGAGTATATTTTTATAGATCCTGTTGCAAAAGGATCATTGCTTATTTTTATTTTTTTTTTTAGGTTTTAGTATGTTGCAAAAATATTTCTTCTTTCTCTGTCCATTTTAAAATCTCCTCTGGCATTAAGCAAAATGTTTCCCTTATCAATCCCCAAGGGTATAGTCCTGGTTTGCTGCGGATTCTCTGCTAGGTGTCCTGACTTTCTCCCAGAATGACAAACTCTTATTCTGGATGTGCTTATTTACCTATAGTAGTACTCTTCAAGGCTACCACAGCCTTGATGTAGGCAAGGCTCGATGGAGCAGCTAGCTGTCAGGCAGGAGCATGCACAGATGCTTTAGAATCACCCGTTTAATCTGAGGTTACAGGCCACTTTCAAGTGCTGGTGGACAGAGTGCAGGCGAGACTGTCAGAGGTGCCAGCTGAATGCAGAGTCACATGGATATCACCTCTTGGTGATAATAGCAGAGAAAAAATGTCTTTACGCCCTGTAAAGATCATGGCAGTGCCTGCCCAACTCACCTACAGTCCTGAAATCAAATGAAGAAGAGGAAAGACTTGCATTTTTTTCCCATTCTTGCTGTTTGTGAGACTGTCTCAGACACACTCCAGGGCTCTATGTTCCGTTCCTGATAGAAATGCAAAAGCCTGCGAAAGGTAACTTTGTCCAGCTTCCAAGCTAACGCAGGACCATATCTGGGACATCCTGGGTTTTATGCCCTTGATATTGGCACATCAAAGTATGTGACATCAGAGGATATCCTGCCTGCAGCTTCCCAAAGGCTTTGTGGAAGAATACATCTTTTTACAGAGTGTGTCACTGATACACAGTGGTGATACTGTCGCTCTTAGGAAAGTGACGGTGTTCCTATATCAACAGCATGTTCATCTTGGTGCGTGTGTTCTGCCTTAAAAAACGCTTCTTAGAGAGATTCTGTCAGTGTATAACTGATACTGGCACATCAGGGACACAATTAACATTTTGCTTCTGTGGAAGGGAAATGTTAAAAAAAAAAACCTTTGAGTCATTCCTAGTATTTATTTATCATCCATCAAAGGTACACTTCGTAAGTTGTAACACTTGCCTAAGTAAGTGTAGTATGGTTTTCAGATTGTTTTAAGGGTGTTTTTTCCCATTAGCATATCCTAATTTGCAAACAAACTTTGTTTCATTCTGGTGGACTATGCCCAAATTCAGTGGGCATCACCTGGGATGATGGAGCCATTATGAATACATAAACATATACATACTTTGTGCATGAAAGCAGCAGTCTCAGCTCTCAGGGCCAGCCCTTCCTCTGCCATTAGACAAATGGCTAGAGAAGATCCTTGCAGCCGGTAAGTCTCTTTGGAGCACTCCTTGAACATTCAGAGTTACAGAGCAGGATTCACCTTCTTTGGCAAAAGCTGTCTCTGATCTTCAGGAGAGCATGTGAAAGTGCATACAGGGAAAAGCAATGAGCAACGGTAGTCCTTGTAGTTTTCAGATACTTGTCCCTGTAAAAAGAATATCCCCATGGTATGGGAAATCTGTCCCAGGAATATAAGAACAGGCAGATCCTTGAACTAAAGACTGATAGAGACAGGGAAATGTTAGGAATATGCTTGCTCTCTTTTTCTAATTTTTTCTAGGCATCTGGGTTTGGACTTTATCAGAGAAATGGATGCTGGGCTAGATAGACTGTATGTCTGAGTGGGACATTTGTTGTTATTAGAAGCGGTTAATGCCTGAAGAAAACAGGTGATGAGGAAACCTTTTTTTTGTGCATTTTTTTGCCTTCATTGGCTTCAGCTGAGGTAATAGGCCTCAGATCAGAATCAAGCCAATGGCTGAGGAGAGTTTTGTCTCTAAGCAACTATTTTCTGTTCTCCTTTTTCAAGTTGTTTGACTCCACTGAATAGACTCCATAATCTATTTCACTGTTAAGAACCACGTGTAAATCATGTACTGTGGATTGCATTCTCTGTCATGGTCAAAAGATGGTAGATGGAAATGAAAGTTGGTTAAGCAACCAATTAGGAGAAGGTTCTTGTCATATAACAAACAGAAGTGACTCATGCAATGTCCCCTTCCCCCTCCAGTCACTACACAAATCATCTCACCTGTGCCCAAGGAAAAGGCAATGCAGTTTCTCAGTTCTTGGATGAGTTTTCAATCTAAAAGTACTGCAGGATCAGGACATTATTTGGTGTGGAGAGCTGTTCAAGCTCTTATTCAGCTTTAGCATGTGATTACAGTATAATTCTGTTAGAACTCTGTCTCAAATACATTTAGTGTTATAAGCATATATCTTGACTAGCTCTCACTCTCTGCCAACACAGATTTTCCTCTTCCAAACTCTTGGTGATTTCTCTTGCTCTGCCTTGCTACTTTAAATTGTTTGTCTTAGAAATGAAGAGTGAGGAGATAGAGAAAACAACATTTTTGCTGGAGGAAGAGGTTCAGACAAGAGGACCAAAGAATTGCAATGAATAAAGTATTACTGCTTATGATAAAATCAGCTGCAAACCCATCCCAGTTAGGCTAAGAGGGGCATTCACTTTTTTTGCTTCTCCGTCACGTTTTGAGTGGTACTGACCTCTTCCCTGTATCATTCAGAAGTTAAAGGGAGAGTAAGTGCTGCTCTGGAAAACCTCAGCTTGTCAGAAGTTACGTGGTGTTGGTTTTAGGAAGACGTCTTTCATCCCATTGCCTGGCTTTTCCATGACTCTCCTCCTGCTCCAAGCCCCATCTGTTTCCATATTCCATGCTTGTTACCAGGGACTGGAAGAGTATGGGAATAAATTTACCCTAGTATGGATTTCTTTCAAGACATGTTTCGCTCACTCCTATTTTGTCTTGATCTTCTGTTAACAATCATACAATAAAATCAGGCAGCTTGACATTTTTATTGTGTTTTCCACACAACAGGTTGGGTTAACTCTGTGGGTTAACTTGCTGCTAATTTATGTGCAGAATATCAGCTCCCTTCTCCTAGCCTGGCTTTGAGTTTGAATTAGCTACCTCAGTGTAAAAGCAAACCTCATTTCAAAGTGGAGATGCTTTTTCCCCATCTGAAGTAGCTTGTCTTCCTGCATAGATGTAATGTATGAGAACATAGATATCTTTCTGATGTTTCATTTTCCCCTTTTCAGTTGTACACTCAAAAAACCAGGGGGTGAATGGAAAAGAGATGTCCTGGGAAATCTGGTCATTGCTGTTATCATACCTGCCAAAGAATACAGAGGCAGTGAGCCTTTTAAAATAAGGATCATGCTTGATATTTTAAAACAAAATTCACCTCTTGTTGTCTGCATCTCATGCAAGACTACACACATCCTGGAAAAAATCAATTGAAGGGCTTCTGTATGTGAAACATATGCACTTTCTTTTTCATTATTGCACTTAGCTTAAGGCTATGCTTCTCTGTGACTGGCTAACCTGCATCTGTTTAAACTCCTTTACAACTCGGAATTCAACAGCATTAGCAGGTTTGATTGTGCTAAATTTTCATTAGAAATGCTTGTGCTGAGTCTGACTTCAAATACAACTAATGCACCCAGAATGTAGCTCTTCCTATTGATTACTTAGCCTGAATACCAATTAATAAGGATGTAATCCTCCATGTTTAAAAAGAATTTATTTGCTTATTTGGAAGGGCCAGAATGCAAGTTCTGGTGAATGAAGTGGACAGAGCACTTTTGCCCACTGGACTGTTGGCTTGAGATTGAACAAAATCATGGACGGTTATACCAGAGAGGGTTTGAAGAAGCCTGTCAAAATGTCTGCACACAGACTGGCCCTGCAGCACAGGAGCAGCAGAATGGACTGCCACAAGGGAGATCTGTCTAGGTATTTATACCATGCTCATTGCCATGGTAACAGCCTTATGAAATGTAGACATTACATACAAGAAGAGTTTGTGCTTTCCTGCCTCTCTCACACTTGCTCTTTCCCTCCCCTCCAGCACTGGAGCTTTCATGGATGCTTTTATAGTGAGGAGGCCCAGAATCAGATAGTGACCTGCACTTATTCCCAAAACCTTGGAACTCCTGGGCCAGACTGATCATGTGTACCCTGGACTGTGCCCTTTAGCACTGGATCCTCCAGTCCTGCATCCATCCACCCATCACAGGTGCTCCTGAGCCCCTTGAGTGTGCCTGGTGATTTCAGTGTCCCTCAACAATACTGGAAGGGCATAGCTATGGAGAAGGATCACCAAGACTTAACTGAGTATGTGTCTCCTGCCTCCCCAGGGACATGGGACACAGCAGCCATAGGGCAGGATGCACTGACCTCAGACTTTGGTGATGGGCTATCTGCCAGATGTATTGAGCAGTTGTGAAGGGGTGGGTACAAGAGTCATGTACTCACTCCTACCCTGAGGAAAACTGACGTAATGCCATGATGCTCTCTGGGCCTTAAAATGGTTTACAGCATGGATGCACTCACCCTACACAGCCGAGCATAGTTTTCAGACTCTGGACCAGCATGGACCATGGATCTCCCACTTCTTCAGAGAAAACATTTTTGATTTAAACAGCTGCATCCCAGAATCATTCAAGATGGGAACTCTTCTTTCTGAGGTCACATCTGGCACTGACTGTGTGAATTTTAGGTAGGTATTAATCATGCTTTTGTACTTCCATGCCTCACTGACATGTCATGAAACTTTTTTTCATTAATATCACTGTAAAGTGCCTGCGAGCTTATTGAATGAATCTGATAACAATAAAATTGTCCAAACTGACTTTAAAAACAAATTAGTCTATTTCTGCTTCTGCCTACAAACAAGATCCACCCTAAGAGTTGGGTGTTAAGCTTTTGCCCTTTTAACCCACATCTGTATAATTTGCAAAGCTAGGTTTAACAGGATGCTTCAAGTTAATATGGTACTGCAACCTAATTTTCTAAAGATAAAAGCTGACTACAGGTCTTCAGAAACTAGTTTTATGGCAGTTTATTGCACTAGACAAGGGAAGAAACTACAAGACCAGGTTTTTGGCATTTTGGAACAGTTAGAGTCAGGAGTGCTGTGGAAGGAAAGTGCACATTGCCTCTTGCTTCCTGCGGACTTCTCCATGCTATGAAATATTGCTGTGGTGGGTTTCAAAGAAATACACATCATTCTCCTTGCCCTAATGGAGTTTATGAATGGCAGGGAAATTATGAATCCTGGAGATTCTGGAATGGGGAACTGGGATGTCTAAAACCAGTGGAAAGATGCATTGCAATTACAGTATATTGTTGGATTTTGAATCTGTTAGTGTATTGGTTTAAAAATGGTTGTATTATTAACATAGTGCTTCTTTTTCTGCAGCTACACAGATAAGCAGGCATGATACAACACCAGAAATTGCTACCTAGAGATACGATGTTTTGTACACAGTATGATTTCTAATTGCTTGAATAATACTGCACAATGGAATAATTTCTTACGTGGTGAGAGTTGTTTCTGACTGCTTGAGATACAATAATCTCTTGGGAAGTCATGGAGCTGCAAACTATAATGATCTATATAGAGCATTTTGCTCAGTCTGTACTCTTAAAATGCTCAGCATACAGAAAAAAAATGAATCAGGAGAAACTGGTAAAGTAAGTTGCAGCAAATGAATGAGATGGCTTTTCAGAATTATATATAGAACCCTTTTTAGACACCCACAGTCCCAATATTAAAAACAGTGATTCAGAAAATCAGCTAGCAGATTCCTGAACTGAAGCATTGTGTGTAATTTTTTTGCAGTTCACATTTAAAAAGATGCATTGTTTACAAGAATGAAATGAGCATTACAAGACACTTTTTCAATAAACCCATTTTGTAGTGTAGTCTCTTTACTTGGATAAGAGCCCTTTTGATGTTGCTATTTTTAGTACGCCAGTTTAAATTGTTACATGCATACATGTATTTATAAAAACTAATTTTCTTCTCAGAAATATATATGAAACAATTCACCCATAAAGGTATACAGTAATATTAAAAACAAACAAACAAAACAACACAGAGTCAGCCTGTAAAGAGTAGCAAAGTCGTATGTTCAATGCCTACAGCAAAGAACATGGAGTTGGGAAGCTACTGGGGTTAAAACCTACCCACAACCAAATCCAGAATCACCTTTAGCTTTTCAAGGTGCGTACCATCCTCACGGACAGGGCTGAAGGGGCTCTCTGCAGCCCAAACTCCATGCATCACTCTTTCAGTTCTCCTTACAGGGGAGGGGCCACTTGAATCATTCTGGTTTGTCAGACAAAGCACAGTAGGCAAAATGTTTGTTCAAATCCCTGGAGGGACAAAGCCCTTATTCTAACATCAGCTGAGTTGAGCTAAAGGGGAGCTCGCTTGGAAATGATACCACCTACTCCCTGGGCATAGGATGTCCCAAGGCCAGGGAGGTGCCTTAAGACCTCAGTGCCAAGGACACAGCTGGCATCAGGACCTGGTACAGGGGCAACAGCTGCCCTGGCCCCATTTCCCAGCAAGGTTTAGGATGCAGTCCAGGATGGGTGCTGTAACATTATTTAGAAACCTGTAGCTTTTCTGTATGAAGGTATTCTTGATTCTTAACAAGCCTTTTACCTTTACTCTTATCTCTTACCAGCTCAGAGTAAGAAGTTTCCTGCTGCAATACACAGTAAACCCTAATGGAAGGCCCATCAGGGGAGACCCACAGACCCAGTCCTGAGTACCCAGAGTCTGACTGCAACTGCTCTTTGCACAAGGAGCGAAGGAGATTGTGTGTCCTTTCCCTTTCCTTGTTTCACATTCATAACAGGGTGAGAGGCCGCTGGTCCAGTGTAAGCAACATCGATGGTGGCTTTGCACGTTATGTAGATACTTTAGTGTCCTGGAAGCTGAGGCAGTCCCGAATGCAAGGTAATACATTATGAAAGGTCGTGTGCCCTGAAACAGTTTTATATTGGCCTATATTGCTGAACCTAGGTATTTTTTTTCGTTAAGTTCTTAGTGTTATTGACCCATCTGCCCTTTGGGCAAGCAGGTTAATAGCTCAGTATCAATAGTGAGAATTCCTCAGAGGAACAGCTCCTCACTAAAACCTCGCTCAAAGCCATGAAGGAGAGGAACTACCAACCACAGAACTCTCCTTCTCCACCAGAGAAAAACAGCATATGACCTTTCTGAACGCCTTGCTCAGCTGAGTATCTCATAGTCTAGGCTCAGTATGGAATGACACTGATGGTGGCTGTGCATCTCGTATAGGCATGTAAGTAGACTGCAAGCTAAGTAACAACTCAAAAAGGATACACCCTAAGGACTCTTTAGGGAATTAGGGCTACCTGGTTGGACTGGAGAATTGTAGCTATTTATTGCCTTCCTGTCTCCACTGCTCAAACAGTAGTGGAGGAACTTCCTAATGTTTTCAATGTTTCATCCACTGCTGTGTTTTTTCTCGGGACATACTAAATGGTGGGGAAGGGATTTTCTGGGTGGAAACTAAGAGTAACTATAGTACTTCAGAGAAACAACAAGCCTTTGTTTCCCTTCTAGTGTTAGCAATGAAAAGAGGTCTGCCATGTAGGATGTGATGTACCTGTCATATAGGATGTACTAAAAGTATCTGTCATATAGGATATGGTCATATAGGTCAAGAATAAAGTACATATTCACAATTCCTTTGTCTTCTGTTTCAGACTAGAAATCAGTGCTATGCCATCTGAGTTAATGTGGAAATCAGTTTTTGCTGGACACTAATACAAAGGGAGAAACCATAGCAGAAGGATGATTACTGGCAGAATTCCCATAGATATTAAGGAAAGGCAGAATTCATACAGAAAGAATTTAAAGCAGTCAGATATATTTTGAGTGTGGCCTCTTGTATACTATTTCTCTAGTGCTTTTCAAAATGAAGCTGGTACTCACAGAAAGGGCTGTCTAGCAGGCCCCTATTTCCCTGCAGAAAACCCTCTGGCCATGCATTAACAAGACAAGGCTTCCTATGCAATCCCATTCTAGCCTGTCTCAGGCCTTTGCTGAAGCAACCTGCTTTTACAGTAAGCATTAGACCCAGTCAGTGATTGACTTCTCTGCAGAAATTACCAGCAAATGCAACAGCAACTTAGACAATCTGTCCCAGTGGAAGTAATTCAGCTAAGATCTGGGATGGTCATCTGTGCATGAACAGTCCAGGGCGATTTCAGGAGGCACTGGGCTATGTCCACACTGGTGACAAAGACAGGAGATGGCAAGTTTTATTCTATTACCGTCACTTGGGGAATTAAAGCCCTTGGAGGTGGCACCGGGAAGAAATGAAATGTCAGCCCTCAGAGAAATCTATGTTCAAGGAGAAGGAGATTCCCCTAATAAATCTTTCATTTGCTCTCTCTGAGATTGTGTCAGCCTGCTGCAAGTCTGCAGTACCTTTCTCTAAACTTCACATAACCCAGAGCTAAACAAACCAACAGCACTTCTACAAAACGCATGAGGGGAAGCGGCAATTGTCTCGTTCACCCTATGCGTGTATATATATATATATACATGTATATATACATGTACAGAGATGTATAGAGGATACGTCAGAGGTATCCTGCCTGTGTGTTGGTTTGTGGGAAGGGTGGTGTTTAAAACTGGGGTCTGTATTAACTGACTGGTGTGGGGCATTGTGTGGGGTTGTATAAACTGAATGAAAGACCTTATTTTAATGAGTGCTGCTTATGGCACAGAAAATTGTGAGATTTTCAGTCTGAAGACTCCTGTTAACACCATCCCAACACTATGCTATTTGTGCGAAGATTGTGCTTTCCCCTTAAGGAGCTTTTGGAAGTCACAATCCAAATGGAAGATGAGTATGATGGAAAGGAAAAAAGAAAAGAAAATCAGTGTATGCATTGCAAAAGTAGAGTTATACTGGAGACAGCACCATCTTTTACTCTAGCCTTCCTACAATGCAGGGTTGCATTCTCTGAGCATAGCATTCTCCTATCTTCTATTATACGTTCTTATACAGCAGTTTTGTATTTAATGGTAACTGCATGAAGAGCGCATACATAACTTAGGACAAACCCGCAAAGTTGAAAAAGCCCAATGAAGACAGACTGGAGCACTAAAGAAGAAACATGCTAATAAACATAAGAGATCAAGGCCTGAGTTGGACTGAAAATGGTTTAAACCTATGTCTGAACTACCAAAATAGCTACAGTCACGTTAGATCACTTTTCAGATATTTGGAAGCAATACAAAGTTTTCTCTGTTAATAAATTATTCCTTTAACTGCCCACTACAGAGTTTCTTCCATTTCCTCTCCCAAACATCTGGCAGTAGATGCTGCAGAAGCCCACAGTCAGCAAGATACGCAAGCAGGGGCCTAACTTTAGTTGATGAGTCATCTCTGTGGCTCCAGTGGGACAGTTCAGGTGCTTAAAGTTAAGCATGTACTTAAGTACTTTGCTAAAACAAAATGGGTCTGTGCCAGAAAGAGGTTACTTCCTAGGTGGAGAACTGGTCGGCTGCCTAACCGTGTGTCCTTCACTGTTTATAAAAGGGTTTAATTTTAAACATAACTAAAAGACACGCCTCTACTGTGAAAGCGGTCATTCCTGAAGACTGGAGAAGTGGACTGCTGTCAGTCTTTACAGTCTCTTGCAGCCCCCACATTACTATCCAGCTGTTAACTGAAAACACTTTGATCAGGTTCAGCAGAGCAGGGGGTGATTGCTCACCTTTGCCTTACAGGGCTCAGCGAGCCTGCGGGTCACGGGTAGTAAACCCCTGTGCCAGAAGTGAGATACCTGCCTTGTTACAAAAGTTCTACTTTTCTGTTAATAACAGTTCAGGTACTGACATTTCAGTGGATGGAGTCGTCATTATCAAACAGCCGTTTCCCATGCAAAGGCACAAAACCACAGCTCTATCTCTATGCCACCTAAATATTCATGGACCTTAAAAAGCTTTATTTTTAAAAATTCCGTTTGGAGCCATTTATTCTGGGCTACGCTGAGCACCTTCTCTGAAGCCCCCCATCACCACAAGGCCTGCAATTAGTTCTGCTCAGGCTGTGGTCCTGTCTCCACCACACGCCAAGGGTTTGCTTCCCCCTGGCTGTAGTGGTACAAACCCAATCACACTGACGGTTGGGCTTTGGGCTTCACAGGAAGCACATCTGAGTGAGCACTCACTCACAATATGACTTGTATTATCATGCCTATACAGGAGCTCTGTGATGCTTCCAAATAACCCTTTTAATAAAATCAGATAATTATTTGCAGCTGAAAGAATAGTTTCGAAACTCTTCTTAAGAGTATCCGTGTCAACCAGCAATTCTTTTTTTTCTGAATATAAAAAACAAAATTCAACTTTTTCCAAATACAGAGCAGGTTTTCCCAAGCCTAATATCTATATAGAATTTCTCCTTGCACATTTTTCCCAAGCTGTCAAAATCAAAAGACTGAAAATTATAAAGCCAGCAGCTTTGCTAGAAAATGTCAGGCAGCCACACATTTTTTCAGAACAACAGATTCTATTTTACGCTGGGCAGCATTGTTTAAAATTGAGTTTCGAAAGTCTCCAACTTTTCATTTCTAAGTCAAGGCTGATGGAGAAATTTCACTTCCAAAGGAAAGATAAAGAGCAACTGAAAACAGGGATTTAGAAAAGAACTGCCATCTCAGCAATCATTTTGAACATTAGGATCTTTTGACATTTTAATACTGGTGGCAGTGATTCACCTAGTAGAGAGACTTAACTAGGATTTGTTTATATGTCTTTCAAGTACTAAGCATCAATCATCAGTCTTTCATGTCTGCTTTTTCCTCCACAGGGTCTCTATAAGCTTTAGGGGTTTCTCTCATCCATTGAATCATCATGTGATATGGACTTTATTATTTACTCCCCATTCATCATTAAGCAAAACTTTCCTTTCTTCAGTAGTTTTAATCTGTGCCTATTGAGCACGGCCTGAATTGGAAGCATATTCCTGGGGTGGAGGAACCAAGTTAATGCCATGTGATGGTGTCTTCATTTCTACCTGGCTGTAAACGCTGCACCACTTAGAAGCTAAGATCACGCACATGAAAGGCAGATTGTAGCAGATGACTTGAGAAAATAAGCATGAAGATAAGCAAGAACATTAGAGGAAACTGCAGAAGAAAGGTCTGAGTTGTCATCTTTAAGAGAAGTTAGCTCAAGGGACTTTTTCTCATACAGTGCATGGAAAGGTTCCTGTGGCCGGATACTAGGGAATGGTGCAAAAGAGCATTGTGACACGCTAATGCTCTCCTGCTGCTAAGCAAATATCATGGCCTTTATTTTAATACACATGCATAATAATAGTCTCTGGCAAACAACCCACAAAAACTACCAGCAGTTTCCGTGAAATTAAGAACATTCAAGTATTTCTCCACTGCAAAGAAATGTTTACTGCAGCACCTCTGTTCTAACTGCAGAGCCTTTCCCAGTCCTGCCACACAACAAAGTGCCCACCTTCCTTTTCAATTGCCGCTAGCACAACCCGAGTGTCAGTCTGCCATCCTGGGCTGGGCACTGCCCCGTTTCAATGCAAGGTAGGCAGAGGGAAGCCAATTCATACTGAGGGAGAGGTGCGGCATTGAAATGTCAAATGTAAATGACCTACTGTGGCAAAGGAGTGGTGGAGTCAAGAAGTGAGGCCATTCTCTTCACAGGATCATTGTCTGTACCATTTAAATACGTATAAAGTCCTTGCAGGCATGTTTCCTGCTTATTTGGGCTAAAGGAAATAAGGTAGCAGGGAATACAAAAGGGTCAGGCAAAAGATCTGTGTCAAATTACAGCTTGTACAGCTGTCCCTAGAGTAAGACTAGGCTGCCCAAAGAAGACTATAGAGGAGAGGAAGGCTAGTCTAATAGAAGAAATTCTTCTTTCTGCTCCCTTTCCCCCAGCATCAATTTTCCCTTCCCATACCTTTCCCCTGGCTCTGCTGTCCTCCTTCCACTCCTTATAGAAATTTCAAAAAGTTCCTGTAGTTTGTCACCAATTTTGTTGCTATTTCCTGTGCAACCAAGCAGACAGCACAGCCTGAGCATGAATGCTGAGCATCTTACAGCACAGTCTGGAACTAAACTTGTACATCACTCATTTACCCTCTTGTCCCCACCTTGACCCCTTCAGGTCCTTCAGATTGAATCTATCGATAGCATGGTTTCACACTTTGCGGCTGAGAGCTGTCAAGTTTTACTTCTAGCAGTCATTTATCTATGATCCAGCAGGCATATAGACTTCATAGAACTTCTTTAAAAGGATTTTCCTTTACATTATCCAAAGTGATTGTTTAATAGTAGCCTAAATTTACTTACTTGAAATGCATACCCCAACTCACGCATCTATCACATCTGCCACAGACAGAATCATAGCAGTTTGCTGGATTACTTGTCTCCAGAGACACAGTTTATCACTCAAAACACTTGAAAATGCTTCTACAGGGCAAAGGCTTATATTCAGGCCAATTACTTACCTAATGCAAAATTTCCTGAGCATCCCTTCCATTTAGAGAAAAAAAAAAAATCCCTCTAAAAAAATTAGTTTTCAATTGCTCTGTGCTAAAGGAATGCAAGGATGTTTGACGCAGTAGTCACATTAATGTGCTCCGTAAGTCTGCCTGGGATAGGAGAGGAATATAAGCACATTATTTCATACCGTGTAGTTCTGTCTCTGATGGAGAGGAAGTGAAACTATGCAATGACAACATTTAACCCTTGAAGAACCAAATATTAGCAGTCTAGCTTAAATGATAGCAAATTTGGCATGCTTTCTCATCCCAAGCAGAAGCAGATGCAAGCGGATACGCATTCTTCTTAAGGAGAAAGAAGCTGCCAGAGTATATGCCTACCTCCTTTCAAACGCGTTCCAGAAGCGCATGTTTCTTTTCACAAAACCAGGTAAATGTTATCATGCCGTATACAGTTGTGGCACCTCATTTAAATAAAACAGTGAATAAAGCCCAGATTTAAGGCAGGAGAATAACTGAAATGTGCTTTACACTTATATAAGCATCTCAGACATATTAAGAATAAACATAATTTGAATAGACTGTGTATTATTTCATAAAATAATGCAAGGGAAGTTTTGCAATCTGTGATGAAGTATGACTGTTAAAAAAACTCTCTGATGAGTGTTTTTTGCAATTTAATATGCTATATAGCCCATCACCAGCAGCTCCAGAATGAGTGCAAATCAGCAGTGAAAACCTTTGCTGAAAGAAATAAAATGTACAGACATCAAGGTCTAGCACAGTAGGGACCACTTCTGCAGCTGTATAGAATTCTAACCTGTGTACTCTGTTGACAAAACATCCCTACTGCAGATACTGCTAAACCGACAAACCTTTGTTTCTCACTGCTATAGCAGAACCACCACCCCTTGCAGAAAATGAGTGTGATCAATGAAAGGGTTATGTTGCTAGTGTAGTTGTGTGTGCACAAGGGGTTTCTTCTGGCAGCAAAAAATACTTTGCCTCTTTATACCCCCAGGAGATGTCAGTGTATTGGGTTTCCACACTGAACAGTACAGTTTCTGAACAGTTATCACCTTGAGGGTTTACACAGCCCTAAACATAGACTAAGGTTCAGAATAAAAATCAAGTAGCATCTACCTTTGGTTTTAAAGAGAGCCAAATAATACTTTTGTGAATAAAAAGATACCTTAAGACTGTAACAGCAAAACAAGCCAAAGCAAACTTCATTACAGGTGTCAAGGCTTAGCTGTAAAGAAGCAGCTGTGTGGTCAGCATCACACTGCACAGAAATATCTGTGTCAGTCCAGAACAAAGCTGAATTTGTGGCTATTTTCTTCTTCTTTCAAAAGCTTTTTGTTCTTTGTCCTTTGGAGAATGGAATGCAGTTCCTTCTTTCATCACTACCTTTCCCTCCAAGTGTGATGCAATTTTTAGTTACTGCTTTGCAATGAGAATGTGTTTATGATTCTGCAAACATGGAGAAATATGTTGCTCACGTTTTCTCATCTCTCAGGTCCTGGGAGAGAAATGGTGGGATTCCTCTGGCCAAGTGCACACTCCAGCAAGGCATTCCGCACTGTCAGCTGAACAAAACAGTCCCTCATAGTGCAAGACACCCTCATTTGAAAACAGTTGCCTGTGGAGAATTTAGCCCCTTTAAAATTTCAGAGAAGTATTTATCACCTTTTGATGTGCGTATCTACACCAGGATGGGATGCACAGTGTCCTAAAAGGGCTTGCTTCTCTCAAGGTGACTCCAAAGGGAGCTTTGGCAGGTACCTCAGTGTAGCTCTTTACATTGTAGAGGTCTAAACTTAGAAGAGGCCAGTCTTGCCCCAAAATATCCTTCTACCTCAGCCTGTTCTGTAACACCGGTGAACAGACATACATACTTAGCATGTGCTTCATTTCTGTAGTTCTCGTTTAACATCCCTGGCTGCATTTGACAAGAGCCCAGCTGCAGGCTGGCCTACACAAAGAGGTCTAAGCTCTTAGGTTTACACCTGCAGCTAATGTGAGTCACCCGGTAATGGGAACACTTCCTTTAAGGCTGCAGGTAATGCTAGCCTTGAATGAGAAGGCAATTGCACTAACAGTATGTCGATAATGGAGCAATGGCAGAAGGCCATGTACCACCCATCAGGTAGCTGCTGGTAACCCATCCCACACACACAGCCAGACTCAACGGAGGTGTGATGTAACTCAAGGTGTGGTGTGGCATTACAGCAAAGCCTGTCTAACAACTTGGTGCAGCTGAAAAGGCAGTCCTGCTCCCCTCTGCTGTGCCCAGCTCCCACTCCCACCCTTCCTCCTCCTCCTTGCTAATGCTGGGGCTCCTCCAATCTGTTGGGAATTTGTTAAAACTCATCCTTAGGAAGAAGAGATTTTTTTTTCTGCCATTTTGTCTCCCTGGTCTGGCTAACATCAGTGCCAAAGGAGTGCTGATGGAGAAGGCAGGGAAGCACAGATGAGGCTGGAAGGATAGAAAAGGGCAGGGAGTGCCCTGGCTGAACCTCTGGGGAGAGGTCTTCCATTGAGGCATGATACCCTTCAGTTGAAGCATGTTCAGAACAAGTTACCTTACCTCAGGTGATGGGAAGTAACGTGTTCAACTACAGTAACTTTGTCGCTTACCTTGAACTTCTTCCCAGCATCCTAAAATACTAGAGCACTCCCTCTGAAGGAGGCTAGTACTGCCCTTTAATGCGCTAGACATGTTCCCACTGAGCATGGCTTTCTTCTCTAAGACAGAAAGAACAGGTAGAGTTCAAAACTCTGAGACTATTACATGCTCATCATCTGCCTTTTCTACTTCAGAGCTTGCACTGACAGGAGATGCCTACAAACCCTGCCTAGGCCATTGTCCTGGGTTCAGCAGTAGCAGTCATGTTTCTCCTTCGTGGTAGCTGGTGCAGTGCTGTGTTTTGGCTTCCAGCCTGGGAACAGTGCTGGTGATACCGATGTTTTCGGTTGTTGCTAAGTGATGTTTACCCTGACCAAGGACTTTGTGAGGCTCATGCTCTGCCAGGGAGGAGGGGAAGCCGGGAGGAAGCAGAGACGGGGCGCCTGACCCAGGCTAGCCAAAGAGGTATTCCATACCACAGCACGTCATGCCCGGGGTGGGGGGTAACTGGGAGTTACCCGGAAGGACACGGGCTTCCAGGTGGGACTCGTTTTGGCTGGTGGTATTGTATTCTCTTCCCTTGTTATTTTCCCTTATCATTGTTGTCGTTGGTGGTAGCGGTGGTGATTTGTGTTGTACATTGGTTGCTGGACTGTTCTTGTCTCAACCTGTGGGAGTTGCACTCTTTCGATCCTCCTCCCCATCCCTAAGGGAGCGGGGAAGGGGAGAGCCCCGGGGGGGGGCCTCGATTGCTGTCAGCCCGGTACCACTCACTGAGAGTGAGTGAACAAGCTGTCTGGCTAGGGTTTAAACCATGACAGCCATCAGCTCAAAGTCCACTTCAAGATGGCAATATAGTAGAGCTAGCAGGTGACCCATGAAACAACAGTGATCTCTAGACCTTTCTTCTACCAAAATGAGTTGTGATTTCCTAAGTGCCCTTAATACTAATTTATGATTAATCCATAATCTTTTCAAGTTGCTTTATTACCACTTTTTCATTCTTGGCCTAATAAAAGGAGATTGATTTGATTACTTTGTGATACTTGAAAGGGTCACCAGACTGTGGTCCACTTTGTTGACCTGTTACTTTGGTATTTGGAACCAATAATAAACCAGAGAAGTAGCTGGTGAGAAAATTGTATGCAAGAGCCAAGGCTTAGTTGAGTCAAGCCTAAATCCTAGCCCAGGGACCTCAAATAAGGCTTCAACAAAAAAGCAGGTATGGGAACAAAGACCATGCTGAATCAGACAGGCTTCTGTTGTCATGGTCATTTTCATGACCATCAGGACTTCTCTGCCCTACCCAAAGAGCACCAACACAAAGCCAGAGGCTGGGGCCTTTTTTTGTTAAATGAGATGGCCCAGTTTCCCCTGTATCTCTGTGTGATAAAGCCAGCCTGAAAGACTTTCAGCCAAATTTGCTGTGGAAGTCATTTACCAACACTTGGTTCTCTGGCATTCATATCTTTCTCAGGAGCAGTTCCCATCTCCAAATCCTCCAGGCTGCCCTGATTTTCCTATACCACTTATTAATGTTTATAATTATAAATTAAGTGGGCCAACTGAGTTTGTAATGAAGGCACACTTCAAAATACTGTAATCAAAGAACTTTCAATCGGATTAGGACTTTAGCATCCTAGTGGTTTAATTACAGGCACGTGTAAGCACAAACAAGCTCTTGGTTTACTCCTGTCTTTCAGATAGGCCATGGCAAAGTGTTGCTGCCCGTTTGCTATTGTTGAATATTTGATGCTAACGGTGGGTTGAACGCCAGTGGCCAGGACTCCTATGTGGCATCCCAGGCAGTGAGAGTCAGCCCCACATGTGCTCAGCTCCCAGAGTGAGATGCCCCTAGATGTACTTTGCCAACATGACAAATACCAGTTATTGTGAAGAATTCCTTAGGAGGAGGCATCAACATGAAGTCTAAGGCTGAACTGAAGGCTGTACTGTTTGACAAGCACCCTAAGTCAGCACAGCCACTGAAAAAATGTTGTCCTTCTCCCCCCTTGCCTCCAACCATCCTACTCAGCCAAACTAGCTCCTCCCCTCTGCTGGCAAAACTGTTTCTATGTACACAAGGCAAAGTGGATGTATCACAAGACTGATAGGGTTGAGGGCAACCTTTTCTCTTTCTTTTTATTTTCCCCAACTGTATCAGTTATTTGAACAACCGCACAAATATTTACAGTAGCATGAAGAAACAGGGGAGCCCAGGGACAAGATGCGGGCAGTGAGCAGTGTCACTTAGAGTGCCAGCATCTGTGTGCTTAAACATTGGTCAAGTTGAATCCTAAGGAGAAAGGTAAGAATAACTGTCAGCAGAACTTTAAAGCTTCAGTTGTAATAAAGACAAATTGTTGCTATAACTTGTTGAATGTTAATTATTTCTGCACTGCAGCCCTAAAAAGGGCAATGTATTTAAACAGCATTAGAAAATGTGGTCTATCGAACAGGCTTCAAACAGTGCCTCTTGGCAAGCCTCCTAATCTGGGGCACAGTGAGACTTCATACTGCAAGGGAGGTCTGAGCAATAAGCAAAACACTTTGAGACTTCATTTTCAGTTCTGCTTTGTCTTGTTTGCAGCCCAGTCCTTTTCTTGTTAGGGTCTTTGAACCTCTCCCAAGCCCACACAACGACTGGTTGTTAGGCAGGATGTGCTGCAACTGCCAGAGAGATTAATTGAAAGAGAAGTGTAGATGAGCACCATCAGCTGCACACACACATGTATCAATTTAACTGCTTCAGTTTAGAGAAGATTAAGATAAATTGGTACAATCTTCTTTCTGGACATGATTAGAATGTATATGCCTTTGGCTTGTCAGGTGCAAAACGACTGCCACCAAGAAAAGGAAAAACGCACTGTGACTCCACAGCAGTTATAAGATATTGTTATAACAAAACAGGTATAAAAATAGCCAGGAGAGGCCCATATTTTTGCAGAAATTGCCGCTACATACAGCATACTACATTTAGTTGTAATTGACAGCATTTTTCTAGTAGCAGAATAATTGCTTTATTTTACTGTGGGGTGTTCTGCTTCCTCTATCTGGGACAGATTAATGTCCATCACTGCAGATCCCGATGCCACGGAGCACAGAGGTGGTGCCATGGGAGTGATTGCCCTCAGTTTAGAGCTCTCAAATGAGCCTACTTTGCCACTTTTTACACTCCTAAATGTCCCCAGGGACACCACCCAATGTTTTATTGACTTGGTAAATTTGAGCAGAGATCAGACACTGGTCTTTCCAAGCGGAGAGAAAAAACACAGTTTTGTCAAGTGTGACTGAAAATACGAAATTATGATGGCAACAGCTGCTTGGCCTGACCTCTGTAAATGCTGCTACAGGCATCCGTGAACACATTTAGAGGGAAGGGGAAAAGCAGTGTTTCTTAAATTGATTTATTTGTGTTGGCTGTGCCACATAAAAGTCCCGGCAGTCAGATTACCTCTCTTAACAGGGCCGTGAGAGTGCACGTCCTCTGAGGTCCTGAACCAAAATCATCACCATCACCCAGGAGTCCCTGAGGGGACATGGGGAAGTTTCAAACCCACTGACAGCTGCTGGAGGGGAAGTTTAAATAAACTGTGTACTTCCTTAGCACTAAATCCTCCTGGTTGTGAAATGCTTACAGATGATAGCAAAGCAGATTTTTTTCATAGGGTTAATGTCACTTGAGGGATTCATGTGAATCCTTCATGGGTTTTGCTTTCATTTTCAGTATGACTGAAAATTATCGTATAATCACATCAACTCTTTCACTTTAAATTTGGTTTCAAGTATTGCAACAAGGGGTTGTTTCTATCACTACATCTATAGTCAGTAAAAGGCAAATTTACCCTCTGAGCCGCACAAAAAATGGATACAATATGTTATAGACCCCATTTTCCTTTCCACAATATTTGGCTCCTCAGGTAACAAGCAAACGGATCGCTGTTCTAGAGAGGAGTTTCATTTCCTTCTCATGTACATTGCCTCAAGAATGATTAAACTTCAGGCTTATTTTGCAAAATGCAATTTTTGCTTCATCCAGTAGCTCTGAGCGGCTCATTTATAGGGTTGTGTGGCACAGAGTCAATGCTGGCAGGGCTGCCCACTAGCAAGGATGCCCCTGCCACATCCCAAAGTAGAAATGTCCCCCTTCGCCTTTCTCAGGAGGACATTGCAGAAAGAGGGGGCTCGGAGCTACCCTCTTTGGAAGAACAAACAAGACATCAGCTGCTCCCTGAGGTCTCCCTGGGAAACGCACAGCTTGTAGGAGCTCTGGGTATCACAGTTCCTCTCCATAAATGTTGTCTAAAAATAGAGCTGAAATGTGACTGTTCATGATACAGCCTTGCAGTAAACAAGGAAATCAAGCGCACAGCCATGCAGAGCTTTGTTTATTTTAGTATCATTTTAACAGTGTAAACTGTTAAAATCTATTGATTGTCACTTCTTATTTTAGGGCCAATTGCTGGTAAGTTTAAGAAAACCTTCTGTTGTTCCACTGCTTTACCTTGCTGCAGATCTCAGGGGCTACTTGCGTGTTTACGAGCTCTTTTACAGTAGGCACTTTGATTTATTTAGCCTACAATGTAAATAAATATATTTGCAGATATACGCCAAGTAGCGTAAACATTTATATTACAATTTCCTAAAATTGTTTATTATAACAATTTTCAGTTGCCTGTGACTTGGGTAAATGTTTCCCAGTTTTTACATGAGATCACAAGTAGAAGTCCACTTTCAAGGCAAAACCACAACCCCAGCAAAACCAAACAAAAACTCCACAAACAGCTCAACCATTTCAAAATGCTGAAACGCAAGCAGCATAACTAATACTAACCATTTCCCTCTTTATTTTGCTTAAGCATTTCTAATTGGGAATAAACAACTGTGAACTTAACAAAAGTACCTTTTGCTTTCTGTAAGAAAGCTCATTGATAGACTTGACAGACTTGTAAGTCTTTGATAATTCTTTTGCATGTGCATGAAGGACTTGTTCAGAGTCAAAAGGAGCATCACACACTGGATCTGCCTTAAAGAACTGAGCTTCTCAGGGAAGACATACACAAAATTGATGATATTGTTCCATACTTGCATTGCCAAGAAAAACCATGTTTCTGGTATTTCGAAACCCCTATCTGCAGTTGCAACCTGAAGGATCCTTTAGCTCAGCTTGCAGTGTAGGCTTAACCTGGTGCTTTTGCTTGCATGCCCATAGCTGTTTGCCGCCCATAGCTGTTTGCCTTCCATACCTAAAGCTTTCCACTGCCATCTTTCAGAATGCTGCCCAAGAGGGACTGTCAAGGCAGATTCTTGAGGGCCTGGCAATAAGGGATGTAGAAAGCCTAATGATCAACCTCTCTCCTTTCCCAGCTTTCTCCAGACATTCACAGCTGTGTCCTTCTCAGGACACAGGTGTGTCAGGAGGGAGGAGACAGAGATGTGTGAGACAGTCAACCCCAACTATCAAAAAGCAACTGGCCTCCCTTTTTTAAAGATGAACACAAGCTAAACTTGCAAGCCTTCCTTTAATAATGACTGCATATCCACTGTAACCTGCCTTCTCCTTATCATACAGTGTTTTGGGTTGGAAGGGATCTGAAAGATCACCCAGTTCCAACCCCCCTGCCATGGACAGGGACACCTTCCACTAGACCAGTTTGCTCAAAGTCCCATCTAACCTGGCTTTGAACACTGCCAGGGATGGGGCAGCCACAGCTTCTCTGGGCAACCTGTTCCAGTGCCTCACCACCTTCATAGTAAAGAATTTCTTCCTAATGTCTAAGATTTCTTTCTATTTGTGAAAGTAGGATAGACTCAAATGCAGCTGATGCTTCCTCAGCACAGCTGCCTGTCTACTGTACATTCCTCCTTAGCCTGTATTTCTTGGGAGGTGAGATACTTTATTTTACCATATGTGGTCTAAATCCTGGTCATTGTTCTCCATGACTGATCTGTGCTCTGTCAAGCACATGCAGGTATGCACAGGTCAGGAGACCATGCAAAGATTCTCAAGAGTGCGTAGAAGGAAGACTCCAGGAACCTAATTTTTTTGCCACACCACCACAGTTGTTCACCATTATGGTGACATTTCTGGCACCCCTGGATATTGATAGGACTAATTGTCAGCACTGGTAGAAGATTAAATATGCTGAGTAGCAACAGTGCAAGGTGGAAGCCATAAACTGGGCTGCTTTCCTTCTCTTAACACGAAAGCATCACAGATAGCCCAGAAAATATAGAAAGAGGACAAATACAAGAGTATGGAGACTTCATCAATGATGATACAGCAATGTTTATGGGGAAGAATCATAAAAGGTCATGTAAGCCTTTATAGACAAGCAATGTTTTACACAAGGGTTTTTTTATGGAGCCTGTATCCCATGTCTTATTGTCCTGCCTCCTCTCTCCGTGCCTGACGTATTGCCCACCTAGTGTAATGTCTTTTGTTCCCTTACCACTACTTTCATTATGGAAATCTACCAATAGCCCAGATCCTTCCATAAATGAGAGGATTATTTCCTAAATCCCTCCATCATGCTCTTGGCTTCCTCACGTTTCTCCCACATTCTTGCTGTTTCTCCTCCCAGCTTGGGAAGATGATGCTGGCACATTTGTCATGCAGCAGGAATGTCAGCGAGTCCATGAAGGTAGCTGGGAGGGCAAACTTTGTGGGTTTTTTTCCCCTGCAGCTGACTGACCCTTCTCCTCACCAATTTGTCAAGCTTTCATCTGGCTCTGAAAAATCCTGAGTGAGTATTACAGTGGAACTGCACACCAGTCTGAGATGCCTCTTGCTTTCAGAAACTTCATGGGTATTGGTCTTTAGTGTCTCACCTGGAAGAAGATCTGGGATCCTAACCTTAAAATTAAAGCCTTGCTTAGCACCACCTGTGTTACAGACAGCAATTGCTACTCTGCATTTAAAAATAATCATAGTGCTGAATGCAGTAATGTTTACAGATGTCGTTTTACTAAATTTACACCAGTTTTTGTGCAGCTGATCTCACAAATCACAAACACAAGCCTAGTAAATATAAGCTGAAAACTGCACAGAGAAGGGGATTTTGTTGTTGTTAAGGACTGCGTGAACGAGGAGAAGCAATGAATGCACCGTCTTTCATAGCCTTGGCAGGACAAGAGCTGTGAAGGATCCTAGGCATGCTCAGTGCAACAAAAGAGAAAACAAGAAGGCTGCATATAACATGCTCTCTGGCATGCAAAAGAGGAGCAGAGACTATAAGAAGATGCTACAGGAAAGGAAGAAGTAAACACAGAGACAGTTGGAGAGTCCCTGGAACAGGGGAGGAGTGGGAAGGTGCGAGGCTGGGAATTCACTGAATCCTCTGTGCAGTCACTCTGGTCACAGCTTTGCCTTTCTTCTCCCTGGGGTGGACAGCAGGAAACTGGGTTATGCTCCCACATCTTCTAGCTGTATGTGAACAAGCCCAGGGAGAGGCTGCAGCTAGACCAGGCAGAGAACATATGGGATGATGCAATGTGGATAAATGGAAATTTTGCCCAGTTCAAGCTGCCAGGACAGAAGGCAAGGTATGAGCAAGTAATGTGGTTAGACATACTCCTAACGATATACAATATGTATGATTTAAATACCTCAGTCCTAAGAATATAGCATTCTTAAAGCATGCTATAATCTAGGAGTCAGAACAGCTATTATCCCTTGTCCTTTCAAACAGACAGACCTTTTCAGCAAAGTCCCTCCCCCCAGCAAGAGGGGCCAGAAGGACATGAGAAACTAAAGGTCCAGGGCAGCTGGTATGAAGAAAGGGAAACCAAAGAGAGAAAAGGGATCCCCTCAGTGAACCACATGTAGGGGAGGCAGAAGGGCACAAAGGATGGGGCAGGGGGGAGAAAGGGAGATAAAGTTATGATGAATAGTATCTCTGACCTTCAGTGTGTCATTGAAGGCCAGTGAAGAAAAGGGCAAGTTCAAAAAGAAGCCAAGAGGACATCAGGAGTGGGAGAATGTGCAGGAAGAATTGGGCAATGATATCTCCTTGGAAAGATGAATGGTGTTGGGGTGCTGCCTTTCACAGCACTCTGGGCAGGAAAGTTTGATTTACAGCTGTACAAGTTGCATTTTCTGATGATGGACACTGCCTTAGAAGTACAAACCTATGTCTACCAAGTAGCAATTATTTCTTCTGGACAATAAAGAATCTCAGAAGTTCTAAGTGTTCACGCTGAGGAATTTGGTACTGGCAGTAGTTGTATCGTGTGCATTTATAAAGGTCCCCATCACCGACAGTACCCGAGCACACAAGGAAGTTGACAGTTAAGGCAGCCCAGCGCAAACCTGCTTACAGCATGTAATATTCATTTCTAACAATTCTGTAGCTCATTTGAGACAGCCCCTGCCCATACTGCTTGATGCTACGTGCTGAAAAGAAAGCTTCCAGGACACACATTTAACTCACATTTGTAATGGGAGATTATAATCTTATTTTTTTTGTCAAAAGTAATCAAGAGCTATGCCAGAAATTATTTCTACGTCAAAAGCATTTTTAAAGTGCAGGAGGGTGCCTGGGAAAGCTGCTGTTTAGATTGCAAATACTGCAGTATCATGACTGCTTTTCACTACGAGTTGTAGCACATGCATTCGCACTTTTATTACAAATCCTTGTTCAGCCGTTGAAGGAGCTAAAGCCATTCTTAGGTTCTCTAAAAGATCTTTTTAATTCTCAGCTGTCCCTGTGAGAGACTGGAAGCCATCTATTCTTTCCACTTGAAGAGTAGGTACCTAAAATTCCTGACAAGTTCTTTGTGAGCAGGCAAAAGTAGGCTAAAAGCAAAGACACCTGTTAGGAGTTATTTCACCAGCAATTCAGAAATTAAGCATTGTTGGTTCTTTTCCTAACTTGTCACCCCATTTCTAACATATGCTGTTATTCTTTAAGAAAATACCTTTCTGATATGCAAAAAAGATTGTATTTATATTGCTTGCAAGCAAGAATATGAAATATCACTAATAAAATTGTTCAACAAAGCTAAATAATGCACTTAAGTGCTTGCCTATGAAAATTTAAAATATCAGTAGAAGAAGAGTAACCACTCCAGAATTACATTTATAACAGTCTTTTCCCATTTTTGTGTAGAGGTGTTCTCAGGTGTGTTCTGGATGTGTCTGGTAAATGCGATGGGTATCGTGATCCTAATGCAGAACCCAAATCTTCATCCTCAAGACTGTACCCAAGAATTCACATCTGTAGGCCATGACAGATCAGAGGAATTGAAAAGAACTCCTGGAGAGCCAGTGACCTACCTCAGTCACTGCTGCAGCGCTAAACTTCCTACAAAGATTTCCAAAACATCCAGCCGCCCCACAGAATAAACCAAGAAATATTAAAGCCGCAGAAAAGCAATCTCAGTCCTTAATACAAGCACTATTAAACTTTTAAATAGATCTTAGTTTTTTGGTAGCCAGTGCCTAATTTTATCTCAGGAGACTTAGTCACCTAAATCAATATTTACTTCAATGATTCAGTAGAACCACTAAATAAGACATGCCTATAGAATCACACCATCTTAATATTCTATTTTCAAAGACATCAATTCTAAGAATTGGGTTGTAAGAAATACAAGCCTGGAATTGTCCACTCTGATTTATGTGCACTGGGCAAAGTTTACTACCATAAGTGAGCACCTGTAAAGCAACACCATCACACTATTTTTATCACTCTTTTAAATTGCATTAGATTAACAACAGTTTAGGACATTCACCACTTGTCATCTAATCGTACAGTATGTAGGTTACATGAAAAAGGAGGCAAAACATCGAGGCAAAATATCACCAACATGATATATTCCTTATGCCATCACAGAATCACAGAAAAGCTCCACATTACTTCTGACAACTGAAGCCTGAGAGGCACAGTGGCAGTACTGTTGCAGACCCAAGAGTCACTCTGGCATCGCCATCCCACATTCCAGTTTCTTCAAATGCTCATTAGTCGAGCTAGCTCCTCACAGATAAGATAGGGAAATATGACTGTATCAGTTGCACAGTCTACTCATGGCTGAAGAATCTTAGCACGCGCTTTGGGGAGTGACTGATCTTAGCACTTAAGACTCTCAGAAACTTAATTTTTTAAGTCACAGTCTATGCTCTTGATAGGGTATCCTCCTTGTCAACACAGAAGAAAAAAGCAAGCCCTTTATTTTCCAATATTTTTTCTTTATTTTGCTGCTTTTCCCAGTGTTACATTTTAAAATGGCCTTTAAGTTAAGGATGAGAAATAGCTGCATGTACATAACATCCATCTTAGAGACAATTAATTAATCCAGCATGTCATTTTCTTAATTTACTTACTATTTTGTTTTGATTTTCATTATCTTTTTGTTGCATATTTGTTGAGGACTATTTCAATTATTGTTTAAGCTGGAAGGCACTCCTAACATGGCATTAAATATTAAACATGTTTATGTTTTCATAATGTAATATGATTCCCCTTTCCAACCTAGATTCCCATCTGTTAAGACAACTTCTTAGATCTTTCTAACGCACCTCCACTTTCAAATCAGGATCACAGGAAGTTGCTAGCCCTACCCCAGCATGTAGAGGCAATGAGCAGTCATCACCGTGTTTTTATGTGCAGGTAGTCCCCTGGTCTATACATCCTCTCCTAAAGGGACTCCCCAGGACTGCCTGATGGGCTGCAGGCCTGATGGGGCCATGTGCCCGTCTCGAAGGACAGCTGTGTGACTGGATAATGCAAATGTAGCCTGTGGTCCTCACCATCACATGCTCAGCTTTCTCCACCACTGACACCTCATTACTTCACCCTAAAAACCCTGCCACCCTCCCGGCCTTGCTGGCCTGAGCACAAGGAAGCCTGCAGTGGGCCTGCATGCAAGCCACCACCAGCTATCGCCCCAGCTATTGTCCCAGTCATTCATGATATCTGCAGGAACAAGGTATCTTCCTGACCTCTTTAGGCCATGGGTTTCAAGCACGTCTGAGGGAGCTGGGGACTAACAGAGAGATTGCACATTATTTGAGTTCCTTAGAGAATTCAAAAAAAATTAAGCCAAACAGGGTGGAAATTAGCTTTGTAACCCTTATGTCATAAAAAAGAAAAATACAAGTGCCCCTTCCCACAAAATAAAATCGCAACTTAATGAAAACCTAAATAACTCATGCATTTCTTTCTTCTAGCTTTTCCGGTGTTAGTGAGAGTCAAGGAGATTTTTAGAACAAATTTCTTCTTTTTTTGTTTGCTTGCTTGTTATTCAGTTCATTTCTAGTACCCTACATTTTGAGCTTTTATATTTTAAGTGAGGTAATTTTGTCATCTGCAAGTTCATCACACACTAATGCTTTCATTAATAGAAGGCAAAACCTGATGCACTTCCAGGTTGAGGGACTTATCCAGGATTTAAAAAACCCAAACAAACAAAACCAGACCTTCTTGCTGGTTGAATTAGCAGGATTTACCCTTTGCATTTGTCATTTATTACAACCTTTTCTCCTTCATTATCTCATTTCTTACTAGAAATGCACTCTTTTCGTCTTAGATACTGTTTCTCATCACTGTGTTATATCACCGTCAAAAATACAGCAAGAGTGTAGCTGGTGGAGTTTAGGGTCTTTTAAGCAAGCACTTTTTCTTTTATCTTTATGCAGAAATAGCTCTTTAAAGTAATAAACATTATTTGAAGAGACACTCAAGCATTTAAGTGGGGAGTTCCCTTTGGTGATACACTTCTGTTGCATACCATTCCACCTTGTAATCTACTCAGAAAATCATTAAGTCCTTACATTCCACACAGAACATTTTACTGGGAAAAATGGACAGAGGTTTCCATCCTAGACTTCAATCCATTCTCCAGTCCCACCAAGCATGTGATCAGAAGCAAACTCCTTGCCTAAAGTATAATAATCACTTCTAGACTGCATCTAATCAAACAATGTAAAACTCGGCAACTCTTGTCCATCACAACTGCAGAGGAAATACCAGCTACAGCAGAATAATCCTGGATCCTATCCCTGAGTGTCCAGGAATGTAATAGACTTCATTCAGTACACGATAGCAAGCAAAGTAAAGTAAATAATCATTGTGCCTCAGGAAGAATTCACACACACAGGAATTCTATGAGGAACTCTATAGAGAAAGTACCTACTTGCCAGTGGGTGACTGTTTCTTGCAAAAGGGTCATTTCAACCTAATCCATCAGTCAGACCCTCAGGAGAAATCTCCAGAAAATGAACCTGGGAACTACGGGCTCATTTATAACTCTGCACAACCCCAGAAGCCAGAGACTTAACAGAGATAGATTTTTGACACTTTATAAACTCTTTTCTCCACCACTAACCTCTCTGTGCTCTACAGGGTATAAAGTATTAGTCTCTCTTCTTAAACCTGGGAGGTAGCAAGCCTGATATTCCTGTCTTGTACACATTTTCCCCACTCCTGCAGTATATGCCCCGTACTTCACAGGCAACAATCACTCTTATTTCAAAGCAATGATCTAATTGATACATAACCAGCTAAACTCTGAGTAATCATCCTGAATTCATATTTATTTTATAGACTCCTAGAATCATGGAATAGTTTGGGTCAGAAGGGACCTTTAAAGATCATCCACTTCAACCCCCACATCTTTGAAATCTGTTGCTTTTATTTCAGTCCTGAAGAATGGCTTCATATGTGTAAAAGGTTGTCTGAATTCTTCAGCGGTGACAGTTGGCATGTTCAAAAAGTATTTCCTCTTCCTACAAGCCTCACAGCTTCAGCGAAATATTCTATCATCTTTATCTGAGATTCCACAATCAATGTATTTATGAATTGTTAAGGTGCTAGAAAAGCCATACTTTATAATTATTTTTTAGCTTGTAATTAAGCATGCACAGTGTGCAACCATTTAATGATACACTACATACATGTCTTTGACAGGGGGGTACTTAAGGATGAGTATTTTTTTCGCATTTACTCCTATGTGAACAGCTGTGTAGTTTTACCATCACTTTATATACTTGTATATATTTATTTAATACTTCTAATGAAATTGACAGATAGCTCATATTTTGATTACCATGGGATAGATATTTTAACTGTACTTTGCCTGTGTTAAACACATAACCCATTTTTAACTATACAAAATAGCAGAGTTTATAGATTGTTACATCATACAGTGCTGGGGATAGCTATGAAGTCAAAGAAGGTTCCCTAAATACACAAAAGGAACAGCAAGTCAAAGTTAATGAGTGCGGTGAGAATCTGGAAGCAGAATTGGCTTACTGTCTTTGAAATTTTCCACATCCTGGGTAAGCTGATCAAGCAATATGTGGTTTGTGACAAGCTGCAAGGCTGATCATACACATATTTTAATTTGCTCTAAATAATAGGTCCACACTAATGTGCAGTAGTTTCCCAAGTGAATGTGTAGTGCTTACTTAGGTGGAAATAATACTTTTTCTCACTTACAGATCAGTAGGTTTAAAATCTTATGCCCATAGAAGCTGTGTAATGCATTCAACAAGCAGTAAGTCATTTTTGCCCTTGTAATCTACAGAATGTTTGAGTGGGAGAAACTTCCTTAAGAGATATACACCAGAAGAGAGGAAAATACACTGGTGTACTACAGCTATGTTAGTTGTACAGCTACTACAGCTAAGTTAGATAGGTAATTGTAATATTTATTAAGCTTAAGCTTTCATAAAGGCTAAAAGTTTTTGCTTGTATTTTTCTTTAATTAGATAAAGAAATAAGGGATTTAGCAAGAACAACACAGCTTTCTAGCATGTTCAAACTTCAGCATGTTGTGTTCTGGTGCACCAAATTGGAACATGGGATGAGAGAATCCAAGCAATATTAATTGAAAAGAACTTATCCTTACTTTATATTTTTTGTAGCGGCCAATATGAAAGTGAATATTATCAATCAGAAGTTTAGATGGTCTTTCATGAACACATGAAAGATGAGGAAGGTAACAATGCAATTCTTGCTGTTTCTCTGCTTCTGTTGCTGTTTTTCTGTGTAATATGAAGGCAATCTTAAGTCTGTGTACATGTTCCAAGTTAAACAGAGTTACAACAGTAATCCTCAACTTCTGACTTCCACTTTGGTCTTTAACTAGGAGATTATGTAGTTAGAGATTACCAATATTCTTTCCAGAAAATGAAGAAACAGTTTCAGAAAGCTCTTTTCCAAATGGTTGTGACCTAATCTGGTATTTATCCAAGACAGTAACATATACTAACATGACTAAAAATACTTGATACCAAATTTTGCCATTGAGGGCATCTATATAACTTTCAAGGATGACCTTTACTCACCATTAAATGTAAGTGAACAAAAAAGTATCAGCCACGTAGAGAAACTGACCCCCTGCCAAAATATAATCTTGGTGAATTCTTCACATGCATGAGACTGAGCTAGCCTGCCACGTATTGCTTCTTGCAAGCACCATCAGCAACATAAATTCGGCATCCTTAAGGCAACTTCAAGATGCTGCATCTGAAAAATGTGTGCAGCGTCATGAACCCCACATTCTTTGAGTCCAGGCTGCAATTTTAAAACAATTCTTCAAAGAATAAATATATGTCTGGCTCCTAAGAAAAATTTGAACCCAAAATTTTCAATCCATACATGAAATAATGGTCATCTTGCAATTTCTGCTCCCTGATATAATGAATTAAGCCTTTCCTTTCAAGGAGGGAAATGAGCAATAATGCTTGACTGAAGTCAAACAGTGAGTATCTTCATACGCAGGACAGATACTTTCTGAGAAGATCAGCCATTTCCTGAACAGCTGACCAGAACTCGAGTCATACAAATGTCCATGAACACTAAGCACAGGACATAAAAGTGGTTGAATTAAACAGCTGTTTGCTATTAGAATGAGTGCTCTCAAGTACTATGTAGGTAATATTTGGACTGTGTATCCCATTGTTTAGAGTAAGTTAAAGAAACCGTTCTCTTGAAATAATTGTTTCTGCTCAGACTGCCATTATCACATCTCTTCTCTCACCCTATCTTTCTCTCTCATTAGCTGCTGTGGCACTTCATCTACGTCTGGTAAAACAGATAAGTGGTTGTCATCAACCCCACTACATGAATTACTCATTATATCTGCTCTCTGAATACTTCAGATGCTCTGAGTAGTACATTTCTCTTCCTCTGGCCTGGGCAGTTTGGAATCCACTTGCTGTGTGCATGCTGACTAAGGGAAAATGTGGTGGGTTGACCCTGGCTGGACTCCAGGTGCACACCAAAAGCTGCTCAGTCATTGCCCCCCCACCAAAAGCCGCTCTATCACTCTCCCTTCCTGAACTGGACACAAGAGAGAAAATATAACAAAAAGCTTGTGGGTCAAGATAAAGAGGAGACATCGTTCAGCAATTGCTGTCACAGGCAAAACAGACTTGACTTGGGGAAATTAGTTTCATTTATTACCAATCAAATCAGAGTGAGGTAATGAGAAGTAAACCCAAATCTCAAAAACACCTTCCCCCCATCCCTCCCTCCTTCCCAGGCTTCACTTAACTCCTGAATTCCTCCTCCTCCCCAGTAGCACAGGTTGAGGTCAGTTCATCACACCTTGTCTCTGCCACTCCTTCCTCCTCAGGGAAGGACTCCTCACACTCTTCCCCTGCTACAGTTTGGGGTCCCTCCTGCAGGAGACATCCCTCCATGAACTGCTCCAGTGTGCGTCCATCCCTTCCATGGGGTGCATTCCTTCAGGAACAGACTGCTCCAGTGTGGATCCCCACTCCATGGGGTGCAGTCCTTCATGAGCTGCTCCAGCCTGTGTCCCCGTGGGGTCTCAAGTCCTGCAGCAAACCTGCTCCAGAGTGGGCTCCTCTCCTGAGTTCACAGCTCCTGCCAGGAGCCTGCTCCAGCATTGTCTTCCTGTGGGGCCACAGGCTCCTTTGGGCATCCTCCACTGTGGGTCCTCCATGGGCTGCAGGGTGACAGCCTGCCTCACTATGGGATGTACCACGGGCTGCAGGGAAATCTGCTCCAGATCTGGAGCACCTCCTCCCCTCCTTCCTCACTGACCTTGGTGCCTGCAGGGCTGTTGCTATCACATATTCTCGGTCCTCTCTCCAGCTGCAGTTGCTCTTGTGCAGTTTTATTTCCCCCACTTCTTAGCTATGTTATCACAGAGGCACTACAACCATCACTGATGGGCTAGGCCTTGGCCAGTGGTAGATCCACCTTGGAGCCAGCCGGCACTGGCTCTGTCAGACACAGGGGAAGCTTCCAACAGCTTCATACAAAAGTAGTCCCCACTGCTACCAAAACATTGCCATGCACACCCAATATCGGGTTCCTCCTTAACCTGACCACAGGCGCTAGCATGTTATTGGGCTCCTTGCTCAGCCTGGTTGCAACTGCAAAACTGGCTTCTGGGCACATGAAATCACCTAACTTGTTGAAATCACCCAGCATTAGCAGGCTGCAAGTTATGTAGCCATTCACACTTTTCTCCACAGCTATGGGAGACAGGAAAGCAGCTCCGCAGGGCAGTGGTGGAGCAGGATGAGTCATGCTCAGGGAGCGTCTGCCTTTCCCTATGGACTGCCCAGGGACACCAGACAGCCACATCCGACAAGGTGCCCCATTTGTAGGTGGTTACAACCCGGTGAAATGTATCCAGCTGAAACCACTATTGTGTAACATGTTAGGAGCCTCATTCCCCTTTGAAATAGAGACAGACTTACTATGGATTTAGCCTATTAAGTAGGGGCTAGATCTGTGCTAAACTGCACTCAGCCACAGTCTTTCAGCCATATGTTTTTGATACTTGTAACATTCCTTGAATTAAGGTTCAAGGAAAACTTCCAAGTCTCCTATTGCTCAGTGGAATGAATACTACTAATGGCATTAATCCATGCACTTCAGTTGGACTCTCCACCTGAGCAGAGTAAGGAATTAGTCTTTTGTAATGATGTATAGTCACAAAATAAAATCCTTAAGAACTGCTGGCATTTTGGGTCATCTACCAAAAATCTTACTCAGAGAAAAGGAAAAAAACCTCAAGAACAACAGTGCAAAACATTGATTTTTTTGTTTTTTTTTTTCCCCCATCGTTTTGGAAAATAAAGGAGCTACTTCATCTCTGGGAAGTTAAAATACATTATTTTGATCAATTTTGTTTTGTATTTTCTGTTAAAGATATAAAAATACAGACATACACCTAAATACATACAGTATTACTACACATGCATGAAAAAGTACAAACACAAGGCAAATAATTAAAGGGACATTATGATCTGAAACTTGACTCTCATTTTAACTTAGAAAATAACCAGTAATAAGTTTAAAAGCAGAAGAACTACAAAATTCTACTAGCTTTCAAAAAGAAAAGTAACTTGTTGGTATCAGATTTGCCCATTTGGTCTCAATTTGTAAAACTGAGAGCAGTGAAAAACAGAAGTACTGACAAGTCAATTGGACTTTTAAAGTGTGTTTTGGTTAATATTCAGAAAAAGCAAAAACACAGAAATATACTTTTGTTTGCAGCATAAACTTTATCTTTTGACCCTATGTCTATACATTTAGATCCTGAATCATGTTTACCTTCCCAAACTAATGGAATAAAAAAAATTAATGGAAAAAAATTAGTGTGCTGAGAAAAGGCAGATTGCCTTTGGATGATAAAGGATCTACTTATATATTGTTTCAAAAGACCAACTGATATGTCTAGTAAAAACATACAGACTTTGATGCATACAAGCCTGTTTTCAGATCTAATAAAAGATATTACCTCTTCTTACAAGTTCTGGCTTGCTTATTGCCTTATACTATTCTGGCTACAAAGACAGTGCCATTGTTCAAACATTATTACAACTACTAACCTCCCAGGTAAAATAACAACACTACTACCTCAAAAGTCCTAGTATGAGCTACTTCATATTTATTAAACATATTTTTAGTGTCTGTAATCTCCCAGAAAGGCTGCAAGGCTACGTAAAATACAACATGGCATAAAGTTAATCTGCGTTGTATTCTGAAGTGACCTGTCACCATGAGATAATGGAAACAGCAATATAATAGCAGTTACCAAAATTCAGTCTTTACAAATCAGCAATGTAATCTGACATTTGCTTACTACACTGTTTCATGAAAAGAGAAAAAAAGGATTTTTTTATAGAAGTTTCTGACAATGGGACTTATTTTTGCACGGAAGTGGCAATAAAATGCAGACAGCTAAGAAAAACTTCAGGCAAAAAAAGAGAGAGTGGAGTGACAAACACATTACTAAAGGTTCCAAAATCCTACTACTCTGCACGCTACACTGTTAAATCCTCTTCAGACTGGAAAAAAAAAAAAATTAGAAATCTTCAATCCCAACAAAGAAAAACTGGCTTTACAAAATAACAAATTTCCTTCCTGTACATCTTTTTAGATTTAAGGCCTTCTGACAAGCTATTTTATAAAGCTGGGATAAAACCATTGATACAAAATCTGAAATGGATCTGCACTTCGTTTCAAATCATGTTAGCATGTGATTTACTTTTAAATAATCTTTTTATATTGTTTCTTTCTCTAGGATCACCTTCCCCCCCCCCCCCCCCCCAAACTGCAGTAGTAACCTTTCTCCTCTCAGACTACCCTGTTTTGAAGCTTTTCATGGTTTCTTAATGATACTGGTTTCACGTGATCCTGCTCTCTAACTGTTCATCTGCCTATCAGTTCCCTTTGAGCCTTTCAACTAATTTCAATAAACTTTGAATGAGGGAAAAGGGCTTTCAAAGAGTTTTAATTCCTACAAAGTTTTGGAAGAAGAAATACCAAAGTAGTACCCACTGCTGGAAAGAGAAGTACAATTCAGTTATTATACCTCCTGCTTGCTGGTAGTTAATTAAGCTCCTGACTAGTCCAGCACATTTAACATAAACCAGACACTTTGGCATGTGAGGGAAGTAATTTAAGGTTGGAAGGGGATCAGGGTTGGATGGGTGTAAGATGCTCAGCCTTGGGAAAACAAACTGCTTCATTTATGCTTTGCGCATAGCAACTCTTGTGTTTAGTAACACTGTGTAAGTGAAAATGACCATCACATAATATGTAACAGATATAATTCTGTGAACAACAGTCTCCAAGTTTATACTGGTGCAATGACAAATGCTCTGTG
This sequence comes from Pezoporus wallicus, assembly GCF_028554395.1. NCBI lineage: Eukaryota > Metazoa > Chordata > Aves > Psittaciformes > Psittacidae > Pezoporus > Pezoporus wallicus. Next base: position 149,627 of record NW_026638681.1, on the reverse strand, counting down.
TGCAGAGATGCATTCAGAAAAACTGAGGAAATAGCAGTAGTTCACAAATCTACAGAATTTCTTGCTTTTTTTTTTTTTACAAAATTCTCATCTAGCACACTTGGGAATAACATTGACAAGTTTTAAGAACAGTTTCCTTCTTCCCCCACTCTGCTCCTAAGGCTGGAAGGAAGTCAGACTTCTTCAAGGTTCATGTGGATGAAGAGGACCATATGGTTGTCAAATCAATCTGTTGAACTCAGTCCAAATCCTATGAGACTGATGCTTTTCACATGGACAGCGCATGGTTTATCCGAGGACAGTTCAGCTAGGAACAAACTTGACAGAAAAGATGAAGTATTCTGAATTGCTCCCCCTCCAAAAGATGGAAAAGATGCACTTTTGGGCCTGTAAATATACATTTTCACAACCAATCTCTGCAACATCTTCTAAACATTTGGTAGACATATAAAGAATTTCTTGTCTTGCTAATCATTTAACCCTTATTTGAGCAACTAAATTAATAACAGGAAAATGCTGTACCATATTTTTCTTATCCTAAGAATTGTTCCTACTCAGATACCATTCTTTCTTCCACATAAGAGACATAGGTCCCTACAAAATCTTTTTCTTACCAACTTCCTATGATTTCTACCCAAGCGTGCATTCTTTTGTACCTCTAAGTATGGAGCACAAATGAGATTTAACTGCATCTATGAATCTTACAAGAGTGACATCATGATCACTCCAACATCACTGTTAACTTTTCATACAACCAGAAATCAAAAGATGAAAAATGGAAAGTTATGACTATGAAAAGATGCCTTATATAGATGTGAGGACTGGTAATTGAAGCAGCCATCTCAAGAGAAACTAAAATGGAATGTCTACACTCTACTTTTATTTGTAACAGATGAGAGATGTAGCATCACTCCAACTTCCTGATACATTACTTTTATGTGGGTTTTATTCCTAATTTTGAAACTTAATTACTGTCTGATACCTCAGAGTGACATCATCCTCCCCCCTACCCCAACTTTATTGAACTCAGTATAGTATGGAAGGTAGAAATTACATCTGAGTTTTGGAATACATACACAATAGCTATTTTTTTAAATTCGGATTCTGGTTTTGTTCCATATAGAAAAGCCTAAATATATGGTGTCTAGGTATAATATTACATGCTAAACATTTTAAACCCATCTTAATTATTTGTTATTGGAATAACTTTATTGTGCTTTGCTTACTGATTTAGAGATACAGAGGGCAAAGTTTTCACTGACCTGCTTGACATTTTCTCATCAGATGATACACTAATCTCCTGCCATATTGGTTAGCAAATACATGTGAAACAGGGCTCTAAGGGCACTAACAGGGCCCCTCAGCAGCATCCCATGGGGCCTCCCCACACCCTTGCCCAAGACCCCATTTCAGCCTAGCCAACCATAAGAGGTGCCCAATGCCTAGGGCTGGGTCTGCCCCTGTTACCCTGGCTGCTCTTGGATGAGGCATTGGGAAGGGCCAGAGCTGCCAGGTCCTGCTTGGATGCCCTGGGGAGTCCCCAGTGCACCTGAGCCCGGGGGAAACGCTGGTCTCTGGGGTGCCCTGATGAAACCAATTTCCTGTGGGGAACACATCTGCACGTCTCTGGAATCGTTTTTCATTTTTGTCATGCCTTACCCAGCCAATAGTAAACACCGCCATGTGCACTGAGCGGGAGTGCGACAGTATCAGACACTGTGTGTTGTATTTGGGACTTGTTATTATTCCCAGTATGAAAATATCATTTAATCATCAATGTAATGTTCTGTGACCGCAACGATATAATTATGCTTTACATTAGAAATGACAACTATGAAAGACAGTCTTTTCTGAAAGGGATGACATCCTACGATTCGATGTTGTACAAAGAAACATACACCGCTCACCATTATTGCCAAAATACTACGCAAAATATGCGCTGCATAAATTAAAGACTCAGGCAAGTGCAAAGTACTCTTTTCCTTACTGGTGCTCAAGTGCAGGCTTAAATAAGTCAATGAAAGATTATGTAAACCAAGAGCACTACTACTCATGTGCTTAAGTGATTTACTGGAGTGGGCCCAAAAATACTGAAAATGTTGATCCTTTATGTGATCTCTTAGAACAAATCTTAATGTTCAGGCAGTAGCTTGTTTGAGCTTCAAGCAGCATTTTATTTTCTTTCTAAAAGATACTTTCCTGATCTGTTAAGCTGCCTATTTTGTTTTCTGAGAGTTGGTGGATACCACCTAATGCCGCGTACAATGGGCTGAACAGGAAGGGAAAAAAAATGTTCTTGGGTTTGTGGTAAAATTCTTTCTCTCTTCTGTTGCTGTTCTTTTATACTACCCAATTGCAAAGCTCCACAGCATTACTCTGCTTCAGCAACATTCTAAGTTTCATTTCTGTCTATGGAACAGTGTGACGTCAATCAGACTTGAAGAACTGGGGATAAACACATCTATTAATGTAAGAGGTTTTCTAAATTCTGAATCATTCCCTCACCAAAATGATTCATTTTTGATTTCTTTTGGGTTAGTCAATGAACACCACAACCAGCCAGGTTGCAGCTGGTTTCACTTTTTGTTTGACAGGCTGACTGTCGTGCGGGAGCTGGGAAGCCTGCAGGGAAAATGCTTCCATGCCCCATGTTTTTGCACTGAATTAAAAATGTTGCAAAAGCATTTCTAATCATACCAACAGTTGTGTACAGAGGGGAATTAGCTGGAAGCACTACCAAGGAATAAATTAGTCTGTCATAGCTCTCTATGTTGACACTTATTTTGGACCAATTAATGAGTTTTTTGAGCGCCTACTGACTTCTGTCTTCATACTATGGATACTTTTTAATCAGCAAATTATCTCAATTACATCCTTTTGTTTCCATAGTTGCTACAAGATAAACTGGTAACATTAATTTGCAGTATCAGGGTGGGGGGGGGAAGTGCCAATCTTTTCCAAAGGCAAAACAGTATCATCCAAGAAGAACCACAGCAATGCCCCTAGAAAACTCTGGAAGCCAAAGAGGCATAGATTTTTGTCTGGGGAGCAAGAAGAATTCCCCAGTCGGAAGTGTGGTGTGCAGTTTGCTTGTTCAGTAACCACAAAGTGCCACTACTGTCCCAGTATCTTCTTTTATTTGGTGCCATAAATAGCTGTCGACTTCAGCCTATCGTGACCTTTGATTAGCATGGCCAGGAGCAACTGCAGGTCTGTCAAAGCACTTCAGATTATACTTTTAAAACAGAAAGGAGGTCAAATACATAAGCCAGAGAAAAAACACAAAGTAATGTATTTATTTCCTGCACCCAAGTGCAAAATTTCTCTTGTATCTTGTTACGCTTCTGCAAATGAAGTACATGAAGTACAATCTAAAATCACAAGAGTACTACCAAAGGTGCTGGAAAGCTGAGGAGGAATCACTTCTTAGCTTGTTCCAAACCTAAGTTTTCAATTAAAGTACTCAGTTTCTACGCTCTCTTGGCTGAGGGAACCCCTCTTCGCAAGAGGGAAAACTTGCTACAAGTTGTACCAGTACTGTTTCCACAAGTATTACTCGTATTTTTTTTTTCGTTGTTGATTTTTATGTGAACTGGCAGGGAGTTTCTTGGTGGACAATTGCCCACATTATAAAAACGCACTGAAGTGTCACTGTTCAGCTCTGCCAAAGAAGCCACTGCAGTTAGAAGGAACGCAGTATTTGGCTTGTCATTAAAAGAGGGATCTACTGAACAATAAAAGAAATGACCATCAATAAACATAGCAGTTTATTTTTAAGGGCAAGAAGTGTCAAAAAGTACACAACTACAATAGTCTGAGCTGCCGCTATGCCCCTGTAAGCCACCATAAAGAGTGACGAGTTTGAAGGAGAATACTGCGGCAGGCAAGAAAAGTTAAACACATTATAGGTGCAGTGATTTTAAATGCTTTCCCAGAAGGACCAAATGGGACAAATTTGAAGTAGGAGGAAAAACCCAAAGTAACCAATAACGGGCAAAAAAAGAAAAAGGAGGTCATAATAACGTGCTCAGAGTCATGAAAATCACTGAGATAACAGGGCTGTTCTTTGTTACAGACTTCTAACCCAAACATGAACAGACTTACACAGATTTTCACCATGGTTATGGCTTGGTTTTATTGTTGGTGAAGAAAATGCATGTAAAACTATTCTTTCAGTAAACTGTTGCATTGGTACAGTAACAAAGCAGCTGCATCCTTTATTATATTATATGAATGGTTAATGCAATTGAGATGTACTTCAGATTCCCTTCACAAATAATAGAAAAAATAAAAATAATCAGCAGAAAAAGGACCAACTCTAACTTTGTTAAAATAGGAAATAACAGCAGATATCACCACTTAGTTTGGAGTTCCAGCTTTTTACAGAAAAACACCCGCCCACAGCTCTTGCAATGAGCAACCGGTATTTTAGTCTTTGTCACTGCGTGGTCCAAAAGATAAAACATTTTGCACAAGAGCTAAGGCTGTTAGCCCCAGCCTCTTGAGCAAATTCAAACCCATGCAATCTAAATCCCTCCTGTGTTCTTGCCTTGATACCATATTTTTCACTTCCTGCTTGAAATTCTTCAATGATGCTATTAAAATGAGACTTTGACCTTGCAATAAGACAAACAAAACATTAAGCACCATTTCAGATAATCTCCTACACCAAGTCCCCAACATCTGCCAAACTCCTGTCCTTTCACAAGGCATGCTTTCCCATTTCCCTTCCTGTTTGCCCCCACCCCGGTTTTAAAGACAGGTTTAAAGTCTCCTGGATTGCTACATAAAGCATCTACATTCACTGGGGTTACACTGACTTCATAGAATGGTTTGGGTTGGAAGGGACCTTAGATATCACCCAGTTCAAACCCCCCTGCCACGGGCAGGGACACCTTCCACTAGACCAGCTTGCTCAAGGCCCGGTCCAACCTGGCTTTGAGCACTGCTAGGGATGGGGCTTTCACTTCTCTGGGCAACCTGTGTCAGTGTCTCACCACTCTCACAGTAAAGAACTTCTTCCTTACATCCAACCTAAATTTCCCCTCAGTTTAAACCCATTACCCCTTGCCCTATCACTACAGTCCCTCCTGAACAGGCCCTCTCCAGCATCCCCCCTTCAAGATACTTCAGATACATCATGCTCTAAAGCAGTCACCTAAATATCAAAGGCAAGAAAAAAGAGCAACAAACGATCCATCTGTTTTTTATAATACCGGTCCCCCCCTAATCAGGTAGGGAGGAGGCAGTGTTTTGGTGGGGATTGAAGACATCCCTGCCTGCACCTATATGAGCCCCGAAGCCCTGCCCAAAGCCCATTGCCAAACTTTGGGCCCGCGGCCTGGAGAGAGATGAAGCCCTAGGGAAGGCTCAGCCATAGACGAGCTGACTGGTGCAGGTACCGGGCAACACCACCTTTCCACCTGCTTGTCCAGGCTGTTCCTGGCCCGGGGCAATGAGCAGGCAGCCCGCACCGCCACGCCACAACGTGACCAGCAGCCAGTGCGCCTCTGCGCCCCCACCCCAGCTTTGTCCGCCCGCCCGCCCGCCGTGCCGCAGAGTGACCCAAAAGTGGAGCGGTACCGGTCCCGGCCGCGGCCGCCAGGCCGAAGGGGACGCGCTAGCAGGGCAGCCCGAGCTGCCATCCCTCTCCCCGGAGGGGCCCAGCACTCAGCGGCGAACAGGAAGGCTGGGCCTTAGTCGGCAGCGGCCGCGCTGACGTCATTATCCGGGCCCTCCGCGCGGTTCGCCCGGCGGGTCACAATGGAGCCCGCCCGAGCCCAACCGGCATGAAACGGCCGCGCGCGCTCATACGAGCCACCGTCCTCGTTACCTGTTCCCCTTCCCACCCCTTTCACTCTCCCCCCGCCGCCTTCCTCGTGCGCCCTCCCTCCCTCCCTCGCCGCACACGTAGGGGTGGGGGGCCAGCGGGCCGCGGCTTGGGCCTCGCCGCTGCGGCGTGAGTGACAGCCCTGAGGGGTGGGGGGGCGACGGGGGCGGGGAGCGCGTCACGCCGTTCGGGTGGCGGATCCGCTGCCGCCGCGTTAGGCCGGGGCCTTGCAGCGCGAGCCGGACGCGGAAGGCTCTGTCGGGGCCGCCATCTTGCCCAAGGCCCCGCCAGACAGAGGTGCGCTGCTGCCGCCGGGAGCGCGAGGAATCGCCGCCGCGTCTCGCCTCGCTCCCTCCCTTCTCCCCACCTCCACCTTTCCCTCCCCCTCCCGCACGCACGGAGCCGTAAGCGCAGAGCGCTTCAGCCGTCCGGGCCGGCGCCTCCGCTGCCACCTTCCTTCCTGCCTGCCTGCCTGCCCCCGCGCGCCGCGGACGTTGCCGCCCAGCCGGGCCTCGGGTCCTGGCGATAGGAGCGCGGTGCGTGTGCCCCCCCTCCCCCGCGTGCGCCCCGGTCCCTGGACGGGGCGGAGCGCGCAGGCCCCGGCCAAGCCCCAACCGGAGCCGAAGCCCAGGGCCGCGGGGCAGGAGCTGGTGACGCAGGAAAAACGCCCCGGCGGTGCTGCCGGCGCCGGAGAAAGCGAAGCGACTGGGTCCGGGAGCTGAAGCGCGGACAGCGTTGGAAGCTTCGCCCTCCCGCTTCCCGTCGCAGTACACGGCGTCCGCCTGGGGTGTGTGTGTGAGGGGAACCGGGGAAGCGGAGCCGCCCCCTCAGGCAGCCGGCTGCACGTCCGGGATCGCGGGCCTGGCATGAGACTCTGCCCTGCTGGCCGCCTGGGATGAGGCAGTCCTCGGTCGCGCTTCTTCGGCAGCACCAAGGAGGGCACCGGGCCGTCGCAGCAGCAGCAGCCGCGGGACAAGGGGAAGCCGTGTGGGGGTGAGTGGCGGAGCGCCGTGCCCGGGCGGGGCCGGGGGCCGAAGTCGGGGTCGGGGGCCGGAGGCTGGAGTCGGGCCCGAGGCCGGGACGCGGCGAAGCGAAGCGGCTGCGTGGGGGCAACTGTTGGTACTGCAGCCGTCGGCCGCCGCCGAACGGAACGGCCGGAGGCGCTCCCCGGGGATGGGGCTTCCCGGGTCGGGGTGCTGGACGGCGGGGTGCGGCGGGGAGGAAGGGCCGAGTCGGGCCCCGCGGGGAGGGAGCGGGGGCTTGGCGTGTGTGAGGGCAGTGAGCGGAGGGTGGCGGCGGCAGCGCCTCCCTCGCAGCCCCAGGCATGTGGCCCTGCATCGCTGGTGTTTTGGAGGGCAGGGGAAAATGGCTGACGGCTCCTCATCCTCTCCCGGCTGCCGGCGGGTGGAAGTGCTCCGCCGCCCTTCGGGGGGCTCTGCCAGGCGCCGGGCGGCTCCTCCCGCCGTCCACCCTTGTGCGGCCTGGCGAGGAGGGCCCGGTGGCTGCCCGCAGCACTGCACCCAGGTTTGCCTCCTCTGGTTCTCCTTTCCTTTCGCACCGAACGCCATTACTGAGGTGGAGTGATTGGAGCAGTGTAGGCCTGGGCGACGCCTGGAAATAAGGCCCTGCTGAGACGCTTTTCCTACAGTCTCAATGAAAACCACCAGCACCAGCTCGTTCACGCCCGCTGTAAACATTATTAACGCGTAGGCCACTCCTCTGGTCTCGGCTTCTAGCAACCCTATTTCGATGCACAAAAAGCATTTGTGGCTTTTTGCATCGTCTTCCTCTAGTTCGCCCTGATGTATCTTCTCGGAGTTATGTCTTGGAGCTTGTTTGTTGTGATTTATTTTAGGCAGTATAGCCCCCTCCGCTTGTCCGAGGTGTGCGATAAGGAGCGAGGTAGTTGCATGCAGTTCGGCCACAATTATTCTCTGTTAACTATCGTCAAGAAAACTGAGGGATTTCACCAATTGGATGGGTTGTTGGGTTTTTTTGTGTGTTGGAAATCGCTATTGATGTATGCTAGCCCACTTTGTGCGGCATTGTTTGTATGCAAAGAGAGTAGCATTTGAAAATTATTCTGTTCTTAAGCGATTTTATACTCAAGCATCTGAAAATGTTGATGAGGTTTTTAAGATGTCATATTTTATTTTCAAGTTTCTCCATTGAAGTCCAGTTAAGTATTTTGAAGATGTACAGTAACACACAAGACACAGCTGTACAGGGGGGGGGGAAATCTTTCAGAGAAGAATTGTTCTGTTTAAATGTTCAAAAGACTCCCTGTCTCACTGTAGACGTATAGTGTCTGTCTCAGCTGTCTTCATGTTGTCTGTACAACTTGATTTATATTCACAATTCTGCAGTTGTATTCAAATCACTGGGCGTTTGTATCAGCCCAGAGGAGACCCTCTGAAGTCACAGATCCAAAGCTAGCACAAGGCCCACTTTTGTTGACCTAGTTGCAGAACTGGGACCTGTATTCTTAAGAAGTTGTTGAATTTAGATGTTAATATGCAGTGTTAAGTATACTGGTGGCAACACTTGTGACAGAAGGACTAGGTAAGCTGTGTTTTTTCATGAGGCTTCTCAAATGCCTGACAAATAGATATTAAAATTACTATGTTTAGGAAGGGTATTTGGAAGGCTGGCCTTTATTGATTATGGAATTGAAAGGGTATCTCTAGTAGGAAGGATTTAGGGGTGGCTAAAATCTGTAGATAGCTAACTTTATGTTTGATATTTTTAGTTTTACTTTGAAGTATTGGCAGAACTTCTCACTATAAATGTTCCTGAGCAAGTCCCATTTATTTCAACAAAACCTAAGTCATACATGAGTATGGTGGCATGTTTGTTTTGTTTTTTTTTTTTACAATGCTTTTGATTCTCTGAGTGTAAGTGATGTTTATTCTTTGAACCAACAAAGTACAGTGGCTAAAATTAAGAATTTTGGGGAAGCATGTAAAATACATATATTGATTATTCTGTTGCAATACCCTGGACAGTGGTGATGCTTAGTGATAGCTTTGAGTGAAAAGCATAAACAGTCATAAAGCTGCAGTGGAAGAAACTCAAGCATCAGCATGTTGTTTTTTTTTCTGGGGGTGAGAAGTTAGGGAGAGGAATTTAGCAAAATAAATGTAAGATTGTATCTCAGTAACTGTTTCCTTTTCTCCAATATATTTTGTACTTTTCTTGCATGTAGGTTTTTTTAATGGTACTTCTTTTGGGTAGCTCCTCTCTTAATCTTTCCAGGCTGCTGCTTCATGTCTTGCAGAATTTTCCCTTCTGGCAATAATTCTGCCCATTGAAATGACAGGAAGACTACATCTGAAGGTGGTAATCATGAGGATAGTGACATCAAAACTGTTTACTCCTTCTGTATCTGTGGAATATTGTCTTACATAAACTTAGATAAACATTTCCCACATTGTGGTGCATTTCTACTCAGAAATAGACAACTGCAGATACTCTCTGTTCTAAACACACACTTTGAGGTTTATGGGTTTTATTAATATTCTGGAATTCTTACAAGCGAGACTCGGGGTAAACAAAAGTAGTGGATTAGTGTCTGTTCAACAAAAATCAGACTTTTAAGAAAGTAATGGTATGTGTAATACCTTTAAGACATTTTCTATTTAAAATTGAAATTAGGTTTCACAGTATAAATGCAACTTTGGGTAAAAAGGATAGGAATTCAGTTACTCACTAGTTTGAACACATAACTTTCAAATGGCTTTAAAGTTACTTTTCTGCCAGGTGTGTACTGAAGGTATATAAAGTTCCATGGGAAATATTTCTGTCCTTCCTGCTCCAGCTTAGAAATAAGTTCAGAACTTTTTTCAGGTATTTGAATGGCAAGCAGTTTTGTGTTAGGCAGTTCTCTGAGTGTGTGTGTATATGTGTATATACATTTATTTATCCCAGAAATGCTGTTTTGTATATCCTAAGAGATCTAAAAACTGTAGGTATGTTTTGAAAACATCCTGAACAGGATAGCCTCATTTCTGAAGTAAGTGAATCAAGTGTCCCTTACTGTTTTTCACTTAAAGAATGATTTATTATTTTTTTTCCTCAAAAAAACCCCAACCAACCCAACAAAAACGCAGCAAGCCAAAGCCCTCAAAACTCTTAAACTTTTTTTTTTTTTAATTTGTAATCATAAATAGTGTTTAATTGAACCAGTAGTCGTGCTTATCCAGCGCTTGCAGAGACCAATGTCAGGTGATTGTCTGAAGCTGTAAGAAACGTTGCTGTTTTTTCTGTTCACTTGAAAGGCTGTACATGTGGAGGCTTTTGTGTCCTTTAGAAAATTGTTTTCTGAATGTTATCATTAGTATCAATCTGAATGGGGGGACATGGTTTCTCTTGTTCCTGGTCTCTTTAAGTTTTTCTTGTGACATGGATATGTCTCCTCTTGAAACTCTTTGTGGTTGCATCCAGTTTTATTATCCATATCACCCTTTTTTAAAAGTCTCAAGCTGTAGTCAAGGGTAAGTTTTGAGAACAGAGCTTGATAATGTCTGTTCTTTGTTGTAGTACCTTGCCTTTGCAAAGCTAGCAATGCTGTGTGTACTTGCTGTAGCCTTGTCTTATGTCATACAAGGTGCTTATGGTGTATAAATACACTGCATACCATCTCCTTGACACAAACCTAATGAAAAAAAGAATGAAAAATTAAACTATACTGTACTGCTGTACCTGCCCTGCTATACCACAGTCTTGTTATTCCATTTTTCTTAAGAGGTTCACAACTCTGCAATATTGACTAGTGATGCATGTCAGTTGCCTAGCTGTCTTGCCAAGCAGTTGGTTATGTTTAGGAAGAGCAGTTTGGTAAACCTTTGTATTGCAGAATGGTAGTTAAACAGTCTTTCCATGGCAGAGGTCAGGGATGCAGAGGGAGTCTTTCATAAGTATATGATTGTGTGCAGTAAGACTTGTTTTTTCTGCTTGTAAAGTTTGAGCTGCTTTGGATTTGTGTGTTAGAAAAAGGCAGTGATGGTAAAGTTCTCCCACTCTTACAAAGAATTGGTTTTAATGAGTTGAGGTATCTTTTTGAAAGTTATGTTGTATTGGCTGTCTCTGTTAAGGTTGTAATGTGATTTGAGAATATTGTTTAAAGAGGTTCTCTCTGTACTCCATGACAGAACCGTGTTTTGACTTAGATCTTCTTGTTCAGAGTCTTGAATAGATAGGTGGTGGCAGAAAGCCATTCTGTTGTGACTTGACATCCTCAAAATGTCAGCTTCTGCGTTTCTGAGACATTACGGTGTCCGCTTGAGCCCATTGGTGCTTTGAGCACTTTCTGTAGATCTGGTTTGGTAAAATAATTTAAAATATTGAGTGTTGGTAAGGTTACAGGGGAGCTGTTAAGAACTTTCCTTACAGTAGAGGAGAGGACCAAGAGAGGTAAGGTCCTAAAGTGGCCACTTGTGACTTAATGTAAAATCTTTTTGCTGTTTTTTTCCTTCTTAAAGGAGCTTAACAGCACAGCCAGTTCCTTTTGCATTTTCTGTTGTGAATTTTCTGAGACTCCATTTTATAAGAAGCCATTAGTTACTAATTTTATTTTGACAGCTGAATTCAGTCTGCTTGGTATCAAAGCTTTCTGATTGCCAGCTGTTGACATGTTTTCAAATAAAAATTAAAATGGTGAGAATAAATGCCATTTGGATACAGGTGTGTTCACAGGCAGATTTTTAATGTAAACTTTACTGATGTATGGTTTTCTTAAAGGATTAGTTAGTATTAACTGTGAGAATGATTACTTGCTTTTGTTTAACATCTTTGTGCTAGTACAGCTTCTAAAGAGGTCCATGGGATGTAGATTTAAAGTCTAGTTATGTTTTGAATGCTAGTATATTCAGCTTTTTTCAGGAAGTTAAAAATGAAGCCTGCTTAGAAGTAGTGGATAGCTATCAGGAATGTTACTGTGGGAAACTTATCTGTAGCCTCCTTGATCTGCTTATAAAACCATTATGTAGCCGTTTTTTGTGATTTAGTTATACATGTAACTGGCAAGAGAAAATGTGTTTTTCTTGCATATACATCTTTGCATGGGCATCATAGCAAATCATATTGTTTGGTAGTTAGTGTTCAGTCATGAATTCACTCTTAAGTAAGGAATGATGCAATGTGGTATTCCCTTAGGATGTATGTTTGTGAATGAAAAACTCACAGAAGAAACCTTTTTCCAATTTTTTTTTTTTTTTGTAGAAGGCAAGACACAAGTGTGTGACTCCTTAATGTTTGCTCATGTTCTCTTCTCCTTCCTGCTCTAAATTGTAAAAGACTTTTCCAGTATTTTTATTTAGCAGAAGTGTTCGAATGAGTACTTCAAAATAAGTACTTGGAGGGAAGTTCAAGACTAATGTTTCATTTAGGTTTCATATAAACTATCCAAAACTCAAGTAATAGAAAATTGTGCCTAGAGGAGCCTTTGCTTAAGACAAGCAGCTGAATGGTAACATGAAATGACACTAAAATGTGCATTGTAAATACCATAGACTTCAATCCTTAAGTCACTTTAATGCTGCTTAACCTTTTCTGTAGCTTCAGCGGGACGAGGTGTGGGAAGAGGAAAAGGTAGTGTTTTGTGTTTGTGTGGTCTTAGCTATTACGCTTTGAAATGATGAAAGAAGGAGATTGTTTAGAAACGTGTTCAGTAAAGAAAAAAGTGATGTGTGTCAGGTAGGATCCCTCTGTTACCAGACAGGCTTTTTTGGTTGGACAGGGGTGTCCTTGCAAGCACTGTGGTGTGGGGATAGTGGTGACAGGCCTGTATTGGTTGTGGGTGGACTTTCAGTTTTCCTGTCCAGAAATGAAAATTGATAGTGAGGAAAAGAAGTCTCTTACTTTTCTAATACAAGATGAGAATGAATATTGTTGTCAAAATCTACCATCATCTCAGTAAATGAGCCTTGCATCTTTGGTGTTCCAATTTTCTGCTGTCTTGGCAATTGAGTACTTAAGTGTGTTTCTGAACATGTTTCAACTGAAAAGTCCATGAATTTGAAAGTTAAATAAGAAAGGTGGATCTGCTTAGCTTAATTTTTAGGTAAGTAGGTTGGTGAAAGACCAAAATTTTGATAAACCAAAAGCTTAAACTATAGTTTAAACTATATTATGTATTAGAATTTGTATGTTTCTAATTTAGAAACAAAATGTTGGGTTTTTTTTTGTGTATTTCTGATGTTCTCTTTTAATGCATTTTCCTGAATCCTTTAGGTTTTCTTTTTATTTTTGTAAATTGTTATGTAAATTCTCTGGACCTTGAAGGTAGACACTCCAGTGACTTGTTCTACAGTTTCAGACTCCAGTTTTGCATAGCCCTCCATATGCCTTGATGTGTCTTTCAGACAGCGCTTTATTAATCACAGTGGGACCTTAAAATCCCAGGTGCTTTTTCTGACTGTTTTTAATTGTGTGTGTATATAAACACACACACAGACATATGAGAACACACATTCATGCAATGGAACATTTTCTTGAGTTGATGTACTGACTTTTTTTCCCCCTAGGTGAGGTAGTAATGTCAAATTTCTGAAGTGCTTTATAGCTCTCTTGCTGTGTCAGAGTTTCTTCATGATAGTTCTGGTAATTAGATAACCTACAGGTTGCCCAAAAATTTTTGATGTTCTTTTTCTTGTAGCAGTTTGGCCAGATTGCTGTGGTTGACAGTTTGTAATGTGTCTAGTGAAGATGTAACTTAAAACATGAATTCCCCTTATGGCATTTGAGAAACCATTAATTCCTTTCACTTCCATGTTTTAGGATTGGGAAAACAGGTTTGTTTTTTTTTTTTTTTTTTAATTTTTTAAAATTTTTTAAAATTTTTTAGATTAATATATATGTATATATAAAATGAAAAGCTTTATAGTGAAATGAAAAGCTTCATTTTTGTCAGTGGCAGTGGATGCAGAAAGGTAGCGCTGCTATGCTGTGTTAGTGGTAGTGAAACCTTGTTGTAAGATAATGTGTCTTCAGCCATGGAAAAACCCCATGTGATCAGTATCAGCCTCTGGTTAGCAGGTTTGTCATTCTCTGCCCTGTCCTTATTTTTTTCACCAGATGTCAGGATGCTTTACCAAACCCGCCTTAATGAATTTCCCTTTTTCTTCATATCATTTCCCTGATATTGAAATGAATATCTAGAACCAGTAGCAAATTTGGTGCCTGGAGGCAGCGAGATTAGGATAGTGAATGACCATGTTGTTAGTTTAGTTTTGTTGCTGGCAAGCAGTAGCCAAAATGAGAGTTTGATTTGGAGATTCACGTGTGCTGTGCTGATTGATCCTTAGTTGGTACTTCAGAAGATCATCTTTTTCTAAAATTTAAATTGTCCTTGATACTTGGTGTGCTGTTTGTTTATATGCTTATATTTAGTTAGGTGTAAGTATCACACAGGAAGATGTAGCAGTTAAATATGTTACCTAGACCAGCAGAAAGTAACTAACATTTCAAAGCAGAGAATCGGAATCTCTTATGAGAGCTGCTTCATGCTTTTAACTATGTGCTTAGACTATGCTACACCTACAGTTTGGGTGATTTTCAGTGTTGATGACCTGCTGTGGTTCTTCACAGTAGTTCACACTTAAAATGCAGACAAACCCTTCAGTTTCAGTTTTGATTATTCCAACAGCAAAATTTTGCTTTATATGTGAGTTTATTATTGTATGTCATTTAATTTCTAAATGACAATTGTCCAGTAGAATTCTTTATTCCATATCTTTTTAGTATAATAAGATTCTCTAGTGCATTTGACAGAGTTCTCAGAACTTGTGTGCTGGGGATGAGGGATGGGAGGAAGAAGCCTTAACAACTACGTTGATGTTTAAGTAATTCAGCTGCAGTGTTTTTTTCATCTACAGGAATTATGAAGACATTATTGGGGTACTTTTCTGTAGATATAAACCCCCATTTTGCTTCTTTCACAAGCTCTTAAGATAGTTTATGTTTTTTAAGAAACTTTCCCTTCATAAGAAATGAACATTTTTTTATTTTTTTTGTAGTTTGTTCCTACTTGCATGCTTGGTCTGGTGGTGTTAGTCTGCTCTAAAGAAATGCTGTGGTGAGATTTTATTGATCTGGTGAAATGATTGTCTATGCATTTACCTTTTTTCTTTTACTTCCTGAGTATCTTCTGCTTAATTCAGTCTGTGATTTCTTGTGCCGTTCTTGGTTGAAAGTGTTACTTACAAATTCAAGAGTGCCCAGTTGATTTAGTAGGTATCTTCCTTTGTACTTCCTTTTTCTTTCCTCTCTCATACTTCCAGATAGCTAATGCTTCTGAACAACTAATGTTTTGTTTCACCAAAATTGGTGAGGTTAGTTGTATACTTTGCAAAGACTTTCTTGCTGGAAGAAAATGTCTTCTTTACAGACTAAAGCATCTTCTTTACAGACAAAAACTTGCCCACAGGGTGTATATCAGTTGGGTACTTTTTCTGTGCTGAATTGGTGAATATGAGGCTCATGTTTGAGGTGCCTTATTTTTGTTCAGATGCTTGACAAATACAAGAGCAAAATTTGTTTTTCCCACTTACAGTACATACTATTTCATTAGGACTTGGGGGTTGTAATATTTGATTGGATTCCTCAGCGGAACTAAAAGCTTGATTTTTAAAAAATGCTTCCATTATTCATTTTTCAGTTGAATTATCTGATGGCTCAGCGAAGTTGCTTAAAAAATGTGTGTGGTGGAAAGCAAATGCTGTAAAGAGACGTGGAAAAAATGCACAAGTCATGATCTATTTAAGCATTTTACGCTGTAAAGGTGGATATTTTCACTTGGGTAACTTAAGAAGATTCCTCTAAGCTTACATAAAAACAGAAAAGGGGGAAATACAAGAATGAAACTAGTCATTAAACCAGTGGGGTTCCCCCTCACCCCTTAATTATGAACTTTTCCTCTCATTGGATCCTTGACTCATTCAGCCTAGATGATGGATTAAATTGGATTGTCATTCAGTATTTTTATCTTTAGAATTCGTGCTGTAAATGCATGTGTTACATTGGTCTGAATCTCATACTGAGTGGAATTACTACTCTTAATAAACGCGAGAGGCGCTTTTCACTCCCAGTTTGTGCATTTCACAAACATTAATGTATTGTTTCTCACACCACTTTGCAAATTAAAACGCTTGTCTTTTGTTTTACTGATGAAGAATTGGGGCATAGAGGCTGTAAACTTCAAAAGTACCTCCTGTCATACCTTCTCAATGGATTTGTGTTAGAAGTTTAAGGTGTTAGGTACAGTTTATGTTGGCTTAAGTTGCTCTTGTGCTCCCTCGCTCTTCCTCAGTTTTACCTTGATCTCACTACCCAGAAAAATGAGAGGAGGATGAAGAGGTTAATCTGAGAAATCTGTGGTTTCTCCAGCACTGTATATGAAAAAGAAGCAGTCAGAATTAACCTATCAGGGGTCATATATTGCTGTTTTATAACCTGCAGATTTCCCTTTGACTTCCGCAGTTCTGTTTCTTTTCTTGTAAAACATCATTTGACTTCTGCAACAAATAAGGTATGGACAGTTTTTCTTCCTGGTGCCTCAGTTGATTACTGTTTGCCCAGGGGACTTAGTTTGATGGAAACGAGCTTTCATTTGATGGAAATGAAATCACGGTGGAAACCAGATTAATCTGAAAATCTGAAATTATGCAAGAGAAAAATGACAAATTCAGCCTTTGACAAATTTAGAGAGCAAGTTCTGTCTCTGTCTCTCACACAGGCACAAAATTTTGTTACTTGAAAATTTATTTCGCTAAGAAGTAGTAAGACATTTACTATCACAGTGGATACAGTTGTTGCTTGCACTCATACTGTGTCATCTCTAATTCCAGTGTTTTGACCTGGATCTCCAGATAATAAAGCAGTCCTGTGTACAGTTTCGTAACTGGCCTGTTTGTTTGTTGTTGTTTTTTGGTTTTTGTGTTTGTTTCTTTTTGTCTGGTTGTGTTTTTTTTGTTTGGTTGGTTTTGGTTTTTGGTGTGGGGTGTTAAAAAAAGCAGACAGATAATTTTCAGTGATTTCTTGAGCATTCATTCTGCTTAGGCAAATGGCTTGTATGAGCTTAGTTGGAATGGAGCATGTTTAAGGCAGACGGTCTTAAAAAAACCCTAGCTATCAGCTTATAACATTTCTGGTGAGCTTGTGCAAACTTGATTTTTTTCACAGCAAGTATCTTCTGACTGAAATGGTTGTAAGGCAACAGGAAATGACAAAATGTTTACTTGCAGTTAGCTAGTATGGAACTGTACGCAAATGTCCAGGCTGTGTTAAGCAGTTGGTACACTGGAAACTAGTTGGAAGTTTGTGGAAGTTTGCGGAAGTTTGCTAAGCACTTAACACAAGCTTATTGAAACATGAATTTTAATGCTGACATCACTTTCTTGTGTATTTGAGACATTTTAAATTATGCTTGATGGTGATGGTTGTGTTCGAGTTCCTGTGCTTTCTGATTGAAGATTACATGAAAAGCAGAGTTGGAAAAAAAAAAAAAAGATTAAATTAAAGCTAGTACAGTAATGGAAATGCTTAGATTATTTGAATTTAAAGCACTTCCAAATATCTTGGAATTTCACAAAGTTACTTTTGTCATGTTCCAAGAATATAAAATGCTTCCAACTTAATATCTGGGTTAGATGCTATACCATGCTTTATTTATTTGTAGCTAACCAAGCAATAAGTTGTGTTAATTTTATATTTTAAGGGAAAACTTCTGTAATGTGTGATAATGTCACAGGGAATTTGGAGTTTAGACTAATAGTAATAATTATTAATTAATTAGTTAAATAATAATTTTCTTTAGTGCAGTGTTTAGCATAGTTTAGAGAAGTCTTTAAATTCTCCATAGCAAACATGAAGAGAATCAGAAGGGGCTAGGCTAATTTTTGCAGGCTTACTTTCAAGTTCACTTTTCTAACAGATGCTTTATAGTATAATTGAGGTGGTGGTATTGGGTGCTGCACGCTTCAGTGATACATCAGGTGCTGTGTCTAAGCATGATTTAACAAAGAGTAACACACAAGGAAAATATAGCTATAACATTCTAGTGTTATCCATAATTTATTGGCTGAATGGATTTAGACAGTATTTCAAATATTTATAGTGCTGAGTTTTGCAAAACCTTAAGTGCAGTATACTATAAATAATTCCGTGTTTTAAAGCCACAGGTGGAATGAACCTGGAAGATGGCATGATGTTCTCCTTTAGATACGAGAGAAAGAATGAAGGTCGCAAAAGCCATTCAGCACCTACCAGTAGCCTGGTAGCATCCATAAACCTCCTCAGAACAGAAGCCGCAATGTATTTATGTATCTCAGGGGAAAAAAAAGACTAGGGATGCCACTGAACGTGAGAAGTTATGATTTGGACATATGTATGGTTTGGTGGGATCTTCCAAGGACGGAACGTTGAAGTGTTATTTCTGTTTTTGCTTTGTTCCCCAGGAAGAGTTGAAGTGAGTAGTATTAAATTGCTCCAGTGTAGTGGATCAAAGGGAGTTTTTTGATTTAAACTTTTTTCATGAAGTTTTTAAATTTTTGTCAGCAGTTAATGTTCTCTGTAATCCTTAGGCAGTTGGACTAGATGGTCATTGTAGGTCCCTTCCAGCTGAAAAATAATTCTATTTAAATATTCATTGGAGGAGGAGGCGGATACTTCATAGTTTTAGCTTCATCAGTCCTGCCTACAAAATTGTTCTGAAAGAATCTGAGATTTCTTTCTGAGTCCTGCAGCAAAAGAACACAACTTCCAGGGAAGTTGCAAAGGTCAATGGAGCTGGAGGATAAAGGTTCTTAATAATTACTTAGGGTTTGAGCCCAGCTCCCAAAGAGAAGTGAGATGCTTTGTGGAAGCTTTTTGGAGTTTGCAAAACTCATGTTCTTCTCCTGTTAACCTTAGGACCCTATTTAGAGAGAAATTACAGAATCTGTTGCAACCTAAAATAACAATGAAAACTTTCTTCTTAAGTCTTAGAATGAAAGTTCTTGGTGTCTATCAAGGTTTCACAGCTACCCTCACAATATCAGGTGCAAAACTCAAAGCTTTGATCATGAAAGAAGAAAGGAACATCCATGCCTGAAGATGGAATTTTGAAGAAGCTTCTGAAGTGGTTGATGAACTGGAGGTTTCATTTTGGGCGAAAAAAACCTGTGTAGATGCATCAATATTTTGTTTATTTTTGTCGATCCAAATGTGAATATTGCAGACTTCTTATGCCAAATCTAAGCAAAACGGGGGAAAAAAAATGCTTTGCTGTGAAATGATGTGATGCCCAAGCACAAAATCAAGTAGGCTTAAGCTACTGCAAAACAGAATATTGATATTAATCTCTGAAAAATGAAACAAAAGTGACACAGCTTTTTACAAACAACATTTTTGGCCTTGTTTTAGTTTGCTTTAATACTTTAAAAAATAGTGCTCAACAGAAAGACATAAATGTAATAGACCATTTTCTTAGGTTAGTGGGGTTACATGGAGGGTTACATGTTAACAAAATCAGATGTGATTTTTTTTTTTTTACTGGCTTCTACAAGGTGATGGTATACTTCTTGGTTCATATGAATTGATTTTCTTGATGAGTTACTGCTTTTAAAAAACCTGGACTTTGGTAAAAATGGTATTTATTGCTCTTTCTCTGGCATGATTAAACTCCTTTTAAGAGCCTTCTGATGAAGTGCTTTTTTGGCTTTGTTTTTTAATGCTGAAGACTTACTATTCTTTCTTGTGTGTAGCTGGTAATAATTTTTTTAACACTGTCCTATTATGGATTTTGTTTCTAACCTGTTAAAAACCTAGACCTTCCTTCCCATTTAGTTCTGTATTTTGCCTAAGTCTTCATCTGCTGTCTGCTTTAGTTTCCAGTGCAAAACGACAACGTCATGGTACTTAGTTCCTCAATATGTTGTAAAATACAGTTCCTAACCCCTTTCAGTGAGAGAATTGCAATAGATGGAAGTACTTGGTATGAAGATTAGTGTTACTGAATATATTAATCTTTATCATTTACACTTTAAAAGTTATGTTTAAAGATGGTTTCTGTGTATGGGCATTATTTTTAATTGGAAGGGTAGGTATATATACTTTGTAGTAGTATCAGCTGGTTTTCTTAGCACTGAGTGCTGTTTCAAACAGCCAGTAAATGTTTTCTTGACTAGCTGAAGATTTGCAAAACACACAT
This sequence comes from Pezoporus wallicus, assembly GCF_028554395.1. Taxonomy (NCBI): domain Eukaryota; kingdom Metazoa; phylum Chordata; class Aves; order Psittaciformes; family Psittacidae; genus Pezoporus; species Pezoporus wallicus. The sequence continues at coordinate 129,612 of NW_026638681.1, read as the reverse complement.
TTTATATGTATTGGTTCTGTTCTTGGAAGTCTACAGTACAGAAATTCAGGTGGTCTCGTAAAATCTTTCACATTGATGACAAAGTATTCATTTAATTTTATTTATGACTGTAAGAAGTTGCACGAGTGGCTATGAGTTTCACTAAAGAGGTTTTTGTCCAGAGATGGTGGTTTGATTTCTTCTCTCCATTCCCCCTACTCCTCCCCCCTTCCTTTCTGCACTAGTTTGGAATATATCCTGTTTTTCAAGATCTAGTAGAAGTTATGTCTGTAGATTTCTCTTGATTCTTTATTAGATCGTAAAACTTAACTGTAGCTTCTCTGGGTTTTTCATTTTAAAATACTTACTTTTTTCTAGTGTATTACATTATAAATATTGGGAACTGAGGTTTTTTGTTGTGACACTGATGCATCTTTTGTGTTTAGAATCAGAGCAGAAATATTTCTTAATAACATGGTAGAAGAGACCAAGATGTTTAACATTTGTTCAATGATTTATATGGTGGTTGGGTATTTTTAATGTATTATGAATGTCAATCATATGTGTGTATTAAGAAATCCATATTAGGTAAAAAATAAAAATATAGGAATAATCAATTAGAATAAATTTGAAGGCCGTGTATTAAATTAATTGCCTGAAGAAAAAGATTCATTTGGGATACATCATTTTGTTTTGTTAGTATATTGCAACATGTTCATCCAAAACTAGATTGTAAGTACAAAAAAAATGAGGTGTTGCTTTCTACCTGCATTAGTCTGAAACAGTTTTAAAGACATAACTCCACCAGGAAACTGAACCTGTTGCTGTCATTGTCTAGTTGCTTTCTGAACTACTGCTATTATAATTAAACAAAAGAGAAAACTTTCAATGTCAGTACAGAGGTATAGTTTGTCTGCTCATATGAGGAATGTGAATTGGAAAGAATTGAATGCATCCTCATGTAGGGAAAACGAGTACTACTGTGTAAACTTAGGTTTCTGGTCTGTTGTCTCTTTCAGACTTTGTAATTCATCCCATTCTGTACATTCCCAAAGCTTTTCATTCCACTTTTATAGTATGCTTTGGCAGCTAGTAGGAAGCCGTTGATACCTCGGTGCTCAGAATTTGTTTTAATTACCTCTATTTCTTATTGCTTTGCTGTAAAAATTCATGTCTTGCTGAGAAAAGCCTTTATTACTTAGGTGAAACTAAGCCTGTATTTTTCTGCCACCCATAATACTGAGAATGTATTTTGATTTTCCCCATTGACTTTTGAGCATACAGTAATGCTCTTTCTGGCAGAAGAAGCAGAGCAGTCAAGTTGAACATGAAGTAACATTAAAAGTTAATTATCCCTTTTAAAAATGAAGTAAGAATGAATGTTTTTATAAAGTCTTAATAGTGTCACATCTTTCAATTTTTGGCATTTGGATTAATGCTTTAAGGAAGAAACAGTGTTCTTAAAGTGTTCTGGACAGTAGACTTTGCTATACAGGTTGGAGAGGTGTAAGTATTACATCCATTTTAGAAAGGAATGAATGGCTTGAAGTGTTTGGTATAGCCATGACCAGACTAGATTTAGAGCATTTAGTCAGTCTTTGGTACAAAATTTAGGCGGGCTAGTTTCTTGAAATAATGAAAAGTAGACAAGATACAATAATAATTACTCCACAGATGATAGAGGATCAACTAAAAATGTGCGTATTAGTTTTAATCTAGAACATTATTTAAATTTAAATATTAAACTATGCTTTGTCCTTGCTTTCTGGTGTTCTGTGCCTGCCTGTAAAGGACTGAGGTTGCAGTTTTACCTGCAATATCAAAATCCTGATTGGCTATATTGGCAACAACATGGAGTTTGGGTTGCCCAATGGCAGTCTCCTGCATAAATGAACTGTAGCATAATTGGAAAAAAGTACAGCATTGTGTTGCTTAGCAGCATGAGATTGGATCTCTGTATGAAACGTGCATACTGAAGTTCTTAGATCTGATTTTTATTTTAATTTTAGTTTTGAGGTTGTTTCTTGTAGCTTTTTCTTTTAATCCAAGGTGAAAGAAAGTCTTGCCCTCTTCTTTGCATGTTCATTGTGAATTCAAGAAAAAGGCTGCATAGTAAGTGAAAGTTATGGTTCAAAACATTCAGGCAATTTTTAAAATAGATTTCGGCATTTTTCCAGATAGAAATGACTTGTTGAGTTTGCATTTCTTAGTTTAGTGCATACATTTACTGATGTGCTTTTCATTCACTTGACTTAAAGTCATTGAATAAGTATGTTGGGAAAGACCTTTAAGATCATCAAGTACAACCATTACCCCAGGACTGCCAAGAGCACCACTGAACTATATCACCTAGGGCCTTGTCTGTGCAATGATTCCACCACTTCCCTGGGCAACCTGTTCCAATACCCGACTACCTGCTCTGTGAATAAATTTTTCCCAATATCCAATCTAAACCTCCCCTGGCACAGCTTGAGGCCATTTCCTCTTGTCCTATCACTTGTTACTTGGGAGAAGAGACCAACACTCACCTCACTGCAGCTTCCTTTCAGGTAGTTGTGGAGAGTGGTAAGGTCCCTCCTGAACCTTCTCTTCTTCAGGCTGACAACCCCAGTTCCCTCAGCTGTTCCTTGTAAGACTTATTCTCTAGACCCTTCACCAGCTTTGTTGCCCTTCTCTGGACCCGCTCCAACACCTCAATATCTCTTTTGTATTGAGGGGCCCAGAGCTGAACACAGTATTTGAGGTGCAGCCTCGCCAGTGGGGATGATCACTTTCTTGGTCCTGCAGGCCACGCTATTTCTGATACAGATACTTCATTCTCGCTTTTGGAAAGCCTGGTTTGTTTTACTGTCGTGACCTGAATTCTGATTTCCTAACATAAAACCTCACATTATCTTTGAATGTATTTTCTTACTCACTTGGAAACAAGAATTTAACTAATACAATTGCAGGGGCTGTAAGTTCTACATCCCTTCTCCTCCTGTCATTGAGATGTATTGAGTATCATTGAGGGTACAGTTTCATGCCAATGTAACTCCCACTGAAGGTTCCTGGGAGTGAAGGACTGGTCATACTGGATGAGACACTCAGTCTTGCTGAGTGTTTTGTCCATGACAGTGACCTGGAACGTATGCCTAGGGAAAAGCATGGCAGCAAGGCCACAGCTCACTTCAGGGAACACCATTAATGGACTTAACATTTGCTGCTTTTGTATGTAAGGCATTGACTGCTTGGTTTCTTGATGCTGTATCTTTGATGATGTTCTCTGTCACGTAAGCAAAGCACTTTACCGTCAAAATAGGACCTGCAGTTGACTTTCCTGTTTGGTAGCCAGAACTAAGCGTATGATCTGAAGACCTGACCTGTTGTTACATTATTTGTGAAAAAACATCATGTACCTTAAGTAACCAGTGGTACACTATCTAACCATCACATGCCTCAACAGTTATTGGCAAGTGAATGTCTTTTAGAGAAAGACACTTGTTGCTGCTGTCCAGTTCCCTTTCAAGGGCTGACCTTCATTGATTATTGCCTTGAAGTAAGACAGTAAGTCTCTAATCAGGTAATATCCATAATTTGTTGTTCAAAGAGGAGGAAGCCTTATTGCATAAAGCTACCATTTTCTGCAGCATTTCTCTACAGACTTCAGCCTAGAATGCTGTGTAGCTGGTACTTGAAGATACTGAATGCATGCAGATGACTTCTTTGAGACCAAATTTATGGGTTTGATAGTTGTGGTCTTTCTGCTTTGTCCTTGACCTGACAACATGTGGTGATACTTTCTCTTGGAAGTTCACTTTCTGTGCTTTTATTGCATAGAACATGCAGTAAGATTCACATGAATGGTGGGTGTAGGAGCATCTTGTACAAAGTGAAGTCACATACTGTTAAGAAGGTATATCTTAGCTAAACTACGTCTCAACACTAAGCTTTGAAGTTAAAAAATAATCCTGAAAGATCTCAGGGCATCCCTCTATTGTGTTGCAGGGCATCCCTCTATTGTGTTATATGATATCGGGGGCAAATAAATTGTATGTTTTCATGGATATTTCCAGTGTTCCAGAAACTTACGCTGCCAAGTGTGTTAGCTTGAGATGTATGATGTGGAAAGATAAACCAAAAAGGCTGCTTGAAGTAACCTGTTTTTTCAGTCAGAACAGTTTTAGTTCTGTTCAGTCAGAACAGCAGCAATTGCAGTTACTCAGAATCTGTCTTTTTTTGCTGTTACTGTTTAGAAATTTCTTGCTTTGAAATAATGTGTTGGAACCTGATGCAGTTAAGTTGCATTACATTCACTTCTTTACTAGGAGAAGGAACCTAAATTACTTGTCTTTGTAATATAAACTATTTGAACTAATTGCTGCTATTTGAATTGATTGCTGCTTATCAGGTATTTTCTAAATATTTAAAGTTAGACACTTCTTGCTCTACTGAATAGTAGCTTAATGACAAGTTTTTCATTAATTATTGAATACATTTCGGTTTCAGTGCATGCCAGTGTTAATGAGCGAATTGTTGAGGCCACCAGTTTTCTATTCCAATTATATAAATAATTTTCTCTTCCTGAAAGACATAAGGAACAGAGAAGAAAGAAAATGATAAATGTGTGGGGGTGTGCATAGATATAGCTACTGAATTAGGTCAGTGTTACAGTTTTGGGGGAGGTATTTCTAGATGAGAAGGCGTTTTGGTTAAAATAAAGGAATAGGGTAGAAGGTTAGATTCCCAAATCTAGAATTTTTAGACTAAAATCAAGTCATAACCACTGTGATGAGTCAGTATTTATTTGGATTTTAAGAATGCAGTTCCCATAATCCTGTATGAAACAGATCTGTGATACCTTTCAACTGAAAATTTCTGTTGCTGCAGTTAAACTTCTTTGCAGTACAGCACTTAGGATGAAAAAGCACATCTTCTGTGAGATCCCATTAAGATATGAATGTTCTTCTGGAAACAATGCTTAGTAATTATTTTTTCTTAGCACAGTTGTATGATCCTACTACTACAGTCCCTAATGAAGAGTCCCTCCTCAGCATCCCTATAGATCCCTTCAGATACTGGAAGGCTGCTATGAGGTCTCCATGCAGCCTTCTGTTCTCCAGGCTGAACAGCCCCAACTTTCTCAGCACTTCGCACATGAAGACAGGCTGAGAAAGTTGGGGCTGTTCAGCCAGGAGCAGAGAAGGCTGCGTGGAGATGTTATAGCAGCCTTCCAGTATCTGAAGGGGGCCTATAAGGATGCTGGGAAGGGACTCTTCATTAGGGACTGTAGTGATAGGACAAGGAGTAATGGGTTCAAACTTAAACAGGAGAAGTTCAGGTTATGTATAAGGAGGAAGCTCTTTACTGTGAGGGTGGTAAGGCACTGGAATGGGTTGCCCAGGGAAGTTGTGAATGCTCCATCCTTGGTGGTGTTCAAGGCCAGGTTGAACAGAGCCTTGGGTGACATGGTTTAGTGTGAGGTGTCCCTGCCCATGGCAAGGGGGCGCTGGAGCAAGATGATCTTAAGGTCCTTTCCAACCCTAGCTATTCTATGATTCTGTGATTTTTAGAAAGCTCTATTGTTACATATTGAGTAGACTAGTATCCCGGCATACATTGTTACCACACTTTAAAGTAGATTTTGTGGCCCATATCTTCTCTTATATATAACCAGAAAACTTGAAATAAAGGAAGATGGGTTTGTGTCCCTACATAGGGCTTACGTAATACACAGGAATATGTCTTTTGAGATCTGCTGCTGTCACCTGTCACCTTGCATTTGCTTTTTTTCTGAGACTTGGTATTGTAGGTACACCTGGGTTGGAGCAATCCCAGGCACAGCTACAGGTTGGGCAGAGAAGAGAGTCAGAGCAGCCCTGTGGAGAAGGACTTGGAGGTGTTGGTCAATGAGAAAATGAATGTGAGCCGGCTTCAGTGTGTGCTTGCAGCCCAAAAAGCCAACCGTATGCTTGGCTGCATCAAAAGGAGTGTGGCCAGCAGGTCGAAGGAAGTGATTCTGCCCCTCTGCTCTGTGAGACCTCACTTGGAGTATTGTGTAGGACATGGAACTGTTGGAACAAGTCCAGAGGAGGGCCACGAGGATGATCAGGGGACTGGAGCACCTCCCATATGAAGATAGGCTGAGAAAGCTGGGGCTGTTCAGCCTGGAGAAGAGAAGGCTGCATGGAGACCTCCTAGCAGCCTTCCAGTATCTGAAGGGGGCTTATGAGGATGCCGGGGAGGGACTGTAGTGACGGGACAAGGGGTAAGAGGTTCAGACTTAAACAGGGGAAGTTTAGGTTGGATATAAGGAAGAAGTTCTTTCCTGTTAGGGTGGTGAGGCACTGGAATGGGTTGCCCAGGGAAGTTGTGAGTGCTCCATCCTTGGTGGTGTTCAAGGCCAGGTTGGACAGAGCCTTGGGTGACATGGTTTAGTGTGAGGTGTCCCTGCCCATGGCAGGGGGGTTGGAACTAGGTGATCTTAAGGTCCTTTCCAACCCTAACTATTCGATGATTCTAAGTAGCTAATTTAGGAGAAAGGCTGTATGTGTTGGGGTGTTTTATTTACTTTTGAAGAGATGACGTTGAGGGACTCAGATGAAAGCTGTGCGAGAAGTAAGCTGGATTAGAAGAGTGTGTCTCTTGGCCATTATATGCTTAAATGCCATCCCTTGTATTTGCTGTTACATGTTAATCCTGTAACAGAGCAATATGTACATACTTGCTTCCTGTCTAGCACTTACCTGGGAACCTATGTCTGCTGTTTTTTTTTCCTGCCTTTTGAGAGGGTGCTTGGTTACTTTCCTTACCCAAACAAAATTAACCTATCTGCCACATAGGCAGGAGGTTGCTGGCATTGGAAGCTGAGGTGAAGCTCTGATGTGCAGCTGTACTAAATGCTTGAGCCTGGAAGGAGAGGCCCTTCCCGGAGGGCAGTGCCACATCCAGCATCCTCTGCATGGTGTGCTGGTGGTGTTGGAACGCTACTTGCAGCAAGGGGTGTCTTCTAAGTGGGGAGCTTGCAGAGTCAAAAACCCCATAGCTGGCTTTGCCTGGTGTTAACTAAAGTTACAAGGAGTCAGGTAAAGCAGAAGCTGAGTTTTGCTTGTAATTTAGTGGTGAATCAGGGTGACATAAGGAGATAGAAGAAGCATGGCAAATCGGAATTTGCTTGGTTGGTAATCGAAAGCAAATGTCAGTGAGATTCATTTGGCTCAGTCTTTGTAGCCTCGTAATGTCGCTTGATGAACAATGGAGTAGTTAGTTTGTCATTTAACAGGCATCTGTCTCCATCTTGACACTGTATCAAAACATCCATTCAAAGCTTTGGGTAAAGAAGATAGGGTTCTTTTTAACATGTCTTAGCGTGCTGAATGCAGAATCAAATATAGTAGAGATGAGCCATATATAAAAATTAAAATAGAGTCTCCATTAGAATTCAGCTGGATATACTGTTGTCCTTTCTGTATGCTTAAAAGCAAGGTGTCAATGTATCAGTTCACATTTGTCTAGAAATAATCAGTGTTTAAACAGGTATAAAGGCTATTCTTGAGCTGAATCAAACTGTGCCATGGTGAGTTTTAAGTAAAAGGTTGACTAGTCTGAATTAGAGAAGTGATGGGAATTTGAAATTCCATGGTTAATCAGTTCTAAAGTCAATAAAGCAGTAGTGTGTTCTCCGTGGGCGTGCAGTTTGGCATTTTCTCTGAAACATAAATGGTTAAATCAGTGGCTGAAAACAGGACTGGTGAACTACTCCCTTCTAATGCTGTTTAAAACCATAAATTGGAATATAATTTGTCATTACAAAAACATGTTTGTATACTCTGTAATTAGAAGGGAAATACCTGAAAAGGATATCCTTGCAGTTTAGAATATATAGATACTACAAGAAGCAGTGAGACCATTTACTAGAGTGATTTTAGTTAGCTGCAGCATAACCTGAAGTTACTTATGTATCACTGAAGACATCACACAAATTTGCGGGGGAAAAGTGATGAACTCACTTAAGAAGTTGGCCTGTAAATGTTCTGTATTTACTAGCATCTACAAAATTCTGCATATTTCTGTTATACAGATTTTGGTTTACTCTGTGAATTTACAAGCTTTTGAATAAATAGGCTATTTCAGTAGTAGTTTTCTTGTACGTCCTAGTTAATTTATGTCTCTTACCTTGAGCAGAAATGAGTTTACAAGAATGCTTCGCCCAGACCCTTCAGCTAAACACAGACAATATCTGAAAGGTAAATTCACATTAGTGTAAGTCTGTCTAACAGGAGAGCTGCAGTTTTGTCCTGGCTCCCTAGCTGGCATTAGGATGAGAACTCTCTTGCCTTGTAGTACACCAGCTCAGGTAATTAAAAAACTGAAAGATCATCACAGTCTTTTGGAGTTTTCTGTGGTGTTGTTTCCTTTAGTACTCTGGACTGGCTCACTTCATGATAGTTCAGCCAAAAGCATCAGAATAAGAAAGACATGAAATTGAAGCTGCTTGCACTTGATGTAAGATTTTGTGGAACCATAACTGCCAGGGATTGTTTCTTTCTGCAATAGAAACAAACCTAGACTAGGATTGCTTCTGAAAGGAGCATTTTCACCCTTTTCTGGCCTCTCTGCTACATCGTTTCCTTGCGCAGGAAGAATGATTGTGATTAAGGAAGGTTTATTCTGGTGTTAGTTGGTTTAGGGCTGTTGAAAAATACAATGTAAGGTGGCAGAAGTTTGATTTCATTGGTTTATGCAACTACCTGGAAGCCTCAGTTGGGTAGTGGTGGGGAATCGACTGCATTGAACTGCAGTAGATTGCTAGATTGCAGTGTGTGTGTTTATGTATATATATATAAAAGACAGGAAACTTAATCTTGCTAATACTTTCTGGCTAGTGATCTTTCTAAACATCAATAGAAAATATTAAATATGCAGGAGGGCATTTAAAAAGGAATACCAATTAAAATATATTCATTTTCAAAATTGCATTTAATTTATTTTATTTCTTTTTTATCTTTTCTCCCCAGAAGAAAGTTGGAGTTTATAATGTCTGTTCTGGACTTAGGAGGCTCACTGTGAATATGAATTCTGAAGGACAGGGGTGGATTACAGTTGTCTGTGTTCAAAGAATAGAGTTTTGTTCAAAAGTGAGCATTATTTTAGTGGAGATCTCCGAGTTTGTTGGTGCTGTTAATATTGGAGACTGCACAGAGGAGGGATAGTGGTGTGTTCAGTCAAAATTTTTATTGTATATGTAATGGTTTGCAAATCTGTGTTATTTAGGAAAGGATTTTTAAGTGTCTTGGAGAAGAAAGATACCTTGAGATGAGATGTCATAATTAAACACTTAAAAATGTGCATAGTGTTACAGCAGAAACTTTAGTCTAAATTGATAATTTGAACCTTTGCTGACTGAATCAGAAACTTGGCACTGCCAAGTGAATCTTGCTGAAAGCTCATACAGTCTACCACTGTACCTGGCTTTTGAACTTCCTGAGTTCAAAAAGCTTGGTGTTTATGTGGTCCTTGGAAGCCTGAGTTGTTCTGGAAAATTTGCGTTGTGTCTTCTGTGGTTACACAGTGCCCTGTGGCATAGAGTGGAATTGCTGTAGTAATACAATTTTTATTTCTGTATATAACACAGTGAAGTTGAAACACATAGTGACTACTGAACTGTTTGTGTATCATGGTTACAAGATCAACAAGTAAACCTGATGTTAGAATTTTCTTAATATAATCTACTGAAGTACTTTGTGGAGTTGTGATGGGATTTGCAGTGGGCCTGAAAGGCCAATGGACCCAGACATGTGGTAGAAGAAGGGAATACAGGTCAAATGCCCCGGGTAAAAACGGATATGCTAATAGAAGAGGCTTGGCTGAGGTAGAATCAATCTCTAGCTCCCTCTCAGGCATCTGCAGCTAGATAGTGTCGCGAGAATAGTATTGGAAAAGATTATGAATTTGGCTGTTCATACTCTTAACTAGATAATTTCTGTATAGACCTAAATCAGTACCTTGAATTAAAATCTAAAACCTACTGTAGCAGTTCGGACACAACAGAGAAGAGTGAGTTGTGAATTTTGGATATCTGTCAGTTTCTCAGTGGTACAGAGGTAAATATCAGTGTAATTTTTACTTAGAACATTTAAAATCGTCTTAAATACTTCAAATGTAATGTTCGGGTGTCAGTGTACTCAATAAAAAGAAATACTAAGTCTAAAATGAAGGATTCTTTGTAGCAGCGATGTTTGGTTTTGTAGTGCTCTTTCCCAGGTGTGGATTACTTTCATATGCATGTGTCAATATAGCATATTGCCCTTTTTTTTTTTCTTTCAGGTTATGCAATGGTCTCTGCAAGATGGCGTGTTCTTGAGTTGGAGCTTTTTAAGGCAAGCGTATGCTGGTACTTCAGCTTTACTAAGTGGACTATAATTTCTTCTCTTGCAACAACTACATAAGCAGACAAAATTGCAAAAATCTGCCCTGTGTCGAGTATGACAGCCACGACTCGTGGCTCTCCGGTAGGAGGGAATGATAGCCAGGGCCAGGCTCCTGATGGACAGTCACAGCCTCCCCTCCAGCAGAATCAGGTATGATATTAACAGGGGTTCTTCTAGAATAGTGTTTCTGAGTTGTTTGTGTTTTTATGTTTCTAGAGATGTCTGTTAAGTTTGATATTTTTGTGTGTGTCTGAAAACCCAAAAAGATTCTGAGGGATGAAGGCAGTGCTGTTGGCAAAGCAAATACAGCTGGGGAGCTCTGCATTGAAAAAAGATGCTCCCTTTCAAGGTGTATGTACTTTGGATAAGAACCTTTCTTGGAGTAGTATTAGAAGCTTCCTCAGAACTGTGTTGTAGAATTATCTGCTACTGACTGATAAAACTACTCTCTGAGTTCAGTTTATGCTTAGTTCTTCAAAAGCACTTTTCAGATAAAGCAGCTTGTATGTCGGTATCAGATCTTTAAGACTAGCGTCATCTAAGTACATTGTACTAGACTCCCTGAAAATATGTTTGTTGAACAGGTTGTCCTGCTTTCAGAAGCAAAAGTTTTCAAATATTGTATCATAATGTTATGATTCTTTTTGTTGATTAAAAAATACCAGAAAAGATGCTTTTAAACAGTGAAGCCAAACCCATTTGGAAGAAAAACTACACTTTGTCATTTAGTTCAGTATGAAGGTGACAGTTGTTAAATACTATAAGGTTTTAGTGGTTGTTACTTCCTGAGAATTAATTTTCTTTGGAACACATGTGGTGAGTTGACTCTGACTACCAGGTAAGTGGCCACCTTGTTGCTTACTCCCTCCGCCTCAGTGGGATGGGGGAGAGAATAGGAAGGGAAAAGTAGAATATTGTATGGGTGAGATAAAGGCAGCTTAATAAGTGAAAGGGGTATGGGAGAGAAACAAGTACTGCAAATGCAGTGACTGAGCAGCAGCTAGTGGATGCCTAGCTAGTCCCCAGGCAACAGCTACCTTTGGACCCCCCCCCCCCCCCCCAGTTTTATTGCCGAGTGTGACACTGTATGATATGGAATATCGTTTTGGTAAGTTTAGGCCAGCTGTCTTGCTGAATCCCCTCCTAGCGTCTTGGTCACCCGCAGCCTACTTATGGCTGGGGTGCAGAGTGAGAAAAAACAAGGCCTTGAATCTGTGCAGCCACTGCTCAGTAGCACACAAAACACTGGTGCGTTACCAGTACTGTTTTGGTCAGAAATTCAAAACCCAGCACCACACAGGGTGCAGTGAAGAAAACTCCATGTCAACCAGACATGGTGTGACATCTGAAAAATATTGTTGAGGTTTTGGTCCTTCCTTGTCCTCCTAAATCTTGCTGTTCTGATTTGAATCTATTCTTGTCATTTCATACTATTTCTGTATACGGATAAGTCTGTATCTATAGAATTCAGTGTATTTTGCATGGCCCATCAAAATGGGCTTTAACTAATCATGTTCTTGGAGGTTGGTGAATAACCAGCTGTAATTGTTGTTACTCATTTTTAGCAAACTTCTTTAGATGTTGTTCATGATTGCTTTCTTATGTGCTGTTGCTGAAGTTTGTCTTTCTCTGTAAAAATAGTCATTTTTTCCTGGAGAAGATGTGTAAAAACTGGCACATCAATATTGGATTTATTTTCACTTTCTGTATAGGTGGCCTGCTGAAATAGAAGACTGTTGCAGAAAAGCCCCACACTTTCTGGGAAAGTAGCGTAATTTTTAAACTGTCAAGATAGAATGCAAATAGCACGTTTAATGCTCTGTTTTTCTTTAATCTGAAATCAAATGATTTTATATATTTTATGATGACAGGTACTTACTTCAAGTGATTCTTTGAAACACAGTGTGAAGGAAAAATGCCAAAAGGCAGTATTTAAAGTATTTTCCATACCAATTTTAGACTTCCTCCCCTGATTCTTCCAATGAGAACTCCCCAGCTACCCCGCCTGATGAGCAGGGCCAAGCAGATGCTCCACCCCAGCTTGAAGATGAGGAGCCTGCATTTCCACACACAGACCTGGCAAAGTTGGATGACATGATTAACAGGTATTTTCGCACTTTCTTTCAGAGGGTGTAGGTTATTTGTGCAAAATATCTTGATAGTGGAATCAGGGTTCTTGCACCTTTTTTTTTGCTGGATTTCATTAAATACTTATTTTATTGGGTTAGAATTGGAAAAAGAAGCTCAAATCATGGGTTTGTTTTATTTTGGCCTGGTTTGGCTTTGGTGGGTTGTTTGTTGTTGTGGGGAGGTTTTTCTGTTCCCTTTTTTTTTTTTTTAATGGAGTACTCATCAAGGCTTTTAAAAAATTATTTTTTTACCCTATATTACAAGCATTAACAAAGGAGCTGTTTTGTTTTTGAATATAGGCCTCGATGGGTGGTTCCTGTATTGCCGAAAGGGGAATTAGAAGTTCTTCTAGAAGCTGCTATTGAACTAAGTAAAAAAGGTAAGCTGAAAAGACAATTAATGATTATCGGGCCAGTGTGTAAAGTCTTTTCCTGTTCTGTTGAATCCCTGGAGGAGGCTTAAAAATTCTTAATTATTTCTTATAACCCTGGTCTTGCGTATTGTGTCAGAATGGTGTGCAGAACCCTCACAGATTGGAAATTTTAGAAAGCCGTCAATGTAGTTAAGAAATTAGGTGCCTTAGCATGAGTGGGGAAGTTGAATAAGCTCACAGCAATAAAAATCATGTTATTCCTGTCCTACCTGTTTTCTGTATTCTCTTTGATATCAGACTTAGTGGGTTTGGTCTTTTTAATAGATGCTAGAACTCAAAGAATTCTAGGTTTTTTAAATTAAGATACTTATATAGTTTTCCAAATGTCTTGCCATAAATTTTTGTTCAAATTTTGCACACACATACTTTTGAGATCAGAGAAAAGGTAGAATTTTAAAAAACATGACTTGTGTATGTGTTTGTTAAACTAGTCAGATTGACAAGTTTGTTGTGTGTTCTGGAAAGTTCTCCTGAAAGTTGCTTTGGTCCCCTATTCCAGTCAGTATTTATTGCCCTAGTATTTCAGTAACAGCAGAAATCAGATCAAAATATTCTTATAGGGGATCTACACTTACCGGGTAGTTATGTTTTAAATACAATGACATACAGAGTACCCTTTCATTACTTTTGCATAGCTGTACAAGGATGACTTCAATTTCATGTTAATAAAGGTTATTCTTACAGAGTTCTAAGAATAAAATGTTGATTGTGATCATAATATTCTGGATTATCTTGAATATTTTCTGTAAGTTTTTTTGCTTCAGAGCACTCTCTGGAGAAACTAAAGTTAGGGTACATCCTTGTGGTCCAGGATAGGATAATAACATGATGTTGCCAACACTGATTTATTGGTATTTGTGTTTGGAATTTGCTTCTTTGCATGTAGCTAGGTCTGGCAGGAATCCTCAGGTAACTGTAGAATTTGCAAGTCAGTGCATCTGTTCAGGAGCAAAAGAAATGTCAACTTATGAAAGAAGAATGCAGCCATCTATGTGTCTGGGCTAATGGAACAGTGCAGTAAAAAGAAATTCTCTGCTTGTGAGAGATGTATGTACTGCCAGCTGTTAAGTCATCCTTAAAAAAAAAAAAACAACAAACCAAACCCCAAAAAACGGTCAATGGAATGAAGTAATAAGAACACAACAAGCTTTTCAGCTGCTTCTAACATCAGTGTACATCTCCAAAGTATCAGACTTAGTTAAAAGTTCCCAAACAACTTTGTCTTAACAACTTCATCCACCAGCTCCCTCAGGACCTGCAGATGGATTTCATCAGGTCCCATGGACTCTTGTGCACTTTCTGGTTCCTAAGATTGATTTTGAACCTGATCTTCTGCAGTGGCCTGAGGTCTTCTCTGTAAAAAGATGGGTTTCTTTAAATACCTTTCAGTGCTTGAGGGAATGATAGGGTACTCAACCGAGTAACTGACACCGTTCTGGTAGCTCAAAACTTGGCAGATGCTGTTTCAGAGTTGTTTATATAGAGAGAAGTAATATAAATGATACCGTTGTTAATAGATTGAAAAATATGTGTTCCATTATCTCAGTAGGATCTAAAATAGGACACCTTGCTTCCTGTCTGTGGGCATTTTTCTTAATCTGAGGAGTTCTGTTTCAAATGGAAGAATTTAAAGCAGAAATAGAAAAACAACCAGCTGTTGAATTACTTACATTTTATATTGTAGTTTGTAACTCATCTGTATTATGAAGCAACAAAACCTAAGAAAAGCTTTTCCCAAGCACAGTTTTCCAGTGTTTGGGGGTTTTAAATAGCTTCTATTCCTACCATTGCCAGCTGCCATCAGCATTCTGGAGTGACTTTGGTGTAGCTGCTGTCTTTGTGACCCTGTCTATAAAATAAGTGGTATTTGCATCCTCTATAAATCTTTTCAGCAACTGAAATTGAAAGAGACATCACTGAATTGAAAACAGTCATCAGAATTAAATGTCATCATTACCACCTTCAAGTGCAAGGAGCAAATATGACAGAGTAGTATGAATCTTGTCTAGACTGTGACTTGCATTATTCCTGGCAGATGCCTTTATTTATGGGAGATTATCTTTTTATGTGTAGGCATAGATGTATTAGTCTTCATTAAGCAAGTTGTGAGAGTATCAAACCATAGTCTGGAGTTACTTGCTAATAGAAGAAAACCTACTTGAAAAATAGTATTTAATAGCAAGACTGATATTTATATTCACAGTAATTCTGCAATACTTATGAATTGTTTTGAGTAGTGAGATTTGCTCCAGAAAGAAATGTTGTAGTGAGTTGGATGCTATAAATATAAAAGTTTAAAAAAAAGCTGTTTGTTTTAGTTGTTGGGTTTTTTTTATAGGCAAGAATATTCTCCGCTCTTTCTTTCAAATTTCCCTAAACAGCTCTGCATTGCTCCATCTTTATTGTGGATGTTATTGCTTCTGATGTTTTCATTCAATTTTTGATATGCTGCTGAAACTTTCCAGTGTGACATACACGCAAGCAAGATGCAAGGCAACTTTTCCAATTTGTAGCTTATTTAAACTGAAATGTGATTTCACTGTGCAACAATACCAAGCACAACTACAGGCTGTGCAGAGAATGTATTGAGACCAGCCCTGCGGAGAAGAAATTGGGGGTGTTGGTTGACAAGAAGCTGAACATGAGCCAGCTTCAGTGTACACTTGCAGGCCAGGAAGCCAACTGTATGCTTGGCCGCATCAAAAGGAGCGTGACCAGCATGTCAAGGGAGATGATCCTGCCCCTCTACTCTGCTTTTGTGAGACCCCATCTGTAGTACTGTTCTCAGCTCTGGGGCACCCAACAGAAGAGGGATGTGGACTTGCTTGAGCGCGTCTAGAGGAGGCCACAGAGATGATCAGGGGTCTGGGGAACCTCTCCTATGAGGACAGACTGAGAGACTTGGGCTTGTTCAGCCTGGAGAAAAGAAGGCTCCAGGGAGGCCTCCAAGTACCTAAATGGGGCTGTAAGAAGTCTGGAGGGGGGCTTTTTGTGAGGTCATGTAGTGATAGGACAGGGGGGAATGGATTTAAACTGAATGATAGAAGGTATAAATTAACTATTGGGAAGAAGCTCTTTACTGTGAGGGTGGCGAGACACTGGAACAGGTTGCCCAGAGAAATTGTAACTGCTCCATCCCTGGAAGTGTTCAAGGCCAGATTGGATGGGGCTTGGAGCAACCTGGTCTAGTGGAAGGTGTGCCTACCTATGGCAGTGGGATTGGAACTAGATGATCTTTAAGGTCCCTTCCAACCCAAACCCTTGATCAGCCTTGGTCCCAAGTCTTTATTTTTGATTAATTGAAAGGCTTACAGAGTGGAAAAGAGGCAGGCTCTAGAGTCTTAAAAAAACAAAGTTTGTGTGCATGAGCCCATGTGCTTTCAAAAGCTGGGCAGCCCTATAATGGGAATTGAGTATCCTTTAAAGACCATCTCTCTCTGAATGATCTGTCTGCATTTCTGTGGGACCACTCTTGAGTTTCTTATTGAAAAGGTATCTTCTGCGTTTTCTTGAAATGGTTGGGTTTTGCCATGTATCTAAAGCAAGGACAGCGTATTTGTCCTTATGTTCCAAGGTTTCTTAGCCAGGTATTTGGGCTAGAATCAATGCAGTGAAAATTAACTACAGTAGGGTCAGTGCAGTGTCTTGTTGTAGAAGAACTATTAAACTCCTGATGATTTGATCAGTAAGAGTTATTGAAAGCCTGCCAGAATCTGTAAGTGCCATGTGTAGCCACTGTGCCCATGGGCAAGCGTGCGTTTCACCAGGGAATATTAGCCCCAGGTCACTGTCAGTTCTACAAGGTCTGAGCCAGCCCTTACCGGCCCACCATAAGGTTTTCTGCATTGCCCTTATTAAGGCTCCAGGTCTTGGGCAGGGGGGGGATCACTGGCACAGCTCTATGACCAGTGCATGGAGCCAGCTCAGCTGTGGGGTTGCGCTATGAAACTGTGTAGTCCAAAGTCATGGAGAAGAGAAGGTGGGTGATTTTGCATGGGGCCTTAGTGTTACAACCATTTACTGTTGAATACTCAGATGCATCAGTGTCTGTTCATAAACATTTGTATCTAGACTGACAAGTTTTATGGACCAGGGTGTTTATGCTCTTGAGGCAGGGTTAAACCACACAGAATTATCTGGCAGGTTGACCACTTTCTAAGCCCAGGTACAGAAATGAAGTGTTCCTCTGTTCTTTCTTCAATCCCCTAATTGGAGCTCCCATATACTTTATGTTTCACATCACCTTCTCCTTTCCTGTTCATTTTTTTTTTTCTTGCTGCATAACCCATTTCTCCAACTTCTCTCAATCCTGTCATGTTTTAAAAATAATTTTAAAATTATCCAAGGAGTGCAAGGAGGTAGCTTTCCTAGAACATGAATCCATCAGGTTTTAGTCTATTCAGGAGTACGTTAAGTTTGTCTTCATCCAAGGTTTATTATTTTAAAGTAATTCTGAAACTGTAAACACCAAACCTTTGAAGTCCAAATGTTGTTGTTTGACCCCCAGCTAGAAACTAAGTGCCACAGAGCCACTCCTGTGGTGGTATGGGGAAGAGAACTGGAAGGGTAAAAGTGAGAAAACTTGTGGGTTGAGATAAAGACAAAAGGGTAAAGCAAAAGCTACACACACAAGCAAAGCAAAACAAGGAATTCATTCACTGCATCCCATAGGCTGGCAGGTATTCAGCCATCTCCAGGGAAGGGAGGGCTCCATCACACATCATGGTTAGTTAGGAAGACAAATGCCATCACTCTAAACACCCCTCCCTTTTTTTTCTTCCCCCAGCTTTCTATGCTGAGTATGACCCCATATGGTCTGGGATACCCCTTTGGTCAGTTGGGGTCAGCTGTCCCAGCTATGTCCCCTCCCAACTCCTTGTGCACCCCCAGCCTGCTCACTGGTGGGGTTGTGTGGGAAGCAGAAAAGGCCTCAGCTCTGTGTAAGCATTGCTCAGCAATAACAAAAACATCCCTGCGTTATCAACACTGTTTCTAGCACAAATCTAAAACATGGCCTCATACCAGTTCCTGTGGGGAAAATTAACTCTGTCCCAGCCCAAACCAGCACACCAGATCACTGCTTTCAATATCTAAAAGTTCATGTACCAACTAATGAAATTGCATATCTAATAGTTTGTTTTTCTCTTTTCTATTTTAAAATAGGCCTTGATGTCAAAAGTGAAGCATGCCAGCGATTTTTTCGAGATGGGTTGACAATATCTTTCACAAAAATCCTTACAGATGAGGCAGTTAGCGGCTGGAAGTTTGAGATACATGTGAGTTTTTAAAGTTGTGTTTCTGAGAAGCATAGTAATTTAAATGAGGAAGGAGACTGCTTTTGTGACTATGAAGAGGTTGCAGAGACTGAATCTCAATTTTGAAACTCACCAGAGAACTGGGAGAACTCTTACACGTGGCTCTGGGTGGGTGGTAGGGGAGTCATCCTTCTATTCTTGTTTCACCTTACTGTCTCTGGTGCTTTTGGAAGGAAATAAAATGGCAGAGATGATCTGGGGAGGACCAGAACTTTGTATGTTCAGTAGTGCAGCTCTTGTTAGGCAGGATGTCTTTGGTCAGATGTCTAGCGACCTGCTTATTTTTATGTGCATGCTAGGGCATGAAAACTTGGTTTTGTTAGTAAAAGCTTTTAGCAGTCTGCTAACTTCTGAATGTTTGTAGCAGCTCCTTGAATATAAAAACTGCCTGTTGGACAGCTAGTCAAGTGCCTAGTGAGAAACTGTAAAGTTCTTGATAAGAAAATCAGTATCTGGAGAAAAATAGGTGAAAGAAGGAGAAGTTAATAGTTCATTGGAAAGTCATGAATGTCTCCACCAAAAATATTTGTGTCTCTTTCCTAAATTTAATTTTTAATTGAAAACAGATTGTTTAAAGCTTGTTTAAAGCCATTATTGGGAGAAGTACAAATTAAAATACAGTGCTGTAAAAACTCTTATGCAGCTCTGCACACTGAGTACAAATGGTTCAAAGTTTCTAGTTCATACTCATTGTACAGTCACCACATTCTTGGTTGTTGTTTTTTCTTAATAGAGATGCATTATTAACAACACTCATCGACTAGTGGAACTATGTGTGGCCAAGCTGTCCCAGGATTGGTTTCCCCTTCTTGAACTTCTTGCAATGGCCTTAAATCCTCACTGCAAATTCCATCTATACAACGGTACTCGTCCCTCAGAAACAGTTCCTGCAGGAGTCCAGCTTGCTGAAGATGAACTTTATGCCCGTCCTCCTGACCCACGATCACCAAAGGTGTGAGACCATTTTCAGGCCTGTATTTTATGCAGTGTTAGCTAATTACATAGTAGCTGTAGAGAGGTGGTTTTAGAGGAGGGGAAAAACCCCTTCATTATATCACTAAGATGTTCTGCTGCTTTTGACTCTTGACCAATAATGAAAACAATGCACATTTCTCCT
This sequence comes from Pezoporus wallicus, assembly GCF_028554395.1. Taxonomy (NCBI): domain Eukaryota; kingdom Metazoa; phylum Chordata; class Aves; order Psittaciformes; family Psittacidae; genus Pezoporus; species Pezoporus wallicus. The sequence continues at coordinate 110,229 of NW_026638681.1, read as the reverse complement.
TCTCACTCGTTCAGTCTTTGGTCCACAGTCAAACTGTCACGTGTTTCTGTGGTAAGCTGGCACAGCTCTATTGGAATGCTGTTCCTACTGTGCTAATTGGCTTGCTTGTATTTGCTAGTTGATGGATTTACCTTCTTACTCAACATGATTTTGTAGGTGGCATATTTTGAGAGGGAGATTATGTGATAAAGTAGGAATTTTCTCTCCCCTTTCTTGGAGCTCCCAGTAATGGGAGAAATGTTTTTAATTGGACATGGAATGTTACAGTTAGTGTGGTTTTGGGGGTTTGGGTTATTTTGGTTTTGATTTTGTGGGGTTTATTTGGTTTGGGTTTTTTGAACCAGCAGTGCAGACTAGTAATCTGTTCTGGTTCTTGGGTCTGAATTTTTCGGAATTGTGCCCAAATGGCATTGGTACAACTTCAGGATGTAGCTGAATTATATTATTGTTGCTATCTTTCTTTTTAATCCCCTCCTCCTTTTTTAGTAGAACTGCTAGCTATTGATACATAAGAACCACGGATAAAGAACTCCAGTGTCCTTGGACTTCCTTGCACTACTTACTGTGCTTAGAAGAATGTTGTTTTGCATTCTGACTGCTTTTATATGAAGCATTATCACATCAGGACGAGGAATAAAAGAGCCCAGAATCATCATGCTTTCTGTAGTAACTTAGCAGTCAAAGCTGAGCCTGAAGTATAATCATTCTTATTTCTATATATGTGATAAATTTCTCTGAATAACTAATATACAGCATCTGTTTTTTGACATAACAGGAAAGATCTTATTGCTCATTTCTGAGCATTTCCTTAAAACTGAATATTTAAACTATAAAGGCAAGCCCACTGTCAGATCTGTTGCCTCCTAACAGTTGTGTAAGGACTTCTTTTAAGACAAACTTTGTTACTAACAGGTACTTGAAAGTGTTCCTGAACGGATATTGTAGATGCCAGAAAATAACTGTTTATTGTATTGTAGGGTTGGCTAGTAGATCTTATCAACAAGTTTGGCACATTAAATGGATTTCAGATCTTACATGATCGCTTCATGAGTGGATCAGCATTGAATGTTCAGATAATTGCAGCTCTCATCAAGTAAGTTTGTTTTTTTTTCTTATTAATTTATATATTTGGAATAGTTGGACTAAGTATAAAATATGTGAGTGCAAAGCTTAGTCTTTTCTTGAGGCAATTCCCCTCACTCCATCTCTTAATTAGTTTTAGCACCTGTTTACCTTCAGCATTTCATGTACTTGTAAATGGACTTGAGATCCTTGAATTAGTTGCTGCTTACTATCATAATATTACACAACTGCCAGTTACAGCACTTTGATCCCTTTTCTTCTTTCTTTTTAGGCCATTTGGACAATGTTATGAATTTCTAACATTACATACAGTGAAGAAATACTTCCTTCCAATTATAGAAATGGTTCCACAATTTTTAGAAAATTTAACAGATGATGAACTGAAAAAAGAAGCAAAGAATGAAGCCAAAAATGATGCTCTCTCAATGATAATCAAATCTCTAAAGAACTTAGCTTCAAGAGTACCTGGACAAGAAGAAACTGTAAAAAACTTAGAAATATTTAGGTTAAAAATGATACTTAGGTAAGATATGCCTCATGGGATAGGCTGCTGCTGACAAGTTTTTCATACTTCTTACATTTAATTTCTCTTACAGGTTGTTACAAATTTCTTCTTTCAATGGTAAAATGAATGCACTAAATGAAGTTAACAAAGTAATATCCAGTGTGTCATATTATACTCATCGGCATGGTAATCCTGAAGAGGAAGAATGGCTTACAGCTGAAAGAATGGCAGTAAGTTCTCGTCTTCACTGAAATGCACTGACTAGATTTTCCTTCTCCTTATTACTTTAATTGTAGGAGTTGTTATATATTATGCATCTTGCATGCACTGCTGTTTTCATATCTAGTGTTATGAACAGTAGGTATCATGTCATGGTAATAGGTAATTTTGATAGTAGTCTTTCTGTGGGGGGAAAAAAAGGCTGTATTTGTTTCCAAGCTGCTGTTTAAAATTATTTTCAGTTCTGCTGAAATGATTTCTCAAAAAGGAATCCTTGAATAGTTAGGTTTTTGAACAGTATTCCTCCCCACCCTACCCCCCAAAAAACCCCAAAACACTGGTGTAAAACAGGTGTGATTCATTTGAAACTTTCATGCCACTGTACCTAAATACTGTAATGTTCATTTAAATAAGGATGTAGTCTAGATTTTGTGCTTCAGGTAAATTTTTCTCAGAGTTCTTAAGTGACTACTCTGCTTTTCACATTTAAAAAGCTGGATTCTTTGGTACAGAAAATTCTAGTTATCACATTTTTATTTTATTTAATATTTACATACTTGGAATAGTGATTTTTACCCCTCTACTCTGCTCTTGTGATTCCCCCAATTCTAGTAGTTCATACAGTTCTTGTTTCCTCAACATAAGGAGGACATAGAGCTGTTATCGTAAGTCCAGAGGATAAGGGGGCTGGAGCATCTCCCATATGCACACACGCTCTCAGCACCTCCCACATGAAGACAGGCTAAGAAAGCTGGTGCTATTCAGCCTGGAGAAGAGAAGGCTGCGTGGAGACCTCACAGCAGCCTTCCAGTATCTGAAGAGGGCCTATAAGGATGACGGAGAGGGACTGTTCATCAGGGACTGCAGTGATAGGACAAGGGGTAATGGGTTAAAACTTAAACAGGGGAGGTTCAGGTTGTGTATAAGGAAGAAGTTCTTTCCCGTAAGGGTGGTACTAGTTGCCTAGAGGAGTGGTAAATGCCCCACCCCTGGCAGTGTTCAGGGCCAGGTTGGACAGGGCCTTGACCAACCTGATCTAGTGTGAGGTGATCAGTACCCCATGGCAGGGGTGTTGGAACTAGATGATCTTAAGGTACTTTCCAACCCTCACCATTCTGTGATACTGTTACATGCTTGAGTGTGTATGTAGGGAACTATTAAAAGGAGCATTTATCTGTGTGACTGGCTACCTGATGTAAGGTTTATAATCTGCAAAAGGATCGCTGACAAAATAGAGTAACTGCAGTTTGACTTTTTAAAGCACTAGGAGGAAATAGGTCTCTTTTTTTACATATTCCCTGTAGTTTGGCATCTCAGACAAGAACTCTGTTTTTAAATGAAAACTTCTAGATTTAAGTATTTCATGAGACTAGCTGTAATATTTTAAGTCTGTAATCAAGGACTCTGTTGGAAGGTATGATACTATGCACATTTGTTTTTCACTGCTCAAAGCACACACTGCTTTGCTTCGGTCAAAAGAAGAAAATACAGTACACTACTTGACTGTGTCAATGACACCACTGAAAAAATTGCATCTAGTTAATTATGGCTTGAATATGTGCCTCTAATTAGTTGGAAGCATTTTTAAAAAAACCTGTAAGTGGCAGTACTTGGATAATCTAACCCTTTTGTATTTCAGTCCTTGCTTATGCCCTTTTTATGTGATGTGCTGTAGGCATGCCAGTAAAGCTAGAAGTGACTTCAACAATTTCGTTTTGATACTTAATGACTGTGAACTGGAAGAGAAATTTTTTTTATTCCTTGAATAGGAAATATTTTTTCCACTGGCTTTTTAGGTTTGAAGTTGCTTGAACATTTTTATGCTTTCAGTTCATGATTTTAATATGCCTGAAAGGTATCACAATGACTAGCATATTGGATTATTTAAAGTGCCGGGTTTTTTTCTAAGGTGAAATATAAATGAAGTAAATAGTTTCCTCTTATGCTACATCTTCCTCACTTTTCTCAATTAGAATATTGCATATAAAATCTGTAACAGGTTGACGTTTTGCTTTTTAGCTTAAATAGCAGTGATAGCACTTCAGTAATTTGAGATGGCACTACTTTCTTTTTATATTCAGGAATGGATCCAGCAGAATAATATTTTATCAATTGTGTTGAGAGATAGTCTTCATCAACCTCAATATGTAGAGAAGTTAGAGAAAATCCTCCGTTTTGTCATCAAAGAGAAAGCCCTCACTTTGCAGGATCTTGACAACATTTGGGCTGCACAGGTAAAGGATTCAACTGCTTCTCTGCTGCTGTGCAGGAGGGATCTTGTTGTATGTCATATATAGAGAAGATGACTTGTCCTTTTGCTTGGTGTTAGATAAAACTAAAGAAAATTTGAAATCAAATAGTGTTCTTCCTGGGGGTCCTGCATCTCCAAATTGTCTTTTTGGATGTCTAGTGGAAACGGGGTCAACTACATGTGTGTGTAAAGTCTAAAGGAGCAGTTCAGAACATGGTGTGAAGATTATCCATTTTAAGTACTAAGGAACCCTCAATGTTGAACAAAGTCTGGATTATGAAAGAACATGATACATGATGAGTTAATGTGTCAGAATGCATTAGAATATGTATTGCTAATCTCAGAGTTCACCACAGTTGTATATTTTTCCTGGGCAGAGCTCTGTTAATAAGGCTAATAATAATGACTGTTCTAGAAGTTGTTTAACAGCAAATTCTTTCCTTAGTGTTGTAGTGATTTTTATTTTTTTTTTTAATTATGCATTTTGCAATACTGGCTTGTTTATTTAAATGACTGGCGAAGCTGGACTTCCTAGCTGTCGGCTGCATGAGTTTAGCACACATAATGGGCAGCTGAAGAAACAAAATCATCTTTAATTAATGAGTAGACATAAAATAAAGGGTCGTTTTAGGGTAGAAACAATCATGAGAACATATATCTTTGTTCATCAGTAATGGGTAGTGAAAATCTAACTTAACTGTAAAAGTAAGCCCTCAGGCCAGTCTTTTGAGTGTGGGAAGACTAAATGTGGTTTCCAAAATAAACTATGTACTGGTTTTGGCAGAGATAGAGTTAAATTTCTTTGTAGTAGCTTATATAGTTCTGTGTAGGTAAGGCAGAAGATTTACCTGTAAACTCTATCTCAACCCATGAATTTTCTCATTTGTACCATTCTGATTTACTCTGTCATCCCACTTTCGAGTTAGAGAGTGAGTAGCTCTGTGCTGCTTAATTGCCAGCTGGGGTTACACTACAAGGGCTAATATAGGATTTGGGTAGTATTATATCCCTATCTTATGTGTGTTCACACTCTTCTGAAATAACGGTTTGGCTTAAGGGGACTTACCCAGGGGTTCTTATTTTCAGGCATGCTGTTTTCAGGTTGCATTTAAAACACTTTGAGATGACAGGTGATGCAGTGGAAGGTTGACTTGAGATCTCCAATATTTCAACTAACATTATAATCTCTAGACTTCAATTCTGGCACAACAGTAACTGTACAGGCTGAAATTCAAGAAAGCCTTTATTTTCTCATTACCTCTACGTCCTGTTTAGAAAGTTACATGTAACAGCGGTGCACAGACTACTTGAACTAAGTTCTGTGGTCATGCTGTTATTTTTCAGCTTGTGGTCTGTAAATCTTTCCAAACTGTAAGAAGTCTGTGCAGATAAAAAAGACTTTGAGAAGTTAGTTTGCTGTTGGTAGGCTTGTATTACTATATTAATATTAGAGCCTCACCTTTTATAAGGAAGGCGGGGGGGGGGGGGGGAATCTTGAAATCCGGAAAAAAAAGTCATCCAAGCAATTATGTTACTCCTAGTGCCTGGAACTGGAACATGTGGATAAACTACTTTAGGCCAAACCTTTTACCCTTCCAAGAAAAGTGTTCAAAGTGGTACATCCTTTAAAGATAGGGATGGTCTACCCAACAGCTGCAAACAAAAATTGAGGAATAAGTCTGCCATGTGCTCAGATACCCAGCTTACTCTGCTCCCTTCTTATGCTTTCAGTTAGGTAGTTGCCACACTGCACCTGCTGTAGTTTTACCCTGTATTTTTTTCATTTTTTGTGTGAAAGTTGAATTCATTAAGTCTGAAGATGGTTTCGCTGTGGCTTTGGCCAGCCTGAAAACAGCATGCCTGAAAATAGGGACACCTGGGCAAGTCCACTTAAGCCAAACTGTTGAAATTAAGGTAGACTAAAAAATAAGAATACCAAAATCTGCTAATACAGAGTGATTTTTACCAACTTTGCTACTCCCTGTGTTTAGTAGTTTTTAGAAGTTCTTATTAAATGACTGGTTCTAAGAGCAGCTGGAGCATGAAGTTCAGTAGTGAAGAGTTGATTTACTGTGTGGCTTTATATAACAGGCAGGCTATTTTAGCTCTGGCTCCGTGCAGCAATGGTGTGGTTTTGCTTTTAAGCTAGAGCTGTTATGTTGCTGCCTGGGTTTAGAGAGTGAGCATGAGCAAATTTACAGTTGACAGTGTAGAATCTCAGTGAGAATCTCAGTATACAGCTACAATAAAAATAAGTAGTTTATGGAAAATAATATAATCATACTGCTTTTCCCTTTAGAAGGCAGCATATATTTTAAGTTTTATTTGATGTGTTTTCATGTCTTAGCCAGTGTTCACAATGTAGAAGTATATTTGATTGAGGGAATAATGTTGGAAATCTCTGGACAAGCATTAAGTTGCAGCCTGTTGAAGTTGCAGGGAAAGATCCAGCTGGACAAGAAATAAAATTGCAGAGATTAGTGTTGCAGTCTTATTACTTACATTCTGGAGTATTTAACTAGAATTTCACAGCCCTTCTGTGTTTCTGCACAGCAAGATGACAGTTCACACACCAGGTTTCCTTACCTCCCTCTATCTTGTGCTGTTATATGACTTTTTATTACTCTTCTTACCCCACCCCACCAGCAGCTCTGCATGCTTCTTTCATTTGTTGTTTTGTAGATGCTCTTTCTTGCCCTGTATGCTCTGCTTTTCTTGTCTAGCCAGGAAATGGTCTGGTCAGAGGAAAAAATTATGTTATGTTTTGCAAAATCAAGTGATGCAAGTGGTTTAGTAATTCCCCCTCTCATAATCTGACACATAATATGAAAATGAATGTAACTGCTTAAATTCTTCTTGAAGGATTTATGGCACAGTATAAAGAATTTGCAGCACAGCATGTAACAGCTATTAGTCTCTTTGTTTTGTTTTTAAGTGAACTACTGATGGAAGCTTTTAGAAGGAAATACATTTCAAAACTGCTCATGCGTGTATTTTTAATACTGTATGAGGTTACATCAGAGTTTATTTTCTGTGTGTTTGTTTTGCATTTTTTATTCTACACTTACAGGGAACTTTTTTTGCAGCAGATCAGCTATTGATTCACATAGTCCAAAATTGTTGGTTTCAAGTGCAGATTTAAAGTATGGGATGCATTTTCCCGCCTGGGCATGTAGGAAGGAAGTTTTCTTCTCACTCATAGTTAAAACTGAGCTTGCTGGTATCTTCTTACTCTCTTCTTCTTTAAATGTCAAAATTGTGATATACACCAGACTCTCTTAAAACTGTGGCTAGTATATATGACTCAGGAGCTTGCCATTAGTTGTTTGATTGTTAGAATTCATAAGTTTATAAACTGTTGGACTTTAAAATGTCTGCCAATAAGTTGTTTGTAATAGAAAGCTTTAGTTTCCCATGAATCGACTTGCATGAAGGAAGTACTTCAACCTGATAAACTATGTGGAAGTACTAAAAGTTGTTTTGCAGCTTAAGGCACCCCAATGAAATTCATTGAGGAGGTAGATTTTGAGGTTTTTCATAAAAAAAAGACAAAACAAGCAAAACCACAACAGCATTAGATTAAAATACTTATCTGCAATTTAAAATAAACTTTTAGACTTTATTGTCTGTTATGAAAGCTTGATTTTGTTTAAAGAACAGAAAATTAAAGCATACAAGAGGAAGCTAAATACTGTGACTTCCCAGTGAAATGCTCAGTTTGCCATGCTGTTCCCACAGCATCAGCTTTTCTTGCTGGCCACCTCAAACAGTCTTCTTTTAAAAATGATGTAGGATGTCTTGCTGCTTAACTCAATATGGATTGCTGCAAATGTTGGTGGATTCTTTTTGTCTTCTTGACAGGCAGGAAAACATGAAGCCATTGTAAAAAATGTACATGATCTCCTTGCAAAATTAGCTTGGGATTTCTCTCCTGAACAGCTTGATCACCTGTTTGATTGTTTTAAGGTAACTGTGCATGTTTTGACTGTATTCAGGAAATGGATTGTGAAGTTGGATACAGTTTGTGACTCTACCAGCATCTACTTTCCACTTTTTTTTTGATACGGGTAGTTTCCTTGTGTTCTTAATGTGTAGCAACTGTCTGTATTATTTAATATTAGGAATGCTAGATTGTGCTATTTAATGAGTATACATTGAGAGATTTTCTTACTTCTTGTCTAAAGCAAAGACTAGTTAGTATTGCTAGCTTAATCACTAGCTTTGTTTTCTGGTTTAACAACTTTTGAGTAGTAACGCATGTCTGTGAAGGCCCCTCATGTTAAAGTGACACTTAGCAATCCTAGGGATATTTAATTTTTCAAATAAAGTAAGTAATTTATTCTATACTTTTTTTGCATTTGTGTCAAATTATTAAGTGCTGGTGATATAATGAATAATGTTTTCCTTCTGCATTAGAGTAGGTTTCAAGTTGCTACTTTTGATCTTTAAATAGAGGAGATCAAGGACTTCTGTTACCCTATTCCCAGACTTCCTCTTTATTGTGTAATAATATTTCTCCAGTTAACATGGATACGAAATGGATGCAGACAGTTATAGCTGCCAGTAGTGGTGTGATCAAACTTGTTTTATTGTTTCGCCTTTAGCAGATAAGCTGCTGTACTAGAAATTGCAAACTGCCTTTGTAGACTTGTGTTTTCTGGTTTTGGATGAATACATTATAGTCATGTTTTGGCTTACATGCAATTCATGCTTTGATTAATGGGAGTCCTCTAGTTTGGTGAAATCTAATGTTCTGTAATCCAGATACTGAACTAAAAGGTCAGAAATTCTATGTGTAAACTGTCATGAGTTGTGTCTGACCTTATGGTCATGAAGTAATGTTAATTCAGAACTTAGAAAAAGGTTAACTTTATTGCAGAGGACATTTGTTTCAGTCAGTTTCAGAGGCACAAGTGATACTAAAGTTTTACTCATTTAATGATTGTAAGTTATTTAAGAAGTTGTCTAAGTGTAAGCACAGGTGTTTTGACATAGCTTTTCCAAGAAACAGCTGAGGCCACTCTTACTTTGACTGTTGACGAACGTGTCAGGAGCATTGTTAACTTTTATGAGCACATCTGTGGTCTTTATTTAAAGATCTTTGTTTTGTTTTTTTTTTTAAGGCCCAAGTTGAAAATACTTTAGTTGTAAACACTAAAAGACCCACTCAGTTGTGTCTCCATTAAGTATTGATCTAATGTACTACTTATTTTTAATCAAATTAAGGTAAACATTCTTTACATAGTTGTATCACTTTATTGTTGCTTCATTTGTTAATGGTGCAGGTTATGTGTGGAATTTAAAAAAAATAAGACTGACTTTCATATCAAATAAAATATTTTCTCAGGCAAGTTGGACAAATGCAAGCAAGAAACAGCGTGAGAAGCTTCTTGAGTTAATTCGTCGTCTTGCAGAGGATGACAAGGATGGTGTGATGGCACACAAAGTGCTGAACCTTTTGTGGAATTTGGCTCATAGTGATGATGTACCAGTTGATATCATGGACCAGGCTCTTAGCGCCCATATTAAAATCTTAGATTACAGCTGTTCACAGGTAAGTAATCTGGTATGTTCTGTTGTGAAATCAGTCACGGTCAGTTACACCCCCCATAAAAATTTCAGCGGATTTGGTAATTTAACAGAAGTGTTCCTTATAGATTTGTATTACTTTATCAACATTCTGGTACTTTTAAAATGTTATGGGATATATTTTAAATAACACAGTTTGCACTTTTACTGGAGTGAAAGACATCAGTTTTCCTGTCTTCTTGCAATTGGTGACATACTGTAATGACCATATTGAAGGAACTGGAAAAGAACCCTACCAAAGTAAATAGGAAGGAAAAGCAGCATCTCCCTTCTGTCTGAGTGTTTTCTGAACTCAGTCTGATTCGTTTGGGTAGGGTTTTTATTTGTGTAATATTAGAAAGGACCTAGCAAAGGACAGTGAAAACTATTACATGCTCTCCTTCCCCACCCAAATTTCTGTAGAAGTCTGCCAGAATAATAATTCATTGTTGTTCAGAATAGTCCATTATCTGTCTTGGTAGCCACTGTCAGGTTTTGTTTCTTAGTTGTTAAGAAACAGTTTCTCTCTTTTTTTTTTTTTCCTTAAATATATATTTGATAGCAGTTTACTCTGAGTGCCAGTGAGTAGAATTAAATGAAAGAGGGAAAAGAGTGGATTATTTAAACACTGATGATTCTGTCTAATTACAGATTTTCTTAAATAAGTACTGAAGGCTTGAGTGCTTGAAGGCAGAGAGTTTGAAACACACTGATGGCTTCTGCCAACATGTAGTGCTGCTCAGATATGTTTCTTATGCTTGTATGTTTCAGAACTCAGTTGGTCTAGTATTTGTGTGGCTTTGTACTTTCTGTCCTGTCTTGGAACTAAAGTAAGGGAATAATGATAGTTTCTGCAATATACTTGATTCTGATTACAAATGGTTGTTCTTTAAGGATCGAGATACACAAAAGATCCAGTGGATAGATCGTTTTATAGAAGAGCTTCGCACAAATGACAAATGGGTCATTCCTGCACTGAAACAAATTAGAGAAATTTGTAGTTTATTTGGTGAAGCGCCACAAAACTTGAGGTAAGAATGAAATGCAAAAAAAATGTTGTCTGTTAAAAGTTGAATGTGTTGGAATGAGGCAAATTTTCAAATCTTTTTTACATGAGGGAGGGAAGGTTTAAGTAAAATCATAACCTGTGTTTAAAGATGTTCTTGAATTTAATGTAAATAGACTCTAAAAATTCAGACGCCCAGGATCAGTAAGAGAACTGAACAGTAAAAGTTAACTGTTTCCTCAAACATGCTTTTATTCATTTTTAGAACAGTAGCCCAATTTGTGAAAAAATCCAGGTTTGTTTTTTTCTGTTATCCGTGGACTTCCCTGCCTGTGAATGGAATTGGCTTATTGTTGGGGTTTAAGCCCAGTCAGCCACACAGCTCACTTGCTCCCCCTTCTTCACGCCGCTCCCGGAGGGATGGGGAGGAGAATCGAAAGAATGTAACTCCCACAGGTTGAGATAAGAACAGTCCAGTAACTGGGGTATAACACAAACCACTACTGCTACCACCAATAATAATAATGATAAGGGAAGAGAATACATCCGCTCACCACCCGCCGACTGATACCCAGCCCGACCGAGCAGTGATCTAGCCCTCCCGGGTAACTGCCCTCATAATATATAGTGGGCATGATGTGCTGTGGTATGGAATACCTCTTTGGTTAGTTTGGGTCAGGTGTTCTGTCTCTGCTTCCTCCTGGCTTCCCCTCCTCCCTGGCAGAGCATGAGACTCAGAAAGTCCTTGGTCAGGGTAAACATTACTAAGCAGTAACTGAAAACATTGGTGTGATCAGTGCTGTTCCCAGGCCTAAAGTCAAAGCCACAGCACTGCACCAGCTACTAAGGAGAAAAATGACTGCTACTGCTGAACCCAGGACACTTACGAAGTACAAATACATCTTATGTGCATGTATGTATGTAGGCACACACACAAACATACCCGCCCATCCCTATTCTTTGATGATAAATTTATATATATGGTCCAGTTTATATACTTGAAATCAAAGGTGACTTCTTTTTTTGTCTGGGGGAAAAATACTGATTCTCTCCTGAATGAATGAGATTAGGAATGTGTTGGGTGTGTTTTTCTGGGTTTATGGCGGTTTGTTTTGTTTGTTTTTAAAAGGAAGGAAAAAAAAAGAAAAGCTATTGTCTGTTTGGATTTGTTAAAATACATGTGCTTGTTTTCATTATTTTAAATGTCGTCTCACAACAGAAATACGAGTTTCTGCGCCCCAAAAGTTATTATATCCTCATCAAAATTTCTATAAATGCTAGAAAAATGTTGTTTGCTTATCAGTGTTGCATAACTGGGTTGTTTTATTTCTTGTAAGAAGTTAAACTAGTCAGATCAATGTTGCTAGTACAGGCTGCTTACAAGAAGGATCAAGGCAGGAAAAGATGGGCAAAGTAAGCCTTCAGTTTACTCAACACTATCTACTTAATGATAAAGAGCGTTTTTAAGGAGCAGTGATAATACTGCATTCCTGGCTTTTGGAGGTTTCTTTATTAATTTAGTTTGCCACATCTTTTTTAATGTTTCACGATATTTTAATCCTTTAAAGGTTCACATTAATTATTGTTTGAGGCTTTTCCAGTAAGGTCACAAACGTACTTGCTATTTAGTAGATAAGTCTCCCTTGTGTGTATTGGAATCCATAACCTTTTACATGCTATAAGGTCTAGGTGATTGTAGCCACCTGGTTATTCATGGTACTTGTTAAGTTGAATGCTTCTTAGAACAATGCCTTAACAAAAGGCTTTACTTTAAGTAATTATTGAAGTAGAGCTCATTCAAGGCACTTTATTATTTTTGTGCTCTGAGTTAATCTTGGGAGGAACCTAACTACTTCTGATTATGGAAATGCAGGTTCCCAGTATGGTATATGTACAGTACAAGATGGCTTGAATATATCTTTTTGTCAGATCATCTCTTCCATTGCTCACATTTCAAGGAAGTCCGTATTGCAGTGTGTGATAATACCTCTTCTTTTATGCAGAATTTTAAAACACATATTGCAGGAAATTAAGCAACGATTTAAAGGTTTTACTCAAGGGTCTTATAAAGACTTCTTTCTGTGGAGAAGTCTTTGTTAGCAAGATATTGGTGAGGGAGTTATTTTAGTCAGGTAGTCAGGTTTCCCAGTCAACTGGGAAACCTAGTAAGTGAAAACATCATTTTGAAGTAAAATGTGATGTTTTCTTACAACCTTGATGCGGCTTGGAAATTGCAACGCATCCATCTAGCACCTGTTCCTATCAGGTTACTTATCTGACTTAAATTTTAATCTGTAACATCCTTCTAGAATTTGGATTGAAAGTAGATCAAACCAGATGTTTTTTGACAAGTGCCTCAAAAATATTTCATAGAGCTTTCTGTGTGCAGCATTAATCCTATAATCTGTATGTGACTCTTTTGGGGTGATTCAGTTGATTGTCAATAGCAGTTAGAAGTTCAGAACAACTAAGGTGGCTTATTCTTGGCAGAAATAAGTATAAATTATCTTCTGCCATTGGCACCGTAGAGATCCTTTTGAGAGGAGGAAGAGGATTTAATTGTTGCTGGTTATTCATGCAGTTGAGCAAAGTGACAAAGAGGTTATACACAAGCTTTGGCAAAACTTAACTCCCTGATCACAAAGAAATGCAGCATATTTCAGGAAGTTTAACTTAACCACAATTATAACAGCATAAAAAAATAGTTCCTCTTTGGGTGCGAGGACACTTGTAGGGAATAGTCAACTTTATTACTCAACATACTGACTCTTAATGTACAGATAATGAATCATCTTAATTTTCTCTGTGTCAGCTGATGAAGGTAGAGCCTCCTTTATACTAATTTCAAGCACTTAATTTGACCTGTATCTACTCAAGCAGTGTAAGATTGGTCTTCTAAATTACTTTCCAAGAAGAATTAACTGAGCATTGAGAGGACCTTCTGTAAGTGTTTAGGGGTTTCATTAGTGTTTTAAAGCAGCAGTGATGCTAGCTTCATGTCACATTTTAGCCCAAATAGTAGAATTTGCAGGGTTTACTCACTTGCTGTTTGCATCTTTAATGTCTGCTTTCATGGTATATAACATCTGTTCATGTAGTAGAACTCATGACTTCAAAACATGAGTTACATGTGCAGTACTGTGTTGAGCAAATTGTTTGTGCAGAGGTAATTATTTTAAAATTCATGTAAATGAAGTAGTTTGGAATTTTGCTTTTGTCACTTTGCCAGTTTTTTCCTAGCAAATAAGCATGCATTCTAACTATGAAGTGTCGTCTTTAGTATTTCCAAAGTACTTTGTCATCCATCTCAAAACATATTTTTTTCTTATACAGTGGCTTTTGATATCCATTTCGTAGAAGCATGGTGAGAAGATGAGTTTTGTTGTTAACTTAAATTTTTCATGTTCCTCAGTTACTACTAAAGCAATATGTTCCAGTGGCAACATCATCATATAGCTTAACCTCAGATACTTAAGGAATAATTCTTTAGTTGAGTATGGAGTTTGCTTTAATTCTAGAAAGCATGCTAGAAAGTCTTATCAGACAGGCTTTTTTCTGTGCTTAAAGACAATCGTCTTGCCCTTGATTTCATCCAGCAAAGGATTAAAATAGCGTCTAAAATTTTGCTCAGAAATACTGTGTGTAACAACTCACAGCTGATAACTCCAGTAATTACAGTTATTCAACTTTCAGAAGTAGTTGCTAACCAAGATAAATCCATGTACAAATTTACTGTTTATATGCATTGTTGAGACAGAAGTAAAAAATGTCTAGCACAGAAGTTTTTAGTTTTCATAGAATCATAGAATAGTCAGGGTTCAAAAGGACCTTAAGATCATCTAGTTCCAACCACCCTGCCGTGGGCAGGGGACACCTTACACTAAATCATATCACCCAAGGCCTCGTCCAACCTGGTCTTGAACACTGCCAGGGATGGAGCATTCACAGCCTCCATGGGCAACCCACTCAAGTGCCTCACCACCCTAACAGGAAAGAATTTCCTCCTTATATCCAACCTAAACTTCCCCTGTTTAAGTTTTAACCCGTTACCCCTTGTCCTGTCACTACAGACCCTAATGAAGAGTCCCTCCCCAACATCCCTATAGCCCCCCTTCAGATACTGGAAGGCTGCTAGGAGGTCTCCACGCAGCCTTCTCTTCTCCAGGCTGAACAGCCCCAACTTTCTCAGCCTGTCTTCATATAGGAGGTGCTCCAGCCCCCTGATCATCCTCGTGGCCCTTCTCTGGACTTGTTCCAGCAGTTCCATGTCCTTTTTATGTTGAGGACAACAGAACTGCACACAGTACTCCAGGTGAGGTCTCATGAGAGCAGAGTAAAGGGGCAGGATCACCTCCTTCTACCTTGCTGGTCACGCTCCTTTTGATGCAGCCCAGGATACGGTTGGCTTTCTGGGCTGCAAGCGCACACTGAAGCCGGCCCATGTTCATTTTCTCATCAGCCAACACCCCCAAGTCCTTCTCCACAGGGCTGCTCTGAATCTCTTCTCTGCCCAGCCTGTAGCTGTGCCTGGGATTGCTCCGACCCAGGTGTAGGACCTTGCACTTGGCATGGTTAAACTTCATGGGGTTGGCATCAGCCCACCTCACAAGCGTGTCAAGGTCCCTCTGGATGGCATTCCTTCCCTCCAGCGTATCAACTGAACCACACAGCTTGGTGTCATCGGCAAACTTGCTGAGGGCACACTCAATCCCACTGTCCATGTCAGCGACAAAGATGTTGAACAAGACCGGTCCCAACACCGATCCCTGAGGGACACCACTCGTTACTGGTCTCCAGCCGGACATTGAGCCATTGACCACAACTCTTTGTGTGTGGCCGTCCAGCCAGTTCTTTATCCACCGAGTGGTCCAGCCATCAAATTGATGTCTCTCCAATTCAGAGACAAGGATGCCATGTGGGACAGTGTCAAACGCTTTACACAAGTCCAGGTAGATGACATCAGCTGCTCTACCCCTGTCCATCAGTTCCATAGCCCCATCATAGAAGGCCAGCAAATTGGTCAGGCAGGATTTCCCCTTAGTGAAGCCATGCTGGCTGTCACCAAGCACCTTGTTGATTTTCATGTGCCTTAGCATGCCTTCCAGGAGAATCTGCTCCAAGATTTTGCCAGGCACAGAGGTGAGACTGACTGGTCTGTAGTTCCCTGGGTCATCCATTTTCCCCTTCTTGAAAAAGGGGGTTGTATTTCCATTTTTCCCGTCATCGGGAACTTCACCTGACTGCCATGATTTTTCAAATATCATGGCCAGCGGCTGCGCAACTTCATTTGCCAGTAAAGCTTTTTTCTATGCTTTGTAAGACTGATACAAATGTGTAATATTATGTATGTATAAATACTCCAATAACTTGATTTTGCAAAATATCCTGTCTTGCTTCTGTTTGTTCCTTTAGTTGTTCTGTCATTTGTTTTTCCTGAATAGTCAGTGTTCTTATTTATTGTTATGTTCTGTAAATGCATCTCTCTAGAGATAGCCATTAAAAGAGACACATCCAGTCTTTTGCTGGTTTTGTTGCTGGCTTATGCTGAGCAAGGACGGTTGGCAGAGATGGAATAAAGTGTAATTAGAAAGTTTCTCAAAGCAAAACCAAGGATGTGCTTTCTGAAGTCCTGTATATTTTCTTCTTTCATGTTTCTGTCTGTTTTGTTTTCTTTTTTTTTTTAAGCACAGTTTGTGCTTTAAGTGCCTCTTAAGCTATTTTGGAAAGCTCTGCATGTTATGAAATTTAATCTTTTGAACACCTCTGTACTTAGCAGGCCAAATTCTGTTGGTTGCAGATTATAAAATTATTGTCAGGGTCTTGATGGCTTCTGTCTTTTAAGCTCAAATTGAAAGTGCTTTTTGGCCCAGTGAATCGGTTTATCAGTTCCTGTTACATCTGCAGTGAAATGTGGTTTGTCAGCTGCAGCAAGATCGTTAGCTGGTGCTGGAACTGGGATTTCTTGCCTTCCCTACTGTTCTCAAAATGTGTGGAGATACTGTAGAGTACTCTAGGTCCTGTAGTATGGAGACTGTGTTTCCTAAGAAGGGTGAGAATTCCTACCTGTAATCCATTCAGCTGAGTGTGGAGTCTGCCTTCTTAAGTATTGAAGGAAAGGAGAACAGTTCTGAAATCCCATCTCTATCTCTTCAGGGCAGGCTACAGTATCATATCAGTGGCAAACAATGAGGAATGCTGCTCTTCCCTCTTCTCTGCCCCCCCCCCCCTCCTTTGTTAATGGTGGAAGAACAGTGCAGATTTGCATTGTTTATGCAGCTGGGATCAGTGCTCTTATCTACACAAGTTGAAGCATTTTGAGATTGTTGTGCAGAAGTAATTAGTAGAAATTGACAGTGTTCATGGCTGTGTGGGTTTTGGACCAAAGCACTGTATTTTCTTGTGGAGTTTACTTCTGTAATCTAAATATATCTAGTATTGTTTAAGAGCAGCATTTTTGTCAGATCTTGCTTAATAGGCTAAAATTATGATTGATTATTTAGAATAATTATTTTCTTGAACTTTTGTGATTTTTCTTAGGCTGTATGCTCTGCATAACAGTCTTGGGTTTTTTTATGTTTGTAACAACATTTTTTCATATAGATAGTATTAAAAAACGCTAATGCAGAGCTGTGTGTGAAGTATTGAGAGAAATGACGTGATTATTAGCTAGTATTCTTTCACTATAGTTTTAAGACCACAGGCTTTCGATTTGAAAATTGACCTAGTTTTATTTAGTGTTTTCATATTAAATTTTGAAAACAATATCAGGTGATGTGGAAGAAACTGTGATTATGCATAGTGTAGGTATACTACAGTTTATGTTCTGTCTTTGTTATCAAGTTTGTGGGCCAGTATTTCTATTCCCGTCTTGTTGCAGCTAATTCTCCCTCCAGCATACTGAGCTTCTCGGATTGCTTTGATATTTTTCCATCCATACTGTAACTGTATAATCCTCATAAATTAACTACTTTTAATAACTGGTAAGAACTGTTGATGTGTCAGAATAAAAAAATATTGCAAGAGACTTAATATGCTTTCTGTTAGAGATCTAGGAAAATTTGGATCTTGTATCAAAGATGAGTTTCTTAAACTGATTTCTGAACTATTAGGTGCAAGACTTCTCCACATATCTTACAATATTTGTATTTTAATTTCAGTCAAACCCAGCGAAGTCCCCATGTGTTTTACCGGCATGACTTAATCAATCAACTTCAGCACAATCACGCCCTAGTTACATTGGTTGCAGAAAATCTCTCTGCCTATATGGAAAGCATGAGGCAGTATGCTAAAGGTAAGTTTTCAAATAAGAATTGCCTCAGAAATAGATTGCATGTAAGCTCCAGTTGAAAATTGAGTTAAAAGCAAATTCTGATAATGAAATAACTTTTATTTGTCAAGTTTATTTGTGTTTAGCAGCAGAATATGGGGAAGTGGCAGCTCTTGTTTATCTGTGGATTGGTAAACATCATCTTGCCTTACTGAGGCTAGGGTCACTATTTTTGTGGAAAGGCCTAATAATCATCTTGGATTTTGTCACACTTCACAAATGAGCCTACAAAAGTTCAAAATTGAAGTTTTTTAATCACCTCAATTTGAAGCCAGTGTCTGGAATTTGTCAGGGAGAAGAACTTTAAATCACAGGGATGCCGTTTTCTTTTGCCATGCAACTCTCATTTCTGTTCAGCTGCTTTCTCACTGCATTTATTATCAGCAACCCTTTTGCAGCACATCGTGTTAGTATTTATGTATTTCAGGCTAAACTCAACCTTTCACTGATGAGTTTATACTCTTACTCTGGATTAGCTTTCTAGCTGCTGAGATGAGAGTAGGGAAGTGAAGGAAAATGGTCATCCAGGAAACTTCTTACACTAGACCGCAGTGCTTTATATACTGAATTAAGTCAACAGAAGTGAGGAGATTCGCACACACACACACACACATAAATACTGCTCTGGCATTTTAACATCCTGCCAGCTTCCCAGTTAAATCTCAAAAATGACACAGTATGTTATGCAGGAATTCAGTGTAGATTGTTCAGAGGACAAGATACTTGCACATTGTAAAGCACATGTGCATGTCGTGCAATGCTTGCGTAATTTGCCTAGACACCTTTAATTTTGGAGTTCATTTGATTTTGGAGTATTTGATAACAGGTATCCAAAATACATTCTTGAAGACTTGTTTGAATAGTGGTGCTGTATGAAGATGATAGCTTCGGCCAGGAATAGGTCAATGAGAATGACATTTAAGCTAAATCTGTATGCTGCAGCTATATTTCTCTCTTCAGGAATACATGAGGGGGGTTACCTTAAGTTCCTTAATTAATCACAGCATTGCACTAATTAATGTTAAAATGAATGCTTTGGTCTGTTCTGAAGCCATACAGTCTTAGGCTTAATCTTGTTCAGAAAGGTAGAATAAAACAAGTATGATTTCTTACAACTTCTGTAATTTTGCAAAAGTGATGCAGAAATGCTCTTTCGTTTGTAACAAAGTTTGCATCTTAACTAAATGAATAGGCTAGAATCTGTGGTTCTTCTTTCTTTTGGACTTTGGCCACATATGAAATCCAGGGTTTGGCCTCAGGGTTAGGAAGGAAACATAATCAGCAACTATATTCTAATGCAGTGTTATCTTCGTCCAAAAGTAGCCTGTATGTACTATTAATGTATGAACTATTAATCATTAATTTCAGTAATTTTGATTTCTGAAGCCAAAAGGTCATTTTTTATACTATTGTGTACCTATCAAATTATTGATGACTTTAGCAGAAGAATTAGGCTGATGCCTGTCTTGCATGATTCTTTTGTGCCAAAAGACACATCCCATTCCCTGCCCCTCCCCAACTATAATGACTCAGTAAAGCAGTAATATAAACATCTTCAGCGCAGTAGGAATTACAAGTGTGTAGAGTTTAATGGAATCTAATTACAAAGCAGTTATGTTGTGCTTTCTTGAGACAGACTTGCTACAGAACTTCTACTTGTTTGCATTGAAGTACAAAACCAGATGAGCAATACTATGGATTTTTTTAATTAGATAGTTTAGTACATGATTAAAGGCAGTCAGAAAATACCTCCTAATCCTTCAGATTATGTAGTTAAACTGGAATACAGTTTCTGTGCAACTTCTGTTTCAGTTTCAGTTTTATATATTAAGTAGAGCAGAACACAGAGACAGCACTGTGAAGATTGCCTTCCGTGCCTTCCTGGAGAAAAGATTCCAGAAGTGGGGAAGAGAATAATGAAAGGAGAAGAAGGAAGATAGTGATTGTGAGTCCAGAAGAAAGAACTGGACATGTGTAGAATTAAGCTTAGTTAGAGAAGGTGAATGAGACAGAAGGAGAAAATTCAAGGCAAAGGTCCAAATAGCACAGGTCAAACAAATGCCACAGACAAAAAAAAAACAAACCCAAGAATTCACTTGGCATCATTCTTATTTACAGTTAACATTTTTAATTTTGATTTTGCCATGTTTTCCTTTTCCTTGAAGACTTCCATAGTTGTGTCCTGTGACAGAGAAGACTGTTCCTGTGCTCCTGTTACTTGCTAATGCATATTCTTTTCTATCATATTACCTTTTATATGTTTGCCCTTTTACAGTTGAAGAAAAGCCTAATCTATGATTCATATTTTTCTGTGACTTTCTACTGAATTTACCCTTTCCTCCAAATCTGCGAAGTCCTCCAGGAGATGAGGCAACTACTACTGCATTGTGTAGTCCTGAAGGAGGAGGTCATAGTTAATCTCCTTGGTTACTCATCAAAGCCTTTTGAAATCTTAGAAGATTGCTAGCCAGTTCTTATCTTTTTCTGAAGAAATAAAATCTAGAGTGTTAATGAAGTATAATTATTTGTAGAAATTGTGCCATATGTGTTTATCCCTAGTTACACTTAAATTTTCAACCAGTCCTTTTCTGATGTATAATTTCTTCATTCTTCTGCTTCTGTATGTAGAAAGAATTTTTAAGGAGATCACACTTGAACTTGCTGTGGGATGCACAGTGTAGAAAATAAGTTGGGCAAATGTAGAAAAAAGCTGAGATGGAGAATATTTAGGGAAACTGATTTTTTTTTTGTAGTTCACAATTTTTCAGAGTTATAAAGTACATGCTGCTTTTGAACAACTGACTGACCTTTAGTACTTGAGTTCTTCTCTTGTGGCCACTATTGACACTTGTGTCTGTGAATTAATCTCTACTCAGGAAAAAAAAAAAAGCCCAGTTAGTCCCCATAGTGAAATGAACACCGCCACCACCTCCCCCCACCAAGACAAATTCAAACAAAAAAACCCCAACATTTGAAGTGAACAGCTTTCCTTTCTCTGCAGTACTGTAATTGCCTGTGTACTGCAGTTGTTTCTTCTGCGAGGACCTCAGCATATTTTTCAGATTTTCTGCTTCTAATATTTAAATAATTTTTTTATCTATTACTTTTATATTCTTTCCTCAGAATTTCTTTCACGTCTTCTTTTTATAATTGCCCATTTATGCTTACTTCATAAGGTTCATGATTTAAATTCTGGTGAACCTAATTTCTTCAGTGTTGTAGACATCAGTTAACTACTACACTTCTGTTTTTCCTTTTACTTGATCTTTTTAAGCTAATGTACGTTTTGCACTAGTGTAGAGAGCAGCATTTATTACAGTTATTTTTCTCCTAATTTTGAAACATTGATGATGATAGATCGGCTGTTAGATTTTATTGTTTTGTTTTCCTTGTTCCTTGATATCAAAGGAGATACTGATTTTTCAGTTCTGAAGATAATTTTTACTGAGTCCAGATGTCATTGTGGTACAGATAATATATTTGCAAATAAGAAATACAGCATTAATTAGTTTAACAGAACTGTCATAATGAATGTGTCATGGTGAAATATTACTAGTACAGGTCAAGGTAGTGCAAGTACAGATCTAGCTTGTATCTCTAATTAAAAAAAACACCACCCCAACAACAGGAAGCAAAATGAACACAAAACACCAAAACAAAGTTCCTATGCAACAAGCAGCTGTTTATTAAATAAAATACTATGCTGAGAATTGATAACATGCAGGTAAAAGTTTTACTTTTAGCATTACTTTCAAATTACTCGGCTTCTGTTTAAAGCTTTTCAATATTAAAGGCATTTGGTTTTTTGTACTTGAAAACTTGCAGTAAATAAAGTTGTCATATACTTTTTTCCTCTAAGTGATATTGCATACATAGCTACTTAAAAGGTGTTAAAGAACTGGAGTCATGATTTATCTCGTTTGGAGAGGAAAAACCCTAAAGAGGGAAAACTGAAATTTGGAAAAGATGCTCTGTAATGAAACTAAAGCATCCTCAGAAAAAAAAAGCATTGGGTAATACGAATTATATGATTGGTACACTTTTGTTCTGACTTCTGACTTCAAACTGACTACTTGAAATCAGGGAAAATTGATCTGAATAAGTAGAATGTGGATTCTTAATTGTTCTTTAACACTTCGGTTATACTTAATGATAAGCACATGTATCTGCATGTAATTGTTTGTTGATTTGATTATACACCTTCCTAGTCTTTGCTTGTATTCAGGATTGCATTTAATTTAGGATTAAATATCAACTGGTAGCAGGCTGCTGAAAACTGTTTTCATACACCTTACTGAAAATTTATTGGGTTTTGAGTGGTTTTAATTACAAGACTTAAGTCTTCAAATGTGTCTGTTAGGATCAGCATGTCTTTTTCTGAATGTATTGTCTAATAAAACTTTTTATATTTTCAGAGCATGGTGAATATGATCCTCAAACTGTAAGACCAGGAAGCAGATACAGTCATGTACAGGAAGTACAGGAGCGACTTAACTTTTTACGGTTAGTTTTAACTTATCATGTGTTCAACTTCTGTTAACTTTAAAGAGAAGCAAAACCCTAAACTCTGTATCTTTATCTAGCTTTAAGTTCCTGTGTTAACTTCTTCCAAAACACAGATGCAAAAACGCACTGAATGTTTTTGTTTTAGTTTGTTGTTGTTGTCATCCCCACCGCCTCCCCCAAGGTCTTCTATGCTACTATTGGAATATTCAAATAGAATTTACTAGGATCTCTGCAATCCATGCTAGTGGTTATGCATTAAGATTTGTATAGGCTTTGTCTGTTAGTGTGCAGAACCCTACTGACTTGAATACAGTTAGCATGTGAATACAGTTACATACATATTGCTGTAACTTAGCTGAAAATTAAAAATATTTCTGTGGGGATATGTCCATGTGTTCTACCACGTCAGATTTAATTCCGTGATCATAAACGAACAAACACTCTTGTCAGACACTGATGTTAGGTTGTCAGAAACTGAGTGTTAAAAAGAGATTGGAGTAAAAAAACTTAATGGCTCTTGACCAGCTGCTCTTTGAGTAAAGCAAGAAAACAAAGGACCTGTGCTCATCACAGAGCTGCACTATGTTGGCGTTTTCTTTAAGCTGTGTCTCTCTCAGCTTTTTATTATTTGGTCATACTTCTGATACATATGTGTATAATGTGCATATTCACCTTTTTGCCTGTACTTTTTACTGAATTGTAACTCTAGATGTCTGTTAGACAGTGCTATTAATTGTCTCTTTGTTTTGCTCAAGATTTTTATTGAAGGATGGTCAGCTGTGGCTCTGTGCCCCGCAGGCGAAGCAAATATGGAAGTGTTTAGCTGAAAATGCAGTTTATCTTTGTGATCGTGAAGCCTGTTTTAAATGGTATTCCAAACTAATGGGGGATGAACCAGACTTAGACCCTGACATTAATAAGGACTTCTTTGAAAATAATGTGCTTCAGCTGGATCCTTCCCTATTAACAGAAAATGGAATGAAATGTTTTGAACGTTTCTTCAAAGCTGTGAACTGTCGAGAAGGAAAGCTAGTAGCAAAAAGGCGAGCCTATATGATGGACGATCTGGAATTAATAGGATTAGACTACCTTTGGAGGGTGAGTTAACTGGAGGAAACATGTGAAAGGTTAACTCCTAAGTCTTTCTCAGTCTCTTTTTTGTGTTTTGGGGAATGTGTAATTTAATTAATAAGTTTATAATAAAATTTAAATAATACTTAAATATAAATTAATAAATATATTGATAAAATTATTAATAAATTGTTAATTGAGACAGAAATTAAAAAAAGCTCCTTTGCTTGGTAAAAAAGCTACTAAATGCCTGGATGTTGAGTCTAGTGTCTTTCCAGCAAGTATGCAAGCTGGTACATTTGCAGACTGATGTTTAATGGAAGGTTATTTGAAACATCAAGTATATTTGTGTATGTGCATGAGACTGAAAATTTACGTACGCTTTTCAAGAAGAAAGGCTTGTTCCATTTGAATTATCTGTAGGTTTTCCTTTCTCCTTCTCATGCATATTAGAAATAAACTTTATTTTGTGTACTTCATAAGCTAATTCATGTCATTCATTCTAGTATGGTAAACTGGAATGATTCTAGATCAGACCAAATGATGACTGGTCTGATTTTTATATCCCCAGCTTTTCACCTGAACATGGTCATAGGTTTTTAACGGAAACATTGTAGCATTTTGTAGCTTGCCAAATATATCAGTGAAAAACACCAATATCTAATTTGATACTTAATTTTTTCAGAATATTTCTAGTTTTCAGGAGCTGCATTGGAACCCACAGTACCACACTGTGGCATGATTATCATGGCTGTGTTTTGTAAAATGTGCTGTATATAAAGCAGCGGTCTTCAGTAATTTTGGTTGTGGCTTGTTGAAGGGTTAGGTATTTTAATCCTGGTGATGACAGGTAAACCAAAGAAGATCACAATTTTTATGCAAGTAAGTTTTCACGTAGTGTTTGTTTACAAAGTGCACACTTAATGCTAGCATGTTTTAGTTATGGGAATCAACTTAGATCTGCCCTGCTGCTGGCAGTATGACAGAACTTGCGAAGCTTCTGCTCACTATCCTGCAGGGCGTGTCTGTAAGGGCTGCTTTCAGACCTGGTGGCTAATAAACAAAATTTAGATTATCAGGTTAGAAACAGAACTCATTTGCCTGTTCCCCTGCCCCCCACTCACAGCCGTTTAAATACTTTAAAATTCTGGGTTTAAGTCTTTGGTAATGTAGAGTGTTCAAGCATCTGAAAAAATAGTTGTCTTACTCTCTGAAACTAGTGAAAATGGAAATGTAATGTGAATATTAATACATAAACACTGCTTTTATTCAGTTTATAAAGCATCAACTTTTTTTGCTCCCTCTGAACTCCTTTAAACTAGTTAATTCTTAATTTTAACTCTTACGTAGTTAACTTCTGTGTAAATTGTATTGATTGTATTTTGCAACCTAGCATTTTAGTCACTTTTGTCTCATAAAATAGGTAGAGGTACTGTTGTATCAGGATACTTACATAGATGTTTTGGTTTTAAATTTTACACCAAAAAGTTTTAAGATGTTCTAAATGTTTAGAATGTTCTAATCTAAATGTTTAGATGTTCTAGATGTTTGGAAGTTGTTCTAAAAGTTTTTTTTTCTTTTTTTTTTTATTGTGCTAGGTTGTGATTCAGGGAAATGATGACATCGCAAACAGAGCAATAGATCTTCTTAAAGAGATCTATACTAATCTTGGCCCAAGGTTACAAGTTAATCAGGTAAAAAAAAAAAAGCAAGCAACAAGAAAACTGGGATGTAATGAGATAGAAAAATAGTGATAAAATAAAGTTTGGTGATATTTGCATATTTGAAAGCTTTGAAAACGGAAGAGTTTTCATGTTTTGGAGAGTATGGGCCTGAGTCCAGCCATCAGGTTCTGGTCAGATGCAGAACTGAGAGTTTTTTCTGATACTTTCAGACTGAATTCTGATAAACTTTTTACATTTAATTGATCTGTCATGTGCTCTTTCTACTCAGAAAAAGTTGGTATCATATGCGTAAGTATGCTTAAGTAATAAGACTTGAATTTGCAGTATGTTCAGTGGGTGGGTCTGTTGAGTGTTGTCATAAGCTCGCCTAATCTTTATGTTATGTCCCTTACAAAGGGTCACAGAGTTTCCATATAATGGTCAAGCTGAGCTCTAGCAAACCAGGCATTACCTCCCTGCATTAATATTTTCTGGGAGATATGTTTCAGTGGACAGGGAAAAGAGATGCTGAATTTCTGAAAGTTCAGATGAGATGAAGTGTTGGGATTTCACAAATTTTAGGGGGGATATTGTCCTTCAGGCAGTCTTCAATTGGTAGCTTTTCATATGTATTTCTTAAAACTCCAATTTTCGTACTGTCCTCAAAAACACTCTTACAGGCTTCAGAGCTGTCAGTCTGATAGATATAGCACAGCTGTTCTAGGTAGTGCATTTGCAGCCATTCGAGCTATAACTTAAGTGTAGTGGCAAATGGGCTTTGTGCTTCCTTCTTGCTATAGGTCTGTGCTTGCTAAGCATGTATAGATCTGTCCATGTGCACATTGATAGATCTGACATACAGGAGGTGTTGGATTTATATAACATGCACACAAGTATTTTGTTTCAGTGTGATGGTAATTCCTCTGCTCCTGAGTTGCCTGTAAGAAAACTGCATACTGGACTATGGTTTACTGCCATAGCTATGATGTTTTGTTGCAGGCTACTACCTGGAGACACTGCAAACTTTTTATAGCAAAAGTACAGGTTATCTGTCAGGAGCAAGGAGATGTTAGATATCAGACAGAAGGAAAAGATTAGCTGCAGCTGCCACTATACTGAATCTAGCTCAAAATTCACTTCTGAGTTAATTCAGGAGAAGAATGCATAGAGTGTATCTGGAACTGGGTTATGTGATTTGGAGGGGGGGGGACATAGTGGTCTGTAAGTGTTCTGTGTTCACTCCTTAAATTAACCTGTACACTAGATTGTCAGCTACAGGTTCTTTAACATCATCTGAGGAAGTAAGAGAGAATAAATTCTAGTGTTTTCTGTTCAGATTTTCACTTTTTCTGTGTAAATGCAAGTTTTTTTTCTGTACAGTTACAGCTACTGATGACATGCAAGATTTTTGAGGCGCACACGAAGTTAGAGCTATTTATCAACAGGAGTTTATTCTAAAGTGGAATAAAACCAGAGTCATGTACCTGGCTTTGTTTGGTTGTTGCTTTTTTTCTTTACATCTGCCATTGGTTTATCCAGCTGAAATGATGTTTTTTAATATTTCTTGTAATTGGACCATTTTTCAATGTAATTAGGTAGTGATTCATGAAGACTTCATTCAGTCCTGTTTTGATCGTCTAAAAGCCTCCTATGATACATTATGTGTGTTGGATGGAGATAAAGACAGTATCAATTGTGCAAGACAAGAAGCCATACGAATGGTGAGAGTGTTGACTGTTTTAAGAGAGTATATAAATGAATGTGACAGTGATTACCATGAAGAGAGAACTATTCTACCTATGTCAAGGTATGTGTGAAAACGCACTACTATGATCTTGATTTCTGTTAACCAGAATATTACTGATCTCTTTATGATTTCTGTGGTCTAAAGGGCATCTGTTAAGGGAATAAACTTATAGAGTTTCAGGATCCTACTTTCTTCACACATGAAACTGGTCTGTAGTTTAAAAAAATAATAAATCTGAAAAATCAGGCAAACACAGGCATATATGAGAGGGACAGCAGACCCGACAATAAAGTTGTTTCTGGTGGTTTATTCTGTAGCTAGCACCAGTGTACCTTGTGGCTACATAGTTTTAGATGGGCTTTTTTTTTTTTTTTTTTTTTAAGTTTGCCCCCCCCCCCCCCCCCCGATAATTATTTAAAAGCAGTACCATTCTCTAAGTTACCGTGGGCAAAGCTTCCTTATTTTTCATACTCCTGTCATGTCAACCACAAAAAAAGGTGGTGGTAATGTATATCTTCAACCTCCTCTGTATTTGTTTACAGAGATGCTAATCTTACTTTGCAAACTAAAATTTAGCATTATTTCTAAGTGAAATGTTCTGTGTAAGTTGCTCATAAAAAGAGAAAGATGAGAATAGCACTCTGAGATGTATTTATTTTCTGTATACCTTCACTCTTTTTAAATATATCCTTGAGTAAAAACAGCTTAAATCCTAGTTGCTCCTTCTTCAAAACTGTCTTTGGTACAAAGGAAAAGGAAACGCTTAAATCTAGTGTTATGTGGTTGTCTTCACAGGCAAAATACTTTATTTCCTGAGAGAGAAAAGCAGAACAGAAAACTGTTTAAATACTCCAGTGATGGTAGCTGATTTCTGTGGGAAGCAAGTCTCAAAAATACATGATGAATACACTGAGATTGCTATGGGTTTATGATGCATCTAATATATTCTTAGACATGATGGGGGTTTGTTGTCCCCTTACTTTAAATGCCCTTTTTGTCAAGAAAATTGAAGAGATGGCTGTTTCTTCGTGATGTGTCAGTAATTTGCAGCACTCCTACAGCATTTTTATTGTTTATATAATTGATTAGTCCTGATGAACTTCTCTTGTTGATTACAGGAGCATCTCTTTTATATAGGCTGTTTATTTGATTAGTCTAACTTTTTCACAGGTCTTGTTAGCAAGGAGCATTTATGAGGAATTTTTTCCTTCTTCTTTTGCGTAGGAGTAGTTTGTTAGGCTTCTCTGGGCACATCTTTCCTAATGAATTCTCTGCCATTGTGCAAAGCGTGATCACTGCTAAGTGTGAAAGCGTTTCTTCTTTTTTTGACCTCTTTAAATTTTTTAAAAGGACTCTAATTTAAAAAAAAAAAAATCCTAATATAAAACTTCTGACGGCTTTTGACAGAAGGCATTAAGAATTGGTGTCCTGATGGCTTTTTCTGATCTTGGTGTGTTAAAAACTAAGTTGTTTTGCTAAAAGAGCAAAACATAGTTGCCAGTCTGATTGAGCTTTATTTACATGTTTTCATAAGGAAATTGCAAGCCAGAGAAAAGGTCTAAAACTCCATAAAAGACTTCCCAGAATTCTGTTAAAGTTCCTAATCTGTCTGTAAAGTTGACCATATTCGTAGTGCAGTTGTGTGGAGTGTGGCTTCTTCAGAGTTTCTCTTGTGTGTTATGTCCACATAGTTCCTGGGGCTTGCATAAAATCTCATGCTGGAGTATATCATCATGTGTAAAGATCTGATGTTGAAATATCCACAGCACAAAATTCAGCAGGAAAAGTAATTTCATTTGTGAGGATGAAAATTACTTTATCTGATTTGTGTGTTTTCAGAGCTTTCCGTGGTAAACATATCACACTAGTGGTTCGTTTTCCAAACCAAGGCCGACAAGTGGAAGATTTGGATATTTGGTCTCATACAAACGACACAATTGGCCAAGTACGGCGTTGCATTCTCAATCGTATTAAAGCCAATAGCGCACATACAAAAGTAGAACTGTTCATTGGTGGTGAGCTGGTGGACCCTGCAGACGATAGAAAATTAATCGGGCAGTTGAATCTCAAAGATAAAACGGTAAGTGCTGCAGGTTGATTGTTTACATCTTCCCTTTTGTAAACGTTTGAAAAATACCATGCATGGGATTGCTTAGTTATGTGAAATAGTTCCATTCCTCCTCCTTGTATTATGCCATCAGCATTGTATCAGGTGCTTATTTAGGACAGAATCTTCATTTTTCAGTAGTATTAAAGCTTTGATTGTGTTTTTCAGCTAATTACTGCGAAGCTTACACAGATAAATTCTAATATGCCCTCAAGTCCAGATAGTTCTTCTGACTCTTCAACTGGTTCTCCGGGCAACCATGGCAATCACTACAGTGATGGTCCAAATCCAGAAGTTGAAAGCTGTTTGCCTGGAGTGGTACGCATATTCTGAAATGAACAGTTAAAAGCATTTTTTCCCTATACTTTGTCTTCAGTTATTTTATGTTTTTTTTGTTCTTATTTGCTTATTTTAAGATCATGTCCCTGCATCCTCGGTACATCTCTTTTCTTTGGCAAGTTGCAGACCTGGGCAGTAGCCTAAATATGCCACCTCTTAGAGATGGAGCACGTGTACTTATGAAGCTCATGCCACCAGGTAAAACCTAATTTTATCCTGTTTTATCTTGCAAAATCCTGTGTAATAATTTCTCACCTGTTGTATAAAAATGAGGATAGAGTAGTATGTTCCACTTCTTGGTAATTTTTTGATAATGTAATTTATGACTGTTATTCTAATTGGGATTATAAATGTATTTCCCAGATAGTTATTTCCTGTATGTAAAGTTTGGTTTTGGTAGGGTTCGGTGCAGTGAAAATGGGGAGAAGCATTGTATCTTGGAAATGTTTCTGTAGCACTGCTTTAATAGGATCACATTTGTACTGTCAGAAAAAATCATTGCAGAACACTTCATAGTCTGATCTTCTATCAGTTACACTTTGTGCAACCTTACACTTAAAATTCTTCAGATTTTAATCAATTGTAAATAATTAATCGTAAATATTATTACTGTCTTGTTCTAGGTTTGTTCAAAATATTTATAAGTTGTGTTTTTATTGCAGATAACACTACCGTTGAGAAACTAAGAGCTATTTGTTTAGATCATGCAAAGCTTGGGGAAAGCAGCCTTAGTCCATCCCTTGATTCTCTGTTCTTTGGTCCTTCTGCCTCACAAGTGCTGTATCTAACAGAGGTTTGTGATGCTTTGCTGTTATGTAAAAATTTTCAACTCTGTCTTTGGAAATCCTTTTTGTAACATTATGGAAGCCTAAGACCAAATTCTGGTTTGAAATTAACAATTGAAGATACCTAACAATTTACTGAAATAAACTGGTGTATGACAAATGCTGTCAAAGCATTGCCTAAGTAATATTCCACCACAGACTCATGTTCAGTCATCTGTATTCAGTTTAGTGCATTTCTGTTAACTCTGTATTTTGTTCTGCAGGTGGTTTATGCCTTGTTAATGCCTGCCAGTGCACCTCTGGGAGAAGATGCCAGCGACTTTCAATACAACTTCTTAAAAAGTGGTGGCTTGCCTCTTGTATTGAGCATGCTGACTAGAAATAACTTCCTCCCAAATGCAGATATGGAAACTCGAAGGGGTGCCTACCTTAATGCTCTAAAAATAGCCAAATTATTGCTAACAGCAATTGGATATGGCCATGTTCGAGCTGTGGCAGAAGCTTGTCAGCCAGTTGTGGAAGGCACAAGTACAATTTCACCGGTAATACAAATGTTCCTTGCTTCAAATACCAGCTTACTTTGGTTTTATATTGTCTCTAGCAACATTTCTCTACTCTCTGTTGACAATCTTTGAGTTGCCTATCAAGAACTCGTGGTACTTTCAGATAATGTTATCTTGTAATTCTAAAAAAAAAGAAATCAACTTACTAAACAAATTCTGTTTCTTTCTGACTGTAGAAAAGTTAGATGTGAGATCCACTTGCTTTTATGTATGTACTTACTATGCAAGTACGTCTATCCCATAAATGTGAATTCTGATTATTTTTTTTTTTTTGAGCTGTGGAGTCTACATTGGATGTGCCTCTGAATTTCTTCTATCTTCTATTTAGAGCATAAAACAACAGAATTGACACTGAGTCTTGCTAGCCCTTTTTGTACACAAAAATAAGTTCCTGGCTTGCTAGATTCTTAATTCTGTCCATTGCTCGTAGAAAGCTCTTGCAGAGACCAGCTAGGTACACTGCAAAGTTGAGTGTTGATAGTTGAAAGGTGTTCTACCCTAAGATTTCTCGGAGTTGGAAAGGGAAGTTCTGAACTGTGATCTAACGTGTCCGTAGTAATAGATTTTTTGATGTTTAATATGGCTGGCTAGCTTGTCTGCATCTGGACAAATATGTTGTGGGCCAAGATTTTATTTCTGCCCTGTTAAAGAAGGCGTACAGTGTAGACCCAAAAAGAAAAAAATGCTGCTTTCCTTCTTGGACAATTACTTCCAGGTATTCCAGCTATTTATTTTGTTTTGTTTTTTTTTTTCTTTTTTTGTGAGATTTTGTCCCAGATAGTTGCTTGAGCTATCAACTTATGCTTAACAATACATAACAGGGCCCCACTTCAGAGCACTTTTTTCCAGTATCTGTACTAAGATCCATCTCTGAATCAGAGAAGTACATTCCACTTAAGTCTGAAAAATAAGTATCTGTTCTGGTTAGCAGCATCTATTAGAAGATACCTAATTCATTCTTTTTCAAGGAAATCAAAAGTCCTGATTGCAAAAATGTGAATATCCCTCTTTATGTCTCATGTTAGAATATAATAAAAAACATCTTCAAGCAAACATGTTTCCTGCCCTGTCCCTCATCTATTTAAAATGAGTAAATGTTACTGCCCTATTTTCTTACGATTATTTGGAACACAGATAACAGTTGATTCTTGAAGTACTGTTTGAAACAACAGTCTTGAAGTACTGTTTGAAACAGATTAATGCTGCCCACTT
Organism: Pezoporus wallicus; assembly: GCF_028554395.1. Lineage (NCBI taxonomy): Eukaryota > Metazoa > Chordata > Aves > Psittaciformes > Psittacidae > Pezoporus > Pezoporus wallicus. The sequence goes on along the minus strand of NW_026638681.1, from coordinate 78,276 downwards.
AGGAGGAAGCAGCATTTGTCCATGACTACTGACATTCAATGTTTAATGTTTCAAACACCCAATTTGTTAACTGCTTTGTTGGAAAAAAACCTGTTATTCTTGCTGTCATCGTCATCCTGTTTGAAGGACTTTGGTCTTGATAATTTTTATTGCTGCAGCACCAGTGAGCTTACGCATTGGGTTGGAGGTGAGATTTTTAAACACTTTGCATCTTTCTTGTCTAAAACATAAGTACCACATCATAACTTTGTCTTGGCTTTCCATCTGTACTTAAGATAACAAGATAACCATTATTACATGTCTGCAGTCTTCCTGTTATCAGTCTGCTGCTGTCACTAGGACCTTTTAGATTTTTATTTTCTTTTTTTGCTTTCATAGCAAGTTGAAGCAGTAATGTTAAGCATAGTATTCTGGTTCACAGGTCCTGATTTGCCCCCATATATATTGTTTGATTATTTACAGCCTGCTTCCAATAGTTAAATTAACTCTAAGCTCTGTCAGTCATCAGTGGAAGTTCTGTAATTTTGCTCCCTGAATCAAGTGTCTTTAGTGAACCTGTTAAAGCAAAGGGATATGACCAGCGTCAGGTGTTACAGAACAATTTCATGGAGTACCTTTTGAGCAGCATTTGAGACAGGGGTTTTGGTTGAAATGGTAATAGAAACTGAGGAAACTCTTTTGTGCAAGACCATGGCATACAGTCCTTTCAAGTAAGTTTGTCTATGGGAAGGAAACAACCATATTGGATTTGACCTGTTAAAACTGTGAAGCTCTGTCAGAGAAAGGAACTTCATGAGAACGAGCTCCATGCTCAAACCAGTACAAAAAAAAACGGTTGTCTTGCTGTTGTTCGTGTTGTGAAAGTGTGATAAAGAATGGGAGGGATAATTCGGAACAGAATTCTTCAACAGGGCTTTAACACAGATGCGTAAAATATACTTAACTATAACGAAAATTACAGCTATGTTCTTCCTGGACACTAGTAGTGAATCCAGAGGGAGACTCACTGTTTTAGCATACCCATTCTTTCCTACATCATCAGGAAGGGAAGAAGGCATCTAAACGTTATATTAATGTTAACTTGAAATAATTGGATCAGTAGAGAAACCCCCAAACCTACAACATAGTTTTGAGCAAGTGCCTCTTAACTGCTTGTGTTCTGTGATTGTCCAGGATAGCATGCGATGTCTTCAGATGTGATGGTATCTATTTGAAAATGAGGGGGCTTATTTTTCTTGGTGTTTGCATTTTCTGTCCTTCCAAGATCTTTCTTAATTCTACCAAACCTTTCCAAGTAACATTAGCTTTTCATATCTTCTTGTTTTCTTTTTTCTATGTATAAATATACTTTCTTCCAGATAAATCAGGCTACGCATGACCAGGCAGTGGTGCTACAAAATGCCCTACAAAACATTCCTAATCCAACTTCAGAATGCATGCTAAGAAATGTAGCAATACGTCTTGCACAACAAATATCTGATGAGGTTAGTGAATTCTATCTGTAAAATCAGACAGTTGAACTCTGATTTAACTAGATTCCTTATGCAGAAGAAATGTCTTTGAAGTAAGGTATGAAAAAAGGGTTTTAATTGTGCCTTTGCCCTTTTTAGAGGACTTCTAATAAATAAGTTTCTGCTTTCACCAGGCACGTCAAAGCAAACAAAATCTGAATTTCTTTGACAGTATTATCACTGTGTCTGTAAGTTTCTGAAGTTATGAAAACTGCTGCAGATTTTAAGTTCACATGTTAATTTACATGCTACTTCTATTAAAAAATAAAATATGACATACAAATGCTTTTCAAGATGCATCATCTTTTTTCTATTTAAAGAAAAATTCTATGTTAAACTTTAAAACTTTAAACTTTCTATAAAATATGTTTGTAAGAGTTCAGAATCCATTGTAATGTTATTTGCAACTGCATTTTAATGTTGCTTTGGTTTATTTCTCTTTTTTTCAGGCTTCAAAATACATCCCTGATATCTGTGTTATTAGGGCAGTACAAAAAATTGTTTGGGCATCAGGTTGTGGGTCAGTTCAACTGGTTTTCAGCTCAAATGAGGAAATTAGTAAAATCTATGAAAAGGTAAGAACTCCCAAGCAACTTCTTTTTTCTAACTGGTGTTTTTCTTACAGAAGAGACAGTATCAACCAGGTCAGACTTAGTGTGATGAGCTTTTAGGTGGATGTCTTCGTGATGGAGTCTAGTAATTGGTACTTGTAGTCTAGAACATGTCGCTTGTCATACCACAGTTTAATTCTCTATTTGAAATTACTCTTCTCAGTAACTATTTAATTGTAACCTAAATCTGATGTCAGTTCAAAAATGCACCAGTTCTGTAAGCTGCTAACATATTTTCAGCCCAGTTAGATTCTGTGTTGAAATAAGGAATAAGCGTTTCTTGCAATGCAAATGTTTTCTGGTCTTTGAACTTAAAGGTATATTCCTCAAAAGCTGATGTAAAGTGTATGTGCAGTCTAGAATGAGAAACAAAGTAATTGATTTGAAATCAGCGCTGAAACACTGGTAAAATGAAAGTTCAGTGCTAATCCTTTATGGGTTTTTTCTTTTATTATGTAGATGTGTAAAACATATTCATGGTTTCACATGTGGCTTATGCAAATCATTTGGAGTTGGGAGTTGTATGTATGTTATGACATACCTCATGTTTAATGAACTTTGCTTACAGTTTTAGGAAATAGTGATCTGTATTCTGAAAGTGATTTAAGAAATAAATTTTGTTGTTTAAGTATCTTCTTGTTTATCTTGTAAAATCAATTAATGCTTCAGAGTTAAAGGGAAAGGAATATCTAGGGTTGTGCTTAAATGATCAGTTAGAGGAAGAATATTTACTTCAGCAAATTGCAACACCTTTTCATTTAGCTTACATAGGGATATAATGGTATCTGCTTTGATTGCTGTGGGAATGACAGCTTCATGAAATAAGTTGGAGTGGGGTGGTTGTGTTTCTGTGAGTTGGTTTGTTTTCTTTTTTAATTGACGTGATTAACTTGCATATAAAATGTAGTTTAGTTAGCATGACAGTCCAGGCATATGAAGATGTGCTCCTACATCTACACATCCATAGAATCATAGAACAGTTAGGGTTGGAAAGGACCTTAAGATCATCTAGTTCCAACCCCCCTGCCATGGGCAGGGACACTTCACACTAAACCATGTCACCCAAGGCTCTGTCCAACTTGGCCCTGGACACCGCCAGGGATGGAGCATTCACAGCTTCCTTGGGCAACCCATTCCAGTGCCTCACCACTCTCACAGTAAAGAACTTCCTCCTTATATGTAACCTGAACTTCCCCTGTTTAAGTTTTAACCCGTTACCCCTTGTCCTATCACTGCAGTCCCTCCCCCAGTATCCCTGTAGGCCCTCTTCAGATATTGGAAGGCTGCTCTCAGTTCTCCACGCAGCCTTCTGTTGTTCTCCAGGCTGAACAGCCCCAGTGTTTTCAGCAGTATTGTTCTAGAGAAAATACACCTAAAGGAAAATACACCTAAATGTCCTCCGGGTATTTTTCTGGGTGAAAATTTTGCAGTTAAGTTCTATAAGAATACTTTCAAACAATTGAAGTTTTAAAATAGTTGAAGTTTAAGCTGCACATGATCAGTCATCCTTCAGATGACTTTTTTATGATTATGATTATTTTTTATGATTATTATTGACACTTAACTTGACATTTGTAATAAATGGCAGCTGCATTTGATTTATGCTAGGCAAAAGGAAGTAAAAATGGTAGTGAAAAATATAAAAAGAGGAAGAAAATGCAGAAATAATAAGGGGGGATAAAGAACACTGTTAAAATAACATAGAAATTATTGCAGAAAAAAAGGAATATGAGGCATGAAAATACACACTTTCAGTATAAGAGAACTGTGTTTGGTTGTAGATGACAGAAAATATCTCCTGTGGTATTTTATAAAGATTGAATAAACCAGTGACTGACAAACACTGGCTTAGAGGAAAAAGTGTTTCAAGAAAAATGCTTTCAGTTTCCTGAGTTTACCACTAAATCTTAGACTTAGGTCATAGGAGTATTTTGCTGAGTCTATGGTGCAGAGATTTATCATTAAATGTTAGTTTAAGAACAAAAGCAGACTTATCTTTGTGAAGTCAGGAATGTCATGTCAGGATTCCTGAAAACATCAAAGGCAACTATGGTAAACTTTTTTACTATGAGCACTTAAGAGTAGTCTCATTAAGTATGACTTATGCAACAGTGTTGTGAGCGCTTTAAGAAGCTTCTGAACTTAACTGGTGAATTCAATTAGACTTTAAAGCCAAGATAAATTATTTTGAGAGCATAACTTTTATGGAGTCTCTTTTGCCTTCTGCCTAAAAATTCTGGTATGGGAGTCTACTCAGTGGTTGAAAAAGGCTGTGTGTGACTTTCAGTGGTGTCAAACTGCCATTTTCTTATTATCTCAGAGAAGGCTCATACCCACCTGAAATACCACAACTATGCTGCTTGCACAAACTCATGAGCTCTTGGTGCCTGTGTATAGGGAAGTACTTCATTGAGTAGAAAATTCACTTTTCCTTTCTACTAGATCTCTGCACCCATGCAAAAATTATTTTCTTTCTACGTAGAGCTTCAGTACAGAAGCAGGTGCAGTCCTGAACTTGTTGAAAACATTTTGCTTTTACTTTCCTGTCTTGAGATATGTCAGAATTATGTCAGAATTACAGTGGCCTCCTGCTGCCGTGGTAGTGACTGTCCCTGATTTTTAGCTGTTGCACAAAGATAAAATAGTGTCTATTGCCAGACTGAGACATACTTCATTCTCTTCTACTGCTGTTTACAATTAGTTATCTCTTCTACATTGTAATCACCTCTTTCTGCCTACTTATTCTTGATACCTTTCCATGTATAAAACACTTAATGGCTGTAGTTAATGTTGCTAACCTGCAGCCAGGATTACTGGTGAGTTAAGATTGAAACCTACTCACATTCAGTTTCTTCAGAACTTCTTCAAGCTAATTAATTTTGGCTTAGATGGAGGACAGGGCTTGCTTTTTATTCTCAAGTATTATTTTGGAGAAATGTACTAAAATCAACTTGCTAGATTCAGTTTTTTGATTGAAAGAGTAACCTATGTACCAATTAAAAATATTATTCTTTCCTGTTTCAAAAATCACCATAGAATCTGTTTGAAAATTGTTTCAGATGCTTTGCGTTTCTGAAAAATAGTGAAGTGCTGAATAAATTCTAGCAGTATTAAGAAACTTCTGTTAAATAAGTTGTGAGTGTCAAAGCTTTGTAAAACTGAACTTCTTGAAGAGTTTTACAGCATTGTTGCCTTCCTGTGTTTAAGTAGTAACTGTTTCCAAAGCTTTAAACTTCAGGTTCTGAGTAGTAAAGAAAAACATCTTATTTAAGAATTAACCCAAGTACAAACCAAAAAAAAAAACCAACCCTAACATTATTAACTGTTGTAACTTTTGCCTATGAGCTTCCTATTTCATTTCTGGCTCCTTAAGTTCATGCTTGGAAGCCTCCTTTGAGAAGCACAGTACTGGAAGTTCAGGTCATTCCACAGAGTGCTCTGAATCACATCTGAGTGGAGTGCATAGAATACTTGGCACTGATAATCACTTAGTATACAGATTTGTGGTTTGTGTTTGTGTTAAGAGTATGTACCTTGGAGCCAGTTGGGTTTCTTTGAATATTTTTTTTCTATACCCACTTTGTGTTCTCTTTTTTATCTTCACAGACAAATGCAGGAAATGAACCAGACATAGAAGATGAACAGGTTTGCTGTGAAGCACTGGAGGTGATGACCCTGTGTTTTGCTTTGATTCCAACAGCACTGGATGCACTCAGTAAAGAAAAGGCATGGCAGACATTTATCATTGATTTGCTATTGCACTGTCACAGCAAGTAAGTTTTGGTGTTTTGGTTGGTTTTTTAATCACAAAATCACAGAGTCATTAGGGTTGCAAGGGACCTCTGGAGATCATCTAACCCAAACCCCTCTGTCAAGGCAGGGCTACCTGGAGCAGGTTACACAGGAACATGTCCTGGTGGGGTTTAAATGCTGTCAGAAAGGGAGACTCCACGACTCCTCCTGGACAGCCTGTTCCAGTGTTCTGCCACCCTCAATGTAAATAAGTTCTTCCTCATGTTGAGGCGAAATGTCTTGTGTTTTAGTTTATGCACAACTCTCCTTGTCCTCTTGCTGGATGAGGAGCAATTATTTTACAATTCAAAATTAATATAAAGCCTAAACACAGAGCAGTGACTTCTTATTTAAGTGATTTTTCTCTGCAGTTGTTTTAATTTATTGTTTAGCAATATAAATCTGTAATTTGGATACCTGTCCTAAAGTGGCAGCTGTATCAGTTCCATCTTCTTTGTGCTCATAAGGAGGATATTGTGAAGCAAGATGGATGCCAGATAATGTGTTACTGATGGCTTTAGAACAACTTTAAAATCGTAGGTAATTTGTTTTTCAGAAGTTGTGTGAATACTCACTACATTAGAACATTTAAGTAACTTAGGTATAGAAGAACTTTCTTATACTTCTGCTAAATAAAGGCAAAACACAGTACTAAGTACTAGCAGTTTGAGGAGAGGGGGAATTTAAGATTAATCCTCTGATTTTTGTACTGGAGTGGCACACTTCTGAGTTCTCATGTGACACATGTTTTACATAGAGCTGTCACACTGGGGAGAGACAGGAAAAACTATCAGGAGCTGCCAGGAGCTATGTGTGTCTGTTGCCCTGCAGTCTTGCCCCTTGGAGTTAGGGGATCTCTTGTTATCTCCAGGCTTTTCCTACACATCTGCTCAGACAGCATCTGCGCAATACAGCATCTGTGCAATGTGCGTCTTGTGACTTTTAGCCCATCTAAAATTGTGGAGTATTGGGCAGGGGGGTGTTTTTCAAAGCTATCCGGGTGGAAAGTTTTGGTATGTTGCTATTAAACTTAGTTACTGGTGCTTTGAATTGTTACTAAAGATCTAATTCTAGTTTTGTCAGATATGTATTATGTTAACTTTTCATTGAGAAATGACAGAGATCAGAAATTAGTGGCATTATATAAGCCTTTCAGTACATTTTAAATGGAGTCAGATTGTGATGCTCTCAGGTGAACAGGGTCAGAATTTCAGCAGCATGTTTTCTTGTTTCTACTTTCCTAGGTAAAACAGGTTGCTAAGTCTCATGTTCAGGAATATTCACATTCAGTTTTTTCAGAACTTCTATTTAATTAGTTTTGGCTTAGATGGAGGAAGAGCCTTGCTTTTATTCTCAAGTATTTATTTTAGAGAAATGTATCAAAATCGACACGCTTGAGTCAAATCTTTAATTGAAAGAGTAACGCGTGTACCAATTAGAAATACTATTCTATTTTAAAAATCACCACAGCAACTATGTTTGAAAATTGTTTCAGCTACTTTGTGTTTCTGAAAAAACAGTGAAGTGCTGAATAAATTCTAGCAAGAAACATGTTTTGCAGTTTTACTTTTCTAGGTAAAATAGGTTGATAAGTCTTATGTTCAGGAATATTCACCATAACAAAATAATCAGTGGTATCATCAGAATATCTCTTTATAATGAATTATTTGCACATTCTGGTGAAACCGTGGAGTGTTGTTATTGGAATCTCACAAGCTTTATTAGTTTGCAACCTGTGTTATAGGATGTTGAATTTTCAGGTTCACTGAAGCTTGTTATTATCATTGAAGTTAGACAAGTTTAACAAAACATGCTGGCAAATATACGTTGTAACTTTACACATTAAATGGAACAAGCTGTCTTTCACTATTTTTGGTAACTTTCAAGGCTGATGAGTAAGAAATCACTACATTTTATTTTTAAAAACATCAACAGTTGATACCAAGTTACTATTTTGACAGTAAGTGTATGTTGGCCACATGTCACATTTGGAGCACCAGTACAACTGAATAGCATGGGCAAGTGTCAGTGCCCCATCCTTTGATTTTTTTTTTTCTTTTTTTATTTTTTAATTTTTAGTATCTGTCTGAAGATTTATAAGATCTGTGGCTTTTAACATAATCTTAACTGTGAAAATACAAGTAATGAGTGATAATTTCTATAATAAATGTCACTGTAGTTATTTGACTTTGTGCTTTATATTTGGAGTTAAGGTGACATTTCTCAAGTGCTCACCAGCATTTATTTATATTTCAGTTAGTGTTTGGTATCAACACTTACCACTCTTTCTGTCTTTGAAACTGCAGACGCTCTTCATGAGGATTTTTCTATTCTGGTTGTATTTCTTTAATGAAGTGGACTCTTGGTTCTAATCAGAACTTCTATAAGTCTTAAACAGTTTAGTCTCTGAATTTCATTTTGCAGATTGCATCTAACACAGTTTGTGATGGAGATAGAACGGCATCTTAGCAAAACCTAGTCTTGATTTAAAGATTGGAATATCTGTTGTGGTTTTGCCAGTTTCTTCTGATGATTACTCTTGCTGATTTGAGCTTTGTTGACTGAATTTGAACCCCAGCTGTATGATGATATTATGCCTACTGAATAGTTAATTGTTGTACTTTTCTTCCTAAAATACTGGAAGAAACAATCTGTGTGGGCTTCTCTTTCCGCGTGTGTGTTGGCATGTCAGCCCAAGTCTGAACAGCTGTGTTTTAATTCCCTGGATATGTTAGCTTCTTGCCCTTTAATAATAAGAGTAGCATTAATAGATGTGGTTGGTTTGTTTTGTCGGAGGGGATAAAATTTTTAAGGGCTTCTCTTCTCCAAGTGAACTGCTGCTCAGCTCCTTATCTCTGCTTTTTTTTTCCCTCTACCAGAATGGGAAATGAGCTGAATTTATTGTATGGAGAAATGCTTCATATTGTCAGTAGAAGCTAACCTTTGAGCTGTCTTCTCTCATATGCTTGTAAAACTTTTGATACATCTGATAATCTCACTTTGAATGCAGCTGTTCATTAGTACATGATAGAACAGCATTAAATATGAGTAGAAACAGAAGACTGCTTTGAAAATAAAGACTGTGAAGTAATCAAAAAAAAAAGCTCTTCTGACTTAATGTGGAAACAAATCAGTGTTTACAGTGTAGAGAAAGTTTAGCAAATACTGGGCAGAATTCTGAATATCCTTTCAACTATTGTTCTCTAATCTGGTATCATCAATTGAAAAACAATGTGAGAAAAAATATGCATGTGAGAAAATGTTTTTGGTGAACCATAAAAGGCAAGGAAGATGGTCAAGTTCAGATCTCACAAATACAGTCTTTCTGGAAAAGATTTGGATGGACTGGTGGGTTTTGTTTGTTTATTTCAGACTTCAAGATTTTACGGGCCTAATGCTGTTTCCTCATAGCATAACCATGCTACCTATAAATTGAGAAACATAATGCAAAATGCTTAATACTGAATACTAGAGCAGTTCTTGCACTCTAAGGTAATTGATTTTATAGTGGTAACGCCTGAATATAAGAATGACTTGGGCAGCTGAACAGTTAGTCCTAAAATGACCCTGGAACCCAGAAGTGTTCCAGCTGATGGCTGCAAACTGTTCAGTGGTCATACATATGTGGCCCACATAAATAAAATTTCTTACTGCCTGTGGAAAGCAGTGGCACCTATATCCATTGAAGAGGCTGACTTCTGCTAACTAGGCAGAAGTCTGTATCCTGGGGCTGTCAATGAGATGGGATTCAAATTGCCTGCTGCCTTGATCGGAGGCATTTGGCCTTCAGCTGTTTTGTTGGATGAGTGTAAGTTCACCATGCAAATGTCCTGCCAGTTCTATGCTGTTGTCATGGTGTCTTAACGTGGCACAAAATGCCTATATTAAGGCAGCTATATCCATCCCATGGCTTCTTAAGAGCACTTAGATTGTTACAGCCTCATGAAAGTTTAATACTTGTGTTCAAATATTTCATGCTAATTAGAGACATAACAGTGTGAAGTCTGTGTTTCATTGGTCACATTTCTACTTTAGGAAAATACCACCTTTATGTGTTTCATTCTGCCTTGAAATGCATGAACCTGAGGAATGTCTGTGTGTTCTGTCCCAGGCAATTGAAGGGTTATATCTGAAAATAAATTTCTGTGAGTTTTATGGAAATGTCAGCTCAGCAATCAGATCAGATAAAATGTCAATTATTCTGAAGAACAAAACAGACCCCATACATCCCATGGCCTTCTGCAATTCAAAGAAATGTAGTAGAACTTGCAGTGATCAGGCAAGGGTGACAAGGGAGATAAAAGCTCTGAAATTATTTCCATCTGAGGAACAGGTGAATAGCTTGGGGCACTTAGTATTGGTGTAGAGATCCATGGTGGGAGGAGAATACCACAGAGACTTTTAAAGTCAGACGTAGCAGAGAGAAGAAAGAGAACATTCTGTGTATGAGAATTTCATGAGCATAACATGTAAGCAGTGTAAACCTTTAGTTTGGAAATAGTTTGAGGGGTTGTTCATTAATTTGTCCAGTGAGGGCTATGAAATACTGCTTTGGTTAGTCTTCCTGAACCACAGATTGTTAGAAGCTGAGAGAACATTCTGGAGAACTGTCACTGCATGCTTCCCTGTTCTTGTGCACTTTCCTAGGTGTGTACCAGAGGCAGAGTGCTTAGCTACCTGCATCTTTTGCTCTGACCTCTGATCATGCTTGCATGTCTTTTGAAGCATGGTGAAGTTAACTGCAGGTGAAGGAACTCTGAGGGAAATAGGATTCTTTGTGTGCTTGCCACGGGGACCTCATGGGTAGAAAACAATGACAGCCGCAACCAGAAGTACACTGTAAAATTCGGTTTCTTATGTTGAGATACTTCATAAAGCACAGCATTAATTTGTGTTCTCTCCCCACACAAGCAGAGTTGTTTCTAAATTTTCACAAGATACAATGCTGAGGCAGTCTTGCAACTGGAAAGAATAGGGTTTGCCTTAAATTACGTTTTTTCCTCAAGCTTATCTGTTCCTATATTATGCCAGTGCTTAGATTAAGTTTATAGGTGGAAAATGTCTTTTAATTCTAGCCTCTTGAATTTTCAGGGGGTCATCTTTTCTGATTTCTTACTAATGATAAATTTTGATCGCTTCAGATGCTGAGCAGGCTGCCAAAGTAATACGTAAGAGCAGTTTTACTAGGGCAGTTCTAGTGTGTCTTTCAGGCACAGCTGGTGCTTGAAAATTAAAAAAACACAGAAAAGAATTATTTAGGGTTGCATATTGCTTGTTGCATTATGCAGTATTTGGTGGCAGTTGTGAAGGTTTAGTGGTTAGCTGCTAATAAATGTCTTTTTACCTTTAAATATTTGATTTGTGGAACAGGTTTTGTAATAGTAATTCAAATTATATAAAATTCCACTGCAAGGCAAAACAATATGATGAATGGACAATAATTAAAGCATTCCCATTTCTTACATTATGTGCAGTTATAGAGAATGGCATCGAGCAGATAAGCAGAAATATTATTTTTTTTTTAATATCCTGTTTGGATCGGAAGGTTGAGTTTAATGCTTCTGTTAAATGATTTTTCAGAACTGTTCGTCAGATGGCACAGGAGCAATTCTTTTTAATGGCTACCAGGTGTTGCATGGGGCAGAGACCTCTCCTTTTCTTCATTACCCTGCTGTTTACTGTCCTAGGGGTAAGTTTTTAGAGGTAAAGGCTTCAGTAGAGTTAGGCTTCTGTTAGGGTTGCACTCTTAAGTAGAAGCATGTTTGAATTGCATATTATTTGTTTCTTGTTTACATAGAGTACTGCAAGAGAGCGAGCTAAGCATTCTGGAGATTACTTCACTCTCTTAAGACATCTTCTTAACTATGCTTACAACAGTAGTATTAACGTACCCAATGCTGAAGTTCTTCTCAATAATGAAATTGACTGGCTTAAGAGGATTAGGGTAAGTTTCAGGATCAATTTATTTCTAATAATCATTTTTTTACTACTTTGATGTGAAATAAGTTTTACGCTTATATATATATATTATGCTAACTTTTGCCTTAATTACAGGATGAAGTGAAAAGAACAGGGGAAACTGGTGTCGAAGAAACTATCTTAGAGGGTCACCTTGGAGTAACAAAAGAGTTGTTAGCATTCCAGACACCTGAAAAGAAATACCATATTGGTTGTGAAAAAGGAGGTGCAAATCTCATTAAAGTAGGTTCAGACTTTTTGATGTATGGAGTTTTTTGATGATATTTGGGGAGGGTGTTAAATACAAAGAGGTAAAAACAAGCCTTGCGTCTTGTGGTCTGTAACCATAAAAGATCTCAGTTTAAGTATTTGAAAAGGGCTTCCAGTCGGGGTTTAAAATTTTTTTTAAAATACATGTTTCATTCATAAGAGCACTTAACATTCTCATTCTTTGGAACCATGGCATATGGAGTCGCTGTGACCTTGTGAACTGTTATCCCAAGAGCAAACATCACACAGGGATAGTGAGCTAGATACAGGATGGTCCTGTACAGGACTGTTTTCTCTCATTACCCCTGTATTGTCTTTTCGTCACATGTTCCTAATTAGTGCTGTTAACGTTTATGGCAGGTTTGAACAAATGCATGATGTCTGAGTGTCTCTTTCAACAGTCATGTCTTCTTTGTACCTTTGATATTATACAGCAGGAATGTTGTTTTTTCCAACAGTAATTGGTAAAGAGCTTTGTAGATAATATTGGTTGGACAAAACAAAAATTTTACCAATCAAGAAAAATAACAGATGTATTTTTAACTTGTAGTGGGGGGTGGTTTTGCAGGGAACCACATTAAAATGGAGTTATTCTGTTCTAAATTTAAAAGCTTATGATGGTGTTGGTCTCAATTTTAACTCGAGTGTTTTAAGTACTACTCTGTTTCTCAGACATTCATTTACATAATAATACTTACTCTGTTGCTAATACAAATTTATACAGTAACAGGTGATTTATTTTCCTTGTTTTGTTTTGTTTTTTTTCCCTGCAGGAGTTGATAGATGATTTCATCTTTCCAGCATCAAATGTTTATCTACAATACATGAGAAATGGAGAATTGCCTGCTGAGCAGGCTATACCAGTCTGTAGTTCACCAGCTACTATTAACGCTGGGTTTGAGCTACTAGTTGCATTAGCAGTTGGATGTGTACGAAATCTCAAACAGATAGTAGACACGTTGACTGAAATGTATTACATAGGTACAGCAATCACTAGTATGTAATATTTTTAATTATCTGTTTTCTACTTTTTAATGTATATATTATGCCTAGGTTTTGTTTATATTGTCAACTGAACTAGATGCTATATGTTTTAGTTTGTGGCATGTTTGTGGCTGCTTTAATGTTGCAACATCAAGCTGTCAAAAATCTAGAAAAGTTTGTCAGTGTAGCCTTTCTCTTTTCTTCTTTATGTGGCAAATGTACTGACTTGCATTACACAGTTGCATCCAAGTTCCAGACCCAGTCACTTGCAGTCAGACCCCCACCTACCCCGACCTGGCTGCTCCCCTTTGTCTGTGCCAGCTCCCAGGAACCTCATTCTGTCTGTATCTTCTACTTTTGCCTCATCATTTCAGGCTCTGCCTAACCAATCCAAGAAACTCATCAGGTATCTTTGGCTTAGTTTTAGTGCCAGTCTCTTGGTTGTTCACTTAATTTGTCATCGTTGTCCAGACACAGACACAGGTCCACTGTCCTATTTAGTTCTTTACTTACTCTCTGCTTGTTGTGGTCCTTCCTCCGATGTTTGTGCTCTCGGTTCTGGCCTTGTCTCAGCACAGCTCTGCACTCAAAGCAACTTTCTCCTCACTGGAGAAAGATTATAGCAATTGCAGTATGTACAGAAACTTGCAAATATTAAGTGTTTCAAAAGCTGGTATTCAAATGAGGCAAGCTAATACCCACAAGGGTGACAAAAGGCTCATACTTAACGTAGATTTTTGTTACCAATAAAAAGCATGTAAGACTTGCTTCTTTCTTAAAAAATGAATGAAAAGAGTATTTTCTGCAGCCCTAAATGGGATAAGTAACTATTTTGGCTGTAATATTGACAGGGAAAAGAGAAAGAAAGATAGGGAGAGGGGGAAGAGGTGAGTGGAACAACTGAAAACAAGCAAAACCAAGTTTGTCTGGGAAGAAAGGCTTGGAGTGTTGGGGTTGTTCAGCTGTGAAAGAGAAGGCTCTGGGGAGATCAGCTTTTCAGTACTTAGGGGGAGTTTATAAGAAAGGTGGAAAGAGACTTTTTATCATGGCCTGTAGTGACAGAATAGGGGCCAATGATTTTAAACTGAAAGAGGGTAGATTTAGATAGGAAGGAAGTTCTTTACTGTGAGGGTGGTGAGGCACTGGAACAGGTTGCCCAGAGGACTTGTGACTACTCCATCCCTGGAAGCGTTTAAGGTTGGACAGGACTTTGAGCAACCTGGTCTAGTGGAAGATGTCCCTACCCATGGCGGGGGTTGGAACTGGGTGATCTTGAAAGTCCCTTCCAACCCAAGCCATTCTATGATTAAAATATATTTAAACTTTTAGAGTTTAGCAAAATTATAAGCAACTACAAAGAGTTTCCCATAGTGGGAATTGTCCGCTACCTCTCAGAATGGCAGTGCTACTTACCCAGTTGGTGGTATCACTGAGTCATCTGAGGTTTTTTCAATCTCCCTGTCCAGTTCCATCTCAAATGAATAAATGAAATGGGCAGCTTTATGGTTTATCCCCCTGCCTCATCCTTTTTTCTTCATCCTTTTCTCTTGGGAATTGTTTCCTATCACCTCACAATTAGAAAGATTTTATGGCATTTCCTTGCACTCAGTTATTTGGTAAGCACAGTAGAACACCAGTTCTCCATGGTATGAGACAGAAAAGGGAACACATGTATGAACTGTGCATGCTCTGTCTGTCATATACCAAATATAGCTTGCTTGCAAATGTGCATGATCTCGTATTATTTTTGTGTTAAAACCACAGAACAAAAGGTTAATGTAGTAAACCTGTGATTGTAAATGTACTGTGAAGAGATGTGAGAGGTCTGAGGGAGAAGAATCAGGAGGGAAAAAAAAAAAAATCTGTCACAAGGTCATATAAATAGCATTATCTAACACTGTTTCCTATCCTGGCAAGGGAAAGTGAGGCATACATGAAATTTTCCGATTTTAAAAACATTGCACATTTGTGAAAGGCATTATAAATTGGCTATACACTCTAGATTCATTCAGCTGAGTTCTTCAGCTAAGAAACTTGCTGGTATTGAGAGAAGACTTCTGTTTGATACAAAAATAGACTGAATTTTTGTCTGGCCACCTTTTGAGTTATGCAATTGGTAAAATAGTTTAATGGTAGGATTACAGGTAGAAATACTGATCATAGAAGTTGTGTTTATTTTAGCAATTAAGTTGTCCGGTGAAACATTTGCTTTACTGAATTGCAGAGTGATACAGACTAGTACTAATATTGTGCAACTGCCCTTTGTATTGCATTGATATTCTGATTCTTTTGTAATAAAATTGTTTCTAATCACATTCTGCTATTTTCTTCTAGCTTGTGAAGCGCTCACAGAATGGGAATATCTACCACCTGTTGGGCCTCGACCACCAAAGGGATTTGTAGGGCTAAAAAATGCTGGTGCCACTTGTTACATGAATTCAGTCATTCAGCAGCTGTACATGATTCCAGCCATCAGGAATGGGATTCTTGCAATTGAAGGCACAGGCAGTGATGTAGATGATGACATGTCTGGGGATGAAAAGCAGGACAATGAGGTAAATTTAATTATTCAGAACTTGCTTATCTTTGGAATAGAATTCTTTTTTAGGAAAAGGTTATAACAAATTCAGGTTTCTTATCACTTTTCTTTCCACTGCTGGCAGTGGGGGCAGTGGCATAATGTTTCTTATTTGAATAGGCTCACTGCCAGAGAGGCAGTTCAAAAGTTCCAGGTAGCAGGGTTTGCAGACTTCCTCCTCATGGATTTTCACTTGAAAGCACCATACACTAATTCTGCCAACAGAACTCCGTTAATGCATACCAAGACACTTGTTTCTTCAGATGAGAATATGAAGCGCTTTAGATTGTTAAATTAAACAAGGGATACAACTGGCTATAAGACAGCTATGTATCAAAATTAATAGCACAAATTTTCTTCTGCTTTTCAGAGCAATGTTGACCCAAGAGATGATGTGTTTGGTTATCCACATCAGTATGAAGACAAACCAGCACTGAGTAAAACAGAAGATAGAAAAGAGTACAATATTGGAGTTCTGAGACATCTCCAAGTAATTTTTGGTCATTTAGCGGCTTCCAGGCTACAGTACTATGTACCAAGAGGGTTTTGGAAACAATTTAGGTAAATAGAAAACTTAGTATTGATGTTTGTTCACTGGGCCACTGAAATGCCACAAAACTAACTGTAATAGAAGAAATGACAGGAATATTAAGTGTAAATTAGCAGAACTTGTTGAGCCTTGCATCTGTTATCCTACCTTTTTACCATTCTGTAGAAGTCTCTTGAAAAACCAAAGCTTACAGCAAGATGGTTATTTGGAATTCTAGTAGTTCTTGAGCTTGATATCGAGAGTGAATTAGCTATGATGTTATACACAAAAGCTTGCTTTTACTTATCAGTAAGTGTTGAGGACAGTGTAAGAGGTGGTATCCTACATCACAAACCAGCAAATAGTCTTGGTCAGTAAGAAAGAGGGATGAATAGTGTGAATAGTGATTGGTTTTTTTTTTTTAATAAATTGTTGGGGAACAAACCCAAAAATATTTGACAAGAATGTGCTTTTGTTTTCAGACTTTGGGGTGAACCTGTAAATCTACGTGAACAACATGATGCTTTAGAATTTTTTAATTCCTTAGTGGACAGTTTAGATGAAGCTTTAAAAGCTTTGGGCCATCCAGCAATGTTAAGTAAAGTTCTAGGAGGGTCCTTTGCTGATCAGAAGATTTGTCAAGGATGCCCACATCGGTAAGTGTTTAAGATTCTTCTTCCAGGAAAAGCAACCTGTGTTTTTATCCTTATGAAAATGAGTAAAGAGCCAAGAGTAGGTTCTTTGTGTGGTTTTGGTGTTGGTTTGGTTTGTTGTTTTGTTGGGGATTTTTTAAAGCTAATAGAATTCGGTATGTTTTTTCTACAGCATTGATTTTTCTACATTGATTTGGCTTCAGGTGCTTTGAAATACTTGATTATTACTTCTACCTAACAGTTCTATGTGAAGTGTTGTGTATTGATCAGCAGAGGAAAAGATAAAGTTTTTCCATGTTGAGAGTGAAAACAGTTTAGGGACCATGCAGTGTATAAAGTTTTAAGACGTAGGAAACAGATGTTGCTGGCTTCTGTCTCCCACAGTGTGTGGATAATGCTGACCCAAGTATGAATCTTTAATTCCAATGAGTGAAACCCTGTTCATACTCACTATGTAAGCTGTAACTAGGAATAATAGTGTAAAGAAGTTTATCTTAAGGTTTTTGCTATATGTTTAAATAACTTAAAATGTGAACATTGAAGTTCAGCTTCATACAGGGTATGTAAAAAACCACCTGTATCGAATCAGACTGAAGTTCTTTGGTGCACCATCTTGATGATGGTGATCAATGACAAATGCTTTCTGGAGGAATAGAACTAGGCATTGTACAGTTGTACTTCTAGACTTTCTTCTGTCCTTCTTGAGGTGGATGATTAAAATTATGTGCAAGGTTCAAGATGGCCTAATGATGGACTTGTTTTTTTTCAGCAGTTGGCTTTTTTTGTAATCGTGTTTTGTATCACTAACAGTTGGCCTTCTTACTGTTCACAACATCTTTCAGATCCTCTCTGCTGCTTACATGATAGACAAATATTATCTATCGTTACAGAATTCTGCTGGATTTGTGTAACTGTACTTCTTAATAAAAATTTTACCCTGATAGTTTAGGGAGGACAGAACTGATGGCAAACTAAACTATTGGATTTGGGGTATGACAAAGCCTTTCTGAATTTGTAAGTTATTTCATAGATGAATGAATAATGCTGTTCTGGTTGAAGTGTTTCTAAATATTAATTTATTCACTGTTACAGAACCCTTTATATGTGTGATTGCATATCCGAGAAACAAGCCCTGCAGGGTTATGTTGGAATAGATGCAACTTTTAAAGTTTATTTATCACTTCTTTAGCCTTAAAAACAAAAACAAAACAAAAACACCCACAAAAACCAACCAACCAAAAAACGTTTCCAAGATGTTTTAACTGGTTTTGTCTCCAGCATTGCTGTTTCATTGCTAGGCAATGGTTTAAAGGTTGTGTCATAACACAATAAATTAAATTCAGTCAGTCAAGAATATGTGAAGTGATTGGAAAAAATACTCTACTTTGCTGTCTGTGCTTCTCTACCAGCTTAAGTTAGCCAAGAGTCTGTCATGCTACTTAAACTGCATTAAAAACAAGATGTGCCAGAGATTTAATTTCCATGATCTTTTCAGTGAATTTGAGGCATACAGGTAATTTCTATGATGTTCATAAAATAACTATAATTAATGCAGATCAAAAAGTACAGTGTGCAGATACTGTAAGGTAATTGTAGGAAGACTGCAATAAAAAAAAGAGTTCTTTTTTCACTTCTTAGCTACTTTTGCCAGAAGTTGACATCAAGTGCTGAATAAAACTTTTGTAGTAAGGTGCTGTGTAGCAACTGTAAAACATAAAAGTTGAGCATGTTACTACCTTTCTTTTACACTTGTCTGTTCATTGGTAGGTACGAATGCGAGGAATCCTTCACAACTCTGAATGTAGATATAAGAAATCACCAAAACCTTCTTGATTCTTTGGAACAGTACGTCAAAGGAGATTTATTGGAAGGAGCAAATGCATATCATTGTGAAAAATGCAACAAAAAGGTAATGATTCCTTACATATTACAGTTGCATACAACTGTGATGTTACAGCTGTACTAAGGTTAGTCTTAGTTCATGTTCAGGGAAAATAAAATCCTTTAATTACTGAATTCAGTTGTTGCTAGGAGTATGTGAATGGAAACTTAAGAGCTAATAACTATTCATTTCCTTTTCTAGGTCGATACAGTGAAACGCTTGTTGATTAAGAAGTTGCCTCCAGTTCTTGCAATCCAGTTGAAAAGATTTGATTATGACTGGGAAAGGGAATGTGCAATCAAGTTCAATGACTATTTTGAATTTCCACGAGAGCTGGACATGGAGCCTTACACAGTGGCAGGTGTAGCTAAACTGGAAGGAGATGATGTAAATCCTGAAAATCAGATAATACAAAATGAGCAGTCCGAAAATGAGCACTCTGGGAGCACAAAATACAGGCTTGTTGGTGTACTTGTACACAGTGGCCAGGCCAGTGGTGGACATTATTACTCCTACATTATCCAGAGGAATGGTGGAGATGGTGAGAAGAATCGGTGGTATAAATTTGATGATGGAGATGTGACAGAGTGTAAAATGGATGATGATGAAGAAATGAAAAATCAGTGTTTTGGTGGAGAATACATGGGAGAAGTATTTGATCACATGATGAAGCGTATGTCCTACAGACGCCAGAAGAGGTGGTGGAATGCTTATATTCTTTTTTATGAACGTATGGACACAATAGACAAAGACAATGAACTAATAAAATATATTTCAGAACTCTCTATCACCATTAAACCCCATCAGATTAAAATGCCATCAGCCATTGAACGAAGCGTACGGAAGCAGAACGTGCAATTCATGCATAATCGTATGCAGTACAGCCTAGAATATTTCCAGTTCATAAAGAAGTTGCTTACTTGTAATAGTGTCTACTTAAATCCTCCTCCAGGTTAGTATGTTAGTGTGGTAATTATGGATTAATTTCTTGAAGGAAACTTTGTGTTGTCAACAATTCGTCTGCCAGTGAAATTTTGAGTGATCTGCTTTGAATACTCTGTCCATCCAGACTTCTGCAGTTAAACATCTGTTGCTGAGTTGTTCATCAGTGATATATCCCAGAATATTTAGCAAATAATACTTTGATAAACTATCAACTGTGACTCAGTTAATGCACTAAGTCATATTAAAATATTTCAGTTTGTGCAGTGTTCTGCTGAAGACAGTTCTCTAAGGTGAGATGCTGAATTTCTAAAAATCAAACACTGGTTAGCCTCCCAGGTGCCTGTTTTAAAGCTTACATTTTCAAATGATACATTATAGAAGTTAGAGGCTGTTTTGATCCAGGTTTCTGGTTAAAATTGGAAGATGATGTCAAGACAAAACAGTAATCTGGAATCAGTTAAATTGATAAAAGTACACTGCTTTTACTTTGTCTACATGTCAGTATTTTGATTTTTCTTTAGGACAAGATCATCTGTTGCCTGAAGCAGAAGAAATAACTATGATTAGTATTCAGCTCGCTGCCAGATTTCTCTTTACCACAGGATTTCATACGAAGAAAATAGTCCGTGGCCCTGCGAGTGATTGGTATTTTGTCTTTTAAGAGCAATTAGTTTTGAAAGTCGGATGTCTGTTAAAAAATCCCAGTTATATGCATTTGACAATAAAAGGTGTTAGTGGTCTGTCTCATTTTCCCCTCTTCCCCAGATGCGTGGTCAGGGTGAATATGAAAAGTGGGGGAAATGTGAACAGAAAATACAGGGGTGAAACAGCTTTAAAATAAGCTGCTGAGCTGAACAGCTTCAAAATTCATTTTCAGACAGAGCCTAAATCTACCTTTTATCTGTTTTTTAAGAATAAAGGATTAGAGTCTATTACTAGTGCAGAACTAATAGGCTATATGTTCTGACTAAATCAGAGTGGTTTGTTCATGGTTTGGGAAGTTTTAAACAAAGCTCTTTTCAACCCATTTTTGTAGCTTGTTATTTATATTCTGTTTCTGAAACATGTATGTAATAGTATTCTAGACTGTTAGCAGAGTGCTTTTATATATATTGCTACAGGGCCTGTAATTCAAATCTGTAATATAACAAACAATACCATCTTACTTATAGCACCACATCTTCATGACGACCAGTAGCTTACTAGTCTTTACATGATCTTCATGATGACCAGTAGTTTACCTACTACTAATAAGCAGTTGTGTAATACATGGCAAATATATACCTTGAGTTTTTCTCTTATTAGAGAGAGCAACTTGCAGAGTAGCTAAGTTACTCCTGTTATTTTAAGATGTCAAGAGAAGTTCAAATATTGCTGCAGGAAAGAGGACAGAGTCACACAAGAGCCTCTCTGGAACAGTTATTTTACTGTTAGGGGATCATCATCCTGTCTTAGTTCCTATGGGTGACAGAAGTAAAGTGCTACAGTTAAATGTTAGGTTTTTAATTGAAGGATGTTTTTAATTTGTGATAGCTAATATCACTATAGGAACTATAGTTTATCTGATTGTTTTTGTGAGAAAATATGTTTGGGGATCACCCTTAATATGTATTTTCTTCAAATTCTGCAAAAGAATATGTCTGCCAAAATTCATCAATGTCTACATGTGGTCGTAATCTCTCAGTTGCATCATCTTCTGTTTCAGGTATGATGCATTATGCATCCTTCTTCGTCACAGCAAGAATGTACGCTTTTGGTTTGCACACAATGTCCTTTTTAATGTTTCAAACCGCTTCTCTGAGTATCTTCTGGAATGCCCTAGTGCAGAAGTGAGGGGTGCATTTGCAAAACTTATAGTATTTATTGCACATTTTTCATTGCAAGATGGACCATGTCCTTCACCTTTTGCCTCTCCTGGACCTTCCAGTCAGGTATTTAATTTTCTAATGAAAAACTTTAAAAACCTGTTCCTCTTCGTTATAAGCATTTAATGTAAATTCTGGATTAGATACATCAGTGTTGACAGGAAATCTGTACAGTCCGTTTTGCACCTCATTTGTAAATCTCTGTGAAAAGTAAGTAGTGAGAATTTTGAGTTGGGTTGCACATGTGAAATCTGCAAAATAAAAGCAGTGGCTTACAATAAAATAATGTGAATGGAGTGAACCCTTGTTTTTCATTTAGAATTCAAACCAAATGGAAACACCCTAAAGCACAACAAAAACCAGCCAAACAAACAAAACCCCGCAAACCAAAAAAAAACCAAACAAACCCTATGAAAGCACGCAGAAGGTCCCCGAGTTTTCTTCCCGTATCCTGCAACATTGAAATTGTTGAAAACTTTGACTAATTTTATACACCTAAAACTGACAAAAAAACACAAAACAGACAAAAAACCCCGAACCACCGACACCAAAACCCCCAGTAACCTTAATGTAGTACTTGTCATAACAATGGGTGTGGGGGAGATTTGTAGTGTATTAAAATTTAAATATCAACCTTTTGCGGCATTTGCTTTGTCGTATTTTTAATGTCCACAGCAAGACATTTTTTATTTGTACTGTTCCCCTTCTCAGAATGTTTTTCGCTCTTGTATGCAGCAAAAGAATTTGTATTAAGTTAAAGCTACATATGCTTTGACAGTGTTTGTTTCCCAAGGTATTAGAGATACACTTGTAAAGGTGATTTGATTGTCTGTCTTACTCTGTGAAGTTCACAGTGGAACTACATATGCTTTTTGGAGTATTTAAGCCTAGCTGCAATTAGAGAGAAAGCTCAATTAAAAGCTTCTGTATTTGCGTAATTTCTTGGTCCTGCATGGTATTTAGTGATGGCAGTCATTTCTGTATGTCTGTCTGTGTGAGATGCAGAAGACTAACCAGCTGCTAGTATTTTGGAGCTTGTATGAATCCCGTACCTTTTAACCAGTTCTGTTTTCTGCCATAGTAAAAAGTATAAACAAAGTAAAGATTTGATAGGTTCAGCTGTGAATATGAAAACCTTTTTTCTTTTTTCTTTTAGGCATATGATAACTTGAGTTTAAGTGATCATTTGCTGAGAGCGGTACTAAATCTTCTAAGAAGGGAAGTATCTGAACATGGGCGCCATTTGCAACAGTATTTCAATCTGTTTGTGATGTATGCCAATCTAGGTAAGGAAATTACACAGATCTTTGCTGATGACACTGTAATAAACTGGTTTTTATTAATAATCCAGTTACACAGGTAACAGCAGGAGAATCCAGTTTTTCAGCCTCAGGCAGGTTGGTATGATTAAGTGTCATATAAATGGTCACCAGAGCGTCTGTTTCCTCCAGTTTGGAGTTTGAGGTTTGAGTCTTCCTAGCATACTTGGAAGATGAACACGATAAGGTTGGAGGAATAAGGCAGTGTCCATCTGGGAGGGTGTGGTGGTGAAAAAATGGCGAGAGAGATGATGCTTTGTTCAGGGCTCATTCACAGGGGGTCATGAGACCCCAGAAGCATGTGGGGCTCTCACCTGGCTTGAACCTGAAGAAGTTGGTGAAGATAAGAGAGAGATGCATGGTTTTCCTTTATGAAAATATTGATAGGGATGGTTGTGCTTTATCTATATATTCCTACTGTGTCCTTTCAATATTAATTTCTTCAGTTCACTTTTGAAGCTCATAGCTATGAATACAGAACACCGATGTTGTATCTCTCTTCCTGTTAAAGACTCTCTGGGAGGCTGAGGAAATAGGTCAATCTGTATATGTTCTTAGACATCATTGCTTGCAGAATGCTTTTACCATAGACATCGTATGAATAAATGTCAAATGAATAAAGGGTTGGTTTTGCTCTCTCAGGTTGATGAGGGTAGTCACAGTTTCATAGCTAGTGATAAGTCACAGAGTTCTACATTCTTACTTTCCCCAGATACTAGTGTCTTCTATTGGAGGCCCATTTCTCCTTCACACATGGTAGCTTAAGTGACAAAGCATCGTCCTCTTAAGCAAGTTCTAAACAAGACATGATATTCTTCCATAGTGGTAGTCTATTACACTCTCCTCATATTCTAATACAAGGTATTTTAATCCTTTTATATAAAAGGGTATGAAACTAGAAGATCCAGTTCCCTTGGAAATTTTACAGAATGCCCATAATACTGAGCAGCTCAGCTATTACTGGTTATCAGCTCATACAGACAAGTTATAAATATGAATTTCTGTTATATTACTTTGTGGCTAAAATATTAAGCATATGCATTAGTCCAGATGGGAGTTATTTCAGTATTTCCACATAGAATTCAGTGACACACACACTCTCTCATTCACTCCTCTGGAAGCTATTTTGTGTGGGTAGACAGTTTCAAAGTAATTTAATTTCCTACCTGTAAAATTAATCTAGGAAATTAAATTAACATGATTTCACTCAATACGTGTTGCTTTCATATACTTCATCTGCCAAAGCATTCTCTGTCAGCCAGAGGTCTGTTATGACCCCCAAAGTGGATATAATGGATTTAATTAGAGAAGAGAGATCTTCTAACTCTACCTTTTTTCCTTCACTAGGTTTTCATAGTCAGTCAGTGCAGTTGAAGCTTCTGACTAGGAAAGCACTCAGAAGCCAGATGGAAAAGAGTAACTAAATTATATTTGTGGGTCTGATCATTATCTACCTGCAAAGATAAAGCATGAAATTATTAAGCAGTTGTGCTTGTCTTACTACTGTTACCTGGAGGCTTCTCTACGCGTGTAGGGTGTTGATTCAGCAAAATCAACAAATGCATCATTCCTGCACCACCTCATGTTCTGTGAAAAAGATTATAAGTTGTCTGATAGTTTGAGAAATCAATATATTGTTCACATCGGAACAAGTGAGAGATCAGTTATACAAAGGATGTAACCGCAGAACTATCTAATGATCAGAAAGATCCTATAAAAGAGTGCTTAGATTCCTCCTTATCAGAGAGATGGTAGGTAAGGCCCAGTTGCATTTCAGAATAAGAAAAAACTTGGATATGTATGAAAAATCGTTACTTCTACCTAATTGAGAAACAGAATACAAGATCAGAAGGGACATACCAAATTTAAGTAAGTACTTAATGTAGTACATGCAAGGTGTTCTTGCAATGAAACTAGCTGTATGGTTTGGATATTTTGGTTAGGTTTTTGGCTGGTTTTGGAGGCTTTCTCATTTGCTTTTATGTCTTGTCTTAAATTGATTTGTCACCCTTACACTTACTGCATAGTATGGCACAGTTGGAAATGTCTTAAATTTGTAATTGAAGTATCTAGGATGTGATAGAAAAATAACAAAATGTACTGTGGGGTTGGTTGTTCATCCTGTCCTGGGCCTTGCAAATATAAGATTAATTCTTTGTCCAAAAGACTTCTCTGAGGCTTTGCTATTAATATAAATGTTAGTTACTAAAGTGCTCATGAGCACAGTTAACAAATTGTAGTCATTTACAACTCTCCTTCAGTGTGATATTTCAACTGAACATAATTTTCTTGTGCATCTTTGCTGATGTATTTTTTTTCCTCAGAAAACATAAATGATTATGATAAAACCCTGCAATATCATGTAAACAAATAAGATACATCTTGTTTTTCTTTTCTCTCCCCACCCCTGTAAAGGTGTAGCAGAGAAGACACAACTTCTGAAATTAAGTGTTCCTGCAACCTTCATGCTTGTGGCTCTGGATGAAGGTCCAGGTCCTCCAATTAAATACCAGTATGCTGAATTGGGGAAGCTGTACACTGTTGTGTCGCAACTGATCCGTTGTTGCAATGTGTCATCACGGATGCAGTCTTCTATCAATGGTATAGTGAATGTTAAGGTTTCCTTAGATTAATTGAACATATCAGTAAATGTCTTTTGTGCATATTTAGCTGGGAAAATATTTGCCTTTCATGTTCAGCAACTCCTTTTATATAACGACCAAACTCTTTGTCATTAGCAAAACTGATTTGCTGTACTAATGCACAAGATGGAAATCTGTTCTGTAGCTTATGCTTCTTGGCTTATTCCTTAAAGATACAGGAAGACAACCAAGTAGTAAAGTAGTATTTTATTGATTATAAAATAGTAATGATTTTAGAATAGTTTAAGCTCATTTTAAAGAACTGCATAAAGATCTTTTGATTCTGAATAGGAAATGAAATAATAGGTCACTTTCATGTTACCAGTACAAAAGTAATCTGTACAGGAGAAACACTAGAGCAGGCTTTAAAAACAGCTAATACTGCTTATCAGTAAAGAGACCTTGCATTGTTGTGGAGAGCTCTCAAAAATTATTTGGTGCTTGTTTGCACTCAAGACAACAAAGAAGCCAGCACGCCAGCACTTTAACTTAAAACAGATAAAGAATCAGCTAGAAATTGATTGACCATAGCATGAAGCATTAATATACCCAGTAGTGCTATTATTTTTGAGAAACAGTGACAGAATATTGGCCTACATTGGCTTTATAGCTAGCATATACATGTTCTGTTAAGCATATTCTAGAAAACCTAATTAGGAATTTGTAGAGAAGCTGTTTAATGGCAGGCTCATTACAGCTTGATGTGTCAGGTTGTTGAAGTCAGTGGGGGCTAGAATGTGTTATTGTAAGATTAACAAACTGAAAATTTTACTATAGCTATTTGCTATAATAAGCTTCAGAACCATTTGACAATTTTGATTTGGTTTTGTTTCCAGTGCACTATTTGAGACTTAACTTGAAAGGTATTCTACCTATGAAAATACGTTCACTGTACTCATAATGTCGTACTGAAATATTTAGTTTGTATGAACATTATTGTAACTAATTATAATTGCTATTGGCAGAGTAAAGTTATTTTTTGCTTCAACGTACTAAGCTAGAAAAGTTCTGTCTTGGACTTCTGGGCATCTTCAAATAATAACTCAAAACACTGTTAAATTTAGGAACATCAGGAGCAAATCAGCAGTCTTGCCTTCCACAAAATGAAGCTTACTAAATAAGATACTTCTTTTTTATTATTGTTTCAGGAGTATGTTCTCTGCGCTCTAGAGCTTCAGACAGGGCTGTTCTGACATACATATTTCTCTGAACTGTTTCCCATTGCCTGTGCAGCAAATAGACCTTGTGTCCTAAAATATGATAGATTTTTGCTGTGTTACACAATCAGCAAAGCAGATAAACTCAGGAGATGATTTTACTAAGAAAACTGCATAATTTCTCATCTTGCATATGAACATGCCTTCAGCTGGATTGCTTTGATTGTCCCTGCATAATCTTGCCTGAGAAGGAGAAGTAGCTCTCTCAGGCAGCAGGTGTCTAGCTTCACAGTTGGAAAACTTAGTTATTTCATACCACAGTATCTTTCAAAGAAAATCAGCTGGATTGTGTGGTTGGTTGGTTTTTCTTCCTCTATCTGTTGTTTTTTGTTAAGTTACACCAATTTATATTTTATTGTGTCTACATTGAAAGTGCTTCAGTACCTTTTCATCTGTAGTAACTGTCTCTTCTAGGTAATCCCCCACTGGCCAACCCTTATGGTGATCCTAATTTATCTCAGCCTATAATGGCACTTCAGCAGAACGTAACAGACATTTTGTTTGTGAGAACTAGTTATGTGAAGAAAATTATTGAAGATTGCAGCAACTCTGAAGAGACCATCAAGTTGCTTCGTTTCTGCTGTTGGGAGAATCCTCAGTTCTCTTCAACTGTCCTCAGTGAGCTTCTCTGGCAGGTAAAAATAAAAAACTAGGAGAAAGATGGGAATACATATGTGTATGGCACATGATTCTGTATTTAGATATAGAAATGTTATGTTAAATAATTAACAGGTGGTTGATAAACTTTTCTGAAGATGGCATCCTTTGTCAGTATTTACATTCTTAGGTCTATAACTAAGTACTTGAAGTAGTACGGGAAGTCATTTTACAAGTTTAGGAAAGCAGTCAACCTGTTCTGAGTTAGGAACGCTGTGTTAAAGATGGAAAGTAACTAGGCTGAGGTGCTCTTTATGTGTTGTGAAAGTGTCATTTCCTCAGCCTTTTCCATCATTATCCCTAAAAGAGCTTCTTACGTTGTGTGGAAAATCAGAATAATTTTATAAGATCTCCTTTGTGCTTAAGTACATTCATAAGGTTCTTTGTTACAAGTCTGCAGAACATGCTTGGCTTCAGACTCAGGAAAGCCTTTTTAGACTGTCTTGTTTTTTCCTTTTTCAATCTCTATAAAGTACTTACACTTTCCCACACCAAATAAAACTTTACTATTGCTCATCTTTACATTCACCCTTCCTCCCCCCCCCCCCCCCCATGTAAACGTGACATTTTTCTATGTCCTTTTGTTTGGCAATTGAAAGAATCAGAATAAAAATCGCTTCACTGATACTTTGATAGCCATGTGTTTTACATTTTAGGATAACCTTTGAACCTAATATCTAAAAGTAGCAATATCAGGGAAAAACACTGTTTTGTAATTTTGCTTTTCTAAAGATAATTTTTAAGGTAGCTTCTTCAGCATGGACATACTTGGGGCTTCATTTTAGTTGTGTTAAAAATTCATCAGAAAACATTTTGTCCTTTGCAAAACTTCCTGTATTGAAAAATCAAATAAAACCCAGCAAAACCACAACCCCTGGAAAAACTGACACAATCAACGTAAAAAAAGAAAAGTAGGCATCATATCTTGGGGTATCATTTAAATTACAGTGAAGTTCACTTCAGATTAATTGTATTCTTGTGTTGCACCATGTAATTTGCATGCTTCAAGGAATGCTTTCTTACGTTCTCTGCACTTTTACTTTTTAAGGTTGCATATTCATATACATATGAGCTTCGTCCTTATTTGGATCTGCTTCTACAAATCCTTTTAATTGAGGACTCTTGGCAAACTCACAGGTTAGTATGTACCTGTCTTTCTTATAATTCATCATTATTATGTTTTGTACAGCTTGTTTCCCCAGTGGTTCTTGTGCTCATCCTTTCAAGAGGATTGTTCAAAATCTATATTAAATTAATAAAGCATTTTTTCACTTTTATCTCAATTTTTGAGATAATTCAGAAACCTCAGTTTTTATGATAAACCTACAATTTTTCACCTTGACCTTCCTTAGTAGTCGGAAATTTACTTCTTAGTCCCGTAAACCCAAGATTTTTCACATACAAGAGTGTGCCATTTAGGCTAAACTCATTGGTATTTACTGTGAGGTGCTTAGATTGGTTCTTAGAAACAATCTCATTCAAGAGAGTCCAGTGATAGCCTGGACTGAACTCATTGGTATTTACTGTGAGGTGCTTAGATTGATTCATAGAAACATCTCATTCGAGAGAGTCCAGTGATAGCCTGGACTGACTCAGCAGCATGTCAGTCGTAGCAGTGATACTAAGACATGAAAAAAGTGTGAACTTGGGGGCAAAAGTGTATTTAATACATAAATGTTCTCTATGCAATCACATTTCAAGAGAATTTTAACTTTAGTATATTAAATCTATTAAATATTCATCTGGTTTCAAACCTAACTTTTATATGTCTACGGAATAAGGCTTTTGAAAGTTGAGATTAAAAAGGTTTAATTATTGTAGATACTGACTAATTTAAATACTAAAACTCTTTAACTCTTGAAGTTTTGGGGGTTTATTTTGGTTTTCTTTTTTGTAGGATTCACAATGCACTTAAAGGAATCCCAGATGACAGGGATGGGCTGTTTGACACCATTCAGCGCTCTAAGAACCATTATCAGAAAAGAGCTTACCAGTGCATAAAGTGCATGGTAGCTCTCTTCAGCAACTGTCCTGTAGCCTACCAGATCCTTCAGGTGATACCTTTTGTTCTGTTTCTTGCTGCTTTTTTTCCCAGTTCTATGTTAAAAACAACAATCTATCAATGATCTAAGCCCTGCAAAAAATACCCCACCGTTATTAAGTTTTCATCACCTTGAAGAAATTATGACTTTTGAGTACAACTCAGTTGAACCTTCCTGTATCAGAAGCTCAGTATACAGGATTGAAAGCAATTTGGTTAAATTCAGACTCATGATTTTGTGATGCAGCTGCAAATCCATAGATTTCATTTCAAATTCAAAGTTTTCTTTGTGCAAAAGAGGGATATTTCAGGAAGTCTTTTAAACAGCAAAATGTGTGTTAGTGGTCTGTTCTCTGATAGCTGATGTATAGGAAGAGAAAAATCCTTCTATTTTGAAGAATACAGAAAACCATTCTGAATTGTTAATTTTCCACCTGCAGAGCAATGGGGACTTGAAGAGAAAATGGACGTGGGCAGTAGAATGGCTTGGAGATGAACTTGAGCGTAGACCATACACTGGGAATCCCCAATACACCTATAATAATTGGTCTCCACCAATACAAAGCAATGAAACATCAAATGGCTACTTCCTAGAGAGATCACACAGTGCTAGAATGACTCTTGCAAAAGCTTGTGAACTCTGTCCAGAGGAGGTAAGGAATTCATTTGACTTGTTAAAAAAAAAAAAAATAAATCTGAGTAAAGTGCTTCTATAAATTGTGAACCTTAGTAACAGTTACTGGCCATTATAGAGGTACCAAATTTTATAAATCTGGATTTCTATTTTTGTGGTTCATTCACATAATTTCATTATGTTCATTTACTTTTATTACTGTTTCTGTAGGCATCTACCACTTAGAGAATTAGCAGTATAAAATTGAAAGTGGCCATTTAAAGTAGATTATGAAGGGGTCTGTTTTTCCAGTAATACGTTGATAGTGAGAATTTTTATGTAGTACAGTGCAAGCTGTGGATGACACAGTGGGGTGGAGATTTTTCCATTTTTCAGGCATGAGTGAAAGGATCATTTGGATGTAGAATTGGCTCTGGATAAAATAACTACATCTTATCTAAGTAAATAAAATGTTTTTTCAAACTTTAGGAACCAGATGATCCTGATGCCCCAGATGAACATGAATCTTCTCCACCTGAAGATGCCCCACTGTATCCCCATTCACCTGGTTCCCAGTATCAACAGGTAAAAGCTCATAGTTGAACCATTTATTCAGAGTTCCAGGTTAGCTTTTTTTAGCATTTATGGTAAATTAAATTACTGGCATCTAGCCAGAAGCATGTTATTGTCCACTGTCACACTTGGAGGGATAAAGATATAAATGCACCTCCATTTTGCCAGCAGCAGTTTCACCATTAGAGCTTCAGATGAAAATTTTAATGTTATCAGATCATGGATTAATTGTCCATAGAAAGAGTAGAAGGACAGATGCTATCACAGTCTAGTGTGGACTGAATTTGATTATGTCATATTTGTTGCTGTTGGTAATATTTTGAGAGTTGCTTTCTTGTTTTTAAATACAAAATCAAGCCTCAAGGTCTGAATTTCAGTTTGGGTAATTGGAAGGCTTTCAGAAAAATCCACGTGGCTGTTACATATGACTTGTGCTATGAACACTGATTTCTAAATCTTAAGTACATATAAAATCTAAACCTGGTTTTATGTGGAATGGTTGCTTTGTTACTATCTTTCAGTGGAAAGACAGATCTGAAAAAAATCGTAACCAGTTTTCTTACCAAATTGACTAAAATAGTAGATCCCCCACTTAGTTGTGATTTTTTTTTTTTGTTCCAATTCATTTTATATATTCCAAATCTGCTAATTTAATTTCCTTTCCTGCCCAAATGCATTTTCCCCTCCATCTTGCTTCCCCTACTTGATGTTCTCAGCAGAGCAGTTGGTAAGTCATGCAGATTTTCCCACTCCTGAGCTCCTGAATCCAGACATATACCGTAACCTCACCATTACCTGTTTGATGTGTTCACCTTCTTGCAAGAGATGGCATTTCTCACTAACACACACAATCCTCGTATTCCTGGTTTCTCCACAGTTAGTTAAACTCTGCAAAGGGGTAGATAGATGAGTTGTTTTCTTTTGCCAGATGTGTGTATGACTTTTTAAATTGGGGCAGAACATCTGCAGAAAACTATTGGTCTAGATTTCATTCAACTCTGTAGTATTAAAGTTTTCCTCTCAAAAATTCGATGCAGGTATGCTTTTTCCATTGACTTAGGAAAAGAATTCAGGGTGGTTGAAACTTTTGATAGACGTGCAGTTTAATGTCCACAGCATATGGGCAGCCTCTTTCCATCTCCTTTTTTTTCTTTTTTGCTGCCTTTGCTTTGCATGTAACTGTTATTCAAAAGCTGAGATTGCTATTTCTAAAGCAGATAATACTATTTCAAGTAAATCCTTTTATCTTTACAAGTTGAAAGTTTGTTTTCCTTCAGTGTAAATTAAAAAGGTAAGTGAAAAGCGTCATCCAGGGGAATGAAGGGAACTGTAGTGCGTGTACATACAGATACTGCTACATGAGAAGTTCATTGGGCTTGAAGATACTTTTCAATGGTCTGAATGTAAAGGAGCAAACACAGCAATTAGTTGGGAACAGCCCATAAGTTTAATGTCCCTTTAAAATGTTTATGCTTTATTGCAGAATAACCACGTGCATGGACAGCCGTATACAGGCCCAGCAGCACATCATATGAACAACCCTCAGCGAACTGGCCAACGAGCACAAGAAAATTATGAGGGCAGTGAAGAAGTTTCCCCGCCTCAGACAAAAGATTAGTGAAATGCACATAATCAATTAACTTGCTCCATCAAGACTGTGCACCCAGGCCTTACAGTCCAACCTTTCTCTGTGTCTGGCTAATATTTAAAACTAGAAAAACTATTCCTAATCAACATGGAGTGGAGAGTCTATTCACTGTCTTATCTGCAGAAAATTGCTGTCAATATATAACCCGCCTGCAGTGGAAAGTGTATAGTGTTTTGTAATAAATGGCCTGATGCTAATGTGTAAATGGCAAAGGTGTATATAGTATATTAATGTTTGACTGTTAATTCTTGAGCAAGAAACATTTTTTTTTGTCTTGATGAGACTCACAGATCTACAAAAAAAAAACCAACAAAAAAAAAAATCTTGATATATCTGCTGCGCTCTGCAACCAGTGTTGCCTGCCTCATGGCAGTTGGATCAACTCCTTTAAGAAAAAGCCTATCCATGTCAACCACAAGAATAGTTTCATGTTAATTCTTTGCCACTGGAGTCGATTTTACTATGAGCAACGTAATGGCTGGTAACCTTTTAATTATTTGGTTGATGTGGAAAATTGGTGATGTAACATTGTTTCTAGATCTTTTTTCATTGCCTTTTTCATTCTGGTATTAGGTTAATCACTTTGAAGCTATAGTTATGCTGTAACATTTAGCATGGCTTCACACCAAGTTAGTGTAGCCAATGAGGGGGGAAAAAAAAAAGTGGTGACAGCAGTTGTCCCAGTGTGACAACTGCATTGCTCAGAACTTTCTCTTCTTACACCTAGACTATAAAATGGGGAGGGAAAATGTGACAAACAAGTGGTTTTCAGTTTCACATATGTTCCTCACATCTGATGTTTGACAGTTCTGTCTCTGGGTGGGATAAAGAACACTTAGTTTTCAGTAATAGGAATTTAAAAGATTTAAAACAAATATGCAAAAATTTGCTATGCCAGGATGCCTGGAGCATAATAGACTGTATTTGGTGTGCTTGTTTTGTTTCTTTGGTAGAGCTTATTAGATAAACTTCTAACACTTTCCTTCTACTGCATCCCAGTGAAGTGGAAGTCAACGAAATCACACAGTACTTGTGAGTGCCACTGCACCAAGTTAACTTGCTGGTTTTCTGCTCGTTCACAGTT
Source organism: Pezoporus wallicus (assembly GCF_028554395.1). NCBI lineage: Eukaryota > Metazoa > Chordata > Aves > Psittaciformes > Psittacidae > Pezoporus > Pezoporus wallicus. The sequence continues at coordinate 44,904 of NW_026638681.1, read as the reverse complement.
CTACTTGAAAGCGAGAATTGTCTTAGCTCTTTATCCATTATACAGGAAATCTTAACATTAGAAGCAGGGTTTAATTATAAAAGAAACTACTGGTTAGTCAAATACAATTCTGAGGTATCTCTGTTCCAGAATAAACATTTGTTTAAAGACTTCAAGAACCGCATCAGTAAATACTGTATTTAAATGAAAATTGGTAACTTGAATGTGTGTAATTTTTTTGGAACCTGTCTAAAAACCAAATACCCCTGCAAAACAGATACAGCCCACCCTATACTATTTAAATATTTTGCTGTTTTATTTTATAGAAATTATTTTGCTGAATTCACAAATAGAATTTGATTTAAGAAGAATGTTTTGTCCTGTGGTGTGTTGGTTTTTTTTGTTTTGTTTTTGGCTTTTTTTTAATGGACTGCACAGAAACGTGAATTCTGTGCAGTGGCACGATGCTGAATTCTGGAACAACAGTCACATTGAGATTCTGTGCACAAAAAAAAATTGGCCCTTAAGAATAAAATAACCAGGACAATTACACTGTAAAAGTTTCTTAATGTGATTTATCTTGTACTTTTTGTATGTTTTTATATATACATATATATATTTAATGAGCACAAGCTTGATGGTGTTTTTTACAAAAAAGTTGATAGAAACAAAGTTGCTTATCAAATTAAAGGTCTAGTTTTGAAATAGACAAAGGGAAATTCGGTTGCAAGTTAATTCTTACGCATTTAGTGTAACAAGGAAGGGACACAGAAGGTTTTTGAATACGCTGTGTTTCAGTGATCTCTTTTATGCTTCTGTGTTTCCCTCGTGCTCAAGTTAATTCTTTTTTCATAGTTTTTTTGGTGATTCCATTTTACCTGGACTTAGTAAATCTGGATAAAGCACCCCCACTTATGTTTGGGAATGCTTGTTGGAGGTTTTAACTCAAAAGTTCTACCCTAAGTGCTCTAACTGAAAGAGTTCATATTTATTTGGACCAGTAATTGTTAAACAAGCTATCTTAGAGGTGATTATTCTGTATTTTTTTACTAATAGGTAAAATATGTAAAGTGCTAGTTCAGCCTTGCTACATGTGTTTGCTTTTAACAGTGCAGTGATTGTAGAGACACGTCAAACCTGTGACGCTTCAAGGCTGGGACTCTTCAGTCATACACCCCCAGTCCTTGAGTTGAGAATGACTGCAGGGGCAGTTGTTTTTCAGGCGGCAAATGGAGAATATTGTGCATCTTTGTGACTTTGAAGAAGGATAAGCCTTGTATTCTTTGTCGCAGCTGCTGCTTCTAAAAGGCTGGCTACAGTGAGGGGTGCAACATTCTCTTCACTCTGGGCAAAACAAGTTTGAATTGTACTTGATGAATATCGTACCAGTAAAAAGTTTCATATGCACGTTACTGTCACAGCATTTTGGCAGCAGTCATTTTCAGGCACTACACAGTACCTCAGTGTTGATGGCACACTTTAAAATACTAGTCCTCAAAGTGCCTAAAGATTTGATTTCCCCATTACTAATTTCAGTCCTCTCTTCTGTTTAGAACAGTTACTAGGGGATCTCTGGTCTTCCACAAAATGAGCCAATAAATAGTAATGTTTCTGACGATGTAACATCAAATACATAGAAACTGAGAATTCCTAGGTGGTGGTGTATGGTGGCTAATGTGTAGTTTGACTATAGCCTTGCTAAGCAGAATTTCTCCCTCTACTACATTTGGATTTAGGTTGTTTAGTGACTAAAGTGAGCTTTTAACACTTGCTGCTGTTAGTGTTAAAAAAAAATCAGTACAGCCATATATGAAAGGAATTCAGTTAATATTTGTGCATCAATAGTTGACCTAAGTTTTGGTCACCTACACCTGTGTTACCCTACTGACAACAATGGGATTGCACAGGGTTCAGTCAAAGCTTACTTGCCCTGCAGAACCTACTTCTGTGGTGATGCACAAGCAGGAAAGGACTCAGCTTGACTTAAATTTTTTTCAGATTATTTTCCCTGCTAACTTACCAGCCCTGAAAACTGAGGTTCTGTGTTTTTAAAGCTGAGTGCTTCTTGCTGAAATTGAGCCAGGAAGAAATGAAATTCCACAATTACACTCCTTTTTTTTTTTCTCCAGAGTGAGACTTGTAGACAATATGAGAAAATTATGTTACAGTCATTGCTATTATGCCTTTTCAGCCACTTTGTTGTGCCTAGCTTGTGTGGTTTAGCTTGTGTCATGAAAAAGCACTTAGGGTTCCAAAACTTTCTGTGTATTTCCTAAGTTCCAGGAGAAAATGGTATCGGCCATTCTGCCAGAGCTAAAAAGGGGAAAAATTGGCCGCTGTAGCAATGAACTTCATTTTTGTTTCAATCAGTTTTGTCTACCTCTGTGTCTTTTGCCAGAAACTAATAGGCTGGTGAACTGTGTCGAGGCAAAGTGGCTCAGCGTTTTTGTTGGGCTGTTTCAGTTACTAGGCATTGATTGCAGTGAGGCTTTCCATGCAATGACTTCAGCTTCAAACAAAAGTTAAAGGCTAACTATAAAAATTAGAGGAAGAAGTGGCATGTTGGGAGATCTGCAGGGTAACCAATTAAGTGTTTAAATATCTTTGTTAAACCTTGTTGGTCCACGTTTGCAAACCCACACTGAAAGCAAGTTCACCTCTGTGATGAAGGACACAAACCTCAGTTTTTGGGAGGGTGAGATGCTGATGCTGACTGTACATTTCTGATGACAGGTGTGGGAGTTTCCTGTTTGCTCCAGCACAGCATAATTAAGACAATTAATTGTTGCTCCCTGTCTTCTTGCCTCCTGTGCTCTCCATCATGTTCATGATACCGCTTTTGTCACAGCCATGAGATCTTAGGAATAAAGTAAACCTGACTTCTCTCTAGAGCAGGACATGCGAGGCTTTCTGGGAGAGAAGTAGGAACCATCTTGTAAAAATGCTGCATGCTGGACAGTGGTACTACAACAAGCAGAAAGCAAGTGAAACAAACGCAGCTACATCCTTCTGCATGATTTCTGTTCCTCTTGCAAGTGGTCTCCTGAGGAACATGACAGCAAACAGCTCTTCAAAGCGCAGTGCATGTACATTTCTGGCTCACAGCTAGAGTTGATCTCTAGTAGTGCAGTAAAGATCCCTGGGCAGCAGCAGCACAGGCAGCACACCCTCTATGCCCTCCATACTGTTCCAGGGTGTTCGCTTACCTTCCTTCCATTGCTCTGTGGGGATTGTCACCTTGACAGATTCATTTACACTGAAACTTGCCCCCCCACACACACACCAGGCAGCTCTGCTGCACTAGAAGGGCTTTAACTCAGTCTGAGCACTGTCGCTTTTACAGTGCGCAACTTCTTAAGTTTCATACTATAAATGTCCTTTATAAGAATTTCCTTGGGACTAACTTTTAAAGCATCAAATACTTCTGTCTTTTTATACAAGAGAAGTGTTCAGTCCTGCCCCTGCCACGTCTTCACCATAGGTTGTTCTCAGAACTGTTGACACAGATTCCAGCACTTACATTCAGAGGAACTCCCGTAATCTGATTTTTCCAATGCAAGCTGTGGTGGAGCTTTGGATTTCAATTGTGTTTGTATGAGTCTTGTTGATTTCAACACCCTAAGAGTTGAAGTTGGTGATGTTTGAAGTGATCAGGACAGATAAGTCAGCAGGTAGCACAAAAGATGGCTGTCTTACTTGGCTTTGTTTACAGTTGTTTGCGACAATGAAATCAAAACAAGCACAGGAGAGCCTATTTCTGAGGGAGAAAACCACTCCTGAGTAAGGGCTAATTTTTCATCAGATTTTAAATACCCAACTCTGTATTTTTTAGCTTTATAATTCCTTAAAGCTGCTTCTTAATAATAAAACTGGCCTACAGGTTGTTTCCATGGAAGAATTTCATGTAGCCTTAATTACATTAGCACAATTCTGAAACAACAGCATCGTTCTTCAGTGGTCAAAATAATGTGCAAATGTCTTCTGGTTTTTAACAATGAGCTAACCTTGAATAATGAAAATAGGAGGAAAAAGAAAACAGGTTCTATGAATTTGGCCAAAATCTAACCATAGAAGAACATCCAGTGCAGGAAAATAAGACCATTCCCTTCTTCTCTGTATCTATACTATCTTAAATGTCTGATAATTTTTATTCTTAACCTACAGCTGCTGTTCCAGTAACTTGGTTTATGTTGCCACAAGCTGTGTAGTTTGCAGCTTCCTCATGTGTTTGCAGTTATGTCCCCTCTGGTCCTTACCAGAGCAAAGTCTTTAAATGTCTGGTTTTCCCATACTAGCCACATGGCCACAGGGCTGGATGAATGCTGTCAAAGTGTGATTTCACCTAAGCCATGAAACAAGCAGTTATAGTCTTTTTTCTGGTACTGATACCTCTGTGGATGCAGCTTTTGAAGGCATTGATTGCATTTTTTGTAGTTTTATTTATTGACATTCTGCTCAGTTCTTGTCCTTCACTCCTAAACTCCTGTCAATCACTTCTTAGGATTCTTTCTTACCAAGTTTTTCACTCTGGATTGCCAGGATCATTTTCTATGTAATACTTTTGTATTTTCTTGGAATCAAATCCCTTCACTTGCCATGATGGCTTTTACCTTTGTTTCTGCCAACACTTGCTGTTCTGCTGTTGGCTGCTACAGAAGAGCCATGTTCACCAGGCAGCAGAGCCTTTTACAGGGCAACAGCAGCAGTCACAGCCTTGACAAGGTGAACTTAAATCTTCTCAGAACATACGTAGGATATGAAAGCTTTATGCTGTGGGTGGCAGTCTTGAATTCAAACAGCTTGTAACTTACTGGGGTTTAGGTTTGGGTTTTTTTGCTTCATTTTCTGTCTTGGACAGTTAGTTCCTACAGGTGAATAAAACCAATAGGTTTCACTGGAATCTACTTTGGAAATAAGGCTGTTTGAAAACTTGGACACTTCTTAATACACTTGATTGTATTTAAATTGGTAGGTGCTTTAGAGTCCTTCTGGAAGCCAATTCAAAAGCTTAGAAACACAAAACCAGGTCTTTAGGGTTTAATGATACTCGCAAATTCCACCTACCTGTCCTGCTGTGTGACTCGGGACAGGTGAAGGGCAGAAATGGAGATGTCTCATTGAAGGGAGGGAGGTCACACCGAGTGAAGCCCCTGGGGAACTGGAAGTGCTGAACATGCTTTGTCTGGCCTTGCACACACCGAGTGTGAGCCCTCCTGAACCTCAGGCCTCCCCCTTGCACTGAAGAATTGGTTTCTGGCAGGAAGTTAAGGAGCATGTAAAGCATTTTTTTATCCTTCTGCTCTAAGATCTGTACCAAGCTGAATCCTCTGGGCGAACAAAGACAGGAGTGAGCTGAGCGAGAGGCCTTGCGAGCTTGTTCCGTTTATACCTCTTAACGTTCATTGCCGAGCTGCTGCAGGCTGATGTGCCAGGAAGCGGCTTTAGCAGTGTGACAGCTTCTGGGTCAGGCCAGCGGGGGTGCAGGAATAGCTGGTCAGGCTGGCACAGGGCTCCCTGCCCTCCCCGGGGATGTGTGCAATGGTCTGGAGCGTGACTCAGAGTAGGTGCTGATGGTTTGCATCCAAGCGAAGGGACTGGTGTTTTTCAGGTGGCACCATGTGGACTCACAGATGCTTCTGCTCAGTCTCTCTTGCTACCTCCTTACCCATGCAAAGTAGCATGAAATCTGTCTGCAACCAATACTGTTCAAGCAGTGCAAGTGCAGGGAGGTGTATCAGCTTGTAGCTGTGTTGATACAGTGAGGGTTTAGAAATGAGAGGTCAGTGTGAAAAGACAGTACTCTGCAGATCAGCCCAGGTGTTCATCCAGAAAGAAATGTTTCCAGTTGCTACTGTGGTTGTGTGTAAGACTGAAATGCTGAAAGAGACTTGTGTAACCCTCCCAGGCCGAGGCTGAGCGACACCTGGCATTGTCCTTGTGGACACTTCTGCAGCCTGCACCAAAAACCTGCAGTGGGAATGTACACTTACCATGTAGCTGTGGAAGAAAACTCCAGTCGTGTCACTTCTCTCGGTCTTCAGAGCAGTCAACATGACTTTTGATGTAGGCTTTGGATTATGTGTATATACAAATCTGGTTGAAGTACCAACAGCAAACCGTAAATAAAATGTGGACTTAACTGAAGAACTGGCCACCGGAGGCCTCTTGTGCTGAATTTATTAAAATACCATGTAATGAAGTTATGGATGGAAGAGACTCGCTGTGGTGAAGACAGGGGAATAAAGCTGGGATGTCCTCAATTCGGGAAAGGAATCAGGTTCACTGTTGCCTTTGAATCTGTTATAGCACATAAGGACTGGTTCGACTGCACTGTAGCTGCTGGAGAAGACTTGGCTGCTTGTGAATATTCCCAGGGGTCATTCCACCTTCATGCCTGCTGAGGGCCAATGACTCCTGTAAATTGCACTTGCCTCTCCTTGGTAGCAAGTGGTTATTCCAGGGAGAGGTGCGCTTTCACACTCTAGGTGCCAATGATCCAGTTGCTCTGCTCCACCAGAGCAAGGGCCACCACATAAAAGGACTTCAAAGTGGGTGTAATGGAGAACTAATGGAAGCCTCTGGTTTACTGTCTGCTCTTAGCATGGTTTTGAAGACGTAAGGAAAAATACAAAACAATGGCAAATTACCGGGAATTTATAGTATTACCATCAAATAACAAACTACTTAAGACACCCAAGGAAGCAGGTAACACCTGAGTTTATTACAGGTCTGTTCAGTTGATGTCACCCATCTGAACAGATGGATGTGCATGTGAATGTGTTAGCAAAAATAAGAATTCAAGAAAAATTTTGGACGCATCCCACTGGATCATTACAGGCTGGGAGGTTTGTTATAAACTGGGAGAAGAAAGCTTTTGATGAGGACAGCAAAAAGGTGAAAAGTGCCTCACACAGATGTGTTCTGTACTCACATTTCTCCCAATTTTTAATTTAATATTCAATTTAATTTCCACGGTGACTGTGAAACATGCCATGATTCATCAATCACCTGAAGCCTTTTAGAATGTAGGCTCCTATGGGTTTTACTTCATGACCCAAAGCATTTCTCTTGGGTTTAGTACTTGCTTACCTGATAACTTCAACACAAGGGTCAGCGTTGTAGTTCTATTGCTGAGGCTTGTTTCCCCTCTCTTCTTTTTGCAAAAACTCTCTGTATGGGCTTGCTCCAACCTTGTTCTATCTCACATGGTTTCCTCACATCTCCCTTCGTATTTCCTCCCTCCCTGCACTGGTGCATGGCAGGCTGTGCATCCTCTGCAGGGTGGGCACTCAGGTTGTGGGTGTCCTGGTGAGGTGGCAGTGAGAAGGGCACCGGAGGGTGAGCCTCAGCCCTGTCCGCCTTTGGGTGTAGTCTGGCTTCTGCCCTGTGAGTCTGGGCACACGTTAGCCAGGCTGCTGAGGTATCAGAGGAGCAGGAGGTGGGAAAGGGATAATGATGTTAATGAGAGCATTCTGTTATGATGAAAGAATCCGTGATACGTGTCGATGCTTAGGTAGGATCTGATGGATCTCAGTACACCCTTAAAGTATAAAGAAAATGCTGGCTGGTCTTTCAGTAGGGGGGAAATTGAAGCCCTTCTAAAGGAAGACTTCAGTGCTTCACTGGTTTGTCTTTTATTTCTTTTATCCTTTTCCTTCTTTTTTCTTTTAGCAAACAAAGCCTTACACTGGAAGCAACCACTGAAATTCCTTCAAGAACACTTAACGTCTTTCTGTAAAACAACAGTTTGCTTCGTTTCCAAGGTTTCTGATGTCCCTGTAACAATGCTAATCTTCACGGAGATGATGATGATTTTTATTACTATTTTAGTACTAAGCCTGGCTGTAATGTTTGAAGTTGGACTGTATGTATAGTAGCTCGTGTCCTCTGTGCAGCATAAGAGCTGAGAATTGAGACACCCATCCATGAAGTAAGTATCCTTGATATAAACTATATAAGCACATCAGCTGTGTATTCTGTCATGTTGATAAGAACAGCTGGTTTGAGCAAAAGGTTGTTTAATATGACACACATCTAAAATATAATTACTAGGGATGAATAATGGGGGTAGGAGAAGCACAGGACCATGCAAGGATGCCATGTGCTTTCTACGGAGCCATGGTTTAGGTTTATTTTGTTAACTCACAGTTGAAAGTGTTTTGGGAGCTCAGATGTCCATCCGCTTCGCAACCAGATCAGCAGACCTCTTTCCTACTGTCTGTGGTCACCAACTTCTCACTACAAAGGGGTATTTGGAGCCTGAGGTGGAGGGACCTCCCTGCCAGCTGGTGCCTCGTGCAGACACAGGGGAAGGAGGCAGCTTTCATTTCTTCTGTTGGCACCTTGTGGGTTCAGTGGTACCCAGGCTGTGTAACATCACAGTGCAGCAGCCATCTGTGTACAACCAAGGTTGGAAATTAGGGGGGCTACTTCCAATCTGTTTACTTTACTCTGCAGTAAATCTCTCACCTGTGAATCCCAGGACCAGCCATAGATCACGGTTAAATATGGCAGATCCTGGTGTATTTAATGCTCTTCATTTATCAAGTGTCCAAACACTGTCCCACTCAATATTGCCATGTTTGCACTGCATCTTTGTTGTGTGAAAGCAGTAAGCCTGCATTGAGGATCTTGCCAGACAAGATGGTAAAGGAAGGCGCTGGCATCTTTGCACTGTCCCCATCTTTTTTAATTTCCACTTTTTACGGTGTAAATCCAGAAGGAGCCACCACCTTGCTCAGCTGAATCTCCTGCCTGCTGCAGGTGGTTGATGCTCCATTCGGCCCGTGCAGAGTCCAGTGACTGACATTAACTTCAATCACAGTTTCATTTTCCATTCAGTGCTCTTACAGGCTGAAATTAGATCGTTGATGCTGAGTGATGGATTTTTATGTTTGGGTTTTTATTATTATCACATTATTAATTCAATAACACAGAGGTAACATAATAACAGTTATTTCTCCTGTTGTGTAATCTGCTGGAGTTCACCCACTTGTCTTAAATTAGGCCTTCAGTTTGGAAAACAGATTTCAGTTCATTGCAATTTTTCCTTGTAGATTGGTTTCTTTAGAGCTGTTTTAATAATTCACTTTATTTAATTTTCTCTCCCTTCACATTTATTTTCATGAACTTTTTAGCACCCTTAGTGCTAGGACTGGCAAGCATTTTGCCCTGGAGAATGTTTGTCTTGTGCTGCTTGCTAAGATCACTGTGGCTTTTTTAATGTAAGTTACGTTACCGGACTAAAAGTGTCTGTCTAGAGTAATTTCTCCTCTGAAGCAAGTTCTGGTATTGCTGTTCTGTATTTTGCCCTGTCAGCTCGTTTAGCAGCCTGGCTGTTCCATCCGTTTCAACACCATCGAGGCTGGATTCCCATGGATATTGGTGGCCTTTGTGCCACCATCAGCATGCTTGTGGTGCAGTCCCATCAGCATGAGGGTTTCTAGTCCGATGCTTGCAATTGTAAATCCTGCTCTGCATGTACACGTGCGCTCCTGGGCTCCCTGAAATTTTTCCAAACACAGTCTCATGTAAAATTCCACCTCTGGCTTTATCTGTTCCTGCAACTCAGTTTGCATAGCCCTGTCCTGCTCTAAAATGGAATATGCGTTGCCCCAGGCACCATGTTATTACCTATTTATGCCCTTAAATCTTCCATGTGTGGCCAGATAGGCACCCTTAGCTGACTGGCATGAACCCCCTGCTCAGCAGTTATGGGGTAACATTTAGAACATGCCCTGGGCTTTTTCACAATCCTGGCTTTCACTTTTCAGGTAGTCTTTCCAAAGGGGAGGTTAGAACTTGCTGCGCAACCAGGCCTATGGGATGCAAATGTGAAAGGCAAGTCTCCAATCTGTAGTACACTTCATAACAAGAGACTGTACTTTAGTAACTTACTTGCAACACAAGCAATTGTACCTCTGTTTGGCGAATGGAATCAAACCTTCAAAATCCTCACTGCTGTATGAATTTAAATACTTCAGATCTTGCATCCTGTGTATTTATATTGTGTTTGTAGCTGCACTCAGCACTGTTACATGGTACCTCTTTACCTGTGCAATTACTACGTACCTCTAGATTGCACTGTTACTCACAACTGTTGGCTGTGAACGCAGCCAAAGCTTGGGATCGGCAACAAAGGAGGCAAGTGCTGTCAGCAAGGATCTCCCCATTTCTAGGAAGTGTATGGAGTCAAACCCAACAGCCACTAGAAACCATGGTTTCAGCAGGTCCTTTAGGTGTACTGAATGCAAATTATTCCGGAAGTTCTTTGTACCGACAGCCTGAAAGTACAGCTCTCATGGGAGAAAATGCATTGTGGAATCTGTCTTAACCTGGCTCTCATCAAGGTAACAATCTGAACATTAAGTACTTTAACTGTTCTTCCAATAGTTTGGGAGGGTTATATTTAGATCCATGTCAGGAAAATACAGGTGTATAAGCAAGAGCTTCTGATGTCATGGCAAAACCACAAGATCACTTTCACTTACCTTGGTGGCACTGGGGGTACATATAAACAGGAACACTTGCCATTGCATTTTAGGTTTTCCCCAACTGATATGGTCCTTTTTTTTTTTTTTTCCAAGGTATGTGGCTCTGATTTTTTAATCCCTTTCCTCCCTAGGCATGCGTGGCCAGCTACGTTATAATGGGTGGATAAAGGTAGGTTTTCTTCTTGCTTTTCATTCCACTGGATTCCTATCAGTACAAGTTTGTACTCATATGTGGAGGTCTGGCACCAGCATTTTGGGATCAAAGGCATTATTTTGATTCTGTATGTGAACATGAGCTACCCTACACCTCAAGGGAATAGTCTGCTCAAAAGAGCAAATAGGCTTTTGTGTTCCATGTATATTGTCAGATATTCCAAAGGATCGTTGCTTTACTGTTTGGGAATATCTAGCCAGTAGAAGAATCCACGTCTTCCTGTAACACTTCCAGTTCTGCAGGAGTTAATCACAACAGAAGAAATGTTACCTTTAAAGGGTCTGTGAGCAAGTCAGCATACAGCACTTGGACCTGACCATGTGCCTCTGTTGCTGGCCTGCAACAAGAGTGGGGCTGCATGAAGTCAAGACAGTAGGCTAGGGCTGAGCACTCTGCTGAAGCTGCAGCAGGCAGGTTTACCCCTGGGTACCCCCCTCAACAAAGTGTGCTGTCACCCCACGCACACACCCAGGCTTCTGCAGCACCAGTCTCAGCTGAGCCATCAAGAATACAGCTCCCTACTGTGAAGCAGCACTGCCATTACCTGTTATCACAATACCTAGGAGTATCCAGTCAGGAAAAGCTGGACCCCACTCTGCAGAATGGCCTGCAAAGGAGAGGGTTTTGAAGCTGTTTCCCAATTCCAAATACTGCTGAGTAAAGGCAGGTTGAGTTTTACAGGGAAGCACCTTTGATTCTGTTGAAGATGGATGGTTCCAAGGAGAGTCCCAAACTTGACAGTTAACAGTAGTTGAAAGTATCTCCTGTAAGTTCTACAACTCTCACAAGCTCTTCCTCCAAAACACAGCAGGTAAAAAATGGAAAACTATTAAGAGTCTAGGAACTTGGAAAACTGAGCACCCTTCAACCATTTCAGCCAATAAACCTGATACCAATAAACCTGGTAACCAAAGGATTACCTGATCAGTCTGTAATGCTGTCAGACCTAAGTAACCACGTAACCAGACCAGTGTTTACATCACACATGGGCACAAGAGCATTTACAGTGTTATTCCAGCTTACAGCATCAGCTCACAGACTGAACTGCTGGCTGAAAGAATTCCTACTCTTCAAGGTGGGGAGAAAAAAACCAAACCCAAACCCAACTTTACCTTCACTCACCGACTTCCCCTACTGAGCATTATCCCTACCTGAGCCACACTTCAGTAACAGGTAACTTGGACTTCACACAAGCTATGTTTTAAAAATTTATTCTGTAAACTCCACAGTGGATCTTTAGTTCTCCTTTTCCTGCACAGTCTTTGTTCCACGCAGCCTTCCGGTACGGCGGGCAGCAATGAGACCAACTTTGCGCCCAGCAGGAGCATCTCTCCGGATGGTTGAAGGCTTGCCAATGTGCTGATGGTTACCACCACCAAAGGGATGTTCTACAGGCTGTGGAAAAGGAAAGCAAGTAGTCAATATAAATAACAGAAACTAGTAATGATGCTTAAAAGCAGTAAATTGATTTAAGGGAACAAAAAAGCCTTCTTTCAGATATGTGGCAGGCTGCTTCACACAGCAAACACATCCCTTTTAAAGCATAAAAAAGTGAAAATGAATGAAGAATGGACTCACATTCATGGCCACACCACGGACACGTGGCCAGCAGTTCCTCTTTGCCTTGTATTTGTGATAGGCACGGCCGGCCTTCAGGATAGGCTTGTCAATACGACCTCCACCAGCAACAATCCCTGGGGGGGGGGGGGAAAATGCATGCAGGAATAGTAACACACAAATACAACAGACAGGAATGCAAAAGAGTGTTTAAGAACAAGACTAACTCCTAATAATATTCAGGTTCTAAGAATGAGCTTCTAAATCTCAGTTCATACTATCTATGTGCTGCCAATTTAAATGCTGTCATAAACCCAAAGCAGTAAATACCAAACAATCCCAGGTGTGTATTCAAACTTTCATTTTCCAGCCAACACTAGCAGGGAGATGGGACTCAAGCCACGAGCCATACACCTAGTGCTCTGCAAGGGGACACACACCTTAATCACCATTTCTCCATCCATACGTACAGGATTGAGACCTTACCAGGTTTATTGCTGCAATTTCTTGGGTAATGGAAACAACAGTTTTTCAATTAAAGAAAATGTGAACTGAAAGAGTTCAGGGGCCTTTCAAGAACTTTAAGGTTTAATATCTAGTTATTTCATGGTTAATTTAGTCAATTTTACTAGAGTAACAGGCCATTAAATTCGGTGTCTTCTGTTGAGAGGCAGGCACATGTCACTTGCTGGCTGAGCACAGCCTCCATCTCAGCTGTCAGTCAAGGGTACAACAAACCTGCTAAAACCTCTGCTTCTCGACAATGGTTATTTTACTTCCTTGCCAGACCTTCCAGAACACTGTGCTACTGACAACACTCCCTAGTACTACCCCAAAAGCTCAGTGTACCAAAAGCAGGAAATCATCATCAACACTTTCTACAGTTCTTCCCAAGGACTGTAGATTTTACAGGCTGAGCAGCTCCATTACAGCTTGAGGACAATGGGAATCTACTTTTATGTCCTCTCACTTGCTCAAACCATCTCCAGACTTAAGTTATCATTAACCAAAAGCAATGCAGGCAAAAGATACAAGTCAGGCACCTGTGCACAGACCGTACTGGTGCATAATCCCAGTCCAGCCTGTAAATAATGCTACTTTCAAGACAAGATTAGAACCTGGGGCCCTTTTTGAAAGCTTGCTTAGCAGTATGCCAACTCAGGTACAGGAGAAGTGCATAGTTGTCACTCATTACCAACAACAGCTCTGTTTGCAGAAGAAATCACTTTCTTGGAGCCAGAAGGCAGCTTCACCCTCGTTTTCTTTGTTTCTGGGTTATGAGAGATGACGGTGGCATAGTTTCCAGAAGCACGGGCCAGCTTCCCACGGTCACCCGGTTTCTCCTCGAGGCAGCACACGATGGTCCCTTCTGGCATGGTGCCAACAGGTAGGACATTGCCAATGTTCAGCTGAGCTGCAAAGAGCAATCAGAGCATCCACAGCCTCATTCAGGCTCCTCTACTTGAATTACAATTCTATTTAACATGGGCAACGTACACAGAAGGGTACCGCACACACACTTCAGCAGAGACAAGCAGAAGCACTTTTTGGTGTCTGATCTGAAACCCAAGTCCCACCCTTGGTGCAGCAGAAAGGCAGGTAACAGGGCGTCTGGGTAAAACAACCCAAAAACTTGCTGAAGACTGCAATTAGCCTTGTTAGAGTCAAAACAGGCTGCATGAGGAGATGGCAATCTCCAAGAAAAATATCCAGGTCTGCTTAAAGCTAGTGGAAGCTGCTCCAGTGTCACAGCTCACAACCACACTCAGCCATCCCAGTTCAGACAACATCTCTTTCAGCACTCTGAAACTGCTCAGGCAACACTGAGCACACAGCTTCAACCTTAACTCACCTTTCTTGCCACAGTACACAAACTGCCCGGTGTGAATACCCTCCGCAGCAATGAACAGCTCTGTCCTCTTCTTAAACCGGTACGGATCACGGAAGGCAATCTTGGCCAGTGGAGCGCCTCGGCCAGGATCATGGATGATGTCCTGTTGGAACACAGGAGTGCTTTAGAAAAGTGGACAGCATTTGTCATGTGTTCTGCAGAAATCAAAGAACTGGGAAAACTGGAGATGATTACTACTGAGGTAATTCTCAGGGGGGGGGTCTTGATTTCTCCTGATGTGAATGAGTTAAAGATTGACATTTAGTAAGAATACAACAAGTATCTGTACCACACTCTGGTTCAGTGTGCTGCCTGAAACTAATTTGAGTCTGAACTGGCTTATTTCTGACATTGTGCAGATAGCAGATCTCCCCTTAGAATAGTTCCACTTTCAGTAGTTAGAATCTTAGAATGATTCGGGTTGGAAAGGACCTTAAGATCATCTAGGATCAACCCCCCTGCCATAGGCAGGGACACCTCACACTAGACCATGTCACCCAAGGTTCTGTCCAACTTGGCCTTGAACACTGCCAGGGATAGACCATTAGCCACTTCTTTGGCAACCTGTACCAGTGACCCACCACCCTCACAGGAAAGAGCTTCTTCCTTATATCTAACCTGAACTCCCCAACCACTAGTTGCCCAACCACCTTTGGGGAGAGACAAAGTTGGACACCAGCAGCAATTTCTCCAAGTGTTTTCTTAGAATGGCAGGGTTTCTCACCTTCTGGTATTAAGTACACTGGAGTTACCCAAACCCAAAGCGAGGTACCACAGGCTTACTGTTTTTTTTTCTTGGAAAAATATGCTAATTCTAATCCTTAATTACACCAGCATTCCAACACACAAACACATATTTAGACCACAGCCAAGTGATTCAAGGTTTTCGCAATATGTGTCTTTTCTAGGAAAGCTCAGATGTGGCTGATGTGCAGTATTAGTGTTTTTTTTCTGCTGTTTTCAACCCTGTTGGGCAACCCAACCTCCCTTTCCCCCCCCACGCATTACATACCTACAAATGTACCTACGTACTTTTTATAGTAAAACTCAATTACAGTGAGCATGAAGGAAGTTTTTTCTCCAGCCTGAAGATGACCCCGCTCTGACAGGCTGAAGAGACAGCTTGATGCTCAGAGCACCCAGCTAGGTACCCAGTGGCACTGCTTGCAGTCTAAGTCACTGATGCATGAAAAATACCTACAGCACACCTGAAACACTGCACTGTACCCCAAATAACAGTCCTGCCTTGCCCCCACTGCTCAGGGCTAAGATGATGGATACTACCTAGTGTTAATGAACATCGATTTATTTTTTTAAAGATGAAACTATGTGGAAAACTCTCCCCCCTCATGTTTCAGGAGGTACAGAGAAGTTCTTAGGTGATAGAAAAGCACAGGTATTCCTGCGTTAGCAAAATTCTTACCAGATCACGTTGCTATCTATGTGCTGCCAGTTTATTTAAACGCTGTCATAAACACAAAGCAGGTTAGCATTTCAAGAAATGTGACTTATTTAACGACCGAAGAGAAGCCCCAACAAGGAGCAGCCAAACGGCTTTCAGCACAGCTGACAGGACTTCAGCTACCTTGCAGAAGGCAGAACGATGCGCACCTCAGGGTCCCTGCACCCGATGACAAGGTCGCTAAGAGCCCTTGCAGCCTCCCACCCTCCCTCGCACGGGGCCCAGAGCACGCGCGGAAAGGCCCCCGCCTCTACCTTGACGATGCCCTTGATGTAGCCGTGCCTCTCGGCGAAGTCGACAGCGCGGAGCTTGGCCGGGCCTTTCCTGTGTTTCACGTGTGCGCGGAAGACGGAGCCCGCGCCCTTCCTCTGGCCCCGAATCACACGTCCCATGGCGCCCTGCGGGCAGAGGGCAGCGCGCCGGCACCCGCCGTCAGCAACGTCCCGAGCGGGGACGCCCCTTCCCCATTCCCTCCCCCTAGGCCCCCACAGTCCCCGCAGCCCTCAGCGCCCGACTCGGCCGCATCAGGCCGCGGTCCGCGAACCCGCACGGCCCGCCCCCAACCCCGGGGAGAGGCCGAGGGCAGCACCGGGGCGGGCACCAGCGGCGGGCGGGGGGCGGATGGCGGCGGATGGGGCTCGCGCCCGCAGCGACCATACCTGCGCTCCGGCCTCACTCCGGAAAGAGGAAGAGCCAACGTCACCAGCGCGACAGAAGCCTTCCGGCGCGGGCAGCACTGACGGCTGTCGCGCTGCCGGAACGTACGTCACGCGGCGCCGCTGCCACGCCCCCAGGCTCCGGCAAGACCTGAGGAGGAGACCGCTGCTCTAAGCTGCTTTTGTCAGACTTTTATCCGTACTGATTAGGGCGTAACTGAGCAGCGCAAAGCGGAGGTAATCGTGTTAGTGCGCCTGCTCAGCCCGTCTGCGCCCCGGAAGGGGAAGCGAAAAGTGCTTTAAGTTCTTTAACAGCCCGCTGGGGTTTCAGCATCAGAGGCTCTTCTTGCGGAAGATGTGGGTCACTGCTGGTGACCTAGTTCACTGGATTGGCTCTAGATTGACTCATGGGAATAGGACAAGCTCATCGGTGTAGGCCATATAGGCAGTGGTTCTCCTTGCCTTGAACTGAGCAGAACCTGAGCATCATTTCTTGATAGTTCTTCTTGGGACAAATGGGAGTCATGCCCTCAGCACAGGCAAAAAGTCCTCATCCTAAGGGCTGGGAGAATCAGCTGCCACAGGTAAAGAGGTTAGTATAGCCATTTGCCCAGTCTGCCTGTCTGCTGGAGATCACTGTCACACCAACAAACAGCTGCTGTGTCAGCTCCTCGGCCTGAGCTCTGCTTGACATGGTAAAGCTCAGCTTACGATAGACTGCCACTTACTTCACTTTACAGTGATAAACTGTGAGTGTCTTTGATTTATAATTCCTACTGGCTTCAGTTGGGGCAGGAGTGTTTTGCTACTATAACTGACAAGAATCAGACATATCAAGAATATCTGAATTTCCAAATAATGCCCATTAATCAGCAGATTGCATTGGTCACTCCTTTTTCATGTTCTCAGCAAGGACATAAGAAGATAAGTGGCTGTCTGATGATTCAGTACAGTCATTTATTATCCTGTATCAGCTATACTTTGTATTAATTTTATTCTTATTTAATGGATGGTGCAGTCTTGCATACTGCTGTCACCATCTGTGAAGCTGCAGCCTTTCAGGTGTATCATGGGCTTGGCCAGCCTCCTTGCTGCTGAGGTATGGCTGCAACATGGAAGGTAAGGCTGGAAAACGAATAATCCCTTGCTCCTCCCTGACAGCTTTTAGGATGTTATGAATGTTGTTAGAAGTGTCCATACCATAACAGTGTGAGGAGTTCACCATCACAACAGATGCTGTTTCAGCCTTTCCTCCCAGTAATGCTGAATGTGATTACCTCAGACTGTGTTTGCATGTACCTCTGGATCAGAGCATGCTGCATGCCCAGGGTTCCAGTGCTGGTATCATCCAAGCTGGTTGTTAAGTGCTTTCCCATCAGAGTAAAGCAGGAGGAGGATGGCAGTAGTATGCACCTAGGTCTTGCCTCTGTACCCATCCATGAGTTCCTTAGGTACACACATGGGTACAAAACCAAATAAATGTAAGGAAGTAGTTTACACCTGACTGCAATTAATAAGTACTGTCCTGGGTCTGTCAGAACAGTGCTGCTATGGGTCACACACTTTGAATCTTTGTGCTGAAGAAATGCAAGTGTTGGGCACTACTAATGATCACTTACTCTGTTAAACTTTCAGGAGGCAGAGGCAGTGCCATGGTGTGAAACAGGGCTGTTTTCTTCTTCACTAAGCCCCCATTCCCTGGGCTGACACAGTCTCCCCAGAACCCATCCATGGGGGGTTTCACTGCATGAGGAGAAGGTGGCAGTGGCATAGGTACAGCAGGACAATCCTGTGCTGGACAACACGGTGGGACACCTGGAACTACTGATAGCACAACAAAAGCATTGCCCACCAATATAGGTATTGCATTGTAACCTTGTTGCTTACCAACAGTGCTGCTGTGCAGCGGCTGCTCTCTGCTGCAGCTTTGAGTCCTGAGATTTTGGCCTTCAGGATACCATCTCTGGTGACTGCAGCTGCTTTGGCTTAAGACATCACCGCCTTTACTGGCTGCGCTGCCTCTCTGCCAGGAGCTACAGCCGTGTGGGAAGAACAACAGAGGCAGGGCCAGCATGCTGGATTTCCCTGGCCAAGACCTCTTTTTCCACCAGGATTCATGCTGTCCTGGGCCTGGGGGAACTGGCTCATCTGCCTTGGGTTCTCCAGGGCCTGGCAGCAAGCACAGGGATGTCCACATAACCCAGGCACACCCTGCACAGATCAGCTCCACTATACAAGGCCAAAGGTCTGAGGCTCTTGGGAAGCCTTGAACTATGTATTGAATTATGCATGATTTATGCCTCTTAGACATGTGTACAGAAGTCTGGATGGAAGTCTGATGGTGCTAGGCAAAACAGGGTATGTTTCCAAAGCACAGCTGCTGCATATCACAGCCCAGTATTTTGGCAGTAACTTCATTCTTTGGCAGTTTAAACTACACCACTTGCGTGTGGTGGGGTCCCGCATCCTGGCTACCAGAGCAGTAACACTCAGCAGTGGGGAAACACCCACACACACTGCTGGGGAAGACCAGGTCTTACATCACCACAGGTACCTCCACAGCACTCTGTCTGTTGGAGCCATTCCTTGCACGTCTCCCCAGGGCTAGCAAAATTGCTGGGATGACGCAGACAGGATAAAACCACCTTGCCCCCTCCTGCCACAATGCAATTCTGAAAGAGTTTTGTCAGTGTCGTGGGTAAGGTGCTGCAAATGCAGCACACTGCTTCCATGGTGGGAATTAGTCAAGGGTGTGTTGCCTTAATAAATCTTCTCATGACAGTCTGAGGCTAATTTAGTAAAGGTTAATTGCACTGTAAATAGCAAAAAGGGTGGTGTTTTGCTTGTGACAGATGGCAACCACCTAGAAATTTTGATGAGATTGCTGTTTGGAGAGGGGAAAGAAGAAGGAGCAAGGTTTCTCTAGGATGTAGCCTTGAGAAGGGAACCAAGGAGGGATGGCCCTAGGTCTACAAGGCATCTTTTGAAAGGAAAGGAAATAAAGATTTAAAAGTAAGATTCATATGAGGGTTTCCTCTCTGGGAGTGCTGTGCTACAATGACAGTGATCCCTGACCTCCTTTCAGGTGGGCACATACTGTTTATGGTCTTGCTGACCTTTCTAGGTCTTTGCGTGGGATTAGGAGCCCATGTGTGGACTCCAGCCAGGCTGCAGTGTCACCGTTCCCAGCAAACACACTCAGGGTGATCCCATCACCCTGGGCTGCTGCTCCCAGGGAAGACCACAAGTTGTGCAAGCCATCCGCTGCCACTATGGCAAAGGAAGTTTCACGGGAAGGAGCTACCGCATAGACTTATTAGAAGGGGCAGAGCCTTGGCTCCTGCTGTGCATCCAGAAAAACTCCCTGGACTCTGAGGAAACATCTTGGGCCTGCGGTATCCTGTATATAAAAGCAAAGGAACTGTTTAGGAGGATCCCCCCACGGTAGCCCCCCTCCCATTCAGCATCCTGGCAAGCCACAGGCCATTCATCTGTATTTAACTCTTTTGGCTTTCCACAGGAGACAAAAATCACTTGGCTGAGACACCACAGACCTGCATTCCAGTGACTGCTCCTAAAATAAATAACTTTGCTCTCTTCTGAGGAATTTCTCCTGAAAGGACCAGCTTCTGTTTGCTGTCTTGAAATAAATATTTTCCCTCAAATGTATTCAGCTTCCTTTCCCCCCGCCCCAGCCTGTCTCATTCCTAAACACTGGAAAGAGCTCCAGGAAAATTACTTGAGCTTTCCCTTCTGCTCTTGCATGAAGCAGATGAGGTCTCTGGCCTCATGACAACCCCTTAATCATAATTAAATTGCAGCTCTTCTGTAAACCTTCCCTGTAGACATAGCACTGGGTGACCCAAAAGGATACCTTCTGATTTACAGGGTTTTGTGTGTTTGCAAGTCATAATTTGCAAGGCAAAAACGTACATAGAAAAATCCTTGCCTATGTGCACACTTGGCCTGTGCTCCCATTTGAGTTCAGCACAAGAGAAAGAACTGTCATCCCTCTCACTTTGGTAATGCTCATGGCATTCTCTGGACTTACAAAGGTGTGGCAAAGCTCTTGCCTGTGGGACACAAGGGGCTCCAGCTGTGCCAGGACAGATTTTATCACAGAAGCACGAAGGTAAGATTGGAACTGTGCACAGAGGATAAGAAAATCAATCAGGAGACTCTGCTTTCGTACTCAAAAAGGAGAGGATTCCTGTATGGCCCGGCCTTTTCCAGGACAGTGTGGGTTTGCAAGCATTTTATGTTAATCGCCACCTAATGAGAATCTGGATTCCTTGCGAGAGGGGAGACCCAGAGCTGCAGAGGGGGAAAGTCCCAATCAAAACAAAGCAATTTACATTTCACAGATGGCTTTAGCAATGCTTTTTAATTAGGCTCTGGTGACCTCTAGAGGCCTCTAGCCCGAAGCACCTGATTTCTGAAGAGCTTTCCTGTTCCACAACAACGAGCACACGAGTTCTGCTATATTTTAGTTTCAAATCAAGATTAATTTTAGCCTTAGTGGGGAAGGTATTGGAGAATAGTAATTGATGGGTGTTCTTTTCCTCCCACTAAACATTGTAATAATAATTCTCTTTGTGCAGCAACCTCAAAGTCTGCACAGTCATTGTGGTAGCTATTCCCGAGATTCCTATTATGCAAGACATTTGCTTTGTCCATTGTCAAATAAGAGAGGAACTATTCTCTTTCTTCATTATCTCAAATGATATATCCGACTAACCACTGGATCTGGAAAAAATGCCCACCTATCTGGTGAGATAATCCAGTTGCTTATGTACATGTAAGTTTCATGTGCTTAAGATACAGGCATTACACATGCATTAAGATGCCTTTGCAGAACACAGCCTTTGTGGACTAGCCCTTGCAAAGGAGTGCTCAAATACTGTGCCAGTCCTCTCAAACTGGACTATGACTGTGGTTTCTGAAAATTATTTTCACAGCAAACCCACCAGATTTGGGGCCAGGCAACACACTATGTTGGAAAATTACCTTCCACCTGTATTGTAAAACAATAAAATTACCCAGAGAGAAGATCAATGCAAGGAAATGTCAAAGAAAAAGACTGTGTTGTTTCAGTTACACATCTGGACCAGCTTTTTTTTCTTAATGAGATAAATAATAGGGGCAGCTAATGGAGAAGGGGAGGAATCTACTGAGCTGATTTTCATTCCTCTTGAGCCGCTGAGACATGGGATTGAAACCATACTGAGGAACTAAGAGAATTGGAAGGAGAGATGGAAGAGCAGTGAGACGCTGCCCAGAAAGCCACTGGGGAGTTAACCAAGAGAGGCTTACAGCCAGAGAAGCTTAGTAAGAAACAGAGAAGCTGGAGGAGGTGAAGCGTATCTGCAGCAATGCACAGCTCAAACTTGCCATCTTACACGGATGTGTGGGAGACCTCCTTAAGATTTCTAATTTAAGAGCACCCAGCTGTACTTCAGATTTAGTTGCTTTTCCTACCAAACCCCACCAAAAAAATTGTTCTTCTCTTTGTACTTCCTAATGGACCTCCTACTAACACTTTAATGGCAACATTTGTTTGGTGACAACATCCCTGGAGGTTACAGCCACTATAGTTTGTGCATCCAGCTTAGAAACCAAATACAATAGCACAGGATTTTTTATTGCTTGATAGATGAGATGCACAAGGGAGGAAAAAAGTGTATGGTTTTGGTATTTTTGTTTTTTTTTTTATGGCATAAGGATGGATGAGCTTTTTTAAAAATGTCATTATTTTCTTGAGTTTGTTTGTTGGGTTTTTTTTCATAATCTCTGCTTTGTTCTTGCTGTTTTTGCCGTGTAGGCAGTAGAGCTGAAGGGATTTCATGCCTCAAAACAGAAATGAATCCTAAGCTACTGAGGGTAATTAAAAGTGGAGATTTTAAACAGGATTTTAAAAGAATTTTTATTCTGACTGTGTAAAAACTCTTCTGAGATTGTTTGAATCAAAAGTGAGAAACAGCACATGGGAAGAAAGCTTAATTTGTTAAAGATCTGCTTTCTCCTGTATCTTCTAAGAGCAGCCTACAAAACTAATTTGATTTTGTTGGTTCTCTGAGAAGTCATCTAGCAAAAGAAGGCTGGGGGTAGGGGGGACCTCTCTTTTTTGATATCTGTGGGATAAAAAGAAAACCAAGCTCTAAGGCCATTTGCGTAAGCTTTGTGAAGCACTATAAAGTAAAGAAGTGCTGGCCCTGTATAGCGCACAAGCATTTTTAATTTGGTTTCTTGGCTGGATACTTTTGATCAGCAGTACAACAGGGCTAATCAGAAAATGACAGGTACTTTTCATGTGGACTTTTTCTTAGTAAAACCTTTTGAACTTTTCTAATTCCTTAGCCAAAAATGAGGAAAAAAGAATTGCTTCTGCCTTTTCTCCAGATACTGTTTCTCTTTCTTTTTTCCAGAGATAAATTAAGAGAAAGGGTAAAAAGAAAGACGGGAGAAAGAAAGCAAACATAAAATGGGAAAACAGAGAAGTGAAACTATTGTGGTTTTTTCATTAAATATGCCATTCCATTTAAGATTTCCATTTCCAAATGGAAAAAACGTGACTGGCTCCAACTATAAGAACAATGCTTGAGGGCAGGCCTAAAGAGAGCAATAAATCAGAGCAGAAAATATTTTGCTTGGGAACACATCATGATTAGAACATAAATACTACTCTTTTTCTCCTATATGCAACATCAAATAAACACAGCTGTGTGCACAAGCGGATGCACATGCACATGCTCATACACATGCACACGTCTCAGCCCCATTCCCCCAGGGCCATCAGTTCTCTGGTGGCACAAGGGGTGAAGGGTTATGACTGAGGGGTTGGTGACATGGTGTCTGCTGAAAATCTCAGTAAAATAGAGTGGTGGAGCCAGGCATGCAGAGAGCACTCAGAGATGTCACCAGGAGGAAGCAACCACTCGGCTGCTGGCCAACAGGAAACCCTGCAATAAAATACTGCTTATGTCTTAGTAATTACAGCAGTCACCAAATATTTGCTTCTCTGTGGCAGGATCACATAATGGAGGGCGGCCTTAAATTGGGGCTGTGCTGAGTGAGAGGCTTGCCAGGGTATCTGTGTACTCTGAGCTCTACCCCAGACCTCAGGAGTGCTGCACAAATCATGTGCAAGTTGCCTGTGTAGGTTAGATGCTTCTATAGGGCTGATTTCAAGTACAACACTTGGTACTGTACTTGACCTGGGCTCTCAGGAGCCTGTTTGTAGCACACAGCAAATCTGAGGTTCACGCTGCTGCATCTGGCCTTGCTACACAGGCTACACACAGACCCATCTCAAGGCCAATGGGCATTTGTGTTGGGCAAATCCAAAGCACTGGAGGTGTTGCAGATGTGCTGGTGAATACCCACAGCAGCCTGCGCATTCACAATTCTCAACCCAGTCTCAAGTACAAGATTTGTTTTCTCCATTTTGGGTCCTCTTGCTGGCCTTCCAGAGGTTGCCCTCCCAGCAGGCATGGTGTTATTCTTCCTTGTCCACCTGAACATTTCCACAGTAATTTTTAGCACCAGAAATGAAAAAGAGTTTTATTCATTAAAGACCCCTAAGTAAAGGCAGCTTCAAGGACACTTCCAAAACCCAGCACAGGTAGACCTGGGGTGAGCCACACAAGTGGAAGTGATGCTAGGACAACTGCTTTCCTTACCAGTCCTAAGGAATTTCCAAGATGAAAACAATTACATTAAACTGAGTCTGAGGCATTTAGAGGGATCCTGGGTGTGCCAAAGCTCTTCAGCAGACGGAAAAGTAAATTCATACACCTTCCAGCAGAACTTGCTGGGATGTGTGTGTCAATTTCCTCCCTCTTGGATCTTCCAGTGTTTTTTTCCATGACATGGGTAATCCAATCTAATCACTTCCATTTGACCCAGTTTAATTACCGCCTTCCTGAAATGGAGTTGAGGCACTTAATGCTAACCAGCAAGCAAGGAGGATGGTTCATAAAAGATCTCAGAAAATCACTGTACAGTTCCTAACACACTCCATTTTTTTCTTTTGTTACTCAGAGCTGGTAACTTCTGAGGCCCAAAGCACAATACATCTTAAACTCACTAAGCTAAAAATACTGACTCTTCAATGATAGAATACTAATGAATTCTCCATAGGAAAACTAATCTGTCTATTTCCTTTCTACAGGGAAACACACAAGTGATTAAATATCTAAAGATTTTGTACAGCCTCTCTGCTTGTACCCTTATACACTGAGATTTTGATTCAGGTACTGTAAGCATGTATTCTTCTTCCTTCACAATTTGGTTTTGGCTTATGTCCTGGGTTCAGCAGTAGCAGTCATTTTTCTCCTCCTTGGTAGCTGGTGCAGTGCAGTGTTTTGACTTTCGGCTTGGGAACAGAGCTGATAACAATGATGTTTTGGTTTGGCCAAGGACTTTGTGAGCCTCATGCTCTGCCAGGGAGGAGGCAAAGCGGAGAGGAAGCAGAGACAGGACACCTGATCCAAGCTAGCCAAAGGGGTATTCCATACCACAGCATGTCATGCCCAGGATGTAACTGGGAGTTAGCTGGAAGGGCTGAGAGACTGCAGGGTTGGAGGAGGTAACAGTCAGTGCTTGGTTGGGCTGGGGGGGGGGGAGCAAGTTATCAGTTGGCTGGTGGTGAGATGTTGTATTCTCTTCCCTTGTTATTTCCCTTATCATTATTATTATTATTGGTGGTGGCAGCAGTGATTTGTGTTATACCTTAGTTACTAAACTGTTCTTATCTCAACCCGTGGGAGTTGCATTCTTTTCGATTCTCCTCTCCATCCCTCCGGGAGTAGGGGCAGGGAAGGAAGGGGGGGAGTGAGTGAACGAGTTACCTGATTGGGTTTAAACCACAACATCTTATTATTTCATGTCTGTCATCCTGCAATAGCACTGATTTTAATTTTGCTTTGCAAGTCTCACGTTCATTCATAAATACAGTCTCTGCTTTTGAGATGGTTTTGTTTTTTCCTTTCAGGTATATGTCAGGGAGCAGCAGGAGCAGGGTGTTCCACATGGCAAGACTAGCTGGGAGCCCCAGGTAGCCCCAGGCGTGATGCTCCTAGGCCAGCCAGTGACAGGGTGGGGGCCCCAGGGTGGTCTTCTCAGGGTGCCTCAGAGCTGTTGGTGCACTCAGAGCCCTGATGACCCCCCAGCAGGACAAGAGTAGTGGCCTAATTAAAGCCAAAGACTGTTTCTTGGTTTAGACTATTCCACATTCTCACAAATTCACATCTGTCATGTTGTCTTGAAATCTTCTGTAAGTGAGGGAATAGACAGTCATGCTGATAGTCCAAACAGTAGGTCAGTTTTAGCTGGGGTTGTCAAGATACAGTCACCTCCTTCTCGCCTCCTCCGTCACCCCTCCTCCAAAAAGGTAATTTTTTGCATTTTTCCTTGTTCTTCTTTGAGTGACAGCATTTGTAACCACTGCACTGTGGTGACACATGCACTCTGGGTGTGTGAGCTTGGCTAACTGTACATACACGGTACCCCATGCTTGGTGCAAAGAGCATGAGGGGGAATGTGCACCAAGCTGAGTTTACTTCCACTACTTCATAACTTGAGACAGAGTTTCTTGCTGCACCAAAACCACTGCTTCTTAGCAACTTTATGCAATTTTCACCTGATTAGACCAAAAGTTGGTTTTTTCCCTCCCCATGCTGACTCTTGGCATCCCTTTTTTGGCCTGTGGATTCTCTTTTCCATTTAATTACTGCTTATTTTTTATGTGTCTGTTTGTTTGTGTGTGTAGGCTTTAAACATGGATCTTTGAAATAAAAAGATGTTGTCTTCTTATTTCTCACTGATGATACCATCACCCTCTCTGCCCTAAACACCAAGCTCACCTACTGTTCCACTGAGAAAAGGACCTTGGCATCATCTGGGGGTAGAGTGCATTTGCTCTGTTCAGCCTTGTCATCAGTATCAGCGGTGAGTAGGGTTCAGTATTCACACAGATATCCTACCAGGGAAACACCTCTCATCCCCAGAGGCAGGTATCACAGAAGAGCTGGCAGCTGGCAGTCTTCCTATCAAGTGTAATTCTTGTCTTCTTGCTACTGGGAACTTATTCATTTATGGCAATGTGGTAGTTTAAGGCAGAGGCTCAAATAGCAGATGCTTATCTTATCACCCTAAGGCCCCTTGTGTAATGCTCCTATCTTCCTCAAAACCAGTGAGACTGAAGATAAGGAAGGAATCAGGGCAGCTCAAGGACTTGTGCCAGCTGTGCGCTCTTGCTAGGGGTAATGTTGCCAAGGAATGGGGAGGCAATGGAGTTGCATGGCTGGGCTCTGAGAGATGTCAATCCTGAAAAACTACCATTTAATGAACAAACAAACAAACAAACAACACATTATATCCCCACAAGCATTGTTAGCAGGGAAGCGGGTTGCTTGCGGAGCCTCACTGCCATCTAGCATGTGAACATGGTCTATATTTAATCCTTTGAAACTTCCCAAATAAGAATTCTTTTAACATGAACTGAAATCTCTGACCTCCATAAAATACAAGGCAGGGTTACATGTCCCCACTTCCTCCCTGTTGCTGCAACACAGCCTTCATACTTGTGTGTTTGAATCATCATGTTTCCAATGCTAACACCCAGTCTCCAGCAGCGTTCCTACATAGTAGGGAAACAGAACGCGTGTCGGACAAAACCTGACAAAGCAACACTTGGATTTAGGTCAGGCACAGCAAACAGGAGTTACTTGCATGCTATACCTGGCTCCCATTCAAACACGGAGCCTGATGAATTCACACTAGCCCAGGCATGCAGAATGGTAACTCCCTTTATCCTTTCCAGAGAGATTTCTTTTCAGATGATACCTTCAGCTCCTCATTTCAGTGCCCCCACAACTACCATTCACACAGGCTGCCTGACTGCTGGCCACCCCCATGGGTGTTACTTCTACTATTAACGCAAACTCTAGAATCCACTGCTGACAAGGGGCATGTTTGCACCACCAAGATAAACATATATCTCTCACTACAACTGCTGTGCTGCCAGCATGCTGCTATTCAGTTGCCAATTTACCATTCAATACTGCTAAGTACTGTTAGAAAGCAAGCATCAGGCAGTGCTGAAACTCCATCTGCACATCCTAAACCATCCAGATTGTCTAGCTTGGCCTCCTGTGTAACTGACTAAAAGACCCACTGCTGGACCTAAAAACTTACGATGGACCTTTGAAATTCACAGGGCATGCAGCCTTCATTTTATGTCTTGGATAGCAAATTCATCATTCATAGTTTTTGTCTCTCACCCCACTTCTTGATCCCTTCCCATTTTCCCCCAGATTCTATTGCTTCCTAGTGGTAGCAGCAGACTAAATTTCTGTTCCAGAACTGGCAGAGACTTTTAACTCTGCATTTCGGTCTGGTTTTGCAGAACCTTCACTTTGTAATACCTGAACTCTTTATTCCCTGGTTGCTGGAGTTGAATTTTGTCCTTTCTTGTCTTCTGTACCAGTTCAAAGCCCCTTAGTGCAGCTCACTCTGCAGTAACGAAGTTATAGACAAATGTTACAAATATTTTGATTAATGTATTATGATACCATACTAAATGCATGATGATTTTACTATTTATAGGGATTCTCTTTGCTTATATTTTATATTCAAAATCAGAAACTACAAGTATCACAAATACATAAAATATGCTGAATTTAGCCATAAAGTATTTCTCAGCTTTGCCAGTTCCTGATGGAAAATTCATATTTTAATTTAAGACTGATTTGGTGGTAGGAGATTACACAGATACCAGTGGGTTTTATGGGATCATTTGGGATTAGGTAGCATCTTAAGTATTTTGCCAGGTTGTACCAGAAACCAGTCTAGCATAGCTCTGTATGTTCTTCAGCCTATACTCAAAGTTTAACGTGGATACACCTCACTCTTGAAACGATTTTCAATGTTTCTATTGAAAACGTATGTGAGCTAGGCACAGTCAACCACAGTATGAATTCTCTGAAATGTCTCTTAAGTGCTTAGGTTCCTGAGAAGCTTTCAAGGTGTTCTGAAGTAAAACACACAGCTTCTCTCTATAGCACACAGGTTCTGCATGTGTGTGTGGGTCGCAAAAGCCAAGTTCATAGACTGCAATAGCTCCAGTCTTCTCAATTTCTCTCTGCTCAGTGCTTTAAAACTGTAAACTAGTGTGGGGTTTTTGACATTGCTAGTTTTATGTTGGCTCTCATATGGTTGGGCATCCCCTCAGTAGCAGCCAGAGTAACTTTCCAGTCCTGATTATTTTCAGCACACTTCTAGAAGTCTGGAATGGGCAGTCACTTTGGACCCTAATGGTTCTTGCGTACTGTAATTGTTGATTTGGATGTATTTACCCCTTTCATTTGCTACTTTAATTGTGTGTGTGTATAAAAATTAAGACTCCTGGTAGATAATTTTAGTGTGGGTTCCAGGGACTTTGGCTTTTTCTTAGGCATTTAGATGGGGAACTCCAATGGGTTGTCTGTACCGTTGCCATGCATTAAAGGAGCTGGAATAAAATTGGCACAGTATTCAGGTTTACCCAAATGAGGTTGTTGAGCAGGATCCAGAAGATCTGTATCTACAGAGGGCAAACACTGTATTTAAACAGAAACAAAGCCAGTGATTTATTTAATTATTTTCTAAGAGCTGTCATGGCGCTCAGTACTATATAAACATTCTCTGCCCTGGGTTATTAATACTACCAGGCACAAACTGGTTCAAGACTCAAAACTCCTTACATGAAATATTCCCAGAACAAAAGCTTTAAGGACAAGTTAAAAGGACAAGTTATCCGTAGAGGAATCATGTTAATGAAACTTCAGACTTCAAAAATAGCTACATGTTCCAAGACGAATAAATTCACATTTAAGGAGCTAACTCTCTGCCTCTACTACCCCTTAGTGACTATTGCCATAGTACATTTCTGCCCTGCTGAGTGTGTGTGTGATTCCGGTCTCATCTTTTTGTTGTGCGATAAGGAATATCCACTCCTTCTATAAATACGGAGAAAAAGTAGGAGATCGGATTTTGGGTCTTACACTACATAATGATCCCCTATTTAATAAGAACAAGAAGGTTTTGGTCTTTAGACTGCCGAGCTCTGGGAATGCTAAGGAGTCACTGCAGGGTCCCCAGCCTGTGTCCTGAGTGGGTGGAGAGTGCAATGGAAAATGTCATGCTGGAGGAAAACCAGTATGAAAGGATTGTAACTCTTATAGAAGGACTAAAAGAGACAAGCTGTTTGGAGGCACACTGGCAGAAGAAAAAAGAAGGAGTGTTTTAGAAAGATAACTTAAACATGCTAAAACATCATGAGAAAGGCTGGAAAAATTGTACTTTTACCTAAACGTATCAGGCTGAAAGAACCCCAAAGGTACAGGGGTCTTTGATGAAAACATCAGTGAGTATATAAAAAAAAATAGTGTCTGCATGCTTAGGTCAGTGAAGATTGTATCTTATGCAAGGCCACTTGAAAGACAGAGCTCTCACAAAAATTACAGATTATTCTGGGCCCATGAAAATCATCCTGGGTTTAATTACAGCATTAAAGACAAATCCACAAAGTTGTAAGTTCTGCTGGCAAGGCAAGCAATCATTATAAACCTGGAAAAGGGATCACACAGAAATTGTAAACAAGGACTGTGAGAGATTTCAGTACCAGATATTTTTGTCTTTAGAAATGTTTTTCATTTCAAAAAAGTCATCAGCACTTCTGCTCAGCCAGAACTTGCTCATAAGACTAACCAGGATTTCTTAGCATAAACTGTTTATAAATAGATACCATCAACTCCCAACTAATCAGTTTTTCAGAATTTTAAAGATATTTCAGTACATGAATCCCTGGGGCGATGCTTGTCCTTTTGTCACAGTACTTTACTTTTCTTTTTTCAGTGCTTTATCCTGTTTCAGCATCAAAGGCTCCACGCAAGCAAGGGAACCAAAAACCAGAGAGAAAGCAGTGAAACTGAGCTCACAGAAAGCACTGTCAAAAGCTGAAAATAAGCCACAAGACAATGAACTAGAAAGGTATATCTCTTTTTATTAATTTTCAGTTCCAGGAATTGTTTGGAAAGAGAAGACTGTCAGGTAAAGATGTCCCTGTATTTTGACATTTAATTACAGCTAATACTGCAATAAAAAGAGGAAAGATGGACAAAAGGAAAATTCTCTTCTGATATTCAGGTGACTTTTACAAAAGAAAAATATTTCGAAAGAAACAAAAAATCAGTCAAAACAAGAGTGCAGAGTGTTCACAAGAAGAGTTGTGAACAGTCATACAATACGGTTCCTCTCTTGGCACTTTAAACCAAAATTGTGTTATGAATATCCTGATCCAGTGCCAGGATGAGTTGCTAGAGATGATAGTTACACTGACTTCAGTGGGTACTGCATGCCAAACTGGGAGCTGAGTCCCTCAGATCATCAGACAAGAGCTGTACAAGACTGTAACGCATTTTACATGCATTGTATTACCTTTGTTACAGCATCCCTAACATCCCTAACCCTACAGTGGGATTTGTGCAGCTGGGCCCTTCTTCCTGCAGGGACCCTAAATGATAGCAACAAAAATCTTTGAGTAAGGGTGACACTACGAGGTTGTGGCCTGAGGCAGTGGAACACAGTAAGCATTTGAACAGGATGGAAAGTCCTCTATAGCGAAAGCTAAACTAGCTAAACTACACTGCTTCTGCCAGGTTTATTTCAGTACTAGTCATACATACACATCAGAGAAAAAATACAATAAACAACTCTGACTTTCTGATTTTAGCTATGTTGTCATTTTGCTTGGAGTGTGACAAGCATAACTGCGTGCTTATCAAACTTCAGGTGATGACTTCTTGGAAAGTTATCTGTGAAGACAGAAGAAACCCAACTCTTCCTGCCTGTTGGAACAGACTCTTGATGCCTGAAAATTTGTGACTGACTAGACAGAAACTTTACAATACCTGTGTAAATAAGGAGTATTAAAAATTACCATGTCCTGGTAAGTGGGAATTCACACCACTGAAATACCACCCAAGAATTAGTTCTTATGCAAGTTGAAGGCAGAGGTGGATGAAGAGGTAGAACTGCTCACAGTGGGCTGGATACATCTGCTGTGTAATCCATTCCCTTCTCCTACCCCCTTTTTAGAAACTTTCTTGTCAGAATTCAAACACTGGTGGCCCACTTCTGGTACTAGATCTGCATTAACATGAATTCTACTGGGACCTTTGTTTGGTCTTTTCTTACCTACTGCATTTGTTTGAGAGGGGCTGCAAGGAGAGCCCTAAAAGAACACCCACTGCAATACCCTGCCCAGTCCAACACCAGCTTTACTTCACATTGAAGAGATGTGGATCTGGTAATCCAGATCATCCACCTAAGATGAATTTCATGCATAAATGATCATGAAAATGAGTCTATAATGATAGGCCTATACCATGTAACTTTATCTGTCTAATGTTAGATGACAAGTAGGCAGAAGCACCCTTTAGAGGTGCTTGTGTCTCTGGCTGACTCACCGGGATGACTAACCTCACTGATGCCTACAATCAGGCTGGTCATGTTCCCCCTCCCACTGTGCTAGATCCTCACTAGGTGGTTCTTCATATACAGCAGGCAACTCACATGCTACACATACATCACTCATGGCATCTGCTGGTATCTTATGGCACAATTATAAAATAGTTATTTGGAAACGGCAGTTTCTTGAAAAGACAGCCTAGGTTAAAGCTTGAGATGCTTTCTTCTTTCCATTTGTTTTCCCAGCTGCTCTCGTTGTCTAGCATTTGGCACTGCTGTAAAAGTTCTAGTGCCATAGTTTAAAAAAAAAAAAAAAAGACAATCTTCTGCTGTAGTTTACAGTAGGTCTGTTCACAAAGACCAGAACTTTATATGCTGCAATGGCAAAGAGTTTATATCCCTGAGATATTCTACTACTCTACAGCTGTAAAAAAGAAGCCAAATCAAACCTAAAATAATTTAGTATGGAAAACACATTCCAGCTTTAATAGCACACTGGGATTTTATTTAGGTTTATTACAATGAGTCATAGTATGTAAACTTCACATGCAGTTACTGAAGTCATGTGTCTGCCTTATTTTAGCTTTGGAAACAGCAGCAATGCCAAGATTCCTTGTTGCCTTTGAGGGAGGACTTGAGATTTCCCAAATGACAACATTATGGTACCCTAATAAGCAATTTTGTTGTTTTTTCACTCTTTGGCTAGAACATAGAGGGGTAGATTCACCAGACAAGCCCTCTCCACATTAAATCTTCCTATAAACACCTTGGCATGTTAATGCTGGCTCAACTCCGCTGGTGTCAGCAAGGGTAGGATTCCCATTTGGGATGGTCTGACAAAAGGATGCTTTGTTCTGTATCGGTCTGGCCTGCCTTAAGCAGAAATGAGCCATGCACAGGTGAAACCAGCAAAGCTCTATTAGTACTGGTAGTTCCACTGATACTTTCATTACTGGAGCTGTACAGATCAGAAATCCCTTCTGAGGGGTAGGGAGAATGGAATCCAAAATCAACTTTCCACCCTTCTCCTTACCTTTCTGGTAGGCCCTATGGAGGATTTAAGCAAAGTGCTGTCCTCATTCATCAGGTGAGTTTCCTCCACTGCACTTCTGCAGCCCTTCAAACAGAGAGAGAGAGAGAGGTGGAAAGGGACAGATAAGACTTCTCTGCTTCAGTAAGTGCCATGCCCATTCCTGCAGGTATAAAAGGGTAGCATGCAGTCATCTATATAAAGAATGTTCTTCAGATGGATTATGTATAACTCCCTGATGGCAAGGGTATCAAATGAAGGTCGAACATCAGAGACCTTTAGGCTATTACGAAATATGACTCATGGATTAGTTAACTGCCTGTCAGATTTTCCATTATGAAACTTTAACCACAGCTCCTATCTGAACAGCACCATCACCTGTAGAAGTACAAACAAACAAGTGGTTATGTTTGCATTTGCACTGAAGTAGGTCAGGGGATGTGCTATAGTATCAAGAGAAGCTTTTTCTTTAATTACAAACTATTAATTCTGGAATAAAAATTGGGGGAGGGGGAAATTCTGTGGTAGTAAAAAAGACTGTTTTGAAGTACATATTTTCCAAGGATTCTGTGAGATTAATCTTTACAGTGTAATTGTATGTGATGAATCAGCCTAACCCCTCCCCGTGAATATCATTATTTTAGCCATAGTAAACATCAGTGCTTTCTAATTGAAGCATTTACTTTTCCAGTTCCACATGGTGGCATGAGCAGAAGTGGAAAAGCAACTATTCCTGTTCTGAAAAATGGCTATTTAAATACTAAACTAAAAAAAAAAAAAAAATTAAAAAAATTTAAAAAATTAAGGATTTTCTTTTTAAATCCGTAAGAAGATTTATCCATTTGGTGGAAGACCCTCACAAGTCTCTCAGCACCCATTACATCTGGCTGTAAATTAGAAAAGGCAGGAGGTGTATTCTGAAAATGCACCACAGGAAGTGGGGCACTTGACCTGTGTGTCATCAGTTTGAGGGACTCCACAGGTGAGATTCAGCTCAGCTAATTTTAGATATCTACAGTGTCTATCTCTACATCTGAGCCTGCTGCCCCATAGGCACTTTAAAGGTATGTCTTATCTGATCTATTTTAAATATCTACCTTGAGATGAGATGATTCATGACCTTAGAGTGCCTTTTTCTCCACTGTGGCCATAAATAGGGGGCTGAGGTGACTAGCTTGGCTGGAGAGTCTTCCATGTAGCCAACTACAGCTGATTAGATGAACTCTGCCTGGATGCCCTGCCTCCAAAAGGCTGGTGATTTATGTGAAATAAGTTGGTTAACGCCATTCATTGCTATTGCAATGTCTTGTTTGTATCACAAAAACACTACCACATCTGGCACAAATGACTCCCAGCAGGCTGAAACAGCCTAGAGGCTACTAATTGAAGAGGAAATCTGAACCACTTAGATAAATTTCATTACTGTATTATCTTCTTGCCTCTAGAGATGTTCCAGATCACAAGTTAGGTATGGAGTTCTCACTCCTCCTACCACTGTGGCATGTAATCTGTGAAGACATAAATTTCCATTTCCATACCTGTTAGTCCAGCTCATTTCATAAACACTATATTCATTTTAAGTGTTAAACTGCTGCTCTACTGGAAGCTCAGAAGACACAAACTGTAAGGCACAATGAAAAACAATTTGTTCTCAAGAAGTGAAGTCTGAGGAGAGCCAAAATAGCAGTACATGAATATATAAAAAGTAACTGCAAAGAGGAAGGAAATGAACTACTCTTCCTGTTTACTATGAATAGGCTAAAAAGCAATATGCTTACAGTACAAGGAGACTTAAGTTATTCCAGGGTGAGGTGACATGCAACAACAAGCCATGCAGCCACGTATTGGAGCTGAACAGCAGCATCATAGATCTTTTAGACAAAGGGGAAGTCAGTGGGATCTGCTGTCTCACAGGGAGGCAGCGGCAGCTCCTGCTTCCCTGCAGGCACTGAACCGGCTGCCTCTGAATGCGGTGGGAGGGTTACGCCTCTGCGGAGCCTGTGGGTGTCTGAAAGGAGCTGAGGGGCCCTGGCTCGATGATCGGCTTTTCAGTCTCAGCTTGAAGCAGGGGTTCCTGCCTCATATTTGAGAAGTGGTGGCTGTGCTGACACAATGACAGCCTGATGACCCACCTCTTAGGAAAAGCCAGTTGCTACCAGGGTTGGGAGCCTCCCCCAGTTTGGGAATGTAGTTTGTGCTCTGGAGATCCAGTCCAATGAGCACCCATCCAGAGTGGATGAATAATCTTAAAACAGTGTGATGGACTAAATGTCTCAAAACCCCTTAACCATATATGATTTAAGTGGAAAAGCTGCAATGTACAAACTGAAGCTTGAGTTAATCTTCCCAATGGAGTGGGCCAGAGCTCCAGCTGCACGACCTCCATTGCTGACCAAAGTCAGCAAAAGGGATAGTGTGGTCTTTGAAGAACCCATCTAGAATGAAAAGACTCTTTTCTCCTGACATAATTTTTTGTGGTTCTTTCTCTGCTGCCATCACGGAGATATGAAAGATTATGCAGCTGGGTGCTCCTACTTACTACACCTTGTTCCTCTGTAGGAAATACTGTTCCAGCACCATATCAACAATGAAGAAAACATTCAGGTGGGGGGGAAAGTGATTTCATTTAAAATAAAAGCAGAAACAAACCAGCTTTCATTCAGCCGCACTCACAGTCTCACAGGTGCAGGCACCAGGTTAGCTCATTCAAGCCATCCATCCAAAATCCAGGCAACGTGAAGATTGTGCCCAGGTAATAGGTCCAGGATCTGCTGAAATGCCACGGAGAACAAGGGATGCCAGCTATCAAGTCATCTTCATGTCTCCTGGGTTATTCTTGGGTCAGTGACCATGCACAGGGTTTTGGACGTCTTTCTGTTATGTTTCTGGAACTGGCAGTATCTTCATCCTGTCCCAGGTCTGGCAGTCAGCAGGACTAATCACTTTGTCTCCAGATCTCAGTGGTTTGTGAAACAGCAGACAGATGCCCTGTGGTCTTGATGACCTGCTAATCTGGGTGTCATTGCAGGCCATTCAGAGAGCCCTTCCCCTGTTGAGTGCTCCTGCTGGTGCCTCAACACCCAAGCCTTCCCACTCCTTTTCTGTTCACACCTGTATGAACCTTTGTATTATAAACCTCTACACTACTTCCATCTCCCTGGAGATCCTTCTCTGGCTAAGGGACAGACCTAATCAATACTCAACAGCAACAGGAACTGGGCAGGTGGGCCTTCTTTCCCCCTTCTCTTGAAAACCACTATTGGGTTTGGTTAATTTGTCCCTCAGTCTTCATGATTTAGGTATTTTAGTTCCTGGCAGGGCACAGCAAGGGCAGCAGTTCCCTTGGGGCTGGGACTCCAGGGGCTCTCCCCAAGGCATCAGAGCAGGGCCTGGCAGCCTGGGGCCCATCCTATTCCCCAGTCAGGACCACCTGGGGGTACCAGGGCAGCCTCAGCCCCAGGCACCTCTCCAGCTCGAGGACAGCCAAGGGTGGGCCAAGCTGCTGGCCCATGGGTGAGCCTGGCTCAGCAGGACCCATGGCAGGGCTGTGGGGAGGTGGAGACATTGCTGGGGCAGGGGCTGGTGGCCCCACAGGGTGACATAAGGTTCTGGGACACTAGCAGGGGGGGGAAGCCCTGGAGGTTGACAAGGATAGGGCAGTCGGGGCTGGTGGTGCCCTCAGGGCCCTAACAATCCCATAGGAATTTCTGAGCTATAATCACTCTAATATTTGGTCAGTGACCCTCTAGATGTTTTTCCAAAGAAAACCCTAATGTGACATAAAAGTTACATTTGGTATTTAGAAATGGTGATTGGAAGAGAAAAGGCTTACAGAAACCGAAGTGAGAAACATTATTGCCTTCTTCAAAGTATAGTATGAATGTTGCTTAATATAGAAGCCATCTTGACTACGTGCTTATTTGGATTTATGCAATTACCAGCTTACCAGTTCAAACCAGTTCACAGTAAGAATGTGCAGCATCCAAGATTTACTGATGGGTCTCTCTCATTTCTTCTTGCTGTTATAAATCTCTCTTCTTTTGTCTTCACCTTCTGTTACTTTGAGCTTGCCTACAAGTTAAAAGCACACTCATAAAATTACGGTCTGCTTGTAAACCAACACAGTGAACTCAAGGCATTCATGCAGTGTTGAAAGAGGGGCAGTAGGCAGATACACATGGCTTTTTCCTATTGAGCAAGATGGTACTGTAGGTTTTTGGCAAAGGACTACATTTTAATACCTGTAGTAAAGCAGTGGAGGCCAATACTTGCACAGAGGCAGCAGTCCCTGCTCCTGCTCTATGAGTGCTGCGCACCAGCCTGGCTTGGGTAGGAAAAAGGCAGTTGCTGCAGTGTGAAACAGCCTGCTCCACAGCATGTCCCAGAACTTAATGGCTGCTGCTTTGGTGAGACTGACTGGTGGTATTTTACCTCTGTCCATCAGACTGTGGCTCCTGCTGAGGTCAAGACCATGCTGCCAGCCTTTATTCACATTTGAAGGACATAATCTGCAGAAGCTGCTGGACTCTCTTTGTTCTGGTGCAGGAAAATTTATTGCTTTGCAAGTTCTTCTTGTTCCTAATTGACCTGATCTAACCTGAAAGAAACTGTCTGTATTCCTGCAAAGAAATACCAGGGTATCCACATGGCCTTTTGCCCAGGTTTAACATAATTTCTTTAAAGCAAACTGCAAATTAATAGTGCAACTTTCCTGTGCAGGCAAGCCCTTAATCAAATTAGAACATGGAAAACAGTATCTGGGAAGACAAAGCAGTGCTTAAGCTTTGGGAGTGAGAGAGGGATGTAATTTGGGAGTCCAGTGCAGATAATAGAGAGATCTGAATGCAGAGAGATAAAAGTGCTGAAGGTTTTGAAAATCTAAGCTAGCAATGAATCTAGGTGTATGAAACACAGAGCCCAACTCAGAACTTTCAGTGTTCATAGAACTGCCATCTTCCTTCCATTTGTTCTTCTAGTCAGGAAAAAAACCCTTGCCATTTTAGTCACAACCCACTCTCCCTTTGATCCCCTACAACTTCAAGCCACAGGAAAAGCCCAACATGGTTCTGGCAGTGCACAAGCTGGAGAATTCAGTTAGTGCTGCTTCTCAGTAACAATATTTAATACTCCAAAATCTCTCTCACTTATTAAGGAGTACTAGCAACCCTGGGGATCCCTCAGATAGCTGAGGCCACTGCTGCTTAACCCAGACACCCCTGACAACTACACTATGTTGTGCAACTACCATCTGCAAAGGTGTCAAACCTGTCCACGCAAGAGGGGAGAGCACTGGCAAGGCTCTTCCTTGAAACCCCAGGGCATACCTGCACCATCCCCTATGTGCAGTGTGGCCAGGGAAAATCCTCCACAGGCAAGAGAGGAGCATGGCAGAGTCAGGAGCTCACTGGCACAGCAAGGATGTTTAGCTGGGACATGGGCTGGAGGCTGGGAGTGAGGGGCTGGATATTTCATCCGTTTCTGGTCTGGGTACTGGCTAGTAGCAGCAATCCCTGGTCAGCTGACTGAGCATCCTGTCTTCACAGGGAAGTGACTCCAGCAGCCTGTTGGCTGTGAACACAGAGGCTCAGGGAGACAGAGGCAAGCCTCTCCTGTGGCAGTACTACACTTGCTCTGGATCCAGGCAAGCAAAGCAGCCCCAGTAAGACACTAGGCCAGTACTTTCTTGGGTGAGGCACGTTAACATTTTAAGCTCCAACAAGCAGCATGGGTGTATCTTTGCTAGTCTGCTTACTCTTGCCTCCAAAGAAGACTTCCTCCAAGATCCAAGCAAGAGACACATAAGAGAGTGCCATTAGGAACTATCCACCTACAGCAGAGAGATAAAATTAACAGTTGTCTCGTCTCCCATCTCTTTGTCCCCAGTCTTGTCCCCCTCTGCTACCATTTCAGTGGCAGCCTTCAGCAGCACTCCGGTCACCAGCTCCTGGACCCTGAGCCCAGCTCAACAAGTATCACTCATGTGAAATTCATGGACTCATTCTTCCTGGTGTCTGATCCTAGTGTAACACAAGAAATACAGATAAAACTGTGCTTGTACTTCCTCAGTTCCCACAGAAGCCTGTGACTGCCTGATCTTGTCACTAAACCATTACAGAAAAGGAGGGCTTCATGTGTGCATGTCTACGGGGGTATGATATAATAGGCATCGCAGAAACATGGTGGGACGGCTCCTATGACTGGAGTGCTGGAATGGAAGGTTACAGGCTCTTTAGAAAAGACAGGCCTGGCAGGCGGGGAGGGGGACTTGCCCTTTATGTTAGGGATAGGCTGGAGAGTACGGAACTCTGCCTGGGGACAGGTGAGCAGTCCACAGAGAGTTTGTGGGTCAGGGTTAAAGGGAAAACAGCTATGGGAGACATTACTGTGGGGATCTGTTACAGACCGCCTGATCAAGGAGAACCTGTGGATGAAGCACTCCATAGACAGATAGGAAAAGCCTCACACTCACAGGTCCTTGTTCTCATGGGTGACTTCAACCACCCTGACATCTGTTGGAAGGACGGTATGGCCCGGCACAAGCAATCCAGGAAAGGGAAGGGCTCGTTGGAAATGTGACTCTCCAGGGCAGCCTTGGATGCAGCGATCATGAGATGCTCGAATTTGAGATCCTCAGGACAGTGAGAAGAGCGTGCAGCAAGCTCACTGCCCTGGACTTCAAGAGAGCAGACTTTGGCCTCTTCAGGAACCTGCTTAGGAAGGTTCCATGGGATACAGCCCTAGAGGGCAGGGGAGCCCAAGACTCTTGGCTGATATTCAAGGATCACCTGCTACAGGCTCAGGAGTGCTGCATCCCAACCAGAAGGAAGTGCAGCAGGAGGGCCAGGAGAACTCCTTGGATGGATAAGGAGATGCTGAGGAAAATTCAGTTGAAAAAAGAGACTTATAAAAAGTGGAAGCAAGGACAG
This sequence comes from Pezoporus wallicus, assembly GCF_028554395.1. Taxonomy (NCBI): domain Eukaryota; kingdom Metazoa; phylum Chordata; class Aves; order Psittaciformes; family Psittacidae; genus Pezoporus; species Pezoporus wallicus. The sequence goes on along the minus strand of NW_026638681.1, from coordinate 5,186 downwards.
GCGGCCTGGGAAGAGTACAGGGATGTTGTCCGAGAAGCTAGGGACCAGGTTAGGAAAGCCAAGGCCCAGTTAGAATTAAACTTGGCTAGGGATGTTAAGGATAACAGGAAGGGATTCTATAGGAACGCAGCAAATAAAAACCAGACTAGGGACAATGTAGGCCCCCTCAGGAAGCTCTCAGGAGAACTGGCTACACAGGATGAGGAGAAGGCTGAGGTTCTGAATGACTTCTTTGTCTTGGTCTTCACTGTCAAAGGCTCTGACCGCACCACCCAAGTCTTGGAAGGCAGATGCAGGGACTGTGAGAATGAAGACCTTGGGCCCACTGTAGGAGAGGAACTGGTTAGAGACCATCTTAAAAATCTGAACGTGCACAAGTCCATGGGACCTGATGAGATCCATCCGCGGGTCCTGAAGGAGCTGGCAAATGAAGTTGCGAAGCCGCTGGCCATCATATTTGAGAAATTATGGCAGTCAGGTGAAGTTCCCAACGACTGGAAAAAGGGAAATATAACCCCCATTTTCAAGAAGGGGAAAATGGATGACCTGGGGAATTACAGACCAGTCAGTCTCACCTCTGTGCCTGGCAAAATCTTGGAGCAGATTCTCCTGGAAGGCATGCTAAGGCACATGAAAAACAACAAGGTGCTTGGTGACAGCCAGCATGGCTTCACTAAGGGGAAATCCTGCCTGACCAATTTGGTGGCCTTCTATGGTGGGGCTATGGAACTGATGGTCAGGGGTAGAGCAGCTGATGTCATCTACCTGGACTTGTGCAAAGCGTTCGACACTGTCCTGCGTGACATCCTTGTCTCTGAATTGGAGAGACATCAATTTGATGGTGTCCTGGGTTCAGCAGTAGCAGTCATGTTTCTCCTTCTTGGTATCTGGTGCAGTGCTGTGTTTTGACTTTCAGCCTGGGAACAGAGCTGATAGCGATGTTTTGGTTTGGCCAAGGACTTTGTGAGCCTCATGCTCTGCCAGGGAGGAGCGGAAGCCAGGAGGAAGCAGCGACAGGACACCTGACCCAAACTGACCAAAGAGGTATTCCATACCACAGCATGTCATGCCCAGGATGTAACTGGGAGTGAGCCAGAAGGGCTGGGACTGCGGGGTTGGAGGAGGTATTGGGCAAAGCTTGGTCGGGCTGGGGGGGCGAGTTATCGGTCGACTGGTGGTGAGATGTCGTATTCTCTTCCCTTGTTATTTCCCTTATCATTATTATTATTATTGGTGGTAGCAGCAGTGATTTGTGTTATACCTTAGTTACTAAACTGTTCTTATCTCAACCTGTGGGAGTTGCATTCTTTTTGATTCTCCTCTCTGTCCCTCCGGGAGTAGGGGCAGGGAAAGAAGGGGGGGAGTGAGTGAACGAGTTACCTGATTGGGTTTAAACCACGACAGATGGATGGACCACTCGGTGGATAAAGAACTGGCTGGATGGCCGCACACAAAGAGTTGTGGTCAATGGCTCAATGTCCGGCTGGAGATCAGTAATGAGTGGTGTCCCTCAGGGATTTGTGTTGGGACCGGTCTTGTTCAACATCTTTGTCAGTGACAAGGACAGTGGGATTGAGTGCGCCCTCAGCAAGTTTGCCGATGACACCAAGCTGTGTGGTTCTGTTGATACGCTGGAAGGAAGGAATGCCATCCATGGGGACGTTGACACGCTTGTGAGGTGGGCTGATGCCAACCTCATGAATTTTAACCATGCCAAGTGCAAGGTCTTATACCTGGGTCAGAGCAATCCCAGGCACAGCTACAGGTTGGGCAAAGAAGAGATTCAGAGCAGCCCTGTGGAGAAGGACTTGGGGGTGCTGGTCGATGAGAAACTGAACATGAGCCGGCTTCAATGTGTGCTTGCAGCCCAGAAAGCCAACCGTATCCTGGGCTGCATCAAAAGGAGCGCGACCAGCAGGTGGAAGGAGGTGATCCTGCCCCTCTGCTCTGCTCTTGTGAGACCTCACTTGGAGTATTGTGTGCAGTTCTGGTGTCCTCAACATAAAAAGGACATGGAACTGTTGGAACAAGTCCAGAGGAGGGCCACGAGGATGATCAGGGGACTGGAGCACCTCCTGTATGAAGATAGGCTGAGAAAGTTGGGGCTGTTCAGCCTGGAGAAGAGAAGGCTGCGTGGAGACCTCCTAGCAGCCTTCCAGTATCTGAAGGGGGCCTATAGGGATGCTGGGGAGGGACTCTTCATTAGGGACTGTAGTGACAGGACAAGGGGTAACGGGTTTAAACTTAAACAGGGGAAGTTTAGATTGGATATAAGGAGGAAATTTCTTCCTGTTAGGGTGGTGAGGCACTGGAATGGGTTGCCCAGGGAGGCTGTGAATGCTCCATCTCTGGCAGTGTTCAAGACCAGGTTGGACGAAGCCTTGGATGATATGGTTTATTGTGAGGTGTCCCTGCCCATGGCAGGGGGGTTGGAACTAGATGATCTTAAGGTCCTTTCCAACCCTGACTATTCTCTGTTCTATGATTTAAAAAAATGAATAAAGAGAAGCCTTGAGTGATGCCTCAAGACTAGCATATGATTGAAATGGCCAACCTTCTCTGTGTACCCCTATTCTAGGGTCATAGCTTATAAAGCTTTCTGTCTCTCCTTTCTGTAAAGAGTCTCTGCTTTCTGTAACAGCCTTTTGTGGCTTTTCAGAGAAAGATGTGAATGTCTTTAAAGTTTTCAAACACGCTTTAGGTGTCTCTTCAGAGAATTAGCATGAATCTGCTCTTCATCAAGGCCTCCCCAATCAATCATGTACATTCTATCAGCCTCTACCAGTCTGGGAGCATAGAGAGATGAGGGAAGGAGAGCTAACAAGACTTGATGACAATACACTAGCCAAAGCACAGAGGAGCTCTTAATCAGATTGCCTTTTAATTCTTCATGTATGTTAGAGGCATAATGTCCTCTCTTAAGACTTAGGATAGAGGAGCAGTCAGCATAGGCAATGACAGAACAAAGTGTTGCAGTGGAGTGGAAAATTTTCTAAACATTCTGTCAAATGCTCTCCGGGCAGAGTTTAATAACCATATTTTTATCGGAAACTCCCTTTATTCCTTGGAATAAGATTTTATATCAAAACAGAGAAAAAAGACCCAAACTAGAAATCCATCTCTGTGTATTTTGGCTAGAATAGCTGAAGTAATTCTACAGGCCAAAACTCCGTCGAGGTTTTCCTGAGATTTCCTGCTGAGTCCCGTGATTTATGCAGCAAGCACCCCAGGGTATTTCTTCCCTGAAAAAATGAGGGTGCACATCCTGCACTCTCCTGTTGCGCACCTTCCTACCCAGAGAAGGAGGCTGTGGCTCCACACAGGCTTCTTCAGCAGTAGTACTGGCTGCGGCAGCTTCAGGCTCCTGTTTTCCCTACCTGGAGCTAGTTACCCCACTCTTGTGGACTGGCATAGGCATTTGAGTAACCACCCCAGGCAGAGAGAAGGGGTGATCTGGGTGAAAAATAGCACCCTCTCCTCACTGGTTTATTTGAGAGGCTGAAATGAGCTGGGAGTGCAGAGCTTGGTAGGGACTACATAAGATGGCAATGACGGTGAAATAAATGCTTAGCTTAAGTATAGCAGCTTTGTTCTGCACACTGAGTTAAGTGCATGTATGGTGGGAAATATTCACTAAATTGAAGAAGCTCACTGACTACAAACCATTCATTTCTTTGGGCAAAGAGCTGACTTTGGCAGGGTTTTTCTCCTACCCCTGTGAACAGAGTATTTTAAACTCATATCAGTTCTTTCATTCACTGAATGGACTGGCATCACTAACACTATACTGGGACAGCTGAAGGGAACACACTGAGAACAGGAACATATGGCAAGTGCTGAGAACTGCCTACACCAGTGCTGCTACAAGAATGTCTGAAGAACAGACAGATGTGAGGAACCTGGGAAAGCCATCCAATACAATCAATCCTGCTTTTGTTCTGAAGTTACAGGAAGAGTGCCAGCTTTAGAAATGATTTTTCATTTTATTCTGACATATATACATTACATTTACATGCACTATTTTAAAACATATCTGTTGGTCCAAAGAGTTTTGTAGCTGCTGCTGTAGGGAAATGCAGATTGTGTAGTGAAGGCTTCACTAAGAATATACATATGGTTACATGTGTTTCTTCTTCTCATGCTATTCCTCGAAATCAGTAAGACGCTGCCTTCTGATGCCTAAAAAAGTCTCCAGAAAACTGAGAAATGATCATGTGTAGCATTGAAAAAATATGCTGTTAAAGACAGATCTCTGATATTACTGAGAGATACACACCACTGACTAAAGACTGTTCCTCAATCCCTTTGCTAATTTGCTGCTTGACAACATTGTATTTTTTTATTGCTCTATCACTGTGCATATGAAAGATCACAAAATATGGTACGTGGTCTTACTCTCATAGTTAGCTCTGTAGAACAAGCAAAAAGTTCTCAGTACTGAAACCTGAGAATCACATGCACAGTAGGATTTATTTTTTATCACACTCTGGATTTCAGGACTGAGTGCCTTACCATTAGTATAATACCTCCTTCCTTTAGAAGTAAGCCCATAGTTCCGTAAGATGGGAAACCTGCTTCTTCAAGTGGCAGTTACCATATGGACTGTTGATAGTTTCAACACAGGGAAGGAAACTCATGTATGCAAGACCAGCATCTATCCTCTTTGGATTAAAATAATCTAAAAGGCAGCTACAACTTCATAAACAGTGCTGAATTTACAACCCACCCTGTTTGGTGGCAACTGGGGATGCTGCTTTCCTAATGCAGAGTAATGATCTCCTCAATAATCAGAAAGCTCTAACTATTTTGAGGCTAACAGTCTTTCAGAGCACCTACCAGACCAAGCTCTGCAGATGATGGAGTAACAGATTTGGGAATCCTGCTAGGATTGAAGAACTGAGGGTCCATACACCCAACAGTGCCAGGATTTAAGCACTTTTCTTTGTGTCCATCAGCCAAACTTAGGGAGTTTAACAGAGAGAGCAGGATTCCTGAGGACTCCAGTGTTAGCTTAATGCTTGACTCAAGTACTCATTAGTTGTTCAACTTCCTTCAGCAAATTGTCTCTGAGTCAGCTGCAGGAGAATAAAAAGTGAAACTCAGAGTTCATAGTCCTGTCTAATGTAGATGCTACCTTAATAACAAAGGGAAAACTGACTTCCCTAAGCAATGTGAGGCTCGTGTGC